>NC_081828.1:111937109-113187109 GCF_030867095.1 Alligator mississippiensis
ATGTATATGTATAAGTGTATATGTGTGTGTGTGTGTATAATGTGTGTATGGTATTTTATGTATATGTATAAGTGTGTGTGTGTGTGTGTATGTGTGTATGGCATTTTATGTATATGTTTAAGTGTGTGTGTGTGTAATGTGTGTATGGCATTTTATGTAGAAGTGTGTGTGCGTGTGTTTGTGTGTGTTTGAATAATGTTTGTATGGCATTTTTTGTATAAGTGTATATGTGTTCGTATACTGTGTGTATGGCATTTTATGTATAAGTGTGTGTGTGTGTGTCTAAAGTGTGTATGGCATTTTATGTATAAGTGTGTGTGTGTGTAATTTGTGTATGGCATTTTACGTATAAATGTGTGTGTGTGTGTGTGTATAATGTGTGTATGGAACTGTCTGTATATGTATATGTGTGTGTGGGTGTGTAATGAGTGTATGGCACTTTATGTATATGTATATGCATGTGTGTGTGTATAATGTGTATATGGCATTTTATTTATATGTATAAGTGTATATGTTTGTGTGTGTATAATGTGTGTATGGCATTATATGTATATGTGTAAGTGTATATGTGTGTGGGTTTGTGTGTGTGTATAATGTGTGTCTGGCATTTTATGTATATATATGTGTGTGCGCGTGTGTGATGTGTTTATGGCATTTATGTATGTGTGTGTGTATGTGTGTGTATTGTTTGTATGGCATTATATGTATATATATAAGTGTGTGTGTGTGTGTGTGTGTGTATAATGCGTGTATGGCATTTAATATATATATATGTGTGTGCGTGTGTGTAATGTGTTTATGGCATTTATGTATGTGTCTGTGTGTATTGTGTGTATGGCATTTTATGTATATGTATAAGTGTATATGTGTGTGTGTGTGTGTGTGTGTATATAATGTGTGTATGGTATTTTAAGTACATGTATAAGTGTGTGTGTGTGTGTATAATGTGTGTATGGTATTTTAAGTATATGTATAAGTGTGCGCGTGTGTATAATGTGTGCATGGTATTTTATGTATATGTATATGTTTGTGTGTGTGTGTGTGCATGTTTTTTGTGTGTATGGTATTTTATGTATATGTATAAGTGTATATGTGTGTGTGTGTGTGTATAATGTTTGTTTGGCTTTTTATGTGTATATATATGTGTGTGTGTGTATAATATGTGTTTGGATTTTGATGTATATGTATGTGTGTGTGTGTGTGTATAATGTGTGTATGGCATTTTATGTATATGTATAAGTGTATATGTGTGTGTGTATATGTGTATGGCAATTTATGTATATTTATATGTGTATCAGTGTGTGTGTGTCTATAATGTGTGTATGTCATTCTATGTATATGTAAATGTGTATATGTGTGTGTGTGTGTGTATATAATGTTTGTATGGCACTTTATGTATAGGTATATGTGTTTGTGTGTGTGTAATGAGTGTATGGCACTTTATGTATATGTATATATGTGTGTGTGTGTGTAATGTGTGTATGGCATTTTATGTATATGTATAAGTGTGTGTGTGTAACGTGTGTATGGCATTTTATGTAGAAGTGTGTGTGCGTGTGTGTGTGTGTGTTTGTATATTTTGTGTATGGCATTTTTTGTATAAGTGTATGTGTGTGTTTATACTGTGTGTATGGCATTTTATGTATATGTATAAGTGTATGGGTGTGTGTGTGTCTAGTGTGTGTATGGCATTTTATGTATATGTATAAGTGTATATGTGTGTGTGTGTCTATAATGTGTGTATGGCATTTTATGTATATGTATAATTGTGTGTGTGTGTGTAATGTGTTTATGGTATTTTAAGTACATGTATAAGTGTGTGTGTGTTTGTGTAAAATGTGTGTATGGTATTTTAAGTACATGTATAAGTGTGTGTGTGTGTGTATAATGTTTGTATTGCATTTTATGTATATGTATAAGTGTATATGTGTGTGTGTGTCTATAATGTGTGTATGGTATTTTATGTATATGTATAAGTGTGTGTGTGTGTGTGTAATGTGTTTATGGTATTTTAAGTACATGTATAAGTGTGTGTGTGTGTGTATAATGTGTGTATGGTATTTTATGTATATGTATAAGTGTGTGTGTGTGTGTAATGTGTTTATGGTATTTTAAGTACATGTATAAGTGTGTGTGTGTGTATAATGTGTGTATGGTATTTTATGTATATGTATAAGTGTGTGTGTGTGTGTGTGTATAATGTGTGTATGGTACTTTATGTATAAGTATAAGTGTGTGTGTGTGTGTGTAATGTGTTTATGGTATTTTAAGTACATGTATAAGTGTGTGTGTGTGTGTATAATGTGTGTATGGTATTTTAAGTACATGTATAAGTGTGTGTGTGTGTGTGTATAATGTGTGTATGGTATTTTAAGTATATGTATAAGTGTGTGTGTGTGTGTATAATGTGTATATGGTATTTTATGTATATGTATAAGTGTGTGCGTGTGTATAATGTGTGCATGGTATTTTATGTATATGTATATGTTTGTGTGTGTGTGTGTGCATGTTTTTTGTGTGTATGGTATTTTATGTATATGTATAAGTGTATATGTGTGTGTGTGTGTGTGTGTATAATGTGTGTTTGGCTTTATATGTGTATATATATAAGTGTGTGTGTGTGTGTATAATGTGTGTATGGCATTTTATGTATATGTATAAGTGTATATGTGTGTGTGTATGTGTGTATGGCATTTTGTGTATATGTATAAGTGTGTGTGTGTGTGTGCAATGTGTGTATGGCATTTTATGTATGTGTATATGTGTATGTGTGTATGTGTGTGAATAATGTGTGTATGGCATTTTATGTACATGTATAAGTGTGTGTGTGTGTGTGTGTGTGTAATGTGTGTATGGCATTTTATGTACATGTATAAGTGTGTGTGTGTGTGTGTGTGTGTAATGTGTGTATGGCATTTTATGTATATGTATAAGTGTATATGTGTGTGTGTGTGTGTTTGTAATGTGTGTATGGCATTTTATGCATATGTATAAGTGTATATGTGTGTGTGTGTATAATGTGGGTATGGCATTTTATGAATAAGTGTGTGTGTGTATATAATGTGTGTATGGCATTTTAGGTATATGTATAAGTGTATATGTGTGTTTGTGTGTGTGTGTATGTATAGTGTGTATTTAGAATTTTATGTATATGTATAACTGTATGTGTGTGTATGTGTCTAATGTGTGAATGGCATTTCGTATATATATGTATACGTGTACATGTGTGTCTGTGTATGATGTGTGTTTGGCATTTTATGTATATATATAAGTGTGTGTGTGTGTGTGTGTTTGTGTCTCTATAATATGTGTATGGCATTTTATGTATATGTGTGTGTGTGTGTATGTGTATAACGTGTGAATGGAATTTTATGTATATGTATATGTGTGTGTGCGTGTAATGAGTGTATGGCACTTTATGTATATGTATATGCGTGTGTGTGTGTGTATAATGTGTGTATGGCATTTTATGTATATATATGTGTGTATATGTGTGTGCGTGTGTGTGATGTGTGTATGGCATTTATGTATGTGTGTGTGTGTGTGTGTATTGTGTGTATGGCATTTTATGTATATATATGTGTGTATATGTGTGTGCGTGTGTGTGATGTGTGTATGGCATTTGTGTGTGTGTGTGTGTATTGTGTGTATGGCATTTTATGTATATGTATAAGTGTATGTGTGTGTGTGTGTGTGTATAATGTGTGAATGGCATTTTATGTATATGTATAAGTGTATATGTGTGTGTGTGTGTGTGTGTATAATGTGTGTTTGGCTTTTTATGTGTATATATATAAGTGTGTGTGTGTGTATAATATGTGTTTGTATTTTGATGTATATGTATATGTGTGTGTGTGTGTGTGTATGATGTGTGTATGGCATTTTATGTATATGAATAAGTGTATCTGTGTGTGTGTGTGTGTAATGTGTGTATGGTATTTTATGTATATGTATAAGTGTATATATGTGTGTGTGTGTGTATGTGTATGGCATTTGATGTATATTTATATGTGTATCGGTGTGTGTGTGTCTACAATCTGTGTATGGCATTCTATGTATATGTAAATGTGTATCGGTGTGTGTGTGTCTATAATGTGTGTATGGCATTCTATGTATATGTAAATGTGTATATGTGTGTGTGTGTGTGTATAATGAGTGTATGGCACATTATGTATATGTATATGTGTGTGTGTGTGAGTGTAATGTGTGTATGGCATTTTATGTAAATGTATAAGTGTGTGTGTGTGTAATGTGTGTTTGGCATTTTATGTAGAAGTGTGTGTGCTAGTGTGTGTGTGTGTTTGTATATTGTGTGTATGGCATTTTTTGTATAAGTGTATGTGTGTGTTTATACTGTGTGTATGGCATTTTATGTATATGTATAAGTGTATGGGTGTGTTCGTGTCTAATGTGTGTATGGCATTTTATGTATATGTATAAGTGTATATGTGTGTGTGTATGTGTGTATGGCATTTTTTGTATATGTATAAGTGTATATGTGTGTGTGTGTGTGTGTGTAATGTGTGTATGGCATTTTATGTATATGTATAAGTGTATAAGTGTGTGTGTGTATGTGTGTATGGCATTTTATGTATGTGTATATGTGTATGTGTGTTTGTGTGTGTGTGTGTAATGTGTGTGTTGCATTTTATTTATGTGTATATTTGTATATGTGTGTGTGTGTATGTGTGTATGGCATTTTATGTATGTGTATATGTGTATGTGTGTTTGTGTGTGTGTGTGTAATGTGTGTGTTGCATTTTATTTATGTGTATATGTGTATATGTGTGTGTGTGTATAATGTGTGTATGGCATTTTATGTATAAGAGTGTGTGTGTCTATAATGTGTGAATGGCACTTTATGTATATGTATAAGTGTGTGTGTGTGTGTGTGTGTATAATGTGTGTATGTCATTGTATGTATATGTATAAGTGTATAAGAGTGTGTTTGTGTGTGTCTATAATGTGTGTATGGCATTTTATGTATATGTGTGTATGTGTGTATGTGTGTGTCTGTGTAATGTGTGTATGGCATTTTATTTATGTGTATATTTGTGTGTGTGTGTATAATGAGTGTATGCTATTTTATGTATAAGAGTGTCTGTGTGTTTGTGTAATGTGTGTATGGTATTTTACGTAGAATTGTTAGTTTGTCTGTGTGTGTATAATGGGTGTATGGCATTTTATGTAGGTGTGTGTGTGTGTAATGTGTGTATGGCATTTTATGTATAAGTGTGTGTGTGTAATGTGTGTATGGCATTTTATGTATAAGTGTGTGTGTGTGTGTGTGTATGGCATTTTATGTATATGTATAAGTGTATAAGAGTGTGTTTGTGTGTGCCTATAATGTGTGTATGGCATTTTATGTATAAGTGTATATGTGTGTGTGTGTCTATAATCTGTGAATGGCATTTTATGTATAAGATTATATGCCTGTGTGTGTGTATGTTTGTGTGGCATTTTATGTAAATGTATAAGTGTATCTGTGTGTGTGTGTATAATGTGTGTTTCGCATTTTATGTAGAAGTGTTACTGTGTCTGTGTGTGTATAATGGGTGTACGGCATTTTATGTAGGGGTGTGTGTGTGTGTGTGTGTATAATGTGTGTATGGCATTTTATGTATATGAATAAGAGTATATGTGTGTGTGAGTGTCTAATGTGTGTATGGCATTTTATGTATATGTATAAGTGTATATGTGTGTGTGTATGTGTGTACGGAATTTTATGTATAAATATAAGTGTATATGTGTGTGTGTGTCTATAATGTGTGTATAGCATTTTATGTATATGTATAAGTGTATATGTGTGTGTTTGTGTGTATAATGTGTGTTTAGCATTTTGTGTATATATATGTGTGTGTGTGTGTGTGTAATGTGTGTATGACATTTTATGTATATGTATAAGTGTATATGTGTGTGTGTATGTGTGTATGGCATTTTGTGTATATGTATAAGTGTGTGTGTGTGTGTAATGTGTGTATGGCATTTTATGTATGTGTATATGTGTATGTTTGTTTGTGTGTGTGTGTGTGTAATGTGTGTATTGCATTTTATTTATGTGTATATGTGTATATAAGTGTGTGTGTATAATGTGTGTATGGCATTTTATGTATAAGTGTGTGTGTGTGTATAATGTGTTTATGGCATTTTATGTATACGTGTGTGTGTGTGTGTAATGTGTGTATGGAATTTTATGTATACGTGTGTGTGTGTGTATAATGTGTGTATGGCATTTTATGTATATGTATAAGTGTATAAGAGTGTGTTTGTGTATGTCTATAATGTGTGTATGGCATTTTATGTATATGTATAAGTGTATAAGACTGTGTTTGTGTGTGTCTATAATGTGTGTATGGCATTTTATGTATATGTGTGTATGGCATTTTATGTATATGTATAAGTGTATCTGTGTGTGTGTATAATGTGTGTTTGGCATTTTATGTAGAAGTGTTACTGTGTCTCTGTGTGTATAATGTGTGTATGGCATTTTATTTATGTGTATATGTGTATATGTCTGTGTGTATAATGTGTGTATGGCATTTTATTTATGTGTATATGTGTATATGTGTGTGTGTATAATGTGTGTATGGCATTTTATGTATACGTGTGTGTGTGTATAATGTGTGTATGCCATTTTATGTATATGTTTACGTGTGTGTGTGTATAATGTGTGTATGGCATTTTATGTATATGTATAAGTGTATATGTGTGTGTGTGTGTGTGTGTAATGTGTGTATGGCATTTATTTATATGTATAAGTGTATACGTTTGTGTGTGTGTGTGTGTCTAATGTGTGTATGGCATTTTATGCATATGTATAAGTGTATGTGTGTGTGTGTGTGTGTGTAATATGTGTATGGCATTTTATGTATACGTGAATGTGTGTGTGTGTGTAATGTGTGTATGGAATTTTATGTATACGTGTGTGTGTGTATGTATAATGTGTGTATGGCACTTTATGTATATGTATAAGTGTGTGTGTGTGTGTGTATAATGTGTGTATGACATTTTATGTATATGTATAAGTGTATAAGAGTGTGTTTGTGTGTGTCTATAATGCGTGTATGGCATTTTATGTATAAGTGTATATGTGTGTATGTGTGTATGGCATTTTATGTATATGTATAAGTGTGTGTGTGTATAATGTGTGTATAGCATTTTATGTATGTGAGTTTGTGTGTGTGTGTAATGTGTGTATGTCATTTTATGTATATGTATAAGTGTATACGTTTGTGTGTGTGTGTGTGTGTCTAATGTGTGTATGGCATTTTATTCATTTGTATAAGTGTATATGTGTGTGTGTGTGTGTGTGTGTGTAATATGTGTATGGCATTTTATGTATATGTATAAGTGTATATGTGTGTGTGTGTGTGTGTAATGTGTGTATGGCATTTTATGTATATGTATAAGTGTGTGTGTGTGTGTGTAATGTGTGTATGGCATTTTATGTATATGTATAAGTGTGTGTGTGTGTGTGTAATGTGTGTATGGCATTTTATGTATATGTATAAGTGTATATGTGTGTGTGTGTGTGTGTGTAATGTGTGTATGGCATTTTATGTACATGTATAAGTGTGTGTGTGTGTGTGTGTAATGTGTGTATGGCATTTTATGTACATGTATAAGTGTGTGTGTGTGTGTGTGTGTAATGTGTGTATGGCATTTTATGTATATGTATAAGTGTGTGTGTGTGTGTGTGTATAATGTGTGAATGGCATTTTATGTATAAGTGTATATGTCTGTGTGTGTGTATGTTTGTGTGGCATTTTATGTAAATGTATAAGTGTATCTGTGTGTGTGTGTGTATAATGTGTGTTTCGCATTTTATGTAGATGTGTTACTGTGTCTGTGTGTGTATAATGGGTGTATGGCATTATATGTAGGGGTGTGTGTGTGTGTGTGTATAATGTGTGTATGGCATTTTATGTATATGAATAAGAGTATATGTGTGTGTGAGTGTCTAATGTGTCTATGGCATTTTATGTATATGAATAAATGTATATGTGTGTGTGTATGTGTGTATGGAATTTTATGTATAAATATAAGTGTATATGTGTGTGTGTGTCTATAATGTGTGTATAGCATTTTATGTATATGTTTAAGTGTATATGTGTGTGTGTGTGTATAATGTGTGTTTAGCATTTTGTGTATATATATGTGTGTGTGTGTGTGTATAATGTGTGTATGGCATTTTATGTATATGTATAAGTGTATATGTGTGTGTATGTGTGTATGGCATTTTGTGTATATGTATAAGTGTGTGTGTGTGTATAGCATTTTATGTATGTGTATATGTGTATGTTTGTTTGTGTGTGTGTGTGTGTAATGTGTGTATTGCATTTTATGTATAAGTGTGTGTGTGTGTATAATGTGTTTATGGCATTTTATGTATACGTGTGTGTGTGTGTGTGTGTGTAATGTGTGTATGGAATTTTATGTATACGTGTGTGTGTATGTATAATGTGTGTATGGCACTTTATGTATATGTATAAGTGTGTGTGTGTGTATAATGTGTGTATGGCATTTTATGTATATGTGTGTATGGCATTTTATGTATATGTATAAGTGTATCTGTGTGTGTGTGTGTATAATGTGTGTTTGGCATTTTATGTAGAAGTGTTACTGTGTCTCTGTGTGTATAATGGGTGTATTGCATTTTATGTAGGGGTGTGTGTGTGTGTGTGTATAATGTGTGTATGACATTTTATGTATATGAATAAGCGTATATGTGTGTGTGAGTGTCTAATGTGTGTATGGCATTTTATGTATATGTATAAGTGTATATGTGTGTGTGTGTATCTGTGTATGAAATTTTATGTTTATATATAATGTATATGTGTGTGTGTGTCTATAATGTGTGTATGGCATTTTATGTATATGTACAAGTGTATATGTGTGTGTGTGTGTGTGTGTAATGTGTGTTTGGCATTTTGTGTATATATATGTGTGTGTGTGTGTTTCTAATGTGTGTATGGCATTTTGTGTATATGTATAAGTGTATATGTGTGTGTGTGATGTTTGTATGGCATTTTATGTATGTGTATATGTGTGTGTGTGTGTGTGTGTAATGTGTGTATGGCATTTTATTTATGTGTATATGTGTATATGTGTGTTTGTATAATGTGTGTATGCCATTTTATGTATATGTATACGTGTGTGTGTGTATAATGTGTGTATGGTATTTTATGTATATGTATAAGTGTATATGTTTGTGTGTGTGTGTGTGTGTGTAATGTGTGTATGGCATTTATTTATATGTATAAGTGTATACGTTTGTGTGTGTGTGTGTGTGTCTAATGTGTGTATGGCATTTTATGCATATGTATAAGTGTATATGTGTGTGTGTGTAATGTGTGTATGGCATTTTATGTATACGTGAATGTGTGTGTGTGTGTGTAATGTGTGTATGGAATTTTATGTATACGTGTGTGTGTGTATGTATAATGTGTGTATGGCACTTTATGTATATGTATAAGTGTGTGTGTGTGTGTATAATGTGTGTATGACATTTTATGTATATGTATAAGTGTATAAGAGTGGGTTTGTGTGTGTCTATAATGCGTGTATGGCATTTTATGTATATGTATAAGTGTGTGTGTGTATAATGTGTGTATAGCATTTTATGTATACGTATAAATGTATATGTGTTTGTGTGTGTGTGTAATGTGTGTATGTCATTTTATGTATATGTATAAGTGTATACGTTTGTGTGTGTGTGTGTGTCTAATGTGTGTATGGCATTTTATTCATATGTATAAGTGTATATGTGTGTGTGTGTGTGTGTAATGTGTGTATGGCATTTTATGTATATGTATAAGTGTATACGTTTGTGTGTGTGTGTGTGTCTAATGTGTGTATGGCATTTTATTCATATGTATAAGTGTATATGTGTGTGTGTGTGTGTGTGTGTAATGTGTGTATGGCATTTTATGTATATGTATAAGTGTATATGTGTGTGTGTGTGTAATGTGTGTATGGCATTTTATGTATATGTATAAATGTGTGTGTGTGTGTGTAATGTGTGTATGGCATTTTATGTATATGTATAAGTGTATATGTGTGTGTGTGTGTAATGTGTGTATGGCATTTTATGTATATGTATAAATGTGTGTGTGTGTGTGTAATGTGTGTATGGCATTTTATGTATATGTATAAGTGTATATGTGTATGAGTGTGTGTGTGTATAATGTGTGTATGGTATTTTGTGTGTATATGTGTGTGCATGTGTGTGATGTGTGTATGGCATTTATGTATGTGTGTGTGTGTATATTGTGTGTATGGCATTATATGTATATATATATAAGTGTATATGTGTGTGTTTGTGTGTGTGTGTGTATAATGCGTGTATGGCATTTTATGTATATATATGTGTGTATATGTTTGTGCGTGTGTGTAATGTGTGTATGGCATTTTTGTGTGTGTGTGTGTATTGTGTGTATGGCATTTTATGTATATGTATAAGTGTATGTGTGTGTGTAATGTGTGTATGGCATTTTATGTATATGTATAAGTGTATGTGTGTGTGTGTGTGTGTAATGTGTGTATGGCATTTTATGTATATGTATAAGTGTGTGTGTGTGTGTGTGTGTGTAATGTGTGTATGGCATTTTATGAATATGTATAAGTTTGTGTGTGTGTGTGTGTGTGTGTAATGTGTGCATGGCATTTTACGTATATGTATAAGTGTATATGTGTATGAGTGTGTGTGTGTATAATGTGTGTATGGCATATTATGTATATGTATGTGTGTGTGTGTGTATGATGTGTGTATGGCACTTTATGTATATGTGTGTGTGTGTGTGTAATGTGTGTATGGCATTTTATTTATATGTATATGTGTATATGTGTGTGTGTGTGTGTTATGTGTGTATGGCATTTTATTTTTATGTATATGTATATATATGTCTGTGTGTGTGTGTGTATAATGTGTGTATGGCATTATATGTATATGTGTAAGTTTATATATATGTGTGTGTGTGTATAATGTGTGTATTGCATTTTGTGTGTATATGTGTGTGCGTGTGTGTGATGTGTGTATGGCATTTATGTATGTGTGTGTGTGTATATTGTGTGTATGGCATTTATGTATGTGTGTGTGTGTATATTGTGTGTATGGCATTTATGTATGTGTGTGTGTGTGTATATTGTGTGTATGGCATAATATGTATATATATATAAGTGTATACGTGTGTGTTTGTGTGTGTGTGTGTATAATGAGTGTAAGGCATTTTATGTATAAGTGTGTCTGTGTGTGTGTGTAATGTGTGTATGGTATTTTACGTAGAATTGTTAGTTTGTCTGTGTGTGTATAATGGGTGTATGGCATTTTATGTAGGTGTGTGTGTGTGTAATGTGTGTATGGCATTTTATGTATAAGTGTGTGTGTGTATGGCATTTTATGTATATGTATAAGTGTATAAGAGTGTTTGTGTGTGTCTATAATGTGTGAATGGCATTTTATGTATAAGTGTATATGTCTGTGTGTGTGTATGTGTGTATGGCATTTTATGTATATATATAAGCGTGTGTGTGTGTGTGTGTGTGTATAATGTATGTATGGCATTTTATGTAGGTGTGTGTGTGTGTATTATGTGTATGGTATTTTTTGTGGAAGTGTTAGTGTGTCTGTGTGTGTATAATTGGTGTATGGCATTATATGTGTAAGTGTATATGTGTGTGTGTTTGTAATGTGTATATGGTATTTTATGTATCTGTATCAGTGGATATATGTGTGTGTGTAAAATGTTTGTATGACATTTTATGTATATGTATAAGTGTATATGTTTGTGTGTGTGTATAATGTGTGTATGGTATTTTATTTATATGTATAAGTGTATATGTGTGTTTGTGTGTGTGTGTGTTTATAATGTGTGTATGGCATTATATGTATATGTGTAAGTGTATATGTGTGTGTGTGTGTGTGTATAATGTGTGTATGGCATTATATGTATATGTGTAAATGTGTGTGTGTGTGTGTGTGTGTATAATGTGTGTATGGCATTTTGTGTGTATACGTGTGTGCGTGTGTGTGATGTGTGTATGGCATTTATGTGTGTGTGTGTGTATATTGTGTGTATGGCATTATATGTATATATATAAGTGTATATGTGTGTGTTTGTGTGTGTGTGTATAATGCGTGTATGGCATTTTATGTATATTTATAAGTGTGTGTGTGTGTGTATAATGAGTCTATGGCATTTTATGTAGAAGTGTGTCTGTGTGTGTGTGTAATGTGTGTATGGTATTTTACGTAGAATTGTTAGTTTGTCTGTGTGTGTATAATGGGTGTATGGCATTTTATGTAGGGGTGTGTGTGTGTGTGTGTGTGTGTGTGTGTTTAATGTGTGTATGGTATTTTATGTATATTTATCAGTGGATATATGTGTGTGTGTGTTTGTAATGTGTATATGGTATTTTATGTATATCTATCAGTGGATATATGTGTGTTTGTGTGTGTGTGTGTAATGTGTGTATGGTATTTTATGTATATGTATAAGTGTATATGTGTGTGTGTGTGTGTGTAATGTGTGTATGGCATTTTATGTATATGTATAAGTGTATGTGTGTGTGTGTGTGTGTGTGTGTAATGTGTGTATGGCTTTATATGTATATGTGTAAGTGTATATGTGTGTGTGTGTGTATAATGTGTGTATGGCATTTTGTGTGTATATGTGTGTGTGTGTTATGTGTGTATGGTATTTATGTGTGTGTGTGTGTATATTGTGTGTGTGGCATTATATGTGTATATATATGTGTATATGTGTGTGTTTGTGTGTGTGTGTGTATAATGCGTTTATGGCATTTTATGTATATATGTGTATATATGTGTGTGCGTGTGTTTAATGTGTGTATGGCATTTATGTGTGTGTGTGTGTATTGTGTGTATGGCATTTTATGTATATTTATAAGTGTATAAGTGTGTGTGTGTGTATAATGTGTGAATGGCATTTTATGTATATGTATAAGTGTGTATATGTGTGTGCATGTGTGTAATATGTGCATGTCTTTTTATGTATATGTATAGTTGTATATATATGTTTGTGTGTGTATAATGTATGTATGTCATTTTATGTATAGGTGTATATATGTGTGTGTGTGTTTTAAATGTGTGTATGGCATTTTATGTATATGTATAATTGTATGTGTGTGTGTGTGTGTGTATAATGTGTGTATGGCATTTTATGTAGAAGTGTTAGTGTGTCTGTGTGTGTATAATGGGTGTATGGCATTTTATGTAGGGGTGTGTGTGTGTGTGTGTGTGTGTAAGGTGTGTATGGTATTTTATGTATATGTATCAGTGTATATGTGTGTGTGTGTGTGTTTGTAATGTGTATATGGTATTTTATGTATATCTATCAGAGGATATGTGTGTGTGTGTGTGTGTGTAATGTGTGTATGGTATTTTATGTATATGTATAAGTGTATATGTGTGTGTGTGTGTGTGTTTAATGTGTGTATGGCATTTTATGTATATGTATGTGTGTATATGTGTGTGTGTGTGTATAATGTGTGTATGTCATTTTATTTATATGTATAAGTGTATATGTGTGTGTGTGTGTATAATGTTTGTATGGCATTATATGTATATGTGTAAGTGTATATTTGTGTGTGTGTGTGTATAATGTGTGTATGGCATTTAGTGTGTATATGTGTGTGCGTGTGTGTGATGTGTGTATGGCATTTATGTATGTGTGTGTGTGTGTATATTGTGTGTATGGCATTATATGTATATGTATAAGTGTATATGTGTGTGTTTGTTTGTGTGTGTGTGTATAATGCGTGTATGGCATTTTATGTATATATATGTGTGTATATGTTTGTGCGTGTGTGTAATGTGTGTAAGGCATTTTTGTATGTGTGTGTGTGTATTGTGTGTATGGCATTTTATGTATATGTATAAGTGTGTGTGTGTGTGTGTGTAATGTGTGTATGGCATTTTATGTATATGTATAAGTGTATGTGTGTGTGTGTGTGTGTGTAATGTGTGTATGGCATTTTATGTATATGTATAAGTGTGTGTGTGTGTGTGTGTGTAATGTGTGTATGGCATTTTACGTATATGTATAAGTGTATATGTGTATGAGTGTGTGTGTGTATAATGTGTGTATGGCATATTATGTATATGTATGTGTGTGTGTGTGTATGATGTGTGTATGGCACTTTGTGTATATGTGTGTGTGTGTGTGTAATGTGTGTATGGCATTTTATTTATATGTATATGTGTATATGTGTGTGTGTGTGTGTGTAATGTGTGTATGGCATTTTATTTTTATGTATATGTGTATATGTGTGTGTGTGTGTGTATAATGTGTGTATGGCATTATATGTATATGTGTAAGTTTATGTATATGTGTGTGTGTGTATAATGTGTGTATTGCATTTTGTGTGTATATGTGTGTGCGTGTGTGTGATGTGTGTATGGCATTTATGTATGTGTGTGTGTGTATATTGTGTGTATGGCATTTATGTATGTGTGTGTGTGAGTGTATATTGTGTGTATGGCATTTATGTATGTGTGTGTGTGTATATTGTGTGTATGGCATTATATGTATATATATATAAGTGTATACGTGTGTGTTTGTGTGTGTGTGTGTATAATGAGTGTAAGGCATTTTATGTATAAGTGTGTCTGTGTGTGTGTGTAATGTGTGTATGGTATTTTACGTAGAATTGTTAGTTTGTCTGTGTGTGTATAATGGGTGTATGGCATTTTATGTAGGTGTGTGTGTGTGTAATGTGTGTATGGCATTTTATGTATAAGTGTGTGTGTGTATGGCATTTTATGTATATGTATAAGTGTATAAGAGTGTTTGTGTGTGTCTATAATGTGTGAATGGCATTTCATGTATAAGTGTATATGTCTGTGTGTGTGTATGTGTGTATGGCATTTTATGTATATATATAAGCGTGTGTGTGTGTGTGTGTATAATGTATGTATGGCATTTTATGTAGGTGTGTGTGTGTGTATTATGTGTATGGTATTTTTTGTGGAAGTGTTAGTGTGTCTGTGTGTGTATAATTGGTGTATGGCATTATATGTGTAAGTGTATATGTGTGTGTGTTTGTAATGTGTATATGGTATTTTATGTATCTGTATCAGTGGATATATGTGTGTGTGTAAAATGTTTGTATGACATTTTATGTATATGTATAAGTGTATATGTTTGTGTGTGTGTATAATGTGTGTATGGCATTTTATTTATATGTATAAGTGTATATGTGTGTTTGTGTGTGTGTGTGTATAATGTGTGTATGGCATTATATGTATATGTTTAAGTGTATATGTGTGTGTGTGTGTGTGTATAATGTGTGTATGGCATTATATGTATATGTGTAAATGTGTGTGTGTGTGTGTATAATGTGTGTATGGCATTTTGTGTGTATACGTGTGTGTGATGTGTGTATGGCATTTATGTGTGTGTGTGTGTGTGTGTATTGTGTGTATGGCATTATATGTATATATATAAGTGTATATGTGTGTGTTTGTGTGTGTGTGTGTATTATGCGTGTATGGCATTTTATGTATATGTATAAGTGTGTGTGTGTGTGTATAATGAGTCTATGGCATTTTATGTAGAAGTGTGTCTGTGTGTGTGTGTAATGTGTGTATGGTATTTTACGTAGAATTGTTAGTTTGTCTGTGTGTGTATAATGGGTGTATGGCATTTTATGTAGGGGTGTGTGTGTGTGTGTGTAAAGTGTGTATGGTATTTTATGTATATATATCAGTGGATATATGTGTGTGTGTGTTTGTAATGTGTATATGGTATTTTATGTATATCTATCAGTGGATATATGTGTGTTTGTGTGTGTGTGTGTAATGTGTGTATGGTATTTTATGTATATGTATAAGTGTATATGTGTGTGTGTGTGTGTGTGTAATGTGTGTATGGCATTTTATGTATATGTATAAGTGTATATGTGTGTGTGTGTGTGTGTGTGTAATGTGTGTATGGCATTTTATGTATATGTATAAGTGTATGTGTGTGTGTGTGTATAATGTGTGTATGGCTTTATATGTATATGTGTAAGTGTATATGTGTGTGTGTGTGTATAATGTGTGTATGGCATTTTGTGTGTATATGTGTGTGTGTGTGATGTGTGTATGGTATTTATGTGTATGTGTGTGTATATTGTGTGTGTGGCATTATATGTGTATATATATAAGTGTATATGTGTGTGTTTGTGTGTGTGTGTGTATAATGCGTTTATGGCATTTTATGTATATATGTGTATATATGTGTGTGTGTGTGTTTAATGTGTGTATGGCATTTATGTATGTGTGTGTGTGTATTGTGTGTATGGCATTTTATGTATATTTATAAGTGTATAAGTGTGTGTGTGTGTGTATAATGTGTGAATGGCATTTTATGTATATGTATAAGTGTGTATATGTGTGTGTATGTGTGTAATATGTGCATGTCTTTTTATGTATATGTATAGTTGTATATATATGTTTGTGTGTGTATAATGTATGTATGTCATTTTATGTATAGGTGTATATATGTGTGTGTGTGTTTTAAATGTGTGTATGGCATTTTATGTATATGTATAATTGTATATGTGTGTGTGTTTGTGTGTATAATGTCTGTATGGCATTTTATGTATATGTATAAGCGTGTGTGTGTGTGTATCATGTGTGTATGGCATTTTATGTAGAAGTGTTAGTGTGTCTGTGTGTGTATAATGGGTGTATGGCATTTTATGTAGGGGTGTGTGTGTGTGTGTGTATTATGTGTATGGTATTTTTTGTGGAAGTGTTAGTGTGTCTGCGTGTGTATAATTGGTGTATGGCATTTTATGTAGGGGGCTGTGTGTGTGTGTGTGTGTAAGGTGTGTATGGTATTTTATGTATATGTATCAGTGTATGTGTGTGTGTGTGTGTTTGTAATGTGTATATGGTATTTTATGTATATCTATCAGTGGATATATGTTTGTGTGTGTAATGTGTATATGGTATTTTATGTATATCTATCAGAGGATATATGTGTGTGTGTGTGTGTGTGTGTGTAATGTGTGTATGGCATTTTATGTATATGTATAAGTGTATATGTGTGTGTGTGTGTTTAATGTGTGTATGGCATTTTGTGTATATGTGTGTGTGTGTATAATGTGTGTATGTCATTTTATTTATATGTATAAGTGTATATGTGTGTGTGTGTATAATGTGTGTATGGCATTATATGTATATGTGTAAGTGTATATTTGTGTGTGTGTGTGTATAATGTGTGTATGGCATTTTGTGTGTATATGTGTGTGCGTGTGTGTGATGTGTGTATGGCATTTATGTATGCGTGTGTGTGTGTATATTGTGTGTATGGCATTATATGTATATATATAAGTGTATATGTGTGTGTTTGTGTGTGTGTGTGTATAATGCGTGTATGGCATTTTATGTATATATATGTGTGTATATGTGTGTGCGTGTGTGTAATGTGTGTATGGCATTTTTGTGTGTGTGTGTGTGTATTGTGTGTATGGCATTTTATGTATATGTATAAGTGTATATGTGTGTGTGTGTGTGTATAAATTGTGTATGGAATTTTATGTATATGTATAAGTGTGTGTATGTGTGTGTGTGTGTGTAATATGTGCATGTCATTTTATGTATATGTATAGGTGTATATACATGTGTGTGTGTGTGTATAATGTATGTATGGCATTTTATGTATATGTATAGGTGTATATATGTGTGTGTGTGTTTTAAATGTGTGTATGGCATTTTATGTATATGTATAAGTGTATATGTGTGTGTGTTTGTGTGTATAATGTGTGTATGGCATTTTATGTATATGTATAAGTGTGTGTGTCTGTGTATAATGTGTGTATGGCATTTTATTTATATGTATAAGTGTATATATATGTGTGTGTGTGTGTGTGTGTGTATTATGTGTGTATGGCATTTTATGTATATATATAAGTGTATATGTGTGTGTGTGTGTGTATTATGTGTGTATGGCATTTTATGTATATATATAAGTGTATATGTGTGTGTGTGTGTGTATAATGTGTGTATCTCATTTTATGTATATGTATAAGTGTGTGTGTGTGTATAATGTGTGTATGGTATTTTATGTACATGTATAAGTTTGTGTGTGTGTGCGTGTTTAATGTGTGTATGGTATTTTATGTATATGTATAAGTGTGTGTGTGTGTGTATATAATGTGTGTATGGTATTTTATGTATATGTATAAGTGTGTGTGTGTGTATAATGTGTGTATGGTATTTTATGTATATGTATATGTGTGTGTGTGTGTGCATGTTTTTTGTGTGTACAAACAATACAAAGTAAGCACTGGAACATTTAGAAAACTATGTTTTCACTGAAAAGTTTTTTTTAATTTTATTTGTTTGGGTCAGATTTTTAAAACATGTATCTTATTTACTAATAAATACGGATTGGAGTCTTGCTGTCTTCTGTAAACCACTCTAAGCCTTTGTCAGGAAAGGCAGCATATAAATCGCATGTAAGCATAAATTAATAAAATAAATAGCATATATATGCTTGAGAAGGATAGGTATGAAGGGGATAGTGCAATAATACTTAAATTATTCAAAATTCTGAGTAAGCTGCCAGCAATAATTCACTCTAACTTCTTGATCGTTAACTGGAAAGAAGGCAGAAAAAATCTGCCTCTCCCTGAATATTTTACATTTCATCTACATAGATATTGGTAAAATAAAATGAAATAATAAAGGCACAGAAACCTTCATCTAGTCAAAATAGGCTGCTGTAATTTTTTATTAACGTGAAAGATTCCAAAATGCTAGTCAAGTCTGTATAACCAAGGGAAATACTAATAAGTCTCAGTCTTCATCTTCATCATCACCATTTTCTTCCATCAAGTAAAAATATATTTATAGATAGAGTTAAGGAAATATGGAAGGGTAAGATTGTGACTTATTGTATGTGGTGACATATGAGGAGCAAGTAAGTGTAAAGTAGTCTCATTATTTCTTCTATGAAGCTTCTTTACTTTTTCAATTAACACACAGATGAAATGTTAGGTCAATAGATCCTCCAACCCCATTGCTGGAGACTTGGACCATTTAAAAGCCTCTGATATGAGCAAGTTGGCTTGGTGCTTGTCTTGGGCACAGGCTCATGTTAAGCAATACTGTTAAAAGTTACTGATAAGTAAACACTTGGCCATAAGATGTCAAAATTATTTCAGAACACATGGTCCCAAGCATGAAAGTGAAAATAGCCTGAGTAGAAAAATAGTACAGTTAAACCTTACCAGAGTTGCAAGTTTAGGAAATGTAGAGCTAGACAAGGCTTAACATTGCTTCCTTTACTGCATACCTGCATGCAATAGGCATAATAAAGAAGACAGACAATCTGAAAGAAGTCTTATTTCTGACAACAATAGCTGATTCTGAAGTACTTGATAGGCTATCCAGGGGTCAAAACCCCCCCCCACAAAAAATGGGGATCAGCACACACGGAGACAGCATGCACTGCTAAAAACCAGAGCCTGGCTGGCCAGAGCCATGCTCCAGGAGCCAGCTAGGTTCTACCTGGCAGGATCTCCACTGCTGCAACCCCAAAAGGCCCCCAAGACCCTAGGTAAGGCTGCTGAGGCCGTCTCAGTGCTGGCCCAAGCCTCCCCTACCTAACCCAAGACAACCTGCTGCGTGTGAGACAGCACACCGTATAGGTATTCCCCAGAACAACTAGTGGTGACATAAGGTGTCACCAAACATTCACACTCTTGTGGATTTGGCCTTGGAGAGTACTAGCAGAGGTCTGTGACAAACTGCTGAAGACTCAGAATTATTCTTTGAAACATCAATTAGAATTTGCCCAGGGAAGGAAGTTGCCTGTTCGCACTGAAGCTTATACAATGTGAATGGCACTTTTGACACTGTGAATCCAAAAGACTTTAAGAAGAAAAAAAAACTAAAGAAGGAAAGAAAAATGGACCATGTCCAGATAAGCAATGGGTGTGTGGTTGTGGCACTACAAACGTCTTTTTGTAGCACCACAAACTACATCCAGTGAATGTATGCTGCCCTGCAAATTTGCAGTGTAGTAGCAAAATACAAAACAAACTAAAATACGCTGGAGGAAAAAAAAGCAATATAACACATACAAAAAAAGGCTTGTGCCAGCATAAATGGAGGCTTGGCCCTCCAGAACAATACTCTGGCTTCTATCCAGGCCTCTGTGCTGCCCATCTTGTGCCCTGATGCTCCAGTATGTCACCAGGACACCAGGTAATACTTTTGGGGCCAGCACATGCTAAAGAGCTGGGAGAAGCTGGGCAAGGGTGGGACAATGTGTATTGCAATAGGGGACATGTGCTGTGCCACAAAGTAGTGGCATAGATCTGTGCTGCTACTATTTGTGCAGCTGCAAGAACACACCCCTGCTCATGTGGCCATGGAGTTCGAAGCTGAAATTCTCAAAACCTGTCCGTCCCCCCCCCCCCCCCCAAAGAAACAGCACATTAAGCTGTACATTCTGTGGCAGTCAGCACAAGCCAAGTCGATCATGCTCAGCATTTGCAAAAGAATACAAGACTTACAATGGACTTATGTCACTTTGTCAGAGCTGGACATGTGTCTACAAGCCATTGTGGTGCCAGAAATAGTGGCATTGGTACAGAGAGAAAAACCACATGTGAGTATTTGGACTCAATGGGGCAATGTTAACCCCTACGATAAAAGTATGTGATTTAAAGGTGGGAATAAATGACAAATTGGAGGAAAAAAATATATTTTTTTTTATAAAATCATGGGCCAGGGGTAAAGTAGGAAGCTTATCATTCTGATAACTGAAGCAAGTAGAACTTATGGGATGGGTCTGCTGGTTGATAATGGCTACTGCCTTTCTCCAGGATTGACATGTCAGCAGGGATCTGGCAGGTGCTGTCAGAAAAACAGAACACACATTTTATGTGCATTCAGTCTTTGGGAAAGACAGTTTTGTCAGACTGCCATTTGAGTGGTGTTCAGCATCAGAGAGATTCCTTCAGGGGAAAAAATATAAATCTGATCATCTAGAAGGTGCTAAGCTTTACAGCACTAGTGAGTTTCATCTGAGGAAAACAGAAGTTCTAAGCAGCTTTGGAAAGAATCAGTGCTTATCTAGAGATGAACAAAAATCTTTGTTCCTTGTAGCCGAAATATCTGGTCAGAAGTCAATAAGTTGTACAGATATAGATTGCATTAAAGTTAAAGTTATTGTATGCCTTCCCCAAGAGACAAGAAAGGGGATGCATAGATCCTTCGTTGTTCGCAAAACCAAATTAAGGACTCCAAGCAGCAGCCTGAAACTCTTTTTGTACAAAATTGTCAAACAGACATAGGATAAAAAGTTTAAACAATTTAGTTTCTTTGTTCAGGGATAGGCAAAATGGCAAATCTGGCTGGAAGCCAGACTACATTTTCTAGAAGCCCCTGCCTGCATTGCTTCAGCAGGTCTCCCAGGAAACCCCAAGAGTGGTGAGGCCATGACAGCATGGAGCCAGTGTCTTGCTGGAAACCAACCCAAGTGGTACCCTAGCAGGGCATGCAGCTGGACAGGAAGCTGCTCCAGGCTTAGGAGCAGCCCAGCCCTGGAGGGTTTCTTCTTGGGCTAGTGGACTATGGCTCTAGCCATACGGTCACTGATTCAAGATCCACACCTCAGCCCTGGAGCAGCTCCTGAGACAGCCATGTGCCCTGCCAGTGCTGCTTGGGCAAGTCTCTATGGAGATGCTGGTCCCATGTTGTTATGACCCCACCACTCCTGGGGTTACAGTGGAGACTTTCTGGAGCAGGGGCTGCTGGGAAATAGAGTTGGCTACAGACCAGACTTTGCCTATCCCTGCTTCCTTCTTTAGTATCTCAACTAAAGAAATGTGCACCTTATAGATTAATCTGAAGAGACCATAGTCTTGAGGTAATCTGAATAAACTCAAAACTAGATGCTTAAATGCCAACTTGTTTTATAACAATATAGTAAAAATGGAACCTAAATGGGATTTTTCTTAGGAATCACCATTTTCATGCCTTGAAGCTAATGTGAAGATTATTGGAGATTTAAAAAATCTAGGTACCAAAGTTTTCTTTTGCTTTCAATTGAATTAACAACATTGAGGAAAGGGCATGGATCTGTTCTACATTTATTACAAAAACTCTCAGACTCTTCTCTTCTTTTATGACTGTGCATAAGTGGGCCATAAGTCTAAGCAGTTAGCAGTGCAGTGTGTTTTGACTAGTCATCCTAAACACTCATTTTCCACAAACTAATGGGCTAGAAGAAAGTTACGTCTTAGTAATAGAACAGCTGCTAGAACAGGGCTTACAGTCAGACTCCAGTTAATATTTAACAGTGTTATAGAAGAATGTTGATGAGGCATTGGTTGTCCCATGCTGACATCTTACTCAACAAATTTGAATACCAGAATGTCTTTAAGAAACCAAAGTCAGTCCCTAAGGACTTGCACATACAGAAAGAGATAAGGCAATGGCAATGGCCAAAAAAACCCCAAAAATAAAGACAATGGCAAAAAAAAATCAATATCAGTCGAGGTTCTGGGAGATGCCATAAGAGAGAGAGATTCCAAGTGCTAAAAAGAGGTAATGCAGAGTGTTGTGGAATGTTGTTGGTATGTTTTCTAAATCAGCACTTGAATTGGTGCCCCTCTCATCCCATTCTAGTTCCATTAATTCGAGGGGGTTATTTCTTTTTATATATAATTCACTCTGTCCTGAATCTATTTAAAGAAATAGATTAAACCAACTCATACTTTAAGAAGGGGAGAGTTGAGTCAGTCATTTTGCCTGAAAGGATCTAAATAGACAAAGAGTACAACAGGTTGAGAACTCAGGCCCCCAGACCATGATACAGATGCATCTATTGGGCTTACTCTGACCTGAAAACAGTGATACTGATGTCCTGGAGCTGAATTAGAGGTCAAAAATACTTTGGAGATTAAATTAATATAGTTGAATTTGGCTAATAGACTGGTTATAATTGTTTGAAATTTTGTGTCATACTGTGTTATATTAACTATTAATATTTAGCTATGAAGAAAGATACTGAAGAACTGCAGCTTCATGAGGCATGAACCAGCAGGAACTGAGCCACTTATCCAGAGGCTAATATAAAATAGCACTGATAAATACAGTAAAATCTGTGTTATCCAGCATGCCTGGGGTAAGTGGAGTGCCGGGTACATAAAAACTCCAGTTATCTGAAATAACCCAGCAGGGTTTTCAGTTAATGCAGAGCCAGGCAGCGAGGGAGAGTGGGAGCGGCTGCACATGGAGTGGCAGCAATGCAGGGTGGTGGGTGGCAGTGGCAGCTGTATGTCAGCTTTTCCCCCATCCCACCACGTCTGGCCAGCAGAGTGGGGGAGGGGGCGTGACAACAGCTATTTGCGTGTGGAGTGGCAGCAGTGCAACATGGTGGGTGAGCTTCCCTGCCACCCCCCACTTCCCCCCCCCCCCCCCCAATCCAGCCAGCCAGCTGGAAACTCTGGTTAATGGAGTATTCCAGTTTACAGAGATTTTACTGTAAAAAGAAAACTCCTGAATGAATAAGGCTCCTTGTTTCTGACTGATTACTGAACAATATACCCAAAGTCCTCTTGCTAAAATCAGTTAAGCTGCAGAATAAATTGAGCATCGATATGCAGACTGGTGTCATCTTAGCTCATCTAGTAGGTAAGAGAAAACAAGATTTTTTTAGTATAGGTTAGTGGTAATTTTTCAAGGAGTGCACCATGGGAAGAAACTGAGAGGGTTTTTTTTTCTGAATTCTTCTTCTTTCATGGGAAAGATCTTGTACTATATATAAAGACTGTTTGCAAAAACATTCCATATTAGTGGTACAGAATGTATACTCTGCAAAAGTATAATGTTGACCTAAATGTAGATCCTGGAGTACAATATGTCGCTAAGTAAACCACATTAAACCATAGATCACTTAGAGAATGTTGTTGTAGCATAGTAAACCACTCCTGCTTTAGGATGGAGTCACTTAACATTTCCATTATAAATCTTGGATTTAGTGCTTTATAAGTACCTTAAAAAATATTCTAACTATTGTTCAGTCCAGGTCAGATGCAGCTCAGAGGAATTTTAATGAATGCTTTTATCAGGGTGCTTAGGTTTTTGGTTTTGGTTTCATTTTTTAGGTTATAAAATTGTGAAACTCCTCGGCTCTCACTTTCTTCCCTCTTCCTTTTTTTGGTGAGTCCTGTAAAGTAAAAGGCATACTTTAGGCTGAAGTCCATAAAGCATTTAAGCATGCACAGCTTTACATAAGAGGAGACACACTGTTTTTTAAGGTAGGGTCTTGTACATAGGACTTTTTTCTGCTCAAATGTTGATCAGTGTTAGTGCTAGCTCAAGTCTGAAACAGTTGCAGCTTAAGGTTAAAAACCTTGTTTGATGGTTCCCCACAAGCACAGCTGTGACTGCCTACCAGAGGCCTGGTGGGCAGGGGCTTAACTAGGAGCTATAGCTATGAATTGCCACTACAGGGCTGGTGAGCCAGGATAGGTTTCTATCCCTGCTTTAGGTGGGGGTGTATGAAAGATGGGTTGGAGGGGGATGGGAATGTGAAACGTGGAGGCAGAGAGTTAATGGGTTAGGGGTGGATAATGAAATGGGAGGTGGAAAGAAAATGGGAGTTGGAGAAGGGTGCTAAAATGAAGTCTGCCACTGAAGAATAAAATTGAAACAATTTTTAAAAATGAAATAATTTAAAAACAAATAAAGACAAAATAAAATAAAGAAAGTCTAATATTTCAATAAATTGGGATTTGGGTTTGGGCTGTGGGGGTTCTGGTCATGCTTCCCAGGGTGGCTGGGAGGTGGGGGCATTGCGGGAAGGCACTTTTGGGAGAGCTACTGCCCTTTCCCCAGGAAGGAAACTTCAACTCATGGGGACCCAATCAGGCTCCCTATCTTGTTCCCTCTCCCACCCCTTCCCTTCCCCCCCACCCTGATCCCACTTCTGAACCCATCCATTCCCTGTGACTTGGCTCGTTGGCATGTGATCTGCAAGCTATTTTCACATGGTTACAGCCTTGGGGTTGGGAAGTTCACATTCCCAGGGGGGTTGGCTTGGTGCCAGAACCACCTCCTGGGCACTAGAGTTCAGGGGGTGAAAAATGTGTCCATGCAGATAAGGAAGGTGGGGGAGGAAACACTGCATCCTGGGATGCTGGACCACTGCAACTTGGGTGGATCATCTGTTGGGAGTGGCCACACATTAAAGGAATATGAACTGGGTAATACAGGACACGTCTACATGTGACACTACATTTCTGTAGCAACATGCTATGGCGACATAGCATTGATGGGCACAAACCATGATGCTGCAGCTACATTGCTACGGCAAGGCACTCCCTCGCTATAGTGCATTGATATCGTGATGTAGCAGCTAAAAATAACTGTGTACTGGTGGCACAGCACAGTATGGGCTGTTACTGGACATCAGGTAGTACTTCCTTTGGGGTTGTGCAGCAATGGTGATGTTGCAGCAACAACAGCATCACAGGGGCACATGTAGATGTACCTACAGATCAGAGAGAAACCTGCTCTGGTGTTGCATAACTTTAAGCCACCTGAAGTATGATAAAACTAATTTCAGGTGTTAATGGGTGGACAATCCAGAGGATATCTTTGGAAAATACAAACTGTCCCCTCCCTTTATTGCAGTCAGCATGCTTGAAATAAAACTATTTTCTTTCTAGGTGATTTCTCGTGCGCTCATTCCCTCCATCCCCCGAATATTAGCTATCTAGATAATTTAATAAAGACACTTCTCAGCATATACCATAATTATAATACATAAACAATTCAATTGGGATGTAGCAAGACTAATATTCTTGTACAACAGATTCAATAATATATCAATCAATATATCAGGCTCCACAATGATCTTACATGTAACTGAGCCATGGAGAAAATATTCATAATGTATCTGAAGATAACAATGTTCAGCTTTTATGAGAATTTTTCTTTTGACATTTTTAGCAGATTTCATTATAGATGTTTCAAATAAAACATGAATTGCTAAGGGCAATTATGTTTTAGTTGTTTTAAATTCAACCAATATAAGCATATTTTCTCTAAAATTGATTACCTTTATTTTAACCTCACTTTGAGTTGATGCAAGCATAACTTGCAAACAATATGCAAAGATTCATTTCAAACACACTTATGTATATCATGCATAAAATAAGCCTCATGGACTTATATTTATTGATAATATTATGGGTGTAACTATCAATCCTGTTGATTGGCTTTTCTGCTTTGAATGTCAAGGAGGGTTAACTTTAAAAAAGTGTGAACACTTTCACATTTTGAAGTAGGCTATAGCTGATATTGCCTCTCATAAATATCACACAGCTCACAACAGATGGGAATAGATTTGGATCACTATAGTGCTTCATTTGAATCAGTAGTCAAGAGAGAGAAGAGATTGTATTCTGTTACCGACACGTACACCAGACTCAGTTTTCTTTATTCTTGGAGAGAGGCACAATGAGACTGAGATTCAAAAATGCATAATTTGAATGCTCTCATTCTAGAAAAATGATGTTAGACTGCATGCACTTTTCCAACTGTCGTAGGTAGGCAAGCTCAAGAGAGGGGAAGGGGCTGGGGAGTTGTGCATGTTAGCTATCAGTTAAGGGAAGAAAGGCAATAGCTTAAAGATAATGCTGGTTTCTTTATTCCAGAAAAGTAGTTCATGAAGAAAACAGTCTTTGGGGATTTTTGTACAGTTGTCAGCTGATATGAACCTGGATCTTTCAGCCATAATTTGCACTCATATTATTAAGCTTCCCTAGTCCTTGAGCCCTTCTTAAAATAAATGTGATTTGGCATCCATTCTTAAGAGACAACAGGATTTCTTTTTCTTTCTTATCTGATATGTCCTTGATGTAAGGACTTTATGTTAAATGGATTTTTAGAACTGGGAGAGGAACTGGGAGCTTGCTCCATCCACTCCACGCATCGGCCTGGTATTGCAGTGCCTCTTTCGTATTGTAGCCTGTGAGGTTAAACTGAGGCACGATTATTGCTAGTCGAATCTTTCTTTCTTTCAAGATGGCCGCCGACAGCTGAAGCCCTTCTAAGCTCCTCCAGCTCAGGTGCTTTCAGCTCGTTGCCCCGCACTCCCTGCCCCCCTTTTCCTGTCCCCCCCCAAAAAACCCCTTGCCTCTCCCCACCCTGTCCCTGGGGACCCCCTCCCTGCCCCTTCCCCCCACTTTCTGAGCCTTTTTCCCCTGGGCTCTGGCAGCCTCGTTTGCCTCTGCCCCTCCCCCACCCCCGCCTGAGTTCTCCCTTTGATTTCTGCTGCCTCCCTCCCCCAGGGCCCCTTCCCTTGGCCCCTGCCATCTCCCCTGCCTTGGGGCTTGCCCTGAGCCCCTGTGGGGTTGCTCTGCCCCCCCTCAGGCCGATTTTGGGGCGTTTTCAGCCCCCTCCCAGTCCCAGTCCCCCCTGTCAGCCTGAGGCTTTTTTTTTTTTTTGCTGCGCTTTGCAGTTTAACCCTGTCCTGGCGAGGAATGGCGGCTCCTACGCCTGGCAGCTGGCATGAGGATGTCTCTCGGGACCTCCCACTGTCTCATGGCCTGAGGGTTCATGCCCCTCTCCATGTGGGGCTCGAGGCTTGCGTGGAGGCTCTGGCCGCCCTCCTGGGACGGCGTACCATCCGCTACGCGGGGCGCGTGAACACGGTCCCGATGATCTATTTGAGCAAGCCCGCCTTGGTTGACAGGGTGTGTGCGGAGGGCCTGGACATTGCGGGCATCCACTACCCTGTCACGCCCCTAGAGACTCAGGCAGTGAGGGTGGTGATTTCCAACGTCCCACCGCACGTTTCCGATCGGGAGCTGGCCAGGGGACTCGAGGCCTATGGGGTTCCTGCGAGTCCTTTTCGCCGCCTGCCGATGGGAAACAAGAACCCTCAGGGCAAGCACGTCCTGTCCTTTCGGAGCCAGGTCTTCATGCTCCTCAAGGAGGGCCCCCAGTCGCTGCCTCGCTCCCTGAGCCTCACGCTCGAGGGGCGGCGGTTTATTATCTATCCATCTGTGGGAGAGACCACGTGCTTCAAGTGCGGGGGCTCCTCCCACCTGGCCGCGCAGTGCCCTCGGGGCAAGGCGGCCAGACCATCGCCACCTGCGGCAGCACCGAAAGACGGCGCGTCGACCTCTGGGGCACGCGGCAGGCCCAGGGAGGCTGGGAGCTCTTCCTCCCGACCTCCTTCCCCCCCCATTCCATCTCAGGGGACCGGGGTCTCCAGTGGGAAGCCATCGTCCAGCCGAGGGGCTGGTGCTACTACCATGGCCCCACCGCCCCCTCCCCCGTCTGTGGCGCCCCCTGCCCTCGGTGCGGCAGCCCCACCGGGTGGAGGGGCGGACGCTTCCCCTTGCCCCCTGCCTGCCCCGGCCGAAGTGGCTGGGGTGGCCGGGGACTGCGGCGCTGGAGCCTCATCGGATGATGGGGCTCGGGCATCCTCCCAACCACCCGACAAAGAGAGGGAGATGAGGGGGCCCTCTCAGGACACCCCATCCCTGACAGACCCCTCCTCGGCCAGTGCCGAGGGCCCCCCCACTACAGAGCCGGACCCCACCCCGGCTGCCACACCACCCGCCCCGTCGGATGTAGCCACCGAGGAGGCAGACTTAGCGGGTGGGGGGGAGGGGCCTTCAGGGGTCCCCCTCCCCTCGCCTGTCCCCCAGCCTCCGGAGTCGGGCGGCAGCAGGGATAGTGGCGAATGTCTCTCTTCTGGTGGCCTGGCCCCGGGGGCGGCGGGAGAGCCCGCTGCCCCTTTGGTCACGCCCCAGCCTACCGGAGCAGATGGGGAAGTTAGCGAGATGGAGATCCAGCTCTCGGAGTCTCGCAAGAGACGTCGTGAGCGGGATGGCCCCTCCCCCCCCAAGAAGACAGGGAATGTCCTCGCGGAGCCGGTCCTTGACTCGGACGACGAGAGGCGGCTGATGTGCCTGGACATCGAGGGGGTCGACGCTGCAGTTGCGGGCGAGCTCCCGCCGGGTGTGCGGCCTCGCCGCTCTTCCGTAGGCAACATCCACCCCAAGCTGGCGGAGCCCCCCTGGGTCCCTCCTGACTATGGGGGACTCCTGTCCTTGCTGAAGCTAACCAAGGGGCAGAAAAATGTAGCGGGGCACATCACCCAGTGGTGTGCGGACCCCAAAGTGTTTGTCAAGGCTGCCAGGGCGGCAGTCAAGCTCATGCAGCAGGATCGGGGCACACGCCAGATGGCCTACCATCTGGACAAGCTTGCCCAGAGGGTGAGAGTGGAGTGGGGCCTGGGCGGGTCCCTCGACTAGAGTAGGGCACGGTAGGCCTTCTCTGACCTGTCTGTATTGCCTTGCTCTGCTCTTGGGTGCTCGCTCTTCCACCCGCACTCTGCTTTGCTCCTCCTCTCCCACACCCACACCCATGGCAGCCACAACCATTGGCACCTTCAACGTCAACGGCTGTCGAGACGCGGTGAAGCGCGAGGCCATCCTGGAGCTCCTGCGACAGAAGAGGCTGGCCGTCGCCTTCCTACAAGAGACCCACTCTGACAGGTTCAACCAGGCAGCCTGGCGGGCTGCCTGGCGAGGACAGGTGTTCCTGAGCCACGGCACCAACCTCCGCGCGGGAGTCGCGACACTCTTATCGCCGCAGCTGCAGCTTGACGCGGCGGTGCCGCGGGAGGTCGTCCCCGGCCGCCTGCCGACCGTCCGCGTCACCCTCGCGCAACACCGTCTGCTGCTCATCAACATCTACGCGCCCTCCGATGGCCAGGAGAGGGTCGCTTTCTTTGAGACCTTGGCTGCCCTCCTGCGCAACGCTAGTGAGGATGATGACCTGCTCCTCCTCGGGGGCGATTTCAATTGCACCACTGCCCCGCGCCTCGACCGCACAGGGCCTGAGCCCCACCTGCCCTCCGCTCGCAAGCTGCAAGCTGCCCTGGAGGGGGCAGACCTCGTGGACGTCTGGCGAGCCCTGCATCCTGTTGCGTGCCAGTACACCTGGGCCAAGATGAGTGCCGGCGGTCTCACCATGGCTCGCCTCGACCGCCTTTATATCACCAGACACCACCTGCCACTCCTGCGCAGCAGCCGCATCGCTCCCTCGGGCCTATGAGATCATGGCCTGGCCTTCAGCGAACTGAGCCTGCCGGGGAGAGCCTGTGCACGGGCACCGTATTGGTGTTTGAACGTTAGTCTGCTTCAGGACTCTTATTTCTGGGACTGCTTTGCCCACTTTTGGCGGAGGTGGGAGGCTGCGAGACTGAGCCACTCCTCCTGGAAGCTGTGGTGGGACGTGGGCAAGGTCCAGACCCGAGCCTTCTGCCAGCAGTACACCCAGCTGGCCGCAAGCGAGACGCGCCGCCGTATCCGGGAGTTGGAGGAGGACGTGGCGGAGCTCGAGGCTGCTCTGCTGGCCGCTGGCAGCGACGCGGCACTGAGCGAGAGCCTCCGGCTCCACAGGAAATGCCTGCGCGACTTGTCGGAGAGCGTGGCCCGCGGCGCGAGGATCCGCGCCCGCTGCCAGGAGCTGGTGGAAACCGACGCCCTGACCCGCTTCTTTTTCGACCTGGAGCGGCGGAGGGCAGCGAGCAAAGTCTTGGACCATCTCAAGACTCCTGAGGGCCGGGTCATTACAGAGCCGGGCGAAGTCCACGAACGTGCTGTCGCCTTCTATTGCGACCTGTTTGCGGCCGAGCCGTCGTGCCCCGAGGCCACGCGGGAACTCCACGAGGGCCTACCGCATCTCGATGCCCTGGAGGCCGGCGAGCTGGAGCGGGACTTGTCCCTGGAAGAGCTGGCGGCTGCCACGGCCGGCCTCGCCTCCGGCAAAGCCCCGGGCCTCGATGGGTTGCCTGCTGAGTTTTACAAGACCTTCTGGCCTCTCCTCGGCCCCAGCCTCCTGCGCGTTTTCCAGGAGAGCCTCGCCGACAAGGTTTTGCCGATCAGCTGCCGCCGAGCGGTGCTGACCCTGCTGCCCAAGAAGGGAGACCTGGGCTACATGAAGAACTGGCGGCCGGTCTCCCTGCTGTGCGCGGACTATAAGATCCTGGCCAAAGCGTTGGCCAGCCGCCTCCGTGCGGTCATGGCCTCTCTCACCGGGCCCGAGCATAGCTACTGCGTGCCGGGCAGGACCATTCAAGACAACCTGTTCCTGCTGCGTGACCTACTCACGGCTAGCGAGCTCTTTGGCCTTGACATTGGCCTCATCTCTCTAGACCAGGAGAAGGCCTTTGACCGGGTGGGCCACGCCTATCTCTTTCGGACTCTGGAGGCCTTTGGTTTTGGGCCTCTCTTCACCGGGGCCCTCCGGGTCTTGTACCAAGACATTTCCAGCCTGCTCAAGGTGAACGGGGTTCTGTGTGCTCCGTTCCCCGCACGCAGGGGCATTCGTCAGGGGTGTGCACTGTCGGGCATGCTCTACTCCCTGGCCATCGAGCCGCTGCTGCACACGCTGCGACGCCGCCTGAGTGGTGTGGCCCTGCCAGTGGCCACCGGCCCGTCCGTTAGGCCTCCTCTCCGGCTGTCGGCATATGCGGATGATGTCACCGTCTTCCTCAACACTCAGGAAGACGTGCGGGCCCTGGCGGCTTGCCAGCGTGCCTATGAGCGCTCCTCCTCCGCCCGCATCAACTGGGCCAAGAGCGATACTTTGCTGCTTGGCACATGGACTGGCACGCCGCCCCCGGACTTGCCGGGGGGGCTCACATGGCGCCGCGAGGGCCTCAAGATCTTGGGCATGTTCCTGGGGCCACCGACCTTCATGGCGTGCAACTGGGATGACCTCGAGGAGGGAGTGGAGGCCCGCCTGCAGCGGTGGCGCTGGCCCCTGCCTAGCCTTTCCTACCGGGGGCGCGTCCTTGTCATCAACAACCTGGCGGCAGCAACCTTGTGGCACCGGTGCGCTGTGCTCGACCCCCCACCGGATCTCCTGGAGAGACTCCAGCGCAACCTGGTGGACTTCTTCTGGGATGGGCGCCACTGGCTCCCACGAGCCATCCTTCACCTGCCTGTCGCCGAGGGGGGCCAGGGTCTGGTTGACCTGGCCAGCAGGGTGGCGGCCTTCCTCCTGCAGGCCCTTCAGCGACTGCTTTACAGCGAGGAGCAGCTGCCATGGCAACAACTGGCGTGCCGGTTCCTGCAGAGGGTCGGCGCCCTTGGCTTTGACCAGGAGTTCTTTTTGTTGACACCCATGCTCCTGAACTGGGCGGTGCTTCCGGCCTTTTATCGCAGCGTGGTAAGAGCCTGGCAGGCCGCCTTCCGCCTCCAGCCTCGAGCCCGGACACTGTGTTTCCCGCAGCTGCTGAGGGAGCCTCTGGTGCACAACTCAGCCCTGTGGGGCTCCGTGCCGAGCCTGGCCTCTGCCAGCCTCACGGCCACCCTCATCCAGGCGTGTGTCCTCCGCCTGCACCATCTCCTGGACCCCGCTCGGTCAGCCTGGCTCTCGCCCGGGGCGCTGGCCGCACAGCTGGGCGTGCGCTCCATCCGCACCATGGGTCATCTCCTGCGTGACATCTGCGCCGCCCTCCCGCCAGTGGCGGCGGCCGCCTTGGACGAACATCTCCGTGCGCGCCAGATCCCGCGGGCCGCGGATGCCGCGAGCGAGGCTTTCCCTTCGCTGCCGGTCACCCCGGCTGTGGCCGCGGATTTGGCCGGTGGGCCGGGCACTCTGTTGCGGCTCCCCATGCCTCCCTATAGTGACACAGGTTGTCCCTTTGCTTCTCTATCGCGTAGAAGCTTGTATGCCTGGGTGGTTTGTGTGCGCCATGCTCAGGTGCTGGCGGGCCACCCTGATACACCGTGGCGACGGCGCCTGGGGCCACCGGCTTCCCCACCGGCCCACCCGGCGTGGCGCACATTGTATAAGCCGCCGACCGCCAAGAAGACTGGCGACCTGCAGTGGCGGTTGCTGTACGGCATCCTAGCCACTGGCACGTTTGCGTCCCACTTTGACCCAGCCACTTTGACGGCCTGCCCCTTCTGCCCTGGGGGCGTGGAGGAGGATCTCTTTCACGCCTTCCTGGACTGTCCCCGCCTGCGGCCGCTCTTTGCCACCCTCGAGCTGCCGCTGCGGGCGCTGGGCAGGAGCCTCTCAGAGACCACCTACATATGCTCCTACCCGTACCGGGCGGCCGAGCGGGGCGCCATCTGCCTGGCCAACTTTTTGCTGGGCCAGGCCAAGATGGCCGTCCTCAAGAGCCGCCGTAACTGGCTTGCCGGCACCGGCTCAGACGATGCCCCGCGGCTCTTCGGCCTCCTAGTGCGGGCGCGCCTCTCGCTGGAGTTTGAGCACGCTGTGCTCCGGCGGGGGGTGCCCGCCTTCGAGGCACTCTGTGCCCTTGAGGGAGCGCTGTGCCACGTGGAGGACGGCCATCTCAAATACGCGCTCTGATGTCATGACCGGTCTGGGTGACCGTGCGGGCGCGGTGGCGGACTGTGGCTTCCGGCTTGTGCCGTGCCCAGGGCCCTCACCAGGCTGCTTTTGTTTATTTTCTCGGGGTGAGAAGTTGAAAGTTTTTGTACATGTACTATGGGACAGGGAAGGGTGGAATTGTTCGTTTCTCGAGGGCTATATATATAAATAGCATGTTAGACACGATGTGTATTAGTGCGAAGGTGTTTGTCACGGTGTGATGTTCTGAATGCCCTGGAATGGTTTCTCTTTGGTGTGGTTTGATGGTTTTTGCTTTCTGTACCTGATCTTTTGTGAAATAAAGTTGCTAAAAGTCAAAAGTCTTTCTTTCTTTCTGTTTCCTTTGAAGTGTCACAAAATAGTAGGGATCTTAACAGAAGTGTAGGTTGTAGCTGTGTTGTTCTAAGGACATATGCAGACAAGGTTCTTTGGGTGAATCTGATATCTTTTATTAGACCGACTTAAATAGTTGGAAAAAAAAAAAAATTAGCAAGCTTTTGGGTTTAAAAACTATTTGTCAGGTTGAGGAAGTCTTTGCAGTTGGTGTGTTGATCTTAAATCACTACTGCTAAAAAGTAGATAAGGAAAAATATTAGGGCAATGTCAGCTGTTATGGTTGTGCACAGCCACATACTCATAGATTCATAGATGTTAGGGTCAGAAGGGACCTCAATAGATCATCGAGTCCGACCCCCTGCATAGGCAGGAAAGAGTGCTGGGTTTAGATGACCCCAGCTAGATGCCTATCTAACCTCCTCTTGAAGACCCCCAGGGTAGGGGAGAGCACCACCTCCCTTGAGAGCCCATTCCAGACTTTGGCCACTCTAACTGTGAAGAAGTTCTTCCTAATGTCTAGTCTAAATCTGCTCTCTTTTAGCTTATGGCCATTATTTCTTGTAACCCCCAAGGGCGCCTTGGTGAGTAAAGCCTCACCAATTCCTTTCTGTGCCCCCATGATGAACTTATAGGCAGCCACAAGGTCACCTCTCAACCTTTTCTTGTGGAGGCTGAAGAGGTCCAGGTGCCCTAGTCTCTCCTTATAGGGCTTGGCCTGCAAGCCCTTAACCATACGAGTGGCCCTTCTCTGGACCCTCTCCAGGTTATCCACATCCCTCTTGAAGTACGGCACCTAAAATTGCATGCAGTATTCCAACTGCGGTCTGACCAGTGCCCGATAGAGGGGAAGTATCACCTCCTTGGTTCTGTTCGTCATGCATCTGCTGATGAACGATAAAGTGCCATTAGCTTTTCTGATGACTTCATCACACTGACGACTCATGTTCATCTTGGAGTCCACTAGGACTCCAAGATCCCTTTCCACTTCCGTGCCTCCAAGCAGGTTATTTCCTAGGCAGTAGGTATGCTGGACATTTTTCTTTCCTAGGTGCAGCACTTTGCATTTCTCCTTGTTGAATTGCATTCTGTTGTTTTCTGCCCATATGTCCAACCTGTCCAGGTCTGCTTGTAGTTGTTCCCTGCTCTCCGGCATGTCCACTTCTCCCCACAGTTTTGTGTCATTCACAAACTTGGACAAAGTACACTTCACTACCTCGTCCAAGTTGCTGATGAAGACATTGAAGAGTATCGGTCCAAGGACCGAGCCCTGCGGGACCCCACTGCCCACACCCTTCCAGTCTGATACTGACCCATCCACTACGACTCCCTGGGTACGACCCTCTAGTCAATTCACCACCCACTGGACCATCCCATCGTAGTCATCCAAGTCACAGTCTCTTAACTTGTTCATCAGTATGGGGTGGGATACCGTATCAAAGGCCTTCCTGAAGTCTAAGTAAACGACGTCAACCCCTACTCCTGCGTCCAGCTGTTTTGTTACCTGGTCATAAAAAGAGACTAGATTAGTCAGGCATGATCTACCTGCTACGAACCCGTGTTGGTTTCCCCTAAGCATAATTTTTCCTGCCGGGCTCTCGCAAATGTGATCCTTGATAATTTTTTCAAAGACTTTGCCAAGGATGGAGGTGAGACTGACTGGCCTATAGTTGCCTGGGTCCTCCTTCCTCCCCTTCTTGAAAATGAAGGGCCACATTGGCCACTTTGGCTCTTTTCCAGTCCTCCGGGACCTAGCCCGTGCGCCATGAGTGTTCAAATATTCCCACCAGTGGCTGTGCAATAACATCAGCCAGTGCCTTCAGTACCCTCGGATGCAGCTCATCCAGGCCTGCCGACTTAAACACATCCAGTTCCTCCAAGTGCCTCTACATCATCTCAGGGTCTCCGCTTGGTAGTCTGGTGCCCTGCTGCTGCCTCTCTACAATCTCAGTGAGAGACTTGTCTTGCCCCTCCCTTAGGAACACTGAGGCAAAGAACTCATTGAGGCGTTCAGCCTTGTCCCCCCGTCCATCACCAATTGCTTATGCCCATTTAGTAGAGGTCCTATTCCTCCCTGGGCCTTCCTTTTACTCCCTACTGATAGTCTTCATTGAGACTCATCAAGATGTTTGGCATTGAAGAAACAGGCAATGGATCCTTCTCATTCCTGGTTGAATTGTTTTGTAATCCTAATAGCAATAGACTCAGTGAAGCAAGGTAGTTCTGTTAGAAAGTCCTACTTTGTCTGTACTTTGGGGATTTGATTATCTAAGTGATATAACAAGGCATTTATACATGCCACGTTCTCTATCCTTTCTTGTGCTGCAGTGACATAACTGTTTGCATGAGTGGGATTTCTGGATGTTTTAAAAGCCTTTCTGGTGCATTAAACTAAAACTCCTTGGATGTAGTTTAGTTTGGCTTGCCAGGAATTAAAGCATCACATCCATGGATTCATTGGGTGTAGGTAGATGAGTGCATATGTGCCTCTTGCAGCATCCCACACCAATTATCCAGGTATCAAAAAATACTACAGGGAAAAAAATTGGTTCAGGGCATGGTCCCAGATCATGCCTTGAGGCAACTGGAGGTTCAGGTCTTCCACAGAGACACTCTAGTAGCCAGCCAGGGCATCTCTACGGCTATCCCTTACCATGGTACTGAAGCACATTGCCTGCCTGTGTAGGGCAAGCAGTGGTGCAGGCTGCAGGGACCGGGATCTGGGCTCCATGCCAGATAAGCATGGTTTGGGGAGGATAGAGGAGGGGGTGCAGCTCAGGAGGTGTAGGCCCCTTTTGGGGGGCTATGAGCCCATGTTGGGGGGCTATGAGCCCATGTTGGGAGGAACTGTGGCCTCTGTGGAGGGGAGACAGTCCATGAGATGTGGGGGGGGCTTCACCCTATGGGGGGCAATTGACCCACCCATCCTGAGCAGCCCCCCTATACATCCCCCACACCCACAAACCCCTTCCAATCCACCCACAAACCCTACACCCCCAGCCATCCTCCACAACTCCCTTCCCCAAATACCTGGCCCTGTGGGTCAGGAGTAAAGGGACTGTGGCAGGAGGCAGGCTGTGGGTTGAGAGTGAGGGGCAGGGGCAGTGCACTGGCATATCAGTGCTGCTCAGCACTGCACATCCTGGTGAGTGAAGTGCGTAGGGGCAGCTCTGATTTTTCTATGACCAAAAAATCGAAAGGTAAATGCCAAGATATAATCTTCCTTCTCCAAAATATTAAAAAATGGGCAACACCTTTAAAAGAGAGAGCGTGCGAGAGGTCCTTGTATAAATTAAGAACTGTCTCTGCCAAATTAAAAAAAAAAACCAACAAACTTTAAGAAAATCATGAGGCAGAGCGGTCTAAAGAATGTAGTTACATGGGTAACATAATTAAGTCAGGCAGTATTAGGACCCTATCTAGTGCACATGAAAATATAGTGTATAATCCTCAAGCTGTCTTAACTAATATGTGATATAATATCACTAATGGAAGTTATATATGTCTCCACTATGAGAAGAAACAGAATCTGCTGAAATTTTCAACTTTATTTTATTCCTTTATGCTGTTAATTGTGATAAGATGACCTGAAGCAAAAAAAAGGAACCTGTGCCTATTTAGCAACATAAAAAGCAAAAGTTGAGGTTCAGGAGCCAGAAGCCAGTCCCAATATCAGGATGAGCCAAAAGACAGAGCTGAAGTCAAGGTACTCCAGGAGATCATACCCAAAGTTAAGGTAAACTTATAAGTCAGTGACAGCCTTATAAGATCCAAGGGGAATATCCAAAAAAACAAAGTCTGGAAATGGAGCCAAGAAGGTTCAGGTGTCAGAGAGCCAGCAGTAAAGATGAAATAGGTTTACCAGAGCAGACCTTCAGAACAACATAGGTTTAACTAAATGGGAATGCTTGTCTCCCTTGTAGCCACTCAGGGAGCCCTAACAGTGTCCAGCTGTATCATTAGCCTGGTGGCACTGCCAGTTAGAGCCCCTAAGCAATTAGCCTGTTAGGGCATCTAACAGAAACACACACCCTAAAATGGCACCTACATTTTCTTCCTACCTAAATTCTTCTTCATGTAAGGCTCTTGCATATTGTATCATTGATATATCTCACAAATCTGAAACTCCACATAAACAACAGTTTGAGAGAGTAGAAGCTATGGATTTAATCACTGTATACTTTTATGGACATTGTAGCTCTTAAGAATCTGATCTATGAAAAAAGTGCACTGGGATACTCATATTTAATTGTGAAACTTGCATGCAATTCTGCAGACAAGGTAAGGGAGTATTTATCGCATGAGTAAAGTTGATATGAGTTCATTCTTATCAGAAATTAGATTGTGAGTCTTAATACTCAAAAAATGCTACACAATAAAAAATAAAGTACTAATTTTTTAATCTAAAGTCATCATGTTTTGCATAGCATTATGCTATCCAGAAATTCTCTTCATCGTGCTCTGAAAGCAGGGAAGTATTATCAAGTTTCATAGTTGGAAAACGAAGGAACTGCTGAATAGAATTGCCCAAGGTCTTTTCAAAAACAATTTTGAAATACTTGTTCATAGAAAGGATGTTCAAAACTTGCATGTATTTCAGAATGTTTTGATTTTGATGGGTTTTTTTTATTTAAAAACAAAACCCCTATTTTGATGGGAAAATTATCTACATCTTCTTTTCATGGATATTAACCAATTAAATAAAAAAAATTCAGATGTCAAGAAACTAGGGATCAGATGTACAAGGAGTCTGCTTCACTGCCCTTGCTAAAGGGCAGTGAAGACTCCAGCCTTTCCCTTGATGGGCCCAAGCCCAAGTCCACAATTATAGTTTCTTTCTTCCCTCTTCATGCTGAAGATGCATTTGACCTGAACTGTAGCTAGGTAGCTTATCTTTCAGGAGAAGACAGGGGCGATGCGTAGCAGGTGCATGATCACTGCTGGCCATCGCTGCTGCTGCTGGCGACACCTGTGGGTGGTCACCAACCCCTGGTTGGTGCTCGCCACCCCCTCTCCCCCCTACTGACAGTGCTGGTGGCCTCTGTGGGAGCTCCACACTTACTGCCGCCACATGCCTACCACTGCCAGCCCAGCCGTGCCACCCCAGCCACCAGGGGCACGTGCCGTTCATAGGAGAAGACATTCTCTTTGTAGAATAGATTTTATTTTTTTTTTCTGTGGAGATCACTAGCTAGTTTATATGAACTAGCAAGGTTCAAAGTGAACTTGGCAAGGTAGAGATTCCAATTCCAGGAAAACAGATATTCAAAGGCATGTTTCCCAGTACAAACATAAAGTTGTTTTGTTGCTGAAACCATTAATACCCAAGAGGTACTCTCTCAGAAATGCTCTTTGATTCAAGCTTGGTACCTAAAGATGTCCACATTGCTTCATTTCTAGAATTTGACACAGAGAGAGCAGGCATGAAAAAGGAAATATTCTATATAGTAGAAATCTTGGGTATGGTGTGGATACAGTATAGACATGCATATAGGTTGGGGTGGCATATGTTTGCAATAGCTGGGGATTCCTGAACTATAAGAAGCTGTATGACTTTCCAAAGCCAACCTGAACACTTTAACTATACAGCATTCCCAGCAGGTGCTCTTCCTTTAAAGGCAAAATAAAATCTTACCACACTTGCATGCTGATGTAACTGAAATTAAGTCCAGCAAACTCAAAGAGAGAAGTCAACAAAATGACTCTAAAGTCTAGGTGCATCTGTATGGGTAGAAGTGAGTAGACTGTCCTTTTGCTTTTTTGTTGGAACCATTGGATCCAAGTCTGCTGTCAATCCCACAGATCTTATTTTTAATCTTTGTTTTCCCCATCCATTCTTTTTCTTATCTCCTGTTGTTCTCACCTCCTACACATCTTAATTAGCCCCGGCCTAGTATGATTTTAGTGAAGGATCACACCTTTTTTAAAAATAGTAATATTGTGACATAACTTTCTGGGTCAGTCAGATCATCCCTAATTCATTTCTGAGTTGATTAACTCCTCTCCTTTGAAAACTTTCCAAATATCTAATAAAAAATCTGGGGACCCAATGGCATGCTACAGCTTTAATAACCTGGGAGCTTCAACTGCTGATGGTTACCCAAGAAGCCCCAGTAGATTCAAATTTATTTTACCATGCATATGGAAAATAAACACAGTACAGCTGCCTTTGATAACACAGTTTTTTCCCATAAGGTTTTATAGGCCTTATAGGTCTTCCAATGCCTTCAGTTTCATCTTGAATTCTAAAACTCCTTATAGAGTTCATAGGTGTGTTTTCCCTTGCAATATTGATTTCCTCTTCCTAACAGAAGTAGAAATATTCTGGAAGGAACATTACATTTAGCTGGTCTAACCAATAACTTGAGCATTCTGCCCTTTATTCTTGCAATATGGAAACCTGCATGTTAGAGGCAAGAATTATCATGAGGAGTTTGGGTACCTGCATTAGATAAAATACCAATGATATCCTATTTTTTTGTTTGTTTTTGTTTTTGTTTTGGTTCAGTTATTCAATCTTGTCCCTAGGCTATAATTCAGTCCTTAGTAATACTTGCAATTATTTGCATTGTGGGCTTTTTTTCCTTTATTAATAGCAAATAGCATAGCAGTCTCCCTAATAAGTCTTGCAGGCAGCCTACAAGATCTCAGAAAAGTAGCCTGCAAAAGATGACCTTCACTTCAGTGTCAAAGAGAGCAAGTTATTAATTAAACTGGCAGATAACGTCAAACATCATCGCCTACATTTCTTTCCTTTATGAAGACTCAAGGACGATGAAAAATCCATATAAACTCTATTTCAATATCCAACCAGGAATGAAGCAGAAAACTGGGTTAAAAAGGTAATTGATCTATAAGTAAGTATAATGAAGACTAAATCAAAATTATTACTTCTCATCCTGGACTGAGAGACTCCATATAGTGTGTAGATTTTTTTCATACAAAAGAAGAAACATTTATGAATTAAAATACCATATATAAATCATCTGCAAAAGTAAAAGGCATATGAACTGTTGAAATTGGATTCAGAATGTAAGACCTGATCTGATAAAAGAATTGGGATGAAGTACCTTTGGGTACATATGTGCTCCTAATGGCAGAAATGGTACTGGGAACAGGAGCCATAACCCAGCTCTCCCTCTCTGGCCAGTATCCTCATTGCTGAGTCAGTCACAAACTATCTGGCCTGATCTGAAGGGGCATGGTGGAGAGTGCTCTTTGCCTGCATAACCCCTAGCCTGATGGTGGGATGCTTTGTTGGAAAGCAGGAGATAGGTGTTTGAACCCATCTATCTGAGGAAAGAAGCATGGTATTCCATTCTCAGGGCAAATGTCTTCACCACTAGGCTATTTAGCTAAACAATACAAGTGGGTACTCTTCCACTGCCCCTGGAAAGACTGTATCACAACAAGATAAAGAAAAGCTTGGAAGGCTTATGCAATAAGATTACTATTTTAGACTATTAGAATTATTCTATTAGGCTATTTTAAAAATCTATTTGTTTTTTAAAAGTATATATTCTGCTACTATATTTATCCATGTATAATAAGTTTTAAAATGGTCTGAGTACATTGCCACTAGGCAATCAAATTATTTCTGATTTACAAGGCAATTATATTATAGTAGAATTCTCTACTAACATTATATTACTTGCCACTTGGCACTTTATAAACCTCAAAAACCAAAGATTTGTAATAATGTTGGTTGCACTAACAACTTTCAGTTAAATTTAAGCTAACCAGTCCAATTGTGAATTCAGATGAATTTTGAAATGAGTTTAAAAAAATCCTATTTTGTTACACAAGTTCCTTACTTACAGATGTGAGGAGGTTTTTTAGAAGAAGAAACTGTAAGATTATGATAATGAGGACTCACACTGAATGGATTGTTTGCCTCATAACAAATTGACTGCTTCCAAATTGGGCAGATCCCTGGGATCCACATGACGGCAGTTATACCCATGAAGACAGTTGCAGTGTTGATGATGATTATCACAAATCATTCCTAGAGCCTTGATTTTCTTCCTGTTGTCCCACTGCTTGTCCCAACGAACAGACCTTGCAAGCCTCAGATCCACTGTCCTTATAAAAGGGCTTCATAGCTGCAGCAGAGGAATCTCTGCCAGCTACACTATTGTAGGGTAGAAGTGGCTTCCCTTTGGGTTGTTTAGTTTTCCCCTTCCATAAAATTGACTAGTATAGAAATTCACTTGTCCAGAGATCACTCTCTGCCTTGGACAATCACTAAGGAGACAAATAATAAAGGGATCCATTATATTAGGAAAAAAAATCATACAAGAAAACTGACCATAGGTTTGGAGCCAAAATATAAAGACAAGTAAAGTCACGTACCCACTCATTTGGCTATACCCTAGCCCTCCTAGGAGTTTTGCTAGTGTCTTTAGGGATCAGCCTTCCTGCTGATTCTACCAGCCCTGACTGCTGGAACCTTGGACTCCTCTATGGCCTGGAAAAAATCCAAGAACCTGCTCACCCACCTGACAACAGCTCTTATGATATCTCCAAATGAGTCCCGCCCCATCAGTAGGGGTGTGCAAAGTGGGCAGTATTCAATTTGGATTTGGATTTGGCCCAATTCAGGGGACAGTGATTTGATTCACTGATTTGGATCATAGTCCTGATTTGATTTTGCTGAATCCAAATCTGAAGATTTGATTCTGTTTTGGAGAGTCAATGATTCAGCCATAGACACAGCTTTATATGTTTTTTCAACATACCTCAAGGTACAAGGCATGACTCATGAACACTGAGATGGTGGGGTGGATTCATAGATTCATAGATTCATAGATGTTAGGGTCGGAAGGGACCTCAATAGATCATCAAGTCCGACCCCCTGCATAAACAGGAAAGAGTGCTGGGTCTAAATGACCCCAGCTAGATACTCGTCTAACCTCCTCTTGAAGACCCCCAGGGTAGGGGAGAGCACCACCTCCCTTGGGAGCCCGTTCCAGACCTTGGCCACTCGAACTGTGAAGAAGTTCTTCCTAATGTCCAGTCTAAATCTGCTCTCTGCTAGCTTGTGGCCATTGTTTCTTGTAACCCCCGGGGGCGCCTTGGTGAATAAATCCTCACCAATTCCCTTCTGTGCCCCCGTGATGAACTTATAGGCAGCCACAAGGTCGCCTCTCAACCTTCTCTTGCGGAGGCTGAAAAGGTCCAGTTTCTCTAGTCTCTCCTCGTAGGGCTTGGTCTGCAGGCCCTTGACCATACGAGTTGCCCTTCGCTGTACCCTCTCCAGGTTATCCGCATCCTTCTTGAAGTGTGGCGCCCAGAATTGCACGCAGTACTCCAACTGCGGTCTGACCAACGCCCTATAGAGGGGAAGTATCACCTCCCTGGACCTATTTGTCATGCATCTGCTGATGCACGATAAAGTGCCATTGGCTTTTCTGATGGCTTCGTCACACTGCCGGCTCATGTTCAACTTGGAGTCCACTAGGACTCCAAGATCCCTTTCCACCTCCGTGCCACCCAGCAGGTCATTCCCTAGGCTGTAGGTGTGCTGGACATTTTTCCTCCCTAGGTGCAGCACTTTGCATTTCTCCTTGTTGAACTGCATCCTGTTGTTTTCTGCCCACTTGTCCAGCCTATCCAGGTCTGCCTGCAGCTGTTCCCTGCCCTCCGGCATGTCCACTTCTCCCCATAGCTTTGTGTCATCTGCAAACTTGGACAGAGTACATTTCACTCCCACGTCCAAGTCGCTGATGAAGACATTAAAGAGTATCGGTCCAAGGACCGAACCCTGCGGGACCCCACTGCCCACACCCTTCCAGGTCGAGACCGACCCATCTACCACGACTCTTTGGGTGCGACCCTCTAGCCAATTCGCCACCCACCGGACTGTGCAGTCATCCACATCACAGCCTCTTAATTTGTTCACCAGTATGGGGTGGGATACCGTATCGAAGGCCTTCCTGAAGTCCAGGTATACGACATCCACCCCTCCTCCTGTGTCCAGGCGTTTCGTAACCTGGTCATAGAAGGAGACTAGGTTGGTCAGGCACGATCTGCCCGCCACAAACCCATGCTGGTTTCCCCTCAGCATAATTTGGCCTGCCGGGCTCTCACAAATGTGAGCCTTGATAATTTTTTCAAATACTTTACCAAGGATGGAGGTGAGACTGACCGGCCTATAGTTGCCCGGGTCCTCCTTCCTCCCCTTTTTGAAAATGGGGACCACGTTAGCCCTCTTCCAGTCCTCCGGCACTTGGCCTGTGCGCCATGGCTTTCAGGTTCCCAATGTTCTCCTTCTTCAGGCTGGGCTGTCCTTGTGGGTGCCACATGGTTTGGTGGTCCACAGCTTCCCCTGCACTCGTACTCCCCTCCCCCCGACGAGCCTAGTTTAAAGCCCGCCGGAGGAGATCCGCCAACCTAGAAGAAAACACACGCTTACCTTTGGGGGACAGGTGAAGCCCATCCCAGCTGAGCATGTCCCTCGTCGTGATGTGCGGGTCATGGTCCAGGAAGCCGAAGCCTGCCTCGAGACACCACTGCCGAAGCCGCCAGTTGGTCTCTCTGATGCAGTTCTCCTGCCGTCTTCCTCGTCCGGTCACTGGTAGGATGGAAGAGAAAACCACCTGGGCACCGAACTCCTTCAGCACGCCGCCCAGAGCACAGTAGTCCGCCATCAAGTGATCGTGGGTTCTCCTGGCCACATCATTAGTACCCACATGGACTAGGACCATGGGGTAATAATCGGTGGGCTTGATCCTGGCCTGGATTACCTCCGTCGCATCCCGAATCTTTGCTCCAGGGAGGCAGCATACCTCTCGTGCCGAGGGGTCCTGGCGACAGATGGGTCCTTCCGTACCTCTCAGGATGGAGTCTCCTATGACGAGCACTCGTCGCCTCTTCCTCTGGGTCATCGTGGATCTCTTGATCTGTTTGGGGTGTGAAGAACGTGGTGTTTCTTCTTGCCCAAGGGTGTCCTCCTCCCCTTCCATCTCCTGCAGGGTCGCCAGGGCCTTGTACCTGTTCACCAGTCGGACTGGAGAAGCTGGTACCGGTTCTCTGCGTGCCGCTCCAGTCCTGGCTGTGACTGTCTGCCACTCTGCTGTGGAGGGCACTCCCCGGGGTGCTTCTTCCTTTGGTGCCCGGGCCTGCAGGGAAAGGAAATAACTGTCAATTTCATCCTCCGCCTCCCTGATGGAGCATCCCACAGGAGCGTGGGGATGGGGGCATGCTCAGTGGCTTGTGCCCCTGGCCAGGCTCAGCGATCAGCTGTGAGGGGACCCCAGGTGCCCCCCCTCCCAGACCCTGGAGGCACCAGTTGCTGAGCTGGGGGTGGGGAGAGGGGGGTTCCCCATGTGGGACCCGGAAGTACTTCTGGTCTACTTCTGGGTCTGCGGCTGAGCACACAAGGGACCCCCCCCACGTGCTCCCATGGGATGCTCCATCTGCCCCACCATCTCAGCATCTATGAGCTGTGCCTGATACCTTGAGGTATGTAGAAAAAACATAAAGCTGTGTCTATGGCCGAATCGTCAATTTTTTCCCAATCTTTCTGAATCAATTTGGAGGGTTCCAATTTGATTTGGAGAGATTAATGGGACTCCTGATTTGATTCAGATTTGAAGATTCAGCCATCAAATTGAGCCGAATCTCCTCTGAATTGAATCAGCACAGCCCTACCCATCAGTACTGTTCCAGTTCCTCCCAAGTCCCAGAATCCTTCAGGAACTTCTCTCCCTTGGACACCTTGCATTCCTCTGGTTGATGTCATTTACCTCACATCAGATGCCTATAGTTACATGGCAGTTGTGGATAGTTCCTGGAGCTCTTAGCCTCTGGCTTGTCTGCACATTAACACCTTAAAGTGACTTTAAGCACTTGTTATGCAATTCAAAATTACACCACTCCAAAGTAAGAATATCACTGTTCCATACTACCTAGCTCCTGTTCCATTAAGGTGTGGCCACTTCACACAGATTTGCTGCCCAAGTTAAAGTAGTCCAGTATGTCGGGATCTCTTACATCCCTGCTGTAGAACAGGGATAGAAGGCTGTTCTCACTCACCAGCTATATAGGCAGCTCACAGCTACGACTCCTAGTCCTGCCCCTACTCACTAGCCCTCTAGTGGCAAATCATAGCTGTGGAGGTGGGAGACAGAGATTAAGGATGTGACTGCTTCAAGCTATCATTAACACCAATCAACATTTGTGTGGCTCGCAACATAAGGTGCAAGAAGGCCCTACCATTTGCACATTTGTTCTTCTCCCTAGAAGCAGATTATAATTTGGGCACTCATCTCATCAGTGGTCCCTTCTGCCTGTGACTGGAAGTAGTAATTGTCCTTGCCCTAGTACCACAATGGCAAGAAATATTGAGCAGTTATGCCTACTCTTTTCTTAAGCATGCATTTCTAAATGCGTCTGACTAAACTGTGTCCAAATTCATAAAGATATACATGAACAGCCTAACAAATTCTAACGGTGAAAACAGCAACTCCCTCCCCACTCCCACCTCCCCAGCCAATGATGGCTTCATGACAAAAGTGATGATGAGACTCTTGATAGCCTTCACTAGCTCCCTGGAAACACTATTGCAGTGTAGGATTGGAATAGAGGCACCCTTTGATCCTTCTTATGGTAGCAATTGTTGGATAGGAGCCGTATGTATGCATTATACTTTGCGTATTCTTTAACTGTTCTAGATAAGTTACTGTTGGATGTAAGAATGATGAGCCTCTTCACTCAACTGGCTCTGTTCCACCACAATATAAGCCACTTGCACACACAGGAGCCTCCAGCAAGGTCTGTGGTGTAAGGGATATCACAACTATAGGAACTAGAGCCCCATTTAGACAGGGATTATCTAATATCCACATATAAATCTATGCTTCATATATAGATCTCAGGAGCATGGTCAATGCAGATACTTTTTTATATATTGCTGTCCCATATCTGGAGTTGCTGGATTGCAGTGCAAATACATTTCATATAAATACAGAAAGTCATTTTTCTGATCTCCAATATAAAGGCGATATAAAGTCTACTTATTTCATAGACATTAGGGCTGGAAGGGACCTTGAAGATCAAGTCCAGCCCCCCACCCCAGGGGCAGGAAGTCAGCTAGGGTCAAAGGATCCCAGGAAGATAAGCATCCAAATGTTTCTTGAAAGAGTCCAGAGTAGGTGCCTGTACCACTTCTGGAGGGAGTCTGTTCCAGGCCTTGGGGGCTCAGACAGTAAAGAAGTTTTTCCTTATGTCCAGCCTAAAACAGTCACGGAGCATTTTATGACCATTAGTCCTTGTTATCCCTTGGGGCACTCTGATGAACAGATGTTCCCCCAGATCCTGATGCACACCCCTTACATACTTATAGGCCACCACCAGGTCACCTCTGAGCCTGGCCTTTTTCAGGCTGAAGAGTCCCATGGCTATCAGCCTCTTCTCTTGCCCTCTGATCATGCATGTGGCTGTCCTATAGACTCTCTCAAGCTTCTTGGCATCCTTTTTGAATTGTGGAGCTCAGAATTGGATCCAGTCCTCCAGCTGCGGCCTCACCAAGGCCGAGTACAGCAGGAGGATGACATCCTGACATTTACTTGAGAAGCATCTATGGATGCAAGCCAGAGTTTTGTTTGTTTTACCAGCTGTGACATCACATTGGTGGCTCATGTTCATCTTGTGATTAATCATGACCCCCAAGTCTCTTTCAGCCATGGTGCTAGCAAGTGTAGCACTGCTGAGCCATTAAGCGTACTGCGGTTTGTTTTTTTCCCCAAGGTGGAGTACCTTGCATTTTTCAGTATTGAAGGTCATTGGGTTTATATCCACCCACTTACAAAGCTTATCCAAGTCAGCCTGGATCAGTAGCCTATTAGGTGTGGACACTATGTCCCAAAGTTTAGTGTCATTGGTGAACTTGGCCAGTGCACTTCTGATACCAATGTCCACATCACTGATCAAGATGTTGAAGAGAACCGGTCCAAGGACAGAGCCTTGGGGGATGCCACTGGTCATGGAGCACCATAATGATTTGCTTCCATTGACTACTACTCTCTGGGTCCGATCTCGGAGCCAGTTTCCCAGCCATAGGACTGTGGTGTAGCCAAGGCCACGTTTGGCCAATTTTTACATGAGGAGATCATGGGGCACCAGATCAAAGGCTTTTTAAAAGTCCAGATATGAGATGAGGTCAATCTCTTCTCTCTTGCCCAGGTGATATGTCACCTGGTCATAGAAGGAGATGAGATTGGTCAGGCAAGACCTATCCACAACAAACCCGTGCTGGCTGTCCCTCAGGATGTTGCCATCCATCAGTTTATCAAGAAGGGTCTCTTTGATAATTTTCTCCAGAATCTTACCAGGAATTGAGGTCAAGCTGATTGACCTGTAATTCCTGGGATCTAATTTCTGCCCTTTCTTGAAGATGGGTACCACATTCGCCTTCTTCCAGTCTTCAGGTACTTTGCCTGAGTGCCATGAGTTTTCAAATATTTTTGCCAATGTTTGGGCTATGACGCCTGCCAGTTCCTTGAGCACTCTACAGTATAATCTGTCAGGACCAGCTGACTTGAAGATGTCCAGCCTCTCAAGGTGTTCCTTTACAAAGTCTACTTTGCTGCTGGGTATAAATACGCCCTCACCCTGGTCATCCTGTGTCATGTTAGGCAAGGTGGTCCCTTTGGGCTGATGAAAGACCGACATGAAGTACCCATTAAACAGGTTGGCTTTTTCCTGGGTGTCGGTTATCAGTTGTCCCATTTGGTTCAGGAGTCCAATGTTACCCCCCCCCTTTTTTTTTCCTGACTCCCTACATATCTGTAAAAGGACTTTTTATTATCCTTGATATGAGACGCCAGATGGAGTTTAGTTGCAGCCTTGGTTTTTCTGGTCTGCTCCCTGCAGGCACAGATCAGTACTGAGTAGTACTTCTTGGTGGTTATTCCAGCCTTTCATCCTTTATAAGTCTCTCTTTTTAGGTGTAGGAGGTCCTCAAGTTCCCTGCTGAGCCAAGGAAGTTGCTGTGCCCTTTTGCTACCCTTCCTTCAAGGTGGGATGGACAACCCTTGCGTGTCAGGATCACTCCCTTGAGGAGCAATCACTCCTCTTGGACTCCTCTTCCTGTCAAGTCATGGTCCCTTAGGGCCTCAACAACAAGCCTCCTGAGCTTGTCAGAGTCAGCTTTCCTAAAGTTGAGAACTTCTGTATTGCTGACTGACTTGCTAGCTTTGCGATGGATAGTAAAGGTGATCAGCTCATGGCCACTATCACCTAGCTTTCCATCAATTCTTAGGTCACTGAGTAGATCATCCCCTTTGGCCAGTACCAGATACAGCAATGCTTTACCTCTTGTTGGCCCATAGACTTCTTGAGTTGAGTAGAGCTCATCCACGCACATGAGGAAACTTTGTGACTGATCGGATTTGGCCAAGCGCTCTTCCCATGAGATGTCCATGTAGTTAAAGTCTCCCATGACAACCATGCACCAGTAGCATGCAGCCTCAGCCAGTTCCCTGGTGAATTCCTGGTCTAGATTTTGTTTCTGGTTAGGAGGTCTGTAGTAGACTCCTTCCATGATGTCCCCTGTTCCATGTTCCCCACATATTTTAACCCAGAGGGACTCAAGTCATCCTCCCTGGGTGCCAATATCATTTTGCAGGGACGTGTAGCTTTCCTTGACAGAGAGAGAGACACTCCCATTCCTTTTATTTGCACAGTCTCTCCTGTGCAGGTATAGCCATCTATACCTGTGGCCCAGTCATAGGTGGAGTCCCACCAGGTCTCCGTTATTGATGAATGTTTATACTCATAAAAATCAGTTGATCTCACATTTTATAATTCATACAGTGGAAAAAGTTATTTAAAATTCCACATTTTAAAGAGGCATCTCTTCATATTTTCAGTTCCACCTTGCTTTTGCTTTTGCTTTTTCTTCAGTTCATCCCCATCTCTATCTCCATCCACCAAAGGACTTTTCTGGCCACCCTTACATAGTTTTGCTTTAGCTGTCAAATAAACAAGCCACTAGATTTGTAACACCACCTGAGACTGGTTACTTGGCTTCATGCTGTTACAAATGTAAATGGAGAAGTAATGTTGTAGATTTTCTAATTGCATAAAGGCCTATTAACATAATTCTGCTGTAAAGTTAGTGTAATTATATTACAAAGTACTTCAGGATTTCCTTCTTTTTGTTATCATGGATGCAAAATGTTCTTCAAATGTTTGTTCTTCAAATGACCCACCCAGATTACAGCAGAGCAGTGGGTGTGAAATGATTCTCAGAGCTAGAATCACATATACCAGAAAACAATCACCTTTACAGGGAATAATCTTATGTCCTTCTGTGCTCAGTCAATAACTTTCATTGTTGTTCCCATTGACTGTGATATAGTTCAATCTAAAGTATTAACAACTGGCTAAGGGAAACATACCAGGATCTTCAGCTACAGCCATGGTATATACAAGTGTGAATATTGCTTTAAAGACATCTGTGCCCTCTCACCATCAGGGTATTGTTACACATTACAATTAGCATCCTAAAGGCACTTAAATTGCTAATGTCTTCATTTTCAAGTGAGTTCCTCTGTTGTGGTGTGATTTGTCAGCCTTTGAATTAGAAAAATTTATGCTAAGTGCTCTCTAAGCATTTCAAAGTTCATGCCACTTCAGGCAAGGGTTACCTCTGGGTCATGCTACCCAGCTCAGGAATATCAGTTAACTGCCATGGAGATAAAACCAGCAATTTGGGTCCTAAGACACATGAGGATGTATCAGTCCCAGTCTTTGGACAATCTACCCACCCTCTTAAGCTCTACTGCACTGTTGTGTTACAGGCAGGCCCCCTAACAGTCAGCAGCCCAAGAGAAGCAGCCCCAGGGGAGAACAGATTTTCTTTCTCCCAGGGACTCCATACTGTGGCTGTGCTCATAAGGGAAGCTAGAACATGGAGCCACCAGGAAGGAGAGAGGCAAGCTCCATGCTGCCACCACATAAACCTCTTTTCAAGGGGCTCCATGCTATGATTCCTTCTAGGAAAGTGGAAAGGAAGCCACAAGGAGGGGGTTAGAGTGGTGACAGCATGAAGCTTGCCTCTCTCCTTCCTGGTGGCTCCATGTTCCTGCTATGATACACCTCCCCTCCCTCCTGCCTTCCCCTGGCTGTTTCCCACCTTGTTGGCTACCAATGTCCAACTCGGGATCCTTAAAATTCTGGTTTATTAAGTGGATTGAAGCACTGTAATTAAGTTAAATCATAAACCTTGGGGCTGGTCCTTCCACACACACACACGCACACACACACACGCACGCACGCACACACACACACACACACACAGTAGCAAGCTACAAGAGTCAGGTATACCTATCCCACAGGCACTGGAGTCTGTCGTTGAGGCTTCTTTCAGTGTGGTGTTATCTTCCAAAAGGGGGTCGCTGGCTGGTCCTTCTGGCTGAACAGGTTGGGTGCTAGTCAAGTTGGAGATCAAGAGGGCGCCACTGAGGTCACATTTCACTGCCTTTTATCTGTCCTTGGCAGACTTTGGTGACTCCCCAGTTTTCAGGTTTGCCCAATCCAGGGGTCATTGACCCTCGTGGGACTCCCCCCCCTCGGTGGCTACTGGATGGCATCTGTCAGCCCCAGGGGTCATCTGCATGTACGTGCAGGTTGGGGAGTCCATTGATGAATTTTCAATAGGACTCTGGGAGCGGTCAATTTGGAGTTATTCGGCCCAAAAGTTGGTCTCCAGCGTTGATTAACTCAGGCCAGGGCTTCTAGCCCTTGATCAGTGAGGTTTAGAGATTTCCCAGTTGTTACACTGTCTTCTATTGAGTTCTTCCGTTGGTTGATCTGCATTTTTCTTAGGTGTTAGTTGCTGCCTGCTTCCATGTTACACATTCAATCATTGATTCACTCGCTCTTTCACGGGCCAGCCTGATACAGGGAAGGGCAGTTTGATTCCTGCCTTTGTTACCATTGTTACAGTGTATATCTTACTTATGAAACTAAACATATTTAGTTGAAAGTTGAAAGGTGAGGAGTATAAAATATAAGCTATAAAAGTAATGCCATGGCACACAAATAGATAAAAATACCAAAATACAAGGGGAGATATAAAGTGCACACATACAAATTTCAAAATACAATTCCTTATCTTAAAGTGAAAGAAAGAGGAAGGAAGAAAATTAGAAGAGGAAAAACATATCCAAGGAGGGGAGAGCAACTGCAGGCAAGAGGAAAAGGGGCTTTCTGCTACAACCTTACCTACTTAGCAGAATCCCTCGCTTTATTTTGCTTCCCTGAAGGCTCACCACAGCCTCCTCTTTTCCTGCTGTCCCAGTTGATGCTCCATCAGGTGTTCCTTATTGCTTGCTTGACCACAGGTCTTGAAGTTAATTAGGTACTTCACAAACCCTTTCCAAAACACTTACAAGTGAGATGTACATCCCTACTAGAATGGACACTTGTTTCCATGATTTTTATGGAACTGAACAAAGTGACCTTAAAAGCTGCATTACAACCTTAAATGTAATGGGGCTTTCTCAGAAGTATCAACTTAAACTACTCCTCCACTGTGTAACTGATTGAGTGTACTGGTCCCATCAAGCAAAAAGTTTCCAAATTAAGTATCAGTGGGTGTGTCTACATGTGTGATGTTGTTACTGCACAGTCATTTAGTACTTGCTTAATCAGGTACTAAATAACTATGCAGTAAGTGGCATTACTGAACAGTCCCAATGTTGCATGGCTATTTTTTAGAAGCTAATGCATGGTAGCAATGAGCTACTGTGCAGTAACGTTGGCATCATGGTTTGTGCCTGGCCACATGGTGACGTAGCTCATCACTACAGCAACTTAGAGTCTCGTGTAGATGCACCCAGTGTCTGGGAAAGCTGCAGTAAATACAGTGGGCAAAATTTGCCCTCTACAATCTAAGACTCCTCTTGCTTCCACCTGTGCTGAGTTCAATTGCTCCTGGCTCATAGCCATGCCCTGTTCACCAGCCCTTCAGCAGCAAGTTAGAGCTGTGCACTTCAGAGATGGTGTTAAGCCTTAACATTCAGTTGTTCAGAGAATGCTATGTCTTTAATACCAATTAACATTCCATAGATTTAGCACATGCTGAATGTAACATGTACCAACATGTTCAGACTGGCATGTGCCTGGTCAGCTCTATGTGAAATGAGACCAACCTAAAGACTTGAATTCAGACTTCTTTAACTATTCTAGATGAGTTACTATTTGATGTAGGGGTGATGAGCCTCTTCACTCAACTGGCTCTATTCCACCTCAGTTTAAGCCACTTGCACACACAGGAGCCTCCAGCAAGGTCTGTGGTGTAAGGGATATCACAACTATAGGAACTAGAGCCCTGTTTAGATGGGGATTAGTTAACATCATAGTAACTATGCTGCAACTGGTGTTACTGAACAGTCCCAATGCTGCATGGCTATTTTTAGAAGCTACTGCATGATAGCAGTTGGCTACTGCACAGTAGCAATGAGCTACTGAACAGTAGTGTCAACATCATGGTTTGTGCCTGGCCACATGGTGACGTAGCTCATTGCTACAGCAATGTAGCATCTCGTGTAGATGCACTCGGTGTCTGGGAAAGCTGCAGGAAATGCAGTGGGCAAAATTTTTTCCACTACAATATAAGTCTCCTCTTTCTCCCTCCCCCTGGGACCTGCCTCCTGCTGGGGTGGGCTCTGCCACCAGAGCCCAGGTGGGGACTATGTCCCACTGCCCAGCATCAGGGAGCTTGAATCCCCCCACTCCCAGATTGTGCTCATAAAGTTGGGAGCTGGGAGAACCTTATCTCCCAGCCCCAACTTCGTCATCACACTCAGGGAATGGGGGCCTGAGAGATCCTTATCTCCCAGCACCAGCTCCATGGTTGTGGGGCTCAGGCAGGAAGATCCTTATCTTCCAGTGCCAGCTCCATGACTCTGCAACCTAGCCACTAGCTGCCCCACTGTCAAATTGGGGCTGGAGGTGGGACCTGCCCCTTCCCTTCAGTTCTTTCCAAGTCCCCTGCCCCTGATCAAGGAGCCAGGTCCAGGAGCCCCATGCTGCTAGGGCAGGGGGACATTGTCTACATACTGGCAGAAGGCAACCCCCTGGGGGCAATGCCGCAGTCCCAGCCAGGAGACAGCTGACTCCTGGCCCAGTGTTCCCTTCCAATCCCTGGGCTACCACCCACGGGGAGCTTAGAGCTCTCTCTGATGGTGACAGGGGCCCATTTCAGGGCCCCAAAAAGAAGGAGCAGGTTGTTTCCATTAGCAGCAAATCTGCTCCCCCTTCCCTGCATATGCGGATGCCTGCCTGGAAGCATTTTCTCGTGAGTTTACTCAAGTGTAGACTGCTTCTGGATCTAATGCAAATGTAGACACACCCACTGAGTCATAGCCATTCAGGACAGTAACAACTTTTATGTGATGTAGTTAAGAAAACAAAATACTTCGGTGCAGACAGAAACCGAGGGGCAGAGTATTAATCTTTAGCTCCTTCCTACTAATGATTAATGGATGTCTTTTAATTGATCTAGTAAATCCCTGCAGTACAAAAGAATGCACTATTTTTCACTAGGTCCAGCTGATGTGCCTCAATGATCTCTTCTTCATCCATGATTTGTGATACTTCAGTCCTGTATTGGCTCAGGATGTTTCTTTTACTTTTCAGGAATCAGGAGGATAGGTATATAAAGTTTTGGGAATCTAAAAGGAACTTCATGCTCTTTGAATTTACTGCCAAGATCAAACCTGGCCAGTCATTTTGTTTTTCAAGGCCAGATGATTACATGACAAAAAGCCAATATCTGAGACATCCAGTACTTCTTGTTTTTTATCTCCCTTTCATGTATCAGGGTCCCTATGGAGATGAACTGACCTTAACTAATACATCACAGTGCTTGTGTCTTTGCCTGACCTTATGTTAACCCTTATTTTAACTTTCATCTATGCCCTGACCTGGCTGTTCATGCACTCACTTAAGTCCACTTGTATGGTAGCTCTTTGTTTGGAATCACCCTGATGAATTGCTCTATATTGTATATCTATAAGTTTCCCTGTGGTTTCTGCATGCATCCTCTCCACGTCCATTTCCAGAAACTATTTGCTGTTCATTCCCTTAGTTTAGAGGAACTTTTTCCTAGCCTCTTTGACATTACCCATTAAAAAAGGGAAAACAATAAAGACCTGAAGATGGAGAAATAGGATGTGGTGAAGTATTATCCAGTGAATCCCAGAGGCTCTTGAAATGGCAGTAAACTATTTGTGGGATTCATGTGAGCCAGGCAGATGAAGTCTTCCTGTCCTCAGTAGAGACAGAAATTCCTCACCACACTGTCCTTGCTGTTTTGCTCACCCTGTCCTGCCCTGCCTTAAGATGCTGGCAGAATAGTTGAGTGTTTTACTTATGCTGAGTTCCCTGATCCTGTGGGCACCCTGATAGTGGTACCAAGATAGCTAACTTTAAATTAACTTGAGTGTATTTTTATAAGCTGCAGTCCCTTCACTGACTATGTTATAAACACTATTTTTTTTTCCTTCCTGGAAGAGATAAAGGTGAATCCTTGTACTCCAAGTGATCTCTAGGACCCACCCTGGAAGGTATGGAAGGATTTGCTTTTGGTGTACAAGAGTTCCGTTGAACTTTTAAACCAGCACACACTCCAGGTAATTGTAGGGCTTTGTATTGGTGTTAACTTTGGCTGAGTGAAAGGCAGGGTTCGGCTGCACTTCTAAACATGTTGCAAACTGAGCCCTCAGTCACACCCTTCAGGTAGTAACATGCTTCTCTGATTTATGCTAGAAATCCATGGATTTTAAGTGTAGGGAAAGAAGACTGGATCACAGTTGGAGAATCCTGTGAGTTTTGAGCTAGCAGAAACAAAGACAGTTTGATTCACCTATTCCCAACATCCATCTTTTCACTTTTTGGATGTTTTCTGTCCCTTATTTAGGTTGTGACCTTATCACCTTTTTTATACAGGCCTGTGTTTAAGAAAATACAGGACATATGCAAAATGCAACTAGTCTGACACTAATGCTATTTCCTGTTTTTGGTGCAAGGCTAAAACATGCTAAAATGTAGTTGTGCTAAATTTGTTCAGCTGTCTTGGAGCACCATTGTCTCTGGAAATTGGAAAAAAAACCCCAACAAAACAAAAACTTCTGTTGTTGGAAGGTTGTCGCATATAAGATTTAGTCTTTGAGTAAATTTTTATATATACAAACATTTGTGCATTAAAAATGCACTCAGAGTGTCAGAAATGTACTCCAAAGCATTCTTCAGTTTCTGAAGAGAAACAATCTTTAGTTTCTGTATTCAACACACACTTGAAGTAATCATTGTTGGTTAAGTTGCTAACTGTTTTAACACTCATTTGCAATAGTAAGTCTAATTATTTTATTTTGCTAGCTTCAGCTTCTTCAGAAATTCTGTCCAGTCATCCTATTTACTAAATTCTTTATGCCACTAATGATCTTTCTCTTTCTTATGCTTTTTACATCTGGGTTTAATCACAGTGACTTATCTTGTGCCATTTTAATGCTTAAATTTTATGGGACTACAAGTCATACCCTTCATGCATCATATCCTCAGTAACAGATTTGTAATTTGTTGAAAGCCAAAGTTCTTAATTTATTTTATGGTCTTGAAGTGTAGAGATCTCTCTCTCTCGCTCGCTCTCTCTTTTTTTTTTTTTTTGTAAAAGTCTATTACATTTTAGATATGAGCTTCCTTATTTTGCTTTTTAAAAACCTTTCATACTTCATAGGTACAATATGAAGTAATAACCTAACTAAAAGATAATAGGCATACAAAATCTTTCTCTATTCTGCAATCCCATGAGAGCAGCATTAGAATGGTGGCATATATTGTACATGTATATAAAACAGTCCAAGACTCAATCTATCCCTCTCTAGTGTGCTAGGAGGATTTTCTCAGACTCGGCATATTATGTGTGTGTGTGTGTGTATGTATAGATATAGATCTTTCTCTATATGTAGCTACAGATATAGATATATAGATTCATAGATTATAGAGTCAGAAGGGACATAATGGATCATCATGTCTGACCCCCTGCCCCTGGCAGGAAAGAAGACTGAGGTCAGATGACCTCAGCCAGGTGACTATCAAGCCTCCTCTTGAAGACCTGCAAGTTAGGTGATAGTACTACCTCTCTTGGAAGCCCATTCCAGATTCTGGCCACCCTTACTATAAAAAATGTCTTCCTAATGTCTAACCTAAATCTACTCTCCACTAGTTTGCACCCATTTATTCCTAGGTACTCCCTGGGGTGCTCTGGTAAATAGTGCATCACCAATTCCCTGTTGTCTTCCCTTGATAAATTTATAGGCTGCTACAAGTTCTCCCCGTCTCTTGTGAAGGCTGAAGAGATCCAGATCTCTCAACCTCCCCTCATAGGGTCTTTCACGGAGCCCACTAATCATGAGAGTGGCCCTCCTCTGAACCCTCTCCAGATTCTCCATGTCCCTCTTGAAGTGTGAAGCCCAAAACTGGATGCTGTACTCCAACTGCAGCCTGACCAATGCCGCATAGAGGGAGAGCATCGTCTCCCTTGATCTGTTGGTTATGCATCTGCTAATACACGACAAGGTATGATTGGCTTTGTTGATGGCCTCATTGCACTGCCGGCTCATGTTCATCTTGGAGTCAACTGTGACTCCAAGATCTCGCTCAGCCTCTGAGCTGCTGAGGAGTACATCCCCCAACCTGTAGGTGTGCTGGGGATTCCTCCGTCCTAGGTGGAGTACCTTACATTTATCTTTGTTGAATTGCATCCTATTTCATGCCTCCCATTGTTCCAACCTTTCCAGGTCAGCCTATATCTGCTCCTTGCCCTCCGGTGTGTTAACTTTGCCCCATAACTTGGTATCATCTGCGAACTTGGAGAGGGTGATCTCCACACCCTCATCCAAATTGCTAATGAAGATATTAAATAACACTGGTCTAAGGACTGAACCCTGTGGGACCCCACTGCCCACCTCATTCCAGGCTGAGAACAACCTGTCCACCACCATTCTCTGGGTGTGGTCCCTAAACCAATTGGCCACCCACCTGACTGTGTATGTGTCCACTCCACAGCCTGCTAGCTTTCCTATGAGACTAGGATGTGAAACTGTGTCGGAGCCTTCCTGAAATCCAGGTAGATGACATCAGCCTCAGCTCCTGTGTCAAGGCAGTGTATGCCCTGGTCATAAAAGGCTATAAGGTTTGTCATGAAGGATCTACCTGTGACGAATCTGTGCTGGTTTCCTTTCAGCGTCATTTCCCCTCCTGGGCCTTCACAAATTCACTCTTTGATGATTTTTTCCAGTATTTTCCCAGAGATAGAGGTAAGACTGACTGGCCTGAAGTTACCCGGTTCATCCCTTCTCCCCTTCTTAAAAATGGGCACCACATTGGCCCTTTTCCAGTCCTCAGGGATCTGGCTGAAGCACCATATTTATGTGTGTTTATGTATATGTAAGTGTGTGTGTGTGTATGTAAAATAAATGTCCTTCAGGATTGAAATATATTAACACTGATGAAAGGAGTGGCAAATGGGTTAGGAAAAGGTCTTTAACCCACTCCACCCACCATGAATTTGCCTCATTAGTAGCATTTACTTGGGAAAATCAAAATAATACTTGAAAGAAAACTTCCAAGATTTCAATGATATAAAGTGTTTTTCTCTCCCCCCCCCCCCCCAAAAAAAAAAAAAAATGGTAGAGACAAAACATGTGCTTTGGGAGATCACTATGGAAAATATTTTATTTCTTGGCCACATACTCTTAAATTCATGTCTGACAGCAAATAAGATCATCCACATGACTATAACGGTTAAAATGGTGGTTTCTAAAATAACTAGCTCCAGAATAATGAGCTGCATTTAAAATACATGCTGAGGTTTAAGTTAAATTTAATTGTGTTCTTTTAAGTTGTCATATCTGGTAGCAAATGAAACTATCACAATTCAAGATCGAGAAAGCCAGATAATAATAAGCATCTCCTCATATGAAACTAATCTGGCTAGTAGTAGGCTAAGTTTGTGTGTATAAATGTAACCTTACCACATTTGTGTACCATAACTCTCTAATGGTAGTGCATGTCTGAAAGACTTAAACATAAATTACAGTGACTTAAACATAAATTGATATGAGCCAACTATTGAAAAGGTGGGAGAGTGCACACATGCAGGAAGGGAAGGTTAAAAGAAAAAGAACGAAAAATGAGGATGAGAAAAAGGTAGTTTTAAAGTGATGTAGTAGCCATGATGGGTCCAGGAGAGACTAAGATGGTGAAAGAGACAAAGATTTCTTGGGGCCATATCTTTTTACTGGACCTACTGCATAGGTGCAACAGACAAGCTTTCTTCTGCAAGACATTTTTCATCAGGTTTGAACAGCACAGCATTGTATATAAACAGTTGAAAGAGGATGGATAAAGTCCCAGGGGTAGCAGACAAACAATTTCGAGAAGAAAAGAAGCTGAATATTGGGAGACAAAGGTCCATCAAAAGGGAGGAGGGTCATTTTCACCTTTCACATGTGGGAAGAATCATATGCCATAAAAACAATATCAGTGTTAAGTCCTTGGTTCTTAAGATTTTTTGCTGCCAAGTTCACCTTTTAAAGGTGTTAGGTATGAGGGAAAGGACCATTTGTCAGGGAGGCAACGAAGATGATCAGAAAAGGTCAAGGAGGAGAAGCAGAAGTGAAGAGGAAGAGATAAGAGGAGGAAAGGTTAATGACAGAATGAAAAGGTGTTCAAAGGGAAACAAAAAAAGGAATTGCCTTGGATATTTCACTTCCAACCAACTTGGAGTTTTTCATAGTTAACAGACAGTCAATGTGAATTTCAGCAATCTAGGTCTGTCCTCTCACTAGGTATTTGGCATTCAAAATTTTGCATGGTAGGGGAATTTCTAGAGTTCCTATTTCTTATTTAATTAATTTTACATCCTACCAAAAGCCTCCCTGCTTTGACTTGTCTAGCTACAGGCCTGAGTGTGTGTGTCTACTGAGCTTTAAGTTTTTAAATTAATTTAAGCTAAGATTTCTTCATAATGGGTTTCTACAATAAGCTTTTAACTCAAGGTCACAATTATATTAGCTCTAGTTGAAGGGCACCTCTTACCTAACTTTCACTTTAAAAAATTGCTGAAAGAAAGCAAGATGAATGCTACACACCTATGTGGAGCGTCAGAGACTTCAGTGAAGCTTTTGGCAGTTGGATCTTGTGGGATGCAGTCCTCAGGCTGCTTTATACAATAGTAGAGCCCATGAAAGTGGAAGAGAACCTTTAAGGGGCAAAGATAATTTATTCTAGGTATTCAGTTTACTACAGTGAGGCACTGATTCTGAGGAGCAGTTTTAGGGCCGGCCATAATAGTGACTCCAATAGAGGAGTACAATAGAAACCAGCGTGCAGAGCGGGGAGAGGAGGAGAAAGGAAGGGGCATACTTTAATGTATACAACTGGTTAAAAAAAAATCAGCAAAACAGATTTTCATCAGGCAGTGACATTTTTGTCTAAATTGAGTAGTTTTATGACAATTGCTCTTTCAACAAAGGCTGTAATGTTAAAAAATGTAAGTTGAGATGCAGTGTTTTGAAATCATAGAAGTTTTAGACAGCTGTCAGATTGTATTTAAAAATAATATTATTTATAGTTAATGCTATAACATTATCACATGAAACATTTCTATAGGTCATTTTGGGGCTTCTGCTTAAAAAAATAATTCTCATTATTGGTCCATAAAAATATATTTAAAAAAATGGCTTTTCATCCGGAATTGAGACAAAAAGCAAATTCAAAATAGCAGAATTTCCAGAGATTAGAATTTTGGTTTTCTGTCTGTTTTTAACTCTATTATCATAGACCAAAATTAAATGATTTGGGGAAAACATACCTGATCATTGTATTTTGTATTTATGCATTAACTTGATCTAGATATGACTTTATAGATTTACAGCTGGAGTCTGAAGAGATGGTATCAATAGAGAAAAATAAGTTGGAAAGGCCTTAAGATCAGTAATGGGAAGGGTATCCTCAATATGCAAATTTAGACAGAAAAGGCTGTTTGAAACTGATAGCACACTTCCCTAGATTCTGAATTGTACTTATCTATCCTTGAGAGGAAAGTCCTCCTGGCTTTAGTGTCTAGGACATTGGATGAACATTACTCATATGTACATAAAAACAATGCACACATGCACGCACATGCACGCACATTTATATATACATTTGCCAGTTGGAATCTTTTGCAGCTGAAGCTTGTTTTGAATTTGAACAAAAGGATGAAGAGGAGTAGGATGAGGCTTTCAGTACACTGTCCCGGTTACTGATAATTGTTCTTGTTTTCATTCGGATCCTGTTAAAGTCAATATGATTAAATTAAAAGGAGTGACTGGCAAGTTGGACTTTGAGAGGTATAACATTTACCACAATACCAAAGGTGCTTTTTTTTCTTTTCTTTTCTTTTTTAAACTTACTAATGAAAGAGGCCATTACACTATTTTTATTGTGTTAAAACAATTAATGGAATGGAAACCTTGCTAAGACAATGATACCTTATTCATGTCAGAATAGGAATTCTCTTAAGCAGTCATAATTGCATTGTTCAGTCTTGCCAGTGAGGCCAGTGTCTGTCACATGTTAATTGCTTGTCGGTAGTGTTGAAAATGAGCAGAGGAGACTGGTGAAGTGGTGCTGAAGACCAAGGGTCAGCTTCATAACTAGACTGTGTAACTTGTGGTGGGAAATCACTGTTCATTATGTATTGCTGTAGAGAAACTAACCTATGAATTTTTAATAGGTAAGGTTACTGTTGTATTATACAACAGTATGCATTTAAGATCTAGCATAAAAATAACTTAAATACGTTTTGTTGTTGGTAGTGATAGTGTTAACATTTTTAATCACGTAAAACTATGAAGAATTTCAATGTAGGTAACATCTGCCAAATATTTTATTATGTACACCATATATCATTTAGCATGGCTTTCTGAATTTACTGAACTCATCACTTCTAAGCCACTTTGTTTAAATTACTGAGATTAAGATGATGCATTAATGGTGCAAATTGATAAGAGTCGTTAAAATACATGTTGTGAGATCATTAGATGATTCCTCAAATATCTTCTGTTTAAAGTAAAATGACAAATGTGTCATAAATTTAAGACCTTTGGGTAATCTTCCTTAATTTATATCTTGTTTGTTTTTGGAGGGAGAAAATGAACGTGCTCTAATATTGAGATGGCAAGTCTGAAAAAATCTTCTTTACTTATAGATCTTTTATTTGTAAGAGAGATATCTAATTTTATCTGGAAGTTTGTGGTGTTTCTTAATTATTCAAGACGTGGTATAGGAGATACAGGTTTTGTGAGGCTTTATGATGATTACAAGAAGGGCTGATACCTATATGTATGAAAGAATATTGCTGAGATTGGTTGTTATGACTGGTGCAGCTGAACAATATTTGTTAATAGTTCCCTGCTCCCCTCCTCCCCTCAGAAATATGTTTTTATTAACCTGATACCATTCTCAAATAACCTATTTTTGATTAATTACAATTTTAGCAATGTCGGAATAAATCATTTAATTTAAGAGCCATTCACAAAACTGAGTGGGATGCCCTCATCCTTAAAAACTGGTTCCTTGTGTTGTAGGACACACTAATTCAAATCACGTTTCTGTCTAAATTAAAAAACTGACCTCCCAGGATAATGCCTGAACAAGTGACTGTAAGGTATTGTAATGCTGGACTCTCTTGGTGGAACTTCTTCTTGTACAAAATACTTAACATTCACCAGAACAAGGTGTAGGGCACTTTCCCACATGAATGTCCCAATTGACTCTATAAGGTTCATAGATTCATGGATTGTAGAGTCGGAAGGGACCACAATGGATCATCGTGTCCGAACCCTTGCCCCTGGCAGGAAAGAGGACCGAGGTCAGATGACCCCAGCCAGGTGACTATCTACCCTCCTCTTGAAGACCTCCAAGCTAGGTGATAGCACCACCTCTATTGGAAGTCCATTCCAGATCCTGGTCACCCTTACTGTGAAAAATTTCTTCCTAATATCTATCCTAAATCCACTTTCAACTAGTTTACACCCATTATTCCTAGTCACTCCCTGGGGCACCTTAGTAAACAGCGGTTCCCCTATTCCTAGTTGACCTCCCCTAATAAATTTATAGGCAGCCACAAGATCTCCCATCAGCCGTCTCTTTTGAAGGCTGAAGAGATTCAGCTCTCTCAACCTCCCCCCATAGGGTCTATCATGAAGGCCACTAATCATGCGAGTGGCCCTCCTCTGGACCCTCTTGAGATTCCCCGCGTCCTTCTTGAAGTGTGGCACCCAAAACTGGACACAGTACTCCAACTGTGGCCTGACCAGTGCTGCATAGAGGGGGAGGATCACCTCCTTTGTTCTATTAGTCATGCACCTGCTAATGCATGACAAGGTGCAATTGGCCTTGTTGATGGCCTCATTACACTGCTGGCTCATGTTCATCTTGGAGTCAATTATGACTCCAAGATACCTCTCTGCCTCCGAGCGGCTGAGAAGGACACTCCCCAACCTATAGGTGTGCTGGGGGTTCCTCCTTCCCAGGTGGAGTACCTTACATTTATCTTTATTAAATTGCATCCTATTTCTCTCTGCCCATTGATCCAACCTGTCCAGGTCAGCCTGAATCTGCTCCCTGCCCTCCGGTGTGTTAACTTTGCCCCATAACTTGGTATCATCAGCGAACTTGGAGAGGGTGCTCTCCATGTACTCATCCAAATCACTGATGAAGATATTAAATAATATCGGTCCGAGGACTGAACCCTGCAGGATCCCACTGCCCACCTCCCTCCAGGCTGAGAAAGAACCATACACCACCACTCTCTGGGTGCGGTCCCTAAGCCACTTGGCTACCCACCTGACCATGTAGTCATCCACTCCACAGTCTGCTAGCTTCCCAATGAGGATAGGGTGCGAAACTGTGTCAAAGGCTTTCCTAAAGTCCAGGAAGATGACATCAGCCTCAGCTCCTGCATCCAGGCAGCGTGTGACCTGGTCATAGAAGGTATTCTTCTCTCTCTCTCTAGGGTGGTGGACCTCAACCTTAACTGGGAAATGTTCCTAATCACTTCAGTTGGGAAACACTCCTGCCCCTTTTAGCACCACCTTACCTGGGCTTGGCATGCCTACTTCCACCTGAGACCAATGTTTCCTCTAAGGTCTGGTGGTCCATGCATGCACTTCTTTGATCTGTGAGTGTGCTGCTTCAGTCCATGAGCAGCTTAGAGGAAACAGTGATGTCTGCTGTGTTTGCTGGAGGTCCCAAAGTTAGGCACATCCAGAAAGAAAGGCTGTCTAGGAAGATGGCTGCTGTTCTTCTCCTCCTAAGGGATGGGACTTACAGCTCAGGAGCCTGGCTGCATGCACTGCTGCTGCCTTCTAGTCATCTTGTGGCTGCTTTCCTGGGCTCCCAGGATCAGGTGCAGGGAGAAGGAGGAAGAAAATGTGCTGCAGTCTGGGAAGCAGGGGTACCTTTTGTCTGGCAACTGCCCATGCCCAGGCAGATTTCTCTCTCTCCAGCACAGCATTGGAAAAAAAGTGGCTGCAAAGTCTCCTCCCCTCCACCTTCCCCTCCCAGAGAGAGCTTGGAGCCGATGATGAATGTTACAGGAGCTGGCAGGTCAGCTGGTGGGCTCAGTGCACCTCTGAGACAGTGCTCATGTGAGCCTTGGTAAAACATGAATCTATCCATAGACAGCTCCCTTCCACCTCCCCAGGACCAGCTGCACGTGGCCATGCCTCCGCCATCACATTCTGCTTAGCACAGACTGACTCAGCTCCTGTCTTGCTCCACCTGGAGGAGTCAGGCAGTTCCCCAAGCCAAACCCCACCAAGAGGGCTCTCAGCTCCCCACCAGGACTGTCAGAAACCCATAACAATCACCCCTAACTCCTCCCCCCTCCCCTGCAAAGATCAGGCACCTGCAAGCTGGTGATCCTCCTGACTGGGAGTGAATGGGTATCTCAGTGTGCCCACCTCTTCTCACTTCTGCAGCAGCCTGTGGCCAGGTTGGGGAAGGTATGCAGCATTAAAAAGTTAGTGTGCAGCATGGTGTATAACCTGCTTTGCAGCAGGCAGCACTAACCCTTGCCTCCAGAAACCTTGTTGCCTTCCTGGTCCACTTACATGCCATTAAGCTGATCCACCTCCTCAGCTCAGCCAGGTTCACCTACATCTCAGCAAAAGCCCTGGCCAACTAGCTGGGCTTGCACTCTATCTGCTTTGCTATTCACCTCTTGGCTGAAATGAAGGTTGCCCTCCCCAGAGATGTGCTTGCTATCCTGAAGTATTACCTTCATACACCACAAGCCTGCCCTGAGGGAAGCTCATTAGATAAGCTAGCCCCACCTATTCCTATTCTATGTCTATTTCTCCAGCCATTGATAGCAATAAGAGTAGAAGGCCCAGTATCCTGATGCCCCTCCCTGTGCCCAACAAGAATAGTGGTGGGATCAGCTTTAAGATCCTATCTAGCAAGGCACTGTACATGTGGACAAAGTACATCATGCCTGTGTCCTTGCTGTCCACTCCAACATGAGCTAGCAGTAAGAACACCAGAGGAAACACCCAGCCTGTTTCACCCCCACAAGCTGTGCTTTGCCAAAAAAACTGGTGACCTCCAGTAGCACCTGCTACATGAGGCCATGTCTGCCAGCACTTTTGTTTGCCACTTAGTCCAAGTGGCATCAGTAGCCTGCCCTTTCTACAAGGAACAGGTGGAGGAGACTCTCTTCCACATCTTCCTGGATTGTCCCTACCTGTTGTTATTCTTTCCTGGCTGCAGCATCCCCTTTGGTGCTCTAGATTTGAATTTTTCTAAGACTGTGTACATTCTCTTTATCCCATAACAAGTGCCCAAAAGGAGAATGATCTGCCCAAACAACCCTGATGAGCTGCAGAAACCAGCTGATAGGGGCCAGTTCCAATAATGCTCTACAACTCTTCTGTTTCTTGATTCAGGAGTATGGTTCATTTGAGATTGAATATTTGCAGCAACATATGTACCATATCATGTTGAAATGGGCTATCAAGAGGCCACTCTGCAAGGTAGAAAACTGACAACTAGTCCTAAATGTGTAACCCCATGAAGTGTGTTGGGAGGGAAAGGGGTTTCAACCTCTGGTTATACAGAGATTTTGCTAGTGACAAGTGTTTCATGTTTGCACCCTGTCAAGTAGAGAGGGGCACACTTGCACTTTCACTTTTTTATCATACATGTTTGAAAAGCACTTCACCCTCTTGAGAGAGGGAGTGTGAGAGAGAGCTAATAAAGGCCTGGGGCCCATTGCCTAGGGAACACAAACTCAGACCCACTTCCAAGAACTCACTCAAACCTGCTTCCATGAGGCTGAAGCTCCGATCTAATTCTTTGTCAAAAACAGAAAAAACAAACAGAACAAAAGATCATTTGCCACCTTAAAACCCTATTTGCTAGGTATTCACAGACTCTGTCAAAAGGTGAGAGCATGGAGTTAGCTTCTACACACAGCTGTTTGCATCCCACAGGCCGTTCACTACGTTTACGGGGATGTGCCCAAGCTCCCCGTATCAGTGGCTGATGAGATCAAATAGGAAATATCCTTAGCACAGCTGATAACTGCTGTTAAGAACCTCACTACAGTCCTTGACAGATTATCTAATAAATTCTACAGAATTTTACTGGCCTCATGTCTGCCCAGACTCTCCTATGTGCCTTCCAAAAAAGTCCTGAAGATGGGAACCTACCAGTGAGCTGCTGGTGAGCAGTCCTCACACTGATGCCCAAGAAAGGGGATCTCAGTGACATGAAAAACTAGCACCTGGTATCTCTGCTGCATACAAAATATAAAATCCTCGCCAAAGCCCTGGCCAACTGGTTCAAAATGGTCATGGCCTTGGTTGTAGGCCCTGAACAATGCTACTGTGTACCCAGAACTATCCAGGACAGCCTGTTTCTGCTGCATGATCATGGAATTCTTTGGCCTGAATATTGGCCTTGTATACCCGGATCAACAGAAAGTCTTTGACTGGGTCAACCATGACTTATTTCCAGACTTAGGAAGCCTTTGGATTTGGGTCCCTCTTCACCTCCAACATCCAGTTTCTGTACATTGCTTCCCTCCTATATGTTTCTATACCCTAGCAATTGAGCAACTGCTTAACGCATGGCAATGGCACCTGACAAGCCTGAACCTCCCATTGTCCACAGTTCCAGCTGCTGGCCCATCAGTTAAGGTGACAGCAAATGCCAAGGACATGATTGCTTTTGTGAGCAATGAAGGTGACATCCAGTCTTTAACTGTCAATGGGCTTACACCCATGCCTCAATTGAACTAAAAGTGATTAATTTCTACTGTGTACATGAGCCAGCACTCAGTCCCTATACCTGTCTGGAGGCCTGTCCCGGTGCCACAAGGACTTCAAAGCCCTGGGTATTTTCCTAGATCCACCACCTATTTAACAAAGAACTGGGAAGGACTTATCAAGGAGGTTGAGGGTGACTACAGTGGTGGCACTCTATGCAGTATTTTTTACTGTGGCCAGGGCCTGGTCATCAATTGCAACACATGAGCCACTGAAACCGGCTTATGAGCTGACTCCAAAAACACCCTTCGACTCTTCCGCTTCTTGGCCCAGATGCATATCTTATTTATGTTTGGACACTCCACCATTAAGCAAAATGTGGACTAGTTTCTGTTATGCTGGGCCATTGAGGGGGCATTTTGCAAGATGGAAGATGAACAGCTAGTTTTAAATGTGTTGCCCCATAAAGGGCATTTGTGGTGGAAAAGATTAAGTCTCTAACCATAGGATTGTTTTGTGAATGACAAATGGTTCATGTTCAGCCCCAGGCCTGAGGCACAAGCTTTTGTAATTTCACCTTTCTGTTTTTAATGAAATGTAATGTACATTTTAATTTAAATATTGAAATATTTTAATATAATGATAACAGTTTATTTTCTCCTCCACACCCTTTTTTGATTCACTGAACATTCCAAAATATTTCATTTTGGGGGTTAGAGGTTTTAGACGTTGATCCAAAAAAAACCAAACAAAGACAATCAAAACAAATCCCCAAACAAACCAAACCTACTATTCACCTAGCCCTATTCTGTATTTGGCTCTGTTCTAATTGCGTGTTAGTGTGTCTTATTTTTCTTCCTGGTCACTGCATCTGGTAAAATTGTTATTCAGGGGCCTTGGCTCATAAGAATGTCACACTTTTCTTTTAGTTCTAAATCTAAATAAATAAAATGGTTGAGTAGGGATTGATTTTCTCCATGGAAAAAGAAATAAAATGGGGGGCAGGGTAGAAAAGGAGGCAGAGTTTCAGATTTATAGCGCCTAAACACAGAAGCATTTTATAAAAGTATATTTACAATGTCCAAAACTAGCAACTTACGTCCTCTGACCCACCTTCATGGAAGAGTATGGCACAGTGAATAGGACCATATTATATCAGTGGGCACATCCACATGAGTGCACACATGCCTCTTGCCCCACCTCATACCCCTTGGAGGTGGGGCAACAGGCATGTGCGGGAACAAAAAAATGTTCCCCACACTGCAAGTTTGCAGCACAGGGAGAAAATTAGACCCCTGGATATCCAAGGGTCTAAAAAAAGAGAAGTATAAAAAAGCAGCACAGGCAACCGGATGCTGGGTCCTCCACAGAGATTCTCTGGCTGCCAGAGCATCTGTATGGTTGGCCCCTCACCCTGGTGCTGAAACACGCGACCAGCCAGGCTGAATGTTTCAGCACCAGGGCTCAGGTGCCGGTGAGTAAGGTGTCAGGGGGGCTGGAGGAGGGGGGAGCAGACTGTGGGAGGGACCTCTGCCGGCCCCACCCACTCCCCCAGCCCATCCGACTCCCACCAGCCCCCCCAGGCCCCTGACCACTGACACAGCTGGCCCCTTACCTGCCAGCCCCCTGAGGACCCCAACTGCTGCTGGGGCCAGCCCCTCCCCCTGCCAGCCCTCCCCAACCCCCCTGACCCCTACCGGGGCTGGACCCTCCCCCCAACAACCGCCCTGAGGCCCCCAACTGCTGTTGGGGCTAGCCCCTCCCCCCTCCAGCCCCTCCAAGACCCCTGACCCCTGCCGGTGCTGGCCCCTCCCCCCACCAGTCCCCCTGAAACCCCTGATCCCTGCCCTGGCTGGCCCCATTCCCCCTAAACCACCCATCCCTGCCCCCCATCCCATACTTTAAAAAAAAAACAAAAAAACCCCTGGCATTTACTGGCAGTTGGATCTGCCATGTGGCTGACTGGGGCCCCACCTGCACAGTACGGGACAGGGAGACAGCCCCACCAGCCCCATCCTGGGGCCCTCTTGCCCCTCTGCTGCCCTGTGCTGCCCGGGGGGCTCTGCCAGAAGGCCCTGGAGCCCCACCACCCCTGCTTCTAAGGTAAACAGAGGCTTTTCTTTTTCAATTTTATTACTGCTCTTTTTCTGTTCTTTTTTTTTTTTTTAAGTGATGGTGCCTGGGGGTGCAAGGTGGGGAGTGGGGCTGGGTGGGGCACCCATCAGTGGTTTTGGGGGAACAGGGGGTGGGGCAGATCATGTGGGCCTTGCAAGGGGGGTGGTAGCCCCTGTGGGGGCCATTTGGCCCCCGCTGTGGGGGCTATACCTCTTGTGTGGGGGCCAAACCCCCTGTTAGGGGGCCAAACCCTTTGTGTGGGAGACAAACCCCTTGTTGTGAGTCTGAACCCCTTTTGGGGGCTTGAAACTCCTTTTGGGGGGCTGAACCCTTTGTGTGGGGGATGAACTCCCTGTTGGGAAGCTGAACCCCCTGTTGGGGGATGTAACCCTTGTGTGGGGGCCAAACCCCTTGTGTACGGGCTGAACCCCCTGTTGGGGGATGTAACCCTTGTGTGGGGGCCAAACCCCTTGTGTACGGGCTGAACCCCCTGTTGGGGGGCTATAGCCCTTGCGTGGGGGACCAACCCCTTGTGTGGGAGCCATCGTCCTGTGACAGGGCAGCAAAATATGTATTCGTGAATTCATAAAACCTGTATTTAGAGTTCACTTTATTATTAGGATAAGAGACTTGCTTTAACACTGTAGATATATCAATAAAACTTAAAACAAAAACAAAAAATATTTTTTAATATAAAAAAATTATATAAATCAATATATAAATTGTCCAACTGATCGCTCTCTCTCTCTCTCTCTCTCTCTTTATAGTGGTTTTTTGTTTTACTTGTGGAGGGACATGGATTTTGGGGTATTTTACAGAGTGACTTTGGGATTTTTTTTAATCAGGGATTTTTCAGTTTTCCAATAGGGAACACAAGAATTCCTGCTAAGGAGGCCAGTGGTAGGACCCTGCCTGCTCAGAGCTGGCACGTTGGAGCCAGCTGGCTGTGGCTGACCTCCTGGCTAAATGGGGCCAAGAGGACATGCTTTGACAGTTCAAAGCAGGCCGCCATACCCGGAACATCTTCTGGGTGATAGCTGTCCAGGTGACTGGGCGGGGGGCACACGTGGCAGTAGTGCCGCACAAAGGCCAATCCTGCAACCGCAGTCCACTGGCAGCTGGCCCAGAGGGGCAGATGCCTCTACTGGCTCTGCAGTCCCCATCTGAGTCTGGCAGGTGCACAGCAGGTCACAGCCAGGCAGCAGCCCCTGCTGCCAGACTGCTGCAGTGCATAGAGGGTGCAGGGAACTCTCAGGGCTGCTTCAGCAGTCCAGCTGGCACAAGGGGTAGTGTCCCCAGCTACCAATTGGCTGGGTCCCAGAAGCTCCTGAGAGCTAGTATCCCTGAGCTACTTGCTAGGGTGGCTTTTTATACTGGTGGGGCCAGGACAGGGCAGCTTTTTATACTGCTGGGGACAGCACAGGTGCTGGCCCTGGGCTCTAGCTCCCCTTGGCTGAAGATCCGGGAGGAGCCAGGTAGGGTTATTTTGCCCCAAGTGGCACAATTTGCTCCACAACAAAGTGCATGTCCAAACACATGGGTTGAGGCAAAAAGCCCCGGCTCAAATTTGCACTGCTTCTATTTGAGTTGCTGCAAATGCACCTGCTTGCATGTGTGGACGTGCCCAGTGTGTTCATTGATGCAGAATATTTGGTCCTCAGTAAGATTTGTGGTATTTTATGGTAAGAACTTTTACATATTTATGTTGTATTATGTTGTATATGCTTAGAATGTGCTAGTCATGTGTCATAGATAGGGTTTGTTTGGTAGCAGATCCTGAAAGGACTCTTCTGTATTTCTAATTTTAGTAAAACTCTTTTTGGATCAATGAGTGTTCTTCCTGACTGAGAACTGCAGGAGCAGACCTATAGCTTTTTTTTTAATTGTTTGAAAAGGGAGCAATATTTTTGATCTGCTAATATCCAGGATATTGGAGGAACTATGCAAGGAGCAAAATCTGTTGTGTTTGCTTTCTGGTGGCAGGGCACTACTATTTAAGAATGATATAAAGCTTATTCATACTATCATCTCATCACTGCTGTGAAAGGATGGCAGTTTCCTTTGTTGTGTAAAGTACTAGCAGTTTTCAGAAGATTCTATTGTAAAAAGAAAATTAATAATGTCTGTACCTTCAGTGTCTCACCTCAAACAATTAAATACAGGTCATTAAGATGTCTCCTGTTTTCTAAATCATTTATTTTTTCTTCCCAGCTAGTAATATACTTATTAGCACCTTATTTTCTCCATGAAAGGTAATGTCTTCCACTTTGTATATCATGAATCTCCTTTTCTTCACTTTCTGACTGGTTCATGGCAGATGAGTAGAATTACTGACTTTAAAGTTGAGTGTGTACATATTTTCCCTCCTAAATAGATACAAACATTTAACAGGTTCAAACTAAGCATGTAATTTTAGTTTGGGTAAATCTGATCACCTCAGACATTTTTATAAGGCCTTTTCAGGTTAGTGATTTGCTCTAATTCTAGGTATTGGTGAAGGGTCACCAGTGCAGATACTGAAGAGAAGCCATTTATCCCTAAATTGGAAAAAAGGGAGCTTGCTTTATAGGACAGAGCCCAGCAATTAAGAGCAAGCATGTCTGTCTCTTCTCAGGAGAATCACTTTACTGGAAAGTTAACATTCAGATAAGGCAATGGGAATACAAAATCATACTCAGGCCTGGGAGAATGCATATAGGCTTGACACTGAGATCTCTGAGTTCTTGCTGGTTGTTCAGTTCCTCAGATCCTTAATTTCCTAATCCTCTCCAGGATTACAATCACAGATATACAATCATTAATGGCATAGATCTATAAATTGAATGGATATATGTTAATGAAAAGGAGCTGAAGATAAGGGCTCCTACTCTAGCTAAATGAACAATTTATTATACAATTCTGTATTCATTGTTTAACAATTGTTTAAGTAACATGGCCTTCGGAGGTTATCTGTTGGGTTTGACTCTTGACAATGAGTGTAATTCCTTATGGTAATGGGTTTTAGGTTGGTATGGTCATACAATCAGTGCTTTCCTGTTTAAATCAGCAGAAACAGAATTTGGACTTGTTAGCCTGTTTTTATACAAGATCACCCAGATTTTCTGTTATGTTAAGTTAGACATCTGTAGGAGTAGGTGGTGTATACAAGATGGATGCGCTTATGCCAAGGCCTTCAATGTGGTCCTTACACCTATATCAACATAAACCTTTAGAAAAGATAAAATAAGTTATCATCGGCACCAGTACGGTTTCACTCCATTTGAAGTGAAGATGAACTACACCTGTGCAAATTGTGGGCCACCTAGTTTACATAGGCTTATATCAATATGGGAGCACTGGGTCTGACATTAGGACAATACCACAAGTGTAGTTTCAAGTTTAGTTGTGCTAGGGACTTCTTCTCTTAGCTTGGGCAAGTCGCATTCAGTTTCAAGTTGGGCAGGGCCCCAAGCGAGAGGTCTTATTACCACTTCTCAGCTTTTCTCAGCACAATTGGTTGTTAGATTGAATCTTGTCTTTTGAGTGTCAAACAGGAAAAGAGACTGAGTCCTTTTTCCTGTATTGCCCTGCAGTCTGTCTTAAACCTAGACATGTTCTCTCCCACCACAGCTTTTGAATGTATCACAAACTTTAATGCATCTCTCACAGCGTTCCTTTGTGGAAGGTAAGTGCTGCTATTCTTGTTTTACAGATTGGGAACTGAGTTAACCCCCATTGTTGTTACTCTGCAAATTGTGAGACTTGTTGGGGTAACTACATGTGCAAGTAGAGCACCTCAATAAACTCTAGTGCAGTTTGTGCCAGAGTCAGCTGCTGGGGCTGGGGCACAAGAGTGCCCAAAATGAAGAACTGTGTAGTTGACCCACAAAGCCTGCTGCCAGACCGGGGCTGCTGTGCCTCTTTCAAACTGCTGTGGCCCCAATTACCATCTACGTGAACTGTCTGCACAATAAATGACTGAGTTATAAGATTGTACTGCCCCTGACAGTATTATCCTGTGGCAGAGTTAATTCATTTACTGCACCCTAATGCCAGTGCACGTGTAGATGGTGATGCTTTACTGTGGAACTAATTAGTCAATTCCACAGTAAGGTGCACCCAGGATGATTGGATGCTGCCATGGTATAATAATACTAAGATATGAATTTTCAATGAAACTATGATATGAACATTGCTTGTGTTATTCTGAGGCAGGCATGTGGGGATGTACCCTTGATATTCAGACTGGTGTTCAGGCTGCTTGGATCTGTGACTCTCAGAGGCTGTTGTCTGCAGCCAGACTCCTAGAGCATATGTGCAACACAGAAAAAACAACTCAAATTCATGTTTTGTGGCAAAAGCTCAGAAAGGTTTTTTCTCTTAGAACAGTACACTATGGGGCTGTATATAAATCAGCCCAGATCAGCAAAACTGCCAAGGACAATGGTAAGTGGCACATTATGAGCAGCTGATGCCCCCTAAGTCACTATGAGAGGGCAGGTCTCACAGCAGCTGTATTTATAGCCAAGATGCCACCATCCTATGCCTTCTCTCTCTCTCTGTCTCTCTCTCTCTCAATGTCCCTTTTTTATTTTTTTTTCTTGCCCAACACAGACACCTGCAGCTCATCCCTTGCCAGCTTTGCATACCTGCAACTTGATCCCTGCCCACTCTGGCAACTACACCTCACCCCTGCCAGGTTTGAGCACAAGAAGATCACCTCTGTTATCTCTACTAAACTAGTGGTTTCTAACTTTTAACCCTCAATGTGTACATCCAGACAAGCGTGCACATGCCTGTTGTGGAATCTCAAAGGAATTGAGAGATAGATGGGAGATATAGAAGTGTATGGAAACTTGGGCAGCATTGACCACAAGATGATCGAGGTCAGGATTCTAACATAAGGAAGAAAGGAGAGCAGAAGAGTATAGACCTTGAACTTCATAAAAGCAGACTTTGACTCCCTTAGAGAACTGATGGGCAGGATCCTCTGGAAGATGAGTCTGTGGGGGAACGGAGTCCAGGAGAGCTGGTTGTATTTTAAAGAAATCTTACTGAGGGCACAGGAACAAACCATCCTGATGTACAGGAAAACCAGCAAATATGGTAGGTGACCAGCTTGGCTTAGCAGAGAATTCTTCAGTAAGGTTAAACACAAAAAGAAAGCTTACAAAAAGTGGAAACTTGTACAGATGACTATGGCGGAGTATAAGATTAATGCTTGGGCATGCAGGGATGAAATCAGAAATGCCAAAGTTCAATTGGAGTTGAAGCTACCAAGGGATGTGAAGGGTAAGAAGAAGGATTTCTACAAGTATGTTAGCAACAAGAAGAAGGTCAGGGAAATTGTGGGTCCCTTATTGAATGGGAGAAGCAACCTGGTGACAGATGATGAGGAAAAGGCTGAAGTATTCAATGCCTTTATTACCTCGATATTCCCAGGCTGGTTCAGCTCCCAACAATGCTGAAAGAACAGGTTAGGGACTCTATAGAAAAGCTGAATGTGTACAAGTCCATGGAGCTGGATACAGTGCATCCAGGGGTGCTGAGGGAGTTGTCTGATGCGATTGCAGAGCTTCTGGTCATTATCTTTGAAAACTCATGGCAATTGAGGGAGTTCCCAGATGATCACAAAAGGGCAAATCTACTTCCCATCTTTAATAAGGAGAAGGAGAATCCAGGGAATTATAGATCAGCCAGCCTCACTTCAGTCCCTGGATATATTATGGAGCAGGTCCTCATGAAATCCATTTCTAAGCACTTGGAGGAGAATAAAGTGATTGGGAACAGTCAGCATGGATTCACCAAGGGCAAGTCATTCCTGATCAACCTGATTACCTTCCATGATGAGATGACTAGCTCTGTGGATGTGGAGAAAGCAGTGGACATGATATACCTTCACTTTAGTAAGACTTTTGGTACAGTTTCCCACAGCATTCTTGCAAGCAAGCTAAGGTAGTGTGGGTTGAATAAATGGACTGTAAGATGGATAGAAATCTGGCTGAATTGTCAGGCTCAATGGGTAGTGATCGATGTCTAGTTGGCAGCTGGTACCAAGTGGAGTGTCCCAGGGGTGTTCCTGGGGCCAGTTTTGTTCAGTATTAAGATTAACTATTTGGAAGATGGGACAGAGTTTCACCCTTAGCAAATTTTCAGATGACGCCAAGATGGGAGGAGCAGTACATGCACTGGAGGGTAGGGCTAGGATTCAGAGTGACCTAGACAAATTTGAGGTTTGGGCCAAAAGAGATCTCATGAGATTCAACAATGAAAGAATCCCATGCATCACTACAGACTTGGGACCAACTGACTCGTAGCAGATTTGCAGAAAAGACCCTGGGGGTTACAGTGGACAATAAGCTGAATATGTGTCAACAGTGTGCCCTTGTTTCCAAGAAGGTTAACAGCATACTGGACTGCATTATCAGGAGTGTTGCCAGAAGATCAAGGAAAGTAATTATTGCCCTCTATTCTGCACTGGTGAGGCTGCATGTAGAGGACTGTGTCCAATTATGGGCCCCCTACTACAGAAGGGATGCGGACAAATTGGAGAGAGTCCAGCAAAGGGCAGTGGCAATGCTTAGGGGGCTGGGACACTTGCCTTATGAGGAGTAGCTGAGGGACCTGGGATTATTTAGTCTGGAGAAGAGAAGACTAAAGTGGAATTTGATAGCAGCCTTTAGCTACCTGAAGGGTGGTTACAAAGAGGATAGTGCTAGAGTGTTCTCAGTGGTGGGAGATGACAGGGCAAAGAGCAATGGTCTCAAGTTGCAGTAAGGGAAGTTTAGGTTGGATATTAGGAAAAAAAAAAATCTTTCTCAGTAGGAGGGTGGTGAAGCACTGGGACAGGTTACCTAAAGAGGTGGTAGAAACTTCATCCTCAGAGATTTTTAAAGTCCGGCTTGACAAAGCCCTGTCTGAAATTATCTAGGTGGAAATGGTCCTGCTTTGAGCAGGGGGTTGGACTAGATGACCTCCTGAGGTCCCTTCCAACCTTAATTTTCAATGATTTTAACTGAGTGAATGAGAGTCTGGTTAAGTGATAATTTATGTTTCCAATTTGGGAAGAATTTTGGTCTTTCAGTCGTTTAATAAAATGTTCATGTAAAGTAAAACCTGCCAGTATATAGACCTTAAAAGGGGAAAAGTACATGGACATGAGCCTTATGACCATGGCAATGACGTGAACAATGGATGGGCCGAGTGCTTGCACTTCACTGAAATCAGAGGGGCTCCATTTAGCGCTACAGGTCCACAGGTGAGAAGCCCAGTAGAACTTAGTGCAGGTATATGATTGTGCTTATAATTTGTAAAAAGACAGTTTAATAATAATAGTCCTAAACAATAATAGGACTATTTTCAGTGTTAAAAAAAGAACAATAATGTTTGACTCTTTATCAAAAATGGGAGTCTCTCTGATCAGCCATTGTAGTCACCAGCCGTTGACAACCACCAACTGTTTCCTTTACCATTACCAGCTGTTGCCCATAGGGATATGCATCCCCCTTCAGAAAAGTGCCTTCAATACACTTCCATTTGAAATGGAAATTTCACAACATTAATTTTCTAAGACTTTGCAAGAAACACATCATTCCCAGAGGACTGAACATCTACAATTCTCTGACTACTACATACAACTCCAAATATGCTTCACAACTGTGCAAGAACTTCAGAAAAAACATAGAAGTTATATCCTTCACATTACCTACTCCAATAGAGATAAACTAAGAAGGAAATCCACATATATTACAACAACTTAAAAGAGAGAAATCCAGATATACCCCCCTAACATTATACAACACATACAAAAAGACTACAGTTGCCTTAAAGATGGCATTTAAAGATTTGGGTTTTTTAGGAATTGTCTTATAGGTATAGATAAATGTATTATAAGGGGTCAAGATGGGCAGCAGGGGTTAATTTTGATTTCTAAAGAGCTTGTGTTTCAAAGTCACACAGGGTTCCCAGCCTTCAGAAGCTGACAGTGTGTCTAACCCAGGGAGGAAAACAGCAAGGCCACACATCTTGGGTAACTGAAAACATCTAAACTTTATTTTCATAATGGAGATAGGCCTGGATTCAGGGTGGTAGTGCTCCCCAATGGACTGGAAGTGCATCTGGTCGACTTCTGGGTCTGCTGCTGAGTGCACTGGGGAGCCCCCCCATGCTTCTGTGGGACACTGAATCTGCCCCAGCACCACAGCATTCAGAGCCCCTACTACCTAGAGATATGTAGAAAAAATATTTAAAGCTGTATCTATGTCTGAATTGCTAAATTTCTCCGAATCGATTCAGTGGGTTCCAATTTGATTTGGAGAGATTAAAGGGTCCTCTAGTTCAATTTGGATTTGGAGATTCAGCCGTTGAATAGGGCCAAATCTTCGTTAAATGGAATCAGGGACTAAAGCTTCGCACAGTCCTAATAACTACCACTTCCTCCAGACCATGGACACAGCTATGGGCACCAAAATGTCCCCACAATATGCCAAATTTTTTATGGGCTACCTGGAAGAAAAAATCCTCAAGAACTGTGCCACCAAACCCATGCTATACCTAAGATATATAGATAACATTGCCATCATTGGCAGCGGTTGATATATAGATAACATTGCCATCATTGGTCTTCAGGAAGGCCTTCGATACAGTATCCCACCCCATACTGGTGAACAAGTTAAGAGGCTGTGACTTGGACGACTACACAGTCCAGTCAGTGGTGACTTGGCTAGAGGGTCGCACCCAGAGAGTCATAGTGGATAGGTCGGTTTCGACCTGGAAGGGTGTGGGCAGTGGGGTCCAGCACGGCTCGGTCCTTGGACTGATACTCTTCAATGTCTTCATCAGCGACTTGGACAAGGGAGTGAAGTGTACTCTATCCAAGTTTGCGATTACAGAAAACTGTGGGGAGAAGTGGACATGCCGGAGGGCAGGGAACAGCTACAAGCAGACCTGGACAGGTTGGACAAGTGGGCAGAAAACAACAGAATGCAGTTCAACAAGGAAAAATGCAAAGTGCTGCATCTAGGGAGGAAAAATGTCCAGCATACCTACTGCCTAGGAAATGACCTGCTTGGAGGCACGGAAGTGGAAAGGGATCTTGGAGTCCTAGTGGACTCCAAGATGAACATGAGTCGGCAGTGTGACGAAGCCATCAGAAAAGCTAACGGCACTTTATTGTGCATCAGCAGATGCATGATGAATAGATCCAAGGAGGTGATACTTCCCTTCTATCGGGTGCTGGTCAGACTGCAGTTGGAGTACTGCATGCAATTCTGGGCACCGCACTTCAAGAGAGATGTGGATAACCTGGAGAGGGTCCAGAGAAGGGCCACTCGTATGGTTAAGGGCTTGCAGGCCAAGCCCTATGAGGAGAGATTAGAACACCTGGACCTTTTTAGCTTCCGCAAGAGAAGGTTGAGAGGCGACCTTGTGGCTGCCTATAAGTTCATCATGGGGGCACAGAAGGGAATTGGTGAGGTTTTATTCACCAAGGCACCCCCGGGGGTTACAAGAAATAATGGCCACAAGCTAGCAGAGAGCAGAATTAGACTAGACATTAGGAAGAACTTCTTCACAGTCAGAGTGGCCAAGGTCTGGAACGGGCTCCCAAGGGAGGTGGTGCTCTCCCCTAACCTGGGGGTCTTCAAGAGGAGGTTAGATAGGCATCTAGCTGGGGTCATCTAAACCCAGCACTCTTTTTGCCTATGCAGGGAGTCAGACTCGATGATCTATTGAGGTCCCTTCTGACCCTAACATCTATGAATCATTTGGACCAAAACCCTGAAATCTCTGATTTTATTTCCATCACAAATTCAGTAACCATCACCCTTCTATCAGATTATCTCTTGAGAGAGGTATCAAGCACTCCAGAACCAACATTTCCTTTTTAGACACTATGATCAGTATCCCGAATGGTAAAATACAAATCACCATATACAAGAAACCCACAGACCAACATACATATCTACCCAGAACCAGAAATCACTCTAAACACACCAAGAATGTTGTAATATACAGCCAAGCCCTTTGATACCACCAGATTTGCAGGAAAAACACCCATGATTGTCACCTTGCAAATGTCAAAAAGACTTTCACTCAACAAGGGAACTCCTCCAGAGAAACAGATCACACTTTTGAAAAAGCCACCCAGATACCACATGAATTGCTGCAATACAAACAGAAAATACCCATGAATCACACACTGTTAGTTATGACATACCATCCTCCCCTGTAACCCATATCCTCAAAGAGATGCAACCCATACTAGAAGAAGATCCGATCCTTAAAGAGATCTTTCCAGAACCACCCATCCTAGCCTATAAACAAGCACCAAACCTCACTAATCTCATCACCAGAAGCAAGCTTCCTATGCCCCAAAGCACACTGAATGGATCCAGACCATGCTGGGACAAAAAATGTAAAATCTGCCAACACATCTTGACAGTAACTATACCCCACAACAGAACCATCACCATTCCTGTATCTTACACCTGCACCTCCAGAAATGTAATATATCTCATCCAGTGCACTAAATGCCCTGATGGAAAATATGTAGAAGAAGCCAAACAACAACAGCATACTAGAATGAATGCACATAAAAAAAATCTGTCAAAAACAAAAATACCCAATTACCTGTGGGTGCACACTTCTCACAAGATAACTGCTCTCTTTCCAATCTCTCAGTTGTAGTCCTCAAAGGGAATTTACAAAACACCTTTCATAGATGAGCCTACAAACTTCATTTTATAAATCTGCTGGATATAAAAAATCATAGACTAAATATAGACGTTGTATTTATGGCACATTATAACCTGCCTGCATTCCTCTCTACATTTTATCAGCTACATTCTGTCACAAGGTCAACATTCCCCTTTCCCCACCCCCAACTACCTGTCTCTCAACTATTGTCTCCCATCAATTTCTGATCCTCACTGCAACACATTTTTATTTTAACAGACCTGCATTTTGCATATTGGCTTCAATTCTATCCAAGAGAACACAAAATATCATCAGACTCTTCCTATGCCTGGAGGGTGTTTGTGCCTAAAAGCTTGCAAAGAACACTTTTTCCAGCTATTTAGTTGGTCTAATAAAAGATATCACATTTACCCAGAGAACCTTGTCTTTAATACACTCTAAAATTATGCATATTTTAAAATATGTAATTTAATCTATCTTTTTTTCAATTATGTAGGATGCAATGCATATTATAATAAGGTTGAGAATGATGGCAAAAAGGTACAGAATCCATATGTACATACAAAATATGTGAAAATGAACACTGATTCTTTATTTTAGCATATCCATTCGATATGCCACAAACTTGACCAGGAAAGACATCTTTTACAAAAGCAGAAGTAATTTATTCCCCCTGTTTGAACCTTGCCCTCTCTACTATGTGACAATAAGTAAGCTTAGTACTACTGATTCTTAAATCGTACGGCCAAAAGATACCATTATGTTCATCTAATCTGATTCCTTATGCAACACAGCTGATATAGTTTCACCCCATTGTCCCTGCAGTTGTGGAAATGGCAAAGATATGTTTCTGATATAAACAAAGAATATACTTATATATCAGAGATCACATGTAAATTAAAAATGTGTTGAACAGGAGAAATATAAAAAATCAAATGAAACTTTGCATGAAATGACCAAGTGAATGCACCTTTTAGTCTGTCATCCTATCCTTTTACTTATCTGATTTGGCATTAATAAAGGCAGAGTAGGAAAACTGGGCTCGTAATAGGATCAGCAGGAAATTTTCTGGTGGAATATCTTTGTGCCAGGAGACGGATGACTTATCAAAAATGAAATGTTTCATGTGGATAGCTTGATCTGGACAATTTTTTTTAAACAATTTGGAAAATTTCTGTTAGAAGTATCTGTTGGGTTCCTATCAGGTGTCCAGGCATTGTGGTAACTAACCTAGTAGTTGTGTTTGGACCTGAAGATCCCAGGGTTTCCAGGGAACTGTTTCTAGCAATTAAATGTAAATTGTCTGATTTTCAAAGGAGTTAAAGATGACGGCTGTGCAAAGCTTCAGTTCCTGATTTGATTTGGTGGACATTCATGCCAATTCGGTAGCTGAATCTCTCAATCTAAATTGAACAAGGAGACCCTTTAATCTCTCTGAATTGAATCAGAACTCTCTGAATCAATTCAAAGAGATTCAGAAAGATTTGTTAATTTGGACATAGACACAGCTTTTAATGTTTTTTCTACATACCTCTAGGTACCAGGTGGCTCATGAATGCTGACATACTGGGGCAGATGGAGCATCCCACAGGAGAATGGGGAGAGGGGAGGGTCCCCAGCACACTCGGCAGCAGACCTGGAAGTGGATTGGAAGAACTTCTGGTCCACTTCCGGGTTCACCGCTGAGTGCACAGCCCCCCCCCCCAATGCATCCCTCTCAATGACTGGTGCTTCCTGTGTCTGGGGGGGGACACCTGGGGTCCCCCTACAGCCAATCCTCAAGGGCGCGTGGGAGGGGGGGCCACCAGCACACTCCCCGGTGGACCCGGAAGTGGACTGGAAAGACTTTCGGTCCACTTCTGGGTTCATCGCCGAGCACGCCTTCCTCCACCATGCTCCATCCACCCCAGCATCACAGCTTTCATGAGCCACACCTGTTACCTCAAGGTATGTAAAAAAAAACCAAAACATTTAAAGCTGTGTCTATGTCTGAATCGCTGATTGTTCCAATCAGCATTGAATATTCAGATTTGGATTTGGCCAAATAAAATTGGGACAGTGGTCCAATCAACAAATTGAATCACTGTCCCCAATTTGGGCTGAATCCAAATCTAAATCAAATATGGTTAAAGACCTACAGTTTCCACTGAAGTCAGTGGAAGTACACTGCTGAAAAACTACTCTAATTTTAATCTAGACCCCCTTATCTCACTCGTATCACACATGATTTTTCAGAACTCTAAGTAGGTTGGTTTGACAGCCCATTAACAGACCAAGGACAGGGAGGAGGAGGGTCTAAATTATATGAAAAAGGATTGAGGAATAAAAATAGGAAAAATACCTAAATAAATTGGCATGTATGTCATAAGCCTTCAAGGGTGCTAAACATAAGTTCAGCTCTGTATAAATGAAGAACATGGAGATTCAGGGACTTAGAACAACAGCTCAATCCAACTTGTTTCCAGAAAGAGTTATCATATTATGCTGTGCACTTTCCATCACTCCTGTAACCACTCTCCTCCTTGTAGACTGTGGGGTTAGTTTTGATCCAAAAAGGGATCAACCAGCAGAACACTATCATATTACCACTGTTAGGAGAAGATGCAGAAAAAAAAAAAAAAAAGCACCAAAGCAAGATAGGAACCTTGCATACATCATTCCAGTTTTTCTGAGCTAGCAGATCACCAAGCTATGTGAGGACACACACACCTACTCTATTCAGCTCCTAGGCATTTGGTTCTAACATCCATGTAGCTAAGAAGGCTGGGGGGAGCAGCTTCTGTTTAAAATTTTTCAAGAAAGGAAGACCATATGGTGCCAGGTAGCCACCTGGATGGATTTCTATATCAATATGTGTAAAAGAAGTTTGGGATAAATTAATAGCACACACCATACAAAAAAAAAACAACGGCTGGATTTACATGGCTCTCTGCATACTGTCGGTCATCCATTAAAAAAGTAAACCATTCAGGTAATAACTTTCTCCCTTAAATATGAAAAGCTGAGACAGAGTAGTGATGGAGAATTCGACATAGAAAGACTTTACTGGAAAAAATCCCATATTAAGCTATATTTGCATCAGTGAATAATAGTTGCCATCACCACATGAAATATCCCTTATAGGAAACTACCCATTTAATTTCCTACTAATGATGTATCTAATTGATATCACCTTGCATCCCATTCCAGCCATGCTGCCAGCCTTGCTAGAAGGAAGGAGATCATTGTACTTGATAACATGAAGGTATCAAATGGAGATTCTTCTCATCATTGTTGACCTATCAACAAATTTAGAAAATGTAATTCCTAATATGCAATTTATTTTTTAACCCAGGAATTATTATTACCTAAAGGTAAAGGTAAAGGTAATAGTGTTCCTTATATTTAGCCAAACATTTGTGGGGAAAAAAGGTGTGTGGCACAGCTGCAAATATCAGTCTTTCTATTGATTCAACAATCAACCACCATTCTCCCCTGACCTCTATCTCTGTCGCAGCATTTATTTTCATCCCAAACTGCAACAAAACGGGCAGCCAATGACGTAGTTTGAAAGATAACATTGTAATGAAGACATGGGATCAGGACCCAGGAGTCTAGGTTCAATTTTCAGTTCTGCCAAACTGTCTGAAGTTGGGCTAGTTATTTGATCTTTCTGTACCTCCTTTATTCACGTATAAAACAATGATAAATGTTCAATGTTTTGAAGATTAGGTGCATATTAATATTTGTGAGATGTAAAAAAAAATTAAAAAGGAAATAAAAGGTAAGGACATATGCAAGTATGTACTGATTACAGCAAGTGAATAGGGACCAAATCCAAAAAAAATGGACACAGGTGGAATCTATGTTCCCAAAATACAAGTTTTTAATCCTAAAACATACTTTTCCACTTCTGCCTAACCTTAAGAGTTCCTGTGCTCCATAGATACTTTACTGTAGCCATATCTGCACAAAAGGCTTACTGCACATTAGCTAGTTACTACCGAGCAGTAGCATTGCAGGACACGAACAATGATGTGACGCTACTACACAGAGGAAAGTTGAAAAAGTCTTTTTACCTCAAACTTGTCTGGTGGATATAGAATTATATTTCCTTCTGGTTATGGTGTTTCATATTTCACAGAAGAGTGGAAAGATGGAAAGCTCTTCTGGGCAGGAATCTCTTTTGTGGAGAGGTATCATTGTGCTCTATTAGAATGTAGATTATCTCGAACAAATTTAGGAGCAGGGTCTCAGGTTTCAGGTAATAACTTTTGCTTCCTCCTTGTAAAATTATGAAGTTTTCATTTTAACATCATAACCAGAATGAAATACAATTCTATATCCTGCTTGCCACCAGACAACCTTGAATTAAAAAGTATTTTCCAACTTTTCTCTGAGCCTAATCTGCACAAAATGAACTGTTCCAAACAGGAGACTTTCCCACAACTTCAGCTCTCCTGTGAAATATGAATTTTCATTTCTACCTAGAAGAACTTTTACAATCTTTGCAATCTCCTATGCCTGATAAAAGTGCCTGTCCCTATAAGCTTGCAAATAAAGATTTTGTTGTTGTTGCAGATATCTAGTTGGTGTAATAAAAGATATCACCTCTGCCATGAGTTGTGATTTCTTTTGCCTCTAGACCAATATGGCTACAACCTAGATACTAGGGCTGTGCAAAACAGCACCATTCCACTTCCACTTCCATTTTAACAGAACAGTGTTTCATTTCAAGTTTTGTTTTGTTTCAAAAGCATTATTCCATTTTGTTTCATCAAAACTGTTTTACTGTTTCGATGCCGTTTCGACGTTTCCCCTATAAGCTATTCTGCAGCCAGCACCAGGAAGATTGGTGCTGCCACTGGCCCCAGCTGACAGCACCAGTCTCCTGTGATCCGGCAGGCAAATTGGGGGGCTGTACTCCCGGGAGCAGTCTAGCACAGCCCCCACAGACCTCCATATAAGTATTTTACCCAATGATACTTTCAGGTAAATTGCATCAGCCGTTGGATGACAGACTGGCACCTAGAACTTCCCTTCAAGGTAATCACCATAACGACTAGACCAGAGCCATAATCTCTCTCTGTGGTCCAGTGAATGTTGAAGTGCTTTATGCAAGATGAAAAAAAACTTAAGTAAAATGTATGGAGAATGCTACGCAAGCCCAAAATAAATTATCACCTTCTAATCAGAGTACTGCCCATAGTGGTATGAGCTGTATGTTTGAATCCCTCTGGGCAGTTGGTTAAAGGAGATGTGGTAACACCTTTTTACTTGGGAAGCATCTTAAAAGAAGATAGTGAGGCCTGGGCAGGTTTTGAAAGAAGGGTGAACTTTCTATTTGCCTTTTGCCCCTCATTAAGCAAATATGCTGTAGACAAGAGAAGAATTTAAGACATGCCCTTGGCATCTCTGTCAGATGCAAGACAGCTTTTCTGCTCAGCCTACAGGGCTTTTTTGATCTTCCACTGAGGTACGTAACTCTCCCCACAAGGCACATAAGGGACCTAGATGTCTTGCACAGGGTTCTAGAATCCAATTCAGAGGCCAGGCATCTCCACATTAGTTATTGCAATGGTCATCACTGGTCACTCTAGTCCCGCTTTGGATGCAGACATGAAATCAGGCAGCTAAGTTTTAGTCCAATTACCTGTTCTGTGACTTTGGTTAAGCGGTTCTGCTGTACTCTTTCCTGTCTGTGGAAAATGAATCAGTCAAAGCTTTTCAGAGCATTTTTCAAGTTTCTGATAAAGATGCTGTAAAGTACCAAGTATTATTTCATCATTATTCTATTTCAGAAATATTTTTTTCTAATTTTCTCATGCTTTTAGCAAATGATATTAAAAAAAAAATCAAAGCAAGAACATAAGAAAGATGGATTACCTTCAGCATTTTTATCTGAATCATTGATTTCTTTGTTACCTATAAATAGAGTTATGATTATTGTGCATACTGAACACAGGAGCTAGCTGCACACAGGCAAGATAATTCTGTTCTGACTAGAGAAAATAAAATACTTCAGAGTATTTATATGTTCCTTTGCTTTTAAAAATGTTGTTAAGGAGTTACTGGCAGCTATAGGAGGTTTATTAAACTCTTAAGAGAGCTGAAGGAAAATACAAGAGCATTTTCAAGTGTGTGATATTGGTATAGTCCCTAAGATAGTAATTGGAGAAATAGTAATACATGGCTCATAAGCTTTGGGCTGTATGAAGAGGATTATAAGTCTCAGAAACAGCTACTTTATTATTATTAGCAGTAGTATTTCCCTAATGTCCATGAAGGAGAATATTCTATGATGCATTCAGGCAAATTTACCATTTCAGAGGCCCTTTTGGTCACTCCAACTGACATAGCAGAAGTGACATTTGGTTTTGACCTATAATGGGATATGCTTTCTAAAAATTTAACTCTTCCAAATTAAAACCTCAGGAGAGGCTTCCGGATATGGAATTTTTCAGGAGGAACTTGGACTAGAGATCTACAGTTCCTCGGAGACCTTGTATTGAACCCTGAGATTAAACATCACTTGAATATTGAAACCATTTAAACATGTTTTTTTATATTCCTAACTAAGTTTGTAGTGAGGTTTGAAATGTAGTGCCCCCTCTTCTGGAATTGCACATATGGGAATGTCTCCATCCCACCAACAGAGCTGGGAGAACAAACAACTTTAAAAAAGATGAGGACTTATAGATCATGAAAATGAACAACTAACAGCACCAGATGTCACTATCCTCAGTGTTCAAGTACTGTGCAAACATCTTATTATAGCTCTCCCAATACACTGAAGTCCTGGCATGTCATGAACCTATTATAATTGTGCCTAATTTATAAGCCATCATTAGATTTGGGGCAATAAATTAATTATGGGAACTTTAATTGGATTAAAATAACAAACAACAAGGAAATAAAATACCAAGAAAAGCAAATTGGAAAACAGAGACCATCTCTTCTCTGAAATGGAAATCAGGAATATTCTTAACTTGTATACCTAACTTTTTACCAGCTGTGAAATAAAGTCAGTCATCCTGGACATAGAGTGTCCTGGAAATGTGGTATACCACAAAGCAATCTGGATGAGGTTAGCAGGAACTTCTAGGTGGCAGAACAGGAACAGTTCAGCCACAACACCCTTTCAAGGGCAGTATCAAAACTTCTGTCTCTGTACTGTAAATAGTTGCATATATATTTCTGTAAATAATAAATGCCTATTTCCACATTGCAAGCCTCCAGATACTATGCCAGTGTGCATTTGATGGCAGTGAGACTCAGAATGTTTCATTCATACAGCTTCATATGTCACAGTGTTAGCGTGTATCAAGCCATGCAGTAGCTTTACAATGTGCACGAACAGCAGCTCAGTAGCATGTTCATTTTCATTCATCGTTATCTAATCCAGGATTTGGATTCAGGCTTCTGGGGATAGAAGACAGTACATTAACTGCAGGTTGTTACTTTTTCTTTAAATAAAATATTTGTATTGTAAATGAGCAGTTGATTTTATTTAAAAGTAGTAATGTAACGTTTTTGGTTTCCCCACCCCCAAAAATCATTCAAACTGTGACAGCAATAGATGAAACGTGTGAATTGCTCTTGTTCCACAAGGCTGTAACCATCTGGCTGTTTAAAAGAAGAGAAGAGGGAAAATGGTGCCTGGGGGGTATGGGTTGTGGGGGGTGGAATTAGATTGAAAAGATTTAAAAATAAAATACTAACACTTAAAACATAGCAGCTTTTTAACTTCTTTTTTTTCTCCCCTCAGTGTTCAGACATCTGGATTTGCAAGGCATTTTTTTGGGCTACATCTGAACTGAACATCTTCTGTCTGTGTAACGTGCAGTAAATAGCACAGTGCGGCACAGTTGAGAATTCACAGCTCTGACTTTATCCTCTCTGTGCGCTTGGCAGGTTTTATTCATTTCCTGCTTCTTTCACAACTTGCTGCAGTGACTACACAAAGTCATTACACAGACATAACAAAAACAAGGAAAAACATCACTTTTTATCTCTATACATTGGATGTTAATTTCATTTCATTGAAATAGTAAAATTATGCCGAGAACCAAGAAATACATCTTTAGCCCAAGGAACACATCCTTAGCTTAATAAATAGATGAGGAAAAATATACCCTCCTATTTCCCTGTTACTTGTTATTTTCTCTAGTGTAGATATGTTCTATAGTCTTCCTTTGCTTTTAGCAGCTGTTTCAGATGGTTCAGAGAGTCTTTTTGGATTAAACATTATCTGAGGTTGGATAGCCAATATCTTCAGTTATTTGTATGCCTTTTTCTAATGTACATGATTTTCAGATGTGCTTATGGAAATACCTGACTTCAGTTTACACATTTTGCACGTGTTGGGCTCACAAAACTATTTGCATCATAGGTCTTTGAATATTAGACTCTTAATGCACTTGGACATAAAAATATATAGGTTAAGGTTCTCATCTGGTGTCAAATGGTGTAGCTCTGTTGAAATCATAAGAATTGGACTGATTTACTGAAGACAAGTTTATGCTGGTTGTTTTGTATGCTTGATTTCTCAGGGTGTGGAATAGCATCTCACTATCTGTGTTAGGCATTGCATAGTGCGGGGGGGGGGGGCAGAATCAGATTTTGTTACTAACAAGTTTTAAAACATCTCTATTTTCTCATAATGCTAGCACAGCTGTCCTAGTCAGATTCCACTTAAATATGCAGTTTGACAACATCACTGTTGGCATATGCACGTTATATTTTAGTGCACTAGAGAAGCTTTCTGAGGTGTCCTAAATACTTGCCACCTTAACCAATTTCTACATAGCTCAGGGTTAGGTCTGTTCATCCAAAGTTTCCTAAGCACAAGAAATGATTAATTTAAGCAGTAACACTATAAATGTATTTTTGTTTCCACTTACATTTATTAGCACTGCAATTTATAAGAGAAAATTACACACAGGCACTTCAGGTTTAAAATAAAAATGTTCATGCTGTTTTTTTTTTCTATTCATTTATTTTCTTTCCTATAATCAAGGAGGAAATACCCAGAAAATGAAGAGTAGTACTTTACTGCAAGGTGTTGCATTGTATAAAGCAGTTTTCTTCAGATTCACATTTATTTCCTGATATGCACATGTCCAAAACTAAGTTAGAATGACAGATAAAGAAACAGTTATTCCCTGGGTGTACATATTTCCTCCATCTGGTACATTATTTTCCAAACTCACTTCATTTGGTTTTCAAATGTTAGCTAACAGCTGGTATAAAGGTTTTCATATTTGCTTTGCACACGTTCATAATTCATATGATTTTTAATATTCTCTGTGACATTTAGATTGTGATTTTTTTTTCACAAATAACTTTTTTTTCTTCCTAACTGTCTATCTCTGGTGCTTTGTGCAAACCAATATCCACAGAGATGTAAACTCATTTTAAGTAAGAAAAGGATCAGATCCAACAAATCGTATATACTTTGCATCTCATCTAATCATTTACAGCTATGCATGGTTAAATAATACCAGCTCATAATTTTTTTCTCATCGGTAGAAGGGTTTTATATCTACTTAGCACTTTTTTAAAAAGACAAAAATGATTAGCTTAAGTGAATAGGTGTAAAGAAGTAAAGGTTCATGGCGGTGTTTATTTTACTCATCTCCTTACTTAATAAGATCATTGATTCGCCAGTATAATTTGATGTAATGAATATTCAAAATTTTTGTGAGGCATTTGGGTAACCATGCAGACATAATAAGTACTGAAACCATATTCATGATAATATCTTTGCATGTTTCAAAACTTAACAAGTAATATAAAATAATACATGATCAATTTTAGAAAGTGAAAAATACCAGCACGTTGACAGGATTTCTATTTCTGACTTACCCATAGTCTATAATTGCAGGTGCTCTAGTCTCTTTTCAACACCTCATGAGTTGAGGAACTTTATGATCAGCAGTACTCCAGTTAACTGCAAGAAATACAGCAGGAAACAATAATAAGTAGACAGAGAGAACAGGGACAGGTCAGAGGTTAGAGGGAGTGGAACTAGTTTCAATGTTGGGCATTGTGACAGTTACCTTAAGAAAACTAAGACCTCCTCCCTCACAACTCATGAAGCATTTCAAATGGTACAGCTGTTCTGGATAGAAAACCATCTAATCAACCAAGACATTCTGAACTCCATTTGCAGCCCTGTCATCTTCTTCTGCAAGGTTTTTCATCCTTTTTTAAAGAAATGACTGAGTTTACTGCGGACATCTGTTCCAACTCTCAGGAAATAGTCCAAGCAGAAAGAGATATCTGTATCACACCCCTCCTGATTCTTGTCAGAGCCTGAACAAATAAGGGAAGCAGAGATGTTAACAATATTGAGTAAATGAAATGGGGTACCATCTTGAAAACTACCCCAAGGAATTCATTACAGATGAAACCAGCTGTACATCCCTGAATTTGCTAATTGATGTTGAAACAGAAATAGTCTGCCACATCATTGAATATATGATTATCACACCAGTACACAAATAGTCATAGCATATTTTCATGTTAGTGTCTGTTCCCTGATCCTCTTGAGCATCTTGACTAGAAAAGGTAGGTGGGGACAAACAAATAATAATGCCACATGACTTCTGATCAAGTCAATAGTAAGTTGACTTCTGATCACAAGTCAATATTGATAATTGGCATTCAGCTTTTTGTTCAGAACAAATATCACTGGCTAATGGGATAGAAGAATCTCTCTCTAATCTTGGACAATGAACATGTATTTTGTTGTTAATACTATTAAAAGTAAAAGCAGCTTTTTCAAGTAATAGAAGAGGCTATTTACTTACCTTCAAGTTCTTACAGGAAAAGATGGAGTAGTTTAAATTTGCCTTTTCCTTTCCTCTCAAATTTATTTTAGCCAGTACTTGGTGTGTTATTCCTCCTCTAGAAACTTCTCACCTGGCAAATGGTCAGAGCTGTCACTGTTTATATATTAAACACTTGTAAAACCACTCAGAAAAACCATGAAATGCTATGAATTCAGTGGCATCAGCAAGATGATGATGTTCAGATATGGATGACTGATACAACTTTGTACAAGAATACCGTGTGACAAAGAATGTTGTCTTCTGCTTGATAGGCAGAATGCTATCAGACTGTGGAACCTTTGTATGTAGGAACCTCTATTGTGGAAGGGGTGGATAGGTAAAGAAATATAAGTATCTTAGGATAAACGACTAACAATATGTAGAGTCGAAAAATCTGAAATGCAGTAAATATCTCACACAACCAAATATATTCTGCATGGGGACAAAGTTAAGCAAAAAAACCCAGAAAACAAACACAAACAAAATATCCCCAAATCTATGGAACTTTTAAAACTTTTGTTAACCTGGTCCTCTTGTTTATCATGTGCTAGGTTGTATCTGAATTACCTGAATTGTATTGCATGGCCCCAAAAAAGCATTGGGAGCATTTTGCCCCTAAGGGTAAGATACGTATACAACTCCCTGGGTTAAGATATAAAAGAATTCTTCTCTATTCCTCTAGGCTAGGGACAAACATTCAAAAAGCCAGAACCTGAACTGATTCAGTCTTTGCATGTTAGTCTGACTTGCAAAGCTTGAAGCAATTTGGAGGTGGATAAACATTCCCTTTTCATTCCAGAAATTCAGGCACATGCCTGCAGTGGCTCAGGCTAGAAGCCAGGGGGCACTAGAGCAGTCCTCCCTTCCCTTCCACAGTTTAAAGCCCCACCCTGCCTGCACCATCCTAGGCTTTTCCCAGCTTGCTTCTCAAGGGGGTTGCCAGACTCTGCATCTGCTGATGATACTGGACTTTTCAAGTTTCTTCTCCCTGTTTCTTCATCCTGTCTGCAAACCAAGTCATCTCTAACACCTTTCTCTGTCTGCTCTTGAAGACTGACAGATTGCAGTCAGCAGGTTGCTTGTCAGAACAAAGTTTATCAGCCCATCAAGCCCTACAAAAGAAAACATCTCTCATTAGTTTCAATCTCTTTTTATCTGCAAGGTTCATTTGCATTTGCAAGCCACTAGCTGTCTGCCTTTATTTCAGTGAAATTGGAGACCCACACAGACATGTCTCAGCATTAGCTAATATGGGGGGCAGGGGGCATGGCCAGATACAGGGTCTCTGCACTGAGGTCTCTGCCATGGGAGAGGGGCAGGAAGGGGGGGATCCCTGCTTGAGCAGTCAGCGGGGGTGGGGAGAGGGAAGCATGGTGGCCGCTGCAATCCCTCACCCAGCTGGAGCAGTGCTCTGGCTAGGAAGGAGAGGGGCAGGGCCAACCCAGCTCTGCTCCAGCAGATAGACTAGTCCAGTCCAGGGCTGAAAAGTATATGAGGTGCTGAGGGGCTCTGATTTAACTTAAACCAGGAAGGGGTCTGGGACAGACATTGTTTGTTGCATAAACTGGTTTGACCCAAATCAAATAAGTTTGATCCTACATTCAACCAGGTTTATCCTAAACCAGTTTCAGGCATTTTGAAACTGGTTTATGTGCTCTGAACTTATGTTCTGTTAAACCAGTTTCTGATCACATAAGCACATTTAAGTGTAATTCCTGTCCCTAGCCCTAAAGGTGTGCATTGCAGGTGGCTCCAAGGGGGGTAGCCAATGATTTGTTCCATCTGTGTTCTGTACCTTTGGGGTGCTGTACTCTGGAAATGCACTGAAGCTATTTGGAAAAGTGGAGTGCTTTTCCCTTTATTTATATTATCTTTTTATGTCAGCAACAGTTCTGCAGTATATTAGTAGAAATAATTAAGTCTTAATATGAGGACTCACTGACTTACTGAGAACAGAAGACTGACTTGATTTTGAAACTGTATGCAAATGATTAGTATGAAAATTAATAAGAAACATAATATTACCTAGGTTGTCTTTTATAGTACATTTTCAAAATGGAAAATAATGTCATGAAAAATTGAAAACTTTCTAATTATATTCCATTTTGCAGGGTTCCAAATAAAAAGTTTTTCACTTTTATAATCTTATGAATTTATATTTTAAAACCTGAATTTTCAAAAAATAGAGCAGCAATTTTCCCTTTCTTCTCACTCCCTTACCTCTAACTTGTTGCCCAGATCAGCAAGATTACTGATATTTAAGATTATCATAATGAATTGTTTTTCATGTTTTTTTTTTCCAATTTGATATGCTGTCACTTTTCCAAATTGATTTTAAATATTAAAGTAGGAAAAAGGAAAATGGAGCTCTATAACTCTGATGTTCTTAATGAAATTTTGTGAAAAAGTACAGATGGTGGAAATAAATAAGAAGAAAAAAACAAAACAGGGAGCACCCCCTTTAATCCCCCTCATAACCCCCCTCAAATAGGTATTCATTATATTGCATTTAGTGCCAAAGGGGGGGGGGGGCAGGGCGGAGAGCTATTGTTTGTTCCATTTAAATTGAATTTAAATGAAGATTGAGCACACATATACAAAGTATTTCAAGTGATGTTAATTATATAGGCATTAAAGCAATAAAAGGATGAGTGAAAGCTGGGCTATAGAAACTGAGACACCTTTTTTTAAATTATCTTTTTTTAATATATTACATGCAAATGAATAATTATAAAGCAATGTAAAGCACTTTAATTTTAGAGGGCTTATATCTATCTTCTTTCTAATAGAGTGGATTTGCCCTTTGTCATGATCTGCTAGTGTGGTGACACTGAGTCACTTCAGCATACTGTTGTTGACTTCAGGAAAAAAATACACACACACACACACACACATTATAGAGCCATTTGCTGAAAAGTGTGTGGATTCTGTGGTATGGGAGAAATATTTTGTGGAATTCAGCATTTAACTAAATGAAAACTCTGGGGAAAAGAAGACAAAAACGGAAACAGTCTCTCCAGATATCACATTACTGATTTAACAGGAATAATTTATATATAGGCTGGTTAGCAGGGTAGGGAAGAAGTAAACCTTCTGAGCTAGGAACAGAAGTTACACATGAACTGGTATAAGTGATTGGAAACTGATTCAAATCTGTAACACAACAGAAGTTCAGTCCATATAAACAGCTTTCAAAATGGCCCAAACCAGTTGTAGTATCAGACTTAACTGAGTTAGGTTAAATTGATTTATTGAACTTCTGTCCTAGATCTCCTCCAGATTCAAGTAAACTCACAGTCTTCCAGCACCCCAGGATGCTTTAGCCCTCCCCTACAAACTCCCCCTCACAGTGTGGGTGAGCTAGCCTTTGCTAAGCATCTACTCCAGCTGAACAGGGAGGCATGCTCTAGCACCCCTCCAGCTTCTGGCCTAAGCCACAGATGGCCTGTGGCTGCATTTCCAGAGTGAATGCCTATTTGCTTGCTTATCCGTTCAATCTGTGTAGCTTAGACTAACCTGCAAAGATTGTATCGATTCAGCTTCAGACATTTTGACTATCTGTACTTAGCCCTGGGGTAAGGGAAAGGGACTTTCTAAGTCCTAGCTAGTAGCATATATCAGCAAACCACAGATCACTTGGAAAGGACCCTAAGAGACATGCCAATGACTATAATATTTACATTATTTTTACAAACAGAATGAAGCGGGGTAGAGGGGTTAAGTATAGTGGTATGCCTTCATAGAACTGGCATAGAGCTTAATCTTCAAATGGCTTATCCACCCTTTCCTGCTTCACTAAAGCTTACATTTTATCTGCTGCTAAGGATTGGGCTCCATGGGTGGTTCTATGATTTTGAAAAGAGGTAACAAGTCTCCAAGGCTGTAAAATAGACCAGGAACAGCTAGCAGACACCAGAATTGCCCTAAGAAAGTTAGTCTGATTGGTGGAACATTGTTACCATTTAAAAAAGGGAAATGATTCTTAACATCTCTAAAGTGAAGAACGATAAGCCATTAAGCCAATTGGTTCCCTCAGCTGCCTGAATAGTAATGGAACAGCTGCTGTACTGTGGAGCAGGAATCAAAGGAGGGTGCTTCTATACTGGGCAGAAAAGCAATCTTCTGCTTCCTCTCTTAATACCCCAAATTGGAGTGCGGGGGAGCAATGTTTTTTTGGAAATGATGTGTGTTGTATGCAAGAGAATACAGTGGTTATGACAGAAAGGAGTGAATCTTTCTCTGGTGTTCTCTGCTTTGCTCCATTTGGCAGGCATGGATATTTCGTACACATCTTGGGTTTCTTATGGCTGTGTTCAGTTTGATACTCCTGCACCTCATCTGCCAATTCTAAAACACTTTTTCTTTCAGACCCCATATCTTCCCAAGTCCTCTTCCCCTTGGAATAAGGGAGGAAAAGCTGGAGATGGTACATCGGTGAAGTGTTCCATAGTACGTGAATATTCAATTTGGTTAATCATTTATATTTATATTTTTTGTATTATATTAGTGCTTAGAAGGCCCAAACTATATCAGTCCCCATAGTACTACAAAGATAGAATAGGACAGTGCCTGGTCCAAAGAATACAATATGACATGGCACACAGAGACATGACATAGAGAATGGGAGTGCAGATGCACACCCTGTGGAACAAAAAATCCAAAGGGGTGCCTTTTTCTCTTCAGAAGAATGAAGGACTGAGGTGAGCTTACACAAAACTTATACCAGAGGATAGCACTGGGTGCATCTACATGTGTAATTAATGTAAAGCAGTAAACTCCAGAGTTTATTGCCATTTCAGTATGTCCAGGAGCACAGCACATTGAGTTGAGTTGGATACTGTCATTATGTATAGCTCAATATGTACAGGTGTCAGTATTTAAAACTGTAGGCTATGCACTTAACTGAAATCCACAGCTGATTTTTGATTCATCAGTGAGATTAAATATACTGAACAGAACAGAACTTTCCTTTGTTTGTATTACATGATGTTAAAGTAATTTGTTTGCTTACAGGCATGATCAGAATTCATTGACTTTAATGGAATTCTTTCCTTTGGCTTCAATAGGTTTTTGGATCTGGTCCTAAAACTAACACCGGGGGCTTCTTTATGTAAGCTCTTTTGAGGAGGAGTTCATTAGGGACATATGGCATGATGCTTTGAATAGTCCCAAGACCAAATAATGTAGATGGCTGAAAGCTGTTCTGCTATAAAAAATCTTCATAACTTTTTTTTTTCCAAATGATTCACTTTTTCTACAAGGCAGTGTCTTTCTTTTTTACAATACTACCATCATTGCTACAATGGCTGTGTAATGAGAATGAACTTTCTTCATTGTGATGAATAAGTAGAGCATGCCAGGCCTTGTAGCTTATGAGATGCTCTATTTCATCAGAAAAAAAAAAAATTGTAACTGAAGTAACCTTGAACATCCTATATAAATCCAAAGATTTAACAAATTCATTTCACTTGAATAAGATAAGCTGCCTGAACCTGCTGTAGTGTCTTGGCTTATTAGAGATTGCTAAATTCTCTACGAATTGGTTTAAAAAAAACAAAACAAAATGCAGCGTGTCATATTTTGGAAAGGCAAATTATTAATTCTATAACTCAAGATGGGTTTCTGAGAAACATGAAGTCTTACTCTTTGTTTTATAAATCACTAGAGTTGTCAGACTTCTGGAGACACTACAAAGGCTATGAAAAAAATAAAGCAAACTAAGTTTAATATGGCGGCTAGGGGAGGACAGTCTATTGAAGTTGAACTTTATGGATTTTGTTACAAAAAGAATTTGAGAGCTTTTGGAAGGTGGTGTAAGACAAGTTTTTTAGTTAAATAATGCATAGCAAGTACTGTTTCACAGATTTGGTACAGCTAAAATGTAGAAACCTCCATCAGTATATTGGATATATATAGACTGTCAACTTACTGAAAATGAAAATGGATAAAAATTGGGAAAAATTGATATAAAAATTAGTGTTGTAAAGGTGTTGTATTAGAACCTAATTCAGTTACATTCACTATTTTCAGTACAATTAGTCATTGTTATGACCAAAACAATTTGAAAAATACAAAAAGTATATTTTATGGCTTCTTAATATACATTCCTGTCATGGTTCTATGCATGTGATATGAGTGACTCATGTTCATACTCCTATATAGATTGTCTAGCATGGGATTATGATGTATATTATTCTTTGCAGGATAGTTTACTTCTAATTTGCTGTTTCTATTTTACTGTGAAAATACAACAGATTAATCTTGAGTTTTGTATCACAATGATGGATTCACAAAAAGAATAGAGGATGAATTTTACTCTTTTTTGACCCAAAGAAGGGTCCAGGACTGAGACTGTAACTTTCATATAAGGAAAGGAAGACTCTTAATTTTCTACAGGGTGTTTTCTGCTTTTTGCAATTCCAAATAAATGAATGCGTTTTCCCTAATGCTATCAAACATGTTTCACTATAAATTATGAATTTGGTAGTATGGTGTGGTAGGTGCTGTGCTTAGATTCTGTAGACCTAAAATTGATCTTCTGTGTAACCTTGGAGAATGCTCTTCCATTCTCTGGACATCTGTTTCCCTGCTTTGTCTATTTACACTGAAGGTTTCTTGTGGCATATATGTTTTTTTTGCTATGTTTTCATACATCACTCAGTATAATGGAGCCTCGGCTTTGGTTGGGGATACTATATTATAATGATAAAAATAATATCTGCTAATAAATAATTCCCTTCATTTATATCTTTTCCCTAGAGGTATAGCTACTTAGCACATTTCTTGTAGACCCTATGATGAACTAAGGAGAAAAATCTATGCATTACAGAAGCAGTTCTTTAAACCTTAGCATAGAGGGTAACATTAGAAAATTTTAAAAACAATTATGCATATAAATACCAGAGCCAAAGGGCTTAGGGTATGTCTATGTGGCACAGTTTAGGTGAGTGTAGGGGTACTTGAGATAGTTATGAATTTATTACAGTTCTAGAACCTCAAACTAGTAAGAACATTTCAACATTTCCCTGAAATGTGGCCTATACTTTGAACCTCTTACCCTTCAGGACACTTCTTGTCCTGTTTTAGATGGCAGCAGTGCAGGTGTTTTTGCAAATTCTACCTTAAAATGAAGGAGAAAAATATTTACAAATATATTTTAAAAAGAACTTGCTCAAAGATGAGTTATTGCCCTCTGTATCTTTGCTACTTTTTGTTGCATCAAAACATTCAGAGTAGCTGTAGTTTAAAATAAAAAATGAATTTGGACACTTTTGTTTAAACTAATGTTGCTTTGGAAGGCCTAAAAAAGCCAGTGCTTCAATCTGGACATGCTGCTTCAGACCTACCAAAGCGTCCGAAGCTTCTCTGGATTTGAAGCACGGTCCAAAGCCTCGCACAGCCCTAGTGGGCAGGGGCTGGGGTTTTGCCATGAGGTTTATTCCGCTTGGCTCCTGGTGCCCAGAAAATTTGTATGGAGGGAACAAATCCACCCCCTGCCTGTTTGTCATTCTTATGTTTCAAATGTGAAAAGTAGGCAGGGGCTTTGCTGCATTGCTCAAGTCCCCCTGGGAATGGGAGGACTGAAGCAGCCCACACTTTCCCCAGACCAGGATCACAAGGATTATACTAATCTCAGGAAAGTGAAAGGAGTAGGTGGAGAGCAGTCACAGACTGAATGTACTGCTCCCTCTCCTGGAATAATTTATAGTAGTGGAAAATTTCCTTTGCTAGAAATGAATGTTTGCACTGTTTCTGAAATAGGTTCCTACTGCCAGTCTTGGAAAAAAATATTTTGCTCTGGTTAAAGTATAGCTCTAAGCCACTGTAGCCACTCTGCATAGTTGTATTGGCAGGTTTTAGTATTTATACTTCAATTCATACAAAAGAAACAAAGCAAGAAATAACATGGTTTCAAAACAGTCCTCTGCATTAGATTCTGACTGTGCAGTAGCTTAATGATACTTAGCAGTAGTGCATCACAGCACAGACAATGCTAATATGCTAATGTGCAGTATTATTAAGCTACTGCACAGTCCTGTCACTTAAAAGGCATTTGCTGATGCTACTGCACAGTAACTCCAGTTACTGTGCATTTACTTAGTACTTGTTTATTGAAGTAGTCAATAAATGCACACTAACTACTGTAGAATAGTGTCTCATGTAGATACACCCGTGGTGCTGGAAAAATGAACTTTAACAAAGTTTATTGTAGCAAATCTCTAATTATGAAAGCCAAGTCAAGGCCTATTAGCTTGAAATATGTGGAGCCCTCAGAAAACTAAGCTGTTGGCCATAGGTGGGGAAACAGCATAGCCTAAAGCTCCATTAATGCCAGATGCTCTTGAAAATAGATTTACTGAGAAACTCAGATCATTTTAGAAGAAGATTTCTTGGTACTGCCAAGAAAAAACAATGGAATATTGGGGAGGGGTGGGGAGGGGATTTAACTTCTTTTTAGCATTGCAGGTTATCTGACATACAAGAAAACTTCTTCCTGACCAAAAATGTGTATGATCTTGCCTGAACTTGTGGGCAAGAATCATGCAATTTACCACCTCATGCTAGAGGCTTTTCTGTATGGCATCAGAGCATTCCATCCATCCAGTCTGACATCCTGTCTAAGACTAGACCTGCATAAGCTGGAAACCTGTTCAAGCCAAAAAATGGTTTTGGCATATTTATGGGGTATTTTATTTAGTCTTTATAAGACAGGAACTGTCCAAAGCAGAAATGGAAATGGATTTTGGAGGCCATTTGTAGGATCACCCTATATATCATAGAAATGAATTACTCTGTAGTGTGCATGTGTGTGTGTGTGCTTGTATGTATACACATGTATGCATGCATGCTGTAAGCAGAGACTAGAGGAGCACAGCATGGATTCTGAGACAGAAAGGGAGAGAAAGAAATCATGGAGCAGAGGGCTTGGGACATGGCAGAGAACATGGAGAAGACAGAGCAAGCAGGGAGCAGATGGTTAGAGAAGTTCCTTCATAAGATGGAAACTGTTTAATGAAGAACTTTATTCTGATCCCATGTCATTCCATCTTAGACTGGCTTCACTGTACCTTCTTTAAAGTGAAGCTTGGTTCATTTGATCTTCAATCTTTAGGGGGATGGAACCACTATTGCTAATTTGTGTCACTAACAAATTGTTCTTATTGTACACAGTGGCAATGTGTAGGCAGTGCATGGGGTGAATGTGCACCCCATGAGAGCGCTGGTGCACCCTCTGGCAGGCTACACTCCCTGCTTAGGTGACAGGTGGGGGGGGGGGGCAGGCAAGAGCTCTGGTGCCCCCCCTGTGAGTGTTGGCCAGGGAGTGGGAGCACCAAATGAAGTGCCATGGCCACTTCCTGGTTGGTGTAATCAGACACGGGTCATCCCCTCCCCCCCCATCAGTGAGATTGGCTCTGGAGGGGACTCCCCCCATTCGCTGACTGGTCGCTAGGAGGGTATATGCCCCCCCCCCCCGACTAAGGTGGCACCAGTTTCCCATGATTTTACATACATTTTTTGCCTAATATTTTAGTTATAAATGTCCCTTATCCACTTCTAATAGTTGTGGCCCTCCATATCATGCATCTCCTATTACTATCAATACCACAAAAAAGAGTTGGTGGTTGGGGGAGGACTTCACAGGCAAATTCAGTTTAATAAAAATTTAAGGGAAACCACAAAAATGTTATATGCTTCCAGAATATAAAGTGAACTTTTATTTAAGTCTCTGAAAGCCAGAGAGTAAAGACAAAAAAAAAAAAATCTTACATGCATGAAACCTTAATTTGCCAGCCTAGTGAATATGTATTATGATACAGTCTTTAATTACATGATCACAAACTATTTTCCCATAAGACTTATGTTTCTTTCAGTGACAAAGATGGATGGTACTCAGTTGAATGAGTAACTATTCAATATTTTTCTCTATCTTCATTGTTCATTGACTGGCCCCAGGCCTTATTTACTACATGCTATTCAAGTCCTGCTGTGAAGAGGAAACGATTAATATCCTTGTGGTCCTTTCCATGGTGCTCATCATTACAATATCTAAATGCTGTACAAATATGAATGATTTTATTTTCACATGTGAGATGAAGGTATATTATGTTCTCTTGATCCCTTTTCAGTAAGATGGTGACAAAATGCCTCCATGAACTTTGGGCACCCTATTGGTGACATATAGGACCTTATTTTCAGAGCATTTAATACAGTGACTTTATAACTGGACTCCCATGAAATCCTTTTAAGGGTGCAATGGGGTGCTGCACAATATTAGCCCTGTTGAGTGTGCGAATACCTACACATAATCCACAAGATAAACCTAGAGACTTGCAATAGGAACCCATTGTATCAAAAATATTCTGACCTGTTGTGGTATTTCTGAGTTCTTTGCAACAAAAAAAAATTGCTCTATTGAATTTTACTACTAAAAAAATTATGTTGAAAATTAGTTTTTGAAATGTGGTGCTGCTAAATTCAGAAAGTTATGAAGGGGTGCCTTGGGTCTAAAAATGTTTAGGAGCTGCTTACATAATATTATGCAGGACTTTGTGTTCAAGGCACATTTGTGTAGCAGTATTTGTGTAAATCAAACAATGGTCTCAAGTCAGGCTTCCCAAAACCCACAAACATAAAACTTGTGACAGAATGCAAAAACTTTTCTGAAATAGACTTCCTCACATAGGAATAACATTCTAATTCCCCAAGGAAGATTTCAGCTACCTTAACAATATAGTAATACTTTATCTTCCTGAAGTCCCTTGCCTTATTCACTATACACCCATTTTCTGGAGAAAATGAAGCATGGCTTCCGCACACAAGATTCTTCCTTTAGTGCCCAATTCTGATTCTTCCTCAATTCATATCTATGCTCTGGACAAAGCCAGTAAACTTTGAAAATCATGTATTCTCATGTAATTAATAATTTTATAATAATGCAACTACATAGGGTGCTGCATTAAATCTGTACAAACAACTAGCCTTTCCTATAATTCCTGACCTTTCAGTCTTAATTTCTCAATAGTTTTTGTGCATAATTTTCCAAAGTTTTGAAAACGCAAACTGGGGTGGAAGATAAGAATTTATATCATATGGCACATAATGATGTCCATATGGATCATCACTGGGATTCTTATAGAGGCTTCTGCTGCTTGATCTCATAAAGGAATTGGTAGTTGACCTTTTGTACAGACCAGACATAGAAGGGGATGGGACCCAGGTATCTGCTGAAAGCTGACCAAGAATATATATATATTTTTTTACTGACATCCAGTCTTTGTACTGATATATGTTTTATATAATATAAATGTATACCTTCTGCCAGGCCCTGGGTTCAGCTTTGTAGTTTAACACAACCTTTCTAAATCTGGCTTGATCCCTCATCCAGAAACCCAGGAAAACAAATTTTAAGTGGATGTTCCAATGTAAACAAAATTCCCCACTCATAAGCAACATTCAAATAACACAGAGTTTATTATAGGGGAAAAGGGAGCAAGCACACAACCTTACAGAAAACCTTAAACATTAACCATTAAGTGAAACTGAGATCATAATAATCTCAATCATATTTAACTGTAGTAATGGGTTTACATCATGCTGTCCCCACCCTAGGTGTCCCCTACTTGCCTTTCTACCTGACACCCATGGCCATACTCCACACCATGCTGCCCCTGTTTACTAAAATAGGGTTGATGGAAATGGTTCAACCAGTGACACTATTCCAGTCTCAAATCACAAAATCATAGAATCATGGAAAATTAGGGTTGAAAGGGCCCTCAGGCAGTCACCTAGTCCAACTCCTTGCTTAAAAAGAACCATCCCTAACTAGATCATCCGAGCCAAGGCTTTGCTGAGCTGGATCTTAAAAACCTCCAAGTATGAAGATTCCATAACCTCTCTGGGTAACCTGTTTCAGTGCTTCACCACACTCCTTGTGAGAAAGTTTCTCCTAATGCCCAACTTAAACTTCCCTTGAGCAACTTGAGACCGTTGCTTCTTGTTCTGTCATCTGCCTCCACTAAGGACAGTCTAGCTCCATCCTCTTTTGAACCCCACTTTAGGTAGTTGAAGGCTGCCATTAAATCCCCTCTCAGTCTTCTCTTCTGTAGACTAAATAAGCCCAGTTGCCTCAGCCTCTACTTGTAAGTCATGTGCCTCAGACCCCTAACTATTTGTGTTGTCTTCCACTGGACTTTCTCCAATTTGTCCACATCCTTTCTGTAGCTGGGAGCCAAAAACTGGATACAGTACTCCAAATGTGGCCTCACCAATGCTGAATAGAGGGGAATAGTTACATCTCTTGATCTCCTGGCAACACTCTTTACCAATCCAGCCCAGTATGCCATTAGTCTTCTTGGCAACAAGGGCACACTGTTGGCTCATATTCAGCTTCTTGTCCAAAGTAAACCCCAGGTCATTTTCTGTAGAGCTACTGCCTAGCTTGTCATTTCAGGGCTTTATACTTGTCCTTGCTGAACCTCATGAGATTTCATAGATGTTAGGGAATTCTTTTAGTCCAAACCTCCAATTAGTCTAGTTCTCTCTGAATCTTAACCCTAGCCTCCAGCATGTCTGCTACTGTAACAGTTTGGTGTCATCTGAAAACTTGCTGAGGGTACTCTCTATGCCAGCTTTCAGGTCACTGATGAAGATACTGAACAAAACCAGCCCCACGACCAAACCCTAGGGTACGCCACTTGATACTGACTGCCAACTAGACATTGAGCCATTGACTACTACCCTTGGAGCTTGATGATCCAGCCAGGTTTCTCTTCACTTTATAGTCTATTCATCCAACCCGGACTTCCTTAGCTTGCTTGAGAGAATATTGTGGGGAAGTCCATATCAAAAGCCTTGCTAAAGTCAAGGTATAGTATATCCAGTGATTTCCCTGCATCCAGAGAGCCAGTCATCTCATCATAGAAGGCAGCCAGGTTGGTCAGGCATGTCTTTCCCTTTGTGAATCCATGCACTGTTCCTAATCAGATTCTTGTCCTACAAGTGCTTAGAAATGAATTCCTTGAGGACCTGCTTCATGATTTTTCCAGGGACCGAGGTGAGGCTGACTCATTTATAATTCCCTGGATCCTCCTTTTTCTCTTTCTTAAATATGGGCACTGTGTTTGCCCTTTTCCAATCATCCAGGACTGCTCCTGATTGCATTGAATTTTCAAAGATGATGGCCAGCAGCTCTGCAATCACACTGGCCGACTTCATCAGCACTCTTCGGTGCATCCTGTCTTGCCTCATGGACTTGTATATGTCCAGATTTTTAAAATAGTCCATAACCTGTTCTTTCACCACTGTTGGCTGCTCAATTCCCTCCCTAACTGTGCTGCCAGTGCAGTAGTCTGGGAACTTGCATGTGAAGCCTGAGGAGAAAAAGGCATTGCATATTATAGTTCACATCCTATGCCACTAAGTTGCCTCCGTCATTCAATAAAGGACCCACACTTTCCCTGATTGCCCTCTTGTTACTGACATACTTGTAGAAACCCATCTTGTTACTCTTCACATTCCTTGCTAGCTGTAATTCCAATAGTGCTTTGGCCTTCCTGACTTCATCCCTGTATGCTCAAACCATACTCTTTTAGGGTGCAGACAGAAGTGACAATGTTCACCTGATTCGGCCACAGAAAGCAGTTTATAGCTGTGATCAGACACAAGTGCACAGCTGGAGACAGATTCAAAAATGGCCAACTGAGTGAAAATCTGACCCCTTATTGCATGAGTTATCAGAAAAAGACATTGCAAAATCTAGCATTTTTTTTTGTAATTTGTTTCTGTGGAGCTCCCAGCCTGTGACTTTTTCCAGAATGGGAGAAGGGAAAAGGAGAAGAGGGACTTCAGTCTGGGTTTTTTAGTGGTATATTGGAGCCCCCCTGAGGTGTGTGTGTGTATGGGGGGGGGGGGTTCCAGTTCACCCACCCCACCCTTCAGCACCAACTGGGGAGCTCCAAGAATGTGTTCCCTCCATTGCCTTTCTTCCCTCCAATTCTGAAAACAGTGAGCGCTGGCAGAGAGCCTGTCCATTGCTATGGGAACCTGGCTGCATGCTCCAAACTGGAAGGTAGGATCTCCTCCCCCTGGAACCGACAGTGAACTTCTGTTTTTTCTGGGGTAACATTGTAACTCAAAACAATCTGAAGGAAGTATTGAGTTATATCTGGGAGCTGTACTTCTGTCTGCACTTTTATATTTCTCCCTAGTTTTTTGTCCAAGTTTCTAGTTTTTAGTTTTTATTAACTTCCTTTTTGTGATTTAGTTTACTGAAGAGTTCCCTGCTAAGCCAAGCTGCTCTTCTGCCATATTTGCTAGTCTTCCTGCACATCAGGATGGTTTATTCCTGCAGTCTTTAAAGTTCAGCCAGCTCTCCTGGACATCTTTGAGAATCCCCAAGACTGCCTTTCCAGGGGATCCTGCTCAGGAGTTCCCTAAGGAAGGCAAAGTCTGCTTTTCTGAAGTTCAGGGTCCTTACTTTGCTGCTCTACTTCCTTCTTTCCTTTCCTCAGGATTCTGAATCAATCAACTTGTGATGCTGCTACCCATGTTGCCGTCCACTACTATATTACTCACCAATTCTTCCCTGTTTGTGAGCAGTAGGTCAAGAAGAGCATGACCCTTAGTTGACCACTCCAGCATTTTAACCAGGAAGTTGTCCCCAACACTCTCCACTTTCCTGGATTGCCTGAGCACTGCTGTATTGCCTTCCGATCAAATGCCAGGTGATTGAAGTCCCCCATGAGAACCTGGGCCCATGATCGGGAATCTTCCACTAGCAGTTTGAAGAAAGCCTCATCTACTTCATCCTCGTGGCCTGGTGGTCTATAACAGACCCCCACCACAACATTACCCTTGTTGCTTTCCCCTTTGACCATAACTCAGAGACTTTCACCAGGCCTATCTCTAGTTTCATACTGGAGCCCTGAACAATCACATGGCTCTTTTACATAAACTATTCTTTTTCTTTTCTCTTGCCTGTTCTTCCTGAACAGTTTATACCCATCCATGACAGTACTCTGGTCATGATAGCTATCCCACCAAATCTCCGTTATTCCAATCATGCCACAGTTCCATGACTGCAAGGACTTCCAAGTCTTCCTGTTTGTTTCCCAGGCTCTGTGTATCATGTACAGACATCTAAGGTAATTAGTCGATTGCCCTGATTTCTCAGGAAGAATGAGAACACCTTTCCCCTTCCCCACTCCTGCTTGTGCTTCTTCCAGGTCACCCACTTCTCTATTTAACTTAGGGCTTTGGTCTCAATCCCCTGGTGAACCTAGTTTAAAGCCACCCTCACAAGGTGCGCGAGCATTTTGCAAGGACACTCTTCTCTCTCTTATACTAATTTATTGAACACATAAGCAAGACCAATATTTAAGCAAGGCTTTAAATACAACACTTAACTTCCCAGCAAGTCCTAACGGTCAACAAAGATATTGTTACACGCACCTTGCAATGGTTGTGTAAGTTCATCTGGCCATCTATCTGTCCTCGTTCCAGTACTTGTTACTTTTCCTGTGTATCACTCTCCCCCAACTTTAAGTTATTTCCCTAGGTTTTATATACTTATTTTGCAGTTCTCTCCTGTGTGTCCCATGACCAGTCATGTCATAAATATCCACCAGTCATCTTCTATAGGAGTTGTTTCCCAGTCAGGCTACTATCTGCATCCTGCTGTCTCAGGCTGCTAAACCACATCTTCTTTTAAATTTTGTTGATATAAATTATAAAAAGGTCAAATTAGACTGTGACCTTCTGACCTTGCATGTAGTTAGTGATGTCAGTTATGTCAAGGCACTAAATAACATCTCTTATGCCACGCATTTTGCTTAGATAACTTTCAGGCCTGCACCCCTACTCCAGGCTAACCCCCTCAATTTTACCCCTCCTGGACCAGCTTCCCCCATCCTAGCACAAATCCCTACCTGCTGCTCTCTCTCCTGCCCTAAATCTGTATCCTGATGGCACCACTCTTTTCCCTTCCTCACCTGGTGCCTCAGGCTGGCTGGGCCCATATCACCATGCCTACTTTTAAGGGGAGTAGCCACTGCAGTAAGATGGTGGGGTATTCAATAAAACATGCCTGGGAGGGAGGGGAGAGAGCTGCAGTGGGCCAAAGAGACCTGACAGAGAGCTCTCCACAGGGTACCAAGCTGCATTCCTGCTCAGACACAAGGAGGCCCTGCTCTTTTCTGTCCATCAGAATTTGTATCTAGCCTCTTTTCAATGATGAATCTTCAATCAAGCCCATATTTCTTTTTTTTTTTTATGAACACCTTTTTTTTTTTCTTCTAGACAAGTGCTTTTTAGCCCTTTTTAAATGGATTTTCCATAAATGTATGGATAGTTGGCAACCCTGCAGCAGAGGAAGGATTAGACTTGGGGATTTTGGTTTAATTCCAGGTTGTGAAGAACATAATGAACAAAAACTCTTCTGCCTGCCCAGGCCTACCCAAGCTAAATGTCTTTGTCCCACCACTTCAGTTTGTCTGCCATAATCAACTCTTATGTCTTCACTTTTTCTGTTTCCTTGTATCAGTTCCAGTCTCCATGCTGCAGACTTCTCATTTCAATCCCAGCCTCCACATACCAACAATCTTCTTTTTTCCTTCCTGCCTCCTGTTTTCAGTCAAGCCAAGCCAAGCCTCCAGCCCAGTTTTGCTGCCTATCAGTTTCAGTTTAAAATGTGGATTGTTTATACTGCATAGTTTTACCTGCCCCTAGAAAACTCTTTATTGACAATAATTTGAACACACAAGCACATGCTAAATAGCAAGGAACTGTAGTGTGAATTGTCAGTCTCCTAGGAACGTGTCAGCTCATTCTGTTGCCTCATAAAATGAGAACTAGTTCCAGCAACCAGAGTAGCATGGTGTGGCACTGTCTGCTACCACCTGCAAGGACTGAAAATAGCTAATTCAATCAGCTCTTAGATTAAAGCACCAAAAAGTCCCAATAAAGTGCGTGAGCTATATAGATGCTGGTCGAGGCAGGTTAAACTGATATGATTCCTCTTCTGAGCATGCAGTGTGTTTGATTCAGGGACACGCCAAGTTGAAAGTAAAGCAGCATCCCTTCCCCCCCCCCCCCCCCCCTCCCCACGTCAGTAAGTACCCAAAGGGTTTATCCATTGACATTCTGGGAAGGTGAAAAGTTTGTTAATTTACTGGAAATTAAACATGCCATTCACACTTCCTGGACACAGATTTTTTCATGAGAAATAATAGAAGTTAGTAGGCTAGCATTAGTCATAAGTGAAGTACTACTACTATTAATAAATTGCTAGGTACATGCTGGATGCCCGTCTCAGTTATAACAGGTTTAGAGCAAGGTCACTATACTGGCTGCAAAGCCTGATTTACAGACAAGTAAAGGATGGGATTCTTAACAATTATATTTTAAAACAATATTAGTTATGATATGTACAGATGATTTATTAATCTATCCCTTTCTTATCCTATCATACATTAGTTTGAAATGTCATAGAAGATTGTTTTTCTATTACAGATATTCTGAATGAGGCCATATAAAATTCAGTACTATGATCTGCAAAAATGAGGAATATAAGTGTAAACACATTTGTTTATTTGGCCTTTCTTCACACACCAGCTCCGTATCTGCTAACTTAGTTTCTGTCTATGCTGCTAACAAGGAAATTAATTGAAACTGAAATTTATTGTGCCAGGATATCAATGGAAAATAGTTTCAACTATCATTACTTTGTCCTAACATGGACATATCATGAGCTGGTTAAAAGTTTTCTTAATTCAGCTTTGAGAATCTATTTACTGTAGCCTAGTTTTTTACTTACTTACTTACTTACTTGTGGTAAGGCCGCAATGATGAGTCTAGCAAGGGGAGCTTGAGTCTCTTGGGAAGCTATCTTCATGAAAAATTGCAGGGGTAATGTGGCTTCTACTGCCCCTCTTCTACAATCATACAGGTGCATGGAGAAGGTAAGTTTGGGCACTGCTTCCCATACTCATCTTACAATGCTGTGAGCATTCTGTGACAAGTATATGGATAGTGCAGTTTATTTTCATTTTGAAGTAGAGTGGGATCCTAAAATGTTTCTCCAAGTTTTTAAATTTCTGGTCTGTTACTTAGGACAGTATAGCTACCCACTATCTGCTAGGAGGTTATGGTAACGGTACTGAGGAGTCTTCAATACAGATCTTGTCACTGCACAAGTTAATACTTCAGACAATAGATTTTATTTGGACACATGGCTCTAGGCATACATACTTGGAAGGAATTAAATACAAAAAAAAAAAATCCTTAAAACACTGATCTCCTTTACCATAGAAGGAGCAGTCACAATTTGTTTTACAAACCAGAGTGGGGTACATGGGAAGGACTAGCTGTTCTCCACCATGTTCTGCAATCTGCAGTGCAGAAAATTTGTAACAGGACACTAATAGTGCCTTAAATTCTCTTAACTCCTTTGTTGGCTGTATCTCAGCCTTGTAACTGGGGTCATAGAAATACATAGCTAGCAAATCACTAGGAAGTCTCCTGCTGACTGAAAATCTCTGCTAAGCTTGCCAAAACTAGAAATTATTCCTGTATCTAGCAAGGTAACTTTATATCATGTCTTTAAAAAAATGGACCAAATTGTCAGGTAACATATAAATCAGCACAGCTCTATTGGCATTAATGGAATTACACTAAATCTAAACCAGGTGCAAGACTGACACTGTGGGTCCAATTTTTAGAATAGTGTTAATTCCTATTCTGTAACCACAGTATTTCAATTAATAATACATGTGGGTATATGCTTTCCCTGTTAAGTCCACGTGACCTTCCTGGGGCTCCATGTAGTAATAAGTCTGTTCACCTGCACCACCAGTTACAAAGGATAAATTTGTACTCCCAGTTTTCAACATCTATAGATCAGTTTGTGCAATACCCACCTGCAAGGCACCTGGCTTGGGTGGTCCCTGGGGGCACTGCAGCTGCAGAATGAAGCACTGGGCCCCTGTGCAGCTCAGTCAGGCAGGCAGGCTTCAGGGAAAAAAGAATAAAAAGATCAGGCTCACTGCTTTTCTTGGACAGAGCTGCTTTCCTCAGCTGCTCTCAGACTGCCTGCAAGGCTACAGGGGCACCAAACTAAAATTCCTCAAAAGAGTTTTAGTTTGCTGCGCCCCAAGTCATTTAAGGTGCAATACACCGCCAAATTTCCTACAGTGGCTGGAATTATTGCACAATACACCACCGAGGCGCGCAAACACCAACACCATTAAAGCAGTGCAGAAGCATTTAGCCCACTTTAAAGTGTCGTGCACACACACCTCTCATTTTGTCTACACACGACCTATATGTCTAAAGATTACTCAGCTGTATGTAACTCAGCCACTATAACACAAAATTGTTTCTCAACCTTATATGTTATATCTGAGATAGCATCCTAGGATCTTTGTAAGTATAACATGGATATTCTCAAAACCAATTCAATTTTTTTCTTGAACACTTGGCTTTGAGAGTTTAAATAATTGAGAATTATATAATATCTTATTAAAATGATATAGATTTGTAATCATTATTCTAAAAAATATATTTTTATTAATTATTTTATCCTGTTTTCAGACAGATAGGAGAAATTTCATACAGTAGACATACAGGAACAAATCAGTGCAATCAAACTCATTTAGAAACAAATAAGCCATTTTTTTTTCCCAAGAATCACCTTGTCTTATCTCAAAAGTAATTTTTACCAATGATCTATGTGAATTAATTCACAGCACAATCAAAATTCGTATGATTTTTATTTTTCATAAAAGGCATTATTTTCAATTTTCTAGTCTTACAAATCATGTTGTTTTATATTAATATCAAATGTATCACAATCATGAGATATTGACAAGGTAGAGTAGGTGCTTTAAAGTAGTTGTTCTGTTCCTGATATTCAGTCATAAAGCTTGTAAGCTGCCACTTTCATTTAAAAGTTTGGGACAAAGAGAATAATTTCTGCTCTTTACACTTTAGGGAACAAAAATTTGATCAATATAAGGCTGAAAACTGACACTGATACAGCAAATGGATAGACTGCTGCTTTCATTACAAATGGATTTTGGGTAAGAAGATTCTGAAGAATAAGACTCAGCAGATGTGATACTAGCAGGCCTATATAAATTTCATCTGGCATTTCTGTTGTCAGTGTGAAGTCCGCTTAAGTGCACAATTTCATGGTTGGCCAGTTATCGTCCTTGGCTGAATTTATTTTCAGTGCTGGTGAAAAAGATTATTGGTTTGCCAGTTGCTGCTCAGAGGTAATAACGCTAGATAGAAAATACATATTCCATCAGTATCTCAAACTTCTAATCCAGTGTCTATCTTCATTACTGGAGGTTAATCAGTGATTTTGGATCAACACGCAGCTAATTGCACTTTTATGCAAGGTAGTGAACTGCATGACCAGAGTGCATATTTTGTTTGTTTTTCCATGTTGTTATTTTGGAATAAAAACAAAAATGTATTCTGCTCAAATATGTAAAATGTATATAAGCAAATTAGTGAAAGACCCCTAAATCATTTAGTTAAATAGAAATTTGAGATCCATTTAAAAATAAATATTCTTCCTCATTAATATTTATATAACATATTTTAATGATTATTAACAGTCATGCTACTATTGAACGGAGCACTGATTTTTCATCTGGAGTTCTAGTATAGTTTAACCCAGTGGTGGTCTACCTTTCAGCCCCATGGGCCCAATGAGCTATTCAGAGTTAGTTCTGGGTCAGATGAGATCTGAAGTCCTAGGATCAGGGCCTGCACCCCTGGATCCAGATTGTACCATCTCTGCCCAGCCCTGTGTACTAGGATCAAACTCTGGGGCCCTGTGCCACCTCCTCCTGGTATCGTGTGCCAGGATCAGCCCCTGCACTGTCCTGCACTCTGGATTTAGTGGGATGTCCTGTCCCACTGGCCTATGGGGAGCCCTTCAAACTGGATGGCAAAGTGCTGGGGGCTGAATCTGGCCCACGGGCTGGGGGCTGAGTACCCCTGGTTTAATCCATGCTATTGTCCTATGAATTCAACAGCAATAGGACTTCATTTTAGTGATGAGACTTGGAAGACCATCCTATTGAATTTGGAGATAATTTAGGAAATGTGTCATCTTTATTCTATTGTCTATTTTTTTTTTTTTTTTTTTGGTTTCAATGATATTAAGGAAGCCAATTAGAGTGCCAGCATGAAGCTCAATTAACTATTCCACTTATTTACCATACTGGATTGGTTTGCACCATACCATTATCTTGCATACAGCTAAATATATAGGTAAAGATAAGATTCAGAAAGAAGTTTGCATAATACAGAAAAAAATGTGGCTCTTCTTCTGGTTCAGAGATTCACAGAAGTTTAGGGCTGGAAGGGACCTCATGAGGTCCAGCCCCCCTGCTCTAGTCAGGACAGAGTGCTGGGGTCAAATAATCCCAGCAAAGTGTGCGTACAGTCTCCTTTTGAAGATCTCCAGGGTTGGTTCCTACAGCATCCGTGCTGGGAGTCTATTCCTGAGTCTGGTCTCACGAACTATAAAGAAGTTTTTCCTTATATCAAGTCTGAAACCTCCTTCTAGGAATGTATGACCATTGCTTTTGGTTTTCCCTTTGGGTGCTTTGGTGAATAGTTGTTCACCTAGCCCCTGATGCTTTTCCCTGGTATATTTGTAAGCTGCCACCAAATCCAACCAGAGCCTTTCTTTTCTAGGCTGAACAGTCCCATATCTATCAGCCTTTCTTCATATGGCTTGTTCTTCAGGGCTCTAATCATACAAGTAACTCTTCTTTGGACTCTCTTGAGCTTCTCCACATCCTTCTTGAAATGTGTGCCCAGAACTGGAATCAGTACTCCATCTGTGGCCTCACTGATGCCTACTAGAGCAGGAGAATAACTTCCTTAGTTTTGCTTGAGATACATCAGTTCATGCATGCCAGTGTATTCTTTGCTCTGCTAACTGTAGCATCACACTGGGGGGTCATATTAATTTTATGGCCAAATATGACCCCCAGGTCTCTTGTGGCCCCCAGGTCTTGTGATGCTAACTAGTGTAACACCACTGAGTCTGTAAATTTGTCATCGATTTTTCCTCCCCAGATGGAGCACTTTACGTTTCTCAGTGTTGAACTGTATCTGGTTGTGGTCCACCCATTTAACTAATCTGTCTAAGTCTGCCTGGATCATCAGCCTACCCTGAGGCATGGCTGCACTTCATTACATACATTTAATAAAAACATAATTTATGGTAAATTCTATAAGGATTAAATCTGAGGATTTAATTTAAAAGGAATGGAAATTTGCATAGAAATAAAGAGAAAGTTTTCATGCCCTATGGAGTCCACAGCATACTTTGGCTCTCAGGAAAGGTCCAGACCATGCAAATTGGTAGTGAAGATGCAAACCTACAAAATCTTTCTTCTTTGTGTTTAAATCCAGACCTAAAGTCAAGGGAAATACACAGAGAACTTCTCATACACCCCTGAAGCCGGGAGATCTGACAGCCATGATCTTTCAGCCCCATGGGTGTCACACTGGGTTGGGACCCTGAGTCAACAGCTCCAGGGGCTGAGAGCCCCATCAGTTGTGGGACTCCTACCCAAGCTGGACATGTTGCACCCATGCAGCTGGGAGCCCTACCAGCTGATGGGGCTCCCAACCACAGGGGATACCCTCCTACACATTTCAGAACTAGGCTCTATAGCAACCAGCTATCAAATGAATACACATTTTAGAGGTCTAACTTTATACCTGGTTGGAGGTTTTTATGGATTAATGGGTACTTTGCATGTGTAACTGGTCCCAAGGTAATTGCACAATTAACCAGTTAATTACATCGTTTCTATAATGTGTAGAGAGGAACAAACAATCACATCCTTGTCTGGTCACGCACTCAAAAAAGATTTATCTCTCCTTCTTTGGAAGAGTAAAATACTCTGAAATCACCCTCACAAGATTATTATAAAAATAAGCCTCAACATAGGAAGTCAGTAAACATATGTTGAGATTTAGAATAGAATAAACAAACAAGATATCAGAACACTAATCTTATCTTACCCTGCATCTTAAACCCAAGAATACAATTTAAGCTCATCCTTCTAGCTCAGAGACAAAAGCATGTTATGCCTAGGAAACTATAGACAAAAACTTGCTCTCCAGGCAAAGTTTAAGTATGGTTTCTTATCTAACTATTTACATCATTGGATTCCTGGAGGAACCCAGACTAAGCATATGATGTCCTGCCCTCCCAGATAAATATATTTGCCAGACTTAAAAATCTTAATATTATTATGACCAGATAAATATTAGCATCCTTTCAGGTATCCCCCAAGGATACACTCTCATTTAATTTTCCCACTATGAGGAATACCTGTCTTGGGACAGTCTGTTTGTACTTGACATTCCAGGTAGGATCTCTCCTTTTACCATGTAAATTCATCATTGCCTGGAAAGGGTGGGCTATTGTGCCTGAGAACAAATCCTCAAAGACGATGAGTAAGCAAAATTGTGTCCAATGCAAATTCTCAGTGATTACTTCTAATTGTAAATAGTGGAGGAACACTTCAATTAATCACTGCCTTAATAAAAAAACATAGGTAAAGTATAGCAATATATCAAAATTGCATTTATATTCAATACCTCTATTCATATAAATATGAGGACAACAAGGTTGATACAGCTTGATGCTACCTTTGCTGAGAGAAAGTCAAGAAACTATGCACTGACAGCCCATGAGCCTCCCAAAACTTTGTGGGCTTTTGATAGGGACTTTCCCAGCATAGGCATGTCCCAGTTGCTTTCCTCCTAAAAGAGTAGGGGTAGGGATAACAGAAAATTGCCAAAGGAGGGACACTCAATGGAATTTCAATGATTCAGATAAAATAAAAAACTTTGGATAATAAAGATAAACCTTACACCAACTCTGCCTCAGTGAAGGATTGCCCATATTTGATTAAGAAGTATGCAAAATCTCCCCCTCCCCTGAAATATTTTTTTCTGAGTTTGCCATCAAAATCCTGATTTCACTTAAGTGACCATAATTTTGATTTTGTAAGTTTGATGTTAAGCCTATTACATTTTTTGACATTTCATCTGCATGTCAGGGACAGATAGAATAAAATTCAGAAAGAATTAGAGCTTTCATCTGATGTGAACCTGCTACTTATGTTAAATAAATTCTTTACTGTATGAGTTTTGCTTTCTTGCCCCCTCATCCCACAGCTTTTGATAAAGCTAGATTGAAGGATGAGTAGCTTTTATGGCTTAAACTTGAAATAATTGATCTTTGAAATGGAAATGTGAAAGTAAACTTGTACATTATTTAGGAAATATGTATTCAGTTTTAAAAGTGCAGCTACTTTGTACCACAATGAAGGTATCACTCAGGATCCAAGGAAGGGAGAAGCGAATGTAAGAATTCCCCAATTACTGTGTCAACCAAAAATATACTAGAGAAAAAATACAATTATAAATAAATACACGTTATTTATTTATAAGTAAATAAATAGTATTCTAAAATGCTATTCTAAATACTGTTATGAATTTCTCTGAAAGCCTTACCAGTAGAAAAATAGCCCAGGAGCAGAAGCTGCTGGCATCTGCACCCCGCCCTCCTTCCTGAGCAAAGAACAGCTTCTGCCCCACATAGCACTTAAAGAGCAAAACAAAAACCTAACTAGTTTTGAGATGATAAATTTCTAAAAGTTGAGTGACTACCTAAACAAAAGGCACAACCCCATTGCTAAGGCAAGTCCATTTGACAAATTTCAAGTACCTATTCAAAGGAATTTCTGGTTTTTCAATTAAACAATTGTAAAGATTTTTTTTAATATGGTGAAAAAAAACAATTGTCATATCTTACTATTAATCTCTGTAGAATGTTAGTCATCATTGAAAATGAGACATCAAGTTATGTAAGAGCTTTGGAAAACTTTTCTGTTAACCTTCATTGCTAGCATTGTCCACATGGACAGATGTGCTTTATGGAGAGACTGAGCAGTCTGTGTGTCACACATTGCCAAATAGAAGTACTCCCCAAGGTGGATGCCACATTGCTAAGTAGTAGGCTTGTATGAAGTGGCAAGTATTAGCTTCAGATTTGGATTCAGCCAATTTGGAGGGACAGTGACTAGATTTGGAGATTCAAAACACTGTTGGAATCCAAAGATTCAGAGCCGCTTTGGAGATAAGGCCAAACAGACAGCAGTCCTCACCACACTGGACACAGCTGCCTTCAGCTGGTAAGTCTATTGTGGTGGGAGGAGGGGGGAGAAAAGGGGTGTGGGGGAGGGAGAAATTGGGGCTGGAGATGGGATAAGCTGCCCATCCAGAGTGAAGGGCACAGGACGCTGTCTGACACAAGGATGTCAGTCTCACCTCCATCCTTGGCAAAGTCTTTGAGTCAGTCTCACCTCCATCCTTGGCAAAGTCTTTGAAAAAATTATCAAGGCTCACATTTGTGAGAACCCAGCAGGACAAACTATGCTGAGGGGAAAACAGCAGAAGTTCGTGGCAGGCAGATCGTGCCTGACTAATCTAGTTTCTTTTTATGACCAGGTTACGAAATGCCTGGACACAGGAGGAAGGGTGGATGTTGTATACTTAGACTTCAGGAAGGCCTTCGATATGGTATCCCACCCCATACTGGTGAACAAGTTAAGAGGCTGTGACTTGGATGACTACACAGTCTGGTGGGTGGTGAATTGGCTGGAGGGTCGCACCCAGAGAGTCATGGTAGATGGGTCGGTTTCGACCTGGAAGGGTGTGGGCAGTGGGGTCCAGCAGGGCTCGGTCCTTGGACCGATACTCTCTAATGTCTTCATCAGTGACTTGGAAGTGGGAGTGAAATGTACTCTGTCCAAGTTTGCAGATGACACAAAGCTATGGGGAGATGTGGACACGCCGGAGGGCAGGGAACAGCTGCAAGCAGACCTGGACAGGTTGGACAAGTGGGCAGAAAACAACAGGATGCAGTTCAACAAGGAGAAATGCAAAGTGCTGCACCTAGGGAGGAAAAATGTCCAGCACACCTACAGCCTAGGGAATGACCTGCTGGGTGGCACGGAAGTGGAAAGGGATCTTGGAGTCCTAGTGGACTCCAAGATGAACATGAGTCGGCAGTGTGACGAAGCCATCAGAAAAGCCAATGGCACTTTATCGTGCATCAGCAGATGCATGACGAATAGGTCCAGGGAGGTGATACTTCCCCTCTATCGGGCACTGGTCAGACCGCGGTTGGAGTACTGCATGCAATTCTGGGTGCCACACTTCAAGAAGGATGCAGATAACCTGGAGAGGGTCCAGAGAAGGGCCACTCATATGGTTAAGGGCCTACAGACCAAGCCCTACGAGGAGAGACTAGAGAAACTGGACCTTTTCAGCCTCCGCAAGAGAAGGTTGAGAGGCGACCTTGTGGCTGCCTATAAGTTCATCACGGGGGCACAGAAGGGAATTGGTGAGTATTTATTCACCAAGGCGGTCCCGGGGGTTACAAGAAATAATGGCCACAAGCTAGCAGAGAGCAGATTTAGACTAGACATTAGGAAGAACTTCTTCACAGTTCGAGTGGCCAAGGTCTGGAACGGGCTCCCAAGGGAGGTGGTGCTCTCCCCTACCCTGGGGGTCTTCAAGAGGAGGTTAGATGAGTATCTAGCTGGGGTCATCTAGACCCAGCACTCTTTCCTGCTTATGCAGGGGGTCGGACTTGATGATCTATTGAGGTCCCTTCCAACCCTAACATCTATGAATCTATGACTCAGGGAGTGGGGAGGGGGTGCAGGATGCAGGTGGGCAGTGCTCTGAGTGGGGGCTATGACCTGCTGCCCCTTGCCCAGCTGCAGGGTGGGGGTGGGGGGGGGGGGGCGGCAGGATGCAGGCATGGCTAACTCTGGGTGGAAGAGGACAAGTGGCAGCAGGGCACAGCCCTTACTTCCAGTGGTGCCACACCCAGATCCCACACTCCTTACCCCAGATGGGCAAGCAGCAGCAGTGCCCACCCCTCCACCATGGCTGGGCAGGTGGCAGCAGTTCCCTCCCCGATATACCACCCCCTGTGCTGGCTTGGCAAACAGTGGCAGTGCCCGCCCCAGTGCACCGGCTGGGAGAGTGGTGGTAGTGCCTGCCCATACCCGTGCTGCTCAGCACTAGCTGGGCAAGTGGCAGCAGAGCAGAGCCCCCACTCCCAGCACTGATGTGGGTGTGGCAACACTGTGAGTGGGAGCTCTGCCCTGCTGCAGCTTGCTCAGCTGGGGCAGGAAGGGGCAGGATGCAGCTGTGGCAGCACTCAGAGCAGGGGCTATGCCTTGCTGCCACTTGCCCCCTTCCGCCCAAAGCAAGACACTCCTGCATCCTGCCCCTTCCACATCCTAACTGGGCAAGTGGCAGCAGGGCATAGACCCCACTCCAAGTGCTGCTACGTCCACATCCCACCCCCCCACCCCCTTCCCTGAGTCCTGCTCCCCTGTGTCGGCTGGACAAGAGGCAGCAGCACCTGCCCCCCTTCACTGGCTGGGCAAGTAGCGGGTGCGCCTGTCCCTCGCACCACCTCCACACTAGCTGGGCAAGTACCTGCCTCCCTATGTCTCACCTCCTCCACACTAGTGGCAGTACCTGCTTCTCTATGCCGGTTGAACAAGTGGTGGCAGGGCAGAGCTCCCACTCCCAGTGCTGATGAGGGTGCGGCAGTGTTGGAAGCAGGGGCTATGCCCTGCTGCTGCTTGCTCCCTGCTTGCACCCAGAGCAAGTCATGCCTGCATCCTCTCTCCACTTCCCATCCTGGCTGGACAAGCAACAGCAGGGCATAGACCGCACTCTGAGTGCTGCTACATCTGCCCTCCCCCCCACCCCCGCTGCCCCCCCACACCGCAGAGTCCTACACTCCTCGCCTCAGCTGGGCAGCTTGTCCCAGCCCCAATCCCTCCCTCCCCCACATCCCTTCCTTCTCCTCTCCTCCCACCACAACAGACTTACCAGCTGGAGGCAGCTGTGCCCCACATGGTGAGAACTGCTGCCTATTGAGTCTATGGCTGAATCTCCAAATCAGCCAAATCTTTTCTGAATCAATTCAGAGGCTTCCAATTCAATTCCAAGCTTTTAATTGGTCTCCCAATTCAATTTGGATTTGGAGATTTGGTCACTAAATCGGGCTGAATCTCCTCCAAATTGAATCAGTTACTGAAGCTTTGCACAGCCCTACTAAGCAGCATATGTATTATTTGCTGGTTGTTTATGCACTGTTGACTACTTACACATGGCAGACAGCATCCCATTTTGGAGCGACAGTCCTCCTTGCTTTTCACCATATGTTTAATTTATCAGGTTTCGTGTCACTGTCTTGCATTATCTCTATCTTACAGAGACCTTTAGGGCCTACTCAAGTGTCAGGATTTGGAGTACTTTGCAACATGGAAATAGATAATCCCAGTGAAAAATAAGACTGAAGTGCATTAGATTTGTACCTGAATTATTTTGAACCTAACCATAGAAGCCCAGAGCTCAAATGAAGTTGTGATTTGGAAAACAGTATCCTTTGTTGGCTATTTAGTAAAGAAATGGTTTGGAAAAATCCATATGCTATGCTGAAGTAATTCCCAGGCTTGGAGGACAAACCACTGAAGGTTGCTCTCAAACACAAAAGGGAGCTTTATCTTCTATCAGACTGGTAACTGGGACAGAAAGTAAAACAAGGGTCTGCCTTTTCCCAGCTCCTTGTACCCAAGAGCATAAAGCATGTCACAAAAAGAAGAAAGACTCGTGTCCTCTGTGTGGCTCCTCTCAGTGATTATTTTTATTTTTATGACTTTCTCATTCTTCTAAAACCACTTCTAGCACAGTGGTTCTCAAATACAATAGACTCAGGACATCCTGCAGAAAATAAGCTCTTAGTTTTCACTAGATTTTTGACTAGTGAAAAATAACAGAGCAATTCTTCTGTTAGAAAGAGCTCACAAAGACCACAACAGTGCAGAATCTTTTCAAAACTAGGATTATATTGTATATCATGTTTGTACACATAACAGTGCTAACATTGCCTAGCACCATGCAGAACCCTTGAAAGGATTTCAAGGCACCTCAGTGCACCACAGCACCCAGATTGAGAATCACTGCTCTAGCATCTCTAATTGCTTAATTTTACCACACACACTTCCATGCTTATAATTTTTCAATCATTTCATGCTTTTCCTTATTCCTTCTTCATTGTTCTTCCTTTCTTTCATTGTTCTCTGTTTTGCTGTTCTTGTCTTTTCTGTTGCTCTGCTGCCCTTCCTGTAGTGATCACTGGGTTCAGTAACCACAAGTATACATGAATGAAAAGAACTAAACAAAAGCAAACAGGACTTATGGCTGAGATGATATATTTTATTAGACCAACTAGATTTTTGCAAAAAAAAAAAATTTTTAATTGCAAGATTCCGGGCACGAGCACCTTCAGGCACAGGAGAAAACATGGTAAACATTCTCCTGGGTAGAAATGAAAGTTCATATTTCATAGAAGACTTGAAGGTCTGGTAAAATCTCCTGTTTGGAACAGTTCATTTTATATGCAGATTAGGCTCAGAGAATAGTTGGAATAGTCTGTTTACCTTGAAGTTGTTTGGTGATAAGCAGGATGTAGTCATATTTCCTTCTGGTTCTGGTGTTTTGTTTTTCACAGAGGAGTAAATAGATGGAATTCTCTTCTGGGCGGGCATTTCTTATAGGAAATGTGACTACAAAAATCTAGTTGGTCTAATGAAAGATATCACCTTGACCACAAGTCCTTGTTGCTTTTGCTTCTAAACCAATATGGCTACAACCTAGATATATAAGAACTAAACAATGAACTTTATTGTGGAGCAGTAGGAAGCCTCTGCTGACTTCTTTGTCTTCCTCTAGCCTAACTGCTATAAATTGTCACTTCTATCACTACGATTCCCTTCTGTTCCCCCTGAATACTTCATTTTGGTTTATCCCTAGCCTTGTCTGCTTTTGCAGCTCTCTAGGATCACTCCAGCTCACTAGGCACAAGCTTTTTAAGCTGAGGACTGGCAAGCTGTAGACTGGAAGTGGCTGCAGACTGGCAAACTCAGTATAAAAAAGGGTTGGCTGCCAGACCGCAGTATGCCGGTCACTTCCAGTCTGTGATTTGCTGGTCCATGGTTTGCTGGTCCATGGTCACTTCCAGTCTGGCAGCCAGCCCTCCTGAGGACCTGCAGCCAACCCTTCATGGCCTGGCACCAGGTCACGGCCCGGGGGTTGGGAACCCATGATTTAATTGGCTGAAGTCAGAAATGTCTCTTATTTCTGATCTGCTCAACCAGCCCCCTCTCCAATTCCAAGTCATTTCAGAAATTATGGTTTCATATAATAATCCAAACAGGTAGTCTACTTTTTAGAGTAAAAGCTTAGAAGTCTGGACTAATACTTTTCCAGGCTATGATACTGACTCATTGATTGAGTCACTTCTATTTCTCATGTTATAATTTGGCTGTAATAATGCAGTCTTCTCTGGTTTTCTTTTTTTTAAATGTTTTCAATTAATACTTGCTAAAATTTGAATATAAGCCAAAACTGAGACAGAAATAACAAATGTGCGCCTAATGGTACAGAGAAAAAATGTTTATTATGCCATTTGTAATGTATATCTGTATTGCTTCAGTTTTACAAGTGCTTTCATTCCTTCCAATCATACCATTTTAATGATTAAGGCAATCTAGGTTTAGCCTATATATACACGTAAGGCCTTGGATTGTACAAATAAGAAGAAAAGAAAAGGAAAGGGAAAAAAAGAGCTATGATGAGACCTGAATTTCTTTATCATAAACAACCTTATGAATTTAAAAGATTTTTACATTTTTCACTAGAATAGAAATAACAAGTTTTGAAATTACCTGAAAAATGAAATTGGGAAAAAGTGAGGAGGAAATCATTTCAACCCAGTTTAAATATTTCTGTAAAACTGAAATGTTTCTATCTGGTTTTAACTTTATTCTAAATTATATATAAACATCTGAATGTTAGCTTTTGATTTTTACTTCTAATTTTAGCAGGGTAAAAACATTCCATCAGAAAGTGTTCAAACAGTTCACCAGAAAAGGTAAGGGAGGAAATCATTGGGGTTTTTTTCTTAGTGATAAAATGAAACCGACAAATAAAACTTCTGGTATCTCTAAATCAGAGAATCCCTTTTCCTTACAGGTGCTTTTGTTTTAGGGTTTTTTGTGTTATATTTGCAGGCAGTAAAACATAGGAAAAATGCATGACAAAGGAAAGAAAGGGGAAGGGAATGGAGATTAGGGACAACTGAAAAACATAGGGCCCCTCAGTTTCAGTAGGCTAAATTCTTCTGTCAGGCGAATCTATGGAATACCAACGAACAAATTTTCACTGATGTAAGATAAATGAAAATATATGGGACCCTCTTTTTTACTGTTTGTGATCTTAAATATCTTAATAATATCTGATTTATAAAAGCAGAAAAAGGCAAAAGATAAGCATGGGAAAGAGAAGTATTTGGAAGGTAAAACAGCAAAAAAAATCTGCTTCCTTTCAGTTCAAAAGCAATTAGATCAAAAGACAGAGGCAGATGGTGTAACAGCAGCTGTAGTAGGTACTTACATTTTCTCTTTCAGTCACTAGTTATCAGTGCTGAAAGTACTGTCCTCATTTTCAGTCTTATTCATATTCCGGTAATCTTCCAGCATTGCTATGCATCTTTCTCCTTCTGGTCTTTAGGAAGAGCAGCTGCATTCCAAAAATCACTCAAATAATCTCATATGGTAATTTGTTAATATTATTTAATCTTCTATTTACAGGAAACTTGCATCCATTTTGCTCTGCTCAAGAGCAACAAAGGTTGCATAGAATAACTTATTTGTGTCCAAGCATAAACTGGGAAATATTTATACTATTATATTTTAATCGCCAAAGTTTGTCTGAATGCCAGAAAACCTCTCTTGCTAAAAAACTGCCATTTATGTTACTGGTATTGTAGAATCATAATGTAAGGGTATATGAATTGGGTTCAAATTCTACCTTAGTTTAACACTAATTTAATAAAGAAGAAAATAATTTAACAAGTAATCTAGAAGATGAATCTTTAATGTGGGTGTAGCAAACCAATGTATGGACCACCACTAGATTTTAAGGTCTAAATGCTATTAGAACCATGAACTCTGATCTTAAATACAGCATGGGTCACAGAACTTCACCAATAGAGTCCATAACTTCACTTAAAATTAAAGAGATTGAATATCTTTGTTGTCATACAGCGGTTGAATATCTTTGTTCCCATTGCTTGAAGAAAATTATGTTCCAAACAATCCCCCCACCTTGGTTTTGTTTTACTTTCTGTTGTTATATGAGTTCAGTATATGGGAACAATTGAGAACATTGTTGATGGACGTGGAAGTTATGATTGATATTTTGTGCTATCATGAGCATTAAGTGATTTTTTTAAGGAAATGTCCATTTAGTATTGGATAAATAGAGAAGCATGATTCATTTCTAATATGCATTATTCACAGCGTCCTAGTCAATGTGATACAGAAAAGTTCTACATCTTCCAGTACTTTTATTTTAAGGTTTTTAAGGGGACTGTTCCAGTACAATCTAAGTAAATTGCTGTTAATCGTATTCTGTTCCTAACCCTAGCTAAATATATTGAATAGAGGAGGGAAATGGCAGGAAACATTTGTTCCTTATGTGCGCATACTGTATAAGGGGTAAGAGAATCTTATTCCATATGATCACTAGTTGCAGCAAAGTTATGACTAATGACAACGGTGCTAACCTTCCCATGGAAAAAAAGGGACAGGAAAGCACTATGGTCACACCATCAACTGCGGTAACATAGATGGTAGGGCTGTGCAAAATAGCACCGTTTCATTTTGACTTCCATTTTGAAGGGACAGTGTTTTGCGTCACTGTTTTGAAGCACTGTTGCATTTCACTTTGTCAAAACTGTTTCGCTGTTTCAACGCTGTTTTAATGTGCTTCCCCATTTTGCCCATAAGCTATAAGGGGGAATAACAAAAATGCCTATAGCTTTGTAATTTCTTGCCTGATTCAGACACAAATTACAGGGCTGGTATCCCTTCTGTGGGCATGAAGCCTGCCAAGTTTCAAGGAGATAGGTGTAGGAGTTTTTGTGAAACTATACCTCAAACTCTTCAAAGCAAAACTCGTACACTTGCTGGCATTGGCAGCCTGCTGTCATCCTGTGTGCAGATCCAGGGGCCCATTTCCTCCAGAAGGAGTCTGGCACATCCCGACCAGGGGGCATGGGCCCCTGGATCTGGGTGTGGAATGACAGCAGGCTGCTGCTGCCAGCTGGAGTCAGTGCCAGCACTGGGTTCTTCCTGGCTCTCTGTAGGCAGACTTGGGTGCTGGCGCTGGCCCCAGCCAGCAGCGGCAGCCTGCTGTCATCCACATGCTCTGCAGCCAGTGAGTGCAGAGCTTTTAAACAAACAAACAAACAAAAAGCCCCGCACTCACTGCCTCTGGCAGCAGTGATTGGGGCCTCTGGGTGCTCGTGGCAGAGCCCCCCACCACACATCGTGGAGATTGCCCCCCCTGCCTGGCATTCGCACGGCAGCTTCCCCATGGTGCGGGTGCAACACAGGTCGGCAAAGTTCTCTAAGCTGTCTGGGAGCTGGGACGGATCTACCTGTCAACTGGAGCTCCCAGTTTGATTCCCCAGCTCTGATTATTTCCCCAGCTTTCCCCAGGGGGTGTGGCCCCCAGATCTGCATGTGGAGTTTTAGCAGACTGCTGCTGATGGCTGGGGAAATATCCTAGAAGCACCACCATCCCCAGCTGACAGCAATAGCTTGCTGTCATCCCACATCATCCAGGGGCCTGCGCCCTCTGGGAAGAGCTGGGGGAAGTGCTCATAGAGCTGGAGAAAAGATAAGGGAGCTGGGGAATCAAGCCAGGAGCTTGGGGAATGTTCAAGTCCCTGAACATTTCCCCAGCTCCCTGTTCAATTCCCCAGCTCCCTGCTCAATTCCCCAACTCCCGGTTCATAACCCAGCTCTCTGATCATTCCCTTAGCTCTTCCTGGTGGGGCACAGCTCCCAGATCTGTGTGCTGGTTTTCAGCAGGCTGCTGCTACAGGCTGAGGCCAGCAGTAGCACCTGAATCTTCCCAGTGCTTGGTGCAGGCTACACTGAGTGGCTGCTGCTGGCTCCAGCCTGCAGCCTGCTGAAGCCCTGCATGAAAATTGGGGGCCCAGGCCCCCCAGGAAGACCTTGAGAAATGATCAGAGAGCTAGGAGAAGTGATTAGAGAGCTGTGGTATTGAACCAGGAGCTAAATGTCAATATCAGAGCAGTCCTTCCCCCCATCCCCCCTCCCTTTCCTTAGTTTCTGTGTAGCTACAAACAAGCCTGGCTTCAAAAATCAAAACATTTCAAAGCTTTCAAAACATTTTGCGTGCCCTTGTTTTGTTTCAAAGATGTTTTGAAGCCTTCCTTTTCGTTTTGATTTCACTGTTTTGAGCTCGAAATGCATCGACATAGCTTTGAAATGAAACGCCTATTGAAATTTCGCACCTCCCTAATAGATGGTGCAAAGATAATGCAGAGGATACATAGTCATGGAAGTTTCATCCTACCCATCCTTGGAGATGGACCATGTTGACACAAATTTCTAATGCACCCATCTTCTGGAGGCTGGAGCATGGGTGAATGAATGTTGGGTCATGACAAGTCTGGCTGTTGCTTCATTCTCACTCATGTCTTCCATTCTCAAGCTTGTTCTGGTACCTGCTCTTGACCTCTCTCCTGTTATTCTCTTTTTCTACAAATCACCGCCACTGCTGTAACTGAAGTGCTTTGAGCTTGTCTGTACTTTTCCAACACTTCCTAGTCAGGCAATTCAGAAACTCCCATGACCATAGCATATATGCCATGCTCTTTCCTGAATACTTTGTGTAAAAAATGGAACCTCCTAATGCTTGATTTCCTTAAGGATGAGAATTTAACATCCTGAGTCAGACATGAATGATGACACCATTAATCAGTGCACACCTAGATGAGAGAGGTATTTGCATATTGTACTGTCAGTTTTATGGAGCACCTGTTTCCGATTTGTTAACTTTCAGATATTGGTACTGAAGAAGTATGTTTGTAAAAAAGTTTAGAGTTAATGGCCTATGATTTAATTCCATTGACTACATTAGACATAGGTAATATGACATCAGTTGAGAGGAACTAGGGATAATTCAGAGTTTAATTCTGAGTATCTAACAACTACACATCGGATTATGAATTGGAAGTTTAGAGTTCTGTCCCAGACTTGCCGTTTGCTTTTGACCTTGGGCCAGCTCTTCCTACCTAGACACTGGAGACACTTTTCAGGTTGTTTTAGGCCTCACTGTTTCCTCTGTGCTAATACCTGTCTCCTGCTTTTTCCACTTCAGTCTTATTGTAATGACACAGGCACCACTGGCCAATCTCAGACCAGTGAGGCATGCTTACTAGCCTCTGCCCCTTTTTTTTCACATTGTCAGGATGTATATTATTCATATATCAGCACATATGAATTCCTTGCCTGAATATGCATGTACCCCACAGGGAGTGTCACAAGGCCTTCAGTAAGAATGAACTAGAAACCCTTAATATTCATGGACTTGGATTGGAAGTCTGCAGAGGTTGAGAGAGTAATAGGTATCGATAAAACATTGTCTACAAAATATTATTTCTCTCAAGTTAAAATATTAGCCCTGGAAAGAAATGCAAGCAGTGTGGTGCCAGGATCAGAGTTGTAGCAGGGCAGCTCCATGCCCTGCCCTGGGCAGTGGTTGCATACAGGGGCAGTAGTAGCTGCTGTGATGCTTGTGGTGGCTGTGCATCCAGCTGCTACTGCAGCAATTGCTATTTTTCTCCCCTCCACCATTCCTCTCCCAGCCCCCGAGACAGCACCTAGAGGTTATGCTTCATTTGTCCCCTCCCTACCCACCCCCTGCATTTCTCTACAGGCCAGAAATGCTTCAGTCTTTCAGACACATCTTCATTAAACTTGAAGACAGCAAGCCACTTTTAGCTATTCTGTCCTGGGTTCTTTATGAAAAGAGAATTTTCTTTTACATGGTACAGTACAAATAAATAAAATGACATTAATATCACAAAAATAAAAAGTTCCATGTATTATTAGGTATGGTAATTATCTGGTAAAATTCAGGAATTCATTTAATCCACTTGAAATCTTTTGAGGGACACTCAAATAATGTAAGCTAAGGCATTGTTAACATTTTTCACTATACCTGCATAGCAAGATGGCACAAAATTTAAAAGGAAACTTTGCAAGGGAGGGTTTTAACAATTTTTTTTAAGAGCATTTCTCTTCTTATCAGCTCATAATCTCAGATTTCTTATAAATACTTATTGCTGATTGATTAACATACTTTTAATATTCTTTTTTCATTATCCATTTCTGTCTGCTATATCAAAGATCAGGTGAAATATTTAAATGTGCATGTTAAAAAGCCATGGGCTGAAAATCATCAAGGTAAAACTAGCTGAAGTGTATTATAAGTGTAGAATGGACACAGAGGCTTGTTAACTGCTTCATTAGAAGAAAAGAGACACGAAGTTCAGAAAACCAATTCAACCTCATAATTGGTACTGATACAGAGATTAAAGATTTATAGAACTGTTTCATCCTGCTGGTGCTGAACCAAACTTGGGTTGTTAGAAAAGTGACTAAAGTGAGTTTATATTGCAGTTTAATAGACTGATTAAATAACGTTATAAAGCCCTTAGGGAATGTTCCAAGACTATATAAAGAAAACTTAAAAATGAACATTAGAGAAGAGAAATTGCATCATGGGAAGATAAAACAGAACAGTAGCATTTCAGTGTACGATCTTGAAACACAATTTGATGTGAACTATATAGAAGCTTTTCAAATGCAACACAGCTGTGTTGGGGGGAGGGGGAAGACTTAGTTACATTTCAGAGAGGAACTTTGCAAGTACTTCAACTAGGTGAAATTCTCAGGATACGTCCATACTACTGTCAATGTCTATTGGCAGCTTGTATAGGTATACCACAGCTAGCTTTAAACAGACTGGTTTACTAAGTCTTATCTATACTCAAGTGGTGCAGAATTCAGAGAAGACTGCAAAATATTTCAAAATGCCGTGTAAATACTTGGCCAGTTAGTCTGCATTAAGCACTCTGCTGCAATGGATATGCTTGCAGCAGTGAGCTAGCTTGTTTAAGGCATATTTTTACACTGTAGATATGTCCTGAGAGTAGAACTAGGATGTCCAAAGACATTAGTATTTGCAGACTTCTTGGCATTTGGGTTGTGGAAATAAAACACACAATTGGTGTGTCTGCAAGTGTATTAGATCTGGGAGCAGTTTACTCCTGAGAAAACACTCCTGGGCAGGCATCTACATGTGTAGGGAAGTGGGAGCAGATTTTATGCTAATGGCAGCAAACTGCTATCGCTTTCTGGGACAATGCAATGGGCTCCTGCAATGGGGTCCTGACCAGGGCTGAGACATTCCTTTCTGCCCCCAGGGGGCTGTCTGATGCCAGGGTGGGGACAGTGTACCCCTGCCCCAGCAGCAGGGAGCTCCCATCTATGGCTCCCTGATTGGGGCGGGGGACTTGGAAAGAGCTGCAGAGGAGGAGCAGGTCCCAGCCCCTGCCCCAGTCCACCAGTGGGGTAGCTAGCAGTGAGCCCCCAGCTGGGTGGGGATATAGAACCTCTTATAGAACCTCTTTTTTTTTTTTTTTATCTTTAACCTCCCTTGCCAGGTACAGCTTATTCTTTATCTTTGCCTTCCTAATTTTGTCCCTGCAGGTTCTTGTTGTTTCTTGGTAAGCTTCCTTAGTGATCTGCCTATTTTTCCATTGGCTGTATACTTTCCTTTTGCATATGAAGCATCCCAGAAGCTCCCTGTGCAGCCACATTGGTTTCTTGGTAATCTTCATTGCTTCCATTGTGTTGGAACTGTTTCTTTAGGTGGGTTTCCACAACTGTGTCCTTAGAAGTTCTCAGCTGTCCTGAGTGTCTTGATCCTTCAATCTGTCATTCCATAGCCTATTAACTCCTTGAATTGGGTGAAATCTGCCTTTAAAAATCTAGCATCCTAGGTTTTTTTTCTGACCATATGCTTTCCTCATCTTGGGATCTGGACTTTTATCATGTTCACTTCATCCCAAGTTGCCCAACAACGTCACATCCTCCACCAGTTCTTCCCTATTAGTTAAGACAAGATCAAAAATAAGTGATCCTATAGTTGCTCAACCTTCTGAAACAGAAAGTTGTCTTCCCCACAAGTTAGAAACTGGCTTGACATTGTATGTTTGGCTGTATTGTTCTTTTACTATATGTCTCTAAAATTAAAGTATCCCATCAGCACCATCTCATAGATTTTGGATAGATTTGTCACCTCCAGGAAGAGTGCCTTATCTACTACCTCCCTTGGTGGCCTATAATAAATCCCCACCATTATATTGGTACTGCCTCATTCATCTTCAGTTTTTACCAAAATACATTCTGCTCTGCTTTCTTCTTCCTCCTGAACCAGGGAACAAGGGTAAACATTTTTGACATACAAGGCAACACCACCACCTTTTCTCCCAAGCCAGTCCTTCTGAAATAAAGTGCAACCCTCAATGTTGACATTCCACCAGGTTTCTATGATACCAGTCAGGTCATAGTCCTTTTCTTATATTGCAGCTTCAAGGTAATCTTGTTTATTCTCTACTTCTCACATTTGTGTATGTATGTTGGTCATATTTCACATTTTGACGTACTCACTTTCCTTTTGCACCACTTGTTGCTATTCTTTATGGCCCCTTTATGGCTGTTCTTTATGGCACCACTTGTTGCTGTAGATTTATGGTTCTTTCCCAGAGCTGAGTTACTTCTTATGGTCCTTTCCTCTGTGGATTGTTTGCTCTGTTGCTGGAGGGCTTTGTTTACCACCCCCCATGGGACCTACCTTAAAGCCTTTCTTACTAGATAGGCTGGACAATGCCCAAAGAAGCTCTCTCTAGTTCTGGTAATATGGATCCCATCTCTTGATAGCAGAATATCTGCCTATTGTTGAAAAATCCAAAGCCTTCATGTCAACACCAACATCTCAGCCATGTATTTTTTTCCAGGATACAATGGTCCCTGCCTGGGACCTTGCCTTTCATGGGGAGGATTGATGAGAACATCATTTGTCCTCCAAGCTCCTTAATCATTCTGTCAAGAGCCTTGGAGCATTTGTCTCTGATCTGCTCACTGTCATACCAGGTGTAATGCTCCCAATTATCCAAGGGTGGGATTTTTTCAAGTCCCCACCAAGTAGACTTCCCATCAACTTGCCTGTCATGACTTTGATGTTAACAAATTGAATAGGAGGGGTTCAGTGTTGGTAATACAGAGGTTTCACTTGGGGTACTCATGGATCTGAGAGTGTTTGATTAAGGGGGTTCCACCTCTACTCCGCCAGCCACATGCCAGCCATAGGTGCTGAAACAATGGGAACTGATGTGGGATGCTTATCTGATCTGGCTTTTGACCTGAGGCCATCCAGAAGGCACTTTCTAGCCTTACCCAGATTGAAAGCTTGCCTTGCACTGATGAGGGGTTAACTTTTGGGTTAAGCCATTACTTTAGGACTCTGGTATGTCCGGGTCTGAACAGTCCCTTCAAGAAACTAAAAAAAAATAAAAATAAATCAACAACAACAACAAAACAAGAAGAAATGAAAAGGGGCCTATTTTCTGGAGGATTGCCTCAATTCTGGCTAATGTCCTGGTTAAGCTACAGACAATACTCCTAGCTCCCTCAAGCCACTGGATTTTCTCCATAATTGAGGCTTCACTCCTTAGCCTCAGAAGCATGAAGCCTGTACTGCTCCATATATATTGAGCCCTGGAGCTCTGACACCTCCCTGTCTTGGTGCCCTGCACCTGCTGCTGCCTCTGCTGTAACTAGCAGAAAGGCAGGCTCCCTCTCCTTCTCCCCAGCACTCAGGATGTCTTTTAAATCTCCTGTGGGGGCACCAGGGGATGACATCATCAACCTGGTACTGCCCAGGTTGATTGACAGCTGGATCTTAAACTGCAGTGGTGGCACTGTGCATTGTTGCTGCCCTGCTGCTTTCTGCTCTGTGGGTGAGTTTTTCATTTTATTGTGGGCTTGTTCAGCCCACCCAGGGTCCTGGGGATTCCTTGTGGAGTCTCTCAGGCCCCTTTCATTACACCCAGAAGTATCATTGCTGCCTACATAGACAAGCAAGAAAAGATAGTGATCTGAAGGATGGATGAGCTTAGAACACTTCTTGTGATCCCAAATATGGGTGGCTAATTGGTGCCTCTGCCCCATGGAAGGAAGTCACCAACCATCATGACTCTTCTCTTCCTTCTTGTTGCAGTGGCCTTAGAACCCCCATCCCTAGGAGGTACTTCCTGCTCTCTAGACAGCTGAGTCCTCTGCATCATGCCTGCAGAGGTCTTCTCCTTTGCCTTTTCTTCAGCTGTTTCACCACAGAGTGCTTGACAGTGGTTCAATCCACCCTTCTTCAGTTCTGGGGCCCTCCTTCTTCAGTTAGTCACATTCTGCCATTGCTACTTATTTCCTTTTGGCCAACCCAATACCAACCTCTCAATACTCCTGTACAAGTAATCTTTTCCTTAATGTAATGCAGCATGGATGTCTGTGCTTCCAATATCTGAATCTCTTTCTTCAGGGCAGACAGCAACTTGTGTTCAGGGCAGATGAAGAGCTCTTAACCCTTGGGAGAAATACAAACATGGGATATCCCACACAGGTTACAATTGCTGATCTAGCCTCCCTTTGTGCTTCCTTTGCTTCCTGGAGGACACCTAAGGTGAAAACAAAGAAACAAAAATAACAAAAAAAGAAGAAAACCACAGCACAAAACTCCCAAATCTGCACCCTTGAGTATGCTCATACACTTGTAGTCTTCTGTTTCCTGGCTCCCTCCTAGGGTGAACTCTCTAGGCAAACTCCCTCTGTTTGCTGCCTTCTCTCTTTTCTGAAGCCTTTCTTTTTAACAGGTTGTAAGATTGCCTAGCCTAGCTCCACCCCTCAATTAGCTAAACCAGCCCATCACAGAGTAAGCTCTGTCAATCTGTTACTCCAGGGTGAGGGAAGGGAAAAAAAAAGGGTGGGGGGTAACGAAGCACCACAGAAAAATCACATGCACCAGGCACTAGGCAAATTATCAAGCACCAGATACCTGATGTCACTAGCAGAGAGAAAAGCCACCTCAAGACTGTCCCACTACTGAGATGCTTAAATCAGAGCAACTGCTCTCTGCTTACCCATATACATCTATTCATTATTTCTAATGTAAGAAGATTTGAATTATTTATTGCCTAACCAGGGATACTCAATATTAGCCAAAGCTCAAGGAGGCACAGCAACATCTATACCTGAAGGGTGATTGTGGTAAATGTAAACTATACTTCAAACAGAAGGAAAGGCCAAAACACAACAAGCTATGGCATTCATTTGCATGTATTGCTTTATTCATCATGACTGTAGGAAAGACTTAGCTCCTGTATGCAGTTAAAATAAATACTCAAATTAAAACTAAACACCTTAATAATATTTTATAACAGGAGCCATGGGTGGCAATTTGAAGAGCCTATTGTGTCTCAGGGGTGTGGTATGATTTTCAGTAGCCTAAACTAAAGCACAGACTTGAGACATAAAACATGTAAATTTCTAAGGGTGTGGACAGACAGACAGCATTACGCTAATATAAAAAATGTCATCAATCTGGTTCCATCCAAGGGCAGCTGTTTGCTGAATGCAAACAAGCTATTTCCTGCTCCCCAGCCTGTAATAGTGCCTATTAACTGAGACAGCTGTATGTCTATCTATTCCTGACCCGAGCATAATTTAAACTGCTATGCAAACCTGATGTAAATTACACCGGGATATGTGAACATCTGTCCACAGCCTAAAATATCTTAAACCTATAATTTTAGTTTCAGAAACCTGAAATTCAGTGAGTATGAGAGAATTCATATATGAATGGAAGCTTATTAGGATCAGTTAACATATGTATATAGTCTATCATATCAGATAAATCATAATCATCTCATATCACCTCTGGGAGAAGTAGAGCATTGACAGTAATCTTCATTCTCTTTTCAAATGGGACATCTGAAGCTGGCTGTTACCATGGCAAAAATGAGCAGAACTAGTCTGGGAGGTTCCCAGGCCAACTTGACTGGAACATGCTCTGATCTATCACCTCTGAAAGGTAGGTACAACTATCAAAGATCCAAAAGGTTGTCCCCTTCTCCCAGTGTTCTCCTGAGAACAGGGGGTAGCAATGGCCTTATTATCTTTCTCCAAAGAGTGATATTTTCTCTTTTGTAATTGCCTATATGGTTGTAGTGTGTGTAAGAAGGGTGGGTGAGTGTGCTTATAATGCTGTCTGTCTTCAGGGATAAATCTGCCTGGAATACCTGCAGCTACGTAATAAATAGTTCAATAGTGTCTATAGCACATAAGGAGAGAAATCCACATTCCCTCCCTCTCAAAATCAGTAGAATTTTTGCTATAATAGGATGGTTTTACTAGTATAGCTATTCCAGTCAAGTGCTCCTAGTGTGAATAAAGCTTTTGCATTTATAACAGCATCTATGCCGTGTCTATGTAAGTATGACACATGACAGTTTCTCTCCAGTTAGGGCAGTAGACTGGGATATGGCATACACGGGTTTAAATTCCTGTTCCACCTAATTCAGAACAGTCTTTTTCTACCACAGATTACTTTAAATCAGGAATTTGAACCAATGTCTCCCACTTTCCAGGGTTATTCCCTAACAGTCCAAGTAGAAAGTGACAGTCACATAAGTAGTTGCAGTGGTCCGGCAATAACACCATATTACTGGTATTAGCTACATACAAATGTAGAGCTTCATTCATGTTTAAAATGTAATTAGACACTCTCATTCTCACTCTCTGTCCACCTCTGACTCCCGGAAAGTCTTTCCTGATTAATAGTTCATGGAACCAAATGCATCTCCCTAAAGTGTTTTGTCTATGATGTTATTGGATACTTTACCACAACCAAACATGGGAAGGGAGTCAGCTGCTGCCTGACTCCTCACCTACCAGGGCAGAAATCTGGTCGGGAGGCAGAACAACATGTATTTGAAGGGTTTCTTGACATCTAAAATTGTTAGCAGAGGCATGACATTTCTCATTTGTATTTTAACTAGTTTTTGTGTAGTATAAATATACATAGCAACTGCCTTTCGCTCTGTTGATCTTATCACCAGTTTTATCCAAAATATAGTCTACTACTGAAAATTAGCTTTTGTCTATCTAAAGACTAAATAGTATTTTCTTCAATCAGTTTATTTAATAACACTTTTCCTTTTTTTATTTATTTTTAAATTTGTGTGTTACTTGCCATAAAAATATTCTTAGATGTAGAGTGTTTAAAATGGACTACAGAGAAGCATAAACAAAAGTCTTCACACCCTAGAACAAGGATTTAGCATTTATTTTTATTAAGATTTCCCTTTTTATTTTATTGAAAATAAATAGCTGTAAAGTGTGGTGAAATGGCAGGAGATAGAAAAATACTTTTTGCATAATATAGTTGCTTTTAATCCTGAGTTATGCATCAGTTCTTTTTGTCTGCTTTTTATTTGAATAAATATTTTACTCATAAAGATTTAGTAACTCACATTTTATTCAAATTCAGACAAGTTAAGAATCTGGCAACTTTTTAAAGCAAAATTATAAATTTCTGTTTTACACTCTAGGTAGTGCTAAATTAGCAGTCTTTAGAGAAAAATGCTCCTTGCTGAAATCCTGTAAAGCATGTGAAAGATTCAAAAGCAAGTGTTAAGAGCACATTTTTGAGGAAAAATAGTTTGGGATTTAAAATGATTAATTCAGGTGATTTTTGTCAGATTTATCTTTTCGTATAGGTATTGACAGCATTTTGGTTTTTATTACTATTAAACTGAATGAGATTATTTCTGTAGGTGATTGAGAAATTAAGAATCCCTCTTTAAATAAAACCTAGGAGGATTATAATATGATAATTATGCTTAACAAAAACTCCTTTTTTTCCCTCCATGTCCTAACAAAAGCCTCTGAGGAGTTTCTCCCCCCACAACCCTCTGCCATTTTCACCCAATCACTCATTATTAACCTGCTATGATAGGAATCATCCATTCAGGTGAGTACTTGAAAGAAATACTTCAGTCAGGAAGCTTGATTATTTCTCCATCACTTGGCAACATGTGTAATAATTTCCACTGCTTCAAATGCTATCATTCTGATTTAGTTGCATTTTACATCTATTTTTTACTTGCAGTGTGCCGGATAAGGGCCTGGATCCAGTAAAAGGCTCAGAAGCCTCAAAGTTAAGTACTTCAGTATCTAATGTTAGGTACCTGGGCCCTTGTATCAAAGAGTGTAGATCTCTTAACAGTACACAGGTTGAGCTGAACACCTAAAAGTGGAATCCAGCTGAAAAACAGACAGCTTGCTGAGCAAGAAGCTCCCTAAAGTCAACAGTCAGTATGCAGTTGCCTACAATTAGCCAGTAAGAATCGCAGAAGACAATGCATCTGAACCTTGACTTCGGGGCTTAGCTGCATCACTGGACAGTAGGAAGGCACCTCCATACCTTCCCCTGAAGGCAGTTAATAGGGCTGTGCAAGGCTTCAGACAGAGTTTTGGTTCCGGAGAAGCTTTGGACACTTTGGGGTCTGAAGCAGCATGTCTGGGTCGAAGCGCTGGCCTCGTTAGGCTTCCCGAAGTGGTTCGGCGCTGCCTCAGCAATCTGGCCATAGGGTATAATGGGGAAACAATAAAATACCTATAACTGTTTTGTTTTTTGTTCAATTTGGATGAAATCTTCAGGGATGCTAGACTCTGTAGAGAGCATGAATCCCACCAAGTTTTAAGAAGATTGGTACAGGGGTTTGGGGGGAACTGCACCCCAAATTCTTGAAAGCAAAACTCCTGTCATGTCTGTGTTACAACACAGGGGGATCAAAACTACAGGGATGGTCGCTCTTGATGAGGACACAAAGTCTGCCAAGTTTCAAGAAGATCGGTGCAGGGGTTTGGGGGGAACTGCCCCTCAAGCTGTGGACAAGCAAAACTTGTGCCATGGGTAACACTGTGTGTGTTAAGGTGCAGCGGGGTGACAGCTGCAGGGATGGTGACCCCTGCTGTGATGCCTGCCAGCTGATGAGGAGATTTGTGCAGGGGGGTTCTGGTTCCTGCACCCCTAGATGCTAACAGGCAAAACTCATGCTATGGGTACTTGTGTGACTGACTGTCTCTGTCTTGGGGCATGGGAGACACTACTGCAGGCCTGGCTGCTAAGCTACTGTGTTACCAGTTACCAATCCATCATGATTCACTCAGGGACCAGCTCAATACACAGAACCTAGCTAATGTAGCCAGTTAATTGCCATCAATTAGTACCTGCAAAACTAGGCTAAGGAGAGGAAAGAATCAATACAGACAATCAACTACCCCAAGACAGAGACAGTCAGTCCCACAAGCACCAGAGAACACCATAGTTACTGTGAGAAGGTGCTCTTCAAGTTAAAGCTGTGCCACACAGTAGGAAATAATTAAAGAGTGGTTCAGAAAAAGAAAGAACCCCAAAAGGATCATGCTGTGTCCCTATTGTGTACCTATTTGTTAAGTCACTCACATGGAAATGTGGAGTCTGGTTTCTGCGTCCATGGATTGTTCTGTATTTTACTTGAACTAATTATTAGATAAAATGCAGAAACATTTTATACTTCTTATACTTATACTTCTTATACTCCTTATACTTCTTATACTCCTTATACTCCAACTACTTATACTTCTTATACTCCTTATACTCCAACTACTTATACTTCTTATACTCCTTATACTTCTATTCTGTTCTTCAAAATCTACTTTGAATATTGAAAATTGAAGCAGATTTATACTCTTACTCTTTAAAACAAAACCTAGCAATATTTCCATCTTTCCCTCCAAAATGTAGAATTTTCCCCAAATTTGTAGAACTGAAAAATTCAATTTAATATGGCAACATTTAACATTTAAAACTTCACTATTCAACATTAATATTTTTATCATGGTAACTTAGTGCATTGATGTGAGGCTACATTCTATAGTTCTGGTAAAGCTCTGCATTTGGTGCTAGGTCCATTTGAAATCTTGGGCCAGAGAAGTGAGCATGTGCCTGTTGCAGCATCTCAAGGCAGCTTGAGCTCCCAAAAGAGGCACACCACAAGTGAAAAAAATGTTCTCCATGCTGCATATTTGCAGCACAGACTCTAAATTTGATACTGGGAAATCCTAGTATCAAAAGAAAACACCCTGGAAAAAATAGAACAGGGCAGGCTACTGGAGCATGCCCAAAAGCAATCAGAGGCTGTGTCCACCAACGAGATGCTCTAGCACTCAGCCACATGCACCCTGTTGCTCCAGTACACACTGCCTCAGCATGCTGGAGCAAATAGAAGTGGAGAAAGGTTGGCAGCAGTGGCTCAGACCCAGGCTGAGTCCCTAGTAAGCAAGCACATGAGGGTGGGGGCGAAAAGATGGTGTGGGAGTGGGGGACCGTAGGGTTTTTGGGGGGGTTGTGGAGTTTGTGTGGAGGTTTGAGGGGGGGGTGCCATATGCCCACCTTCCCCCATCACCCCACAGTGCAAAGCCTCTGGAGCTGGCAGCAGCCCTGTGGTGGTGTGGCATCACCTGACACCCAGGGACCACGCATGGTGAATGGAGCTGGTCTGGCCCACTGGCACATGCCTTCAGACAGGACTGGGATGACTCCTGCCACCACCAGGGGCTCCTGGGACTGCATGCAGGGTCTGTGCACCATCAAGCTGGGCATGTGGACACCCAGATCCTGCAAACCCCACACTCCCCCACATCTCACACCCCATGTGCCCAGCTGCCAGATGGCACCTGCTGGTGGGAGCGGTGGCTGCAGAGGAAGAGGTCCCCACATCCTGATTAGTGTAGGAGGCAGAGGGGGCTCTGATTTTTCTATGATAAAAAAAAAAATAACCAAAAGCAAACATGAAAATAGTTCTATAGTTATTTAGAATTTATTTTCTTATGATGATAGAGACACTGGGTAGGCTTCCAAATTGCTTTAAAATTATTAATATATCAATAAAACATTGCCAACTGATCTCTCTCTCTCTCTCTCTCTATACACACACACACACACACAGTGGTGTTTCATTTTCATTGTGGAAGAACACAGATATGGGGGTATTTCAAAAAGTAATTTGGGGATTTTTTTTATGAGAGAATTTGCCATTTTTAAATGGGGAAAACCAGGATTCCTCCTAGTGACCCAGGCAAAAGAGCCTGCCCAGGTATGGTACCAGGGACCCAGCTGGAGGAAAAATGAGGTGGCTGACCTCCTGGCCATTTGGAGCCAGAAGGACATGCTTCAATAGTTCAACGAGGGCCACCACAATGAGCACATCTTCCCAGGTGGGAGTGCAAGGTACACATAGTAGCAGTACTGTATGAAGGCCAACTGTGTAGCCATGGCCCACTGACAGCTGGACCAGAGCAGGAGCTGGGGAGGGTCAGTTAGTCCCAAGTGGCACAATTTGCCCTGCACCAAAGTATATGTTCAGGTATGTGTGCCGAGGCACAAATCTCCAGCACAAATTTGTGCCGCTGCTATTTGAGCTGCTGCAAGTGCACATGCCTGCATATGTGGACTTGGCCTTAGAGGCTTTGAGGCTCTGATTCAACAGTGTATTTACATACATGCTTAAATTTAATCGTGCTAATTTCTGGCCAATTAAGGACTGGAATATGAAGCTAAAGTTTAGCCTGTGATTAAATTCTATTGATGTCTATGGGATTTAAATGTGTTTAATTAAAGGCACGCTTAAGTGCATGGCTGAACTAGGGCCTGAGTACACCAATGGCTTGACTCAAAGGGTTAATACATAATGCTAGTTTCAACTGTACAATATATCATTTAAATACTGAAATACAGTGCAAGCCCTGCAGAAGTGCATATGGGAGCATCATGAATAGCAAATGAATCTATTTTGATCTTTGATGGATGTTTCAATGAATAACAAATGAGTTCACAGTGATTGGACACAAAAAGTGTTAGTGAATGTTTTTTCTGGCATAATAAAGGAGTTAGTTTTCTTGAAGTAGCACTATGAAGCAGTCTATGTTGGGTTGCCTTTCCTTTATTTTGACTGCATGCAGGTATTTTAGGGAGTCCTCCATTTTCCCTTTATCAGTCTATCTTGCAAAGCCTTTTGCAAATTAGGACTTTCATAGTACACAAAAAATGACAAATGATTAAATTATCCCTTAAATTAGCACAATCCATCTTGTTTTTGTTTGCTGTGTTTTGGAAAAAGAGAAAGTTGAGAGGATGCCATTATTTGTACTTAGCCATGATGGGCAATTGTGAGCACAGTAGGTACTATCACAAACATGCAGGTATACTAGTTTTTCAGCAAAACCTACTAGATAGCATTTATATGCATCTGAGGAAAGGCAACATTCCATTTTTAGTAAATTCACACTTAGTAATTCCATGCATACCTGGATAGTTTATTGTACAATTATTAGATACTATCGTCTTAAGTTCCTTGTCTTTGCTTGGGTAAATCTCCTATTTAAATCAATAAGTGTGCAGCCTTATGTTGTGAGCATAAAGGATTTGCCACACAATTGCATATGCAAACACTTAGTTGGACAAGCAAGAGCAGACTTTGATAAGTGAGCATAGATGTTGGCTTAGCTAGCACATTAGGGGGCTAAAAACATGGAACGGATTTTGACTATTTCCTTAACTTAAAGTTAATATTTCAACAGTGAAAAACAACAACTTTTCCCCTGTGGTTTCCTCCTTGGAGTCAATTCATCAATACCATTATTTTCATGATTGTTGTCATTTACTTTTTCCCACACTTCCGATATGTTAAAAGGATTATCTTTATTCCATTAAATTGTGTATTAGCTCCTAGTCTAGTAGATGCAAACTTGGATATCTGACTACCGAAGAGAAAAATTATAATGATGTGCCTGAAACTGGGCATAAAAATGAGTTCTCTGACATTATTAGCAATCTTGGAGGCTGCATTATCTTTTTCTTTCTCAGCAAAGTCTTTATACAATCACATAGCAACCAAAAATTAAATATGAGCTAATTCCCCCTTCCAGTAGCTCTCTGTTAATCTGTTATCTTCACCACATTTCTCTCACATACGTTTTCTGATAATCTTTAGCACTGGCAGGCAGTTTTCATAAATCAAAAGGTCTTAGAGAACCAATTTGGTCATCTCACTACCCAGGTGCAAAATTCAGCTGCAGCAACATCCTTTAATTTCCTGGCCACTAAGAGGAAAACATCTGCTAGTTGTGAGCATGTTCTGAATTAGTAATCATAACAAAATAATGCCATGCCCATTCAGCTGTGGAGTAATAATGAAGGTTGTTGCATGTCAAACAAGCACTGTTACAAGGGTGTAGGTTTTCCAGCTATTTAGTTGGTCTAATAAAAGATAGCAGATTTACCTAAAGATCCTCAAGCAAGCACTATTTAATTTACTATTATCTTAATATTGTCTATCAATTCAAGATACCCATCCTCCCCCTTCACTGAGGCACTATTTAGATAATTATTTAAAAGCCATCATTATGCAGTTTTCCTATAAATAGCATACATTTCCCATATTTCTTTTATCTGTGATCAGTAATTTGCACATATTAAGTGACCTTGTTCAGGTGGTCCATATAGACAGGTAGTTTATATAATATATTCTGGTGTTATGAAACACATATGACTTCCCAACTGGTCAGCTACTTCAAACAAAAGTAGACCATCTAAATATTGTTTTAGACATAAGAGCCAGTTCTCTTCTTGTTTGCACCTTACTGCTGCTCTTCTGAACCTGAAACTAAAATATAAGATATTTTCTAGTTCAGGTTAAAGGGATATTGGTGGATTTGAATGTACCAGATGGCAAAGAGCCTGCTCATATTGTGTCTAAATTTATTCAGTACAATTAATCCTTCAGTGTTTTATGTTTACAAACCTTCCCATATTTACTTGGTTGAAAGTTATACGATAAAGAGAGCCCAGTCCTTCCCCCTTAAAAATAACACGCTCAAAGTTACAAAGGAAATAAAAGAAAATATCTTAACATTCAGGTTCCTATTTCCTTTACCTGTTTATTTATTACTTAGATTTACAGAAATGAAATAGGCAAAAGCAACAAAGGTAGAAATTTGTTTCCAACTGGTAATGGCAATTTTCAGTACTGTCCAAATGTCATTCAAATCATTTAGCATACCTGCTGTCTACTAATAAATTCTGCACCATGTCACGCATTGACTCAGTGTCAGTTCAAGTACCTGTTTCTTTCTTGATATGATTGAGTTGTAATGGTATTTACATTATTGCAGATAATATTGTGGTGTATTGGAAGGAAAACTGAAATGTATCTGGTGAGTGAGGCAAAGAAGCAGAAATAATATAGGACAGAGAGGAGTACAATACAAGTTTTGTTGAAATAACTAAATTATCTGGGTTGACTTGGTGATTGACACATTTGATAAAATAAAAGCAGCTTCTACTATAACTTCAATGCATGCAAGGCAAGGAACACTCAAATAGTTTCTTAATCCTGGATATTCTGAATTTCATTTGACACACTAATACTGATAGTGGTAGAACAGTGTACAATGCTTACTAGATTAAATTTTACATAGTATAATTCTACTAAGTAATTGGTTTTTTTAAGCATTTTTGATTTTCCAAGTTTCCTGGATAAGTGCATTCCTGTGTGTGTGCCATACAGGGACAGCTAATTTATACCTTGGAACCATGGTTTAACATCTGATAAGATACATTAATAGTATTAGCTTCCGTGCTTTGGAAGATAATTTCTTGTACTATATCAGACAAAGTCAATAGATGATTATCAATGCAGCAAGTAATTTGTGTTAGCCAATCTATTTTGCATTCTTTTGTGTTTGTTCATGAACAATTTTCTTGAAATTTCTGCATATGGTCATGTTCTTAAGATGATTTAAATAAATAACTTTTTTCTGGCTAGAGCTTATAAAAAACTTAAGTACTTGAAAATCATAAAGGGGTGCTTTTTGTTTATTTTCCATCCTCCCCCAAACACAGAGTTCACTAGCTATCATTCCAGTTGCTTTAATGGATCACGGATTTAGTTAACTAGTACAAAGGCCATTTAATTTTTTTTTTCTGCCCAGAATATGAATACAGTATAACCTCATTAATCTCAGGACTGAGCACCTGCTAGAAATATGAAAATTCCATTTTTTTTAAAAACCAGAGGGGCGGCCAGTCGCACAGGGCGGGGGGGGGGGGGGGGGAATAGCAGTGGCCAGTCCCGGAGCCACGGGTTGCTGGATGGTGGCATCAGTTGCCATGTGCAAGCTTCCCTTCCATGTCTGGAGGGGCAGGGGTAGTTGCGGCCAGTCCCGAAGAAGTGGTCACACACACAGCAGTGGTGCAGAGTGTTGGATGATGGTGGCAGCCACTACATGCAAGCTTCCCACTCCGAGTCCAGGGGAGTGGAGGGGAAAGCTAAAAAAGTGCTGGATTTTCAAGACTCCTGGATTTCTGATATCCAGATTTACGAGGTTATACTGTATATAATCCAAAATATTATTTTGGCAAATATTTGAAACTTTAAGCTTAAGTGTTGCTGTTCTGAGTCCTCATGTTTGTGAAATTCCAATAGACATTTCATAGATTCATAGATGTTAGGGTCGGAAGGGACCTCGAGAGATCATTGAGTCTGACCCCCTGCATAGGCAAAAAGAGTGCTGGGTTCAGATGACCCCAGCTAGATGCCTATCTAACCTCCTTTTGAAGATCCCCAGGGTAGGGGAGAGCACCACCTCCCTTGGGAGCCCATTCCAGACCCTGGCCACTCTAACTGTGAAGAAGTTCTTCCTAATGCCTAGTCTAAATCTGCTCTCTGCTAGCTTGTGGCCATTATTTCTTGTAACCCCCAGGGGTGCCTTGGTGAATAAAACCTCACCAATTCCCTTCTGTGCCCCAGTGATGAACTTATAGGCAGCCACAAGGTCGCCTCTCAACCTTCTCTTGCGGAGGCTGAAGAGGTCCAGGTGCCCCAGTCTCTCCTCATAGGGCTTGGCATGCAAGCCCTTAACCATACGAGTGGCCCTTCTCTGGACCCTCTCCAGGTTATCCACATCCCTCTTGAATTGCGGCGCCCAAAACTGCACGCAGTATTCCAACTGCGGTCTGACCAGTGCCCGATAGAGGGGAAGTATCACCTTCTTGGATCTGTTCGTCATGCATCTGCTGATGCACAATAAAGTGCCATTAGCTTTTCTGATGGCTTCGTCACACTGCCGACTCATGTTCATCTTGGAGTCCACTAGGACTCGAAGATCCCTTTCCGCTTCTGTTCCACCAAGCAAGTCATTTCCTAGGCAGTAGGTATGCTGGACATTTTTCCTCCCTAGATGCAGCACTTTGCATTTCTCCTTGTTGAATTGCATTCTGTTGTTTTCTGCCCATATGTCCAACCTGTCCAGGTCTGCCTGTAGTTGTTCCCTGCCAACCGGCGTGTCCACTTCTCCTCACAGTTTTGTGTCATCCACAAACTTGGACAGAATACACTTCACTCCCTCATCCAAGTCGCTGATGAAGACATTGAAGAGTATCGGTTCAAGGACTGAGCCCTGCGGGACCCCACTGCCCACACCGTTCCAGGTTGATACCAACCCATCCACTATGACTCTCTGGGTGCGACCCTGTAGCCAATTCACCACCCACCAGATTGTTTAGTCATCCAAGTCACAGCCTCTTAAATTGTTTACAGGTATGGTGTGGGATACCTTTTCGAAGGCCTTCCTGAAGTCTAAGTATATAACATCAACCCCTACTCCTGCATCCAGGCATTTTGTAACCTGGTCATAAAAAGAGACTAGATTAGTCAGGCATGATCTACCTGCTACGAACCCGTGCTGGTTTCCCCCCAGCATAATTTGTCCTGCCGGGCTCTCGCAAATGTGAGCCTTGATAATTTTTTTGAATACTTTGCCTAGGATGGGGGTGAGACTGACTGTCCTATAGTTGCCTGGGTCCTCCTTCCTCCCCTTCTTGAAAATGGGGACCACGTTGGCCCTTTTCCAGTCCTGTGGGACCTGGCCCATGTGCCACGAGTGTTCAAATATTACCGCCAGTGGCTGTGCAATGATGTCAGCCAGTACCTTCAGTACCCTCGGATGAAGCTTATCCAGGCCTACTGACTTAAAGGCATCCAGTTCCTCCAAATGACTCTGCACCATCTCAGGGTCTACGCATGGCAGTCTGGTGCCTTGCTGCTGCCTCTCTACAATCCCAGTGAAAGCCTTGTCCTGCCCCTCACTTAGGAACACTGAGGCAAAGAACTCGTTGAGAAGTTCAGCCTTGTCCCCCCTGTCCGTCACCAATTGCTTCTGCCCATTTAGCAGGGGTCCTATTCCACCCTGGGCCTTCCTTTTACTCCCTATATATCTAAAAAAAAAATTTCTTGTTTTCCTTTACTTGGGACGCCATCCTCAGCTCCATGTTAGCTTTGGCCCATCTAACTGCCTCCCTACAAGTGCGAGCAGAGGAGGTATACTCCTCTTTGGTAATCTCTCCCTGTTTCCACTTTTTATATGCTCCCCTTTTAGTCCACAGGCTGCCCTGGATTTCTCTGGTCAACCAAGGAAGCCTCCTGGCCCCTTTCCCTCTTTTTCCTCTCATCGGGATCGTCTCCCTCTGTGCCCGAAGGATCATTTCCTTAAGGCACAGACACCCTTCCTGGGCTCCCATCTCTTGAAAACTCCTACTCTGTAGTGCGTCCTTGACTAATCGCCTGAGTTCATTGAAATCAGCTTTCCTAAAGTCTAGCACTTTCACCCTACTAGTTACCTTACCCACTCGACATCTTATGGTGAATTCTATTATTTGGTGATCACTGTCCCCCAGGTGACTACCAATCTGTAGGTCCCCTACCATATCATCCCCTGTTGCCAATACCAGGTCCAGTAGTGGGACCATGTACCTCCTGCATCAGGTGAAGGTCCTGTACACAAGATAGGAATGTGCGTGAATGGTGGGATTTTGCTGTCTGTGTCTCCCAGGAGATGTCTGGGTAGTTTAGGTCCACCATGACTACTGCCTCCTTAGTTTTTATGGTCTCTGAGAGCTGCCTCAGGAGCTCTGAATCTACTTCTTCCCCTTGGTGTGGGGGTCTGTAGTAGACCCCTACTACCAAATCCCTTTCTCCTTGCCCCCCATGTAACTTAACCCACAATCCTACTTTCTCCTCCTTCGATTCCATCTTGATGAGGGTTGAAGTATATTGCTCATTGACATAGAGGGCAACCCCTCCCCCTTTCTTCCCCACCCTGTCCTTTCAGTACAGCCTATACCCCTCAATATGTACCACCCAGTCGTGGGAAGAATCCCACCAGGTTTCAGATAGCCCTACTAAGTCATAGGTGTTTTCTGCAAGCAGGAGTGCTAGTTCATCCTGCTTGTTCCCCATGCTCCTAGCATTAGTATATAGGCACTTGAACCCTGTGACTGGTGCATTTTTTGCCCCCCAGCTCCGATTCCCAAAGGGCCCCTTATTGCTTACCTGCACTGTATTGCTGTATTTCTTTCAAGAAAACAAGGAAGGGTCAGTATAATGATCAAATGAAGCTTAGCTTTCCATCTCCAGCAGATATTCATGGGTGTATTTTTTTTCTTCCCACTTTTTACTCAGTGCTCATTACTTTGACATCAAGATTGCCACCTCGTTGTAGCACAACTTCAGAGTGTTGCTGAGCATCACAATAGCTGAGAAAATTATTCACGCTGTGTGGATTTCAACCTTTTTCTTTTTGTGAATGTGTCTCACACACAAAATAACTGCCTGTATGAGAATTCCCCATTCAGGATCAGCATAGAGGTGCTCTGTATGTTTCTCTGCTGAACCCCACTCCCTGCAGTATCTACTATTGCAATGGAGCTTGGGAGTAGAGGGGTGCTGGCAAGAGCAGGGAAAGGAACGTAGGAAAATAGTGCTGGAAGGGAACTCATCTCGCCCAGCGCCCTGCTCAAGGCCAGAGCATTGCTGACAAAAACCATCCCAGCTTTGTGTCTGTCTAATCTGCTCTTAAAAATTTCTAATGGAGATTCCACAATTTCTTTAGGTAGCCTATGTCAATGCTTGACCACCCTCAAAGTCAGAAAGTTCTTCCTGATCTCCAACCTAAATTTCCTCTGCTGCAGTTTGAAATGGAATCTCTGTAGCGCAGCACTCCAATGTTTCTGGATTGCTCCAGTTCGCAATATAACTCCTAGGCATCCTAGAAACAACTGCCATAAATCAGATCCATGCCTGGTATAAATACCTGTGTGAATATGAAAGTATTCGTGGGGACTGAATATAAGTTCCTTGCAAGCAAAACACTATATAGATGTTCATGAAAAGCAGAATAATTTTAATACACAAATATACAGATTAGTGATGCAGTTGGCTAGAATGCAGTTCTTCAGAGGAGCACCTGGGGGTTACAGCAGACCATAAACTAAAAATGAGCCAACTGTGTGCTCTTGTTGCAGAGAGAGGAAAAAAAGAAAAGCCAGCAGCCTACTGAGTAGTGTCAACAGGAATGTCATGTGCAAATTAAGGAAAGTGATTCCTGTGCTCTGTTCTGTACTAGTGAAGCCTCACCTAGAGTACTTTGTCCAGTTTGAGGCTCCATACTTCAAAAAGGATGTCAACAATTTAGAGAGACTTCAGTGCAGAGCAACAAAAATGATCAGGGGGCCAGGATGAGAGATTTATAGGGAAAGGCTGAAAGAACTAGGGTTATATAGTCTGGAGAAAAGAATACTGAGGAGGGATTTGATAACAGTTTTTAAATGCCTGAAGGGCAATTACAGGGAAGATGGAGATGGGCTGTAGGGAACAGGACTAGAAGTAATGGCCTTAAATTTCAAAAGTGGAAATTTAATCTGGAGATTAGAAGGAACTTTCTGACTATGAAGGTCATCAAGCATTGGCCTTAGCTACTTAGCAGAACTGTGGAATCTCCATCCCTGGAAGTTTTCAAGAATGGGTTAGACAGACACTTGCCTGGGATGTTTAAATCAGGGATGCTCCTGACTAATGAGGGAGAAGGGAGCTGGACTAAAAGACCTTATCAGGTCTGTTTCAGCCCTCTTTTGCTATAAACTTAGTTCTGAGCTATATTATTCATCTAATTCTGTCCTTTGCCTGGGAGTCAATGAACTTGCCCCTATGAGTAGCAATTATCCCTTATGCAAATGTGTCACTGAATAGCAAACAATTTCTGGTGGGATAAACCAATATACACTTTAAGACACACAAATTATATCTTGACTGAATGCATAGGCAGCAGAGTATATCAGATTCATAAATGCTTTTGAATGTGAACAGTTTGGAGAAGCTTCAAGTAAAAGCATGGTATTTTGCCCTGTATGCAAACAGATCTTTCTACAAAGGTCCTAATGACATTTTACACCAGAAAATGCACATTAAGAAATTATTGGAAATAGAGGACAATAAATGCAATCAGCCCTTTGTTTCTAAGATCTTCTTTTGGGTATCATGTATCTAACTTTCACTAAAAGATTCCATCATGATGAATACTGGAGATTTTAAAATAATTTCTTATGTGTTCTTTTATTTCATCCATAAAAGGATTGTGGCTGTCCACAAGACCTTTATATTTTATAAATATATGCTACAAAATGGAACTGTGTTAAATCTAAACATTTTAATAATATATTCCTTTCATTTTATTATGGTAATAACAGAGTTCAAATACAAATTCCCATTCTAAAGGACAGACAGTGGCATCCGCCAGTATTATTTGAAAATAGCCCCACTGTACAGTATACTGAACTTCAAACTGAAGTCTTTTGCCCTTTGGACAATTTTGGGGTGAAGTTTATCCAGAAACCTTTTTTCATACAACTAAAATTGAGCTTCCTGTACCCAATTTCACAACTAGTCATGGAAGAGCTGCACAACTGGCAATTTTTTTGACCTATAAGGAAACCAGAAGAGTGAATGACTGAGGGTGCATTTGCTTTCTGTCATCAGGGCATTCATGTTGAACATTGTTATTTTAAAGGGTGGTTTGTTTTCTGTAGGACTCTGCAAGTATTTAAAAGTTTTTTGATTTATTTCCTTTACTAGATTTTTGGGGTGGGGAAGAAGGAGTGGTCTTTCAGTTGATTGGCTAAGGTTTGATTTGTAAATACTAGAATACACAGAATGACACAGAGGTATTTATCAGTCTTTTTATTCATTTACACTGCAATTTAGAAAATAGCAAATGTTAAAAATTTATAGTGTTACTTTTCTTTTTGTGCTTGAAGGGAAATATCTGATTTAAAACTGATGTCTTGCCTTAGACAGTATTAATAAATGTGTAAACCCATATATGGCATGTGTGGAGGGTGATTATTCTGGTGATTTGTGAGAACATGAAATATTTGTTTGGCAACATAAGATGTGGGTCCTTTGTGGCCATCATATAAACCTTTTTGTTGTTTGGCATGACTCATTGATGTTTGGCAGAACATCCATATCCATATTGAGGGAAACAGTTAAGGTTAAATGCAAATAAAATCCAAAAACTCATGAAATGAGCCAGGGTCAAATTTATCAGCCATGTTGTATAGCTATCACATTTCAGTAAACTACTTGTCAGTAATTTGGCTTTACTGCAACCTGCTTGTTTCAAGTGTGCATAGCAGGAAAATGTGCATATATGAAAAAATGAGTCTAGCTCATCTTGATTGCAAAAAAACCCCCCAAAAATTGCATAAAGACCTATAGTTGGTCAAAACATTTCACCTCAGAAAAAGTTTAATCAAAACTGATATATTCTGTGGGATCAATTATGATTTTCCTACTTCCTTTTATTATTTTCATTCTCTCTTTAATGGTCCCCTGGACAGAACCAACCATTGTCTTTTTCTTTTCTTTTCTTTATTTTTCTTTTCTTCTAGTTTCTGTTTCAGCTATTTAATTTCCAGGGTAGCTCAACTTGCAAGGGAAGAAAGAAGCATAGGTAGTAGCCCTCTTCAGGGGGCAACACTACAAGGTATAAAGCAGGGGTGGGCAAAATATGACCCATAGGCCAGTTCTGGCCCATGGTGTGATTCAGTACAGCCTGTGATGGATCCCTTGGCCCACCTGGTCCAGACAAGAGGTGTAGCCCGGGCCATGGCATGTGCAGCTGTTCCTACTGCTCGCAGGCATGGAGGTGCTACCTACCACAGCCCACCCTGTCCCTGTGTGTGGCTTTTACAGAAACTGTAGTTCTTTGGGCAAGGTGGGGTGGGGGCAGCACAGCAGCTGAGTTTGGCTTCCAAGCAGACCCTGCCATTGCCACCCAGGAGCAGGTGTATGTCTTGCCAATGCTATCAGACCCCAGCCCTGCCACCCAGGCATCCTCAGCCTGTCCACCCACTGACAGGGGCACCAGAGTGGGCAGGTAGGGTCTCCATGAAGACTGGCCTGAAAAACCCATGGGCAAGGTGTACTCAGCTGGGTGAGTGGGATGGGGCTGTGGGCAGGCAGGGAGCAGTGCTCAGGGCAGGTGTAGACAGGGCTGGGATTCTGGTGCGGTGACAGTGTGGAGCAGAACCACAATCTGCTCCCCACCTGTTCCTGCAATGGGCAGCCTTTGCTGCCTGTCCCACTTCCAGACACCACTTCCTACCCACCTGCAGCCCCATCCCATCTGCCCAGCCAAGTGTAATTTACCTGCAGGGATCCTGGGTCAATCTCCATGTACTCTACACACCCACTTTGCCTGGTGTCCCTGACAGTGTGTGCCAGGTAGATAGGGCCAGATAGGATAAATTGCCATCTTCCCAGGCCAACCCCCCACTCCCACCCCCACCAAGCCAGGTAGCTATGACATCTATGTCACCAGCAGGGATTCGGCTTCATCAACCATAGGATGTTGTTCCAAGAAAAAGGATTGCTAGGAAGAGATGAGATCCACCTGATAGAGAGAGAGAAGCGAGTCTCTGAAAACAGTCTGGAGAACCTAGTGAGGAGGGATTTAAATGAGGTTCACCAAGGTATGGAGACCAAGGCCTTGAAGTAAAGGGGGAGGCAGGAAATTGGAGGAAGCATAAGGAGGAAGGGGCAACAGGGGAGGCCACCTCATTCTTCCTGAGAAAGTAGGGCAATCAGCTAGTTAACTCAGGTGTATGCATATAAATGCACAGAGCCTGGGAAACATGCAGGAAGAATTGGAAGTCCCTGCGCAGTCACAGAACTATGACATGATTGTAATAACAGAGACTTGGTGGGATAGCTCACATGACCAGAGCACCGTCGCGGATGGGTACAAAATGTTCACGAAGGACAGGCAGGAGAGAAGAGTAGGAGGGAGTGTACTTTATGTAAAAGAGCTTTATCGTTGCTCACAGGTCCAGTATGAAACTGGAGGTAGGCCTGTTGAAAGTCTCTGGGTTAGGGTCAAAGGGGAGAAAAACAAGGGTAGGTGTCTGTTATAGACCACCAGACCAAGAGGATGAGGTAGATGAGGCTTTCTTCAAACAACTAGCAGAAGTTTCCACATCACAGGCCTTGGTTCTCATGAGGGACTTCAATCAGCCTGACATCTGCTGGGGGCCAAAACAGCAGTGTACAGGCAATCTAGGAAGTTTTTGAAGAGTGTTTGGGACAACTTTCTGGTGCAAGTGTTGGAGACACCAACTAGGGCCGTGCTTTTCTTGACTTCCTGCTCACAAACAGGGAAGAATTGGTGGGGAGTGTAGAAGTAGATGGGAAATTGGGCAGCAGTGACCACAAGATGATCAAATCAGGATCCTGACAAAAGAAAGAAAGGAGAGCAGCAGAGTATGAACCTTGGATTTCAGAAAAGCAGACTTTGACTCCCTCAGGAAATTGATTGGCAGGATCCCCTGGCAGACCAGTCTGAGGGGGGAAGCAGTTTAGGAGAGCTGGTTGTATTTAAAATAGGCCAAATTGAAGGTGCAGGAACAAACCATCCTAATGTGGAGGAAGAAGAGGAAATATGTCAGGTGACCAGCTTGATTTAGCAGAGAACATTTGCTAAGAGAATATCTGCTAAGTTCATCACGGGGGCACAGAAGGAAATTGGTGAGTTTTTATTCACCAAGGCGCCCCCGGGGGTTACAAGAAATAATGGCTACAAGCTAGCAGAGAGTATATTTAGACTAGACATTAGGAAGAACTTCTTCACAGTTCGAGTGGCCAAGGTCTGGAATGGGCTCCCAAGGGAGGTGGTGCTCTCCCCTACCCTGGGGGTCTTCAACAGGAGGTTAGATAGGCATCTAGCTGGGGTCATCTGAACCCAGCACTCTTTCCTGCCTATGCAGGGGGTCAGACTCAATGATCTATTGAGGTCCCTTCCGACCCTAGCATTTATGAATCTATGAACTCTTTGGTGAGCTTAAACATAAAATAGAAGCTTACAAGAATTGGCAGCTTGGTCACATGACTAGGGAGGAGTAGAAGAATATTGCTCAGGTATGCAGGGATGAAATCAGGAAGACCAAAGTGCATGTAACAAGAAGGGTTTCTACAAGTATGTTAGCAACAAAAGGAAGGCCAGGGAAAGTATGGGTCCCTTACTGAATGGGGAAGGCAACATAGTGACAGATGAGGAGGAAAAGGCTGAAGTATTCATGCCTTTTTTACCTCGTTCTTCACAGGCAAGGTCAACTCCCAGACTACTGCACCTAGCAGCACAATTTGGGGAGAAGGTGAGCAGCCATCGGTAGTGAAAGAACAGGGTAGGGACTATTCAGAAAAGCTGGATGTGTACAAGTCTCTGGGGCCAGATGCAATGCATCTGGGAGTGCTGAGGGAGTTGGCTGATGTGATTGCAGAACTGCTGGCCATTATCTTTGAAAACTCATAGCAATTGAGGGAGATCCTGGACTATTGGAAAAGGGCAAATATAATGCATATCTTTAAGAAAGGGAAGAAGGAGGATCCAGGGAACTACAGAGCTGTCAGCCTCACTTCTGTCCCCGGAAAAAAACCATAGAGCAAGTCCACTTGGAGAAGAAGAAAGTGAGCAGGAACAGTCAGCATTGATTTACCAAGATCAGAGCTTGGGCAGGGGGCTTTGCTCAATTGCACCCTGTGCTCTCTTCCCAGACACTGGGAGTAGAGCAGAGAAGGCTGCTCTCTACCTATTTCCCAGAATGAAATCAGCACATCCAGTGAAAACACGGAGAAAAGCATAATGGGAGCTCCTGCAGGTTGAATGCCTACAAGCTCCCTCTCCCAAAAAGCTTTTGAACAGTGAGAAATTTCCACTGCTAGAAATAACTCCTGTTTGTGGCCACAGACAAACAGGATTCATCAAGGGCAGAGAGAGAGACAAAAGGCTGAAGGACCTGGGAAAATAGAGGAGAGAAAAGAATAGAAGAAAAGCAATGGATTGAGTTGGGAAAAAGAAGAAACTGCAGAAAAAAAGTGTATATCTAGTAGGAGCTGAAACAGCAGATTTTACCCCTGTATTTCAGGAGTCAGTAATATATATTTAATCCTGATCCTTAAAATGCATTAAGTGTGTGTGTATGTCTCTGTGTGTGAATGGGTGTGTGTACATTAAATGTATTTTAAAAGGTCAGGTTTAAATGTTCTATGAGGACAGAAATTTCCCTCTGGCTAGTCTGCCTCTCACAATTTATTTGAAAAATTATTGATCAAAATATTGCCTCCTAGCCTTCTCCAGTTTCTTTTCTGTACTTGTACCATTGCTTACTGAGTTGTGTAAATACAGACTTCAATGCTTAACTTTATATTTCGGTTTAAGAAAAAAACAATATTGGCCAGGACATTTCCAATCAGTGCAATTGTGTATCAACTTGTAATTACAAAAAGTTTGATCATCATTTTCCTCTGAATTTGCAGCAAGTTTTTCCTTAACCTTAAGGATAAACCTATCAAAATTAAGGCCAAACATTCTTGCTAGCCAAGTAGGCTTGGAACAAGGTGCCTGGTTGTCCTTGCTTTCCAGTATTCATAGCCTTTTTTATCTATGGAAAAATGATTCAGAAGTAAACATCTTATGTCCATTTTACACAGACATACATTCAAATACACAAGGGAATAGCAAGAGAGACTCAGATCCCTTGTCCTTGCATATTATCCATTTCTTTTTTCTCTTTTTCCTGTAACAGAAGTATTACTTATTAACTAACATTGGTGTATACCTGGATAGAATAATGCCAACTGAATACTCTCAAAGAAAACTTGAGGGTTTGGGGGTTTTATTACATTTTATTTTAATAGCTTAACCCCAATGAAAGCTATATATTTTTATATTGATTGTCCAAAGGTTGTTTTTTTTTTCTAGTACGGTTTTTTAATTTTCCATGGATAAGTGAATCCCATCTGTCTATTTTCAATGTAGAACATAGAAGCCAAATGTTGTGAGTAATTAGCTGTTAACCTGCAAGTCTTATTTTAATTTTAATCATGGCCACTTCTACTCCCCACACATAAAGCTTATTCTCTGCATGCTGCAGCTGCAGTGGTTATTAACCTAGTCAGCCTGAAGACTGTTGAACTTTTTACCTTCCTAAAAATAAATCCTGAAACTTCTTAACATATTTCTTTATTTAACATATTATGAGAAGTAGGAGATAGAACTAGTGATAATGATTAAAAAAAAGAAGAGTAGACTCAGATCAGAGTTTAAATATATTCATAATTCAGTATCTGTGAATTATTTCAATATTCTTATTAAAATTCTTGCTAGGCTTAAAAATGTGTCCAGGCCTTAGTAGTTGCTTCTTTTTTAAATTAAAAGACCATGCTCTCTGTATTCTTATGAAGGAACACAACACACAAAGTACCTGTCACTTCTGGACCTTTATATATATGTAAAGGCACATGGAACTGTATAGACATACCTGAGCTATCTCTGACTGACGTAGCCTGGGTGACAGAGGCCATGGTATACCTTAGATATAATTACCCTAAAAAATGTGTTGGTAATGTTAGAGCAGGGATAGGCAATTATTTTGGCTGGAGGGATGCTTAATGAATTTTGGTGAGCTGTCAAGGGCTTCAAGGCTGGCGACCAGAATTTCCTCCCCCCAGAGGTGGTCTTTTGGGAAGGGGGTTTGCCATCCTGAAACTGTAAAGAAAAAAACAAAACAAAAAAAAACCACACACACACAAAAAAACAACAACAAGAAACCCAAAAACAAATTATATACTAAAATTCAGACATCTATTATCATATTTTAATTTTACTTCAAAAATATTTTTTTGTCCTGATTTGTGTGTGTTTTTGTAGTGTATATAGAGATGATTGCATAATAGCCCAAAATGAAGTCTTATTTTTGTATATTATGTGTGGGATATGGTGGGTATGGGTAAGTGGATATGTGGTTTGTGAGGGGATGTGGGTGTGTGTGTATGTGGGGTGTGTGGATAGGTTTTCAGGGTCTCAGTGGTTGGGTATCAGGTTTGTGGTGCCTGTGTGTGTGGGGTTTGTGAGGGGTGTGTTTGTGGGGGTGGATGGGTATGGGGGTTTGGGGGGGCTGTGGATGTGTGGGGGTTGTGAGGTATATGGAGGGGGAGGGTGTGTGGGGGGTTTGTGGGGTGGGTCTGTAAGTGGGTGGGTATGAGGTTTGTGAGGGGCTGTGTGTGTGTTTATGATGGGTGTGGGGAGGGTGTGGGTGTGCATGTGTAAATGTCTAGGGTTTGTGGGTAAGTGTGTGGGGGTAGGTGAGTCGGTATGGGGTTTGTGGGGGATGTGGGTGAGGGGTGTATGGAGGGGGAGTTTGTGTCGGGGCGTGCAAGGGTATGTTGGTGTGCACTATATGTGCGGTGTGTTTGGTGGAGTGAGGGTGCATGTGTATGTTGGGAAGTGCATGTGGGCCCCCTCTATGAACATGCCTTCCTCACACATGCCCCCCGCATTGCACTCAACCCCTGCACCAACAGCAGTAGGTGGTAGTCCCTCAGGGCACTCACAGTCCATGATAGGTGGAGCTCCCCAGCAGCACGTCGTCCTAGCTAGCCCCCAGACTTCACATGGCTGGGCTGCCAGGTCTGTCATGTGGGGTTCGCATGCAGTTCCCATGTCTCCTTCTTGAGCCCCACACCACCGGGGAGAGCCTCACTTGATGAAGCCGGCAGTACAGGTCATGTGGCTTTGCTGGGATGGCAGGAAGAGGGGTGGAGCCAGCTTGACCCCATACCATGGAGCTTCTGGCTGTTCCCCATAACCTACACATGGCAGTGAGCGGGGCCAGGAACATTGGCTCCATCACAGGGGACTCCCCCCACAGGTGCATGGCTTAGGCAGAGAACTCAGGAACTGCATGTGACCCCCCGGGAACCCTGTGCAATGGAGTTAGGTGGACCTTATGTCCCTACTGGCCCGGGCTCCATACTCCTGCTGCCTTGCCTTGGGCCCCTGTCAGCCCTGGCCCTGGGGCACTGGTGCAGGCCACACACTCCTGCCCACCTGCCACTTTGCTCCTGCCTGCCACTGATTCCAACCCACCCACTGCTGCCACCGCTACTTCCCTTGCCTGCTTACCACTGCCAATCCCCCCTCTCTCCCCACCTGCCACTGCTGCCATTCCCCTGGCTGCCACAATCACATCCTTACCTGAGGGGCCAGGGTCAGAGTTGTACCATGGACAAGGATGGGGACATAGCGCACTCTGCCCTTGTGGGGGTGAGTGGGTTTTGTCCCCATGTGAGCACAGTAGAGAGCCTAGGGCTGAGCTGAATACAGTGAATTGTAGACAACACCAATGGGCAGGTCGAATCTAGCCCGCAGGCCATATTTTACCTGCCCCAGTGTTGCAGTGCTATAGCCGTGAGAGTCAAGGAACTATATGAGAGGCAAGGACAAGGATTTCTTGGGGAGATACATTTATTGGACCACTTATCCCAACTATGTAGTTGATCAAATAAAAGATATCTTCCGAAGAAATCCTTGCCTCTTTTTTTAAAAAAAAAATGCTGGCATAGTCTTAGTATTTAAATTTTATTATTATTTTATACTATACAATTAAACTAGGAAGGGTGCTAAAGTGTTTGAGTCATCACTTGGGAATTGGTGAGTATTTATTCACCAAGGCGCCCCCAGGGGTTACAAGAAATAATGGCCACAAGCTAGCAGAGAGCAGATTTAGATTGGACATTAGGAAGAACTTCTTCACAGTTCGAGTGGCCAGGGTCTGGAACGGGCTCCCAAGGGAGGTGGTGCTCTCCCCTACCCTGGGGGTCTTCAAGAGGAGGTTAGATGAGCATCTAGCTGGGATCGTCTAGACCCAGCACTCTTTCCTGCTTATGCAGGGGGTCGGACTCTATGATCTATTGAGGTCCCTTCCGATCCTAACATCTATGAATCTATGAATCACATAAAACTTAGAATAATGTTATTTCAAAATTCAAATGGAAGTCTTTGTTGCTATTTTCTTATCCAGGAACATTAAACAGCACTGACCTATTCATTACTGAAAGTAGGAAAAGGCGTTCCTGACTTTAGCTCTTTTAATAATCTAATGCATAGAATACCTCAGGCTTTCTCATGGCCCAGATTCTTGTGTGTTGGAAACATTATGTACATTATTCCCTTAACCTTTGCGTGGAAAGGTGGTTCAGTTGTCTCTGAGGAAATATATTGCCTTTTCCTAGACCTTGTGGTGGGGTGTCCACAGAGTCTAGCAATCTGAAACTGTGAGTGGAGTGGGTGGGCTGAGGCAGAGCTAGAATGGATAGGAGTTATGGTAGATTGGGTTGCAGTTTTCCTGTCTTTCTGTTTCCCCTGACCCTACTCCTTGTGCACTGACATACTTCCATTGATGAACAGGCTATGAGCAATAGCTGCCAGTTTCACTGGAGAGAGCACAAAAATCATAGCACCATTTCTGATTCCCAGGCAGTCCCCATGGATTGTTCCTTATTTCCCATTTTTCCCAAGATTTGTGAGGACTGTAGGTCATCCGTTTGCCTGGTTAGACACATGGGTATCTACTGAATGGGAATGGGAGGCAAATGCTGTCTTGTAATAGAACAGCTATAAAAAGAACTTTAGAACCTTCTTTGAGTTTCCCCAGGGGAGGGATCATTTGGGCCCTAATTTTTAAATAATGACATATCTGTTTGACAGCCCATTTTACCTCTGAGGTTATTTCAGGCTACAAAAGCATATAAAGGACTACATCCTCAGTCTTACAATGATATCTGCATAGGAAAACCCCTGTCCCCATCAGTGGGATTCTGCAGTAGCTCAGAGATCTCCACGCATGAAGTTCATGGTTGGATTGAAGTCTAAAACATTCTTTCAAATACCATAACTGTGAAAATGGGTTATAGAGAAAAGGTGTTAATAAAAGCACAAGAAAATACCAAATATGCACTTGAGGCACTTTAACCCTTAAAATATTTTACCCAGAAATTAACCTCCTGTCTTCCATCAAATTAATGATTCAATATTTGAGATACTGTATTATGTTAGTTGCCTACTATAATACAGCAACAACCCAACTCTCAACCCTGAGTACTGGGGATTATACTGAGATCCTTAAGTAAAGCAGCACTTCTGGGCAATCCTAGAATATGATTCTAAAAGTAATTCATCTACTAAAGTTCACCTTAATTTAATGTATTTGTAGAGATAATTAGAATACTGGCTCTGTTCATTAACATTTCAAATCTCATTTAAATGTAAATTGTAATATTCTCCTTTTGTGCAAGAGTGGGTAGTTAGTGTCATTCATGAGTAATAAGAAATTTGTTCCTCATTAGCTGTAAGAATAGATAAAGATATAGATCAAAAGAGGATAAAAGACTTAGTTAAAAATGGTTACCTGTCTAAAAAGGGAATTTAAAACAAGCATGCATTGTTTTTCTGTAATTTTACATTTTTAATTTGCTAATAATTCATAATTCAGAACATTTGCTATTAATTGGTTCTCTTTATATTATTCATAATGGGAGTGTGAGAGTACAAAAATGTTTTCACTTGGTGACTTCTGAGAAATTGTGTGTAATTTTAAAATATTCTTTTCATATTAGCTCAGATTAAACCCATTTAAAATGTAGAACTATACTTCCACATATACTTCAAACAGCTTAAAAATCCTTAAAAATAATGCAAATAGTCCATAAAATGTACTTATAAAGAAAGCATAGTTTATTTATGCAGAAGGTGGTCATGGATATGGCTTGAACCAATTTGGAAAACCATTACTTGAAAGAGTTTCTAATACATTGAAAAGTGTATATTAGTAGAAAAGAAAGGAACTTCCTTCTTCTTTGGTTAGATCTGTCACCATGATGGGAAGTTAGGATTCTTCTAAGTTTTTTCCTCAAAGAGAAAGGAGCAGATCACTAGTTTTCAGTTATTTCCTATGCTTCTACCTGGAAACCAAGGGATTAATAAGTAAAGAAATTCCCATTTTGAAAAATCAACAGCCAGTTGCATAAACTGTTTTTGTACTGATTTTTTGAGATTTTTCATAAACACAAATGCTCACAGAAAATGGGGGGATTTGAAAATACCTTTTGAGAATAGCATTCAAATTCAAAGGGATCTCAATAATTGGAGTATGGGGCTATAGACAGACACAAAATGAAATTCAACAGAGAAATGCGAAGTACTACAAATGGGGAAGAAAAATCAAATGTAGAAATACGGAATGGGAACCAACTGCTTTAACTATAGCATTACTAAGAAGTACGATGAGTTACCATAGATCACAAACTTCAGAGGAGGCAGAGGGCACATCTATGCATGCAATTAATTTGAAGCAATAAACTCTGGCACAATATGCATTGAAGTTTATTGCTCCCTGGCACACTGTTTGAACATGTGCCCAGGACCGCAGCATGTTGAGCTGGGTTGGAACAGCTCTGCTTGGCTGGGGGGCCAGGGAGCAACCTGCCAGCCCACGGCTGCTTGGACCTAGCTCAATGTGCTGCAGAGGGGTTGGCTGGGGCACAAGGATGCTTCAGTGCAGGGCTCGCTGGCAGGTAGCCCCTGCACAGAAGCACCCTCGTGCCTCAGCAAGTCAGGTCAGTGTCTATATGTGCATTGCTGAGCACAAAAAAACCTTCCAGTCCACTTCCAGATTCACCACTGAGCATGTGGGGGGTCCCCTGCACTCCTGTGGGACGCCCCATCCACCCAAACATATCAGCGTTCACGAGCCACACGTGGTGCTTCGATGTATGTAGAAAAAACATTTAAAGCTGTATCTATCAGAATCAGCACAGAATCTTCAGATTCAGATTTGGCCAAATCAAATCAGGAACAGTGATCCAAATCAATTAATTGAATCACCGTCCCTGATTCTAGCCGAAACCGAATCTGAATCAAATAGGGCCCACTTTGCTCACCCCTAGTTTACATTTCCCCATGAGCTGGATCCCTACAAAGTCATCACAAAAATGTGCTCTCTTTTCCTCCCACCCTCCAGGGAAAAATGAAAGCCTGTCCTTTTCCATCATGGGATAGGGAGGCTACTGGGCTATCCACTGGAGGGCAGTCAGCTGTCAAAAACTCACTGCTGCCCTAGTGTCCAGGGCAGCACCAGCTATGTGGCAGCTTGCTGCTCTTCTTGGGAGAGAGGTGAGGAGAGCAGCTGCTATCCTGGTGCCTTGGCCATAATACTGACTGCCATCTCTACTGCCACTTGGCACCAGCTGTTTCCAATTTTCTGCTGCAGCAAGTTTTCTGCCACTTCTGTTGCCAGGGCAGCAGCACTGATCATGCCACTACCACCCTCACCACTCCAGCAACCAGACCTGCTGCTGCCGAAGACAGGGGCAGCAGCAGGCTCTGTGACAGCTCACCATGTTGAGAAGGGTTGTAGTACCTTGTTCTGGTTGTAGTGGAGCACTGCTGAGCACTGTGGGATGTTGAAGGACCACGAGACAAATACAAGTGCTACATGTAACTAGGCAAATTTTACATATAGTGCTACAAAACATAGCACTACAGAGTGTTCTGGTTTCAAACAGGAACATTTTTGTAGTGCTACAAATATAACATCTGCCGAGGTTCTCAGATTGAATTTCAGGAGAAAATTCAAAACTGTAAGTTCAGTAAGACAGTGGAACAACCTGTCTAAAAAAATCTCTTCACTGAAGATTTTCAAGAACAAGCTTAGCTAGGCATCTTTCTGGGATGGTTTAGAAACAGAAAATTCTGCATCTATGCAAGGGACGGGAACTAAATAATTCTATGATATCCAGCAAAATTCTAAGTGTGCGGGCCGGGAGCAGTCCAAGGCCCTTTTTTTCGCGCGGCGGGCTGTGGCCAGCAGCCCGGACATGCTGGGTCGGGGAAGGCAGGCAGCACGCTAGAATTAGGCACGTACGCTTAATGGTTGATTTAAGATTGTTTACTTACACCATAGATGGTTGCGGTGTAGGCTGGAAAGACTTCCAGGAAAACTTCGCTTAAGTCCCAGTTTCAAAGGACTCGGATAGAGCTCTGGATTCACTTACATGATGTTTGCTAGGCTCCGTGGAACTTGCGCGCAGGGAAGGGTATGTCGAGGGATTAGGCGGCAACGGGGAGAGGCGAGAGGCTGATCAGACCCCTGTAGCCTTCTTGATATACATGCTGGGTCCAATAGACTCCGCAGCGCTTTGAGATCTTCACGAGACGTGAAGTCTCCTCCTCCTGATATTCATGGAGTCCTCCAACTTGGGCGGAAACCACTCAAGCCTCTTATACGGCTAGCATACCAATCGCTAGCTGCCACGTAGGAATAATTTAGAACTGGCCAATAGTGGGGCACAAATTTGAATACAAATGGCAGGAACTCCTTGCAACGTGCATTTCTATGTTGCAACGAAGAAATGCACCCTGCAAAGAAAGCTACAAGTGGCGGGAAATAATTCAGCAGTGCCGAAGCACACACAAACAAAAAATCACACCCTTGGGTTGTGACACTAAGTAATACTGGACCTGATTCTGATTTTATGTCCAACAATTTTAGACAGCTATAATTCCTCTGACAACAGATTTCTGATTCACTGAGATGTGTTCTATCTCTCTCTCATTTTTATGTATGTTTTTATATACATATATGTATGTATTTTAGAAACGCTCAGTTGAGCTAAAACATTCTTTACTGTTAAACTGCTAATTATGTGATTATAATAAAGCCTGAAAGTCTCAACTATTATCAGGGCTCTTTTGTGCTAGGCACACTGTATATGCATATTAACATGGCTAAACTAGGAACTTTTACTGATATAGCATCATGACATTTAGCAGTGTAATTTTTTTATCAGATTACTATACCAACAAAAGCCTTAGTACAGGCCCAGCTATACTAAGACAGTGGTGCTTTAGCCTAAGGATGTGTGTAGACACTTTAAAGAGGGCTAAACACTTTTGCACAGCTTTAATGGTGTCTGTGTTTGCAAGCCTAAGCGGTGTATTGCACATTAATTCCAGCTGCTGTAGGATATCCGGTGGCATAATGCACCTAAAATGACTTGGGGTGCTTCAACCTAAAACTCCTCAAAGCAGTTTTAGTTTGCTTCCCTTACAGCTGTGGAGCAAAGCACTGGGTTCTGTGCAGCTCCACAGCTCTGCAGGAAGCCCTGAAAGCAGTCTGACAGCATCCCAGGAAAACAACTCTGCCCCCAAAAAGCGGTGAGCCTCCACCTGGAGCCTGCCTACTTGCCTGAGCTGTGTGGGGGCCTGGTGCTTCCCTCCACAGCAGGGACCACCTAAACTGGGTGCCTGCAGGTGGGTGCCACCTGGAGGGGGGCCACAGCTGCCATAGAGAGAAGCACCAGCTCCCACCACAGCCCAGGGACCGCTCCGCTTGGCAGCAGCTTGCCCTCCCTCCCCACTGGAGAGGCAGGTAAGTCAGTAGGGTGTGTGCACAATGTGGGAGTTTGATCAGCCCTAAATTGAAGTGGTGTTTTTTAACCCCCATTGCTTCAATGTAGGTCCCCCATTTCATCTACATAAGCCTTAAGGCAAAAAGTTATTTCATTATCATCAACAACTGATAATGCCAGTAAGCTACCCATTCCCATTCTTGATGATAGTACCAAGCTATCTCTTGCTTGTATTTGTATTTTCTTGTATCTTGTATTTCTTGCTTCTCTGTGCTGCTGCCACTAGATTATCTTCTACAGGGATGATCAGTGAAAGACCCAGAGAGATCTCTTGTGCCAATCCAAATTTGGTTATACATAACTTCTTGAGGGAAGTATCCTTTAAACAGAATGACCAATCTTCCACTCCATATTTCTGAGTATTTCTGCAACCCTGTGGAGTCCCCAGTACAATAGAATTCCCATTTCTTCAAAGACTGAAAGTGTATCTATACTGTTGGATTGTTCTCTCCTCTTCAACTACTTTTAGGTATTTTTCTCATCTCACATTGATTTGTTCCCCTGTAGTTTCACAGTATAGCAAAACAGAGATCACATAGGTCCAGATTATCAAGTGGTTTAGTTCTATGTAAGATCATAGGAGCTGTGTCAATTCATAGAGCTCAAGATATGGCCCATGTTATCTAATCTTTTTTAGTACTTCTGTAGCCCCTGTAAGCATAGAATGTGAGCAGCTGTAATACAATCTATTTATCTTTATAGCATCTCTGAGATACAGGGGCATAATGTTATACAGATTTTGCAATTGACAGCTGAGATACAAAGGGAATAAGATACAGTATTATTTTCCTTGGGTCATGCAGGTAGTCCACAGCTGAGCAGAGAATTGGACCTGGGGTCCTTACTCTCAAACTTATAGCCAAGCTACTAGGCAATCTTTTTTTCCCCTGTAAATAGCAAACACTATTCATATTCCTACTGCTTTATTTTTATGTGAAAAAGCAAATGTAAAGAAAGTGTCTGTTTGAGTAGTTACCTCCTCTCAATCCTTTTATTCATGTTGCCTTAATATTCAATATCTGTAATAAATAAATTTAATTGCCTCATCCCTCAGAAACCAGTTAGTACTTGTGCATTTACACCACTTTCCTGGGATCTTTTTGAGACTGCACTCACCAGTTTATCATTAGAAAGAAAACTTTCCCAGATCTGGTTTTATATGAACTGGCTGTCACTTTTGCTTTGTGTTATTCTCGCTTACCCTAAAGAAGTTGTATTTATTCAAACTTTGGTTTAACTGCCTGTTGTTAACTTTCAACAGAGGGTGTCAATATTATTTACATCATTTTTAATCTTGATTAGAGTTGGGCTAAGCAGGTAGTTCATGCTTTTGTGAACAGGGAGAAGAATTTTGTCCTTTGAGACTTGTAGCTATACTTAAGGACACTTTCAGTTGAGAAAACTGGAGATACTCAGTTTATTCTGATTAATTTAAATGATTATATTAAGTTATTTTTTTCAGAAGAAACCTTACCTTTTGTCACTGTGGGGAACCATATTAGAGAGTCATATATTACCAGAGGTTGTAGTTAAGTGCCCAAGTACCATACGATTTGTGTTCCCAACTCCAGTAGAATTTAAAGTCAAAGGTTCTGACCTGTCTTGCCACAGATGTCCATGAGCATTTGTACATGACACAGAGGTTTAATTCTCCCTAAATTGAAGTGGTTTTTTTTTTAAAACATCACTTAAGTTTTGGGCAAAGTAAACCCCTGTGTTGTGTACACCTGTGTCGGAGCTCAAGTCTTACCTGCCTGTCCAGTAGTTGGGGGGGGAGGGGAGTGAGCTGCTGGTGAGCCATGTGGTCCCTGAGCTGTGTGCTTCCTTCCACAGCAACAGTGCCCCCCCCCCCCCCCACCTCACAGGTGGCACATGCTCATCAGCACCCAGCTCAGGCAGTCCCGGGGGGTACTGCAGCCATGAAAGGAAGCACTGGTCCCCCACACCACTTAGACAGGTAGGCAGGCTCTGGGGGAAAACAAAAAAAAGGTCAGACTTGCCACTTTTTTTTCTCCTTCTGTGGAGCCTGCCTTCCTGGGCTGCTGCTGAGCTGCCTGCATGGGCTGCCTGCAAAGACCCTGAGCTGCATGGAGCCCAGTGCTTCCCTCCATAGCTGTAGGGTAGAAAATTAAAATTCTTCATAGGTATTTTACTTTGCAGCACCCCAAAGCCATTTGCTGGATCCTGAAGTCATTTAAGGCACATTACACCACTTAATGTACTACAGCAGCTGGAATTAGCTTGCAATACGCTGCTGAATGTGCAAACAACAAGGCCATTAAAGTGGTGCAAAAGACATTTAACCCACTTTAAACCCACTTCAAAGTGTCGTCTACAAATGCCCCATAGTATCATTTGTAAAAAAGCTGTTTTTTCCCGGTGTCCAAGACCAAAATTTTACCTTCTCCTATTTCTGGACAGTTTTTTTGCCTGATTCATCACACCTTTCAAGGTAAGTTTATTATATATATATATATATATATATATATATATATATATATATATGTTGGCTCTGCATACTTTTACTGTTGAACATATCACTTCTAAGTATTAATTAGTTGACCATTTACTTGTAGGTAACACAAGGGTTAAAATATCATTGGCCTGTCTACACTGTTTCTTTAATAGGGAGAAGTTTTAGGAAACAAGTATGACCCCTGAACCACACCTCTATTACATGTGATTAAAAGCAAAGCAAATGTCTTTTAGGAGTCTGTTGTTGGCTTTAAAAAGTAAAATGCAAGTTTCCAAGTACTCAAAATAGAATATAGGATTTCTAAAGCAACTTGACTTCTTGTTGGGAAGGAAATGAGTGCTACTCACATTCAGGATATTATTTTCTACTTTATTCATAGTACTGAGCCAGATGTTCAGCAGGCATAAATTGGAGTAGCTGGATTGCCTTCAGTGGAGCTCCGCTGATTATCACCAGCTGAGAATTTGACCCAGAACTAGTAATTACACAAGTCCTATTTCTCTTGAACAAAGATAGCAAAAGCAGTGATGATCTGCACTTGTATAATTCCACCTTCTGGCACTCAAACAAATATACAAGCTTGGTACAGTCCCTTTTGTTAGCAGCAGCTTTTATGCCACTTTTCCAAGCATGCATTATGAGCATTATGTCTGGATAGATCAAGAAGTTCAACAGGGCTCACATTAAAAGGTTATAAATGTCTGCCTCCAGCATGTATTGGTTAAATTAATCAAATTACTTACAGTAAACAACTGTTTTGTTGAACTTTGTTGATATTTCTGCCCTTGTAAACTATCCATGAAAAGTTTTTGACTTTTAGGAATGTGTTATTTGACTAATTGTTTATGGAAATATATTTCAGTTAGAATATTACTTCTATACTATTTGCTGTGACAGTTGCTTAGGGAATTCGGGATTCTGTACTTGGGCAGAATTATTAGTCACTTGTGTCACACAACATTATTTCTACTTCCTGATTGGATGATTATTAAATTCACTGAGAGATGAACAAACATTTCTCACAAAAAACATCAACATCCAGGATGCCTCCTTTTCCATTATTTTTAACATTTACTAATAGGAATATTTATGAACAGAACATTCTGCTTAAGTGAATTCATGCATTTAATTGAAGAAATGTTTACATTATTATTATTTCTTTTTATTTTTACACATCCCTTGAAGAGAACCCCTCCCACCCCCCCATATTCTCCAATAATCTAATAATATTCAATCTGGCTTCATTTGTAGCTATTTACCCATAGTTTTTATTTTAACTGATTTCAGGCATCCAAGGTAACCCAGCTTGAGCTCTGGTTACCCAGCTTTGGACCTGACAGGCAGTAAATTTGTTGTTAGGCATGCAGCAAATATCCATCAGAGTGCCAGTTCAGTAAAAGTTATCAAAACTGGTGAATGTTCTGGCTTTGGGGAAGAAGTTGAATTTAAATTGCACAAGGTTTTTGCTTTTACATTAGGGAATCACATGTGATAAGTGACTCATTGAAACATACTGAATTGGGCCAGATCCTTAGCTGGTTGATACCTGGCTCCATGTAGTGGGGCTGTCATTTTACCTGAGTTGAGTTTCCTGCTAAGTTATTAACTGTACAGTATAGAATATCTTCAACAATAATTTCGGATACTATTTAGAGTGCAAAGTGTTTTCATACCTTATACTATATAGTTAATAGATTAAACAGGATATTTACCCTTGGTAGCAAAGTGATGTTGCTGGGCACCCAGGGCACAGGGACAATAGCAACTTCTGGCTGCTGGTGCAATCATGATTGCACAACTGCCAGCAACAGACATATTTTTCACCCCTGCCTCAAGTCAGCATCCTGCCCTACTTACACCACTGGTTACCATTTTCATTTAAAAGAGTTAGATATCTTTATTCTCTCATAGTAGGTCCTCTTTGAATTTTCTTTAGAAAGCCTTTGGCACTTACAAAGCATTCTTAAAATGCTGTTAACCTTTCCATCTCAGACATTAAAATCTGTTAACAGACGGTGAGACCTTTTTTTTTTTTTTGTTTTATGTAGCGGACACTGTAAAAATATCTAACATATGGTGAAGAATTGTAACAAGCGGCTCACAGGATATCCAGACACTCATGAACAATTGCTTTTTGGCTTAGAAGGGAAAAACCAGCATTTCCACCAGAGCTTATTAGTGTCTGAAGGTATAATTCTGCCATTCAACATTCAGTAACTACAGTTATTGCCTTAAAGATGAATTAGGGAGGGAAAAAAAGTTAAGTCCTTTCATTTCCATTTATGATGTATAAAAATGTCTCAAATTTCTCCCAACAGAAACATTTTTGCTACATTGTTTTAAAACATTAAAGTTATCAGTTCCTCACTTCATTCTTGCCTAAGGACCCTGTCAAGGTCTTTGGAGGATACGAATAGTAATACCACATGAGACTGCAACCTGAGCTTCAGTCTCCAGAGAAAGGTTGTTGATTCTTATTTGCAGTGTATTATTTTACTGCCTATATATTATTAAACAACATTCAGGTGTCCATTGAAAGAATTGTTATGCTCCCCACTGAGTTCAAAGGAACCTTGAATCATGTAAGAACGTGTAGTTCACCTGAGTAGAATATACATAATATTGTGTGCCACCTGCAGCCTGGAGCTTTTAATTATGGTTGTTTTCATGTGAGATAATTAGGATAATTTGGTAACAGTAGCTATATTGAAGATAGGCTATGAGACATAGGGCACATCTACACAAGATGTCTACAGCAGAACTGTCTAAATAGCTTGAAAGTAAAGTCTCAGCATCTACGCATGCCACCCTATTCAGCTGCAGTAAACTAATTATCTTTGTCATAGGTTGGTACTTGACACGTACTATCCTATGGCAGAGTTCTTTAGTGTGCAGCAACACATGTATAGGTCCTGATGGGACTGGCTGTGGCACAAGAGTGCTTCAGTGTGGTGGCTCCCTTGTGCCCCAGCCAGCCCCTCTGCAACCCATTGAGCTGGGTTAGAGTAGCCCCGGATTGGCAGGATCAACATGCTGTGGTTCTGAGTACATGTATAAATGAGGCACCTGGGAGCAATAAACCTCAGTGCAATATGCACTGTAGTTTATTGCATCACATAAATGTAATGTGTAGATGCACCCACTGTGAAGAGAAGTTCATTGAGTGTAAGCTATTTCTATCTAGTTTATGTTTGTGATCTATTTGCATATCTTGAAAAGAAAATGAACAAGTGAACTCATGCTATTATATTACACTGCACCTGGATGTAGTATTTTAGTATGTTTTTTAGTAGTTACTTCGGTTTTGGGGCTGTCTTATATGATGATAATATCACTCATTTAGATGGACCTCATTCAGTGCAGTGAGGAGTCAGGTCTTAAACTTATTGCAAGTATCAGTGAGTAGAATTATAGTTCAAGATTACTCCATTGATTAAGGGGCTTTCATATGTTAAAGGAAAACATGAAATAAATAAACAGTTACTCCTCAGAAAGCTATTTTAAGCAAGACTACTTTATTTATTAATTTCAAATTTAATCTGTATTTGTTAAACTGATGCACAAGTGAAACAGCTTTTGAGACACTAGGTCAAAAGATGCACTTTTGATGCACATCAAAACAAGACATAGCTTTTAAGAGAAACTATTGTTTCAGGAATATTTCATTTAGAGGATGTATAGGAATAAAAAAAAACTTCTTAGGCAAAGAAAGTACTTCTGAGGCAACAGGAATCCTGAGGCATAAAGTATTTTCAAGACAAGTACACTAAAGTAATTCTAAGCATAAAACCGGAGCAAGGCGTAAAATAGGCCTGATTTTTCCACTGCCTTGCACTTTGTCAAATCATTTATATCACTGTAGTGCAATATAATATGCTATGAAATCCAAAAGATATAGCTTTAAATAACTACAAAGGGTGCAAAGTGGGAGACAATCAGGCCCAGTATCTTAAAGTTAATTTAATAATATATTTAAACCACTGAAGGTGTAAACATGAATATATCAAAGCAGGCTTAAAGCAGAATGTTAATATATCAAAGAAGAAATTAGTCTGTGTGGATGGAATGAATGCATGCCTATTGACCTAGGTCCTTTTGTCCTAACACATCAGCTTCTGTGACCATATTTCAATCCATCTTTTAAGAAGCATCTCTTTTCCATTTGTTAACCAATGAAAGTGTTTTAAAAAATTTATTACTAACAGATCCTAAACCTGACCAAGTTGACAACAGTAAATATAATATTTATGTATTAGAACTTCCCTTAACTCTACAGTAAAACTTTCCAGATGTGTTTTCTGATGCCTTGGTTTAAAGACTATTATACTGTCAGGTCTAATAAAAGATACCACCTCTGCCCACAAGCCCTGATTGCTTTTTCTTTTAGACCAATACAGCTACAACCTGCATACATGACACATGGAAGATACCATATTTTAGCCGATTTTTAAAGTGTAATCTTCATATTTTCCCAAGCAAGAAACAACTTTGACCACCTGCAACCTGAGATCCTGCTCCTGCCTTTGTCTATGGTAATTTGCATTATCATCACAGCCTCACAGAAGAGCTGAGACTCCTTACCAGCTAAGAACTGCTGCCCAGAGGGTTTTTCCATTTACTGACTCCTCTGTGAAATCCTATGAAATATGAACTTCCATTTCTACCCAGGAGAACTTTTACAATCTTTTCCCTGATGCCTGATGAAGGGTGTTTGTGACCAAAAGCTTGCAATTAATGATTTTTTTTTGCAAAAATCTTGTTGTTCTAATAAAAGATATCACTCTGTCCACGAGCCCCGATGTGTTCAGGAAGCATTTTGGTGGAAACTTGGATTTTGATATACCCATTTTTTTGCACTAGACAGCATACGCCAGGGGCAGGCAATTATTTTGGGTGGAGGGCTGCTTACTGAATTTTGACAAGCTGTTGAGGGCTATATGGGTAGCCCCACCCTTTGAGAGGTGCCCCGCCCCCGGTCACCATCTTGGGACCAGAAGTCCCTCCTTCTAACCCCCACCCTTTACCACCAGAAGCCCCTCCTTTTGCCCTTGCAAATACTCCTTTCAGCAAGGGGTTTTGCCAACTTAGAACCAGAAAAACACCAAATTATATTCTAAAAGTGAAACATCTAAGGCATTCATTAATTTGATTTTAAAAAATACTTTTGTCCTGATTTACGTGTGTTTGTGTAGTGGACATAGAAAAGATCACACAATAGCTTAAAATGAAGTATTACTCATGTATACTGTGGCGGTGTGGGGGCATGAGGGGGTGAGTATAGGTTTGTGGGGGGCTGGAGGTGTGTGGGTATGTGGAGAAGGATGTGGGTGTGTGTGTGGGTGGATGTGTGTGTGGGGTGTGGCTGGGGGAGGGAGCATGTGGGTGTGTGTGGATATGTGGGGTGTGGGTGGGTATGGGTTTTGTGGGGAGGAGGTTGCATGAGGTGTGTGAGGGGGTGTGGGTGTGGGGGTCTGTGTGTATGGCAGTGCGAGGGGGGTGCATATGTATGGTGGGGGGTGCTTGTGGGACTCACCTGACAAACACACGGACTCTCTCCCTCCCTCATTGCACAAACACACACACACACACACACACACACACACACACACACACACGTGCTTTGCTCACTACACACACTCTCTCTCTCTTTCTCCCTCCTTCCCTCATTGCTCTCTCAGTCTCTGTCTCCCCTTCCCTCATTGCACAGACACACACATACAACCACCACTCCCTCTCCTGGCCCAAAGGTATCAGCACAAACCTGCAGTCCAGTAATGCAGCCAGGGTCATGTGGTGCCATAGCAGCTGAATGCAGGGAAAGCTCAGGCAGGCAGAGACTTCCTGGGGGTGGGAGATGGAGCTAGGCTGACCTTTCTTCTGACTCCTGCCAGCTTATCCTGGGTCCTACTGCCCCTGTCTCTTGTCAGCTTTGAAAGGGAGCCTGGAGCAGATAAATATCAATCTTCTAAACTTTGTAGGTGCCCCACGGCCCAGACTGAATGATCTGGTAGGCCAGATCTGGCCTACGGGCTATATTTTGCTCACCTCTGGCATAAGCACACATTAAATGGATTGTGTTTAGAATAAAGGGAATGATCAGACAAACATAAAGTTAGATCAAAAAGTAACTAGAGAGTTGTTGTCCCTACTCCCCCCACCCCTCCCCTTAAGTCATGTGTTTAATGTGTGGAGCCATTACATGAGACAACAGCAAAGGTTAATTTAGCATAAGTATACGGTGTCTTTCATACTTACATGGACTGAGTAATCTGAGCACAGTGAGGTGAGTTATGACCACTATAAAATGTGTCCCTTTTCAAAAGGAGAGCTGCTCAATTCAGAAGCATTCAGTTTCTTCCAGGCATTGCATGCCTATTAGGTCTGTAACTTCCTGACTGTTCTCTAAACCAGTGTATGATAGTGTAGAATGTTTACTACAAACAATACAGCCACAGTGCAGTGATTTAAAATGTCCTCGGAAAAGACTTGTTCCAGGGGAAAAAAACAGTAGGTGCAAAAAACATCCTCAGGCTTCTGAAGAACTGAGCTCATAATGGGCATACTTGGAATCATTGAGCAAATACTAAGTCACTTCCATACTCGTGGTACATTGTCTTGGGACATATGGTAATATTACCAAAGGTGGTCTTGAGCATATCACACTGCCACAACTGGATTGCCTCTTAAACATAAAATAGTACAGGCACATGTGTCCAGTATTGTGGGCAGGCTAATTAGAATGAACTGGCAGTGTCATACAGAAATACTATTTAGCCCACCTGTGTGCTTCATAGAGAAGGCTTTGCTGCTTCTGGTTTTTGAGGCAGCCCCACTGAGGTGGCGTAGCAGGTTCATGGGCACAGTTGCCAGACACAGTAAATTTACTTTTTAGATAAAGTAGACTTAGTTGATGGGATACTCGTAGACAATTAGAATTAATCCAGTTATGTATGCTTTTCCCCTTCTCTTTATAAAACCAGAGGATATCAGACACAGTTTAGGTAGAATATTAAACTTGCCTTACAATTTTATTTCCATTTATATAATTGTATGGGTTGGGTTCTCAGAGATGAAATGAGCACCGAAAGGGCCATGGGTGGGATTTTGTTCTGGTTTTTTTTTTCCTTAAGCATGATATTTGACAACATGAAAACCAAAATGCTATGACATACTACTGAATAGTCTAAAGCTATTAATTCTACCAGATTCTGAGTAAGCAGATCTTCTTTCTCTGTCATTGTGCTTTTGCTGCAAACTCTAGTTTGGCACTATCAAACAAAAGCAAAAAGCCTCCTGTCAAGATATTCACACAGGCACTACAAAGAAATTGCTGTTCTTTTTCTTTCCTTACATTCAACTCTAAACCTTATTGCTTTTTTAATTCAGACTTGTTTTAATACTCAGGGAATGTACATTGTTTATTATTGCATTGAAGTGCCTTGTTTATTGTTGTACAGTTGGTTGCCTGGCAGAATATTTCACTTGTTCCAGGCCTCAGGAATATTCAACAGTGGTACAAAGATAGGGGATTTGTGAAAATAATAATAATGAAAACCCTGTTTTGGAATCAAGTACTTTAGTTTTTGCTTTAATTGCCTGACCCTGAAATTTACTATTTGTAAGCCTAGGTGAAAATATAAATACTGCTAGTTATTTTTATATAACTGTTAGGTCTAAGACAGCAATAGAAGTATTGAAATTACTTACATCCAGCTACTGCTACTTGAAAATATGAGGCACCTTTACCTGTGTGCATTTACTGCACAGTAACAAAAATTACTGTGCACTACAGGCATACATCTACATGTGCACACTTGTACTGCACAGTAAATATGGCAACTTATGTTGACTTGAGTGTAAATGTGATAAATTTGATAACTGTATCATGCAGCTTTAAATTTATGGTCTATTCGTTACTGTGCAGTAATGCACATGTAGACACCTTACTGGGTAGAAACACTGTGTGTATGACTGACTTAGGGCTAACTTTAGTCTCAAGTCAGTCCATACTCAGGGTTAATGCACTTTGACACCTGCACGTGTAGAATCCAGCCTATTCCAGCTTACTGCACAGTAAATTTAAGACTGCATAAAAGCACGTGTAGACATGCTAACTGAGCCAGATTGTCAGCTGTGTATGTGCATATATCTCCACTAATATCAAAGGAGTTCTAACAGTTTAGACCAACTGAGAATCTATGTATATTGGTCAAGTACAGACATTCAAAAAGCCCAAGGCAGAATCAATCCAAGTTGCATGGTTTTCTGTAAGTGGCATAGTTTAGATCGGTAGTGAACAGAACATACGGTCACACTTTTGTGGAGGGTGAAAATCTTAAACCAGGTTCCACTATTTTGAAACCAACCTATGCATGCCAAACTCCTGTTCTGTTATAGGTATAGACCAGTTTCTGATCACTTATACTGGTAAAAGTGTAATGTCTGTAGCTGGCCATAGTGGTCTTGTTTGGGTGTATGATAGGAATCCCACAACATTAATACCTTTAGCTCAAGAAGTGGCCTTTTGTGCCATCTTCTGCCCTGCCATACCAGATTGGTGTGTCTAAATATTATAACGGTTACTGCAGCACTTTTCACATGGGTGCATGTCTATATTTCAGCAATCATGACTGCAGTGTAACTTTAAAGGTAACTTTAAAGCAAGAATCTCAGGCATTGCTTGTGGTCTAGCTGCAATACCGTAGAGTTCTGCACAGGCAACAACTCCACTTTCACCACCACACTGAAGAACAGAGTAAATATTGGGTAGTTAACTTGCACTGAGCTCTGAGCTGCCTCAGCTGGGCTGAAGTACAGGCATACTGGGGAGTGAAAATACTTTTGTGTACAAAGATACAACCATCAGCCATAAGAAAAGGTAGTATTAAGCAGAGCACCTTTTCACGGAGGTCTGTCAGTTGTGCTACTCAGGAGCAACTTTGGAGGAACTAAGCTGCAGAAGAGTATATCTATTCTTATGCTCCAACATAGGAGAGCGGGGAGAGTAAGTAATTGTCAACTCTAAGCTGCTTTTAATGCAGATAGCAGCCACTTCAGGGAAGGCAGAGAGCATGTGTACACAAGCACAGTTTCTCCTGGCTCTAGTTCTGCTTCATCATTTGTGCTATCAGAAATCAAATTACAGCCTGGGTAGTCATTGTTTTTATTACAGGGGTCACAGCAACCAACAGAAAGTGTTGGCTTGTCTATGTGCACCTTCTGCCAGCTTCTACGTGATGGCAGAAGCCTTCTTCAGTATGGAAAACTGTTTTTCTTGCTCTGTTTGATAACAGAAAAAAGTGGTGGTTCAGTTGCTGCAGGGGAGCTGTGAATGTAGATAGACTTGAATTCTGCTAGCAAAACTATGTTGTGTAGACCAGGACTAAGTTACTTCATTCTTTAAAAGGGTACAAATGTAATTCTGTCTCTACCGTTATTTCCTCCCTGTCTACTTTTTCCCTACTGAAGATATCTAGAATCAACTCCTTGCTCTCTTCATATTTTGGGATTCCAAGCTTTTTCTTTCATGGGGATAAAATGGTGCTTTATTTCCCTGCATAGCCCCATGGGTGCATCCATACATGCATGAACCTTTGGTTCCCCAGGGACAAATAGCTCAATAGATAGGTAGAATAGCTATGACTTTTGTTGAGAGACAGCTACAGGAAAAAAAAGTGCCACAAAGAGAGACTTGAGCACAGAATCACCCCCAGTGGAACTATGATGTATGTCAAGGTCAGTCTTTTCAAGCTAACTCACTTCACTATGGAAGTGGATAGAGGAGAGAGATAAAGGGCAGGAGCTGTGACTCAGTATTACCCTACTCTTTCCTCATAGAACTATTTTCCATGTATGTAGTCAGACTTTCAGTTCACTAATTGGTCTCTTCAGCCATATCTAATCTGAACAATGCCTTTTCTATTTATTGGAAGACTGGTCTTGTGTTGAGGGGCTGCCAAAGATGTTGATTTATGGGATGCTGTTTGAATGAGTGGGAATGAACATAGTTGGACCAGTGGATTACATTATCTGTTACCTAGAGGCAGTACCTCTATGCTCAAGAACTGCCTTAACCATTAATAATACTTCTGGTACACAGGTAGGCATTTTTGCTGAGGCTTTAACAGAGCTCAGGGGAATGGGAGAATTCACATCTTACTACAAGAATTTTCACAGTTCCTTCGAGACAGACTCTTACACTTTTATCTACCATTCCAGATGGGCAGCCTAAGGGAGAGGTTCAGTCAAAATTTTAAGCAACTACAGGACAGGTTTGTGAAAGCAGATCACAAGAACTGAAACAAACTCCTTCCCTATTTCTTTATTATAATTCATGTCTCAATGGATTTCTCACTTTGCAAACTCCCTTATGGTCTAGAAAATCAACAGGGCCCTGTGTCTGCTTTAAAAAGCTTGTAAGGAGTGGCCACCAGGCTTTCAAAATGTATTAGAGTGTGTTTGATAGATGTATAAGTAAGTGCCTTAGGCTATTTTATTTTTTTAATAGGATTTTTTGTTTCTATGGACATTATAATAAAGGTGCCCAAGAAAGGGTTTCTTAACTAGTGGACACAATGAAGGAGATGGTGCAAATATTCTTTTCTTAATCAAAGCTTTCTTAATTGAAGCAGCTTTCTTTAATAGAACTTTAGAACAAAATATTATCATTTTGTTTTAATATTTCAATAGCTAGAAGATGGAGCAAAGCTAAGTACAAATAAATTGTCCCATCTTGGGGTACAGGGATGCTGCTTCAGTCATCATTAGGTCCAGGGCTCTGCCTCATCTCAGGAGATCATGCAATGTTCCAATTATTCCCGGCTTTCTTAAATGTAAATATTCACTGTATTTTACATAATGTTCCCTCTTGATCCAGTTAAGACCTTTTGTGTAATATTAATTACCTAAGTATTATCTGACATTGATTATTTCATAAGCAAGTTATAGAAAGAACTCAGTGATTCCTTATTTCACAAACTGTCCATTCCACACATTTTGGAAAAAAAGCATTCCTCTGCTTATTTTTATTTTGCTGAACATACATATCACCTATAAGGGTTAATGGACCCACCCCTAAATAACTGCTGTGCTTAGCTGTGTTTCCTGCTATGAGCACCTAAGCATTATGAGAGTCCTGTTCCATTTAACATAACCACTAGTTTAATACAACTCTAAGGGCTTAGATATTTTATCTATCTAAACATGACTAGTAAGTGTCACTTAACACATTTTAGGGCACATTTAACTTTACTTGACTCAAAATCATTGTTTTTCGAGCAACATGCTTCTCTTCTCCCCAACATAGAAAATCAGTTCATGGCTAAGTGGAAGGGCCTGTATGAGGGTCCTATCCAATGGATCAGAAAGGGAGATTACAGAATCATGTACCCATTAAACAAGAAAAAATAGAAGGTCCCAAAATCCTCATTTCTGAGGTAGGTAGGATTTACTGGTAGACATGAGGGTTGGTCCATAAAGATCTGGAATCCTAGATGTAGAAGCTGATAAGCCTTAACATTGCTAAGACAAAGACTTGTCCACATGGGCGACTGGTGCCTCCCAAGTCTGGGGAACACCAGATTGCCGACCAGGTGGTCCCCCAGCAGCCGATCGCAGAGCCAGCGGCAAAACTGGAAGTACACTTTCACTGGCACTTCCAGCTTTGCAGCTGGCACTTCCAGGGGGTGCACGGCCGATTTCTGCCTATGCATCCCCAGTGCTTGTTCAGTTATTACAGTAAGGAATTCTATCTACATTTTTCCAGGTCAAGATTTACCAAACTGAGATCAGTCCATGTAAAATTAAAACCTCCAACCTGTTAAATAACTAAGTGACTGTACAAACACAGAGCAAAAACATTAGACAATGTTAGACCTTGCAATTCTTGAAGACTCCAAGAATTCTTAATATAGTCCCATGGTGCTGGTCCTGATGCTGAATGATGTCACAATATTTTCTACATAGACTTTTAAAGACTGAATATCGTATTCCACTTTGATACATATTTGTCACTTGTCAACAACACCTTGATTACCTCAGAAAATCTAAGTTCATAACAGCTCTAATTTTAACAAAAGACAAGTGGCAAGTATCCTTTTTCTTCCATTTTAAGAAAAGACAAAAAAGCAGATTCAGGTACATTATTACTGTAGATTTTTTTATCAAATTTTGCAACTTTAGTAGCCACTGTAACAGATGCTACCCACAAGAATGTCCATGAAACAGTGGCATGTGATGAGTCCTTTCTGAAGATAAGAAACTGTCCTTGGTCAGCAGCTGCTGCTTTGGTGTTTGGACTTTACCCCTGTTCTAAGTTCAAACTCCTATGTCTGCAGTCACTTTGGAGCAGTCTGGGCACACAGTTTTCAGTGTGTAGAGCATTCTGCTAGAGTCAAAATCTTTATAATAGCTTAAATACCTAGCATTTGAAAAAGAATATCTGGCTATAAAATGGGCCAGAGGAGCACTGCAGTATTAACATGTAACATCTTCTTTCTACTTAACAATGTGTTGTATACCCCTTAAATGTCTACAGACAATGACAGAGACCAATCTGCATCACACACACAGTGCTGGAACACTTTGCATTTCATGAATGTCAAAATGCAAACTTATTTTCTTGGTATGGAACAGTAGCATTAGATGGAAAGAAATGGACCAACTGTCTGTTCTGTGGAAGGGAGCCTCCGATGGAATTTGTGAGGTCTCCTTACAACTTGCTAATAGCATCATCTCATTCCTTGTAGGCAAATAAAAAAAGGAAAAGTTCTCAAAGAGAATTAGCCCTTCAGGAATATAGAAGGGACAGGGTGAGGCACACTGGTTTGACAGCTAAAATGTCTTGTCTCCTTCCTGTTGGGGGAGGGATACTTGTTACCAACCAGCAACAGCAAGTCATCATGCACTAGGTGGGCTTTCACAGATTTATTTTATTGTATTGTATTGTACTGTATTTTATTCAGGCAAGTCCTTGCTGCATGAGATATTGGACATATGAACAAAAGGATTTTACCCCACATCTTAAATATATACATGTTAAGTAAAAGTCTTTTACTGAGGGTCAAATTACTGCAGGTCAGCACCCTCTAAACCATGTACATAAACAGTTACTGAAGAGCAAGTGGAATATGACAATGGCTTGTCTCCCTCCCTTTGTTCATACTTATATGCCCTTCATTACATGTTTGCAACTTTAAACACTGAACTTTCTTTTACATTTTCAGACTTTTATGATCAACAGGAATTGGCATGCAGCTACTTCATTGCTTGACCAGTATGGCAAAAACATTCATTTTCTTCACACTCCCAACATCACACTGTAGTCCATCTGCTTTGGTTTTCAGATTTCATAGGGTTATGAGAAGACCATCTACTCTTAACAGTGATTTTGCAATGGACTTGCCTATGGATTGATATCACTAGAGTATTTTGCTTTTTCTTGATGCACTGCTTCTCTGGTACTGTCCTTTGTAACCATGTTGTTTCATCTTATTTATGATCTATTATCACTTGCAGTTAAGCATTTCTTTGCTATTTGGCAGTGCCCCATGACTTTCAGAGCTTCCTTCTGAGGATGATGATGCTTTGCTTGTCTTGTTCCCCTTAAAACTTATCAATCCTAGGTTAATCATGATTTTATTATAATTTTCTGAGCATTTTCCAAGATTATGTAGCTCCAAATGTCTGACAGTTGGAAGTATTACCATGAGGTGTACTTCAGTTTTAATTTAGGTGAAATTAATTCATTTTCGATTAGAACAGTGTAGTTCTCTTGTTACTTGAAGCCCTAAGCTGTTATTTCCACTGACATTTCGTGATTTTCAGTATTCAAACTGATGTCCAAATTCTGTTGCCGCACACTGATGGATTTAGTCTGAAGTCAATCAGTTGAGTAAATGGAAACATTTATATTGCTATAACTGAGAATACAATTTAGCTTTTTAATTATTTTGTTTCACTTAATACTTTTCTCCATTCAAATGAACTTGTAGCATCATAGGCTTTTGTCCTTTTCCTGGTGTTTGCATGCTCTTGATCCATAGTGTAACTGGGATAAGGTAGCCTACGACCACTTTTACAGGGTTTTATGAAGTAAAGAATACTGGCCACTGTCTGAGATAGAATACCACTGTTCTTATCTAATATGGCAATTATTATTTTCAATATACCCATTCAAAATCATTTGGTAAACATGTCACTTTGATGACCAAATTAAACTGATCCTACAGAGCTCTGCTGAACATTCAAGTTAGCACTGATTTGGTATGCATATCTAAAGTATCTCAAAGGATTCAGTCAGCTTTGGTATGCTGAGGGGAAAGACAATGAAACTTTTTTTTTGCTAACTTGCCAAATACTATATGTAGCTTATTCTTTTTAACATTGCCATGCTATTATCCATTATGTTGTCTAGGAGGCTGCTTTTGGGTAACTAGAGGGTGGGGGTGCCTTGACTCCCCACCTCCTTCCCCATCTTCTAGTCTGACAGAGCAGTGCAAGGATCTACTCCTTCCCCATCTCCTGTGCCTCTCTCGGGCCTGTGGCCCACACGGGCTTTGCCATCCTCCTGGGCCACCAACTGGTGGAAGCTGCTGCTTACCTCCCTCTCCGAGACCACCATGAAAATAGGAAAAACTAAACAAGAAAAGTAAAAACCATGGGGAAGAACTCCATAGGGTGTTGAGCACTCTGCCTGTGTCTTCCACATCTCCCCTGACAGCCATCTCAGTCCACTGGGTACAACCAACAGCTGAGCAGAGGCAAAGGAGAAAAATGGAAAACAGACCCTCATTGGGTTAACATAAACCACCCCAGCCTACCATGTGCACCCACTTCACTGGGCTCTCCCTGGGCCCATCTGAACCACCCTTAATCCTCTGTATTCAGTCAATCCACAGGGCCCCTCTGGGATTGAAATGTCCTCTGCACTCTAAATGCATTCACTTCTCTCTCAGCATCCTTCCCGAGTCAACACAAAAGAAAAGTTCTCAGTCCTCTGCAACCCTTGGGGTCCCACTCAATCAGTCAGCAGAAGCTTCTCCTCCTGAGCAGTGGCTCTTTCTATAGGTCTTGCTGTGACACTTGTCTCTTACGATGACTCTGTCCTGCTCTGCCACTGGGGCTATTCATCTCCACCTCTGCCTTGAGAAAGGGTTTATACCCCAGGTAACCTCTCCCACTCAGTTAGCTGACTTGGCTTCCTCTTATGTAACTCAGGTGCTGCCAATCTTTCTTCTTTCCTTCCTACTGTTCTATTTTGTAGTGTTTTATGACTTTAATAGATTCAGAGGACTGGTTAGCAGGGTGCTAGGAGCTAAGAACTTGGATGCATTTAGAGCCCAGGATGGGTGGACATTCCTCAAGGAAACCATTCTTTGGGCTAAGAGTGAGTCAATCCCATGGCAGAGGAAAGGGGGCAGGGAGGTCAGGAAGCCCTTTTGGCTAACCAGGGGCATCCAAGATACCTTAAGGGCAAAAAAAGAGGTGTACAGAAAATTTAAGCAGGGAGTAGCTATCAAAGAGGAGTATAATTCTTTGGCCCGCACCTGCAGGGAGTCGGTCAGCAAGGCCAAGGCAACTCTAGAACTCAGGCTGGTGTCAGGGATTAAGGACAATAAAAAGTCCTTCTTTATGTATGTTAGGAGCAAAAAGAGGGTGCAGGGTAACATAGGACCCATAGAGGATGAGCAGGGGGGCTTAGTGATGGATAGCAGGGACATGGCAGAGCTCTTCAATGAGTTTTTTTGCCTCTGTCTTCTTAAATGGGAATCTAGACAAACCCTCAACATATATCACAGACACCAACAAAGGGAACATCAGTTGACAAACAGTCAGTGCCAACACAGTAAAAAACACTTGGAGGGAGTGGACATATTCAAATCACCAGGGCCAGAGGGACTCCACCCATGGGTAATGAAGGAATTAGCGGGGGTCATAGCTGATCCACTGGCAAGAATATATGAGTGCTCATGGTGCTTGGATCAGGTTCTGGAGGATTGGAAGAGGGCTAACATCATCTAAATCCTTAAGAAGTGGAGGAAGGAGGACCCAGGGAACTATAGACCAGTGAGCCTTACCTCTATCCCTGGGAAAATCCTAGAAAAATTATCAAGAAGCACATCTGTGGGAGCCTGCTGGCTAATGTGATGTGGAGGGGTAACAAATATGGGTTTTTAGCAAGCAGGTCCTGCCTGACTAACCTAGTGTCCTTTTATGATAAGGCCACCAAATGTTTAGATGCAGAAGTTGAGGTGAATGTTATCTATCTGGACTTCAAGAAGGCCTTTGACAAGGTATCCCATGCCATCCTTATAAATAAACTGAGCGGATTTGCCTTGGATGATTACATGGTAGAATGGGTAGCAAATTGGCTCAAGGGTCACATTCAGAGGGTGGTAGTGGATGGGTCGGTGGCAACCTGGAAAGATGTGGGCAGTGGAGTCCCTCAGGGCTCAGTTCTGGGGCCAGTGCTGTTCAACATCTTCATCAGTGATCTGGATGAGGGGGTGGGAAGCAACCTGTACAAATTCACAGATGACACAAAATTATGGGGTGCAGCTAATACCCATGAGAGGAGGAACCATATCCAGGCTCACCTAGATAGGCTGGGAAAGTGGGCAGAGAGCAACCGGTTGCAAGTCATTAAGGAAAAGTGCAAGGTACTGCATCTAGGGAGGAAGGACTGCCATCATACCAACAGGCTGAGGGGTGACCTTCTCGGCTCCACTGAGGCAGAAAACGATCTTGGAATCACTGTTGACTCTAGGATGAAGATAAGTCGCCAATGTGATGAAGCAGTTGGCAGAGTCAATCACATCTTGTTGTGCATCCGTAGGTGCTTCTCAAACAGGTACAGGGGAGTGATTCTCCCCCTCTATGCAGCACTGGTCAGACTGCAGCTGGAGTACTGTGTCCAGTTCTGGATGCCGCAGTTCATGCGAGATGTGGACAACCTGGAGAGGGTCCAAAGAAGGGCCACTTACCTGATTAGAGGCCTGGAGGGAAGGCCCCATGAGGAAAGGGTAAGGGACCTTAACCTCTTTAGCATCTCCAAGAAAAGGCTGAGAGGGGACCTTGTGCCAGCATACAAATTCATAAGGGGAGAGCAACATGAAGTAAGTGATGATCTGTTCACCAGGGCACCACCTGGAATAACAAGGAGCAATGGCCATTAGCTGCTAGAGGTAAGGTTTAGGCTGGACATTAGGAGAAAGTTCTTCATGGTCAGGGTTGCTAGAATCTGGAATGGGATCCCAAGAGAGGCGGTGCTCACCCCATCCTTGGGGGTCTTCAAGAGGAGACTGGACAGGCACCTGTCTGGGGTCATATGACCCTAGGGTTGGTGACTCTTTTCTTGCCTGCCAGGGGCAGGAGGTTGGACTAGATGGCCCACTGAGATCCCTACAGACTATGAATCTATGAATCTATGTCTCTTCTTTATCACCCGTGCATTTATAAAATGTGTTTTTCTTTGACGTTGTTATTTATCCTTTCATCTGAACAGATTTTATTAAAAGAAGATTTCAGTATTTCCACTTATTCATCCACCAGGAATTTTTTTTTAAAGATTTTACTTACAAAATGCAACGTATCTAGAAACCCTTTACATATTATGTTGGCTAGGGAGATGGAAACAACTATAGCTTGAAGCTTAAATTACTGTTAAAACATTTGTTTTTGTTTTCAACCCTAAAATAGTATTTGTGGTTCTGTTCCCAGATTGCAAGTCTTAGAAGGGGAGGCTGAAGGAATTAGGCATGTTCAGCTTGCAGAAAAGATGCTTAAGCGGAGGCATTATAGAAGTCTTCAAATACTTGAAGGTCTGTCATAAAGAAAGCGTAAAGTACATGCTCTCTCTTGCTTCAGAGAGTAGGTTGTAGTAGATTGTAGCCTCTCTTCTCAGTCTGTTCTATCCCTGTCATCATGGTGGTACTCCACTGTTCTAGTCCATACCCTCTGTCCCCATCCACAAGGGATGGAATACCACCATGATGGTGGGAACAGAGGGGATGGAGCTCAATGCTACTGCTGCTTCCAAGGAGCAGGGCAGGGGGTGAGGGCACCACTGCTGGCCTTGCCTCCCTACTCTGTCCCCCCCATCATGGTGGCTTTCCTCCATGCCAGTCCGTCCATCCCCATGGCCATGACATGGAGGGAATGGAGCTGGCCAGCACCGCTGCTGCCTCCAAGAAGCAGGGCTGGAGGGGTGGGGGTTAGGCCAGAGGCATTGGCTTTACCCTCCTTGCTCCATCCCCTCCATCTCCACTGTCATGGCAGCACTCTGCCATGTGTGTCTGTCTGTGTGGAGCAGTATGATTGGTTGTTTCAGTAAGCATTGTGATTGGCTTCCAAAAAACTAATGAGAGTGCTCCAAAAGTGTTATGGACAGACACACAGACGGACTAAACCCTTTATTTATATAGAATTTGTTTTTTTATTCCAAAACAGAACAAAAAACTTGTTTTTTTCCAAATAAACAAAACTGTTTAAAACGTTTATGACAATGTAAAATTTCATTTTTGACTCTTTAAATGTTTCTGTTACTTTACATAATAATATAAATATGAAGTTGACCTAAGAATGAAGGAACAAAAAATCTCTATTGTTCTGTTCTGAGGGTGTGTGTAGGTGACACGGGCTTTAATGTAGAGTGCCTGAACATTTTAAGGAGGATTTTTTTGGTGCAGTGTGTTTTTGTTTGCATGACATGGCATTCAGGTTTGCACAAATGACACTTTTGAGTTAAGTCTCATGTGTCATTCCCTGCAGATTTCAGCAGGGAGAGTCAAATACCAATTTACCCCTTTAATGTGTTTCCTAATATATTACAGCAGGAGATGCAAGTAAACCACCCAGCCTCCCCAGTCCCCACACCTGAACTCTCACTGGGCAGTCCCGACTCTCACTGGGAGTCTCCCCTGGGCACGGTCATGGTCACCACAAAATCCTTGTCACTTGCACCCACTTATTCTCAGTTGGTCTGGTCTCTCTCCATCAGTATCCAATCCCAAAGACCCCATCCCAATCCCAAAGACAAGTTGCTTGAATCCTGCACTGCTGTTCCTTTCTGTTCCCATCCCATCGTGTTACAAATATATGTTTTTTTTTCTTTTATTTACTATAGCTGCTATGATAACTGCTATGATATCATAAAATATTCATGGTTTAGAGTTGCAGGTGGGTGGGTGTTTGTTGCTACCTAGTTGACTGGTGATTGCTGTCAATGTTGGTGGTGATGGCGAACTCTCCTGGCTTTTTTTTCTGGTTTTCTTGGACTGCATTTCCCAGCATTCCCAAGCTCATTAATCATTGTACAGTTATCAATGGGAACTCCCACTGCAACCCTCCTGTTCCCTGGCCAGGTACACTGTCAATCTGTTTGTGTAGTGCCACATACAGCTTTTGGAGGTGTGTTGTGAAATGTTTTTGAAATGATTTTGGAATGTTTTTTTAAATTCTAGGTTGCCATTTGGCTTGGTTTCCCACCCACCTAGCCTGCTAAGAGCTATAATAATTAACCTTCTCACCCATGGTGGTGGGGGGGGTCATTCAGATGTGGGTGATGGTGCATAATGACCCCCTCCCCCAAACCACTAACAGACTGGAAGCAACAACCCCCTAGCCTAGTCCAGATTTCCTCCCCCTTCCCCTGGCCATCCTCCCCTCTGCCCTCCATCCAGAACACCACATGCCCCTGTAGACAGACACAGATTTAAAGTGTAAATGAATTTATTTTAACATAACCAAGAGAAAGAACAAAGCTTCCTAGGTGTTGTTGTCAGCAATATATCCTGCCAGACAATCATGCACAAGGGCTGCCCGACCAACCTCTCCTTGAGGATATCTCCTCAGTTCCTGTGCTGCTGCTGCCCGGACACATCTATGTTGTCTGGCCACTGCCTGTCATGCATCTTCTTCGCATGACTCCTTGAAGACTTTTCCCCAGCTCTCACAGATATTGTGCAGCATTCAAGCTGCCACTACAAAGGCCATGATATTTTCTTGCTCCATCTCAAGCCAGCACATAAGTGCCTTCCATCATCCTTTCAGTCATCCAAACGCATATTCCACAGCCATCCTGCAACTGCTTCTGTGTGTCGGTGATGTTCCCTCATAAGGTTTCATGATCCAGAACTTTAGGGGGTAGGCAGCTTCCACTAATATGACTGGGGGAACAGTGACACTGTGGATCACTATCTCCTACATGCTGGGTGCATAGTGTCCTTTCTCCACAAGGCCAGGCATAAGGCATAAGCAGTACTACCACCTCCTCCTCCTCCTGCTCACCCATGTCCTCCATATTCTCTATGTTGGAGGACTCTTCACTGGATTGTTCTCCTTCGTCACATATTTCATCTTCATTCTCCATTTTGCCCCTCTCTGTCAGCAGTGACTTCTCACCCATCTGCACCAAGTGGGGGGGGGGGGGAGGAGGGGGTAAGAACTGTAGGGTGTTGTGTGGTCTGGAGCTTGATGTAACTGTTTTTTCAACTCTTCACCTTGGCACCCCAGGACATTGGAGCTTTTGCACATCCTATCATCCTGAGCTTAGCATCCCCTGGTGTTCTGAGGTAATCAAGCTTGCAACCAAAAAATGTTTTGCCTACTCCTCTCCTGGTAATGTAAGCTACTCAAAACTTTTTCCACTTTAGGGAAAATAGGCTGTGCTTCTTTAATAAAATTATTTTGCTCAAGCAGGCAGGTAGGTATAAATTTTTGCAACATTCTGAGCCACTGAGCAGCCATCCCAAAGTACAATGGCCTTATGTACCCTAGCACCAGGTCTTGTTTGTTGTTAAACTGTGTGCTTCATCACCTTTGGGTGTTTTGATACTTACAGGTAATGATTTCACAATCCTTGGAATTTTTCCAGACCCTCATGCAAGCATAGCCTGGGTATAATGGTCCCCTCCCACCAATTTTTCCAGCCCCCTTTCACAAATTGCTTGTGTTGTTGACCACAAACTGCTTTGTCATGTCTCAGAAAGCCAAAGCCAGCAGTATGGAGCCCACAGCCCCGGAGGCTGATAACTCCAATGCCGATGGACTCAAGTGGACCTGGGAAGAACTTTAGGAATTAATTGACATTTGGTCAGAGCAAAGGAAGTAGACTGGGAAGTAGGAGGAATAAGCCTGTTTGTGTCAAAATCACAAAAGGCATGCAAGCATGAGGGCACAATCATGACTGGACCCAGGCCCGGTGCAAGATCAAGTCCTTGAGATCAGCATTTTACAGAGCCAAAGATGTGAATTCTTGTTCTGGGGCAGGTCACACATTTGCTCCCTTCTATGACAAGCTGTCCATCATTCTCTCCAAGGATACAAGCTGGGTATGGAGAATTTTAGCAGGAGGAGGAGGAGGAAGAGGGGGAGCAGGAGGTGACAGCAGCCCCTCCTGAGAGTGAAACCATGGGCAGCATGTCTTAGCTATACAGAGACCACTCCCTGTTCCCTGCTGACCATGAGTGGCAGGAAGAACTGTTGGTCACCATACACTTAGTGCCAGTTAGCCCCATTCCATGGATTAGCAAAGATAATGAAGCAGGAGAGGTGGAGGGTCAGGAAGAAACCCATGCAGCTGATATATCATCCACTGTTACCAAGACCCAAGAACATGCTGGACCTGGTAAGTCTTTTGTAATGCACCTCTTGCCACTGCCAGGAAACTCCCAGGTTCATGCTGGTTGGATTTGGGGGTCTGGAGGGGAGGTGGAGAAATTTATGTGTTTCTGTAGGTGGGTCACCATGTTATTTCATTGGTGTTGCATGATGGGTTTGATAGCTCATAATGTAACAGATAGTAAACTAATTATTTGCTTTAATTAATTTTTTTCACTAGCACAGGCAGTGGCAGCTGTGGACCTGTTTCCGAAGTGAGTACTTGTAAGTTTTGGGCAGTATGAATGGTGCCCCACTGTTGCAGAGTTTGTTTCCATGCCTGTCAGCATTTTGTGCACTGCATGGTGGGGGTGGGGGTGTACTTTCCTTCTCTTGGAGACAAGGCAACCATTGATTTTTTCTTTGTTTATCAGGCACTGCAACCCATGGCTGCCTGGAACGGCCCCCCACTCACACTACAGAAGAGCACTGCAGAGATTTTTGCAGCAAGCAGAGACAGTTCCATAAAACCTCACTCGAGGTTTTGGCAGACTCCTCAGTAGCCAGAGCAGAACATGCAGATGCCTGGTGGGATGAACTCCATGAGTCACTGCTTAAGGATGATGCCATCCTCAAGAAAGTGTGGGACACCATGCAGAATTTTAAAGATGTGATCAACAAGTCCCATGTTGAATTACAGAGGTCACAGGACAGTTGGAATGATGCCTTTCAGAGTGTGTAGAAGTACCTCTTAAATAAACAGGTATCATGCCTGAAAAGGAAACGTTGGTCCACTCGTCTTGCTTCTGCAAAATGAATGGAGAATTACAGCCAAACATCTTCCCCCTAACTCAGTGGGATCACAGGAAGGCCGTAAGACTGCCAGCAGGGCCGGGAGGGCACCACTCCATTTCAGGGAGACAGAGACGGTTCTGGGTCATGGTGGGGTAAAGGCAAAACAGCACAAGTAACTATAATAGTCTGTTGTAAACAATAAAACCTCATGGTTTCCTGGTTTCCTGTGTCTGCCTCCATATCCACCCTTACACTGCTTGGTTGAGAAGGTGGATTTTGTTCATTGTTTAGGTTCATTTCTCTGTTCAGTTATCCTGCTGCTTGCTGCATGGGGCCAAAGGGGAGGGTTTGGGAATCTCTCTTGCACAGGTTCACAGGCGAATCTCCAGAACTAAACAGGGGGGCTGCCTAGGTGGCTTGCAACACAGAAGTGCTGGCCTGCACACCAGCATTTTGCAAAGGCAGTACTCACTCTACAAAATCACTTTTGAGTCTATTCTTACTTATTGCTTCTGTTTTCATCTCCCTTAGTTTCATAGATGTTAGGGTTGGAAGGGACTTCAGTAGGTCATCGAGTCTGACACCCTGCCCTGGGCAGGAAATAGCACTGGGGTCAGAATACTCCAGCTAGGTGCTTGTCCAATCTCCTCTTAAAGACCCCCACGGTAAGGGAGAGCTCCCTTGGAAGCCCATTCCAGATTCTGGCAAATCTTTACTGTGAAGAAGTGCTTCCTAATATCCAACCTAAATCTGCTGTCCATCAATTTGTGGCCATTGTTCCTAATTGGTGCAGGGGGTGCCCTAGTAAATAGAGGATCTCCTATTCCCTACTGCCCTCCACTGATGAATTTATAGGCAACCACAAGATCACCTCTCAGCCTTCTCTTGCAATAGCTGAAGAGATCTAGGTCCCTCAGTCTCTCCTTGTAGGGCCTTCCCTGAAGGCCTCTGACCGTATGAGTGGCCCTTTCTGAACTCTTTCAAGATTCTCTGCATCTCTTTTGAAGTGTGGCTCCCAATACTGGACATAATACTCCAACTGCAGCCTGACCAGTGCTGCATAGAGGGGAAGCATCACCTCCCTGGACCTGTTCGTCATGAATCTGCTAGTGCATGATAAAGTGCAGTAATCCATGTTGATTACTTTGTCACATTGATGACTCATGTTCATCTTGGACCAACTATGACTTCAAGATTCCTTTCTGCTGCTGTGCTGCTGAGAAGGTCATCCCCCAGCCTGTAAGTTTGTTGGTGGTTCTTTTTGCCCAGGTGCAGCACTTTGCACTTGTCTTTGTTGAACTGCATCCTATTCTGTCCTGACCATTTTTTTCAACCTGTTTAGATCCAACTGGATCCATTCCCTACCATCTGGTGGGTTAACTTTGCCCCATAATCTGGTATCCTCTGTGAACTTGGACAGGGTGCTCTCCATGCCCTCACCCAAGTCACTGATTAAGACATTGAATAGCAATGGTCCAAGGGCTGAGCCTTGTGGGACACTACTACCCACATCTTTCCAAGTTGATATTGACCCATCCACTGCCACTCTACGGGTGCAACACCTAAGCAAATTTGCCATCCACCTGACCAATGTAATCATCTACATCAAAGTCTATTTACGAGAACAGAATGAGAACAGAATAGTGTATTAAAGACCTTCTTAAAGTCTAGGTAGATGACATCTACCTCGACTTCTGAGTCTAAGTGTTTTGTGATTTGGTCATAAAAAGAAACAAGGTTAGTCAGGTAGGATCTACTTGCAATGAACCCATGCTGGTTTCCTTTCAGCATTATTTCCCCTGCTGGGCTCCCACAAATACGATCCTTAATGATTTTTTTCCAGAGTTTTCCCAAGGATGGAGGTGAGCCTAACTGGCATATAGTTTTCCGGTTCCTCCCTCCTCCCCTTCTTGAAAATAGGGACCATATTGGCCCTTTTTGAGTCCTCTGGGACCTGACCGGAGCACCCTGAGTGCTTGAACAGCCATGCCGGTGGCTCTGCTATGACACTGACCAATTCCTTCAGCAACTGGAGCACACTGCAAATTAACACATCTCTGGGTAGTGTTAACTGAAGGTGCTAAATAAACTTTCGAGTGGTGGGAAATCCCAGGTCATGCAAAAATAAATGCAGTTGCATTTAGTTGACATAAATTGGAAATATGGTTTCATCTACATATGCCCTGAGAAAGTAAAAATGCTCCAATTCAGACGTTATAAAACCAAATGTCATCAATAGTGACTTTTTCTGGAAAGTTTTACTTTCAATGAAAAGGCATTTTCCTAAGCAAAATCCTTCCATTGGGGAAAAAAAAAAATTCCATTTTTTAATTTATTCTTTTTCATGGGTGTCTGTGGGACATTTGTATATACCATGTCTTCTGCAAGATAATGAATAGAGCAGGCAGGTTGGAGCAGAGCAGCACTTCAACTTTTTTATAAACATGGTTTTTGGAAGTACCAGTTTTGCTTTCATAGGAAAGACTGAAATGAGTTTGTATTAAAGCAGGGTCCAAACACTTTCTGTGTAAGTAGAATATATTGTGTGTTTCCCAAAAGTCTCTGGGTATTTCCTGAGTACAGATGCATTGATATAATTTTGACAAGAAAAAGAATTTAAAGGTTGAGATTTTCAGCGGAGTTAGATGATTATATCTTCCTGAAATTGAGAGGGATTTTTGATTCATTGAAAAATTCTGCCATATGGAAAATTATTTCAACACAAGATCTGGGAGTTAGTTGAACCAAACTTAAATAGTATTGCGATATGGCCAATCATTCTCATCTTTCGAGTGTCAGTCAGATATAGAACCCAAATGTATACATGCTGAAATTTAAACTGAGAAGAGTAGGGAGAGTTCTAGAAGCATAACAGGATTAGAGGTACATATCTTTTCTGTGGTATTATAAGTAATAGTTTATTTTCAGAACAATTTATATTTTCTTCACCTCTTGAATAAGGATGGGGTATGGGGACTAGAAAAGAAGCAGGCAGGACTGAGTTTAGAGATATAAACTACTGAGTTCATTTTTATGTCAAGGAAATGGTTCTTCCATGTATAATACTGTAATGTATAAAAATAAAGCTGCCCCGCTCTTTTTGGTCAGGCTGTGTTTCTCTCTATTTGCATTGCCATTTTGCTTCACTGATTGCCATTTGTAGTGATCATTAATCTATAAGGATGACATTATCCTTTAAAATAGGCCCTGTTAGTACTGATGTGTTTGTTCTTGCTTAACATTATTAGTGGGCTTTCAGTTTTAAGGATAAAATTGGAAATATATGTGTGCAGTGATGTGAGGGCTTGTTATTTTGTCGGAAGTAAAATGGAATCTTGTCTCTTTCTGAATGAGATTCAATTTCAGTCATGAAATGAACAGCTTCTTGGAAAGCTTATGTGAGTCAATTATACATTCACTGACCTCTCTTGGCAATAACATGTTGGATGATGCCTTATAAATGTTGGTTTGTCCTCACAAGAGGAAGATTTGAGTCTGGTCCAGCAAGCATTTATGCACATGGATATTTTTTTCCTAATGTGGCAATTACTAACAACTGTAATAAGACTGGTTATGTGAGTAAAATAACTCTGATATGTTTGCAGGATCAGCCCTTGACTTATATATGTAATTCTGAATTGACAGGAATTTCATGGAATGTATTAATTTTAAAATTGTTTGCATTTGTATGCACATACATGGAACTTCAGGGTGGTTTATTTTGTTCATCTTTTTAATTATATTCTTCTATAGATGAGCAACCATTAAAAATACAATGAATTTCATGGCAAACAAATTCAGTAAAGTACTGTGAAAAGATATAAAAATGTAATACTGATTCATTTCATTCTCTTCACTTTGCTTATCTTTGCTCCTTTCCCCATAAACAAAATGGATATAACTGGTCTCTGCATCCCCAGTATAAAATGTTAAGCTATTATAGCAGGAATTATTATAATTATAATCAGTGGCATCCTAGGAGGACCTTATACTACTTATATTTACTTTCCTGGAGTATGGTGAAAATTTTCGAGAGAAAGATATGAAAGTTGGAATGAGAATGATATTCTTCCTCATTCTAGAAAATGCCTTAGTTTCAAACCACTCAAAATTGCTAGCCATTTGTAAGAGAAGGTTCTTTGGGTAAATCTGATATATTTTATTAGACCAAGACAAATAATTGGAAAAATTCTTCTTTGCATGCTTTCAGGTATAAATACCCTTCATCAGGCTGAGGAACCATCTTCAGTGTGTGTTCGTCCTGGGTGGAATGAATAATAAATCATTGGTAACATAACTTATACATATTTGTAAGATAATTCTCAAAGGAGCTAAATTTTGCTCTTCTGTATCCTTCCCCCAAATCCTTTGCAGTGAAATAAGTGCAGTTTGAATGTGTAGCATGGCAAGTGGTATGGATTCAGAGAGGATTTTGCAAGCAAGCTATGCAGATCCATCATTTCTTTCTCACCAAATGAAGTGGAAAGTGTATCAGTGTCAAGTCTTTGAGCTACACTAGTAGGTTTACAGTTGCACCATATCTTGGGAGAATGTTTTGCCTTATTATAGTAGCAGGCCTGACAACTCAGACTGGGTGCTACATTCAGAATTTGCCCCTAAGAGAAACACTAAGTGTTAGGCCTATGGGAATAGGAGTCAAGTTCTATCACATTTAGTCAGAGGCAGACCCAAAGGGTGGGGAGGGGGGGCAATGGTACAGTTGCATGTCCATTGAATCCTGCTCCACCCAGACTTTAAAACTAACTGTCTGGGAGGAGCAACAGTATTTCTAATTGGGCAGCACTGAGAGAGTCATGGCTCATTATCATTTCCCTAATTCCTGACAATCTCTCTCCACTCCACAGATGTTAACATCCCTCTATCCTTTTTAATAGTCTTGATGTCTCACTATTCAGACTATCCTTCCTTCTGTAATTCTTCTATCAGTTAGTCACTCCTGGCAATGTTTGTCTTCTATTTCACATCCGTGAAGGTTATTTTCATCTGTAGCTAAAAGCCTGAACTCAGGTGTGACAACATTAATTCAGGTATGGAAATGATTCACAGTGACATATTGGAGGCACTGTCAAAATGCTCAGGAAGTCTATATTTAATTGTATGAATCTGAATAAGAAATATACATTTAGCTATACTGGGTGTGTCTAAACAAGATGCTAACTGTGCGACACTGTGCAGTAGCATACCAGGCAAACCCATGCTAATACACTATTGCACAGTAGTATTAAGCTACTGAGCAGTAAGTGTAACTGTGGCAACATGGTCAGTCCACACCAGCCCCAAACTGGTAAAGCCCCTTTTGACCCAAGCTGATAGGGGCCAAGGATAATGGGGGAAACCCTCCCACTTACCTAGAGGAAAGCTGGAGCTGGAGCAATGTGCAACGCAGCCATGCCACTTTTAAGCTTGTTCTCAATCAGAGTGGGTAGTGCACAGCTGATGACATCAGCTCAGCATGCCACCACAGGAAACTTAAAAGGCATGGAGGGTGCTGAGAGGAAGGGGCATCTTCCAGAACAGTCAGGAGCTTGCTCTAAGTGTCTAGAGCCAGGTAGCAGGGGGAGGGAGTCAGCAGGGCACCTGCCAGAAGAGGCAGGAGCTTGCCTTGGGCTGCTAGAGCCCAGTGGCAGGGGTAAAGAACTGGCAGGAGAGCTGCTAGAAAAGAAAGAACTCCAGTTGGGGTAGAGATACAATTAGAGTAGAGAGAGAGCATGGCAGAAGTATCTGGCAATTCCACAGAATTTATTTATTGTCTCTCTTATTTTTTCATTTGTAACCTGCCTCTGAGGTTATAGAGGAAGGGATCACAAGGAAGAAAAACCCTGAGTGAAAGAAGCAGGGTTCCTTTTTCTTTGACTCAGAGTCCTAGTCTCTTTAAAAGGCAAAAGGAAACATAGGATCGGTTTGAGAACCCTCAAAGAGGGCCTGGATTGGAGCCTGAGGATGGTAGCAGCTGGTGAGTATCACAGGATTATCATCTTCAGCAGTTGGTGAGTGGACAGGTTATAAGGGAGGTAGAGCCCCATGTCGGCCTTAGTGGTACTGTAAGTAACCCCGGGTGGGAGCTTAACCAAAAGTACACTGAACCCCACCTTTACTATAACACTAAGACATAGCAGGTGAGTTGGGGTATAGGCCTCTCAGGAGAGGTTGCATAACAACCCATGGATATGGCACCGAGGCTTGATAGTGACTAAAAACCTGTGCATTGGTGCTACTGTGCAATAGCACAAGCTACTACACATTGATTTAGTACTTGATTAACCAAGTACTAAACTTAATGAGCAGTAGCTATGGTACGTTAATGAATGTGTAGATGCACACAATGACTATAGGACTAATGACAATAGTTTTTGACTATTTTTTCCTAGTTTATTGTGCTTTTTCAAATTGAACATATAATTTAGCAAACTAATGCACATTCCAGTAGTTATATTTTTTTCTGATTTGTCCTCAAATTTAATAATATAGCTCTACTCCCCCCTCATATTAGTTAAGCTTCTAGTTTCTCTTTCACTGGAGAAAAATGTGTGTTGTATTTTATGTAATGATGCACCACACTATCTGCACTCTCCTTTTCAAAATCCTTCATCCACCCTTGATATTAGTTTACTAAATGCCATCCTCTTGTAGTAAGAGGATAAATGTCTCATATGATTCTAAATGAATTTTATTTCTAATTATATGGCTAAGCCTCAGATATATTCTAGATAGTTTTATAAATTTAAAATACAAACCTTTGAAATTTTAATTGGATATTCAGTTATTATAGAGTTAAGCATGTTTCAATTTTTATCCTATTTATAGAATACAAGATTATACAGGGGGTGTCACTGGAATCTGACAGATTTAATTCAGCCTGAGACAAGTGTAATAACTTGATAAGAAAGTAGTATCCTTTATTATTGATTCATTATAATTCTCTCTCATCATTCTTTCCTTTTGTTATTCCTTTCAATAAAGTATGCAAAAGACAAAATCAGTGGGCCATATATGTGCCTCTAATTACACAAGATTGCTTGATTAGCTGTCTTTCTTTCACAGAACCTTGACAAATATTAGTGCATCTGACAAAGAGAAAGAAAAGGCATTTTTTCTAGAACTGAAAATAGTAGTGAAATTATTTTAAAGCCAAATGAATATAAAATGAAAATGTACATTTTTCTTACATTTCCAGGATAATTAAAGAAAGGGAGACGCACTAGTTTTCTGTAAGGAAGTTTTGTGAAATCCTGCCTCCATTGAAGTCAACAGCAAAACTCCCAAATCAGGTTGCGTCCAACACAGTTGTTGTTTGAGTGCAGTATTAAATAACTCCAGATAAATGTATTTTTTAATGAAAGTTTCATTCATGTGGAATAAATTGGTTTAATACTTACACAGGTCAAAAATTCATTGCAGTCAGTTTTCACCTCTGAATCTCTTGTCCAAAAGTGGGATCCAGCCGAGGTATATCAAGAAGTTATCCATGTGGGAAACAAATTGTTGTGGGATTCTTGCTTTTTAAAAATAATTTGTATGGTCTCTGTTTCTTCATTTTTTCCTTGTGATACAAATATTTTTTTCAATAATCAGAGTGAGGACTGATTATTGTGTGAAGCCAGAAAAAACTTGAAAGTATAATGAGAGGTAATTGAGACATATAAAACAATAATAGTATAAACAAAACAAGAATAATAAGACCATGTCTTCAAACTGCAAACTAATGGTCACAATATTAAGAATCTCAGTGGATACCTATCTGAAATTTAAATTTCTTTTCTAAGCTTTTTGATGTGGAAGTAGGCTAGACACTTAAAAATATGTAAGTTCTCAAAATGGGACAGATTTTCACTTCTGTATGAAAAGTTCATATTGAATGAAGATTTCTTAGTGAAAATACTGACAGAATTGTCACACTGCTTTTTTCCCAGGTCCATGAATACAGGGATATGTGGAAAAGCACTAGAGATGGCTGCCCTAAATCTTTTTTTTCTTTTTAATATACTATAACTCATTAAATATATATGTAAAATGATACATGTATCTACCTCTAAGTTCTTTTATAATATCTCTTTTCTGTCCACACTACCAATAAAGAAAAGACAATCCCAGATTTGACCATCCTGTCTTGCTCTTTGCTCAACGTTTTTTTTAGTCCTTCTTCTGGCCTTTACCCTGTTATTTTTTGTACTTAACAAGCATGTCTACACATGCAATTAATGCACATTAATTTCCCCCACTGTAAATTCATGTGTAGTAAACTACCCCTAGGTGTGCATCTACACACGTGCTCAGGTCAAGAACAAATTGCACCCAACAGGAGCAGTGTGGACCAGAGCTGCTTCTGCCCTGCTCTGTCTTCTACAGCAGCCAGGGGGAGCTCCAGGCTCCAACTGCAGCTGCCTCAGTGCTAGCCCTGGACTGGCAGAGGGTTCCAGAGGCAACCCCATGCTGGCAGAGGGAACAAGGGCTTAGTCTTCATCTTTGGGGTGGCAAGAGGTTAGCTCCAGGTGGTGAAGAGCTCAGGGCTTACTCCTGAGCTCTGTGGGTTGAGGGACCTGTTCCTGGTTGTGGGGCAGCCTGGAGCTCAGGACTAAGCTCTGAGCTCTGTGCCACCCAGAATTGCTCCTCGAGCTGGGGACAGATCCTTCCCTGCCCCCCACCCGTCCTCCCTGAGCTCAGGACTAAACCAAGCAGGGCTTACCCAGAGCAATTTATTCCCAGGTCAGAATCTACATGTGCATTTAGGAACATTAACGTAAAACACTGTTATGTAGTACCTGTATCTGTCAGTACTACCCAACAGCCTTTACATGAATCTAGATAGTGATACCTTACTGCACATTATATTAATCTAATATGCAGTGAAGCATATGTGTAGACACACCCAACAGCAAAGAAGTGGAATGCATTTAGCATTTGTGTGCTATTATGATTTAATGTTTTATAACTCTAGGTTTATTTAGTGACATTACTTACATATATAAAATCCAGCATGCATAAAGGAATTGCAAGTTTGGGGCTGTATGTTTTAAAGTTTATTAGTCAGGCACTAATCATCCATATACATTTAACTAGTACCTTGTAATGTTGTTGGAATACTAACCGGAATTAAGAACAATACATATTTTCACAACTATCTGCTGTTTCATCTGTTGCTTTAGTAAACTAAATGTGTGGGCACGTTAGCTGAGGAATATATAAACAAATAGTTGTAGACAATAGCAGGGTACATCTTAGATTTAACATAGTTAGCATGTTCCAATAATCAGTATCACCCTTTTTTGTGGAGCTCAGTGGCAGACTTCATGACATACTTTTTTCTGTTTTAGTAAATGTCATAGTTTTGAAAAGGTTGATAATGCTGCCATAAAAGATGTCCCCATAAGTTTCACCCAACATAGTGCTGTGTAGGTGCTACATTTTGAGTGTGGAAGCAGTTTCACTGAATTATTCATGTTCTTGAAGTTAGACATGATTACCTTATCTAACATGAGACCTATATTGCACAGAAAAGTCCTTCTCTTGCTGAAGTTCTTATCAACTTCTATAGAAGCTGCTTTTGGGCCATTATTGTTAAGGAATTAATAACCTGCATGAAGGTGATTGAGGATACATCCATGTGTGCAACATAGCTTATTACAATGTGACTGCTGAAATTTTATAGATGTTACTTTTAAAATATCAGTCTGCAAGAGATGATGCTTGTGTAAAGCATTTTACCCTTTTATAGATGTCAAAAATGGCCGAAATATTACCTGTTTGGGATGTCACAAGTCTTTCCACATTTGTTTCACAGAACATAAAAATGCATTGCCTTATAATGGAGTAGAAAGGTCTGCTGTTTTATTGCTGGGGTAGAATGTTCAGAGCTTTTTGTTTGCATGTAAAACTTCAGAAGCAAAAGTTTATCTTTAAAAGTGGGGTTGTTGTTCTGCTCTAGCAAGAATATTCAAGTCTCTCTGCTTTCACTTGCAAATCATTGTCTTGAAGAAACCTATTATTAAGGTAGGTTTTATATTCAGGTATGGTATTTTCAATTACAATATTGTTTTGATCAGAAAAGGTGCTTTTATTTTTTTTTAATTGCAACCAAATGTATTTTTATTTTATTTTCTGTTTCTTTTTTTATTATTATTTTCTAAATATCCCTCAGGAAGTAAACACTGTAAATTTAGGAAGCCCATGGTTCATAATTCTCTGCCTTTCCTATTTTAAGTTATTGACATGAAGAATTCTGCAGCACAAAATAATGATCAGCTGCAAAAATGGCCATCATAATATGGATTTTTTTTTATTATGTCTGAAACTGCAGAGTAACTGCAGAGTAGATATCAATGCAAGGGGACAAGTTAATAGGTTTGTTTGAAATGTACCAAAATTCAACTTCGGCTACATGATGTCCAAATACATCAATTACCAGACCATTTATTCTCTTCACAAGTTATAAACAGATACAGGTTTAAATTTAAGAGTTTCAGGGAATCTCATCCACTGAACAAAGGTCATCTCCACCCTCCTCCACTCATTTTTTTTTTTTTTTGAGGTAGCCTCCAAGCTCATAAACTAGTGTGGCTTTAATGAATTACATACATTATGGAAGAGGTTGGATATTCCAGAGACATATTCGTTTTAATGAAATAAGCATTTAGGTCCATATCAAAACAATCAAACAAACAACCCCCCAAGCCCCCACAAACATGTGCCTAATGTTAGGAGGGGGTTACATTAGGCCAGCTAATTTCCCATTCAGTAATCCTATCATGATAGCCTGCAACTCAGCAACTTCCTACCCATTTCAGTGTCCTGGTGACAATAGTTATAAATATCTCATTAGTTCCTAGTGAGCTTCATGGAGATATCCAAGACTTCTGCTCTCCAGAGAGAGAGGTCAGTCACCCAAAGAAGGCCTGGAGGACTAAGCTAATACTCTTTGAACTCTACCCTTTGAAGTCCGTGGCAAAGCTTCCATTTCCTTTAATAGTGCAAGAGTTGCATCAATCATATTTAGAGCAAGGGTCAAAATCCCACTCTAGAGGTGATTTTGATTTTTGTGTGTATTTACTTTGTGTAGATAAGGCCTTGCTGTTTGGCAAAGAAGGTGGAAAAAATGAATTTTGGAGTAGAACAGTATTTACTATTCTTTAGTCAAGGAATGAGTGAAAACGAAGACTTGGCAATTTCCAAAGGGTGCTTTGAGTCTAAAAAAGGTGAGAATAACAGCTCTATGGTGCTTAGGTTTGTCCTTATCCTAGGATCACCATTGGAAGGACATTGGCAGTTTCCTCTTGTCCTCTGCTTTTACTCATGGCATGTTGAAGGGAGGTCTTGGTGTTTCTGGTTTTGCACCCTGTAGTTCTCTTTGAGGACGTACAGTGAAGAATGAGGAATCTCTGGGGAAATGGCTGCTTAGAAATTAAGTGCACTGGACTCTGCATTGAAGGAGCTGCACTTCAGTCCAGGTCTTTGGCTACTTGTGGCCCTGGTCAGCTCTGAAGTGCACCATGAATTTGTGACATGGCCCAGATTTTGGATCCCAACTGTTGGTTGCATGATACATGACCTAACAAGAATTATAGGGAGAGGAACTCTAGAGCTGGGTGTGAGCTGAAAGTAAAAATGTTTCAGGACTTTACTCAATGTCGAAGCAAAAGACAGGGGTGCGGGGGAGGAAAAGACTCAAGGTGGTATTACAGAATGAACAATAACATTTTCATAAATAAACTAAACCCGTAATATTTAATATTTAGCTTGACATAACCATTTCAAAGTCCCTGGTTTCTTTTCCCCTCCACTAGCTTTGTGATTTATATTATTTCTGCATTTAATTTGCATTAATTGTAGGGCTCATGAGATAAGGGGACTGACTTTTGCTGTTAGCTAAGGCAATCTTCACATGATCAGACACTGTTAAGATTCTATGTAATGTCAATGCACTTTAAGTATGAACTGCAACTTGCTTAATACCATAGGTCAGAACCCCAGTTAATATAAATCTATAAATTAATGGTTTTAGAAATAATTTTAAAGTAAATGAAAAAAAAAGAAAAAAATAGAATGGAGAGAAGAGGAGAGGGAGAGAGAGAGGGAGAGGCTAGGTGCAGACATTCAAAAAATCCAAGGCAGGTTTGAACTAACATAGGTGGGTTTCTCTAAGTGGATTAGGCTAGTTCAGAAGTGAACAGAACACAAATTTGCCTTTTGGTGGTAGGGACACAAAGGCTGTCTGCACTGGCTAAGGCAAGTGGGTTGATTATGCTCCGGCACACCTCCCAGCAGACTGCTGGAGAATGCTGAGCACAGCCAGCAGCCGGCCACCCCTTTTTGGCCAGTATGGCCCCTCACCCCAGCCCTGCCTCCTGCTAGTGGCTTTCTGTTAGCTATGGCAGGTGGGCAGTGGGTGGGACCCTCTGAGTTGTGCCCATTTGGGCCATGACAGCTGTCAAAGGCAGTCAGAGCAGTGGAGAATGGAGGCCCCCACTACACTGACCAGGCCCAGGCCCTCACAGACACAGATGTCAGCATTTCCTCCCTTTACCCCGGCCTGGCTGTGTCTGTGTCTGCACCTGTGTCTGCATTTGTGTCTGTGTCCCTGCACAACAGAGCAGCAAGAGAAGGGGGGACTGCTTCCCCCTGTACCTGGCAGTGACACAAGGATACAGTCTCAAGGACACATATGTCAGGATTCCCTTCCCCAGCAGGCTGCTCCTGACAGGTGGCCAGAGGCAGGAGGTGGACCCGAGGAAAGAACAGGCTAAGGGAGGGTGGGGATTATTAGGGGCCCACAAATCATCCTGGGATGCTGCTGGCCAGCAACATAACGTGAGTTGTGTGGGGACCTAGTACAGAAGTTTGATAGACCAGTCTAACCTAAATCACTTAAGTCTGATACCACTTCAATTCAGATCTATCTTAAAACAGGTTCTGCCATTTTTAAACGGTATATGTGCACTGAACTTCTTTTTGGTTACAGGTGTAGACCAGTTTGTGATCACTTATATTGGTTTATGTGTAGTGTCTGTACCTGGCCAGAGAGGACAATGTAGTGGAATTGTGGTAAGTATGCCCGTGACTGATATAGGAAGATTTGAATGATAAAGTCTGTCACTATACAGTCATTACTACTAAAAAGTTAAACTGCATTTATTGACTACAGAGAGAAAGTTAATACATGAAAGTTTGCATTCTCCTAGTCTGAATTCATGTTTTGTTCTTATTGTTATGCCTAAGAGTCTTTATCCTGGACAAAGGCCCCAATGTGCCAAGCTCTGTTTAAATGCAAAGCAAACAGGCAAAACATTTAAAATTAAATATGAGGCAAGACAATAGATCACTGGGGGCTAACCTTTTTGGCAAGGGTGGTACAAGTGAACTGCTGTATTCTTCGCAAATACTATCCAAATCCCCTTCATTGGCCAATGTGTTGCTCTGCTTTTTTCTCTGTCCCCTCTGCTCCCTGCCTGATCTATTGCTCTGCTTTCTGCTCTCATCCTCATTTGTGATTGTGTTCCCTGCTCCCTCCCTGATTAGTTTCATGCTACACATAGGGGGTGCCTGCGCAACTGGTGGCATACGTGGCATTGGATTGACCACCTCTGAAGTAGATGGTTTAGATGCATGGCCCCTGTGAAGTGGAGTCAATTAGGAATGCTTGTTCCTAAAGAACTCAATCCTCAATGCACAAGGGAAGTCCATCCCATCTTGCAGGAAATGCAGTCAGAGGGCAGGGAAGCCCCCTTGGCTCAACAGGGAACTTCTGGGTCTCCTGAAACAAAAAAGAGAAGCCTGCACCAGATGGAAAACTGGAATCATCACCAAGGAACACTAGTCTGTACCTGTAGGGATCAGTTCAGAACAGCCAAGGCAGCCACCAAACTCAGGCTAGCCACCAGAATCTAGGATAACAGAAAAAATGTTCTTCAGATATGTGTGAAGTTGGAGGAAGAACAAAAGGAACATTGTCCCCTTGAGAGATCAAATGGGGCTGCTGATGTCTGAAACCCAAGAAAAGGCCAATATCCTGAATGATTCTTTTGCATCAGTTTTCCACCCACCCAAGGGGGTCACGCTGTCAGACAGGATGCAAAGCAATGAGGGCTCAGGAGATGGGCCCACAGTTGACATAGATCAAGTGAGAGGGGCTTGACATCTATAAGTCTGTGGGCCCGGATGGATTATGCCCCAGAGTCTTAAAAGAGCTGGTGAATTTAAAAGCTTGTGGTGCTTGGGTGATGTACTGGAAGACTGGAAAAGAGCCAATGTGGTCCCAATCTTCAAGAAAGGGAAAAAACAAGATCCAGGGAATTACAGACCCATCAGTCTGACATCCATCCCTGGAAAGATCTTGGAGAAAATTAACAAGGAATCCATCTGCAACCGACTAATGGAAGGCAACCTACTGAATGCCAAACAACATGGTTTTGTTACTGGAAGGTCTTGGCTGACCAACCTCATCTCCTTCTATGACCAGGTGATGCATTACCTGGATAAGGGAGACGAGGTTGAGGTCATGTATCTGGACTTCAAGAAGGCCTTTCACTTGGCCTCCTGTGATGTCCTTCTGACCATGCTGGGGAACTGTGGCCTCATCTCCCCCAAGAGGTAGTGCAAGCACCTACTCTGGACTCATTCAAAAGGCATGTGGATGCTTATCTTGCTGGGATCATCTGATCCCTGCAGACTTTCTGCTTCTGGCAGGGGGGCTTGACTTCATAGTTTCATAGTAGTTAGGGGTTAGAAGGGACCTGAATAGATCATCTAGTCTAACCCCCCACCACTGGTTGGAGCACATGCTGGGATCACATGACCCCAGACAGGTGTTCACCCAACCTCTTTTTGAATTTACCCAAGGTAGGAGTGAGGACCACTTCCCTAGGAAGTTGGTTCCAGATCCTAGCTACCCTGATGATCTCATGATGATGAGATCTTCCACCCATCCAAGGGTGGGATGAGACTTGATGATCTCATGAGGTCCCTTCCAGCCCCTACTATTTATGAAATCTATGAAATTAATGAAATATATCAATATAGAACATCATGTATGTAAGCCAAAATTTTCATGTGTAGGATGGTCACACCCACATTTTGTCACTTAGCCTCCACTTATACCTCTTTTACCAAATGTAAAGGGGCTGGAGCAGGAGTGAGGATCTAGCCACCTATATGACAATGGAAAGACTATAGCATTATATATAACAAGCATCTGAGTCACTTAGGCTTTTATGTCCCATTTTCAGAAGTGTCTAAGACACTTCAGAGACTTTCAGTTCCAATTCAATGAGGCTTAGGTACATACATGATTTTGTTCTGTTAGAAAATGTTATAAAAAAAATATATATATAATTTGGCCAAGATCATACAGCCAGTCTATACCTTAGCTGGGAATAGAACCCAGCTTTTTAACCACATAGTTATCCTTCCTTCTGTTAACTTGAATGAATGAATGAATGAATACAAAAGTGTTGTGATTCACACTGCAGCTTTTGAATAATTTGCAGTTAAAAAAAAAAGGGGGGGGGGGGAGCAGCCCACAGCCCTGAGGCTTTTGTTAATTTATCTTGACTAGCATTTATACAGCAACAGCAACTTTTTTTTTCTTGATGCGATTAGCTCAGTTGATATTAGCAGCCTTTCAAGCGTACCAAAACATATAACCTTTCTGTAAAATGGTGAAGAAAGAAAGCAAATGCAGTTATACAAAGGTCAACATTTATCTCACTTCTTTTAACTGTATTGGGTACTTGGTTGAGTGTTAACCCAAACATGTACTTCTCACATAGTATTTACTAACATGATTTCCATACAGTAGAGAGCTGCATTAGGGGCTCAACCCTCTATTGTCAAGTCATTTGACTACAATGGTACAGGATGAATCCTCAAAGTAGAAGTATAGGAGAAGTATCTTAATGTGGTACTTACCACACTTCATAAATTCACAATTCTGTTACTTATGCAGTATGGATATATAGACATATATATATATTTGGGAACCCTTCAGTATTCCATTTTAATTCCTTAAAATCACTGTCTGTTAGGGGTGTGAGAAGCAGGCCCTAATCAATTTGAATTCAGATTTGTCCCAAATCAGGGACAGTGATTCAATTAGTTGATTCAGATCACAGTCCCTGATTCTATTCTGCTGAATCCAAAACTGAAGATTCGATGCTGATTCAGAGAATCAGCTATTCAGACATAGACACAGATTTAAATGTTTTTTCTACGTACCTCAAGGTACCAGTGTGGCTTTTGAAAGCTATGATGCTGGAGTGCATGGAGCGTCCTACAGTAGTGCAGGGGGGAGGGGCCCACATGCTCAGAGGCAAACCCAGAAGTGGACTGGAAGTACTTCTGGGTCCACCAGGGAGCACACGCCCCCCCCCCCCATGCCCTCCCAGCTTAGTGATTGGCTGCAGAGGGACCCCGGGTGTCCCCCCCAGACCCAGAAGGTACCAGTCGCCAAACCGGAGGGCTGTGGGGGAACTCCCCCACATGCTCCTCTGTAGACCAGAAGTAGACCAGAAGTGCTTGTGGTCCACTTCTGGTTCTGGTGCCAAGCACTCTGGGGAGCCCTGCCATACTTCAGTGGGATGCTTCATGTGCCCCAGCATCATAGCATTCACAAGCTTCCTGCTACCTAGAGTATATAGAAAAAACATTTAAAGCTGTGTCTATGTAATTGCCAAATCTTTCCAAATCTCTCTGAATCAATTCAAAGGGTTCTGATTTGATTTGGAGAGATTAAAGGGTCCTCTGATTCAATTCAGATTCAGCCACTGAATGAGGCTGAATCTCTGCTGAATCAAATCAGGGATTGAAGCTTTGCACAGCCCTACTATTTATGGCACATTCCATACTGGAATTATTCTTACCCCAACAACAGGCTAAAGACACGTTAATCTTACCCAGACCTCAGAAGTTGTCCCATGCGTATGTGTATGTTTGTCTTTTATTTACCTTGCCACTTTCCACAATCACTTGGTGTGAGTATTGGACTTTTTCTAACAGCTAAAAGAAAGCAAGTGGCTCTCTCTGAAGCTTTTCAGTGCTAAGATTTTTTGACATGATAATAAAGTGGGCAGGGGAGTCAATAGGAATAATATAGCTAGGAAAATGGAGAACAGTGGACCCCCAAAGGCTACAGGAAGACATTACATTTATAGTAACTATGCCGTAAGTCTCAGTGTGCCACACATTCAACCAACTTATAAAGCCATGAAATGACAAATCAGTCACAAAGATGTTCCACATATAATATCATTAATCTTTGTGGCCGGTTTGTATGGCATCATAAATTGAATGTGTATCACATTCCAGACCTAGGACTACCTCATCCTGATGCTGAAGATCATCTGCCAGTATCAAGACTGGGCAGCCCTGTGTCTGGAACCCAGATGGAACCTGCCTACAAATACCAACAACATTGAGACTAGGACAACCCTGGTCCTGATGCTGACAATGGGATTTTGGGCACATGATTTGCAAGGGAGTCCCCCCTTCCCTTGCAGTGTGTGCACCTAGCACTTTAAAGAGACTGAAGTACATATGCTGCCTTGATCTTCAGCTACCTTTTTTTCCTTCAGTGCTATATACTTATACATATAAATGTATATACAATTCTGATTTGTAATTATTTCATGGGTAATGAAATCTTAGTGCCAGGTAGCCCTGTCAATCTCACTGTTGTAATCTTCAGTGCTGTATTTGGTTATAGATGCCTTTTGCCCCAGATTTGGTATTTGGTTATAGATGTCATGTGCCCTAAATATAGGGTAGAGTTATATTACTTTCATGATCCTTGTGGGAGTATATATCCTGGAGATGTCTCACCTGCTCACTTACTCTCCCACTTTGGAGTCTCCCTTGTTATTCACCCACCATGACTTGATGTTCAAAGTGAAAAAAAAGGAGAAAAGAACAGAGGTGAGATGTTCATCATAGTCAGTGGTAGGACTTGAGGGTGAGCATTTTCTTCACAGGGCTCCACCTCCCCTACACCCTGCCTTTACCACATCTATCTGGGCTCAGGACTGTGATTTTTCTCAATGTCTCATCCTCATGTTGTATACTGGGTGGCTACAGATTGATTGTTCTAGTTGCTTGCCCGCAGAAGTCATCCATTAGCAATCCAACCCTGGCTGACTCATTCAACTACTTAATTATTTTATAATCTACTCAGTAGCAAATCCCTCACTGCCAATTCACCAAACCAACTGACCCTTACTTATATTTCATCAATGGATAGATTTATCATCACTCCATTGATCTTTACTTATACTTCCTCAATTATAAGTTGAATAATGAGGAAGTTTACTTATACTTCTTCAATTATGAGCCTATAGCAGGGGGGCTGGAAATGATAATCTCATGAGGTCCCTTCCAGCTCGTAATGTCTATGAAATCTATTAAATTAATGTGTTTACCCTCACTCTACGGATCCTTATTTATACTCCATAAAATAATGAGTTTGTCATCACTTAATCCTTATTTCTAAAGCATTAATGAACAAGTCCATCATCACTCAATTAATCCAGGCCTTACAGTTCATCAATTAATGAGTTCTCCAGTCATCAGCTTATTCCCTTTACTAAACTCATCTAAGATAGGACACTTGGAGAGTCACTCCCTTACTGGCTCCCTGACCAATGAATTGAGTTTTATCTGGCCACTTGCTGATCTCTTCATTTTTTACTCACCAGTTCCATCAAGTCTCTCTTTGAAATGGCTCTCAGTACAGTCTCTCCTATGGAGGGGCATACCCTCTCCTTATCTGGCTTTGTCCATGACTCTGGTTCCAGCTCCAGCTTTAGATTGGTCCCCTGCTTCAGCCTCTGGCTTTGGCTATGGCTCTGGTTCTGGCTCCCAGCACTTTGTCCCTGTCTCCACATGGTTCACATGAATTCTGAGGATCCCATTCCTGCCCCACTTGGCTTCTGGTGAAGCTCCTGGTAGCCAATAAGAGCCCACTCTGACTTTATGTGGCAGCACACAGCCTAGGCTGATCATGTCAGACATGGTCTGTCTTCAGGATTCCAGTCACACATCTCTGGCAGCCACGCCACAACCCCTGGGTCTAGAGATAAGTTTCCCTTCAGGGTCCATTCTGGCAAGCCAGCACAGACCATAACAGGGCCTGAAACTGGTGACCTTTTACAGTCCTGGATAACACTTAGCAATGTTTGTAAGTTTGTAATCCTGTTGCCTATAGATATATAGATATAGATGCACCTACTGTGCATACTCAGAAGGCTAAGCACTGGTCAGGCAGCTTACATACATACCACAAATTCAATAGTCATTGGAAAAAAATGGAAAGGGGACAATGGAAATCTTTCTGCCCCATTGGGAAACAATGGTCCAGGCAATAATTCAAGGCCCCAGCTGATCCAGAAGAGCAAACATGTCACGGACCCATACTTCCCCAACATTGTTCTCTTCTTTCTGTTTCCATGGATCTCCTTCTCTCTGCTTCTCATATGGGTAGCTTCAAAGGATGGTTGTACAGGGCCTAGTTGTTGCCTTATCTATGGAACAGGTAACATATTAGGATAATATAGAATCACACAGACATAGGTAGATAATGGTTGGAACACTGTACTGGGAAGCTGAAAAGACACAGGCTGAAATACCATCTGGATGAGGAAGACCTAAGATCCAGGAATTGCACTTCTTGAAAAAGCAACTTAACCACTCAGCTACTGGGTGAAAATTTACCTCTCTCTATCTCCTGTGGCACCTAATATTTGCTGGTCACATGTTTTTCATTATCTTATAGTTTAGCAAGTTTCACACATAGACTGGTTATATATACATAACCACATACCTTCCTAATTAAGCCTACTGGGCATGTTCAGGTATTCTGACTAGCTTTCATATCCTTCCAACAAGTGTGCATGGATATGAAAGTATAAGGGAGAGGGTGATATTTTACCTAACAAATAATTCTCCTGGATGATGATGTCACCACCCAGTCGACCTTCAGGGAAGTCCAGGTATCACTTGATTGCTCTATTCACCCTCAGTCAAGCCCAATAGTCACTCATATTTCAGTCTTGTCACCAAACACCAAATGAATCACCAATCTCTTCTCAGATACCCAAGCGCATGCCCATCCTATTCTAGACACCACACACAAGCAAGCAAGTAGGTGTACAAGCAAACACACCAAACTCCCTCAGGAATTCCTTTTATACCACTATCAATATTCCATCTGTCAATCATTCATAGTAACCAAACACTCCACTGTGAACTTGGCACTTTAGGTGTTCCAAATGATATCTGAGGTTTTTCACATGACCCTCTGGTGGTTCAGAGCCATCTCTGTGCATGCCTCACTTAGGAAGTGGCCAAATGACATCACTGAGGTGAGGAGTTCATGGGTTCCAGAACTCCCTTGCCCCTAGTCATACTGCACATATGCATGGAGGGGTCAGAGCCGAGGTCTGTTTTCCCCAACAATATATCCTTATGCATCCATATGGTATGTGTAATATAGGGTAATAGAATTAAAAAACAGTAAATGCCACTTACATGGCTGTAAAATGGCCATTTCAACTAAGTACAGGTGTACACACACACAGAACCCAGGCATCCAGGGCAAAAATGGACCACTGACTTTCATGTGGGCAATGAGGATGATGCTTATGTATTGCACAACTCCCTGGAGTGTTCCACCTCAGCTGCCATCCAGGACTGTCCCCATTGAACCTCCAATCATGTTGATCCGTGGAAGATTCCCTGGAATGGAACTTGCCATACCATGGGAGACTGATCAACAACCTGTCCCAACACTACCATCCTTCCATGAGAGGTGGTGCTGATGCCACTCAGGAGTATTGTAGATGGATCTCAAGTGGCCTTTGACCCTGTGCATAAACTCCTTATCCTGGCCCTGCAACTCTGTCAGCTCTGTAGCAGCTCAAGTGGCATCTCTCAGACAGTGAGTGGTCATCTGAAGATATTATTCTCACACTTTTTCAAGGTGTTCTTGGGCCTAGGAGGCTCATCCAAGTACCACCGCAGCACTGGAATAAGCAGTTGCCAGACTGTCCATTCCAACCCTCCACAGCAAGAATCACATATGCTCCTTATTTTGCCAACACCATCTACACATCTCATGCACTCTGCAGGTGTCTGGTTAAGCATCCTAGATCCAACATCTCAGCCTCCATGATCAGGCCTCCTGAGCACAAATTCAGAGCCTGCAGATAAGAGAGACACCAAGGGACCTATGCTGAATCCACTCTCTGTACACTTTCCCCTGCCCAGGGCCAGAAGTCATGTAGCTTCTCACAGCCCAGCACTAACCACAACATGGAATGCCTGGGTTCTGCCTTCCAGCTAAGAAAACCTGGATGCTGGTTCCATCTCACTGCTATGGGAGCTGGGATGCCTAGGAACCCAAGTGTTTGGGCCCAGAGGGATGAGCCTTATCTGGTTCTCCAGGAGGAGAGGGAGAGGGAGAGGTGATAGCTAGGAAATAGGCCTGTGCAAAGCAGCTAGTATTCACTTCGGATTCAGATTCAGATGATTTGGGGAACAGTGATTCGATTCAGTGATTTGAATCACTGTCCTGAATCAGCTGAATCAGCTGAATCTCTGAATCACACAGACCCCATCCTCTGCCCACTCTCCCAGCCCTGCCGAGCCCCAGCTCCTTTGGAAAAAAAATCTGGGTGGGTGGGGGCAATCCCTGCTGCCCCCCAGTGCCTATATGGGGGGGCTCCACCATAACCCCCGACCCCTCCACTCTCCTAGCCCAACCCATGGCTGCCCCACCCACCCCAGCTCCGGCACTTAAAAAAATAAAATTAAATTAAAAAGCCCCTACTTACCAGCTCCTATCCAGCTGGGGGGGAGGTGATCTCTGTTGCCCCCGACTGCCCCGCACTGCATGGGGGGCTCTGCATGAGCCTCCAGAAGCCCCGAGGCTGGTGTAGCAGCCAGTAAGTGGTTTTGTTTTTGTTTTTTTATTAACGGACCAGAGCTGGGGAGGGTGGGGCAGCCATAGGGGGATGCAGGAGTGGATGGAGGTCAGGGGCTTGTGGAAGAGCCCCCTATGTGGTGTGGGGCAGTGGGCAGCAGCAGGGATCACCCTGTCAGGAAGCAGCCAGTGAGTTGGGGCTTTTTTTTAAGGGCTAGGAACTGGGGCAGGCAGGGCTGGCAGAGAGGGTGGGGGCTCAGGGGCACTAAGGGGTCTGTAGGGGCAGGCAAGGGGTGAGTCCTGGCAGGGGTCCCCCCCATGGTCCTCTCCCCACTTCTCCAGCCTCCCCTCCTCTGCCCCCTTCTTACCAGCTTGGAGTCTGGGTCCAACTCCCTTCTGCAGCGGGCGGGGATTTCCCAAATCATCAAAGCTCTCTGAATCTTTTCTGAATTGATTCAGAGAGCTTTGAATATATTTGAACCTTTTAATTGGTCTCCTGATTCAGTTTGGATTTGGAGATATGGCCACCAAATCAGGCTGAATCTCCTCCAAATTGAATCAGCACCTGAAGCTTTGCACAGCCCTACTAGGAAATGAAATTTAGAGGTTTGCTTTTAGGAATTGGTTTGTAAGTAAAGTAGATATTGTATTAGAACAATGGTTTAGGGTAATGGCAAGGGTTAATTGATTTCTAAAAGCCTATTTGTCATACAGTTGCATAACCTTCAAGGCAGAGAGCGTGTCTGAGGCAAATGGGCATACACATCCTGGGAAATTAAAAACATCCAAACTTTATTTTCATAATAGAAATAGCCCTGGCTCCAGGTTTATAGTGCCCACTTGCAAAAACCCTTGGGATTTCTGGTTTGGAATGAAATGACCAAATTAATTTGTGTGCACGTGATAGGTTTATGAAGATAGGATTTTGCTGATAAAATAGAATGTGGATGGTATGACAGCCCCTAGGAAACCAATTAATGATACCCGGAAATGAAAAGTCATCAGAGGAGAAAGGATACAAAAGGAGGAGTTTTCAAAACAGCAAATTTGCAGTGGCCCCTGACTTCCAAGGCTGCTTATCTTGGACATTCAAGTAAAGAACCACAAGGTGGTATTTACATACCGACTGGATGCACCGCTCACCTTGTGTATATTCTTGGCACTGGGGAATTTGGTAAAGTATTTAGTAAGCCTCTTGCTTACTTTGCCTGCATTGCTATTATTTCCTATCACTGTGTATCAGTAACATTGTCAACCAGAGGAGTTGTGGTTGGTATGAAGGTTGTGTTCACCCAGAGCAGGGTATCAGGGATGGGTTGTAAATCCAGTGCTACCAGAAAGGAGGGAGTGAAGGAGAGGGGAGTTCTGCACTTTTTGCAGCAGCACTCATAAACAGGTCCTCTGCCAAATGATGCTGTGGCAATGGTACCCGGAGGTGTTCCAGTGAAAACCCAGTTCTGACTGTTGATTATGCCTCAGGTCTGGGGCTCAAAAAAATCTTTCAGTGCCTTTTGGTGTCTGTTTGTGGGCCAATTTACATTAAGTGGTTCCACACAATGCACTGGCCTCTGTGTGTGCGCTGTGGTAAAGTTAGTTAAGGGGGTGGAATGAATGAAAATTAAATAATTGGTCAGGCTAATAAGGTCTGAAATCTATTCCTACAGTATTTTATACCAACACCAAATGAGTCCCCTATTGGACATGTCAGAGAAGCACGGATCAAGGTGACAGACTGAGATCTGGATATGAACACTTCAGAACAATATTGCACAAGATGAACATCTTGGCCAACACCCTGTGTGAATGTGGTGCCCAGCAGACAGCACAGGACTTAATCAAAAGCTGCAATCTTTATAAATGCTGAGATGGGATAGATGGAATCCACACACTGACCAATAATACCAAAGAATGGCTCATAGATGGATGGAAGGAAGAAGGACGGGGGGAAGTGTGTTGGAAAAGTGGGCTCTGCCACCTCAGATCAGAAAGAACCTGAGGGTGGGGCCAGGCTCCAGCAGAGGATATGAGTTTTGGTCTAGGCTAGACTACTGTCCCACCAAGGGGATTGAGTGGGTACCACAATCGTGCATGGGCCATCAGCAGAATACAACCTAGTATGAGTAGTGATGGGACGTGGTACAGATGTTCATAATGGTGCTATAACCTATAGTACTGAAGCCTGATACCACATCCATCCAAGGTTATCTTAGGGTAGGATCCACCATTTTTAGTGCACTCTATGTGCCCTGACCATCTATTCGGTTATGGCTGTAGAGCACTTTCTGTGCATCTACCATTCAATAAGTGTAACTTCTGTACTTGACCTAAGATGGCCAGTTCCTCAGATGGACATTTCTTATTAATATAAATGAAAGCCCACTTAACAATAAGGTTTATTCCTGGAACAATAGGCAACCCCTACAGACCTTATGTCTTTCTCTCACTAGCTAGCTTAATTAACTAGCTTAATTTAGGGACTGACTCTGTGGTCCAAGTAAGGGAATGCCTCCAAACTACAACTTATATCATCACATCTTACCTTTTAACAATAACTACAAAATCAATTAACAGGAAAAAAAAAAGTTAATACCCATTTATAGAGAATTTACTAACACTTTACTCTGAAGGAAATCCTCTCTTTCCTATTCCTGCTTTTCTGGAGTTCTTTTTACAAGTATCTATGAGTTTTTCATAAGATTTCACTTTCCTCTCAGACTGATGAAGTATCTGACCCTCTGGGTGCAACATGTGAATATTAATATGATACAGTAACAGTTTGTTCCAGAGCTTAAGGGGTGGGAAGAACCCAGTTAACTCCTTTTGGATCTGTTTGTTAGTGAACAAGTTCACAACTTCCAAATGAGTTTTGTGAAATCAAGTACAGAATGAACCTGAGTGGTCTTGTGGCAGTTCTGTGCACAGCTGAATATATAATTTAAACCACAAACAAGGACACACACACATACATACTCATATATATACATTTAACTATTCACATGAACTTTCAGTTTTGCACTTAAGTTCAGTAAAGTACGTTCAAAACAAAACCTCTTCATTTTTCTTTAAGTGCTAAAAAAACACTTCACTTGATAGTATTATTTTATTCATTCTAAATCTCTCCATAAATGGCATCTTTTTAGCAGCGGGAAAGAAAGCTTGCTCTTTAATGTTATTGATTTTTTTTTTTATCCTCTTCCTTTATATCTAAAAGAAATTAAGACCAATGATTTCAGCCTTTGTCAACCATTTTTAACTTCACCTCATGAGCCTGTATAACCAGCAATTTTCTTACTCCCTTGTATTTTTTTTTCAAAGAAACCACAATAGTTGTGTAGTGACTTAGTCATAATTTTATTTTGTAAATCCAAAAATAATCCATGGATTGCTTGTTGGGTCTAGATTCCATTTCCCAACCCCTGCCCCCAAGTCCCTCATAGTATCTAAAGTTTCAAAAAATGGTTTTTAATAAGTGGTTTAGCCTTTATTGTTTTGCACACCAATTTCATTGTGAAATTTAGATGACAATAAAACTTTTTAACAGTATGGAAATGTAGACAGTAAGGGCACTTCCCCACGTGCAAGGTTGACCTTTGCTGTGGCACAAATTTGTGCTGCTGCTTTTTGTTTCTGTGCACACTCCTGCATGTAGGGTTTGGTGTGGGGTAAAATGCCCCACTTCAGGGAAACAGACATTTCCCTGCTTCTTCCAGTTCCCAGCATGCTGGAGAAGCCAGGGGACACCTAACACAGTGGGGATGCTCTGGCCAGCAGCCAGAACATCTCCTTGGAGGATCTAGCCTCCAATTGCTCCGGCACACTCTCCTGGACCATGTGCTGCACTTTTATTTGAAGTTTATATATATATATATATATCCCAGGTAACTTGGGTATATACTCCCTTCTTCAATTGAAGGGGATTGTTAGCTGGCAGGTGTGCTGTGGGGGAACTTCAGACCACTCAGTTTCCCTCCATCCTTACAGAACCAGGCCAGGACACTTAGGGGAGTTAACTATATACACATTTATTTACATTAACTTATCACAAAGGAAAGGAACATGGATATAAACATACGTACAATATATCTCTCTCTATATATTTATAAGATATCTAAACCAGTTACATAAACAATACCCTCTGTATAAATGACATAAAACCTTACACCAGTGCTCTCATATACAGGTAAGTCACAGGTAAGTATCTGATCTGAAACAGATAAACCCCAAAGATAAACTTAATCCTGAGGGGAAACCCCAATACCCTTGGGTTTTTCCCAAGCCCTACAAAGAAGCTGGTAACTTTAGGGCGGCCCTCTCAGTAGGACGTCCCCTTTCAGGAGCGCTTAACTAACCAGGGGCAGACTTCCCCTCCCCTGTGGGAATCCTCTTTTCCCTGCAACTCATGGCTCCCAGGCCTGGAGGGTAGTCCTCACCCTCTGCGCCAAGCAGCTCTCTTGCCTGCAGTGGGCTTCAGGAGGGTTGCTGTGCCCTGGAACAGGGCTCCACTATGCAGGGCTTTTGGGGCCTCTGGCTTGGCCCTGTCTGCTGGCTCAGTAGCCCAAGCACTGTCTGGCTCTCTGGACTCAACCTTTTGCTATGGGTTGGAGGCCTGGGCTGCCTTGTGCAGCACCAGGCTCGGTCTGCTCCCGGACCCTCCGTGTAGCGCTTCCTGCACCAAGCTCGCAGCCTTGTTCTGGGGGTTGAGGACCTGAGCCGCCCAAGCACTCCAAAGGCCCTACTCTGTGCACCATCCTGTACACCGTGTCTCTGGCTACATGCCAAAGGTTGCAGACCTGAGCTGCCTCATGCAGCTCCCAGGGTCTGGATGCCGTGTGCCATGCTGCACACCAAGAGCCTAGCTGCTGGAGCCATCTGCCATTCCCTGCTGATGGAAGTCTTCAGAGGTGCTTCTGGGCTACTACTTTGCCCTGCTTTGCAGCTCCCCTCAGCTCTTCTAAGCCCTGCTCTTCTCTCTCCCGGATATGTTCCCCTCATGCTGGGCATGCAGCTCATTTTATATGCTCCAGGGCTCCACCCCTGAAGTCTTCCCGACCTGAGTGTTGCAGTCTTCAATCAGGTCCATGGGGGCAGAGGGGGAACTCCTCTCCCCCTCCCCTCAGGAAAGGGGCATGACTGCACTCCTCTTGCTGCCTCTTGATTGGGGGATGAGCTTTACCAATCAAAACAGCAAGATTTCAAGCCTGGGACTGAACCCAAGCTCCAAAAGGCAAGCCTGCTACATATATACTGGGAGTTTCCAGTATCAAATTTTGGCACTGCACTGTAAATTTGCAGCGTGGTGAATGGTTCCATGTTGCAACAGGTTTGAGGTACTGCAAACCCCACATGCATGCTAGTTTAGACATGCCCTAAGGGTCATAGTAGAGTCAGGTTTTCCCTACTGATACCAGGGATTAGGACACTTAGCAAGTTTCTAGCCATATTTTGAAAAGCTGCATCACATACTGTATATACTTATCTGATGTAAATTAGCAAAGCTCAGCCACAGTATAGGTACAAATGTGCAGAAATCCAATAGGGAGAAACTAAGAAATGTATTGTTTATTTAAATTGATGAACTGTCAGTAAGATAAGATAAGAGGATGAATTTCACCTCACACTGACATAGTAATATCTCAGATCTTTTATTCTTTCATGCAGAAGTTATTAATTATATTGGCAGAGCTGATTCATCCATTGTCATGAGGCTCAAGATGGCAAATAGACTAAATAGCAGGTATCAAAGCATGTCAGATCTTACTCTAAATAAAGACAATTAGGACATAGCTAACAACCTAAATAATCCAAGTATGCAAACACCTTTAAACAGAGCAAATATATTAGAATATGGATATGTATCAAATATATGTGTGCAGCCAGTCATAACAAGAACACGCTATAGCACAGATTAATTTTATTTCACTATCTGCTTTTGATGGACACCAAATCAATATATTTTTTTGCTTCCTAGAAATAAAGACCTATAAACCTACATGCATGCACTTTGCATATCACTGGGCGTGTCTACACAAGATGCTAAATGTGCAGCAAACTGTCTACTGTGCATTACTGTGGCCAGCGAAAACAAGGCTACTGCCCTAATAAGGTAGTACCTGGAATTACAGGTGCTTACTTCATGTGTCATAATTATGGCACATTAATGAATGTGTAGACACACCCACTGTCATCAGACTCTGGTTCCAAAGCAGGCTTGCCTTGCCACTTCCAAATCACCCTGTTGTCAATGAATCCTTCAGCATTGCAGAACCAAAATAATTCCTTGCACTACTGCCTCCTTCTGCTTGATACAGGACAAAGACAGAAATATAGATACAGACCTTTCTTGTTCCTTTGTTGTTTCCTTGAGGCTTTTGCAATGAAAACCCTGGAAGCCTGTTCTGCCACATATCCAATTCAGAGTCAAAGCAGCAAGAAAGCAACTTGTTGTACCCTGATTTTTATGACTTTTTTGTATGAATATTACCGATGGAAGAACTCATTTGTAGAATTCTTTTTTATTATTATTTACCTTTTAATGTCTTAAACAGCATATTTTAGGGTATATATACCAGTGCAAGGCAGCACCATAGAGAGATACCTTAAATGGCTTGGCATTCACTAGTTCTGCAACTAGAAGCAGGAGAGCTGTGTGAGTGCAGTGCTGTGCCCAGTCTAATTAGCTGCACCAGTATACTCCTAGGAAGCTCTGTATCTCTGTGCTGCACTGCATTGGGTCATGTAGAAATACCCTCAGATGTCTTAACAAGGCAATGGGCCTATTTCCATTAACTTCAATGTGCTTTGGATGAGTCCAATAGTAAACCTACGTAGCTATTGGCTACAGGACAAAAAACAAAACTAAAGCTCTTGGGTCATCTTTACATGTACTCCTGTGTGGGGGGAGGGGGGAAAGAACACTTTGATTAGACCAGCTCTCAGAAGCTGCTCTAATTAGAGCACCCACAATGTCTTGTGTATTCAGCATCCTGTATTTCAAAATGGTGGTGACGGTGCTTTAACTAAAGTTCATCCAACAAGCTTTAAAGTGCCCCCACTGCCATTTTGAAGCATGGGGATACCAAGGCTGCTGAAGCATGTTAATTAGAACACATCAGAGCAGGCATTAAGCACGTGTATAGATATCCTTGTTTTCTAGACTGTTTTGTGTAGTTGGTGGGTTGTTTTCCTTTGGAGTATTTTGAACTTAGTTTGCTCTCTGTAATAAACTGTTTCCAGAGTTTGTTCAGTTCTGTTTCCAGAAGGTGTTCCAAGGTCAGCACAGCTATATTAGATCAAAATCATTTGCTGTTTCAGTAGTGGGCCAGATAAGTCTACTGGATTTTGTTAAAGACTTTGATGAAATATGCCCCGGTTTGATCTATGGGTGTCAACTGTGGAACAAGTAACAGTTTTTGTAAGGTGACCTTCCTATTTCCAAAGTGTATCTAACTCTGAATAACAAGATAAATCGCCCAGTGTACATTCATTTGGAGAAATATATATTTCTCAATTTTAACTAATGCATTTTGCTAAAGATGTTTTTGGTTTGGTAAAAGATTGAAAACATTCAACAAAAAAGTATATTCTGTTCTCTTGTGCATAGCAGTGAAATATTATAAATTATGAGGTGTGCTAAGAAACAACAAAAATAAATCTATCAAATTGGATCAGTTTTGAAATCAATCTTAGTTAATGAAAAGTAGTCTGATTTTGACTTGGTGGGGGACTCAGCACCTTTTGAAAATCTCGTGCTTCCCAGGCAATGCAGGATGAGATCCTCAAAACAGAGTCCAATAATTTTAGATACCATTTGAGCACATGGAAGTGAGGGGAAATTTTGAAAACAATAACCTTAATATTAAAAAAAACTAATCAGTTAAAAAAATCTTAGCTGTGGTTAACAGTTGTATAATTTTTTTTTCTTGAATGAGAACAAAAAAAAATCATTTAGGTGTGTGAAAATTGTTAGCACTAGAAACACAATAGACATGATTGGTTATTAGACAATATAAGACTGATCATAATTTAAAAAATAGCATTGTTCAGTAGGATTGAAGCATACTTTGTGAGTTCACCTTTTCCTTTTTTCCCCTCTTTTTTGTGGTTGATTATTAATTCAGACAAGTGAAAATACTAGTAGCTGATGTAGTAGCCTAAGAACCCCTATTACTAATTGAAGCTGAACCCTCCATTGGGCTGTCTCTTTAATTTCAGCCATACTCTGATACTTTGATTTTCTTTCTTCTGTAACATATTATTTTTTATCACTAACAAAGCGACAAAAAATGACATTTCTAAACCACAAGTTTTCACAATACAGCAGCTATCAATAAGGAGACCTGGTGGAATATTTTTGAACATAGCATGTTTGAAAATTGTGTGGAAAATATAACTCCTCTCTTTACGGAACAAGTATGGATGTGCCTCAGGCTATTGCTTTTCCAAGAGTAGCTGTTTCAGCTTCTAACGTACTGCAATGAATCATAACATTAAATCATAAATTAATCATAAAATTAAATGAATAAAGCAGTCTACTGATAGATAGATCAGAATAAATGATGGTGAACAGACTAATGAAACAAATTGCTTCTAAAATATTTTTAAATACATTATATGACTAATTATTCAAACAAGTTCTTAATCAATACCATTTTTTGTACCTAACTCACTCAAAACAGATGGACAGTCATCCATCAAGAGTGTTACCATATTTAATTGAATAGAAGATGACCCCCATTATAAGACAGCCCCACATAATTAGATTCTATATCTGGGAAAATTATAAATTTGTTATTATTTTCCAGATATAGAATCTAATTATTGGAGGTTTGCCTTTAATTTTGCCCCCTCTTACTGCTACAGCAGAGAAAATGAAGGGTCAAATAGCCCCTTTATCTCTTCTTCCTCCCAACTTTTTCCCTGACAGGCCCTTTCCCGTCTCCTTAATGTCATACCCCACTCTCCTTGAGCACATGGAAGTGAGGGGAAATTTTGAAAACAATAACCTTAATATTAAATGTGGCTAACCATACACTTAGTTTACCTAGAATTGATCTACATTACTTTTTTTTTTTTTTTTTAACTGCTGGAAGCTTTAGCACAGGTACTCCGAAAACACACTTTTGAGCAGAACTTTGGCACCTGATTTTATGTAGTACAAACTATTCATGATATTAGTCCAAAAACAGAGATCCATGATTTACCACATAGTTCATTGTGCTGGGCCTCACCAGCCTAGCAGCCTTTCAAACTACAGTGACCCCACAGCTCAGTACTGCTCATTTTGTGTGTGTACTCCAAATCCCCTGCAAAGGATCCATCTGCTAATTAGCTCTCGTTCATGAGTGGAACTGGATGCTCTTATCACAGGTCCTGGGATGCTTCAAAAATGTATATGCAGATGAGGTGCAACAGAGCAAACTAGTCTGGCTTCTCTTTATGGAGAATGAGGCCACACCAATCATATGCACCAGGCTGAGAGAGGGGGTAGCAGAGGGATTCTGGGTGAACTGTATGCAATGTCACGGCTCATCGCTACTTAAGATAGAGTCAGAGGCGAAGGAGACTACACTTATTGGGCACTACCATATGTCCTATGACCTTCTATTCCTCACACCACTATAGAGGCCCAAAAGAAAGAAAGAACCATTGGGCGTGTCCAGATGAGCATGCACATGCCTCTTGCTGCATCTCAAAGCAGTTTGAGATGTGACAAGAGGCATGCTGGGAACAAAAAAGCATTCCCCATGCTGCATATTGTCAGTGGTAGCCCCCTGCAGCATCAGCCCATCAGAGCACCTGGGGCCCTCCTGGAAAATCCCCCCTATGGTGCTGGAAAGCATGGCTTTGCCCCGGCCACCTGGCACCTGGCACTGCTTGTGGCAAATAGCACGGGCTCAGCCCAGTGCAGCCCAGCTCAGTGCTATGTGCCTTCAGGTAGCTCTGGGCTGCTTGGGCTGTCATCAGGGGCCCCAGGCCACTCACAGAGTCCCATGCCACTTGTGGGGACCACCTGTCATGTCAGTCTGGGTCCTGTGTGCACAGGCCCCACCTGGGCTGGTTCCTTGCAAACAGGACCTGGTCCAGTGCGACCACCAGTCCATTCAAGTGGTGTAGGGCCCTGGGTGACAACCCAAGGTGCCTGGAGCTGCCCAAAGGTGCACAGTGCCATGCCAAGCCAGGTGGAGCCTGCGTGATATGGCACAGACAACACCAGGTGCCAGGCAGCCAGGGCTGAGCTGCACTGCCCACTGCTGCCCTGTGCCATGTGGGTTGGGGTGGGGCTGTGCCAGGAGACCCTGAGTGCCCTGATGGTTGCTACTGCTGTGGGTGAGCTGTGGGCCATGCAGGAAGCATGTGGGCCTTGAAAGGGGACTTTGGCCCCTGCAGGCAGGCTTCAGCCCCATCAGGGGGTTCTGGGCCCTTCAGGAGGCACTCTGGGCCCTGCAGGGGTGGGGTTGCTCACTGTAGTGGGGGATCTAGGCCCTTTGGGGAAGCTGTCACCCCTGTGGGGGGGCTCTGGGCCCTGGGGGGGGGCTGTAGCCCCTATGGGGGGGCTCTAGCCCCTGTGGGAGGGGGGCTTTTGGCCCTGCAGGGGGCATGTGGGTCCTGCTGGGGGGCATATGACTCCTATTGGTAGGCTATGGCCCCTGTGGGGGGAACTGTGGTCCCTGTGAGCTGGCAGTCCATGAGCTGTCCAGGGGGGCTGCACCCTGCAGGTGTCAGGGGACCCAATCCTCCTGAGCAGCCCCCCCACGTGGCCTCCTCCTACAATTCACCCAAAAAACCCACACCCCCAAGCCAGCCCTACAAACCCTTCATCCACATACCTGTCCCTGTGGGTCATGAGTGAGGGGACTGGGGTAGAAGGCAGGCTGTGGGTTGAGAGTGAGGGGCAAGGCCAGGGGTAGAGCACAGTGCTATACATCTTGGTGAGTGAAGGGGGTAGGGACAGCTCTGATTTTTTTTTATGACAAAAAAGTCAAAAGTAAATGCCAAAGTTTATAGATATTTAGAATTGATTTTATTATGATGATAGAGGCACTGGTAAGCTTCAAAATTGCTTTAATCTTTTAAATATATCAATAAAACATTGCCCATTTGATCTCTCTCTATATAGTGGCATTTGATTTTAATAGTGATAGAACACTATTTGGGGTATTTTAATGAAGGAATTTGGGTTTCTTATCAGAGAATTTGCAATTTTTAAACAGGCAACACCAGGATCTCTGCTCCTATTTAAGCTGCAGCAAGCACATGTGTCTGCGTGTGTGGACATGCCCATTAAGGTTATTTTGCATCAGCATAAACAGCTAAAGACTTGAATAAAATTCCCACTGCTTCCCTTCCCCACAAAAACCAAAAGCAAAAACAAACAAACAAACAAAAACAGCATTCCCACCAAAAAGAAAAAGAAACAAACAAACAAAAAATCCTTAGAGATTAATTTCAACAAAGATTTCGGACATAAATTCATTTATTTCACTTCCTTAAAAGTAACCCAGTTTAATCAGAGCTATCAAAGTATTACCCTTCTTAAACGTGTGAAAACAAAAGAACTTAACAGATCTGAAAAACATTCTAACCTCTGGTAATCTTAAAATGAATTCTACTCCAGCATGTGTAAGCTACAGACCGTCAGTTCTGTCCTTATAAAAATCATACACCAGCTCAGTCATGACTGATCCACTGTGGGCTGAATCTATGTTTTAATACCATGAAGGTCACTAAAACTACATTCACTACATAACTTGCCAGTATCACTGAAATGATTTTTAGCAATTTCACTACTTCAGAAAACAGCTGACATTCAGTTTGGCTGAGCTGAGATTTTTCTGAGACAACTCACTTCAGTGATCTTTCTGTAAACTGACAGTTGTAATAGATGAAGCTGAGTAATCATTTGATTTTGTTTGAAATAAGAGACCTATCTTTAAAACGTCATGAACTTGCAACATTATTAAGTTTAGAGTTGTTACAAAAATTGCATAATTTAAAATAGTTTGATATTCTCTTTTCAAAACTTGAGTAAACACTGGATATTACAAATTAAATTACTTGGAAGTAGATAAACTTATAGAACGTCTTTGCTGAATAGGGATAGATGGGTTTATCAGTTTCCCATTTTCACTTTTCTTGGACATTTTCTCTTCTTTGCATCTCTGGCATTCTGACTATGTCACACCTTAAACTTATCTGGTTAATTCATTCCCAAAATAAATTGTAGCTTTTATCTGTTTGAACAGACTGAGAAATTACCGTTTCATTTGTAATGTCCGCTTCTTGCACAGTTTTGGATGGATGTGTTATCATGCTTACACTTTTCAACCTAAGGTATCAAAGACAATATTAAACTTTTGAGCAACTGTTACCATTTTGAGCTCTCATTTTAGGTCCTGCAGCTGAATCTTTCAGAGTCTCTTGGTCACCTGGAAGGTAGCTCTTATAAGGTAGTTCCCAGAAACTGGAGCCATGGTTTCTGTATAGAGAACCCATCTTGTTGAACCATGGACTTTCCTGTCCGGTGAGGCAGCTGTTATTTTGTTGTTTATGCTCTGAAATATGGCATCTTGGTTGGGTATTTTCTGAAGTTGTAACTTCATAAATTGTTTCAAGGTCACCTTAGGAGAATATTGTCATATTCTATTGCACCTACAAAATCACATATTCTAAGCCATGAGTTTATGTAACTTGCAATCCCTTCCTTCTATTCCCTCCAATTCATTCCTGCTAAACCTACCACTTTAATGGCATTGCCAGCAACAGTTGGTGCTCCTTTGTGTTAGGTACAATTAGTTAGTCATAAAATTATCTCCGCCAATGTACTGCCTGCTTTGTACAATCCAATGAACTCTACATAAACATTATGTTAGTACTCACTAGGGCTGTGAGAAATGTCAACAGGTGTTTTGTTTTGAAGCTGTTTCAACACATTTTGAGCTCAAAACAGTGAAATCAAAATGAAACAAAAGGCTTTCAAACAGCTTCAAAATGGAATGAGGGCACTTGAAAAGTTTCAAAAGTTTAGAAATGTTTTGAGTTTTGAAGCCAGGCTTGCTGCAGCTAAAGAGAAACTAAGGAGAGGGAAGGAAAAGCTGCAGCAGCAGCCTGCTGAAACCCAGTGCACAGATCCAGGGGCCTGCACCTCCTGAGAAGAGCTGGGGAAGTGATCAGAGAGATGGGGAATTGAACAGGGGGTCGGGGACTCAAACTGGGAACTGGGGGAATGTTCAAGTCCCTGAACATTCCCCCAGTTCCTGGTTGGATTTCCCAGCTCCTCAATCTTTCCTCCAGCTCTCTGCTCACTTCCCCAGCTCTTCCCGGGGGGATGCAGGCCCCCAGATAAAGCGAGATGACATCAAGCTGCCACTGCCTGCTGGGACCGGCATTGAGTGCAGCCCATGCTGAGCGCCGGGAAGTCTGGTGCTGCCACCGGCCCCAGCTGGCAGCGGCAGCATGCTGTCATCCCACATGCAGATCCGGGGACCTGCACCCTCCAGGACTACAGGGCTGTGCCAGACTCCTTCTGGGGGGTGTGGGCCCCTGGATCTGTGCTGCTTGCTGGGAAACGCATTGGGTGCAGCCCATGCTGAGCATCAGGAAACCTGGTGTTGCCACTGGCCCCAGCTGGCAGCAGCAGCCTGCTGTCATTCTGCATGCAGATCTAGGGGCCCTCCCCACTAGGAAGAGTCTGTAACAGCCCTGCAGCCCTCCTGGGGGGTGTGGTTCCCCAGATTTGTGTGTGGGATGACACCAGGCTGCCATTGCCAGCAAGTGATATGAGTTTTGCTTTGAACACTCTGAGGTGCAGTTTCCCAGAAACTCCTGCACCTATCTTCTTAAAACTTGATAGGTTTCATGCCCACAGAAGGGGCTACCATCCCTGCAATTTTTCATCTGAATCAGGCATGAAATGACAAAGTTATAGGCATTTTCATGATTCCCCCTTATAGCCTATTGGCAGAACGTCAAATTGTGACAAAACAGCAAAACAATTTTGACAAAATGAAATGGAACAGTGCTTTGAAACAAAATGAAATGATGGAATGAAACACTTCAAAACAGTGAAATGGAAGTTGAAATGAATCAGTGCTGTTTCGTACAGCCCTTGTATTCACATATTATGGAAGGAAAAAAGTCCCTTCTTACTCTTCATTGCAAAATTCTACCATTGTAAATATGTATGGTTGATAAACTTAAGCTTCTCAGAAATATCCCTCATAATTTTTAAAGCTACAATTCATTGCCTCATTCTGACCAAAAGGACCTATTAATCATCTGAACTCTTTTTCACCCACTTGGAAATGTCAGGAACATACTTAGCCGATTTATCTACAGGCAGAATAAATTTGCAAATAGTCTTCAACTTGAGGATATATTTTCAGCTCATTTGATCTAATGGCCTAGGAGTGCAAGTCCTTGTTTAGCAAACTAACATATACATCTTAAAATGTGCACTAGGACCTTCATGTTTTCTTCTTTCAAGAGCACTAAAAAGAGTACTTTGGCAGGCCACTAGTATTCTTTATAGTTTGTTTGTTTGTTTTTTGTGGGGGGGGGCATTAATATTAATGTTAGAAGAGTAGAAGGAAAGCACATTTGTGCTGGCTTTAGAATTGTAGGGGAAGTAATGAAACCAGGATAATCAGAAGGAACAGCCTGGTTTTCCAAAGTTATATTCTGGTAAAAAAAAGAAAACCCAAAAAAACAAAAACAAAACTTGATTATAGTTCATGAGGTGTCTCATGAGTGCATTAAGCATCAGGCAACTAGTGTTTAGTTTTTGAATTGGTGAAGACAGCTGTGTGCTACAACCAGCAGAAGAAAATCCAGTTGTTACTGGAAATGTAACTTCCTCATCGTATACCTATATTTTAGGAAGTGTTCTTTTTTTTAATAGTATGTTGAAAATATACAGTTTACACTTTACTGTATTCCAGGTTATTTGGTAAGAACAGTGTAAGATTGCAGAATTCAAAATAACATTCTGTGGTAAGCAAAAAACTTTACTGGGCCTCTTGGTTCTATATCCTTTCTGTGTTCTTTGTACAAGTCTTGAGTTTTGAAAAATAAAGAAACTTTGTTTATAACGGAGTACTATGGACAACAATTGCTTTAAGGACTTGCAGATGTAAATTTCTGACAAGGGAAAAAGAAAGGTTGAAGCTGGAGGCCTTCTCAACCTCTGTCTTTGGGAGGTTTGGGGGAATTCCAGGGGCCTGGGGTCAGAGGTTGCAAAAAGTCAACCAAAGAGTCACAGGCTCCATCATATCATCCCAGTGTCCACTTATTGTGAAAAAAAGCACATAAGGCTTAGAAGAAAGAGAGGAAAGAGACAATGAGTAAGTTCTAAATGTCAGTCTAGCGAAGTGGCAGTTTTCAGACCTATCCAAGATTTCCATTGAGAGAAGATATCTGAATTCACCACACAGAGAGAGTGAGTGAGTGAGACAGAAAGAAAGAGAGAGAGACCATCAATAACTTTTGTGAGAAAAAGAAACTGCCAACCTGACTACAGAAAGAGAGGATGAAGCACTGAGAGGTAAACATCAGCCAGGCAGACAGAATTACACGTTTCTTAGACTGGCTGAGTTATTTCCAGTGAGGAAAGGTAGGAGCCAGATCCTGATGAAGAGATTTTTAATTAGGTCTCAGGAAAAGAGAGGAATTTAACACACTCAGATACACTTATGCTAGGTAAAGATGTTAGGGAAGTTAGGGGGAGGTTACATTGCATTAAAAATAGCCACCCCATCTAATTTAATTTTTCCAGGTATGGGCCTTACATTTAGATCCCTAGATAGGTTGAACTAAGTATGAACTATGCAGAAATTCAGGACAGTTAGATCGGTCTAAAAATGGCTGACCTAATGTAAGTACCTGTATCTCAGAGGTAGTCTAACTTAGATCAGGTCTAGTAAGACTGATCTAATTGAGCTACTGTATAGTTTCCAGAGAAGCCCTGGAGGTGGGAAGGCTCAGCCACTGACCCCAGGCTGTGCTTTTCCTTCTGGCTTTAAGCTATTTTTGATTCCCCTAGCCCTTCCCCTCAATCCCAGATGGACAACTCTCCCCACCCCGTAGACCAGCAACCCCAACCCCCGAGCCCACCAATTCCCCCATCCTGCAAGGCACTCCTTGTACACCAGTTTTACTGGTGTTCACTGGGACTGGGAGTCAATGAAAGTAAATTAGGGTGGGGGGAGGAGGGAGAGGTGGGCAGGATGGGAGAGGATTGGTTCATTGAGTGGGGGGGGTTGTTTGCCTGGGGATGGGGGGTAAGGAGCTAAAAATATTCTTTGGTCCCAAAGAGGGAGAACCCTCCTAATCCACCAGCCCCTCCCCCATCCCAATTTACTTCAGTCAGTCTCCCAGAATTGGTCAATGCTGGTAAATCCAGTCCCAGGAGCAGGTTGTGGGATTTGGGACAATTTGAAAGTATCAGGGGGGCTGGGGAAGGGTCCAGGGGGTGGGGTTGGCAGGGTTGCAGACTTTCTCTGATCCCACCAGCACTCCCTCACCCTCCCCTGTAGATCCCACTATCCCTTCTGATCCCACCAAACCATCCAGAATCCCAGAAACCCACCTATAGACCCTGTCTGCCTCCCCAACCCTCTTCATGCACCCTGCTAGTCTCCAACCCCTCCCTGTGAACTCTGGTTGCACCCTAATCCTCCTAACCTCACCACAGACCCTGCTCCCCCACCCCAATCCCTCACTAGCCCCATCCTGATTTACTTTAGATTGATTGGCGATTTTAAACTTATTCTGACCTCCCCCTAACCTCCCCAAATGTCTGTATGTATAAGTGCACACACACACACACACACACACACACACACACACACACTGATATCTCTCTTTTGTCCTCTTGACATTTTTGTAGGTACGAGCAGGGAAGGCTTTAGCCAGATGTAATCATGTGGATTACATGAAATTCTGTTATTTGTAGTTTTGATTCTGTTCCAGCAAAGTGCTTAACCAAATATCTAACTTTAGGAAAGTAAGTAGACTCATTTGGTAGTCCTTGGGCCAGCCAGGGCATAGGAATGAGCTAATCTTCCTTTTGTAGTGCTAATTGATATATGCTTGTGGCAAAAGCAGAGGTTATTTGAAATTAGTCTCGAGTTCATTTAGATATTGTATAGTTTCAGACCTCAAACACATCTTTTTTTCTTACTGACACTCTTCAGAACCCCCAACTGACTCTATTCTTTGCACAGACATACAATTTCTAGTTGTAGTAGGTGTTGTTTATTTTTTCTTAAATAGGTGCTATAAATAATGTGTCATGTTAGAAATGAATTAAACATACACAAAATGATTAATCTATGTTTTCACTGGAAAAGAGCAAAATAGAAACAGTGAACATGTGATATCTATATTAATGACTACAAGAAGTTAGTGAGAGCTACTATGTTACATATGATGGAAAATTATCCCTTTTTTTACACTGCATAATTAATGTAGCATTCCCTTTAAGATCTGTTTTCCGATTAAGTTTTTGAAACTTTTGGGCACATTATGTATTGTACTACATGTCTAGCCATACTTGTCAGTACAGTTAGTTGATGTCCTATACCTGGCATGGGTTTTTTAGCCTTGAAAAGATGAATGTATATATATTTTAACAACCTGGTAATGAGAGAAATATTTTGTGCCAGTAATATCAGCTGTTGTCAATCAGAGACTGGACAATTCACCACAAATAATTTCTGTTATAAACAATAAGATTCAAGTTATGTTCAACAGGTTTTCTGGAATGGATTTAAAAGTTACTCACTTGAAGAATGGTATGATTTGTCATGATGCCACAGTGAATTTCTTGAATTAAGATGTCAAATAGTTTCATAATTATAGACAACTCAAAGGATGTAGTTACTATTTGTCTGAAGTTCAAGCTAAATTTAACTCAAAAGTTAAGGAGTCTTTATTATATGAAGGCATGATACATTTGCATCTTATAGACTAAGTCAATTAGAGATGTATAACATAAGCTTTTATAAGCTTGGCTTCATTTCACCAGAAGCGATGAAAGGACAATGGACAGAGCAATTCAGCGAATAGAAAAAATGGTTAGCCCCACAGCAACACACCTAAGCACACCACTAGATCCATTGTCCATAGCCAAGCTCTACATTATAACTGTACCTACCCTGATCCCACTGTCCAGGATATACACTTTAAGGATCTTGAGTAGGGATTCAACAATTACAGTTCTAAAACCATATCCACTCAAATCATTGAATTCAGACTCAGAGTCTTCTCTGACCTGCTACAGTACCAGCACAGCTATGCTGAAGTCAGTGATGGAATGTCCAGGGAGGTTAAAGTGACTGCTGATGGCTTGCGTGACTTAATGTCAGATAGGTGTGCATTCATATTTTCACATATGAATTTCCCTGTCTGTCCAACACAGAGACCAGAGGGGCAATGCAAGCAGGTGATGGCATAAATGGCATCTGTAGAGACATAAGTGTATGAGACTCAGATGTTATAAACCATGTTATTTGATTCAGTGATGATGTGCTTTGTACAGATGAGGGGACATAGATTATACCCTGGTCCACTGCACGTTCCAGTACCTCAGTAAGAACAGGTATTAGTAGTGTGTTGCTTGACAGACTCTATTTGACATTGTAAGCCAGGACAAGTTTGCCCCCTGTGGATACCTTGAGGTGACTGTCATTTTCCAGGAGAGATTAGAGGCCATGAATGATGTTTTCCAAGGTGTTCAAGCTGGAGGTTGTAAATGACAACCATCAGGACTCTGTTGATACTCAGGGTTGGTATTGTAGCAGGTTGCAGTGAGGTCTGAGTATGGTTTTGTTGAGCTGAGTGGCTATAGTTTTGGATTGTATTATAAATGTAGGAAGCTCTGCTACAGATCCTTAATGTGTGCATCTGGTGTCATGGGATCAGACCACACATGTATGCAACTTAGAGCTTGTTTATAGATGATGGATCTAGTGATGTGGTAAGGATGGAAGCTGGTGTTCATAGACTCATAGAAAATTAGGATTGGAAGAGATCTTAGGAGGTCCAACCCCCTGCTCAAAGTAGGACTATTCCAACTAGATCATCCCAGCCAAAGCTTTGTCTAGCTCGGTCTTAAAAATGTCCAAGGATGGAGATTTTACAACCTTTTTGGGTAACCTGTTCCAGTGTTTTGCTACCTTCCTAGTGAGAACATTCTTCCTAATATCTAACCTAAACTTCCCTTGCTGCAACTGGAGATAATTGCTCTTTGTTCTGTCATCTGCCACCACTGAGAACAGTCTAGCTCCATTCTCTTTCAAACCCCTCTTCAGGTTGCTGAAGGCTGCCATTAAATCCCCTCTCAGTCTTCTCTTCTCTAGGCTAAATAAGCCAAGTTACCTCAGCCTCTCCATATATGTCCCCCAGCCCCCTCGCCATTTTTGTTGTCCTCTGCTGGACTCTCCAATTTGTCTACATCAGTGGTTCCCAACCTTAGTTTGCCGCATCCCCCATGCTGGAAGCAGAGTGCGGTGGCAGCGGCCTGGGGGCAGGAGAACTCTCAGCATGTTGTACAGCTCATCCATTGTATTCAGCGCTGCTGGCATTGCCCCCATGACCCTCATTTGGGTGGTGACCTGAGGTTGGGAACCTCTGGTCTACATCCTTTCTGTAGTGGGCAATCCACAACTCAGCACAGTACTCCAGGTGTGGCCTACCAGTGCTGAGGGGAATAATCACTTCCCTTGAGCTGCTGGTAACACACCTACCAATACAGCCCAGTATGCTATTAGCCTTTTTTGCAACAAGGCCACACTTTTGGCTCATTAAACTTATTGTCCACTGTAACCATCAGATCCTTTTCTGCAGACCTGCTGCCCAGCCAGTCAGCCCCCAGACTGTACTGCAGCATGGGATTGTTCTGTCCTAAGTGCAGGACTTTACACTTGTCTTGTTGAACCTCATGAGATTTATTTTGGCTCAATCTTCCAATTTGTTAGGTCACACTGAATCCTAGCCCTACCCTCCCATGTATCTACTACTCTCCTCAGCTTGGTGTCATCTACAAACTTGCTCAGGGTGCACTCTATGCCATCCTGCAAGTCGTTGATGAAGACATTGAACAAAATAGGCCCAGGAACAACCCCTGGAGCATTCCACTTGATACTGGCTGCCAACTAGTCATCAAACCATTGACTACTACTTCTGAGCCCAGTGCTTCAGATGGTTTTTGATCCACCTTACAGTCCATTCATCCAGTCCATACTTCCTTATCTTGCCTGAGAGAATGTTGTGGGACACCATATTAACAGTTTTGCTGAAAATCAAAGTATACCACATCCACTGGTCTCCCACATCCACAGAGTCAGTTGACTCATCAAAGAAAGCAATCAAGTTGGTCAGGCATGACTTCCGCTTGGTGAATCCATGTTGACTGCTCCTAATCACCTTCTTCACCTCAAGTGCTTAGAAATGTATTCCTTGAGCATTGTCTCCAGGATTTTTTCCAGGGACTGAGATGAGACTGACTGGTCTGTAGTTACTTGGATTGTCCTTTTCCCCTTTATTAAATATGGGCACTATGTTTGTCCTTTTCCAGGCATCCAGAACCTCTTCTGATTACCATGAATTTTCAAAGGTGATGTCCTGTGGTTTTGCAATCTCATCAGCCAACTTCCTGAGCACCCTCAGGTGCATCCCATCCAGGTCCATGGACTTGTATATACCCACCTTTTCAAAATATTCTCTAACCTGTTCTTTCATCACTATTGGCTGCTCACCTCCTCCCCAAACTGTGCTGCCCGGTGCAGTAATCTAGGAGCTGACCTTGCCTGTGAAGACTGAGGTGAAAAAGGCATTGAGTACTCCAGCCTTTTCTGCATCCTCTATCATTACGTTGCCTTCCCCATTCAGTAAGGGACCCACAATTTCTCTGATCCTTCTCTTGCTACCAGCATACTTGTAGAAACCCTTCTTGTTACCCTTCACATCCCTTGCTATCTGCAAATTCAATTGCACATTGACCTTCTTGACTTCATGCCTGCATGCCTGAGTAATGCTCTTATAATCTTCCCTAGGTATTTGTCCAAGTTACCACATTTTATTAGCTTCCTTTTTGTGATTTAGTTTGCTCAGCCAAGCTGGTCTTCTGCCATACTTTCTAGTTTTTCTGCTCATTGGGATGGCTTGTTCCTGCGTTCTGAATAAGGCTTAAAATACAGCCAGCTCTCCGGGACTCCTCTCCCCCTCAGTCTGGCTTCCCAGAGGATCCTGCCCATGAGTCCCCTGAACAAGTTGAAGCCTGATTTTCTGAACTCCAGGGTCCTTATTGTGCTGCTCTCCATCCTTCCTTTCTTCAGGATCATGAAATCAATCATCTCGTGGTTACTGCTGCCCAAGTTGCCATCCACTACTACATTCCCCACTAATTCCTCCCTGTTTGTGAGCAGCAGGTCAGGAAGAGCATGGCCCCTAGTTGGCCACTCCAGCACTTGCACTCTCCAAAACCTACCTAGATTGCCTGCACACTTCTGTATTGCCCTCCCAGCAGATGTCAGGGTGATTGAAATACCCCATGAGAAAAAAGCCTTGTGACTGGGAAACTTTCCACTAATTGTTTGAAGAAAGCTGCATCCACCACTTTAAGAAGGCCGTTGACATGGTTTCCCACCACATTCTCTTAAAAAAACTAGGAGATTAAGGCATTGATGCCTACACAGTCAGATGGGTGGCAAATTGGCTAGATGGTCGCACCCAGAGAGTCACGGTGGATGGGTTGTTTTCTACCTGGAGGGATGTGGGCAGTGGATTCCCCCAGGGCTTGGTCCTGGAGCCTGTACTGTTCAACATCTTTATCAGTGATCTGGATGTGGGTGTGGAAGCACACTGTCCAAATTCACTGACAACACCAAGTTGTGGGCCGAGGTGGGCACACTGGAGGGGAGTGACAGAATCCAGTTAGATCTAGACAAATTACAGAGGGGGGATAAGAATAGGATGGAATCCAATGCAGACAAGTGGAGGGTACTGCATCTAGGGAGAAGGAACCAGCAACACACCTATAGGTTGGGGAACACCCTTCTTGTCAACACAGTGGCAGAAAGAGATCTTGGTTTCATTGTTGACTCCAGGATGAACGTGAGCCTCCAATGCGAGGAAGTGATCAGTAAGGCTAACTGCACCTTGTCATGCATCTACAGATGCATCACAAGCAGGTCCAGGGAAGTAATACTTCCCCTCTATACAGCACTTGTCAGGTCACAGTTGGAGTACTGCGTCGAGTTCTGGGCACCGCACTTCAAGAGGGATGTGGCTAGCATTGAGAGGGTCCAGAGGAGGGCCACTCACATGGTCAAGGGGCAGTGGGGCAGGCCCTACGAAGAGAGGCTAAAGGGCCTGAACCTATTCAGCTTCCACAAGAGAAGGCTGAGAGGGGATATGGTGGTTGTTTACAAACTCACCAGGGGTACCAGCAGGAATTTGGGGAGGCTCTGTTTTCCTGGGCACCACCTGGGGTTACTAGGAATAACAGCCACAAATTGTTAGCGAGAACGTTCAAGCTGGACATCAGGAGACATTACTTTACAGCTAGGGCTGCCAGGCTCTGGAATGGGCTCCCATGTGAGGTGGCACTCTGGACACATGTTTGCCTGGGGTGATATGACCCCGGCACCTGTTCTTTCCTGGGTCAGGGGGTCAGATCTGATGATCTGTTTAGGTCCCTTCCAACCCTAAGCATTATGTTGCTATAATACCACTTCCTCTTGGTCTTGTGGTCGGTAGCAGAAACCCACTACAACATCACCCTAGTTACTCTCCCCTCTAACCTTAACCCAGAGACTTTCAATAGGCCTATCTCCAGTTTCATATTGGAGCTCTGAGCAATCATATGGATCTTTTACATAAAGTGCAACTTCTCCTTCTCTTATCCCCATCCTGTCCTTCTTGAACAATGTGTACCCATGCATGACAGTCAGGCAAGTTATCCCACAAAGTCTCTTTTATTCCAGTCACGTCATAGTTCAGTGACTGTGAAAGGTGTTCCAGTTCTTTCTGCTTGTTTCCCAGGTTCCATGCAGTCATGTACAGACACTTAAGGTAAATAGTTGATTGCCCTGATTTCTCAGAAAGTATGAGAAGACCTCCTCACTAGAATAGTAAGCCTGTCTGTGAAGATGCTTTTCCCTTTCTTTTTCAGGTGGATTTCATCTCTAATCATCAGTTCTTCTTCTTGGTACAAGATGCCGTGTTTGGAGAAGGCAAGATCCTGCTGGCAACATCACCTGTACAGCCAGGTGTTGATCTGCAGGATATACCTGTTCCTGCCCAGGCCCTGTCCATTGACTGTAGTGCATGTAGTTGTGGTGCTCAGTGAGTTTTCAATAACATACAGTGGCAATGTGCTTACTACAAACCTTCACCATGGTGTCTTGAAAATTAATTTGCTTAGTGGATTATATTGGAGTTCATGTGATAGAGGGAGTGGAAGGTTGCAGTGGGGCTTTTTGGCACTTTTATTTGAAGATTAGCCAATCAGCTATTAGATAAAAGCACTAAAAAAGCCCCACTAAAGTGCCCAATCTATACAAATGTCCGGCAGCCAGGTTCAACTGATGTGTGGCCTCTTCTGGGCATGTGCTGGGCTTGACGTGGGAGTGTGTGGATTTTAAAGTAAAGCACCATTTTTGGGGTTTTCTGGGAGTTGGTTTGCTTGTTTGTCTGTTTTAATTTCTGCAAGCAGCCCCTCTTATTTGGGCTTGAAAAAGTTCCTGTATGCAGAGATATATGTAGTGTGTGATGATAAACATTTCATCTTCAGTTGGTCAATAGTAAGAATGCTTTCAAAGTTCAAAATAAATCATAATATTAGCCTAGTGGTTTCTCTAAGTCAAGAATGTATTCCAAGAGACCCCCTAGTTTGGCAAATAATAAGTACTATCCTCCTTTTTAAGGCATTTGATCATCTTCTGTTATACCTTTAGGAAAGTCAGATTGGACTGGGATATCTTCTGGAGCAGGAGCTCAAGAATCACATACACCAGACTGGACAACTTGAGAGATTTCTAGGATGTGGCAGAAAACCCAGTTATATTTTGTTTGTTTATGAATGCAGCCAATGTTTCATAGAGAAGTATAATTCATTTACAGAACTTCCAAATGGGATGTGAAAGATAGCCTGTTCTTTTGGTGCCTTATTCAGGTATTTTCCCTTGTTGTAAGAATACTCTATATACACGGGGTCATCCCTGGGGTAGGGAGGTGGGGTGAATTGGGGCAACCACCCCGGGCCCTGTGCTTTGGTGGGGCCCGCAGAGCTGGGTAGAGAAACAGTGGCTGCAGTTTAGCCCACTTGGCAGGTTGGACAGCTCTTTGCTTGTTCTGGCTGGAAGTTCTGACCACCACCCATCCTGTCACATCTGGTCTGCTGGGACTTTCACTCCTTGGTGTAAGGGTGCTGTGGGATGGGGAGTGGGGCCCCATGCAGGCTGCTTTGCCCCAGGCCCTGCACCCTGCTGGGATTATCTCTGTATAAACATAATCTATTCTTCAAGCAACACATTACATATTCATTAAATTCTCAGTTTAGCAGTACTGATTGGAAGTCACCGTAGTTCTTTGTAGAGCTATGCATGATGGTGCATATAAACAGCTGGTTGGGGGGGGGGGCGTAGAATGACACTGGCACAGTAATTCTTTACAGTAATGGAATCAATGAAGATTTTGCAACTCAATAGCAGCACAGCTGTAAGAAGAAAAAACAGAGTTGGCAAACATATTCTGTATTGTAAACTGGTTAATTAACTGTGACAGGGGGCCTCCCGGGGCCGAACTCTGTGGCTCACCCGCCTGTCACCGTGACAGGAGGCCTACTCAGGGGCGAGCTCTTCGTGGCCCGCCCACCTGTCTCTGGGCAACCACCTGCTTATCTCGCCCGCCACACCTTTGATGATAATTGATTCATATATCGATGTCAATTAAGCAGGAGGCTGCCCATTGTAATGCCCCGATGCCAGGGGCGCTCTGCGGCTCCGACCTCCCCTAATACCGCAGCCCAAGCCTCGCAGATGGCATCTCGCTGTTCTCCTAGTCACCGGCCCCACACTGGACCCCAGAATCGTCCTAACAGGACCCCTCTATGATCCTTCCGATCAGGCGGCCACTCCGCTGTCATCCGGGCTACCTAGCCCCCCCCTGAAGCCATGTTCCCCTCTCGGGTGTGGTTCCCCCGGAACCTCCCTTTGGCCTCTTGCCCTGGCCCACCTCCAGGCCAGTCGGGACCCCAGGCCCCCGGCTCTTGAGCGTCCCTCGCTGTGGGCCCCCAGCCCTTTTGACTACCGTAGTCCTGGCCCAGCTTGGGCCAGTCGAGGGTACTCTCCCCTTCGGGCTGGGTCTCCCTAGCCACTCACTCTGTCACTGGGCCTCACCGTGCCACTATTCCCCATCCTCTCGGGGGCAACCGCAGCACCACACCCACCCACACCACTCCCACTCTCGGGGTCCGAATAAAAGCATTGCTTTTTTTTTACTGCCTCAGCTTTTCTATGTACTTAATAAGTCATCTTAATCTTTATTTTACATAGGTTTAATATGGTGCCATGTTGTAGTAGCAATCACACAACAGAACAACCAGAGCATTAAGTCTAGATTGCCTTGATTAGAAATAGAAATGTTATATGTAAGCTCATTTAAACATTAGGCACTGCTAGTTAAACAGGCAAAATAAACTTATTTTAGGATATTAACTGTCCCTTTAAAGAAAGATTTTCAAGACCAGTATCAAAAGTTTTTCAACACTTTGATTTTTCAAACTAGCATTCAAATAATACAGGACATATGCAATTGAACGACTTTCTGATATTTTAGGCAAAGTGAGGAGAATGGGAAAAGGTGTACATACAATTTAAAACATCTGTTAATTTGCAATATATTGTTTATCATCATTATCCAGTAGGAGGGAGGAAAACAACTTAATTTTAACATGGCTGGATCTCAACCCTTGTGTTTAACTCCAATTTCTTTTAGCATATAAACTAGTCAGGAGAAGGAAGTGCTCTCAAAGAGAGATTACTAAAACAACCAGATAGTAACATCTGCCCTAAATTGATACTGGGATTCTAGCATTGAAACTCTTTTTATACACATTTTTGTTGTCTGGATGCAGATTGTGTAGGCAGTAAGTAAATGTATTTAGAACAAGGACAGGTCTAGCATGCAGTAAATCACATTAGAAGATATACAAGGTTTAACTAACATTAAAATAAAAAATATCTATTGGCAATACAGTTGATTTTGGTAACTTAAACACCATAGTAGTAATAGAAGGTAGCACTGGATTCACTAATTTTAACCCTAAAACAATGTGAAAATGTAAGCAAATAAGTGTGCACTAACTTTCCACACTTCCTTCTGTACATTTGGGAATTTCATCTACCCCATATTTTCATTTTCCCAGTATTTTTAATTTTGAAAATGTGTTTATATTTGTCTATATTTACCTGGGCAGCCACCAAGTGGGAGTCAAAGCAAAATAATATTGATACGGGCATCTACTCCTTTGAATGATATAGTGCTTTAGTCTCATAGGCAGCATCCACACTTGTGTGGATGCTTAGATCCCTGGGGACAACTAGTAGTGGTGCCCCTTGTGCCACTGCTACTGGATATTCAGGCATCAACCCCTTCCCCACCCCCCAACTGCTCCCTTGCAGAACAGAGAATCACTGAATGTGAAGTATGTGGTAGCTCAGACGTGTCTGAAGTTGCATATACCACATGGCTGCGCCTGTCTGGGTGTAGTCCTAAGATGTAAGATCTACTGATTAGCCTTTCTAAATTAAATTGTTCTATGTTGGGGCACACAGGAAGATCCTAACAGATACAAGACTTTCTAATAGAAAAGTAGGGAAGGAAAAAAAAAAAAGTATCTCCTTATAATATTTGAACATCTTGCAAATTTAATATATTTATCCTCATAACACTCCTGTGAAGTAAGGTGGTACATTTATACATGGTCAATGGAGACAAAGTAAGTCAAATTCTGTGCATACCCATTCAAATATTCTGGAGAAATTCTCCTAGATTTTTTTTCTACTGGCCAAACAACTTATCCAGACCCATTTAGAGACATTAGATTACCGAGGCCCTGAATAGTGGAAAGTCTGCAGTGCTGACAGTAAGCAGCAAGAGGGTGACCCTTATGCACACATCTCAGCATGCTTTGTAGATTTCCTTAGCTTTCAGTTTGCCTGGAGACAGATGACAGCAGTGCATATGGCAGGTCTGCTTGGCTGACCCTGACTGCTCATGATCAGCCTCTTTCCCTGAAGCACAGTACAAGGTTCCCCTGTGAACAGCAGTAGCCATCAAGCAAAACACTGTGTCCTGGTGGAGGGAATGTTGGAGGACTGTGTTCTCTTCTGAGAGAAGCCACAGCATGAAGAGAGAGTCCAGGAACAACTCTAGGAGGGATTTAACTCTGGTTATTCCCAAGCTATTTTTCTCCTAGAGCAGCCATTTTTACTTTGGGAGAAAAAGCTTTAACATCTGTATACTTATGGTTTCTCTTGGGAGAGCAGTGACTCTCCCAGGAGAAACTGTATGAATATCTGTACAAGGCCAAAGTGATTTTACCAGGGCCATAGAGGAAGCAGGGATTTGAATCCATGTCTCCCAGCACTCCAAGTGAAGACCATCCTTATTCTTAGCTTTTTATAGATCATTACATCCATTCATAGCACCCAACACAGTGTGTTGTTACTTACAAAAGCTCATGCCTCTCTGAACCAGTTAGTCTAAGGTGCCCCCCTCATTTATTTTTTGCCTGCCTTCAGACTAACATGGCTAATCACTTTCACACAGCATTACTTTTAAATTAATAATTCCTTTCTCTCCTATTCTGCTTGTTGCTTTATATTTTTTATTTCTCTTTGTAGAGACAGAACATGGCTAAGAAGCAGATTGCATGAAATCATGTACTGATAAACAAGATGCACATTGTGTATGCAGATCAATGGCAATTCTGTTCATGGTTATTTTGAAGATAATAGAAACTATCAGCAAAAATTAAGGGGCCTGATGCAACCTTCAATGAGGTTAGTGGGAGTCAATTAAATGGTTTCTTATGGGTATCAGATCAGATCTGTAACATACGGTACTTTTTTTTTTTTTTTGAGCTGAGGTCTGTTCAGACTAAATTGTAAGTTATATAATTGCTCATTTATCATAAATGGAAATGCACTTGCTTCATGCAGTTGTCAACAATCTGCATGGTGCCCCTGAGGTGAAACTGTTATGGTTATTATTAGCTTTTAGCTAGCTAGAATGGACTATTTTCCCCCCAGGTTTGTGGGGGAAAACAGCTAAATGATTAGCTTGTCAAAGAAGTCTTTATATTTTATTTTTAGTAATAATCTATGATAATAATAGGGTTGCAGGACATTTAGTGGTATATAGTGGCTTTTAAACAGCTGCAATTGAAAAAAAAAACAATTATGAAGCTTTGAAGTTTTCAAATTTGCTAAGCGAAATCAGAGATCCAAACAGAGATGGATTAGGGGAAAGAAGTACTATATTCTGATTTTAATAAAGCATTTAATACCTTAACTGAGAAGATACATTTGATAAAGCATCTGATACCCTCATCAAGAAATTATAATTGAAAAATTAATGTAAATTGGCTTGAATAAAATACACTGTCAAGTGGATTGAATATTCTCTAAAAAGAGCATAAATAAAAAGCAGTGAGAAAAAGCAGTGTATCATGCTGTGAGAACAGCGTTAGAATTAGTTATGGTGATTCACAGGTACCAATGATAAAGACTAGCGACTAATAATCTTAAAAGGGGAGTAAACAAAACAGAACAGAACAGAAATGTCAACTACATATGCAAAAAGGAGCTAGTGGGCACAAGGAATCCAGAGCTGGTGATGAGTCTGTCATGAATCTGTCCTGTGGGCATGGGAAAGTGAGGGTCCACAGAGTTAGCACATGGAATGAGAGTGAGGGGGAAGAAACCAAAACCAAATTAAACTCCCATACTCTCTTTCTTCCATGAAGCTAGTGAGTTGAGCTATGTAAGTAGTGAAATCTAAAGTAGCTTTGTCTGGTTTTGGGTTAAGCTATGAACCTGAAAAATACTAAATTTTAACAGAACTGCTGCAAGAATCAAGAATTTCAAAATAAGGGTTTCACAGATATGTTCTGCTTCATTTTTTAGTTTGATTTCTGTCCCACTGTATAAGGACACTCACCAAATCTCCCCCCACCTTGCAAATTCATTCAATATTTTTAGAATATTTAATTTAATCCCCTCACAGGCCAATACCTATTTTCCACTCTTAATGACCAGAAGGCTATTTGTAAAGGTATAAAGTGAATGAAAAGTGGCTCTCTGGCATGCTTTACATACATTCAAAACCACACATAAATTACTAAAACTTGGAAAATAAGCCTGTAAGTTATTCTGTCATGGTGTGAGCACCAGGTGGGAATACAGTTCACATATGGTGGAGGGAATAGATTTCTCAAAAAGCATTTTGTGCACCAAGAGAAGTTTGTGCTTATTCCTTGTTTTCGCAAAGAATGATTTGAGCACAGCAACCATCTAACATTTATATTAATGGCAAAAGGTTCACCCATTTCAATCATGCAGTGGTTCCTCCAGTAAATGAAAAAAACAAAAACCCCCCAAACAAACAACCCTTCCTTGTCAAAAGCTCAGGAGGGAGACTAGCTTTGTTCCATGAAAATCTAAGTCTCTTGACAGCCTTACTCTTGCTGTACTTGCAGAAGTTTCCAGTATGTCTGAATAGGGAAAAGAAAAAAAATCACAGAACGCTCTGCCACATTTGCAAGACTTGATTCCTACAGATGTCAAAAGAACAGTTTCTCTAATTTTACCTTCATTATAAAATGCCTTCAGGCACTGGCTGTATAGTCTCCGCGCTTATGAGCTGCTTCCTCTGTGCTGTGGGCCCCTTAGGATGAAGCAACGGCAATCACTAAATAATGATGCAGAGACTGTTGATTTGTGCTGAATGAAACAACAGGTTTTCCATATGTTGAAATGTAAAAGAGGACCCTACATGCTACTTATTTTTTTCCTTCAAATGACATTTTAAAGTCTTAAAGAATCTGTTATTAATCTATTGCTTCCACTGTTTTGCAAAGGTTTTTATGCATCTTGCCCAGACAGCAGGGGAGAGGGATCATAATGAGTTTCTTCTGTGAAAAATTAAATTAAATTAGTATTCATCAACGTGGGTTTTGGGATGAATAAGTCTACTTAGGCCGTGCACAGTGAAGGGAATGAATTAACTAAGGAGGAGAGGAAAAGAGGATTTATCCTCAAAGGGCATGATTATAAGAAGACAAAATAAGACAAGCGGATCACATTTTGTCTACATTTATGTCCATTCAAACAACTAACCAGCTGGTTTGCTGCTTTTCGGAGATACTGGTCAGCTGCAAGGGCATGTGTCCCAGGCCTGTAGTGACTAATGCCTACTTCCTTCCCCAGCATGTAGACTTAAGGTGAGTCGGGAAGAGAAAGAAAAGAAACAAAATAACACACAAATGCACAAAATATTTGTGGGGCAAGTATTAGGGTCACTAGCCAAGGAGTATCCCAAACTGAAGGTGAACATCCTCACATCCATTTTCTACAAGATGTCTAGAGGGAAATTAAAGGATGAAGGAAAACACAGGCCTTGAAGGAAGACTTAATTTAATTTTGTTTTCTTGCTCAGTAATAAATGCTATGTTCCTTGGTTTGGGTTTTAAGTCAGTTTTCATATTACTCAAAATAAGGAGATTGCAATTGCAACTGGTACTAACACATCTGTGTATCCTAGATTCTCTGTTTCGGGCTTAAGAAAATAATACAGAACTTGTTCCAACCAGGGGGTGGAGTATTAGTATAAATGGCTAAAAATTAAATTATTTGTTGCTTGCTTGATATCTTTAATCCTCATTCCAATTTCATAAACTGCTGGATATAACAAATCAATGTTAATGTCTTTTTATAGAATTTATATTTTCCATTAACATATATAACACAATAAATCTTTGAAAAGGTTCTTTATCTCTTCTGACACATTTTTCTCCTTTAATGTATAGCCTTGCCAAAGAAGGACCGAAGAAATATAATCCTGTGAAATAGATGATGTTCCTATTACTCATAAACTAGCAATGATAATATTGATAGGAAGCTCTTTAACTTAGGGTATATCTCCCCCCTTTTCAGGACCATATTTTCAAGTTAGAATAATCATTGTTGAGACAAGCAATAATTAGCAGTGATAAATGGGGAGAAAAATCTCACCGTTAATATAGATATTAGTATGTGAAATACTGTGTGTGTGAAACTTTGTCATATTTAAAAGGAACAAAGTTTGTTTTGCTAATTTAATTAAATGTATGATTCTCTAGCTTTTTAAAATTAAAAAAAAAAATCTGGTTCAGAACCTGGATATGAGGAGGACAACCTGGATCGCAGAAAGTACAGGTGCATATTTAAATGAAGCAGTTCTGACAACTTCACAGGAAACATTCTTTGTTCAGTTCTTTGAAAGGGAGCTGTGAATGAAAGCATCATGTGACATGCATAAAGAATTACAGAACAAATCACTTGCTTCTAACAGTGATCGATTAACTTTATGAGCATGTCGCCATGAGTGGGAGTGTGTGTTTCCCAGGGGACAAACTGCAGTGACACATATTTGTCTCCTGGGAAACACACACTTCCACTCATGGGGACATGCTCATAATGTTAATATATTTCATAAAGCACATATTTGTGCTACTGTTATTTGTCCCCGGGCATGCCCCTGCATGCATACTCTGGCACACAGCAAATTACCCAGGTGGGGTAGAGGAAGCTGGGGCCATCATCTGGGCTGCTCCTAGCAACCATACCCAGGGCCCTGGGGCTGGCCCATGTTACCTTTTTGGTGGTGCACAGTGCTGCTACATGCATCCATTTTTTAATAATTTTTTTGACAACGGATTTTTTTTTTTACACCAGGATCTCCCAGTGTCAAAAAAACCAACCCTGCAGTGCTACAAATTAGGATGTGTACTCATGAACACACATTCACCACACTACTATGTATCCCTAAAGCTCTGCAGAGCTTCTTCCTCGAACCCTCCCAGCTGCCTCTGGGTGTTGTTGATTTATTTCCTAAAGAGTTAATGGTACATGCAGTCTCATAAATACTGTACTATCCTGAAAATGTTCTGGGAAAATGAGACTTACTCCAACTTCGTCCATTAAAGATGCTGTGGTACTTTTCAAAAGTTAGCCAATTTGTTCTGGCAGCATTCCAACTAGGTTAATTATAGTCTGCCTACTTTATTCTCCTGAAATTGCAAGTGGAGAACTAGAGACTAGTATGCATAGCAAGGTCATTCTGAAGGTCTGAGTATTGAGGAGGGAGAAAAAGTTTAGTTTTCAGGACAGAAAAGGAAGCATACATTTACTCTTTGATTTTGGTTAGAGACATAGTTATCTTGTATAAATTGATATCATTCTTTTGGAAGTCCGTATTTTAGATTTGGCAGTACAATCTTGGTCCTTTTGTAATGAGAGCATCACAGAAGTGGTTCAGTGGACCGAAGCTCCTATGCCTTATATAAATCCACTTGCCTTTTACTAGGGCCAAACTCTTAGATTGCTTTCCACAACCTTGGAGGAATCAGGAACTGGCTCTTGGAAAAATGCTGAACTCAGCAATGAAAAGCAATACTTTCCCCTAAGCAGAGATGACCCCCCTTTATTAGTACTACAGCAATGGAAACTGGGATAAATACTGTCAGGAAATGGGGGTCATATTTCTTTTTTTGGTGATACTGTTTCAACTCCATTTGTTTAACAGGATGCATGTTTCTACCCACCCCTCCCCCAAGTTCCCTGTGGGAGCTAATCCACTCTAAGGAAGAATACTCAATATCACATCTTCCTTTTCTAAAAAAAAATAAATAACACTTTAAACTATTTATATAACACATTTTTAAACAACTATATCCAACATGCTGCTAAACGTATAATGTTAATTGGTCTCTGAGGTAGTGTGACTTGGACTTTCATGACTCCTTTGAAATTTGATTACTACTATTGTCAGGAGGAAGTAAGCCTATTTATTCAGGAAGTGTTATGTTATTGTGGGGACTATTGTGAGTTCTGTTACAGTTGTGGCCTAAGAGACTGTCTCTCTCTCATCTCCCTCTAAGATACTGGTGAAAAAAAAAAAATTGTTCCACAGGGAAATCTCATGTGATATTGCTGCTGTTTGTTTCCATTCATTTCTTATTTATGAATATTTAACCACCATATCTATGAAGTGCTGACACCTTCCCAGGCCTGCAAAGTGCTCATACATGTACATATATATATATATAAGTAAGTGTGTTTCCATTCATTTCCTATTTATGAATATTTAACCACCAGATCTATGAAGTGCTGACACCTTCCCAGGCCTGCAAAGTGCTCATACATGTACACACTTACTTATATATATATATGTACATGAAATGAATGGAAACAAACAGCAGCAATATCACATGAGATTTCCCTGTGGAACAATTTTTTTTTTCACCAGTATCTTGGAGGGAGATGAGAGAGAGACAGTCTCTTAGGCCACAACTGTAACAGAACTCACAATATATATCGTTAATATATATAATATATGTATTATTAAACAAAGTATTGGATTAACCATGTTTTATTCATACCATTCCATAATAATGTGATGTTAAGTACAGATAAGATTTGGATGATATATCCTTCTTTAGTATCAGTTTTATTTTGGTAGTCCTAGCTTTCTTTTATGCATTAGACCTGGGATTCTGTATAAAATAATTCCATGTATAAACTCAGACTTCCCTGCAAACTGCTAAAGTAGGTCTAGCAAAAATAGAGTTGATAGGCACAATCACTTGTTCATCTATTGTAAAACTCAGGGAAGTGAAAATCATCAGTGCAGAATAAGGCCTGTATAGCTCTTGGAGGGATGGGAAGCGAAGGAAATTTTTTCCCTTTGTCAACTATTGCTTATATCAGTTTCTATTTTTGGCATGTGCTACAATCCTGGACAACTTCTTCCATGTTGCTGTTCATCTGAGTCCAATATAAAATAGTCCCTAAATGCTCCTCATGTACTCTTTCTGTCTTATTTTTTTTAACTATCTGAAAGATCTTCATCCTGTTGTCTGTAAGGAAATCCCATCTTGAAGTTTGATTTCTTCCTGAATTGTTGACAGGGTGCAGGGCCATAGTCAAAGTCACATCTTTTAGGTTGTCATCCTGAGTTGCTTCTCTCACAATTGCAGTCCATACTGCACCTTTTCCAAGACTAGATTCTTTCAGTAATGAGAAACAGTTTATGGCTTCCCATATATACAGGTGTGAAACTCCTTACATTTCTTCAGGTTCTCACACACTTTGTTGAGATTTGCTTCTCATGTCTATTGGATGTCTTTGGGCACATCTACACATGTAATTAATGTGCATGGATAAACTACAGGGTTTATAAAAAGTTTTTTTTTTACTCTGGCCTAAAAGGGGTGCATATGTAGATGTGTGATATTTACTGCGTAGCTAATTAGCCAACTGTGTAGTAAACGTCTCATGGAGATACACCCTTTGTGAACTAGTACATGCAGGCAGAGAGCTATTAGAGGTACCAAAGATGAGTGCCTGGTCTTTAGTTTTAGCTGTCTGGTGTTCCCTGTGTAGCTCTATTACACGTATAAATGCTAAGTGGCTGGGACTCCTATGGGATGTGTCCTTCAAAGTTATCAGTGTCTACGATTCAAAGAAAAGCTTCTTTCATCTGGTTGGCGGCTCATAATTAAAAAAACAAACAAACCCTTAAAAACAAAAACAACCAAACTAAGGTCCAAATCCTGCAAACCTTAAACTAGTTGTTCCTAACCTTTTTAGACTCAAAGCACCCCTCAAAAAATTCCAGCACTCAACTTTCACTCATTTTTTACTACAGAAAAATAAATTCTTCTGTTGCAAAGAACATGGAAAGACCACAACAAATAAGAATGTTTTTGACAGTACGGATTCCTATTTGAAAGCTCTGGGTTTAACTTGTGAATCATGTGTTGGTGTTTGCTGCAGCACCCTGGTTGAAAATCACTGCACTAAACCTTGTGGTAACCATACTCATATGTAACATTTTGTCACATAATCATAAGAGTGTAAGTCTTTCCACAAGCAGTGTTTCCTTGACTATTGTGCGTAGTTAGTAAAGGTTTCCAATCAAACCCAGTGAGAGAGACACTTAGTTTTTACAACAGGTATGATTATAGATGCAAACATTGTAAAATGCTTAGATCCATGGACAGGATCGTCAGTAGGTCTGTGCAAAGCTTTGGTCCCTGATTCACTTCAGCAGAGACTTGGCCAGATTCAGTGGCCTAATCTCTGAATCCAAATCGAATCAGGAGACCCTTTAATCTCTCCAAATCAAGTTGGAACCCTCTGAATCAATTTGGAGAGATTCAGAAATATTTGGCCATTTGGCTATAGCTTTAAATGTTTTTCTACATGCCTCAAGGTACCAGGCGGCTCGTGAATGCTGTGATGTTGGGGCAGGGACATTCCACAGGAGCACAGCGGGCTCCCCAGTTTCTTTGGCAGCAGACCCAGAAGTGGACTTCTGGTCCACTTGCAGGTCTGCTGGGGAGCATGCGGGGGGTCAATCCCCCCCCCCACCGCGCTTGGCAACTGGTGCCTCCTGGGTCTAGGGGGGCACCTGGGGTACCCCCGTGGCTGATCACTGAGCCAGGGGGAGGGCATGGGGGGCCCTCCTGTGCACTTAGCAGAGGACCCAGAAGTGGACTGGAAGTATCTACCCCATGCCTGGTACCTTGAGATATGCAGAAAAAGCATTTAAAGCTGTGACTATGGCCAGATTGCTGATTCTCTGAATCAACATTGAATCTTCGGGTTCAGACTCAGCCGAATTGAATTGGGGACAGTGATCTGAATCAACAAAATGAATCACTGTCCCTGATTCAGGTTGAATCTGAATCCAAATTGAATGCAGTCCATTTTGCACACGCCTAATCCTCAGCCCTAGTAATTTTAAACAGATCAAATAACAGTTAATGTAGTAACAACACACTTAACAAACAGTTAAATTAACTTTAGCTGTAAAGATACAACTTTATGTGCCCAGCTGATTAGAAGATATCACAAATATCACAAAAGCAACATATGCCTTCCTAATCTTAGCTTTGATTAATAAAGTTCTCTCACAGCACATCTTCCAGCGGGGGTCTTTCATCACTTGTAACCTTCTCCAAATGCAACCGCATGTTTACTCAGTGGTCTGAGTTGCTTATAATCCTAATAGACAAGTCTGAAGTTTTTATTCTGTGCTTACACTGACATATATTTATTGAGGTTACTGTTTTTTAAAGTTGTTAATAATGTAGATCTTGTATATATTCAAGACAGGTATCTAAATAGTAACTCCATTAAACAGTCAATAAAAGAACAGGAGATATTACTATTCTAGATTTATTATTGGTAAATGAGGACTATGAAAGAGATGGTATTTGAAAATAACCTGGGATCCAGTGACACAAGCTGATTCATTTTAAAATAAAAGATAATACAAGTAGGTCAAGCGCAGTTAAACTTCACGCATTTGCAAAAAGGCAATTTTTGAGTTATCATGGGAAGTGTTTAATACAATTAATTGGACTGAAGTGTGCAGAGATTTGGATGTGGAATAGACCTGAAATGTCTGTGTGTCAGACATATAAACCTTTTATTCCAAACAAAAGCATTGTTAACTTAACGTAGGACTGAACTATGTTTCTTAAAAAAAACAAAAACAAAAAAGCCCCCCCCCCCCTTCCCCCCAACAATAACAAAAAAGCCTGGATGACCCTGAGGTCTCAAGTTATGAAAAAGGAGGGGGTGGGGGAATGTAATAGTATACAGTGCAGGGGACTGATATGAAGAATTTCTAGTATAGCCTGGGAGCTGAGCCATTGAAAATTCTAGAAGAGAAGAACGACTTCGATCTTTCAATCAATCAGTCCCAAGGTAACTACAAACCACCAATATGTCACAGCTGTGTAATGGGAAAATGCAGTCCTAGCATGTATTGGGAGAGAGATGTCCAGCAGAGATGAGGAAATTTTAATACCATTGTATGAGATAGCAGTGAGACCTCATGGGAAATACTGCACACAGTTCTGGTCATCATGTTTCAAAAAGATTGAAATGAAACCAGAACAGGTGCAGGAAAGGTTTACTAGAATCAGTAGAGAAGTGAAGAACGTATCATGCAAAAGGAAGCTAGGTGGGGTTGGCTTTGGTCTAACAGTGAAGTTCTCCATGACATAAGACCTCTTTCCAATAAATGCATCAAAAGGGTAAACACCACTGACAAAAACAAGCTGTTTAAGATAAAGGAAAATATTGGCATAAGAACAAAGGTAGATAAGTGGGCCATGAATAAATTTAATCTGTATATTAGAAGTAAATTCTGGCCATTAGTCTTCCATTTTTATTGTGGGGGTAAGAAAGCTAGCTAAATTGAACTCTGGACGTTGATAGGTTTATGAAAGGGATTATCTGACATGGTTGCTTGTGACGGGATTGGAGTGGACTTGATGATCCAGGCAGTCCCTTTCAAGTTTTATATTCCTATTTTCCTAGCTGTACAGCTGGTAGAATATGGCACTGAGCTTTGTAAGCATCTGTGCTCAAGTACCATATACCTTAAGTGATACAAGATCACATCTTAAGACCCCAGTAAATCAGCACTAGCACAAAGGGATTCTTCCCCCAAAGCATGAATATTTTTGGTGTAGCCTCCATTGGCCTCATCCTTTCTACAACATGTATTTCTTCTTGTGAAAGATCTGATCACTTTGCCTGATTTGTTTTGGTGGTGGAGAGGAATGCATTGTGAACATTATATATGTACAAAGTATATTTTATATATACTTTGTACATGTATATATGTATATATACATATATATACATGTACAATGTACAATGCTTTTTTGTTTTTATTTTTTTTAAGAAACGTAGTTCAGTCCTACATTAAGTTAACAATGCTTTTGTATGGAATAAAAGGTTTAGATGTCTGACACAAAGAAATTTCAGGTCTATTCCACATCCAAATACATGTCTATATATATACATATGTATATGGATATACATATGTATATGTATATCCATATACATGTCTATATATAGATTTTGTACGTGTTGAGCTGAGAATTGCCTTCAGCAGTAAAAAAGTGGAAAGGAGCAAACCACAAGGAGAAAGGGGAAAATAGGCAAAACAACAAGCAAAAAACTAATGTTCAATGCTTGGACTGCCAGTAGGAATCTTTCCATAATATACAAGAGTCATACTATGGTAGGTTGAATCAGCAGTTTAATAAGAAAGAGGTAGGAGAATTTTACAGTTCTGTTTCCTGTGGTAGAAATAGAGGTGAGTTCCTCTCTTCTTCATCACAATCTCCCCTTTCCTCACAATAAACTTCACTCTTGAATGGTGTAGTAGCAGCTTCCAGTCTATCTCAATCAATTTCAACCATATTATATATAATTGTAGGGAAAAGGATGATGTCTAGGCCACATTCCATTTTGTGCATATACCACACTGCATAGTTTGTACAAGAATGTAGTAATGAGTGCAGTGAGTACATAGATCTTTCAAAGAGGAGCAAAAATGTTCCACATTATGGGCATGTCCAGCCGAGCATGCATGTGCCTCTTGCAACATCTCAAAGCCCTTTGAGATGCTGCAAGAGGCATGTGTGGGAACAAAAAAAAATTGCCATGCTGCAAATTTGTCATGGAAAATTTACCCTACCAGCCCGACCCAATCTGATCCAGCCTGGGCCATGCAGCTAGCATGTGTTTGCAAATGAGTCACACATCCTGGAGCCTTAAGTCCCACTCCAGTGTGAAACTGGGCTAGTGAGCCGCACCAGGCTGGGCTGGGTTGGGTTGGGACCCGCCACATACTTTATGGAAGGACTTGAGAGGGGGCTGCCACACGTCTGCCCCCTGCCACCTGGCTTGCATGGTGTCAATGGCACCAGGCAAATGGGGATGTGCGGCACTGTGGCTCTGCTGCAGGCACAGTGGGCAGGAGATGCAGCATGGTGTGACCCAGACTTTGTACATAGTGAATGGACCCAGCCCAGCCCATCCAAGGCTGTGCTGTAGCGGGCTGGGCCAGATCTGTTCAGCATGTATGGAGCCACACCCATGCTGCCCGCTGCTACTGGCCCTGCGGGGGCTGGGTGGGGAGGGGAGGCATGTGGCAGCCCTCACTTGAGCTTCTCACCGAATTCACCCACATATGGGACATCCCCCCACTGCTCCCCACACCACCCCGACATCCTGCTCCACTCCCAGCAGCCCCCTTGACATCCCCCACCACTCCTCATAGTCCCAACATCTCCCTCCACTCCTGACACTCCCCAACATCCCCCTGCCACTCCCCATAGCTCCCAACACCCATTAGCATCCTCCCGCCACTCCCCATAGCCCCTGGCAACCCCCTCCACTCCCAACACCCCCTGACATCCCCCTGGCACTCCTCACACTCAACAATGCCTCCCACACCAATAAACCCTCCCACCTCGCATCCCTAATTTACCCTTGACAGTGCTGGGGGCAGCAGGAGCACCACAGAGACACTTTGGCTAGAAACCAAAGCATCTCTCCTGGAGGACTGACTCCTGGGTTGCCTCCAGGACTGGTCTTGACCCGTGCTTTGCCTCACTGTTCCACAGCACAATTTTTTTTGACCCAGTTTAATTTTTCCCCCATGCTGCAAATATGAAGCACAGGGAACATTTTTATTTCCCCCACATGTGCATCTTGGAGTGTCTCAAAGGGGTTTGAGACACTGCAAGATGAACATGCATGCTCGTCTGGACGTGCCCATGGATGGCAACCTAACCTGTAACAGTACGGTGGCTGTACTATTTGCCAATACAGAAAAAAAATAAAAAGTGTACCTCAGTAAATATGATATTTTTTGGACCCAAATAAAAATATGGATTTTCTTGTGCATTTTAATTCGACTGGTACAGTGAAAATCTATGCATTAAAAATATGATGACCCTTTAAAAAAGTTCAATTAGAGAACAATATTTTTATGAGCCAAGCTGCATGACTCGTAATGTAAAACACTACTTTTGAAAATGGTAAAGAATTATGAAAAGCTCTACCATATGCAAAACTTGCTGGCTTCAGTAAGCGACCAAATCTTGTTAGTTGCACTCATGTTAATAATTCCATTAAAATCAATGGGACTGATTACACAAATAAGGTAATCAAGATTTGGTCCCATAGCTTCAATTCTAAGCATCACTCTCATTAAGATTAATATAATACTGATTAGCTAACAAAATGCAAAAGTCTCAGTAAAATTAATTGTGTTTAGAATTTTGTTCTTTTTAGATGTAAAACAAATGGCCCAAATGAAATGTGAGGGAAAAAAAAAATCAATAAACCAGCAAACTGTAAATGATGTGGAAATAACTTCTTTATGTTTTCCTGTTTTCTTAGTTTATAGTTAGCACCAGCACATAAACTAAATGTCTCTGGGCAATGGGGGAAAAGTAGATCTAAATTTACGGACTGCTGTGATGAGCTAACCTTCTTTCAATGAATTCTCCCCTTCTCTTTACATCATGTGACAGGTGTGGCTTTTTTATAGACTATGGTTAAAGGAAAGGATTTGTTAACATTCTTTCCTTGCTGCTTCTATAGTACACATATTAGAATTGATTCTCAGTACACTATCACCACTCGTACACCAATTCGATTTCATTTGATTTCAAGGAAGTTCCTTCTAATTTACCCATGGATACAGGCCTACATTTATTTAAGTACACATAGAAGTCCATTAAAAATGTGAATCAGATTTTTTAATACTTTGTGGTGATCTCCCCCCCCCGTATGCTCTGGCTTGGCAACTGGTGCCTCCTGGGTCTGAGGGAGCACCTGGGGTTCCCCCTGTGGCCAATTGCTGAGCTAGGGGGAGGCAAAGCAGGGAGGTGGGGGGGGGCAGCATACTCATTGATGGACCCAGAAGTGGACTGGAAGTACTTCCAGTCCACTTCTGGGTTTTCCACTGAGCACGTGGGGGCTCCAGAGTTCATGAGCCACACCCAATACCTCAAGGTATGTAGAAAAAACATTTAAAGCTGTGTCTATGGTCAAATTGCTAATTCTCTGAATCAGCATCAAATCTTCAGATTTGGATTTAGCCAAATAGAATTGGGGACAGTGATCAACTAATGGAATCACTGTCTTTGATTTGGGCCAAATCTGAATCAAATATGTCCTGTTCTGCACACTCCTAATACTGATGGCTGTGGGCATGGTCAGGAAGTGGATGGGGACATGGCATCCTGATAAATTAGGGGCTTGCTGTTGTTATGGGTGTTGGATTCATGAGAGAGGAAAGTAGATAATGCATAGGGGGACGTAGTAGTCAAGCACTTAAATATCTGGATGAGCACCCAGGTAAAAATGTCTAGATTAAACAGAGAGAGATTGGATATACAAAGGTCTATGGCATTGTTAGGATGTGCAAAGAGTTACAGGCTGAGTTGGGAAAATGGAATAATGCAGATAAGTTGCTAAAGAAATGGCCCAGCATAAATGAAGAGCCTGTTTTCCACATGGTAAAGAAACAATAGAAAGTGACCAGAATCCTCTGTACTATACATGTTACAATTCTATCATTACCAATGGTGTTGTACTGATTAATTTTGTTGAGGTAGATAGCATTGTTTATTATTCACCATAGTAATTGATAACTTATAGGGGACAGTGCTATTTTGACTCTGCAGTATCCTTAACTATTTTCCATCCTGCTCCTGAACAGGACTCTTATGAAACCAGAGGGTAACAGAGCACACAGTCAGAGGGCCATTTGGCTAGACATTATGTTTGTGTTTCTAAATTGCTAGGTGGGGAGATACTTAGAAATAAAATAACTGGGTGATTATATTTATTTATGTTAGAATGTAGAGAGCAAGTAAGCTAATTAATCACAATTGAGATGATATTCTTAGAAACAGCAAGTAAGGGAATTTATTGTAAAGTCAAAGAATTGGACAACTCTAGGGGCTTGTTTATTGAGATGTTTATTGTGCAGAGGACTAATTAGCCACGCAGTAAATGTTGCATGCCTACACATGTGGCCCTGTTAGGCTGGAGTAAACTAATTTATTCCGCAACAGGACAGTACTTGTATTTACTCTGCATCAGCACATGCATCATTGCTGCCGCTGGTTGGCTAGGGCATGAGGGTGGTTTATTGTGGAGGCTGCCTGCTGACTAGCCCCTCACTGAAACTCCCTTGTGCCCAGCCAGTTCCTCTGCAGCATGTTCAGTCAGAGGAAGCAGCCCCAGGCTGGCATGCTGATCCCCTGGTTCCCTGCCACCTGGGACTGCTCCAACCTAGCTCAACATGTTGTAGTCCTGGGTGCATGTATAATCACATGCCTGGGAGCAACAAACTCTGCTTCTATAAGCCCTGGAGTTTCGTGCATCTCATTAATGTAGACATGTAGACACACCAAAGTATTCTTAAACAGATTGTTCACAAGGGGGAATTAAATAATTGTACCCTTGTTGTCCAATCATGGAACATCCTAGAATAGACCAGTTTGTTCATATTTACAAATGTTTTTTAACATTTCCCTGCTGTTCTATTTTTTTCCCTTGAAAAAATTTAACTCTTAACAGATTACAAAAAGTTATTTGTGAATATTCAGGCCCAGCTCCTCAGCTGGCAAAGTGACTGATTTCCTTGAAACTGTGCCTATTTATACCAACTACAGTGGGAGTGGAAAATTCTGAACATGCCCTATTTACCTCCCTCTCTTCATATACACTTTGCAACTGTGTGGGGTAGATACCAGACTAGACAGACATGTGTTCTGACCTAGTAAATGGCATGACATGTTAATCTGAGGGTTTGTGTCAGAGGATTTATTGAACTAATTGTAGATAAGCTTTGATATATTAACAATGTTTTTTTTCTTGTTTTCTGGCACATCTGGTACAAAAACACACATACAAATTGAACATTTGGTGAACATTCCTGATTTGACGTTATCTGACTATGAATAGGGAAACTTACCTACATAAATAACCATGGCACAAAAAATCAGGTGGAACACCATTACAGCAAAAATAAATAAATAACCCCCCCCCCCCCAGCAAATAATCATAGAACCTTTGAAACTAGCTCATTTACTAGGAAAAAGAAAATATATGGGAAAAACACATACACAAGAACTCAGAAAAATTGATGACAATTTTAGAAAGACCAGGATTGAGGAAGAGATTCAAATGAATTTGCACGGGAGTTTCACTTATGCCAAGCAATGATAGATGGGACAGCTGAAAACTGGGTATAGACTGGAGACAAATAGAAACCTATAGACTATGTACAAGTCTTTGAAAGCTTTATGTATGAAATCATGACCCCATTGAAGTCAATGGGAAATTTGCCATCAGTTTAATTGGGGCTACAGTTTCACCCTGTGTATCAGCAGTTATAGCACATGTGGGGATTGATCCAAGGGTGATGAAGTCACTTGGAATCTTTCCACTTAATTCACTGATCTTTGGATAGGGCATATGCCATAGATGCACCCATTTTAGGATATTGACAGTTTTCACATATAACTGTCACAATTGTACAAAATAAAGTAAAAAAAGCCCTAGACAAGGTTGCAAAAGGATGTTTAAGTTTGGATATAAACCTTGAAATGTGTATCAATAAAAACTTCACAGGGTTATTTTTCCTTAGAGTTAAAATGCAAATTGCATGTATTCTTTTACTATTAACTTTTTACAGCATGTTTTCCTTATAAAGCGTGAAACACCCTTGTTAATGGATCCACTTCATGTGTGCCACAGGTGAGCTGTACAATGGTTTCAGCAGTCTTTTTAAGTATTATTTACAGAAGAGTAGTGTATAGAAGGGTCCTGATTATTCTAGCCCAAATCTAGCCAATTAGTTAAACATGCTTAACTTAGATCACATGAATAATATTACAGATATCAATGATACTACTCACGTGTAACCAGTTCTCAAGTGATCAAGAATTAAGGGGTTTGGGAGGGTTAAGGTACACATGCCCAATACCTTGCAAACTACAATCCATATAGCTAGCATAATACATGATTATCCTTTTAACTAGTTGTAAAGTATTGCCCGTAAAGCCTCTGACTTTAAATATTTATTAATGCTGGAAACACTACATGATTTTACTTCAGTAATCCTAATCCTATTTTACTTCAGTTTACTTGATGCTATATCTACTCAAGATTGCTTCTACACATTTTTTTAAAGTATCTAGCACTTTTTTCCGTTTACCCAATCCATCCTTCTCTTCTAACCTGTCAACATTCACATTTTTGTATCATGACTTGAAATTAATGTGCTAAAAGACAATTTTTGTTTTTTTCAGTTTTGTAAAACAAAGTGACTTAAAATTTGAATAACTCATGGAATTTTTTTTGAAGATCCCTGAACGGAATCACTTTTGGATATTTAGCATCAACACAGAATTCTGCTTATGTTCTCCAAATGCATTAGGTCACAAAGAGAACATCCAAAATCTTTCAAGTTGCTGGAGGGGAAAGAATTAATTTATTTTAATTTCTGGTGGCACCAATGCTGCCCATCTCTCTGTAATTGTGTAGCATTATCACCATTCACTATTCTGTCTATTCTTGCATAGAGAATTGAAACATCATTTGAGTTTCCTCTGAGGATGGATTAACAAGATCTGCTGTGACATGACTTGATTAATTAATGAGAGTGGAGTGTTCTTTGGTCTTTATGTGCTGTTCTTGAACTTCTGAGATGGGAAAATAATTCTAACCTTCAATATTTTAGAAGCCAACTGGGTAAAGCAAAATTCCTGTATGACCTTGACTAATAATAAAACCAAAATCCATTATAGAATGTACCTGAATAATTGTCTACTTTCAAGGTGATTTAATTCTTTTATTTTTTTTTCTTTTCTATTTAAAGAATAGAATGGCATGTGGTTGAAGTATAGAGGACAGATAAAATACTTCTTATACTTTTTAAAGAATAATCAGATCTTTCATTTTTCTCTTTTCTAGGCAGAAAGAAGAGGCAGTGCAGTTTTTTGTCTTCAGGTGGAAGTATGTTGATGAGTGTTTAATGCCATTGAAACTGTATTTTTGCCTCCATACCATCCTTCTTTGATGTGACTGAAGGATTCTCTCAAAGGATATGTCTAAAGATGACAGCATGCTCAATATTAGCCTGTTTTATATGAAATCCTATGTCAAAAACTACCAATAGTTGTCCATGAACAATTGAATCCCGAGTTTCCATTGGCCATGCAATGATCTATGTCTGTGGTCAGGGTGTGAGTCTATAACAGAGTCTATGAGAGTTGTCCCTATTACTTACATTGGAGCTGGGCATTAGAGATAGAAAGCTACAGAGCTCCCAATGGTAAATAACTGAGGGCTAATTATGTAACTAGGTAGTTAGGTAATGGCCTGGTGAGGTGGTCAATGGAAAACACCTGTAGCCTGCTGAGTGTATCCAAGGTAACCAGAATGGGGAAGAGCATAGGTCCATAGAGTCCTGGCTCCTGGGATAGAGCCTCAGACTGGCCTCTGTTGAACTGAGAGAAGGAACTCTGCAGGTTCTAGGGAGCAGGAAGCTCTTCAGGTTTGCTGAGATCACACTGAAACTCTGCAAAAATCACAGTGAAGCTAAGTAAATTGCATTTCATATTGGTTATGTTGCTGTTTTACCCATGAGGTATGGGATGCAGCTATATGGGAAGTTGAAGCCCATGAGGGGCACCCTGGAAAGGGATGTTGTTGGAACTTTGCTAAGGGCTGTCAGAAGCCGAGTGAGCTTTATAAGGGATGCAAGAATAGAAGATATTAGAGCCTGGTGAACCAAGCAAAGGGAAAGAAAGTTTGATGGAGTGAGCAGATCAGAAGAGGATACTTAATAACACATGCTTGTCCTCTGGATGTAGCCTCTCAGAGTTCACAATAACACCAAAGGCAAACAGGTGAGGATAGTGTGGTACCCAGAAAGAGACCAGAGTGGAAGGGACAGGATCAATACAGCCATTAGGGGGATGCCATAGATGCCCTATGAGGTGGATCCCATTTAGTGTTTGAATTACACTTTGACTTGGGGGTGGGGGAGGTCTGCAAAAAAGTTAAATCAGTTCATTAACTAACAGGTCCATCTAAGTGAAGGAGAAATTTTATCACAGGCTCCCTCCCAGGTTAAGATTTTCATATCTTACAGGGGGGCTCTCGTCTCTGATGGGAGGGTGGGGAGGCTCAGCCCTTCCCGCCCCCCAAGCTCTCCCATCATTCACAACCTGATCCCATTAAAGTGACAAACAGTTCTGTTTAAGCAGCCCTTCCCAACTCACTGATTTACTTAAGAAGCCCTGGCTAGTAACAGAAAGCCGACTAAGTTTCTGTCATGTAGCAGTCAACCATAAACTGAAACAAAAAGTTTTCCCCCTTGATTCCTCAGCTTAATTCATAGACTGAATGACTGCATCTGAAGTTTGTCATAAACACAGTAGGATTTTTTTTTTTACATCATTATACTATATGTACTGTAAAACTAACTTGCCTCATCATAATTGAATTCAGAGGAAAGAGGGACCATAAAAAACACAGACACATATACACATGCATCCATATTTATAGATGCAAGTTTGCAATGCCGCGCTGTGGTCTGGCAATAAAAGAACTAAGATCTGTCCTTTTAAAGAAGAAGACAGCCCTGGTCTGATGTGAGGGATATTATCTACAAACTGTAATTAAGATATTTCTCAGCAAGAAATATCTAAGCCTGAAAATGAATACAAGCAAGCTGGTTAAATCATGCCTAGTCTCCCAATCTGGCCAGAAGAAGCAATAGCTTCTATGGATAGGAGTCAAAGCTCTTCCCCCCCCCCAACCCCCACTCCCGTGCCCCCAACACACCATAAAACCAATTTGCCTAGATCTAAATGACATAAGGTAGATCAAGGGATTGAATCTGTTTTCCAGAATTCTTGGTGAGTACTTTAACTTCTGATTTCTAGGATAAAATGAAAAGGAAGGAATGCTTTTCAATCGTGTTTTTAGGACCCTCTTAGGCACATTCTGAGAGTGCTTCCTGGATTAGGCCCTTCAGGCAAGATAAGTAGGTGTATCCCTAATTTGTGAACCATAAGAGGTCTGAGGGTTCAGACAAAGTCACATCTGGACATGGTAAAAAGTAGGGTTTTAGAGAATATAATGTTAGAAACTTAAATGCCTGAATATTTTATGTGCTTATAGGGTCAAGCAACATGAACAGGTGTCTGAGGATCTAAATGTTGGACTTTATGCACCTAAGTCCCATAAAAGTCTTTTTGCAAATCTAGTCCCTGCCTTCTAGTTGCTCTCTAAAGATTGCCTGAATGCTGATTGTTTGTGACTACACACCTGTGTTATAATTGTAAAGAGGAAAAGGGTTGAAAATGAGTACTATAGCTTATTTAATATAATAGTGATCAACATTATTGTTGTTTCAAGAAACCAATAACTAAGAAACATGCATTTCCTGCTGAGATTATCTGAAAAATTAATGAGCTTAACGTCCTAGATGTCAAAGATACTTGCTTTCACAAAGCCATGAAGTATTAGCACAAAGAAGCAGATAGAGGCTCTTTAGCTAATAGCCTAAGACCACTTACCCCCTCTGCACGCATATCTAAGTCCAGTTTAATGAAAATTACACCTGGAACCATCCAGCAATACTAAGTAAGAAATAGCTTATATGGATGATAGGGAACATCTGTTTCATTATGTCTGGTTACCTAGGAAAGATAAGTCATTAGGCCCTGGTGCCCAGCCTCCATGCTAGCCTTAACTGGAAAAGTGTTTAACTGGCAGACTTGTTAGTCATATGGGAGTGACTCGGTGACCTTGGCATAGACACTGACTTACCTCTTCACCTTCACATAAATGAAATTTGCTATATAGCTAGATTTACCCATTTTCTCATGGGCTTTTTTATGTTACTCATCACCATAGTAGCTGAGTGTTTTATAAACATTAATAAATTTATTTTCACAATGCTACTGTGACGTGAAGTGGTGCTATTACCCCAGAATTGAAATGCAGAGAAATTCAGGACAACAGTATCCATTAATTTCAGGTACATATTTTGAGGTACCTCATACCGTACTTTTCAGATCACTTGGCCTTTCTAGTACTTCATATACTGAAGTAGAGTTCTCATTGAGTTTAGTTGCTTTGTGAGTGCTGAGCACTTCTGCAAGTCAGACTCCGGGGTCTCAAGCTTTGCACCCAGAAAATGAGGTTGCTTATAAAGATGTCATGTATATTATAAATGTATTATACTTGGAAGACATCTTCATCATTTGGAGGACCTGGATACCCTACTGATTTCCAATGCAACTACAAAAGCTACCAAAATTCTTACATTTTCTCTGGAATACTCTTACCTCAACAACAGCTTTCTTGATACCACAATCCACATCCAGAGTGGCACTTCATAAATAAACATATAAAATGTCCACAGTGCACCACACTTAAGTCCACAAAACCAGTAACTATCCCAAACACAGCAAGAAGGCTGTAATCTATAGACATGACCTCAGATATTACAGACGCTACTCAAAATAGAACACTCACAATACTTACCTCCTACTTCACCGAATTAAAGACTACCTTTATACAACAATAACTTTCCAGCAGGAAACAAACTGCTCCTTTGAATGATCTCCCCTAATACTCTACAGAAATTTACTGCAATAAACATTAAAATCCCCACTGATTGCACATGCCTGGTTATTGTATACTATGCCAGACTTGAACCTATAAGAAATACCATCAAACATTTATACCTATATCATAAGAACATGTAGGTATTATAATAGTCTGCTCCCAAGACATTTTCCATTGTGAGTTTTGAATAGATCTCCAACCTTATCCAAACTTGTTAATCATAGAATCCTGGAATCATAGAAAATTAGGGTTGGAAGGGACCTCAGGAGGTCATCTAGTCTGACCACCTGCTCAAGGCAGGACCATCCCCAACTAGATCATCCCAGCCAAAGCTCTGTCTAGCCAGGTCTTAAAAACCTCCAAGGATGCAGATTCTACCACCTCTCTGGGTAAACTGTCCCAATGTTTTACTACCCTTCTATTACAAAAATTCTTCCTAATATCTAACCTAAACTTCCCTTGCTGTAACTTGAGACTGTTGCACCTTGTTCTGTCATCTGCCACCACTGAGAAGGCTCTATCTCTGTCCTCTTTTGAACCCCACTTCAGGTAGTTGCAGGATGCTATTTCATCTTCTCCCAGTCTCCTCTTCTCTAGACTAAATAAAGACTAAATACCCTCCAGAATATCTACTATTCTCCCCAGCTTAGTGTCATTTGCAAACTTGCTGAGGGTGTACTTTATGCCATCTTGCAAGTTGTTGATGAAGACATTGAACAAAACTGGCCCCTGGGGTTGGTTAAGGTTAAAGATCCAAACATGTTAGGAGAAAACCCAGTGCTGACCAACAAATACCAAATAGAATGAGACCTTGCTAAAGCAAGAATTCAAAACTTGTCAAGATGTCTCCACCATCAACACAATCAATAGGGCTGTGCGAAGGCTTCAGTCCCTGATTCAATTCAGTGGAGATTTGGCCCAATTTGGTGGCTAAATCTCCAAATCCAAATTGAACCAGAGGACTTTTTAATCTCTCTGAATCAAATCAGAACCCTGTGAACCGATTTGTAGAGATTCAGAAAGATTCAGAGATTAGGACATAGAGAAAGCTTTAAATGTTTTTTTCTACATACTTCTAGGAAGCAGGGGCTTGTCAGTGCTGTGATGCTGGGGTGCATGGAGTGTCCCGCAGAAGTACAGGGAGCTCCCCAGCACACTCGGCAACAGACCCGGAAGTGGATCAGAAGCACTTCCTGTCCACTTCTGGGTCCGCTGGGGAACATGTTGGGGGCACCCCTGTGCACTCCCCTAAGAATCGATATATCTTGTAATTAAACCATGAGAATCCAGGGATCATACACATGCATATCATAACACATCATATATTTCATCCAATGCATCACATGTCCCCATGGAAACTACAGAGGTGAAAGCCAAACAAATTCTCCACTCCAGAGTGTATTCCCTCAGAAAAAACATGATAAACCAAAAACACCCTAATACAAGTAGGAAACCCTGTTCACAAAACAACACTATCTCTAACTTCGCTATCCTTATCCTCAAAAGAAATCTGCAAAATACCTCCAAAAGATGGACATAGGGATAGAAATTCATAACTCCGGTACCGAAGATTTAACAAAGATATTGGTAACAAAGACAATTAAATTTACTGCTTTCATTATAACCTGCCTCTTCTTCTGCTAACTTTGCTAAGTGATCAAATTAGTTAATATATTTAATTTTGCTAAAACTGTTATTTTAACTTGTACTTAGGTTGGACTGTGACTGACAGGAACTTGAAGCATCAATTGTTGTTTCTTATCTCCCAGTTATTCTTCTTAGTTTTGTAAAAAATCTGATCTACTCTAAAAACTGTTGCTTTTGACATGTGCCAGAACCATGGGCACATCTAGGATTTTGAAAAAGGTCATGCAGGTGATGTAGTACATCATCACATATAACAAAATTGATATTTTTCTCCAGTTAAAAAAAGAAATGAGATGCTTTACTAATATTAGAAGGTATTAGGGCTATGTTATTCTGTTCAACATTGAAGCAAAAACAAACATAACTTTATTAGAATATCCCTTAATTTGCTATTATATAAAAAACCACAACCAACTAGGCAAATATAATCAAAATGCTGTTTAATTAGTCTTATAGTCTTTAGAGTTAAATGTACATCTCTTTTGCAGATTCATAAAACAAAGTCTGACATTCTTAAGCATCTTGATAGAGCATCTGTACATGTGTTCTGGGCTGCAGTGGGGCTTTTTAATTAGAGTGGCTCTTAGGAGCCACTTCAATTAAAACACCTACAGTGTCTCATGTATTCAGTGTCCAAAATTTCAAAATGTTAGCAGGGGAGCTTTAACTAAAGTTTGTTAAACAAGATTTAATTAAAACACCCCTACCACCATTTTGAAACGTGTGGATGCTGAGTACATGACACTGCAGGACACTGCAGTTCTATTCTGATTAACTGAGTCTGGTTTGACATGTTCTAATCAGAATGTGTCAGAGCATGTGTACAAATGCCCTCAGTGCTTCAACTGAGTTAATGTTTTTAGGCAGAATTAAAAACAGTCTGCAATACTATTAAATAGGAGCTATATTACCAAGAGCAGCTAACAGACAGCAGAATTGCCAGTGAAAGGATAACTTGATTGCTGGTAACCATGTTACAAATTTTAAGGCCAAAAGGATATAAAAAAAAATAGATTCAGTTGAGTTTCTCTCCTCCATATACCATAAGCCACAGTTTCTTATAACAAATATAAAAAGGCTTGAAAAATGAGGGAATCACAAGGAGAGGAAGAGAAACCAAAAGCACCATCAATGCCTCGGGTTTCAGGAATGTCAAGGACCTTGATAAGTAAAATATGCCCTCATGATATGAAGAAATGACTCACTCCCCACACTACAGAGGAAGATTAAAACACCACCAGTAGTCCCTGTTAATTTGATCAGGGGACAAATTCCCTCCTGATACCAAATCTAATCATGTGAGGAAGACATAAAAACCCCTATTTCTTAGTTGAAACACAGTGTCTGTCAGCTCTGATGCTTGAGAGAGAGAGAGAGAGACAGAGGAGAGACACTTTGACTTTTTATAAACTTTTATTAGGGGAAAGGGGGGAACAATACAGCAAAACAACTAATTACAGCACACATCGGGGTCCAGGTGAAGAGACAGAGCCTGGGGCTAGCTTGCAAGGCCTGCCTTCACAGGCAGAAACAAAAACATCTAGTGGCACAGCAATCCACTAGGTCCCATGCTGGTACCCCAAGAGGGGTGGGGGGTGGGGGGGGAGTGGAAATGTCACAGTGTGAGGGCCAAACAGGCACCCTCAAGACCACAGAACACTTAACCAGGTAGATGCACCTGCCTCAGCTGCCCTGGATGAAAAAAAAAAACAAAAAGGCAATGTCTGAGAGGTCCAAGTCTAGTGCCAGAATCAAGGTGCCATGGGCCAGTGCTACTATACACCACCACCACCTCATTCAGGGTGAGTGGCAAGGATGAGGGCATGGTGGACATGAACTGCCCACTTGTACAGGGCCCCCCAGGGGAGTGTGTCAAGGTGAAACCCCGGCATCATTGTCAGGAGGCACAGGAATTGTCAAGGAATTACTAGGCCCACTGCCCAGTTTGCTATGCACAGACTGTGATCCAAGAACCTCAGTGGGATGAGGCAACCACCCCACAGAGCTGGCAAGTAAAGCTTGGCAATGCACAAAGCAGTCTGCAGCTGCTGAGTCAAGGATGGATGCGGTTCCGGCCCATTCTGATCAAGCTGCTCATTAATCATGTGAATTAAGGTCTCCACTGAGGAGGAGATCATTGCCATCAACTGCAATCCATAAAAAATCATCCAGGGTCGAAAAGAGGGCGAGCCATTCCCGTTCAACATCAAGCACAGAGATGGTAATAAGGAGGTGATGTAGTGCCAGCAAGATATAGTCAGTAGGCAGTTAGGGACAACCTCTTGGGCAACCACCAAGTCAGGTGTCAACTGTGGTGATAAGAGGATCATGACCCCTGTGCTGAGGGAGGTGCTATGACCCAGGAACAGATGGCCCTACCAGGCGGCATGCCATTTAGCTTGATCAGCTGTGGCAGCATGCATTTCATGCAGAAAGGTGACATCTAGTTGGCTCTGGCTCAGGAAATCAAAGAGAGCCATCCACATCATAGGGGCTCAGCAGCTGTTGGCATTCAGACAGCCAAAGCTCATACAGGCATGCATGAGTAGTGTAGAAAGGGGGACAGGCAAGTCAAAAAAACCAGACAGGAACACCAGAGAAGAATAAGCACACAGGACAGGGAAAAAATGGGCCTACAGCCTGCCAGCCTGTGCATCATGCAGCAAGCAACCAACATCACCTGCAACTTTGCTCAGGCAAAAACTATAATTCTGCATCTCTGGAGGGGAGTGCAGCACCACTGCTGTACCCTTGGATGAAATCGCAAACATTTCAGGTTCTGGAAACCATCTCTGAATGCTGTGTGAAATCTTCCAGTGGTGCTTGGTTTGATCAAGAAACTCAATAAGGTGCTCTGCTCAACAGAATAACCAGCACAAGGAGGTTCCGCAAAAGCAGGAATAGCTTCCATCTCTGGGGTGGGCACTTTCCTTATGGAAGGGGGCACTGTAGCCACATCAGGGGATGCCACCTCATGAGGCAGGACTTCCATTAACTCATCCTCAGAGGCAGAATCAAAATGTGACCCCAAGGAGAAAGAACTGTAAATGTCCTACACTGAGAGCTGCTTAGGCCTGTGGGGGGGACTTGCTGCTTTACCAGGAGTCTCAAAATCAGGCCCTGTGGGAGCAGCATCCTCCGTGGGGTCCTTTGGGGTGACATCAGTGTTTGGGGGAGGAAAAAACAAAGCAAGAGAAGGAGAAAGGCTCGCTGAACAGGGAGAAGTTCTCAGAGCTCTGAGTGAATGTATCTGTCGGTGGCCATTGAGGAAAAAAAGAAAGAAAACCTCCCAAGAATCAAATTAGGCATTCAAAAGAAAGAGAAAATAAATCCTGGTTCCTAAAGGTGACCATTTTAGGTCCAAATTATGAGATTGCTCGATTAAATAAGTATAATTAATACAATATAAATACACTGTAACAAGAATTGTAAAAACATTGAAAACTCAAAAGGAAGCTCCATTTGTATTAATGGCCAACACAAACCCTTTGCATCATTCATATACCATTTAAGTGAAATTCCAAATTCTTTCATTTTTCATATCCCCCTTTGTAGTAGTGAATTTCACCATTACTGAGTAATAAATTAACTTAAATAGAGTTGAATCTCTGGTTATGTTGAGCAAGGAGATGACGAAAAGAAGAGTTTGAGATATCTAAATACTTAAAATTGTAGGAAAATGCTATGGCAGCTGCCCCTACATGATGAATTTTTTTGCCTCTAAAAAGGATACTTTTCTGTAATCATCTGTGGTAGTGGAGAAATGCACCTATATATCTCATCTATATCTTTAAGTTAATGTGAGCTCCTTTTTACTCAGTGAGTTTAAGATCAAGCTGCTATTTGAGCTAAAGATAAATTACGTTTAGTTCAATTTTACTTGCTTTTTCCGTAGTGGAAAATACCTAGATGTTCCTTCTTCAGCCTCTGGGTGAAGTGTACTATTTCAAATAACCACATAACATGTATACTGAACAACTGAATATCATAATGTAAAACTGCAGAGAGATACTAAGGCATGTGTGTTTTATCTTAATACAAAACAACAAAATAATGGGCATCCAAATAAATAGACCCCTGCCCCTTTTTTTTGGGTGGAGTGGGCGGGGCATGAGGTATATTTGTGTATTGTATAGAGCTGAGCTCTCTTTGAGAGCTAAACAAACACATTTTAATAGTAATGCATTTAGTCAATCACACTGGAAAAGGTGATAGTAAACTGGGCCCTTAAATAGAGCCTAGGATGAGAAGCATGCCTTTGCTACACATAGAAAGCACAAGATTTACTTCTTACTTAAGTATTAGATGTTGTTAAATTAATCTTGATTTATTAAAATTTCAGATTCATATCTTGCCAGTCTCAGAACATGTATCTTCGTCACTGGATAATTAGACCAGTCTTGTCTTAGTCAGAAAGGAGGGTAGGGAAAAAGCTAAAATGATGACAATGAAACATGCAAAGACATTTGTTCAACTACCAGTACCAAATCAGTAAGAAATAATATGAAGGGAAGAAGAGGGAAGAACAATAATCAGCCTTTTATCATTCAACAGTACCTGGAGAATCAGTCATGTATAATCTGATCACAGTGATTTAAAGAGTGAATGAACAAACTCTTACATTCTCAGAACTTGCAAGGTCATGTCATGCTATGGAAAATTAGGGGGAAATGCTTCAGATTTGCATTGTAAGTACTGTGGTGTTCTATAACTTTAGAGGCACATTTTACTAATGTTCTCTATGTATGTATATGGTAAACAAATATACAATAAAATGAATTTTATTAATTTTCAAGGATGAACTCAGTATTCATTTTTTAGAATTTAATTTTACCTTAGATCAAACATTTAGGTTCTTACTCTGTAATACTACTGCTAGGTCTCTGTGTGGATGGGAGGCTGGGAGGTGGTTAATTGCCTTCATTTCATCCTTTCTTACTCCTCAGATCATTTTTTTGTCTTCCCTGCTCACTTTTGCTTTCTCTGGAATCTAGATCTGTATTCTAGAGGGAATACAGAGAGGGAAACATGATGAAAGAGATGCATAGCATCTTTTTGAGTCCCGAGGGAGTTATCACATTTGTTAGGAGTAATAATGCCCCGGCTTGAATTGCCTCTTCAGAGGAGCTTCTTCATGTTTAATTAACTCCTTTTTATAGAAACTTCCATAAACAACTATGACCAAAAGATTGCATCCCTGTAGAACAGCTTCCTTGGACATGCACTACAATGGAATAGAAGAGTTAGGACCTTCAGATCCAGTGTGGAAGTGAAAGCATCTGTTGACATGGCTGTGTCTCAGTGGATTCATCTACATGAGACAATGTGCAGAAGTCTAATTCTACTGCGCAGCAGTGCAGCTAGCAAAAAAAAAAATGCTAATAGAATAACGCACAGTAGTAGACTTAGTCTGATGTGCATTAATGTCACAAAAAAGTCATTTGTGGTAATGCACAGTAGCAGCAATTATAGTGCATTAAGTTAGTATGGCTAGTTCCAAACTGAGGTTAGGATCCCAGCAGGTTTTTGGGATGTACAGCCCTTCTATCAGCAAAGAGACTGAAGCCATCTCTTCTTTCTCTGTATGATTCTGGATGGTTTTTGCAAAGTTTTCCTACTTGAGACCCCTTTCCAGGGGAAGGGGATTCTCTCTGCCCTCAGTTTGGCACATAGGGGATTCTATCTGCCCTCAGTTTCACATACGTCAAACACCCATGGTAGTCAATGAGTGCTTTGCCTGATACAGAACAAAGTAGAAACTAAGGCTAAGAACAGATGTTTAAGAAGTCAGCAATGGATGCACAATAACTTTTGAGCTTTACTCCAAGCATCCCTGTTTAGGTCAGGAAGAAACAGAATAAACTTTAGCCCTTTTGGTGGGGGGAGGGAGGGGAGAGAGCCTACCTGCACAGCCCAAATGCAACAGGTAGGGGGAGCTATTGCAGAGCTTCCAGTGTGCCTATGGGATCCCCAGGCTGCCAAAGACTTCCAAGTGGAACCAAACAGCTGATCTGCCCCTGATTGGACAGCAGGGACATTACGGTTGCCCACCTGGACCTGATGCAGCAGTGGCTTGTCATGGCCATGAGCCATCAGCCAGCCATTGCACACATACCTACCTCCCAACTGTGGAGACCTAGCTGAATTTGGGGCCATCTCCCAGTTCCCAAACTCTGTAGTCTAAGTTTCACAGATTTATAGAATGTAAGGCTGGAAGGGACCCTGGAAGATCATCAGATCCATCCCCCTGCACCAAGCAGGAAAGATAACTGGAGTTCAGGTGACCACAGCAAGGTGACCATCCAGTCTCCTCTTGAAGATTTCCAGAGCAGGTGATTGCACCACCTCTGGAGGGAGCTTATTCCACAGTCTAGACACCCTGACTGTGAAGAAGTTTTCCCTACTGTTGAGGAAGTATGGGAATGTCTCCTAACTACAACCTCTATCTTCACAGCCTCCCTCTTAACAATAACTACAAAATCAATTAACACAAAAATCAGTCAATACCCATCTATAAAAAAGTTACTAGCACTTCACTATGAAGCTAATGTTTACCACTCACTTTCCTATTTCCCTTTTTCTGCAGCTCTTTTATCAAGTATCTATGAGTTTTTTTCAGCAGGTTTCACTTTCCTCCCAGACTGATGAAGTATCTGACCCCCTGAGGCATCTAAGGGGCCTGCCTGTTGATGATCTGCTTCTGTTTCTATTTCTGGTGCTAAGGTATGTTGATATAGTCCATGTCCACATCATCTTTTGTCTTGAGAATTTTCTAGGAGTGCTCATAGATGCCAATGGTTGTGTCTTAATGTGTACCCTCATGTATTTGGACTGGGTATGACTGAATTCAATGGGTACTTGATAGTGCCATGGTGACCCCAGGGGTGTAGGTTGTAGCTGTGTTGGTCTAAGGACATAGGCAGACAAGGTTCCTTGGGTGAAACTGATTTTTTTTATTAGACCAACTTTGGAGTAGTGTGTAATAGTCAGAGGATTGTACATGTTTAGTCCTTGGGGAACAAAGTTGTGTTTCTTGCAAAGGCTTAGAAAATATATGTCACTGTTGAGTTTGGCTTCTTTCTTTTTCATGTTGTACAGTTTCCATTTCAGACAGCTGAATTCCATATCTTCCATGTTACAGAGGTGTAGGTTGTAGCCGTGTTGGTCTAAGGACATAGGCAGACAAGGTTCCTTGGGTGAATCTGATATCTTTTATTAGACCATGAATTTGAAATGTAATTCCTCAGACTCACTCTGTCCTAAGATTGTAGTACTGGAAGCCCCTGAGCTCCACTGTCCAAAAGCAATTTTTGTTTCTACTTCTGGTATCTTTTGTCTATCTGATGCTTTCATTATCCTGATATTTTAGCAAGATGTCACAAATTGGCAGGTTAGAACTGTTACCAAATTTGCCCATTACTTTGGGGTGTGCTCATTTATTAGGGATAGTTTCTAGGGTCTTGGTTATTCTGTCAATGTGCTGCTTGTGTTACTATATGGAGCTGTATTTCTCCCTTCTGCAAGCCCTCACCCCCAGTGGAGCTATCTTGCAGGACTCAATCTCAATGGCACTGGGTTCCTCCAGTCACCGAATCAGTCATACACACAAACACACAGAAATTAACGTGACACGCCTGACCTGGCCGGGCTGATCAGCATGGACAGGCTGACACCCTCATATGCCAAGAATCAGTTCATAAGAGCAACAATAAAATGCAGTCAGACATAAGCACACAGGTAAACAGAATCCCTCTGAATCCAGCTGGGTGTCCAGCTGACACCCTCATGGGCCAGCATTCAGTTCATAAGGGCACGTCTGAGTCAAACTGGGTCAATCAGCCTGTACAAGATGATCCCTTTATGTGTTTCAAACTCAACACATCCCAATCTTTGGCCTCTTGATGAGGAGACCCCACAATAATTTAGGCTTCACAGGGATCTTTAGCATAGGTAAAAGAAGTGTTGCTGCAGAGCACGGGAGGAAAGAGAAGCAGAGAAGGAAAAATATACCCAATTACTACCAGTTTGACTATAAAAGTTATTTATTGCTAAGCATATGAAATGTATAATAGTACTAGTAGTAATAGACTTGCAAAAGAAAAACAAACACCAACAATGAAAATACTACCCTGGTTTCACTAAGTATTTGGGGAAACTTAGCTCAAGCTTAACTGATACAGTTCAGGTTCAGAAGTTTATGCCTAGAAAGAAGAGAGAAAACGCTGGGGTCTCACCTAGTCCACGGTACTCAGGCTGCAAAGCTGACAGGCACAGTTCATAGCACAATCCTTGAAGAGAGAGATGATATTTTCTTCCAGTGTCCCAAGAATGACAGGGGATGGTGTCAGCACAGGAGTTTTCTTCTTCTTTCCTTTTCCTCTCCTTCTCCTTTCCTCCTGCTTCTTCTTTTCTTTCTCTCTTCTTTAAGCACACACACTTACAGATTTTTATACCCTCAGTTCAGCTGCTTCGAAGCACCCTCAGTAGTGTAAATCATTGTCTTTTCTATTGACAAGGGGTTATCTGGTTTGGACCATCTCAGGAAACTGATTGATAATCAGGAAACACTTAAGATTAGGGAGTAACCCAAATACTTGGGAGCCAGCTTGAGATTCCTATGGATGGCAGATATACAGATAGGATATCTCATGGTTTCTTCAGGAACAATAGATAGCTTGCAGCATCAGGATTTTGGATTTTTACTTGTTGTGCACAAGCCTCAGCTTAGCATGACTTTTCCAGATTTTACTATAGTCTTTTAACAGACTTAAAGCAATTATTGGGGTGCTCATAACCTTTTGTGGAGAGGACTTCCACCAGTCGTCTTGGGAAAGATATGACAACACATGGGATTAGGGCTCCAGCAGGCTGGATGCTGTGATGAACCCTTAACCATTGTTCCAATGTTGCCCATACCCCCTCTGACTCGGTCTCTTGCCTCAGCATTCCCTAACCCGGCAACCGAGTTTTAGTCAATCAAGTTTAAATAGGCCTCCCATAGTGGGACCGGGGAATGTACGGCCCGAGATGCCTATTAAACTTGGAGCTCTGTGTGTGTGTCTGGTGGGGGGAAAGTCCTTAGCAAATCCAGATTAGAACTGGTCTGATAAATGCTGAGCTGGGTGTGTGTGAACATGGGTTGATTAACATTGGAAGCACGGATTCCCCATCATGCAGTGCTCTCCTGCTTCTCTGGTCCCAGAATTCACTGCAGTCTCTGCTTCAGGCTTTCTGTTTTCCATCTCTCATGTAAATGAATGGTCATCTGGTTCCATCTCGGATGTAAATGAGACCTAGGGCAGTTGATTCACTCTTGTCACCCTTATCTGGTGAGGGTCTTAGGTGCGTCTCTCACTGCATCTTAATTAGTTTCATTTAGGTAGAGGAGGGGAGGGAGGGGGGGTGAGTTCTTGTGAGTCAGACAGACTGCATCCTGTGCCAGGGTTGCCCAAGAACACAGAGCTGAGACGTAACAGAACATAGCTATCAATTCACTAATAGCTGTGTTGGTAACCAGCCATTTGTCAGAGGTACACTTTGATACACCAATCAGGCATTCAAAAATCACCTCCACTGTCAATGGATTTCTTCAGTACATGTTTTTTCATCTGGACAGGACATTCTGCAAGCCATTCAGCTGGGGAAAATTAGGGCTCTGTGTACCATGCTGAAATTCCCAAGCCTCAACAAATGACTTAATTTACTTAAATTCAGAGGTAGAGAATTGAGGTCTATTGTCATAAAAACCTTATGAAATCCCCTGCCTTGGAAATAAGGCAACTGCTACCACCAAATTCCTAGTGGTACTGGACAAAGTACATACTCCAGGATATAGGGAATCATAATCTGTAACTATTAAATATATCTTTTGAATTCTATATAAATAAATCAGTGCTGACCTTTTCATATTGTCTGAATGGTATTGGATCTCATCCTGCTGATGTGATTGAAAAGTTAAATAGGTGCAAATGTTTTGTACCATGTTTGCATGTAAGAAATCTATATTTGTCTTTTGGCATACAGTACTCCTTGAATTTGAATAGCATTTATTTCATTTCATATTTTGACCTTTTGCAAAGGTAAAGTTGTTATAAACAGCCAGGGCTTCCTCCCCCCACAAAATACAACAAGATTGAGGAATTGGCCTTGCCATTTTTTAAATTCTGTCTCTCCAGGTGCTAGGCACAACTCCAAACTCTGTCTGAATGCCTGCTACTTGTCTTCTATATTGCCCAACAAAGAAAAGGCAGGTGGAGTTTACAAAACTATTTGCTATCACCAGAGGGCTCAGATCTTCAAAGCTATTTAGATGCCTAAATTCTGTTGATATCATTAGGAGTTGGATGCTTAAATAATGACAAAGGTTGTGGACCTTCCTGTCTGAAGCTGAGAAACCCAAATTAATGTATATTTAAAAAGTTGAGGTAAAATCCTCTTATCTTTAAAGTAAAATAGGAAATGTTATATCAATGAGATAAAGATGACCTAAAGGTGTAAAAAGATGACACATGGGAATTACAACTGTATTAGAATTCAGAATTTGCCAGGCATTTGCTTCTATAGCTCTTATGCTAGACAGAGCTATATTCCTATTAAATACATAACCTGGATGCATTTCAAGTAGTGTACTGAAGTTACAAGGGAATGGGTGCTTTTGAACTGGCTATAAGCACCTAATTTATAGGAGTGGTCATTTTATCAAATATAGTTCTTCATTTGTTTGTTGGTTTTTTAAAGAGAAATTAACTGATTGTGGTCTTTTAAAAAATGGCAGACATATTTTTTGACTGTTCCGGAAATAATCATCAATGATCTCTGATGGCTGGAGATACAAAGATATAAATGGAGATCTTGTAATTACAGACCAAAGATAAAATCAATTTTCAAGTGTTCAAGCAAAGGACTTTGATAAAATGAGACAGAAGTGAAGATTACATATACATATACATAACAGGTAAACGTATTATTTTAAGAACTCTGCAGTCAACTGACATCATTAAAATAGCATTTATTGTAACACTAAGGAGGTGAAGAGCTTTGACCTTACTGTGGCATAGTCTGGAAACCAAGGGCCATAAAGATGCTGGCTCTCATTTAGGTCAGTAGGAGTAGAGGTCTGTTCACACATGGAAGGATTGGGCCTTAGCTAATCTACCCAGCTGTTTCAGACAAATTAGAAGGTGTGACAACAGCAAAAGAAAAAGAAACTGCAGAAGAAATCAGCTAACCAAAGAGAGTGTTAATCAATATCTATGGTTTTTCATAAATATATACTTTTGGTAGGATGACAGAATAACACTTTGTTTTCTGAATTTTAAATGATCAATAAAGAACTGATTCCAATGAAGTAAATGGGAGTTTCTCAATTGGTTTCTAAGGCCTTTAGATCACTATAAAAACAGGATTATTATTATGACTGTCTTGGTTTTAATAGTGTTGGAGTGATGCTGCAAGCATGTTGGTCCAGGAAATAAGTTAGAAGCAAGGCAAAAGACCTTGAACTTGAAAGCTTGTCTAAACCTCTCCCAACCATGCAGTTGGTCCAATAAAAAATATCACCCATAAGAATCCTTGCCTCTTGATTTTAATATTATTCATGCAATTTGCATGTAGAAAATCACTCCTTTGAGCAATTTTATTTCATATTCTAGAATTAAGATTGTGATGGGATGGTCAAGGGGTGAATGATAACATGGTTATATTACACTATAAATAAGTAATAAGTTTAATCATAAAGAAAAAAATGGCAATTATTTCTTAGTACAATGCGGTTAGCAGTCATTGCCTTTAGCACTGAAAAGCTACTGAATTTTATATCCAGTGTAATGGTAAATTACTTATCAAAGTTGATGTTCTGTATTTTGATGTATACAGTTTTCATCTAAGATACTTTTATAATATTTTAGGAGTAGGTAAATGAACAGATGAGATAGAAACCATGTCAACTGTGGAGACCACTACAAAGAAAGAATACAATAATGAAACAAATATGCATCCTTGGACAATCCTGGGGTATGGTAGAGGAATAGACATCAAAAGTCATGAGGGATGTGCCCAAAGGTTACATAAAACCATGACATTTTCTCTGTTTTTAGAAATGCTGTATCCAAGGCTATTCCTCAGGGATGTACTGGTTCAGAGGGGAAGAAGATCTGTATGGTAGTTAGAGTGCTGGGGCAGGATTCTAGAGCAAAGTTGGGCAATTATTTCAGCTAGAGGGCTGCTTAATGAGTTTTGGTGAGTTGTCAGGAGCCACAAGGCTAGCCCCAACCCTCAACAGGTGCCCCACCCTCTGGTTATTATCTTGGGACCAGAACTAACCCCTCAACTAACAGCCAGCATGGGTTTGTCATGGGTAGGTCTTACCTGACCAATCTCATTTCCTTCCATGACCAGGTGACATATCACCTGGACAAGGGAGAAGAGATTGACATCATATATCTGGACTTTAAAAAAGCCTTCAATCTGGTGTCCCATGAACTCCTCATGGAAAAACTGGCCAATTGTGGCCTTGGCTACACCACAGTCCGATGGCTGGGAATTTGGCTTTGAGGTCAGACCCAGAGAGTAGTAGTCAATGGTAGTGAATCATTATGGTGCTCCATAACCAGCGGTGTCAACGATGTGGGCATTGGTGTCAGAAGCGCATTGGCCAAGTTTGCTGATGACACTAAACTTTGGGGCATAGCATCCACACTTGAGGATAGGCTAGTGATTCAGGCTGACTTGGATAAGCTTAGTAAGTGGGCGGATACAAACATGATGATGTTCAATACCAATAAATGCAAGATACTCCACCTTGGGAGAAAAACCCTGCAGCATGCTTATAGGCTTGGCAGTGCTACACTTGCTAGCACCATGGCTGAACGCGACTTGGGGGTCATGACTGCCCACAAGATGAACATGAGCCACCAATGCGATATTACAGATGGTAAAGCAAACCAGACTCTGACCTGCATCCACAGATGCTTCTCAAGTAAATCTCAGGATGTCATCCACCTGCTGCACTCAGCCTTGGTGAGGCTGCAGCTGGAGTACTGCATCCAGTTCTGGGCTCCGCAATTCAAGAAGGATGTCAAGAAGCTTGAGAGAGTCCAGCGGAGATCCACACACAAGATCAGAGGGCAAGAGAATAGGCCTTATGAAGAGAGACGGAGAGCCATGGAATTCTTCACCCTGGAAAAACGCAGGCTCAGGGGGGACCTGGTGGCTGCCTATAAGTGCATAAGGGATGTGCATCAGGATCTAGAGGAACATCTGTTCAGCAGAGTACCCCAAGGGGTAACAAGGCCCATTGGTCCTAAACTCCTCCAAGACCTTTTTAGGCTGGACATAAGGAAACATTTCTTTACTGTCCGAGCTCCCAAGGCTGGAATAGACTCCCTCCAGAAGTGGTTCAGGCGCCTACTCTGGGCTGATTCAAGAAATGTTTGGATGCTTATCTTGCTGGGGTCATTTGACCCTAGCTGACTTCCTGCCCCTGGGGCACGGGGCTGGACTTGATAATCTTCCAGGTACCTTCCAGTCCTAACTGGAATCTATGAATCTATGAAACTTTGCCACTGGAAGTCCCTCCTCTTGCCTCCAGAGGTACTCCTTTTGGTAAAGGGGGTTGCCATCTTGGAACTGAAAGCCCCCCAAAATTATACACTAAAAAACCAACATCTACAATAACGTATTTTACTTTTATTTCAAAAAAATGTTTTTGTCCTTATTTGTGTGTGTTGCATTGTGTATATAAAGGTGATTGCATAGTAGCTCAAAAATGAAGTCTTACTAGTATATTGAGAGGAGTGCGCGCGTATGGGTGGGTTGGTATGGGGTTTGTGGGGATGTGTGGGTGTGTGTGAGGGTGGTTGTGGGTGTTGTGCAGTGTATGGAGAGGGAGGAGTGACTAGGAATGTGTGTGGGGAGTGGGTGTGGGGGGTACATGGGGGTGTGTGTGGGGGGCCTCCGTACAAACATGTACCCCCATTGTGCACAGCTCCTGCTGCCAGTAGCAGCAGCAGGTGGAGCTCCTGGTGGCAGATGATCCCAACAAGTCCCAAGACTGCACATGGTTAGGTCACTGGCTCCATCTCATGGGGCTCTACCTACAGGCACATGGCTCAGGTGGCGAACCTGGGAACTGCATGCAAGCCCCACACAATAGAGCCAGGTAGACCCCATGCCCCTTCTGGCCGGAGCTTCACACTCCTGCAGTCTTTCCCTGGGTCTGTGGTTTGAGCACTTATGAGTGGGGCTTGGCCCCATGTGAGCACAGCAGGGCCAGCCTGAGACTGGGCCAGATATAGTGGCTGGATACAGTAAGACTAGGCACCTACCCATGAGCTGGATAAAATCACCTGGTAGGCTGGCTGTGGCCTGAGGGCCATATTTTGCCCACTCCTGTTCTAGAATACTGGGATTTAGTCTTAGTTCTGCTGATGTTACTTTGCTGTGTAGCCGTGGACAAGTCCATCTGGGCATCTGTTCCCCACCTTATGTCTGCTTTATCTATTTATCATAGAATTGAAAGAATAATAAATTTGGAAGAGACCTCAAGAGTCTTGTGGGCCAAGCCCTGCAAAAATGCAGGAATGTTACTTCTAAAACATCCCTGACCAATGATTATTCAACCTCTTCTTGAAAACTTTGAACAAAGGAAATTCTACAGTATTCCTGGACAGTCTATTTCATGATTAAGATTGTGAGCTATTTGATATAGGAGTTTTTTGTTATACTATGTACAAATCAATGCCCCCCTCCCCCAACCAATGTAAGCATTAATAGGATATAAACAGACAGTAATATATCAACTGCTATTGACCCCAGTGACTGAGGCCACAACTATCATTTGATGCATATTAGAGGTGTCACGGCTATGCCTAATTTATTCTTTCTGCCCTATAAATTAATGCCAAGGCACATCACATAGAAGCCTCTCTGTGACTCCTGAACTGCATATATTTTACTGTTAAAAAAAAAAAAAAAAAAGAGGGAGATTTCAGTAATAGTAAAAGTCATGAGCCCATCCATGGGGTACCCCTAGAACCCCATGTTTCTCCCCTTTGTCCTGCTGCTTGTCCCAAGGAACAGACCAACGTATGTCTTATCCACAAGTCTCCACTTCTCTGCTTTTTACTGGACTCCACAGCAGCCTTTGACTGATGAAAGAATATTAGGTCCCCCTTTCCATGGAATGGTTTAGCCTGAACTGGCTCCGTGGTTGGACCCAGAGGGTGGTGGTTGATGGAAGTCAATCATTGTGGTGTGCTGTGACCACTGGGGTCCCTCAAGGCTCTCTCCTTGGGCATGTATTATTCAACATCTTCATTAATGATGTGGACATTGGCATCAGAAGTGGACTGGCCAAGTTCGCTGATGACACCAAACTTTGAGGTAAAGCGTCCACACCTAAGGACAAGACGGCAATCCAGGATGACTTTGACAGGCTCAGAAAATGGGTGGACAAGAACCTGATGGTATTTAACACTGAAAAATTCAAGGTTCTCCACCTTGGGAGGAGAAACCTGTAGCATCCTTATAGGCTCAGCAGTGCTACACTGGCTAGCACTACGGATGAAAGGGACTTGGGAGTCATGATTGACCACAAGATGAACATGAGCCTTCAGTGTGATGCTGTGGCTAGTAAAGTAAGCAAAACACTGGCTTGCATCCACAGATGCTTCTCAAGCAAATCCCAGGACGTCATTCTCCCATTGTATTCGGCCTTGGTGAGGCCACAGCTGGAGTACTGCGTTCAGTTTTGGGCTCCACAATTCAAAAAGAATGTGGAGAAGCTTCAGATAGTCCAGAGAAGAGCCATATGCATGATCAGGGGTCAGGAAAACAGACCTTACGATGACAGACTGAGAGCTATGGGACTCTTCAGCCTTGAAGAGCGCAGGCTCAGGGGTGATCTGATGGCCAGCTATAAGTTTATTAGGGGTAACCACAAGGATCTGGGCGAATGTCTGTTCACAAGAGTGCCCCAAGGGATGACAAGCTTGAACAGTCACATCACCATTTCAGGCTGTACATAAGGAAGAACTTCTTTACTGTCTGAACCCACAAGGTTTGGAATAGACTGCCACCGGAGGTGGTTCAAGCACCTACTTTGAACACTTTTAAGAGACAGTTGGATGTTTATCTTGCTGGGATCCTATGACCCCTGCTGACTTCCTGCCCTTGGGGCAGGGGACTGAACTTGAAGATCTTCCAAGGTCCTTTCTAGCCCTAATGTCTATGAAATCTATGAATTCACAGAGATTCATAGAATCTGTGAATTCACATGCACAGATATATATATATATATATATATATATATATATATATATATATATATTTTACCACAGGAGGTCAGTAAGGTAACAAAACAACAAAAGGGTTTAATTTTTGTAGTAGGAAATAATGATATAAGAAAAACAGACCATAACATTTGAGAGAAAACAAAAAGACAAGTTTCTTATCCTTTCAGTGGCTGCCACCTAACCCACAGAAGTTGTGTCCACAACTGCAGGCATATGCACTTGCAGCAGCTCAAATTGGAGTGTCACAAATCTGATCTGGGGATTTTTGCCTCAGCACACGTGACCAGGCATGCACTTTTGTGTGGAGCAAATTGTGCCACTTGGTGCAAAATAACCTGCCCAGCTCCACCCAGATCTCCAGCTGGGGGGAGCTAGAGCCTGGGGCCAGCACCTGTGTTGGCCCCAGCAGTATAAAAAGCTTCCCTGGTCAGTAGGTCATGGCTACTTGCTCTCAGGAGCTTCTGGGGGAGGAGCCTCTGGGAGTAAGTTGGCTATGCCCCTTCCTATCCCAGGCTGCTGCTACTGCTGCTGTTACTGCTGCTGCTGCAAGCTTAGTTTCAGGATTTTCTCATGGGAGAAGATGGCCAGACCCCTTCTTGTCTCTGGCTACTGCTAGCTGCTGGCTTGTTCTCAGACATTTTGGGGGTAAGTTGGCCTTACCCCTTCCTACCTTGGGCTGCTGCTGCTGCTGTTGCTGTGCCCCCCACACAGGGGGGTCCTCTGCTGCAGACCACTGGCCTCCCTTGGGAAGGTGCCCACTGCACTGCACCACACCCCAGCACCACACCGCAGCTCCTGCATCCCTGTTCCAGCCTGCTGCCCAGCCCATCACCAAGCCACGGTAGGGGGACAGCCTGGGGAGGGAGCCTGCATTGCCTGTGGACCCCTCTCCCAACATCACTGCCGGAGCCTAAAGGTGCCAAAGGTGCCATGGCTGCCAACAGCTGCCTTGGCAAGCCACCCCCCACTTTAAACATCAGTTGCTGCCCACCCTCAGGAGAGAGGAAGATTCCCTGCTGCACCACCTTGCAACACGCAACACCACACCTACGCTGGACTACTCCCTAATTGGCTGATCACTCCTGCCTTCCCCCACATCTGCCTCACTGCATCTGATCCTGCCTTGTTTTCCTGCCTTTGCTCTGCTGCTGAGTGCCTGGCTGGAGGCCTGAGGGGCTTCTGGACTGATCTTCAGCTAACAAAGCCCCTCCACCAGCTGTTGCCCTGGGGGGTCAGGCCAACTCTCAGGATCTCAATATGGTACTGTTAGACAGGAGGGTGTGACACAATTGCACATATACAAAACGCACACAAATCAATTAGGTGCATACACACACACTACCAGCTCAGGCACATACACATCCAAACTAGCCTAGACACATACATACTTATTACCAATTCAAGCACATATACTATACACCCCAAAAGTTAGACACAGATCACTAATTCATATATCATGCACACAATGCCATACACACACACACACACACACACACACACACACTAGCAACTCACATACACACATGTTCAAAATAATTAGTCTAGGTTCATGCACACCTATCACCAGTTTAAGCCTATACACGCTACACACACCAAATTTAGACAGAATCAGTTACCAGTTACCAACACCTGCACATCCAATACACATACGTGGATTACTAATTCATATACCACACACACACAATGATATCTATATATGTATATATATATGTGTATTCACACACATACCACCCACCTACACATACACACAGGTGAGTTCCTAAGTTGAATGTTGTGATGTGTATGTATGTATGTATGTGCTTGGTGTACTTGGGAAACCTGGGGAAAGGTTAAGGTAAGAAAGAAGAAGTGTAGGGAGTTAAAGTTACTGGAAATGAAAGTCACCGGGACTGGTGACTCCCCAGCTGCACCTGACAACCCACCCCTAGGAAAGATTAAATGGGTTATCCAAGCCCCTCACTCCACTGGCCAGAGCCTACCCCATGAGACCACAGGCACCAAGGCTGAGGCTGACCCAAAAGAAGGTTTGGCAGCAGTATTCTTGCAGGAGACCCTGATGACTCCAGCTGACAAACCTAATTGGTGGCTGGAGTGGGGAGGCAGGGTCATTTTTGATTACCTCTCAGCCACCTCTTGAAGGGGGGCCACCCTGTCCTCCCCAGGCCTGCAGCCAGAAGTTCTCCAGGATGTTGAGGTGTTGCTGGGCCTCCTGCTGCACTTCCAGGTCCAAGTTCAGGGATTGTTCCTGAAACTTTTGAACATGTAGGCCCCTGTGATGGATCCGGAGTTGGCAGATATTTTCCACCCAGTGGCCACTTACATCAGCACCCTCAACCCTCATGAGTGCCTGGTCCTTGGCGGGGACTTTAACATCACCCTAGATGCGAGAGACCGGTTGGGCAGGGAGTGTAACCAGGCTACCAAGGGTGTCCTCAGGAAGATCCTGATGGACTACTCCCTGGTGGATGTCTGGTGTGCCTGTCACCCTACTGGCCCCCCTGCCTTCACCTATGTGAGGGTGGGGGAGGAACAGGCATGCCACTCCCAGTTGGACCAGGTTTATATCTCTTTGCCACACTTCGCCTGGGCCCACTCCTCTGGCATCTGGCCAATTCCTTTCAGTGATCACCATCTTGTCTGGGCCCAGGCCACACTAGGGCCTGGGCATCCAGGGTTGGCCTACTGGTGTTTCATTGTCAGTCTGCTGAAGGATGTGAGTTCTTTTCCCTGGATCTGACCATTGCTGAAGCCTGTCACACCCTGTGGGAGGGACTCCCACAAGCCAGCATGGGCAAGTGAGAGCATCTGGAGACTCATCTCACTCTGGCTGAGTTTTCAGCTGCCCTCTGCCTTATGCATGGCAACAAGGCGCTGGGCATCAGCAGGCTGACCATGGAGTTCTACCATACCTTTCGGGATGTACTTAGCCTGGACTTTGCTGTGGTCTGGGCTGAATCTGAAGGAAGTGAGGAATTCCCCCTGTCATGCTGGAGGGCCATGCTGTCCAGGGACAGGAGGGTGAAAGACAGGCTCTCCCATGGGCTAGCTCCAGAGGTCCTGAACCAGGTATAGGTTGTTCAAGATGAAACATCCAGGCATAGTGTACATCTGGTTGGGATGAATCATGTCCACCAGCACAGACTGCAGGCTCAGTGAGATGGCCTTCACTGCTACCTTGTAGTCCATACAGAGGAGGGACATGGGATGCTAATTCTTCAGGTCATGGGGATCCCCCTCTTTGGTAGGAAGGATGTGAGCTTCAGGGAGGCCTTCTGGATGCCCTGGCAGGATCAGTGAGCAACTTTCCTCTCGGCTTGGAGATTGTGGGATGTGGGGAAGGTGCGCATCCGGATTTTGCTGCAGCAACACATGGGGGACACCTGGCAGAGGGAGGCAGTCCAGGAGCAGCTCACGTGAAAAGTGGTGGAGCTGGAGAGGTGCCTGGTCACTGGACCAGGAGAAGGCATTTGACAGAGTGGATCATGGGTACCTCGCAGGCATGCTGTGGGCCTTTGGCTAAAAGCCTCGCTTTGTGCAGGCTCTCCAAGTACTGTACACCTCTGCAGAACGTTTGCTGAAGCTCAACTGGACCCTGATGGATCCCATCCCATTCAGGAGAGGGGTGCATCAAGGCTGCCTGCTGTCAGGCCAGTTGTACATCTTGGCCCTGGAGCCCTTCCTCATTCTCCTGTGGAGGTGGGTAGTGGGGTTGATGCTTTGGGAGCTGGTGGTGCAGCTGGTCCTGTCAGCATATGCTCCTCACTGTCCAGGACTCGGGTGACCTGGCACACTTGGAGACCTGCCAGGCACTGTACTCGGCAGCCTCCTCTGCCCAGGTCAACTGGGTCAAAAGCTTTGGCCTGGTGGTGGGTGATGGGTGGCAGGTGGGATCACTCCCACCTATGCTCTGCAGGATCCACTGGAGCATGGGCTTGCTGCTCTACATGGGGTTCTACCTGCCCCCCACAGGAGGCAAGAGTAGTGGAGTGGCTCTGGACATGGGCAGGGTTCCTGAGGTTTCTCTCCTGCGTGGGAGAGTGGTGGTGCTGAACCAGCTGGTCCTGTCCATGTTCTGGCACTGCTTGCATACCCTGCCTGTGCCGCCTGAGGTCCTGACAGAGCTCCAAAGATGGGTGCTGGAGTTTTTCTGGTCAGGATGGCACTGGGTTGCTGTAGAGGTCCTGAGCCTCCCCTTGTAAGAGGGAATCTAGGGCTTGTCTTGCCTTCACAGCCAGGTCCTGATGTTTTGCCTTCAGGCCCTGCAGCAACTGCTATATGGTATTGGAGGCCACGCAGCATGGGGCAACCTGGGGTGTGCCTTCCTCCACCACTTTTGGGGGCTCTGATACAACTGGTAGCTCCTCAGCCTGTTGGGCTTCTCCCTGAAGGACCTGCAAGGGCTGCCAGAGTTCTACCAGGACCTCCTCTAGGCCTGGAGGCTGGTCTCTGGCTCCAGGTCCCCTGCAACACTCACCCAAGGTGCTGACCTGCTTGTCAAGCCCCTCCTCTGGAGGCGCCGACAGCAGAGGCACACTGGGTATGACAGAGGTTGATCCTGGCTGGTGTCACCCATATTGGAGACCTTCTGGACTACGATAGGTGGGAGTGGATAGACCCCTCTGCACTGGCCCAGTGCATGGGTCTGTCTACAACACATGCAACCTGCTGTCTAGTCCAGGAGATGAAATATGCTCTACCTCCCGGTGCCCTTTCCCTTGTTGACCAGGTCCTGCATGGTGGTCCCCGCCCCACCATATCCTCCAGCCAACTGGAGTTTGTTGTGTGGCTGGCACCTCACCCAGCCTCATGCTTCTCCCTGCTTCATCACTTGAGTCAGCTGGAGGACAACAAACTGGTCCACTTTTCCACCATCCATTCCCACCATCACTACATGTTTGTGGGCCACATGATCCATCATGCTGCCCTCGTGTCCTGCCCAGACACCAAGTGGCAGGACCTGCTTGGCACTGGCATGGCTGGGGCACCCCAGTGGCTGAGTCTGTACTCCACCCTCATCCCATGAGCCCCTGGGGACCTCAGCTGGCAGCTCTTCCATGGAGTACTTCTGTGTACTTAGTGGCAGACCCCCCTGCACTCCTGTGGGACACTCCATCCGCCCCACCATCTCAACATTCATAAGCCACACCTGATACCTCGAGGTATGTAGAAAAAACATATAAAGCTGTGTCTATGGCCAAATTGCTTATTCTCTGAATCAGAATTGAATCTTCAGATTCAGATGCAGCTGAATTGAATTGGGACTGTGATCCAAATCAATTAGTCAAATCGCTGTCCCTTGAATAGGGTCAAATCTGAATCTGAATTGAATACTGCACACTTCACACACCCCTACTGGTTACCCAGAGATGTTGTGGACTCTCCATCCTTGGAGTTTTTTAAGATCTGGCTAGACAAAGCTTTGACTGGGATGATATAGTTGGGGATAGTCTTGCTTTGAGCAGGGAGTTGGATTTGGTGACCTCCTAAGGTCCCTTCCAACCTTAATTTTTGATGTTTCCATGAGTCTATGAATTCTTTGTTCTTCTTAAAGCACCTGAAATTCCTCCAGCTAAAGGATTATTACTCTGAAATGCCTTTGCTGTTAAGGGATTGATTTTTCCTGTTATGTGCCTGCATTTGGGCATGTCACCCTAGTGACACAACGGCAAGAGATACTTAGCAGTTTCCCCAACTCTCTTTTACTTTATAAAACACTGCCTGACTGCTCTCTCTCTCTTTTGTATGTGTCTGTATGTGTATATGCATGTAGATTAGTTCTTTTGACTAAACCATATCCAAAATCATAACAATGCATATAGATAGCACCACATAATTCTTGCAGTGATAAAAATGAAATAAAATACAACATAATATTAGCTTTTCAACAAGACCATACATGCCAAAGCTGTAAAATAAACATAACAAAACCTGAATAATATCAAAATTGGGGGGGGGGGGCAGGGGAGCTTATGATAGTACACGTGTACTATTTGCTAATAATAAGCAAATGTTTGAAAAATGACAGGGACACAAAAATATGATTCAAGGAAAAGGAATCAACTGTTTCACCCATATAGACACCACTAACCTGGTTGTTGATCAGGTGATATTACAAATGAAAAGGATATGTGAAGAAGGATTTGATTCTTTTAAGAGGCAGGTGATGCAGGAAAAAAGATCATTTGGAGGAAATTAAAAAAAAATAAAAAGACAACCTATTCTAGGTGTAGCCTCCCATTATGAAGTGTTTGTGAATATATTCTCATTTATACGTCCTGCCTACAAGACTAGGAATCCTAAATATAGTAATTCAATAGGAAAAACTCCATGAGCCATATTTAAACAGAATAGCCCCCCAAAAAACTGAAGGTAATGTCACTGTACTTTTAAATTTGCCTGTACATGTATGACTTGTATGGGCGGTATACTGCACAAACACTAGACAAAACCTAAAATGTAATAGAAATATATATATACAGTAGCATAGATGTTTCATGTAAACACTAGTACTCACAGACTGAAGAGACAATCTTATTTCCATAAATATTGGAAAATCATGAATAATCAATCTCTTCCTCATACAGAATAGAAGAAGCTATTAGAACTTATTCTTGCTTACCCTGTATAATAATCTTTCAGTAGAGCAGGAGAGGTCCTTATGCTACTTCAGTATGAGTTTCATTAAGCAATATCCAGAAATGTCTTTATTATATATTTTCTTAAGTGGATAATGCTAGCTGCCTTTCAAAGTAGCCTCTATGTCCATCTATTTCACCATTTTCCAATGAGCCCATGGCTATGGTCATTCATTAAAGAGTCCCATTAACCACTTATCTACTTCAGGGGTTTCTTATATTCCAATCAAAACTGAGCATCTTCCAGTGTAGCTGTACCTTTATAATCCCATAGAATTAGGCAAACAAAACAAGGATGAGCCAGGATTTGTACCAGTGCTGATTTATTGTGGCTTCAGACATAGCTAAGATGGTGCATTTCCACAAGGAACTGATGTTTAGCTGATGCTAGATGCAGACTTTCCTTAAGGTTCAAGAAGAGAGGTCATCCTCCATGCACATACATTTCCCTTTCAGTGAATAAAGTGTTTCAGTCCCTCAGTTGCATTACAAATACATCTCCCAGAATTTCTAGCCTTGATATTCAATTTCTTTATCCCTGTGTCTGGACAAGTGGTTAGTTCCAAATTGCTTTTGGATTGCCTTTTTTTCTGGAGCAGCTGGAAGTCTGCAACTTTCTTGGGGGCAACTTCAAATAGTTTCTGCTAAACTTTGCCTGCTTATGGCCCTGGGAAGCATAAAGCAGTCACAGTAGAGGTGAATTTTGCCATGCCTTCTTCCTCAACCCTGGGGCACCCCATCCTTCCATTCCCCTGTACAACTCATTTTCACTGCAACCCCTACTGTAGGTAGGGTACTAGAGATCTTATGCCAACTCTACACACTATCAGCAAGGGGAAATTTCTTCTCCCTTTAGTGGCTCATAATATTGTCATCATGTTGTAAATGACTTAGTGCAATGGATATTCATCTTTCATTCTACATAAAACATATTCAAGCTAACACATTCAAGTCTGCAATCCTTACTTAAGCAAAAAAGGCTAAGAGATGTCCTCACATTAGTAAGGGCTACTAGCATGAGTAATAACTACAGGTAAAGAAAGATAATAGAAGGTCCTTTCAGCTGTAGATTATTACTTTACTGAGGAGTATTTTCTAAAGTCATAATCCTGCAAAAGCATTTAAAAGTATTTGCATGAGTTTAACGTAACACAGGCAGCGCAATAGGGCTGCTCAGGGTATGTGCATTTGTCTCTTAAGGCTTGAGGGGAAGGCCATGGTGGAACTGCATCATTTACAGTAGCTGGCATGAAAGAAAAAGAAACACTCAGAAACATTTAAAAAAGCCAATACACTAAATTTATTTTTTATTCATATTCACAAGCGTAACCTTTTTCTTCTTTAGCTCTTCTAATGTGAAAATCAAAGCTTTATAGAAAAACTCAATACACTATGAATCTGATACCCCAAGATAAACTGCTGTTACAAAACGTTTGTTTTCCAGTTCTTACAGCCTGTTTTAAGAAAATCCTGGACACTGATTGGCTCAGTGATCATACAGTTACATTTCTTCCTCATTGTCATGCTACCAAGGGTGAAGAAGTTCTATTGTCATTTTTTGTGACGATTTTAAAGCTCATGCTGACTAGTGTAACTAAAAGTTTAAGTTGCAAATCTACATAATGCATTTCAATATCCATTTTATCAGTTCTTATTTAATATAAAACAATGATTCTTATTTAAAGGTCTCTTGCAGAAGCAGTTTCTTCCATGCACTGGCTTTATGCTTCTGTATATTAAGCCTGTCTTGATTTGCTTCACACCTTTTCTTAAAATATATGACCTTGTACTGCATCCTTCCAGAAACATCTGGTGATTCTAAAACAGGGACATTAGAAATTCAGTCCATTATTTTTAATATTGCTTTTCAGATGTGAGCATTAATATCCTGTGAATAAAATAAATGAAGTCCCTTATTCTTCATCTCTGTTCTTAATTCTATTTTTAAATTAAATAACTCACATGTGTTCAGACTGTATTTAGATAAATACTGACTATTGCCTGAGATATACTATATCATTATAAATGAGAAAACATAAAGGTACCTGTACATTAAGAACATTACTAAACAAGAAGAATGGTTCAATATACTTTTAAAGAACTATGAATTTTAATCTATATAATCCATATAAGTAAAGAGAAATTATAAAACTGATAAATTCATGCAGTCTTTTTCAGGAATAAAACGGAACTATGTAGATGGTCATACATCTTCTGATATTGCTGGCAAACTCATTAGTGTACAGTGATATCCATTATATAGAACATCATAAAGATGAAAGCTATTAAATGAGAAAATGGTCCTGAATTCTATCACAGTAAAGCAACTATGATTTATTATTCAAATTGATATAAGTAGAATGAAGTGTAAGTCATGCTTGTGATACATAGTGAGGAAGTTCTAAGGCTTACCTTAGTATAGAACTCTGCCAGCTTTTTTCAATGATGGTGTAGTTGTACCATCCAACAAATAGTTGCAGCATTAGCATGTTTGTGGACTATGACAAACTATGTATTACAGACGATAAAAATCAAAACAGCTGAAGAAAGAACCTTCAGGTAAATGGGGCTGCACAAACAAAAATCACAACACCATAGCAATGCAGTACGCAAAGATTCAAACTCAAGCCTCAGAAATACATTCTCAAATCTAGAGGAAACCAGATGCTCTGCTCCTTTTGTAATTTCCTCAATCTTACCATTTAACATAGATTAACGGATTTTGAAGGGGAGAGGACAAGAGGTATGAACACTTGGAAAATTTCCTGCAGTTTTCAGAATCAATCTTCTAAAATAAGTTCAAAAGTAATATTTTTACTTTCAGTCTCCCTTAGAATTGCCCATTCTTATACTTTTTTCCACTCCCATTCTGACTATGAAATGATGCAGAACCCTTATGCAATCTTTCTGAGATAAGATGAGTGGAGACACATAACAGGCACTATGTAAAGAGGAAAATATGAGAAAGGACTTTTTAAAGAAGTATTTCAAATGAAGATGTTAAGAATGGGGAGCATAGACACCAGGCCCCAGAAACAAATGAGCTGCTACAATTCCCTTTCATAAGTACAGGTTGATAGATTTCATAGACATTAGAGCTGGAAGGGAACTCGTGAGATCATCAGGTTCAGCCCCCTGCCCAAAGCGCACGAAGTCAGCTGGACTCAGATCGCCCCAGCAAGGTGAGCATCCAGGCATTTCTTGAACTTATTCAGAATAGGTGTTTACACCACTTTTGGGAGTAGTCTATTCCAGACTCTGGAGACTTGGATGGTAAAGAAGCTTTTTCCTTATGTTCAGTCTGATATGGGCTTCCTGCACTTTGTGACCATTAGATCTTGTCTTTCCTTGGGGTGCCCAGATGAACAGACATTCTCCCAGTTCCTGATGCACACCTCTTATGTACTTATAGGCTGCTGCCCCCTACAAACTCTCTTCTTTTTTAGCCAGTGTTTCTGTCTCCAATTCTTAGGGACAGTTGTCACTGCTCTCAATCTGTTCAAAGGTTTACCATACTCTATAGTATTTCATTATTTTCTCATACCTCTCTATACTACTTCTTGCTCATGGCCAACTAGAATATTGTGAACTATAGGATGAGAAACCTTTTATGAACCTTGGAAAAGTAGAGAAAGTAAAGAAGCCTCAAAATGCCCACAAAGGCAGAGCATATTTATCTAAACTAATGCCTTAATTTCCAAGCAGGGACTCTCTGACCAGTAATGGAAACAGGTGGTGAAACTGTTGATTAATTTGGGAATGGAGAGCTAAGGTGCTGTGACTGTTCAAGGGCTCCGTTCTTCACAGCATTATTCAGTGGATTATTGTACTAGGGTTTAATATTTTGTAAAGTACAAAATATGACAAACTTTATCAGCTCCTGTTCAGTCACATGAATTGGGATTTCATTAATTTTCAAGATTAAGACATTTTAGAAATCAATAATTCAAAGAAATCTTTTTGGTATAGAACTCTTCTATATCCACTGAATTTTACAATCTGAAAAAAAATGTTACTTAATTTACTCGGCTAAAATTACTCCTCTCTCTCTCTCTCTCTCTCTCTCTCTCTCTCTCTGTCTCTCCCATCCCCCCACCCAAACTTGCCAAAAGCCCAACCCAAATCAAACATTTTAATGTCTACTTGCTTTCAGAATATCTTTGATTGGGCCTGGGCATACAATGGGTTTGCACCAGTATAACTGCATTGTTTTGTACCACAATTGGAAGCTACACTGTGGTCCACGCAAATAGATAAGCAACTATCCCAGGGTAGCTACATGTATTAGGTATTTAATAGCAACCTACAACTTGGAAGGGTGGTTCCCAAGTGGTTGGAGGTAGACTGTTCTCAGTGCTAGCAGATAACAGAACAAGGAGCAATGGTATCAAATTTCAACAAGGGAAGCTTAGGTTAGATATTAGGAAGAACTTTCTCACTAGGAGGGTAGTAAAGCACTGGAACAGGTTATCCAGAAAGGTAGCAGACTCTCCATCCTTGGAGGTTTTTAAGACCAAGACAGACAAAGCTTTGGCTGGTATGTCACAGTTGGGGGTGGTCCTGCTTTGAGCAGGGGATTGGACTAGATGACCTTCTGAGGTCCCTTCCAACCTTTACAACCCAATCTCAGAAGGGAGTTGGGAGAGCTGGTAAAAGCCTGTTTACACTGAGCAAATGGCTACTCTAGGTTGTAACTTTCTCTAGCAGGAATTTCCCATCTGACTTTCCCAAAACATCCCATCCTTAAGTATGTTATACTTTTGTGGGTCTGTCATGTGCTTGTTTCTTTATTTGTTTGTTTCTTGGGGGGAGGGGAGGGGCAAGCAGAGCTGAAGGGATATGCTTGTGTAAGGGTTGTTTAGAAATGTGTAAACATTATGGTTGTGTCTATTAGTTGGTGTTGCCCCTAGGATTCCTTTTACCAGAGACCCCCAAGGATTGACACGGCCCCTCATCCAATTCGGTATCAAGTGAGCTTTTAATAGTAACCTCTAGGCTTATAACAAGTATTCTTCCTTGCAATACAACCTGGCAAGTTTCCTTCAGGCATTACAGCAACGACCTTCAGTGGTACCAGCTTCAGATCCTCAGCTGGGTGTGTGGGATGTTTGTTTCCAGATTGCTTGTTGTTTATACAAGAAGTCCAAGGCTGCTCCTGTCTCCCCAGGGTGGCAACACAGATAGCACGTGGGGTTTTTTTTTACTTTTGTAACTTCTTTCATCCCAAAGTGTCCAATCCCCTGGCTGTGTGCCAAGCATTCCTTATATGGTGCACCAATCCCCTGGCACTTTGCCAGCCACTTTGCTTATAGGGACTGGTGTCCCTTGCTTGCCTAGTGCCTTGCTTGCCTAGTGCCTAGCACTCACATCTCCCAGTGCCACAGAAGGCACTTTGTTCAATTTTGTTACTTAGTTCTGGGAAGGCCTGGACTGGTCATAGTGAATCCCCTGGCATGGCTTTATGAGTGCTTGTTGGGCTCTGGCCAAATACCAGAGGATTGGAAAAGGGCCATTGTGGTCCCCATTTACAAGAAAGGGAGAAACAAGGACCCCAGCAATTATAGACCAGTCAGTCTTACATCAGTCCTTGGAAAGACCTTTGAGAAAATTATCAAGGAACACAGCTGCAAGGGCCCAGCGGGGAGGTAATGCTCGGGGGCAACCAACATGGGTTCATTGAGGGCAGATCTTGCCTGACTAAGCTGGTTTCCTTTTATAATCAGGTCACAAAGTCCCTGGATGAAGGAGTTGAGGTAGATGTCAATTTCCTGGACTTTAAGAAGACCTCAAACACTGTTTCTCACCACATTCTCTCTAAAAAAAACTTGGTAACTGTGACATTGATGCCTACACAGTCATATGTGTGCCAAATCGGCTAGATGGTCACACCCAGAGAGTGGTGGTGGACAGGTCATTTTTGACCTGGAGGGATGTGGGCAGTGGAGTACCCCAGGGCTCAATCCAAGGGCCTGTATTGTTCAATATCTTTATCAGCGATCTGGATGTGGGTGTGGAAAGCATGCTGTCCAAATTCACCAATGATAACAAGATGTAGGGTGAGGTGGGCACATTGGAGGGGAGGGACAGAATCCAGCTAGATCTAGACAGGTTACAGAAGTGGACAGAAGAGAATAGGATGAAACACAAGTGCAGGGTACTGCATCTAGGGAGAAGGAACCAGCAACATACCTATAAGCTGGGGAACACCCTTCTTATCAACACAGTGGCAGAAAGGGACCTTGGAGTCATTATTGACTTCAGGATGAACATGAGCTGCCAATGCGAGAAAGTGTTCAATAAAGCTAACCTCACTTTGTCATGCATCTACAGATGCATCACAAACAGATCCAGGGAGGTGATCCTTCCCCTTCATGCGGTGTTGGTCAGGCTGCAGTTGAAGTACTGTGTCCAGTTCTGGGTACTGCACTTCAAGAGGGATGTGGCTAGCATTGAGAGGGTCCAGAGGAGGGCCACTCACATGGTCAAGGGGCAGCAGGTCAGGCCCTACAAAGAGAGGCTAAAGGGCCTGAATCTATTCAGCCTCCACAAGAGAAGGTTGAGAGGGGACCTGGTGGCCATTTATAATCTCACCAGGGGGGCCCAGTGGAAATTGGGTGAGGCTCTGTTCCCTCAGGCACCACTGGGGGTTACTAGGAATGATTGCCACAAATTGTTAGAGAGAAGGTTCAGGCTGGACATCAGGAGGCATTACTTTATGGTTAGGGCTGCCAGGCTCTGGAATGGACTTCCAAGTGAGGTGGTACTCTCTCCTACTTTGGGGGTCTTCAAGAGGAGGCTGGATAGATATTTGGCTGGGGTGTTATGACCCCAGTACTCATTGCTGCATGGGGCAGGGAGCTGGACCTGATGATCTGTTTAGGTCCCTTCCTACCCTAAGCACTGTGAAAGTGTGGGTAAAAGCCTTAGCATAACTCAGTTTGCCTGCTACAATTGGTACCACTAGCCACACATGTTGCATGTTAAACTGTGCATGTTACTGCTAATTTGCAATGCAGGGGTAAAAATTGCTACCAGGATTTCCTGTTAGCAAAAAACAAACAAACAAACAAAAAAAGCAGTGCAAAGCACACAAAAGTAGTGTGCACCAAGACAAATGCAGAAACAGAGGAGGAGGAAGCCCAGGGCTGCCTGCTTTCCCACCTCCACATGCTGTGGAGCCCCCATGCTGAGATACAGTGCAGCCCAGCCAACCATGGACAGGTGGCTGGTGTGCAGTTTGCCTTGAGATGGGGGAACAGATAGCCCTGGGCTGCTGCTCCCCCATCTCTGCATGCCACTCCCCAGCTGGCTGTTGCACAGGGTGCTTCAGCACAGGAGCTGCCTGCTGCCTAGCCCAGCCCCCCTCAGCACATGGAGCCCAGTTGAAGCAGCACACTGTGAGGTGGGACAAGCTGGGCGCTGGCAGTGTGCCCCTAGCAGGACAGCGTATCCCACAATAAAGCACATGAACAGGGGTGTATACTGTAGCACAAACAAGTCGCACAAATTTGTGCTGCTATTATTTGTGCCACTGCAAGTGCACACCCCTGTTCATCTGGATCCAGCTTATGTACCCAGACTCCTCTTTTAGGTTACATTTGGGACCAGAAACAGTGGAAAGTCTTTCATATCATGAGAGTCTCATACTTTTTCTCTAACCTAACTAGAAGAAGTTAATATCAAAAGCCTCATAAAGGCTGCATCCACACAAGCATGGACCTTTGGTTCCCCGGGGACAACAAGCAGTGACAGACCTTGTGCTGTCACTACTAGTCCCCAGGGAATGACTGTGCCACACACCCTCTGGATCACAGCAGAGGGATGGCCCCAGCAGCTTTACCTGGGGTCCTGGGGGCCTCCTGGGGCTGCATCAGTGGTGATCCTGCCGCTCTGCACCTGGCTGGCAGCTGGATCACGGCTCTGGGTGGCCAGGCTCCAGTTTTGAGTGGTGTGCACTGCCCCCATGTGTGCCACTCCAGTTTTTCAGGCGGGCTCAGGGGTAAAAAAAACCCCAACCTATGCTGCTCCCTCACAGCATGGAGAACAGCTGAATATGTGGTATGTAGTGCTACAGACATGTGTGCGGTGCCATATACCACATGGCTGCACTTGTCTGGACATGGCCAAAGAGTCCATACCTTTTAGATTTTCAGTTCAGTTTTGTTTATGTAAACGGAGCAGATAATTATGAGAAACTTCAGATGAGAGAATAAACACTTGACTACTTATATCTGAATTGGCAATGGGATTTTATCTTCAGTGGTGTCAGATTCTCACATGAGACCTTTTAAGGTTCATACTTCACTATCCAATTGAAATTGAAAGTGTTAGAGTCAGATTACCAAAAAAACAAAGGAAACTACCTGTCCCCTCCCCCTTAAAAGACAACTAGTTAAACTTAAAACAGAAGAGAGTGGCACTCTTGAAATAGCTTGACTGAGTGAGCGAGAAAAATTGTAAGGAGGGAAAGACAAGAACATATTCCATAATGGCAATGTCAAAGAAAATAAGGTGACATAAGCTTGCTCCTTCCAAACTGAATCAAACCCAGATATTTACAATGCACACTGTGACAAGCACATGCTACTTATATATAACAAAGTGTGGGATTCAAAAGTGAGTGATTCATATATATTCTAAATTCAAATACTTTGTAAGACAAATACCTAAATAAATAAAACAATGATCCAATAAGTCTCTTATTTTACTCATGAGTCTAACCCTTTTGGATTTTCAGGCTAATGGGATTGCAACTTCAAAGGTGCAGATCCCCAAAAAGTAGTTAAGGGTGTAATTTTTATTGATTCAGGTACTCTTGCAAATGTTGTTCTGCACCAATATCTATAGTTAATAATATAGTTAATCATATACCATACAATGGGAACACTAACATGCATTTCCAGGTTATTTCCTTACCAGTCACTACAACTAGGGGGAGAAGTTTTCAGATTTTCAATGCTGACCCTTTTGAGTCTTAATACATATTTTACATAAAATAAGGAAAGAGTATATCTCTCTGTTTCCTAAATAATACATGTACTTTTTCTTTTTTTTTTTTTCCTGAGACTAGAAATCTTTAGTTAGGTGAATGCAACATCATCCTATCTTCAGGATCTTGTTATATATATATTCACAGATAATAACTTCACATAATGTTTTAAGGCTGAGATGATTGCCAAAAGAGCCCAAAATGTTTAATCCCAGACATTTCAGGATATAGACATTTAACACTTTTGGGCCCCCTCAAATATTTCATTCTCTAAAAAGTGACTGAGAAAAAATAGCATCTTGAGGCTGCAGGATTTTTGCTTTGATGAGCTCCAAATGAAATGTGCTAAGTTTACCATTCACATGGAATCATTTGTTTAATGTCATTCAACTATATCACTTGACTTTTTCTTCATTACTCATAGCCCTGACTCATATCAAGAGTAATAATGTACATTTCAGTTCTACCCAAGCTTTGCTTCTCCACTTCTTAGGCATTACAGTACTAGAATCAGAAAATAAGCCATGATTTTTGAGATCCTGGTTTGCATTTGTAAGGTGTGGAGTATTTAATATAAACTGGTATTTTTTGGTTTGGTTTTGTTTTGTTCTATTTTTTAATTAGTAGGACATTTTAAATCATACACTTCAAAATTTATAATAAATGAAGAAGGCAAAAGAAAACATCTCAAAGTTTAGAGGCTGTTGCACAAGAAAGACACCACCAAATGGATGAACTTTAAATATGTGTTGTAATTGCATAGCATAAAGACACAATCAAGAACATAATCCATTCCTGAAAAAAACACTAAACTCTATCCCTATGAGCAGTCCCATTGATTAAATAGAACTACGCACAGTAATAAAGTTAGGCACTTATGCAAACGTTGCCAGAAACAGGGCCTTGGTATTAACAATATAATAAAAACTTCCCTCTTAACTAGCACCTTCTGCTCAAGGATCTCAAGACAGATAATTAATCTAACCTAACTAGAGTATTTATTTCATCCTATTTGTTTAAGGTGTCTATAGTGAAATGCCAGATATCACTGTTACCTTTCTTCATATTCTTTCTGCTGAAGAATCAAGGTGATGTCGCCATTAGTTTAGATTCTGTGTATTTAGTGCTTACAAAATGTGCTAGGCTGATAGTCCTTGACATTTTGAAAATGTCTTTATTTATACAGTAAGATAAGTGGCAGCATAGGACTCCTCATTCTGCTCTTCCATGGAATACCAGCCTCAGCCATACCAACTCAAGATTCAGTTCACTCTGATCCTACTCCTAAAACTGTTGACAAATATTTGAAAGTCATAGGTAAATTAAAAGGTAAAACATTAAGTACTGAATTTATCAGATTCATTTAAATCACTTACAATCCAGACTTTTAACAAATTAATAATCTAGACTGGGGTTGAATTAGTCACCTAGTAATAATAGAATTCATCCTCTATCTATAATCCCTATTAAATTCCATAGTTGTTTTAAATTTATAGTATTTAAAATTTTCTTTAAAGAATGCCGTTTGCCAGCAAGGATTGGCTCATAACAGATAATTCTTCAACTCTGCACAGCTAACAGTGCTCTGATTCCAGTCCAATATATTTAATCTGGAAAATAAATTAAATGAGGAAAGAGATATTTAGGCAAAATATATAGGGCATGGTTGCTAGTGTAAGAACGTACATGCAATGAAGAAAGCTGATGGATTACTGAAGATATTCATGGGTAAAGCAGACATCTTCAGGTATCAGAACTAAGTTAAGGAATAATGAAATCAGTCTTGTAATGTGGAATATTTAGGTCACCATAAATACCTTTATTCTATATAATTTTTGATCACCCCAATCAGTACTGATTTCTTTTCCTAACATAAGTAAGTGAGCATAGAGGCCTGGATTCTCAGCTACTCTAAGCTCCGTCTATACTGCAAATTAACTATGGCGGTCAGTAGCACTTTCAGATATGCCAACGTATTTTGCTTAGTCTGCCTCATGGATCAGAAGCCATGTAGCCATATTTACATTAGGCAGGCTAACTGGTCCTATCATTCAGCAGTACTAATTAACCCATTCACAATGTTGGATAAACTGACTATACTATTAGGTTTTGAGATGGCCTGTGTGCTGTATAGTGGTGTATTTGAGGACACTTCTGCCTGGCAAGTTTGTAGTATAAATGTGCCCTAAGGTCTCCTTTCCAAATGTCTGACAGAGTAAAGATGACTTAAATTGAATGGAATTTATACCGCTGATGTCAGTTACTCAGCATCTGAATCAGAATAACTATGAGCAAAATTTGGCATTGGGTGCTTAGCTGCACATAGCATAAAATCTGAGTTGATTTGTATTGCTAAAGATATGTATCAGAAAATTACACTACATGAAATGTGTGCATCCATAAAATCTTTACAGTGCATTCAATCCCATATTCTACCCTTTCAGCATCAGAAAAGCTATCCAATGCTAAAATGTTTTCCAGTTTGTATGAATAAAGAATATGCTAATCTTGTAATAAATGCAATTACCTCTATGACTTACAAGTTGCTTAATGTGTGCTAAAGTCCCATTCAAAAGCTCACATGTCTTTAGGCTTTTTTTTTTACACTATTCTTTCTGACATTTAATTATCTGTAACCAAATCAAAAGGTTATTGGGGGAAAAAAAAAAAAAAAATGTTCCAAAAAGTGAAATGTGGCATTTCAAATGTTTTCCCAATTAAAAATATTTCAGTGGCACTATTCAGATGTCACTTAAGGATTTATCCTTGACTACTGATCCTTCATGGGGTGATGGTATAGTGTCTAGTAATGTTGAGGCTTACAAGATATTGATTTAATTCTTATGAGAGCTATACAAAGAATAGCAGCCATCCTGTTACATAGTGACAATCCACGTGGTGGCCACCTTAGGACAATGTTTGCCTAAGTGATTTAGAAGCTTGCTTCTCATTTTCTCTTAGGTAGGTAGGGCCAGATCCACTAAAGGACTTGTGTCTCTGAGTTAGGTGCCAAGGCTTTTGATAAAAGAAGGTATTTAAAACTGGAATCTTAAATGGAGTAACCACGTAAAATGGCATGCTAAGGATGAAGCCACCTATGGTAGCCACTAGGAAATGCTAAGGGTCGGGTTCATTTTAAACCCTATTTCATTCTTGAATTAAGGTGTCTTTTTATGGGGCACAGAGAAGTATCTACCTTTAGTCAGGATAAATACCACAAGGATCTGTACCTCTCAATGAGAGGTATGCATTTACATCAGCCTTTTCTCATAAAATATTACTAGAGGTTGAAGTGTCCTCCCACTTTCTATCCAATAGCAAATTATCTATGCTGCTCACCTGTAATGTGTAATACACAGATTCAAGTAGTCTCTGTTTGAGGTAACTTGAATCTGCATTTTCTACATCCTAGGTAACTGTTTTGATCAACAGATGCTCTGGTACTCTGAGGAAAGGTTTTTCCGCTTTGTATGAAATGATTAAATATTCATAGGACCAGAAAGGGAATGATAATGATCTGAAAGACTAGTAGCTGGGGAAGGAGGAGACATTTACATAAAAAATAATTGGAGAAGAACTTGGTGTAGTGATCAAAGTTATAATTTAGATATACTCCCTAACTTAGGTTGGGAATTGGAAGACGGTCCCCTAGGTATGTTATTAGTTTTAGTTCTTATCATTCATGTGTGCCTATACTTATTGAACCCAATGATTGCTAAACCTGGAAGGTAGATCTTATATCTCTGTAGTGAGTGCCTCAATTATGAGGTAAGAGTCATGTTCAAATTTTCACTCCCTGTAGCAATAGATATTTAACTTTTATACAGATTGAAAGACATTGAATGTAATAGCCTCATGCCATCTAGAATGACCCAAAACCTGGTGGTTAAAGCATTTATATAGCAGGTTCAAATGTATTCAGACAGATAGACCAATTCAATCCAGTTCTTTGCATCCTGCACAAATGTTCTACCCAGTGTAGTAACTTGGCAAAAGGGCAACTACCAACTTCTTCCTTCAGCTGTGGCAGTTGCAAAATAGGCATTTCCAGAGTATGCTTGCCATAGCCTCTGCAGCGATGGGTATGTACAGGCATTTGTAGGGGATTAGCACAGTTATGTCTATGCAACTGGCTGTCCAGTACCTTCCCTGCCCTGCTCAAGTGACTCACAAACACTTGCATGATATCCATGGTGGTGAGCCCAGAGTCTTGCCTGCTGTGTCTTGGTGTTCCTTTGAAGTAAATGATCAGGAAGTGTTTGTTTTCACCTCAGTTGGTCAACAGCCAACTCTCTGGGTTTTCATCTGGGGCTCCAACCTCCCCTACACACTGTCCTAGCACTACCCAGATGTTATGCACCACTGCATACACTTTTAGGTCTTCCCGAGCAATTTGCTTTAATTCTTTCTATTGTCTTCTAGTTTTTTTTTACTTTCGTTACTGCCTATCTTGATGGAACAGGACAATGGATTACTGGGCTTTACTTCAGCCACAGGTAAGTGTCATATGTATTTGGGTAATTTGGTGTCCTCTCTCCCTCAGAGAGGGTCTGCACATTCCTTGATCCTTTGAGGGGAAAAATCAAGTGTCCAAAACAAAGAAAAAAGAAACAATGAAAAAAAAAAAACCTTTCCAGGCTCTTCCATCCTTGCCCTGCAGGGTTTATTGACCAACTCAGTCTTTATCCCTTTTTCTTCTTCAGGAAGGCCTTTGGCTCTCAGACCCGCTTCCCTTTTTCATCCACTAGGTCTGCGTAAAACAGTAGAAAGGAAAAAAAAAACCCCTTAAAGCATCAACTTAATCTTATTGGGCTTTGCTCTTTGTCTCAGGCCAGCTCACCTCCAGCAGGGTTCCTTGCCCCCCCCCCCCCACACAAATACACTGTTCCTCGCCACAGCATTCTCATAACCAGGTCTCCCAGCTAAATAGAGCTTTCAAAGCTCTGTTGCCGACTCCCTATCATCTCTTCAGGGATAGGAGAGCTCCACCAGATGTCCCCAGTCCTGGGATGTCACTCCTTGCTCCCTTGCTCCTCTTCCAACTTCTTTCTACTTCCTTTTCCCTGGGGCTGCTTTAACCATATAGAGCAGCTGCTCCAAAAATGTATGTATTCACAATGTAGCTCTACAGCTGTGAAAGCCTAGCCACTCCCACCCCCGCAACCCTGACTGGGCTATTTTGAGTCCTCAATCTACCCTTTGAGGGGCCAAGTCCTTCCCCGTTCCCTCCATGAACTGACCAATCCCCCCTTGACATGTCAGTCACTCCCAGATCCACCAACCTCGGTCACCCTCTCTGATCCTGCCCACCCCTCCTCCACCCTGAGTTATTTACACTGGGTTCTGGAAAAAGCAAATGGCTGTTCATGCTGCTCTCAGTCTACGTTCACATAGCTTAAAGTTATATGAATGTAGACTGGGTGCACTGAACAACTGACTGTATGCACCCAATATAGGCAAATGGACTCTTAGCTGGTGGATTCAGAGAGGAATTAGGTATCTAGATCCTCAGGATTTATGCAGTTTTTAGTACATATGGAAGCAGAGTTTGAAGGTATGTCTACAAAGCAAAATGTTGCACCATATAGAAAATTGTGTTACTTGTCAATAAAAAGGGATGTCTTAACATCAAGAGCTGTGAACAGATACTAGGCTGGGTCCCCAAAGTAATATATCCATGTCAGCACAGTGGTGCTTTCAAGCTAATTAGAATTGCTGAGATGAACTAATTAGCCCAGGCGACACACTGTGCTGACAGAGTTAGCTTAGCAGAGCTCTGTATTACTTAGACATACTGTTATGCACATACTACTGAAGATTTTAGGTGGCAGGTCAGTATGGGTTGAAGAACATAATTTTAGATTTAGGCATGTAGAGGGCACTCTTGTGGTACTTGTCTAAGTTCAATTGTAGGTTCAGTTGTCTGGATTCAAAGTAAGAACTGTAGTTTTCAGTAAGGCCAGGGCTCCTAAGATTCAAACTCTCTGGTATTTCAATGAGAATGAGACCCTAAAGCAGCTTTGAGAATTTTGGCCTAAATGTCTAAGTCTTGTTTGATTTTTTTTCTCCCCTTAATGAGTAGTTTTCAGGTTCTGAAGCAGATATGCTCATGCTTTGGCTTTGTTTTCTTACTCCCCTGATACTTGGGTAACATCCAGGGGCCTTAATCACCATTTTTACTACATTGAGCCACCACCAGATGACTTGCAACTGATTTAATGCCATTACGTCCACTGAAGTGCATTTCAGATCATATCCTTAATAAATAACAAAGAAGTTTTAGCAATAAAATGCGTTTGCCTCAGTACTAGTCTGTCCTTTTATGTGGTAGCATTTGTTACAAATCACATAGTAAACATGACTACTGATAACTCCCAAAGACTAAAAGAAAGTGATAATAATATTGTTGATATTAGCAGACAACGTTTTTTGGGTAAATCCAATATCTTTTAATAGACCAACTCAAATAGTTGGAAAAATTCTTTACAAGCTTTCAGGTACAAAAACCCTTCATCAGGCTGAGGAAGCATGTGCAGTTGGTCTGTGCTCTTCCTGGATGGAATAGTAAATAAGCCAGAAGCTGGTATGCATGCTAAAGAGCCAGTAAAAATGTAAATTGAGGTAGGCAATTGGTGAGAGACAGGTGTGGGAAGAGAGGATAAATATATCTGGTAAATAGAAGGGAGGTTACCTGAGGAGTCAGATTTTAAGCAAGTTATAATGTGTTATAAATCCAATGTCTATATTTATTCTATGATTTTTTGTATCCAGTAGGTTTATGAAGTGATGTTGTTAGGCTCATCTGTGAAAGGTGCTTATACATTTTGACCATATATAACAATAATTTGTTTGTTTGTTTGTTTTGCTTTTATTTTATTAAATAGTGTTTTACAGCTTAAAATCCACCTCCCTTCCAAACACGGACATTGCCATTTTTTCCCCCCACATCTTCAACCAAGCCACATTTGTTACAGAGGTCACATGGATATTAGTAAAGTAGAATCAATGTTTTTCAGTAGGTATTACTGAAACATTATTACAGACCATGGTACATGGAAATAAAGCATACAACTTTTTCCCCAGGAACAATATCCTATTTTGCAATTTAACCATTTGAGTGAAGGTTGGCCTTGTTATTAAGTTACTGACTGGGAACTCAGGAAATCTGGATTTGATTCCTGGCTATGCCACAGATTAATTAGTTGATTTGGGGCAAGTCAGATTTCTCTGACCCTCTGTTTTTCATCTGTGAATCATTGAGTACCCATATTCCCTTTCTTTCCTCCTCTTCACATGTGGATTTCAAACTCTTCTATTGTGTCATTTAATTAAGTAGAGTATTACAACAGTGGGGCCTCATCTTCTGTTGTGGCTACTAGGTACTGACACCAATTCTATTACGTAGAGATTCTTAATGTCTAATCTAATTCTTCCTTTATATTTAAAATGGCAGTTATTTCATATTTACAGTCTTAATAGTTTTTCTGTCTTATGCAATTGTTTCATGTTGTATAAAAAGCCCTCTGTTAAGAGAATGTTAAGTTTCCACGACTATGTACAAAAACAATTATTTTCCACACTTGAGCTCTTAAAACAAGCCACTTAGATAAGTAGCAATAGAGCTTGTATTGCTGTGATATTCTGAGAGCATTTTTGCTTGAGTTTTGAAATGTCCATTGAGTAGCCAAACAAAACTTCAGTAGGAAATGCAGGTATGCAGCAGTTTATAGAATAAACTGTGAATTACCAGCAGCGTTCTAAAGACGGGCCCATGATGTTTAAAAGAATGGCACCATTGCATTCCTCCACCCTCTTGCTGTTCTAAATCAGCTGAATCATTTGCTTAAACTTTTTAGACTTGTTCATATTTTAATTCAAACCAAGCCTTAGTAATTCAAAGATGACAAGACGAGCAACAGGACTTAAATAAACATTAAAAATATGGGCTTAGAATGAAGGCTGTTATCCCATCTATAGAAATTGAAGTAATCAGATACCATCTTTTTCTCAGATGCTTGTGTCCTCCCTGGGGGATTTCCAAATAACTGTAGATGGTCACAATAGCAAGTTCAACCAAAACCGTTGGACCTGTGATGGGATGACAATGTAAAAAGTATTTCAAATTTCTGGATGCTTATCTTAACTGTACACTTAGGGATAAGCATCCTAAAGGATTGTTCATTTCCAGGACACTTAACTATGAGGGAGACTATGCATCATTATAGACATCAGTTCAGAAAGGTACTTCAGCAGCTGTTTAACATAAAATGCATGCACAGTCCCATTGCCTTTTAAACACTATTATGTGCCTTAATATAGGTAAATACTTTCCTGAATTAAGGCCATTAATCTTTGAGAAAACCTTAGTATTTCTGTCATTGCTTAAACCATTGAGTGTTACGTAACAAGTATTAGCTGCATTTTTATGCTGCTGGTGAAGTACTTTATGCAGATAATTAAAGAAGAGCTTCAATTTTCATTATATCCTTAAGTATTCTCTCTTCTGAATCCAGATTAGATTTAATAGAGCTATTTGCATGCACTTTTGATTGATTTGAAGGTTTGGCATGCAAACAAATTGGTATTGTTAAAGTTATTGACTGGCTTACCCTGTATTTCCTCATTTTATTGACCTATTGAAGTACTGTCAGTTTTATAACAAGCTTTTTAGCTGAGTTCTAAACTTGAATCAATAGTTTTATTAGTGTACTATTCATAGAATGACTAAATAATACAGATCTTAAGGGGCTTCATTGAATTTATTAATTGGTAGGCAAACTTTTAGAATGATAAATCACTATTTGAATATCAACGCATACAAGTCTTATCTAAAGCATAGAGTCTTATCTAAACAGATATGTAAGGCAAAACAGAAGAGAGATATTTGCAATTAAAATACATCAAAGCTTGTTTTTAACAAGAATTTACAGTGAAGAAGGATGGCCTATTAGTACTGGTGATAGTCTGGAACCTGAGAGACCTAGTTGCAATTCTCTACCTTGCTAATGGCATTCTGCGTGACCTTGCACTCACAGGCCTCCTACAGACTTTCTCACCACTCTCCCAGGAGAAACAACAAGTGTACAGATGTTTAGGCTTTTTTCTGCAGGAGCAAAAATATCCACGCCAGAAAAAAAAAACAAAACCTGTGAACAGCTAGTGTTAAATCACTCCTGGGATTGCTTATTCTGGGAGAGCAAGTGTCTGTACATGTTATGGCTTCTTTTAGAAAAAAACAGTTCTCCAGCATCCCCTACACCCCAGGGAGATAGTGTGTTGTCTGTTGTACGCTGCTGCTCCAGCAGGGAGCACAACATACCTGCTTCAAATTCCCCACTTTGTGCTGCAGTGAAACACAGGCTGTACGGGTGGGTCAGCCAATCAGGGGTGCCCTGTGCACTGCTGCCATCTACTGCCAGGCAGACTGTAACAGGAACCTGAAGAGCATACTGAGCTGTGTGCACAGGTGCTCCATCCCTGGCTGCACAGTCAAGCTGTCTGCTTTCTAGGGCCTCAGCATTAAGATATCTATACACAGTTCTGGGTAAGTTTGTCTGTCAGGAGAACAAACCTGGGAGAATTCTCCCAAATTATTTGAAAGTGTGTATGCAGCCTCTGGTTCCCTTTGTGGGATGCACAAAGAAAATATGCTGGTTGTAGATTCCACCAGATTAGTTGCAATCTGTGATTAGTCTAACATTGATAAGCAAATGAAAATGAATGAAAAGAACTTACACGTTTGTGTTGCCAATATGCAAGAACTGCACCAGGCTGAGGGTGGAAAAAGGAATAGGAAAAGATTTCTCAACTGGCATATATAGCAATGCTATCTTCTGACTGAGGCCCTTGTCCTTTGATTTTAAATTTAAAAAAAAATCTATTTCCTTGTCTCAATGGTCAAAAATAAAATCTTCAATTAGCTAGTCAGGCATATGGATAAGTCATCAAGACTGAGATTGGTTTCCCATCACCCTGTGCTTGGCTGATATGACAAACATTTCCACCGGCTATAAATATCTAAGGACTTTACATTTGTTAGTGTTGTTGGAAGATTGCATGGGTGATATTTCAGGGCAGCTACTGTCATCTGTTAAATCAAGATGTCAAAGGTGAAATGGTTAAAAGAATCTGAAAAAGGGTAAAATTCATTTATTATGGATATCAGAGAAAGGTTCAAGGAGGTTGGTACATTTTCCACACTCATCTGTCTCTTCTCTTTGGCAATGATAATAAAATTACTCTGTGAAAGTTTCATTTATTGCAAAGAGGAAGTGATAGAAACAGAGAGAATGTTTCTCTAAACTACTTTTACTGGGTAGTCCACAGAATAAAATTAATTTGATACAGTTTGCAACTACTGCTTTGTTCAGGGGAAGAGGGAGCACACTTAAACAAGAATGGCTCTACTTTAGTTTGCCAAACAGTTCTAATAACATTATTTTAGAAAACCAAAAGAATAATTGTGAAATCCTGTTCCACTAAAGACAATGGTAATGCTCCAATTGATTACAGGGGAGACACCTGGGAAACCAGCCCACCTGCCTGCCTGCCTTCCTTGTAAGAGACCACATAATCAAATACCATGTGGAAAAAGGAGTGCATAAAAGAATTACAATGTAACACTATTCACAATTTATGGACAAAAATAGTAATGTACTAAAAGCATGGCATCTAGAAAATTCCAAATCATCAATAGATGTTACTTTCCCCCTTACAACATGTTGACAGAAAAAAAAGCATTAGCTCAGACAAGTACTGGAGATGCAATATCTGTTCCAAGAACTTAGGCCAATTTTTTAAAGGTACTTAGACATTGCTTTGCTCAGCACTGAAAGGACTAAATACATGGATGAAATCCAGGCCTTGCTGTTGTCAATAGGAAAACTTTCATGGATATCTACAGGGCCAACATTTCTGTGTATATGATCTGAATCTGTGGTAATGGAAAAACAATTTTCCTATACATTGACTAATTATTTCCTATAATCTGATCCTGTCTTTAAAATTAATTATTTTAAGGTGCTGATCATATGTACCATTAAGTGGAGGCTTTAAAAAAAAATAAAGGAAACATCTTTTGATCAGTGAAACAGAGTTGGCTGAAAAATAATTTGTTTGCAGTGGAAAGGTACATCTCTTGTGGTAATTGCTTGGAAAAATGTATTATCAAATGCTATGTCTGCTGGAAACTATTTAGTGTTGGCTGAAGATTTTCTTCTAAATTTGGGATAAAGCAATTGAACATTTCACCAGAGAGCATTGATAAGCCCTGATGGAGCTGGATATGGTTCAGTGCTTTGTTTCACATACTTTATCTTTTATGTGAATAACTATATTGAAACTGGAAAATGAATAAAAACAAAGAATCAAAGATTTAAAGGGGATGCATTCATAATGTGTTCTCTGGTCTGTCCGTTGTGCCTAGTTTCAGTGCTAGCAAGCTGTCAGTTAATACTGTGATTTCAGTGAGTAAGGACCGCAGGATTTGGTCCAGTGTTTGTAAATAGATACATTTAGCAGTCATAAAACATATAATTGATCCAAGAGAAGCCTCAAGCAAATAAGGTATTTCATAACACAGTTTTGATCAAAACAAATAGTGATATGCTACTGGAAAATCAATAACATATTGCAAGTAAAATCAAATAAAAATTAGGTATGCATAATGAACCAGGTTCAGTGTTGGTGCATGCCGTTCATTAAGATAGATACATGTTTAATATATACCTTCACACTTTTTTTTCAGATTGTTTAATAAATCTTTTTGATAGTATAATCATCCATCCAATTGTCAATAATCAACCATATTTTATCTTCTACCCTTTAAGCATTCTACATGGAAGGGGAAGAGCTGGCAAAGTAAAGTCCTTATTTTTCATTCTGTCAAGTAGATCTGAGCTTTGTCATTGATTTCAGTGGGAGCTGAATCAGGCTCATGGAAATAAGAGCTTTTCTCTGTCTCTTGCTGTCCATCTCTCCCTTACTCAGATATTTCAAAGGAGCTGCAAACATGTATGCCAATTAAAGAACCAGCTCTGAGCTTTAAAGTCAAATACAAAAACAGTTATACCTGTGAGTGCATTTCACTGGGAAATAAAAGGCTTAATTTAACTTCTCATGAGTCTATCACAATGAGTCAATATATATTTAAGATCTCTGGATCAATTGAGCAAAATTTTCTTTAAAATCTGGTTGAGTAAATGTGAATAAAAAAGCATTTAGATGATGTTGCAATCTGTTCGCAGATTCTGTGAAAAGAAAAAAAAAAGCCCTTAATTGTCTAATGAATAATTCGGTACAAATAATCAGCTATTCTATATATCTTCAAAAAATATTTGGATGCTCACCTTGCTGGGGTCATCTGATCCCAGCAGTCTTTCCTGCCCAAGAGCAGGGGGGTTGGACCTGATGATCTCAAGAGGTCCCTTCCAGCCCCTAACATCTATGAATCAATAAATCTATGAATCTATTAATTCCCTCATCTATATTAACAGCTATTATTTTCCTTTAAAGTTGTCCTTTTCTTAACTTATTTCCAACATAATCTCTAACACCATTGTGCTTTTATGTTCTCTAAAAAAGCAGTGACATATTTAATTTAAATTTGTCAAAATATATATTTAAAGCAAAAAAGAAATGTTATACCAGTCAAATTTACAAAATTAGAAACAGTTAAATTACACTTGTTCATTAATGCTCAGTTCTTGCCTGTGATTGACCATATCTTCCAACTCCCATTTCTCCAGCCCTCTTATACAAATATGTTTTGCTTAATGCTGCTGAGCTAGCGTGAAGGAAGAACACTGGTGTACACTGGTGATGAAATGTTTCCTTTCAAGGCAAGGGAGCAAAACCAAGAAATTAAATTGTGGGGTTTATTCAATTACTTCCCTAATCTGTTCTGGGGTATATATCAACCATATGTTTCCTTTTCATTTGGGCAGATTGTTAAGTGACAATCCAGTTCTAAACCTATTATATTACTGTAACTTTTGGCCATTTGCAGGCTGGTTTGAAGGCAGGAAGTATTACATTACAAAAAATATTGTGAAGTTTTGTATTAGCCATGAAATGAGCAGACAGCTTATTTAGAATACTGACTCATATTCATATACAGTTAATTGTGCCTAGAATCAGACTTGAGGGGGGGAAATGGTATGAGGTTAACAGCAAGTTTTTCTACCTGCTTTCATTTGTCAAGATTTTTTTTTACACGCTAAGAAAAAAGTGAAGTGAGGGAGACTTAAAGAAAACATTTGGAAATGTAAATCTGTTTATGATACTCAGATATTGTTACCACTTTATTTTACATCCCTCCCTCTTCCTGCCCTCACCCCCCCATTATAGGATTAACTTTTTTTCCCCCAGTGACTTGACGTCTCTTTGAAGATAGATATATCCTGGGGGATAGGGGGATGCAATGACATCTAGAGAAATAATATAATGTTTTATATAAATCTGTATTTAACGTAATAATTATTGTGGCCTCTATTTATTGCACTGAGTGATATGCTGCCTTATTAATTTAAATTCTAAAGAATGTGTACTGGCCTAATTCACCAGAAGAACACAACAGAAAGCTTCAAACACATTTACATTGTCTGAGTCATGTGCAAAGCTTAATTAAAAGAAATTCATCAAGCCCACTTCACTCTGTAAAATGATTAAACCCTCTTTTCACTTTCTTATAATTATATCATTCAGAATTTTTAACTGATTAAAACCCTCCCTGAAATAAATTACATACCTTTTGCTGTACTTTCCGAAAGTCTCTGATAAACTTAAGGAAACAGCATTTATGCATTTCCAACAAAATCTCAACTACAGTATTCTGTTTTCCCTTTACACCCACCTGTTTCTATGTGAAATGATCCATGTTGTTAATTTCTAAGTAGAATTTGAAGAGTGTAGTGGCCCCCAGCATCATAGTACCTGAATATTATATGAATGTTTGTCCGCACAAAATCCCTATCACTAAGGTACTATTATCACCCCTATTTATAAATATGGGATTGAGACACTAAGTATGATTATTGTCACATGCCAAACCCTATTAATTAAGACTCCCATTGACTTCAATGAACTTTGGATCAATTCCTACAGCACTCCGTTGATGCATGAAAAAGCTTTAGCACCACCAGAAACAGAAGCCACATTTCCTGAGCCCTCAGGCCAGTATCTTCACTATGTTCACTGTATGAATATCATTTTTCTGTGTCCTGTTTTTGACTAATGTCTCATTATAAGGAAGCTCATATGTTTAAGCCAAAGAAAGAATGAAAGAAAATAAAAAGAAATTGAAAGACTACAAATGTACATAAGATTTATTCTACCAGAAAGGCCAGATAAATTGTAACATGTGCTTTACTAGGCATCTAGATATGTAACTTTAAGACTGCAATCCTGAAATACAAAGTATTACCGGAAGCCAATACATAAAGAAAACCAATTTATCTCATGATGCAGCATATGTAATGGTAATGAGATATAAGCAATTACATGAGCCAAGGTCTAAGCTAATCCCCACTTACATCAAACCAATATTTCTGTGCCTAACTTGATTTTTTTTCCATTTTTTTTCTCAACAAAACATTCCACAAATCCATGACAATAGATCTCTGATCTATGTAATTTTGGAACCAGGCCAAATCTCTCAATCAGTGGCAGAGGAAGTGTAGCTCCATGTCTGAGATGCTTCTGAGCCATCATTTAAGATACTTCTACAATATGTGAAATTAAGCACTAGGACTAAATAGAACAATCTTTCAGTATAGGGGAGATTTCAATGCATAATAAACTATGACAATTACCTATCCAATATTTTTCCTAAGTTAAGCATGGGTTTCATCTTTGGATCTCATTATTTCAAGAAAGAGAGATTTCTGTTGTTGTTTTTGTTGTGGTTGTTGTTTTTAAAGATATAGACCACATTCTCAGACACCTAAAAATGGAAGAGTCTGAAATCTTATTTCTTGGATAATCAAACAGAAACAAAGCATTTGCCTTTCCAAATTGAGCAGTCCAGTGAATATGTACCTTGAGAGGGGTATCTATTCATTTATTCATCCATCTGTCCATCTCTGTGCCTTAAATATTTCTCTTTCAAGTAGCACAGCTTAAACAATCAAGGATTGTAGAGTCTTTTCCATGTTAGGCTGCTCTCTGAGTAGTGAAAGGCATAGATTTGCTTTCCTTCAAGCTAAGGGAGGAATTAAACCTGTGTCTTCCATTTATAATCACTAAGGTATTACACAAAAAGATTAGGCCCTCCTCTGGATGAGTTTTAAAAGAAAAGAATATGCTTTACTTTAGGGGCAGTAGCAGGAGGGGCAGGTTAGGGTCTGGCGTGAATGGTTCATGGGTTCCAGCAGGGGCAGGGGAGAGGCAGTCCAGGATCCAGTAGGAGTGGGAGAGGAGGGAGTGCAGGGTCCAGTGGGAGCAGTGGACCATGTAGGTCCATTGAGGCTGGAGTGGGGGTGGTCGAGGGTTGGGTGGGAGTATGGACAGGAAGGGCTCAGTGTGCAGCAGGAGTGGGGTCAATGCAGGATCTGGCGGGGGTGAGGGCAGTGAGCCAAGCTTGCTATTAATGGCCATATGTAAGAAGGCCAAAACGGCTTAACTTCTGGTGCCCTCTGGTAGCCTGGTGGGCCAAATAGAGAGGCTCCATGGGTCAAATCTTGCCTGTAAACCATATGTTTAACAAACGTGCTCTACTCAGTTATTTGAAAAAGAAGTCAACCTGTAGATAAACGATCAAGGCTGTGGATTGCAGGTGGAGATACATCTCCTTGTTTATTTGAAGATTTAGGGCACCTTCCTCAGTGGTTTCCTTTTAAGCTAGTTGTCATAGGCTACACACTGAGTATACTGACCTCAGGTCAGATCACACTGGTGACTGTTGTTGTTTTGGATTTCAGCCCGATGATCCTAAAGCTCTAGGCACATGCTGTTTAATTATACCTTAAATAGTAACCCAAGCACACATTCAAGTCAATGTATGGCTTGGTTTACTGATAATTCAATAAACAAGCCACAAAATTATGCTACATATAATATGTAACATTTTTGTGGTTTGTTTATATCATACCTTAAAATGAATGCCACAGTCCAGTGGGTGGCAAATCGGCTAGAGGGTCGTACCGAGAGAGTCATAGTGGATGGGTCGGTATCAACCTGGAAGGGTGTGGGCAGTGGGGTCCCGCAGGGCTCTGTCCTTGGACCGATACTCTTCAATGTCTTCATCAGCGACTTGGACAAGGGAGTGAAGTGTACTCTGTCCAAGTTTGCGGATGACACAAAACTGTGGGGAGAAGTGGATACACTGGAGGGCAGGGAACAACTACAAGCTGACCTGGACAGGTTGGACATATGGGCAGAAAACAACAGAATACAATTCAACAAGGAGAAATGCAAAGTGCTGCACCTAGGGAGGAAAAATGTCCAGCATACCTACTGCCTAGGAAATTACCTGCTTGGTGGCACGGAAGCAGAAAGGGAACTTGGAGTCCTAGCGGACTCCAAGATGAACATGAGTCTTCAGTGTGACGAAGTAATCAGAAAAGCTAATGGCACTTTATTGTGCATCAGCAGATGCATGATGAACAGATCCAAGGAGGTGATACTTCCCCTCTATCGGGCGCTGGTCAGACCGCAGTTGGAATACTGCGTGCAATTTTGGGCGCCGCACTTCAAGAGGGATGTGGATAACCTGGAGAGGGTCCAGAGAAGGGCCACTCGTATGGTTAAGGGCTTGCAGGCCAAGCCCTATGAGGAGAGACTAGAGCACCTGGACCTCTTCAGCCTCCACAAGAGAAGGTTGAGAGGCGAACTTGTGGCTGCCTATAAGTTCATCATGGGGGCACAGAAGGGAATTGGTGAGGTTTTACTCACCAAGGCACCCCTGGGGGTTACAAGAAATAATGGCCATAAGCTAGCAGAGAGCAGATTTAGACTAGATATTAGGAAGAACTTCTTCACAGTTAGAGTGGCCAAAGTCTGGAATGGGTTCCCAAGGGAGGTGGTGCTCTCCCCTACCCTGGGGGTCTTCAAGAGGAGGTTAGATAGGCATCTAGCTGGGGTCATCTAAACCCAGCACTCTTTCCTGCCTATGCAGGGGGTCGGACTCGATGATCTATTGAGGTCCCTTCCAACCCTAACATGTATGAATCTATGAATCTATGAATGTGTGGCAGGTGGAAACTGGCCCATAAGAGATCAAGATTCTCAGCTCAGTATTGGGATCCAACATGGAACAGCTCAAAGGTCCAGGACACAGACATCCTCTACCCAATTGGGTTAGGGAAGAACTAGGCCCTGGACCCTGCACCTTTCTTTGCTGAATCCCCAGAAACAGATGGTGGGGGAGGAGGGATGGGGTTGCGAGCCTGCCATCAAGAGGGAGAGTCTCCATGATCTTAGGCTTACTATACCCAAGACCTTAAAAATGGGTGTGCAGCTTGTCTGTACACACAGTTTTTAAGAATCCTGACATACTGGTACCACAGGATCAGGGAACATCTCCCTGATTCCAGGAATCTTCAGGCACGGAGGATGGCAGAGTATTGAATGTGCAGCCTAGCTGCTCATGTAGGTTTTAAAGATTCCAGTGTCACAGGAACCAGGGAATGGGGAGAGGATCCCCAATCCTAGTGTCCCCATGTTCTGGGAAGTGCAAAAAAACCACTGTGTAGACCAGATGGCCTTCACACATGTCGGGACCCAGGGCATCCGGCCAGCAGCTCTCCCTGACTCCCACCCGGGCAGATAAGGGTCCGGGGCCTTAGAAGGCCGTCAGGCGGGTACTTGTGACGCTTGGAGTGGAATTAATTAGGCGGACGCTTATCGGTTGCAAAGCAAGATTATTTACTCACGCCGTCAAGGTGGTGAATAGCAGAGGTCAGAGATACTTGGTTAGTTACAGCTTAAGGTTCGAAGGTCGGTCTGCATAAAAGTTCTTTGGTCGGGCAGATAAATGGAGAGAAAATCGGGCCGACAGGCCATTGATTTACGTCTGATAAGGTCGAGACAGGGGAGACTGACAAGCGATCAATTTGTCAGTTATTCTCACGCATACGTTCAGAGGTTTTTTCAGGTGTGTGCGCGGAGGTCTCCTGTTCTTCATGGAAGTGAAGACGGGTTTTATTTGTGTAATAGCCAATTGCTTTTCGCCACGTCATAAAATTAATTAGAATCGCCAATTATCTAGCGGTTTTCGCTAGGGTGTTATCTCACAGGGTTACTCCCTGTTTTCTCTGACCAGTTATAATGATTTATGTACAGCACAGAAGGCTAAGTTCTATTTCATGTTAGTGTCGCAGTTATAAATTTCTTTTTGACATGCGCAGAAAAAAAAGCAGTTACTATCATTATTGTTAACCCTTAGTTAACCTAGTGCAGAAAAAAACTGTTTTGAATGGTTTTACTTGTTTGTGACATGGGCACTACTTAATTTGGTTGTGACAACACACAGGCCACATCCAGATGAGTAAGCACATGCCTGTTGTGGCATCTCAAAGCAGTTTGAGGCACTACAAGAGGCGCACTAGGAAAGAAAAAAAAATGTTCCCCACATTACATATCTGCAGCACAGACTCTAATTTTGATATATGGAAATCTTGGTATTAAAAAAAACACCCTCAGAAAAAGTGGCACCAGTAACAATCATGCCCCGAGGCAACCAGAGGCTAGGTCCTCCAGAGAGACAATCTAGCATGCAGCCAGAATGTCTCTATGGATGCTGCATCTCCTGCTACTCCAGCATGCTTCCTCAGTGTGTTGGAGCAAATAGAAGTGGGGCAGGGATGGCAGCAGTGTCTTGGACCCAAGCTCTGTCCCTGGTAAGCAAGGACATGGGGGTAGGAAAGACTGTCCTCGTGGGGGTTGAGTGGACTGTGTAGGGGGTTGGGACTGTGGATGGGGAAGGACTGTGGGGGTGTGAGGACTGCTTGAGAGGGGTGGGTCTCTGCCTGCCCCTCCACACATTGCACAGCTCCCCCACAGAAGCAGCAGCAGCTGTTGGAGCGCTCATGGCCTGTAGCCCCATGAAACTTAGGGGCTGAACACAGAACATGGTGCTTGTCTGGACTCCTGGCATGTGCCCTTGGGCAGAACTGGGCTGGCTGTTCCTGTCACCCGGCTCTCAGCACCACAAGCAGGGCCATGTGCCCTTGGGCCAGGCCAGGACCTGCCTTCATGGGTGTGCAGCCCCTGCATGCAGTGCCATGAGCTTGGGTGACAGAAAAAGCTGGTCTGGTTCTGGTTGAGGGTACATGCCAGCAGGTTGGGCCCGCACTGTGCACCATGTGCAGCCCCCACGTCTCAGGTGGCAGCAGACTACGAGCGCCCTGACAACTGCTACTGCTGGAAGGGGGCTGTGCAACATGTGGGGGGACCCACCCACCCCTCCTGAGCTGTAACCCCACCCACACACAGTACCTTCCCTTCCACAGCCCACTCATCCCCTATGTCCCTACATACTGGGGACAGAGCCTGGTTATGGTCCACTGCGGCCAGCCTTCCCCACTTCTGCTTGCTCCACCATGCTGAGCCAGTGTGCTGGAGCAGCAGAGGCTTGTGGCAGGCATAGAGACATTCCGGCTGTGTCATATCCCCAACACCCCTCACAATCCACCCACAAACCCCACACCCTGCAAACCATCCCCACAAACCCCACACCCACAATCCCCCTACCATCCACCCACAAACCAACCCCATAAACTTCCCCACAAACCTCACCCCCACAAAACACACACCTACCTACAATCCCCCCACTACTTCCCTGCCAGCTCTACATCTCTCCACAAATCTCAAACCCTGAATCCCCAGCCACCAGATGGGAAGGGACCTGCTGGTAAGTGCCACAGCTGCAAGGGCAACTGCCACAATGCCACCCTGTCCTGTGCTCACAATGGTGATGAGGCATGCAACCCTGGCTGGGGTGGGAGGTCACCCTAGGAACCAGCTTTGGGGTATGATGGGCTGGCAGGAGGGGAGAAAGTGGCAGCAGGGGTGTGTGTGAAAGAGATGGGGTTGGTGTGGGGTAATGCTCTGGGTAGGAGAGGCCATCAGAGCTGGACTTAGAGCTCCCCTGCCCCACCTAGAGCAGCCTGCAGAGGGAGGCCAGCTTGGAAGTGAAGGGGCTTGGCCAGCCCAAACCCTGAGATCCAGTTGAGGGCTTCCTAAGAATAGCATGAGGATTTCTGGGGCCTGGGTACAGGCACAGGGAGCAGAACAGCAAAGGCTATCAGTGCTCAGAGCCACAAAGCAGCAGGTGGCACAGCTGCAGCTAGACTCATGTCCTGATGCTGGGACAGAGCTGCTGCCAGAAGGGGGCTAGTGGAGGTAGACAGGGACTGCAGGTCAGGAGTGAGGGGCACTGGTGGGGCTGTGGGTTGAGAGTGAGGGGCAAGGACAGGGGCAGGGCACTGGCATGTCCACGTTGCTTAGAAGCCCACATCCTGGTGAGTGAAGGGGGTAAGGGTAGCTCTGATTTTTCTAAGATTAAAAAAAGCAAATGCCAAAGTGTATAGAGGTTTCGAATTCATCTCATGATAATAGAGGCACTGGTAGGTTTTCAAATTGCTTTAAACTTATAACTATATCAATACAACATTGCCAAACAGCTCTCTTCATATATAGTGGTGTTTTATTTTAATCATGGAATAATATGAATTTGGGGTATTTTAATGAGAGAATTTGAGTTTTTTATCAGAGAATTTGCAATTATTAAATAGGGAACACTAGGATCCCTGCTGGTGATGCAAGTGGCAGGACCTGGGCAGAGGAGCCTGCCCAGGACCAGCACTGGGGACCCAGCTGGAGGGCAGATGAGGTGGCTGACCTCTTGGCCATTTGGCCACTGGCTTCAACAGTTCAAAGCAGGCCACCTCAACAAGCACATCTTCTGGGTGATAGCTGCCCAGATAGCAGAGCAGGAGCACCAGAAGAGACCAGCACAGGTGCCGGCCCCAGCCTCTAGCTCCCCCGGCAGAAGATCCAGGTGGAGCTGGGCAGGGTCAGTTTTCCTCAAGTGGTATGATTTACCCCACACCAAAGTTCATGTTCGTGCATGTTTGCTGAGGCACAAATCTCCAGCATAGATTTGTGCTGTTGCTATTTGAGTTTCTTCAAGTACATGTGCCTGCATGTGTGGACATGCCCACAGTATTTATTCATTGCAGTGCATAGGGTCCCCAGGATTTGGGAGCTGAAATGTGTCAAAACCTGGAGTTTAACATCCCCAATGGGAGAAGTCCTCTATTTTTCATCCCCTCCTTCTCCCCTCCCCCCCTCCCCCCTGCCCCACCCTGGAACCTCTTTGATCCCCCATACCCAGGAGCCCAATCAGACCTGCTGAGCATAAGGTTTTGACAGTCAGCTGATTGTCTGCATGAAGCTGCCAGTGCTCTCCAGTCACCTGAGGCGGGTGCTCTGGGCACATCTTTGTAAGTGGGGAAAGTTAAGGTTTTATTGCTTACTAAAAAGTGCATCACAGACCCTGGAGGCACATCTCAGTAAGCAGGAAAAGCCAGGAAAGCACTCCCAGAGCTTGAGAGGCCCAATCCTGCACAGAGATTCCCAAGGTAAGCAGGATTACGCCCCCTCAAACCCTAAGAAAATATGTAATCCGTTGTCCCACAACATCATCAAGTAGGATAATGTACATCATGCTTCACCTAGTGAAAAGGACCAGCTGTGTGAGCTGATCTGATTCACTTGGCAATATCTATTTCTAGCCTTAAATTTTAGACTTTAAAGTCTTTTATTGGATCTGGAACTTAATAGAAGGTACAGGGCCTGTGCCTCTATTTTACCTAGTACAGTAAGATACTGTTGATGATTGATGATTCTGAGGGCAAATTTAATATAAAAAGCAAATAAAACAATAATATTATGTGTAAATTAAATTTTCACATGTAGAGAAAAAAAGGAAAGTACTATGAAAAAGACAATCTTTAGAATGACTTGTTAGACATGGTCCAAATGGACAGGTAAGAAAAAAATATTAAAAAAAGAAAATTATATCCCTTTTCCCAAAGGCTAATTAATCCTCATAGAACTGTTCATAACATCCCACATGCTACTGAAGCTGCCAGCTATTTGAAAGACACTATGGATTTCTTAAAGAAACTGGACTCCAATTGACAAGCTTCCAATAAACACCATATTAGTTACCGTGGATGTGACATCTCTGTATACCAACATCCCTTATAAGGACGGATTACAAGCCATAAAGAACATTATCCCTGACAAAAAAATGGAACTTCTTTCCATTAATCTCTCCCATTTTGTTTCCACACACAACTATTTCAAGATTGGGAACTCCCTATACCTACAAAAATAGCACTGCCATGGCAAGTGTATAGACCTCCACTCTGCCAACATATTTATGGCAGACCTTGAAGTTTGTTTCCTTCACTGCTGCCCTCTCATTCCCAAGTTATACTTCAAGTACATCAATGCCATCTTCATAATATGGACACCTGGGGAGGAATCTCAAGATATTTCACCAAGACTTTAACAACTGTCACCCCTAACTCTGGAAAATGCCACACAGCAGATTTATTTCCTAGACACTACAGTAACATTATAGTAACATTTTTGTAACCAGTGTTCATGAAACCAACTTTCATCTTAAACATATCACTAGATCCACTGTCCACAGCCAAGCTCTATGTTACAACCAGATGAACACCTTAAAAGCCTGGAATTTCTATAATTACAATACAATCCCCAGACTGTAGCCACTCAAATCAATGAAGCCAGGCTCAGACCTTGCTCTGCCGCAATACATGATCAACCCCAGAACACTGACAGCAGGGTGCTCCAGGTTATTATCTACAGACCCCAGTTTGAACACCTCAGACACATCATTAATGACCTCCAATCCCTCCTAAAAATGACCATCTCAAGGTATCCTTTTGGGGGCAAACCTGCCCTGAATCACAGATAGCTGTGTCCCACTGCCCCCAACCACCTTAAAAAGCATCTCTCAAACAGCAGACTAATGAAATCCCATCCTCCTCAAGACACCAGGCCTTGCAATAGACCCAAATGCCTGTTGTGTCCCCACATCAATACAAACCATTGGACCTAATAACAAGGAATACAACATCCAAGGTTCATTCACCTGCAGCTCTACCACTGCCATATATGTCCATCACCTGCTTACAATGTTCTTATGCTATCAATATCAGACAGACAGGACAATGTCTAAGAATGAATGAATACCAATCTGACATCAATTCCAGAAAGACACAAGAACCTGTGGTAAAACACTTCAATCTCCCTAGACTCCACCTCAGGATTGTTGTTCTTGGGCAAAGAAATGCTAAAAACCAGTATGAATGGTAAACTGCGGAACAAAAAATCATCCACAAACTGTACTGGTGTTAAGTATGGTTTAAAGAGGGACTAGGGATTCTTATCTCATTACCTGAATTAGTTTTCATGGCTCCCTGCCCCCTTTGTTGCTATGGGTTTACTAATCATTTGCTTTTCTCTCCTCGCCCCACCCCTCTGCCCTCTCTCTACCACTTCTACCTCTCTCTCTTCCCTCACCCTTTATCTTTTGTGTTCTAATTTCTTTCCCATTTTTGTCCTCTGCTTTCTGCATGTCCTTTCACAGCATTTGATGAAGTGAACTTGGGTTCACAAAAGCTTGTGCTCTCTGTCTCTCTAAAAACTAACTGATTTAGTTAACCTAGAAAGATGCATATCTATCTCGCCATTTGCCTAACCTAAGACTAACATGGATAACTACCTCTCTCAGCAAACTGAAATGGTCTGCAATCAATCTACCCAAGAAATTTTTAAGGTATGTTCAGGCACCATTTTTCTGACCAGATGTAAGCAAATGGATATCGTACCAAAGGGACTCCAGGACCAATTCTATACATGCTTGCCCAACAATGCCTCACACTTTTAAAAGCACCCAGCGCTGTGGCGTATGCAGTTGAATAAGTGGCAAAATGCATGTCAGCATTGAGAAAATGACACTTCAAAGGTGTTTTAGTTCAAAAGTGGGCCACCAACATTTTCTGCATGCTGATGCTCATTTTGCTGCTTATACAACTGCATATGACACAGCCAAGTACACGTCAGCTCATGTGCAGAGCAGGCTCTATTAATTGAGTTTGCTTTGACCCACTGGGTCTCTGGCGCATCACAGGACAAAAAGGCATTTGTATAAATGCCCCAGGTGACTCATCCATTCCATTTTGCATAGCATCTCAGCCATGCTCCTTCAAATAAAAGTATTTTCCTTATTCTAAAACTTAGCTTCCACCCACTAAGCCTCTTCCCACTCAGCCTGCAAAATCCTCAGTGATGAATTCTTATTGATACAATGCAGGAGCTAATGCTTGAATATGTGTTTCATGAATGATAGCAAATGCAGCTGCTGAAGCAACAAATATTCCAGTGGATAATGCATACAATTTCTAAGCACTGACAAGCACAGTCTACTTCTTTTGTACCATTAGAAACTATATTTAAGATAAATATATAATATGTATTTGTGATTTGAATATGATTAAATAAGCAATTCTGCAACTTAGTAAAAACAAAACCCATTAACTGATGAAAACTTTGCTTGTAAAGATATCAGGGCTGATCCCAAACCGAAACTCAAATAGATAATTTTCAAAATGTGTTTGTGTGTGTCAAGATACATTCTTTTCTTGAAATCTTATTGAAGAGCCATATATATATTTTAGAGAACAAATTCAGAACCTTAGGTCAGTCTGCTACTTACTTTGTGCTGCATTCTGCCTAATAAAATATATGCTCAGCAGTATGTGTTAGGAAATATTAAACATTTGTGTTTAAGTAGTTTGAAGACATCAGCTTTCTTTCCTCTTCTATTCTTCTTTTACTATAGTTTTTCAACTGTCTTTGCAGTCCTCTTTGCTGTTTCAGTGCTCACCAATGCAACATCAATTTGATGTTATTAGCAAAGATTGGAAGAAAAAGCTGCAGCAAGCCATTCACTGGAGACTGGAGATGTCAATGAAATTAACCCCTCCCTCCTCCTTGAGTCCCTACCTGTTCCCTTTCCAATAGCATCTTGATGCTTTTGCAATTTTAAAAGAATTTTAAACAAATTAAAAATTTAATAAATAAAGTAAAGCAATCTGCGGTTTGCTTTTTGAACTGCCAGATTATAAAGATGCAGTATCCTAAATATACAGAAGCACTCATGTATTTCACTCTTCTCTTCGCTTTCTAAATGAACCTGACTTCTTACAGAAATCGAATGAGAGAAGGAAAAGAAAGGACTAAGCATTGGGATAGTATTGGATGATTTAGCTGAATGCTAATCATTCAAAGTATGCTAGATATTGGTCCATTATTACGTTATTTAAAAATAATGCACATCGAACAAAGACTACCTGCTTAGGTTAGAATTTAAGAAACACTAAGCACTCATCAGTTCAAAAGGAGGTCAATAGTAGCTGTAAGAGCCCAGCTTCTATCCATGAAAGTTAAACAATTTTACTATTATTTCCTGTGTACGGATTTTGGAAATTATCTTAATACACAGAGATTTGGAAACTTTGCCCTGGCTTTGCATTTAATACTCACATATCAAGTCAACTGTAATCTTTTTGATGCTTGCAATTGTTTTCACCATCTTTTTAGCCCTAATCCTGTAAACACAGCATAATGAAGTCAATGAGATTACTTGCATCAGAAAAGCAATGTCAGAGATTGCTGTAGCCCCAGAAGCAAGCTGGGAGTTCTGGGTTCTTAGACACATTTTGTAATTGCCTTTGGACAGGTATAGGCATAAGCAGTAGCTCTCCATCTATGTATTCATTTATTCAGAAGGACTTAGTAAGACTCAGACAGTAAACAAACTTTACTAATTATATCCTCATCTTCCTATCTTTCAATAATAACCCTAATTATCAATGTGTTAAAAAATTATTTGGTAGACTCTCATTAATAATGCCGTCTGGTGACTCATAATAATATTAGAATATTTTGAGATGTGTTTTCTCCTTCAGTCCCTGAATAAATATAGATCCAGTTTCAACTTTGAAGGCAGGCCTATTTTTTGTGCAGCATGAAGATTAGCAAATGCTATTTATTTTTCTTGAGCATTTTTGCTACATTTTCCTTTCAGTTTCTAATTGAGTTTTCTTTCTTTTTTTTGGTCCTATATCTGATATAAAATGGGTATTGTTTCCCATTTCATTGTTACTTAAGCCATTTTCACTTAGCTGAACTTTCTGTCTATTATGGTTATTTTCTCACACACTCTGGAAATGTTATTGAATATGTTTACACAGTGGGAAGCCATCTCAGGGGCAAGATATTTCCCTTAGTGTCTAAGAGCCACAGAACTCACATCTTGCTTCTGGGGTTGCAGCAGCCCCAGGTGTTATTTTGATTCATTGGTCAACCTAGAGAAAGCAATTTATATTCTGTCCAGAATGTGGACAGTTTGTGCTGTAGTCCTGTCTCCAACGGTAGTACATCCAGTAGTGTAACTATGAGCAGACAATTGGGATAATAGCCCTAGAGGCCCACATAGAGGGGACACAAGAGTGACAGCTGCTGCATGTACTGCCATCAATTTGATTGGCCCAGCTGCCACCCAGCATCAAGAACCTGGTTATTGCACTTATGAGTATGTCTCCCATAGATGAGATTGTGAGAGGGTCTCAGGAGACCGCCTACTAATTACCACCTGTAGTGTTTTCTTTGGAGAGTCCTTGCCATCTCAAACAAGGGCTTAGGTGCCCTTTTTGCTACATTGGCCCTTCTATCTGGGATAAAGGTGCAAGGGTTGGATTAATTACCTTGTATTTCCCCCCACCTTCTATTTTCTTCCTGTCATTTTAACAAATCTTTTTCCCAGTTCAGATTCTCATGACAGAAGGAGTTTATTGAGCAGGTGGATTTATCTAAACCTTTCATAAGCTCAATATAGAAAAAGTTCAGATTTATTTGATTTGCCTTGCTTACATGTTAGATGTAATTCGGCAGCTGGGCTCATGTAAAGAAACAATCAAACAGATAGTTTATGCTGGAATAAAGTCCCTGCCTGATTTCTTTCTTTTTTCTCATTTTGAACATACTAATATTCAAAGTATGCAGTATCTGGTAAATCCTAAAGCTTTAAACTGACTATGCATTACCAATAACATCTGGATATTTGTTGATACTGCTAAAATAAACCCATCTGAACTGAAGCAACTTCAATGTGTGCAGAATTGGTTTCCTTCTTATACTTTTTAAAATTTCAGTTGAATTCAGAATGCTTTCATCCACTAAATAAGAAATAGGGGGAAAATTGCAAATAGATACAATTAAATATTACACAACCTCCAGTGTTCCTGCCCAAGAACCTATTCTAGACAGGCTTTCCCATGCACTCTTATTCTTGGTCCATTATAACAGCTTCCTACCTGTGCTGAAAGTTGGCTGAGTTAGATATTTTAGGTCACATATGGATAATTGGAACTGGCAGTTACTAACAATGTAGTTAGACAGCATCAAATGATGCCAGCTTCTAATGATTAGATATAAAAGTTCAAAGCATAATTGAATTCATTCCCTACTGTCCACTTTTAAATTATAATAGCAAAACCCCAGGTAATATCTAAAGCCAAAACAATGACCCTTTGGAATACCTTAATTCACTTCAAGCAAAATGCTTCATATAGTAGAAAATGAAATTCCCTAGACCAGAATTAATCAGATACTGCATACTTTGAATACCTCAAAACCCATTGAAGGCAATGAGAATTAAAGATATTATTCAGCATTTTTCAATCAGAAGTTCAGATACTTGAAGAAAGAGACCCCTTTTATCCCTAATAGTTACTATGATGTTAATTATTACTATTTGCACTTCATTATTTATTTTATAAGAATCATTCAGCAGTAACAAAACTTAAGAAAGAAATGATCCTCATTTTAGAGCTATCATAAATTACATTCAATATAGCTATAACAGAGGCAGGAAGTGTAACAAAAATCCCCCAACTATTAATTTTATAAATAAAAATGATACGTTTTTCCTGAATAATATATTTTGTGATAGTATTAATGCTAAACAACTTTAATCATTCATATAGCTGTCAATACAATAAGGCTATAAGGAATAAAGAACAGGAATGTCAAATGGCTTAAGGTAAACTTTTCCTTATATACAAATGAGATTTTTTTTTTTAAAGAGATAAAGTTGTTTTGAAGATTTCAAGACTTATTCCGCAGCCAAGTGACAAAACGGTCTTTCTCTAGAAAGGGTAAGACCCAAGAAAGACTCAGGGATTACCACCCTTGAAAAGGGGGTTCTCTTTCAAGAAAAAGTAATTATTCAGTAGAAATGTTAATAGGAAATGGGGTGGTAAACAGTGATCTGCTGCAGGTGCCTGAAAAAGTTCTCACTGTCTGTAATTGTATTTGATTGTAGTAATCAGCATTTAAATGAAGTGCTTTTGATTTGAAGAATGTTGGCTACTGTAACAGTTGAAGCACTGTGGTGCTTATAGCCCAAGCATCTAAACAGGGGCCAACTGTCAACAGAAAGGCAAAAAGGAAATGCTGCTGTCTAGGCAATGTGCTGCCCAGCAAGATAAAGGAGCACACCTGCAGCCAGCCAAGGGCTGTCACCTGACTGGAAGGGAGCAGGTTTTAGGAAACAAATAAGCCTAAGGCCTGAGCTAGGTCAGGGCAGTCTGACCCTGAAGACTGAAAAGGAAAGAGCTCCTTGGGAGAAGAGCTGCAGAGGAGCTCCTGGCTGATACCTGGGCTACCCTAGTGATGCAAGTAGTATGCTGCTGACTTGCAGGAGAATGTTACTCAGGTCAGGGGTGGAGCTTTGTGATATACCCAAGTGCTGGTGCTTGTGAATAGACTCAGTTGGGAATTTGGGTTATAGCCTGAAGACTTATTCCTGGTTAAAGTTTTGTATTAGAAGTTTGGGTTGAGACTCAGAAATGGTGGAGTCCCAGCAGAGCTCCAGAGAGGGGCAGAGAGAGACAGAGTCTCTCCATGCCTGGGCGTAGGGTGGAGGATGGAGCCCAGAAGCCACATCAAGCACAGCTGGCCTGGGCTGGAAGTCCCAGAGAGAGGAAAAAGGGGCAGACACTGAGAAAGCCAAGATCCCTAGAAGGGAGGTTGACTGGACGGTAACATCTGCAATGCATGGACATGGGGTCGGAAGCCACAAAATTAGCCTGTAAGGTGATTAGTGCCCAGGGGGCACAGATGGGCCAGGGAGGCACACCTATCACTTGAGGGGCAAGACTAAGACCAGCAGGGTCTGGGAGGGACCTGCCAGCTGGCAGATAGTCCCCAAACAAGCTCCTACCAGGCAGCCTCCATTTTGACAAATTAACCAATTGCCTGAAGGCATGGATGAGGACAGAAAAAGCGGGGCGGGGAGATACCCATAGAGTTGAAGTAGAGCAGGTACTATATAACCACCAGGGGGTCTCATGGCCACCCATGGGGTCTGGTGCATGCTACAGTCACCAGCAGAATTTCACATCAGGAAAGGTAAAGGTAAACAACCTGATGCATGATGAGTTGCACTCAGATAAGGGACAGAGATGCCAATAATTCTATAATCATAACAGTCATCTAAATGGGATGTTTTAATACTGACTTTTAGCAACATAAGAGCCAGAAGCTCCTCAAAAAAAGAAATTCAAAATACTATTTTACAACAGCATCTTATAAAGTATATAATTAATCCCTTCTAGTAATATGAATATTACATACATTTATTCAAGAAAGATTAGTGGTTTCTTGGCAGAACTTTAAATTAAATAATACTTCTAAATAACTTGCTATGTTTTTTTTTTTTGGTTTTTTTGTGTTTTTTCCTGTAGCTGTAGTTTATATTTATAATTGCTCTTTCTGGCAAGAACTGGCTTCTGCAATGTGCTTGCACAGCACATATCAACCAGAGAAACTGATCTGATGGAGGCCTCTAGGCGTTACTACAATATGGATCTGAGGCAGCTGAAAGACATTAATTTAAAAGTGCAATGGGTTCTGATCTCTGATGCTAATAATTATGCTTCCTGCCATATCATACATCTATGGCTGGATGTACAATTTTGGAATCAGGAATCTGATCCCAGTCACACACTACTTGCCAGTGCAAGTTGAAAGATAGGTGCCAAATAATCAACTGATTCTGGGAGCCCACTGGGGCCAGATTGAGCCCTGGTGTGGTCTCCAGAGCCCTTCAAGAATGGATTAGGACCCCACCAGGCAGCCCTGGTGTGGTATCATGCTGCCTATGATTAGGACTTGAACCAGCCTTCATGAGTCGCAAGAGCCAGCTAGTGATCAGTTGATTGTCAGCTGGCAGGGACCACAGAAGGACTGGTTTGAACTCCAATGAGGCTCCAGAGCCAGCCAATGATTAGTTAATTGTTATCTGGTGGGGACTGAACCAGTGCCATCTGGAACATGAGTGACAGGTGCCTCCTGAATCCGGGGGGGCACCCGCAGAAGCTGCTGCCATCGGCCCTATCAAAGGGGGGTACTAGCCCTACCAACAGTATCAGTGTCAGTCACGGGGGGGGGGCACCAACCCCATTAGGGGGGCATGTGCACCCCTGTGCACTCCCTACCAGTCCCCTTTGAGCTTGAATGCATGATGGAAACCAGTCACAAAATCATAGTTTCATAGTTTCACAGTAGCTAGGGTCAGGAGGGACCTGAACAGATCATCTAGCCTGACCCCCTGCCACAGGCAGGAATGAATGCTGGGTTCGCAAGACCCCAGACAGGTGATCATCCAACCTCCTCTTGAATTTGCCCAAGGTAGAGGCGAGGACCACTTCCCTGGGAAGTTGGTTCCAGATTTTGGCCACCCTAACTAAAATATTGCCTTCTGATCTCTAACCTAAACCTATTCTCCATCAGCTTATTACCATTGTTCCTTGTCATCCCAGGTGGTGCTGGGGAGAAAATGGCTCTGCCTATTTGCTGTTGATTCCCCCCCGTGATGAGTTTGTAGGCAGCCACCAGGTCCCCCCTCACCCTCCTCTTGCTGTGGTTGAACAGGTTTAGGCCCCTCAGTCTCTCCTCGGAGGGCCTGTCCTGCTGCCCTCTCACCAAGCAGGTGGCCCTCCTTTCAACCCTCTCCAGGCTGGCCACATCCCCTTTGAAGTGTGGCGCCCAGTACTGGATGCAGTACTCCAACTGTGGCCTGATCAAAGTCTCATAGAGGGGGAATATCACCTCTCTGGACCAGCTTGAGATGCACCTTTGGATGCATGACAAGGTATGGCTGGCCTTGCTGGCTGCGGTCTGGCATTGGCAGCTCATGTTCATCTTGAAGTCCATAATGACTCCAGGATCCCTTTCCGCCTCTCTGCTTTCAAGAAGGGAACTCCCCAGCCTGTTTGTATGCTGTGGATTCCTTCTCCCAAGGTGCAGCATCCTGCATTTGTTTACGTTGAACCCCATCCTATTCTCATCTGCCCACTTTTGTAGTCTGTCTAAATCTAGTTGCAGCCTCTCTCTCCCTTCAAGTGTGTCCACCTCGCCCCACATCTTAGTGTCATTAGCAAACTACTTGTACCCCATGTCAGAACCAAGTAGTTGTATGCCTATGGCACAGTGGAACATTCCTTTGGTTTGATACATGTGCCTTAGTGGAATCTCCCGCCATAGTGGAATCTCCCACTGTCAATCATACACCTTGGAGTTGGAGAACTCCGTACTTTTCTCGGAGTAAACCTGGTGGACTGATCACCCACCAGTGACTCCCCATCCTCGACCCTTCTGACGTACCCCGACCCTGGTACCACAGTAAGCTGATTACGGGAACTTCGTCCCGGTTCTCTCGCGTGTTTAAGAGAGTCTTTGTAACTCATTTGTAACTGCAACTAAGCCTGTCAACTTTTCCTATGCTGTATACATCAGTGGCGTAAGTAAACAATGTATTTGTTACCAATACGCATCAGTGCCTAATTCCGCTCCATCGGTAAAAGTACCCGCCTGCCGTTTTGGGGCTACTGGCCACAGCCCGCCTACCACTGAACCGCCACATGGCATCATGAACAGGATACGGGGAAGACACGATGGAGATGGAACTAGTCAAATACTGCTCATGGCGCAGTGGGGAGCGCCTGACATCCAACTCGGATGATTTATGGGTGCACATTGCCTATCATCAGGCAAGCGGGAGGAGTTCAGCCCCGGTCGCAGGTTACTTCTCCCTCAGAGGAGAAGAGGGGGTCAGAAAGGAGTGGGCCGCCCAACTGGGCCCAAGCTCTTTCGGGTGTGTTATGAGCAGAAAAGAGGTCATGTACCGACTGCGGGACAAATTAGAAACACTGTCCCTGGCCCGAGTAAAAGCAGCGGGCACGGCAAATCCGCACCCCGCCCAAGAGTTTGTACGCTGCATTCAACATGAACAAGAGGGCGGGGAAGGGATAACCCCCGACAAGTTCAACTGTCTGGCCCTGACATCCCAGTCGCGCAGCCAAGAACTGCTCGCCCAGCTTTGTAAAAGATTAGAAGCGGAGGGCCACACCACAACTGAGTGGGTAGGCTCCGAGTGGGACAAAGGGAAGATGATTAACATGCCGTTCCACGCAGTATCACTCCTGCTGCGAGAAAATGCTAACTTAGAAACCCAGTTAGCTACGGTCAGCAAAGCTGCCACAGAGATGGCGGCACACCAAAACCCTCTGCTGCCACCAGAAAATGGTGCCGAGAAAAAAATGAGCTGCCCGGAGGACCTGGAAAAGAAGGGTGGAGCCACAGAAGAACAGGCAGGACTCCACCCAGCAAGCCCGCCCCCTGAGGTGACATCACTCCCAACGGCCCCACCTCCGTACCACGGGGGGGGGCAACGAGTGGGAATTTATATCCGACCCTCCCACCAGATACAGTAACAACTACAGCAGCCGCTCACCCTGTAGCAATAACCAAGCAAGTAACCAACCCGCAGGGTGCAACCACCACCACCACCCTTGACGCCATCGAAGCACGCGTGGAGATTTATGAAGGAGAGGATGCCATCACCCTTCGCCTCCTCCTCAACCTGCTCACTACTCAGCCAGCAGGGAATCTTTTAAGTCAACTTCCACGACTGCAAGCCCTTGTGGAGTCAGTAGCTACAAACCCAGCCGGCATATCAAGCCACCTTACTGCATACCCGGTCGGGCACCAAGGGCCAAGACATTCCCAATTCGACTCATGGAAGGAATTGAGACTGCCACCCCAGAGGACGTCGGAGGAAAGAGCCATGTTTGGTTAGCTCCTAAACCACTCCGCGCTTACCAAGCAACGGCTACGCGTCCTAGGAGATGTAGGACAACGACAACTGGCACATATACTAGGCTACCAACCTCGACCGATCCCACCAACTAGTCTGGGCCCCGGAGGCACCCACGCCTAACAGCGCACTCTGGATAACACCACAGCCTGCCCCAACAAACAACTACTCAAAGGGGGCATCTACAAACTATTCCAACCACTACGACATTATGCTCGTAGATGTATAAAAGACAATTTTATTGTTGTTAGTTTTCTTTGCTTTAGCAGGCCCAGAACCTGACATGTGTGGCGACAAGGGACCCAGCCCAGAGAGAGAAACACCACCGCGGGCACTGAGGCCTGACGTGTGGTGTTACCATGACACCTACCAAAGTAACCTTGTTATCATTCTAGGCCAAAGCCATAACTAATGGTTCATCTTATGGTCCCTTTTTTCCTGTTAATGATCTTGTACATGCTTGTTTTGTTTTGTTTGTTCAAAACTTAACGCAGTGAAGCCAAGCCATAATGTTTTGAGTGGAAAGGATAACTCACTTAATGGAGCAGTCCAAGTTGTTTGACTGTAATCAGCTTATGCCAGCTCTGAATTACTGAAAGAGAACAGCATTGGTAATCTGAAGGTTTGGGGGATGTCGCAGAAAGGTCGGGTGTAGACAGAAGCATTGAATGAGAGAGAGAGAAGAGGGGAATTTTGAAGGCTATGTCGTAGATGGATGGAGGGCAGGAAGTGTTTGGTGTCAAATCATTGAGAGGAGAAGCAGGTGGTGATACATGACAAGGTTGATGCATTTCGATAGTCTTAAGCAAAGAAATGAAGAAAGGCCGCTAATGATGGCACGGAAAATCAGTGTTCTAAGAGCTACAATTTAACTCAAGTATAATAAGAGCATAATGAGGTTACTCCACGATTATAGGAACCCTCCGTATAGGGGGCATTAATCTAATACCCCGCTCTCAGTTACCTTAGAAAATCCAATTAGAGAAAAGTACATAAAGTTAAGGGTAACAATTTGCTGCATTTGGGTTAATTCAATTGTCAACATTTTAATTACCTTGTGTTTACCATTAATAGTAATAGCCATTGTTGTATGTATGAGTTGTTATATTTTACAGTTTGTTTCTGTAATAACGACGAGTTCCTGAACAAGACGATAACAACGTAATCGGCTTATAAGTAGAATAGTCCCAACTGTGCCATCGGCAAGGGGTCATGTCAGAACCAAGTAGTTGTATGCCTATGGCACAGTGGAAAATTCCTTTGGTTTGATACATGTGCCTTAGTGGAATCTCCCGCCATAGTGGAATCTCCAGCTATCAATCATTCTACTGTCAATCATTCTGAATGCTATGGCGCAGTGGAAAATTCCGCTATGTCAGAACCTGGTAACTATATGCCACAGTAATGGAATGTACAGCTTAGAAAAAGTTCCCGCCAACTTTATGCAAAGACGCACACCACCATTGGCCGGTTCTAAATTATTCATATTTGGTGACTAGTGATTGGCTTCTTAGTCATATAAAAATTAGAGCAGTTTCCACCCACGTTGGAGAACTCGGAGAACTCCGCACATTTCTCAGAGTTTGGAGAACTCCGCATACACCTTGGAGTTGGAGAACTCCATGCTTTTCTCGGAGTAAACCTGGCTGACTGATCACCCACCAGTGACTCCCCGTCACACGACCCTCCTGACGTACCCCGACCCCGGTACTGCAGTAAGCCGATTACGGGAACTTCGTCCCGGTTCTCTTGCGTGTTTAAGAGAGTCTTTGTAACTCGTTTGTAACTGCAACTAAGCCTGTCAACTCTTCCTACGCTGTATACATCAGTGGCGTAAGTAAACAATCTATTTGTTACCAATACGCATCAGTGCCTAATTCCGCTCCATCGGTAAAAGTATCCACCTGCCGTTTCGGGGCTACTGGCCACAGCCCAGCCTACCACTTGATCGCCACGCCTCACTGCTCACATCTCACCAGGTTGAGTACAACCCGTCTACCACTACTCTCTGGGTGCGCCCCATTGGCCAATTTTTTACCCATCCAACTGTGCAGGCATCAATGCCACAGTCATGTAATTTATTGATGAGGATGGGATGACAGACCATGTCAAAGGCCTTCTTAAAGTCTAGAAAGACTATGTCCACAGTGACACCATCATCCAAGGACACTCCTCCTCACCTCCCCCCCCCCCCCCAGCCATTTTATTGATCCTTTTTTTTTTTTTACCTGAACATGTGGCTGGGTTATGTTTTAAGACATGATTCACTGGTTAACTGTGTCTTAACTGTAATGTCTGGCAGAAGCCATAGAAACATGGGACAATAGGTCTGGAAGAAGACTCAGGAGACCTTCTAAACTATCCTACATAAGTGTCTAGCCTGCACTGAAACACTTCCAAGGATGGAGTGCTTAACTACTCTCATAGTTCAAAAGTTTTTCCTAATATCCAGCCTAAATTTCCCTTGTTGTAATTTAAGAGCATTATTTCATTTCTGATCTCTGCTGCCACAGTGAATAGTTTATCGCCATCCTCTTTAATATTACTATGTAAAGGCTGTTAGCAAATCCCCACTTACTCTTCTCTTCTCCACACTAAATAATAATCCAATTCTTCCAATAATTTTTTTCCAAATTCATTTTTTTTCCTAGACTTTTAATCATTTTTATTGTTCTCCAATGGACTCTTTTCAATCTAAGTATTTGTTGAAGCATGGTGCCCAAAACTGTATTTAGTGTTCTGAGGTGTGAGGCTCACCAGTACTGAGAAAAGTGGAAGAATCATATTCCTTGACTTGACTGTGACACTCCTGTCAATACAACCTAGCATGCTATCATTTTTTGTTGGGTTTTTTTTATTTGTTTGGTTCGGGGGTTTTTTGGCAACAATATACACTGTTGACTGACATTCAGCCTGGTTGGAGGCCTGGCCTATAAATAATAAGTACCAGGTATTAAACTACTCTTTTGAGTGGGCTATCTATATTTGAGGTTGTTTTTATGGCTTCAAAATCCTTTGTTGTAAATAAATTGATTTCAGTTAGACAAGAGTTGTCAATTAAAAGCTTCATGCTAGATGCCATTACATATTGATTCTTTATACATTTCTATTCATTAAGAAATAAAAGACACTCACATTCCTGCTAAGCTATTGCATGTATTCTAAAAGTATATTTAGCCCCTAGTACTGTAAAGGTAAATGTAATAGCAAACAGAAATGCTTAGCTAAATCCATAAGAATAGCTGCACTGGATTAGAATCATGGTCCATCTACTCCAGGTTTTTGGGGTTTTTTTGTCTTTGACAATAGCTGGTGCTAGATACTTAAGCTTAATTCTTATAAAACAGTTCCATGTTTTAGCACAAGCCCTATATCATAATATGACAGAAGTTATGGAACTGAAACAATCCAGTAAAAATTATAGCAGTCAGTCAGCTTGTGCGTAATCACAGAGCCATATGATCAATGGCCATATGCAATTCCTAAAATCCATTGCTGAACTTAGCAGGTAGTCATTGACAATATATGACATGGTATGTCTTTTGCCACAGCTACAGTTTGGGTCATTGTGAAGATCCCAATAGTGGAGGTTGGCCACAGGCAGACTTTGGCCTGTCCAAAATTAAAACACTAGGATATAACAAAAAACTAAAAGTTCTCTCCAGTAAACATGCTAAATACTGTGGATCTTCATCTGGATTTATTTTTTTAGTTATAAAGAGAACAAAGAGCAATCACGGAAGGCTAAAAAACAAACAAGGAACAAAGAATATAATCTTGTTTTTACAAGTTCTTAAATATTCAAACTGTTTTAAAGTTATTGGATCTAAGTCGTATCATTTGTAGTTCATATATGCCTTTGTAGGTCTTCAAAAGATATGCTGCTCCTTGTTAAATTGTCATATCTTTGAGAAATTTTAGGTTGCGCTAGAACAAAGAAACTCCTGTTTATATGTAATGGGACTTTGCAAACAGTAGAGAAGGTTGAAATATGAGGATAATGATGAGGAAATCATTTTAAAAGATAAAAGGAAGTTAAAGTAATAAAGAATATGATGAAGACCACTAAGAGAATCCACAGGAAATGGATGCTTATTTTGTATTTTTACATGTAGAGTGTAAGTGTCATAAATAAGAACAGCTTTACAATATGTTGATTTATAAAATGCTACATTAGACCTGTTTGGTTTTTCTATGTTCATATTGTTCTACTTCAAATGAATTTAACTTCTTTTTTGTGAATTGTTTAAATGTACCACTTTAAAACAAAGGCACAGTATACATTTCTGAAGGATCATAAAATGAAGGTCATTACTATTGTATAGTACTGAATCAGTACTATACAATATTTAATCATTTTGGGCTCCTATACATATGCAGGGAGGCTGTTCTGATGCACTGTAATTACCACGTATTGGAACAGACTCAATTAATCGAGTTGGCTGGAGCATGGTAATTACCACGTTCCAGCACACTCCAGCTATGCTTAAAAATGGCAGTGGGGTGCTTTTAAACTAAAGCTGGTTCAATTAGCTTTAGTTCAAAGTGTCCTGCCACCATTTTTTGACGTGGGGACACTGACACATGAGATGCTCCAGGCACTAATTCAAGTCCTCTCCTCCCCTCTGGCCCCTTAGAGCATATCTATAAACACTCTTTGTGTTATGGTGTTAATAGATTATGAAATGTTTTCCTTTCAGTTATTTGGTCCATATTTTAAAAATCTGTCCCCAGTAATAAAATAACTTGTGTATATGTAAAGAGAAATCCTGCCTAGAATTTGTGATTCTGGAATATGTATCTATAACTGAAAACTGTAACAATCCAGGATGCAAGGTTTAAACAGTTAAATCTCTTCAATCAGGTTTTATAGAGCTTTAAAACGTGAACATCTCCCCATTAAAAATGGCATATTAAAAGACTTCAGAACTGCCCCAGGCATCCAACCTGTGCACAAGGATCCAAATCTTCATAAAGAAATCTGTTAGATGATATGTACATATTCAGCAAATAAACATAAAATGTTGGTGCTCATCACTAATCTTTCTGATTGGCAGAAGATGTGTAAACAGAATGATTCTATTTTGATGTTTTATTATATATTTACACAAGGAAGATCAAGAAGAAAGCTGACTTTAATTAGATGGTTGGACTCTGGAGGGAGGAGGGGAGGGGAGGGGAGGGGGGACTCCTACACACTTGATTTCCCCCAGAGCAAGTCATTTATATCCTGTGAATCCTTGAAACTCAGTAAGCCTGCTGGGCTTTGACAAGTTTCTCAGTGTCCCACAGAGCCTAAAGCAAATGCAGGTTTGATGCAATCCCATCTCCCATAACTCTCCCTCCACAATGTGGGTACACTGCAGCATTACATTTACACATCACTTGCATTTCTAAGTTAAAAGGCCTTCAGAAAAGCAAGTACAGAGTACACAGTCAAATCCAGGTAAAATGAGAAAGCAACCCCATTCTGATATCACTTACACCAGTGTCTTGAAATGTACATAAAGTTACAAAAAAATTTACAACATACCACGCAATGAAAGTCTGGTCAGATAGATGGAAGAGCAATTAGGGATAAATGAGTTGTAAGCCAAAACTTCATAGCTCTAGCTTTGTAAGTGCTGCACTCAACGCCACTAGTGTAAATTTAAAGGCATTCCTCTGTTTTTACACAAACGTAGCAGTATTTCCTCCATATTACTAACATTCTGTGTAAATAGACAGACTATGTTCAACAATGGTTCAGTTCTGAAAAACACACACTGGGATAGTTTCATAGTTTTTAGGGTCGGAAGGGATTGTAAAATATCATTGAGTATGACCCCTTGCACTGGGCAGGAAGGAGTGCTGGGGTCATATGACCCCAGCCATGTGCTTGTCCAGTCTCCTCCTAAAGAACCCCAAGGTAGGGGAGAGCACGACCTCCCTTGGAAGCCCATTCCAGATTCTGGCAACCCTTACTGTAAAGAAGTTCTTCCTGATGTCCAGCCTAAATCTGCTCTCTGTCAGCTTGTGGCCATTGTTCCTAGGTATTCCAAGGGGTGCCCTGGTAAGCAGAGCATCTCCTATTTCTTGCTGCCCCCCCTCCCTCCTGATGAATTTGTAAATGACCACAAGATCCCCTCTCAGCCTTCCCTTGCGGAAGCTGAAGAGGTCCAGGTCCCTCAGTCTCTCCTTGTAGGGCCTTACTTGCAGGCCCCTAACCATATGAGTGGCCCTTCTCTGGACCCTCTCAAGGTTATCCACATCCCAGTTGAAGTGCGATGCCCAGAACTGGATACAGTACTCCAACTGCAGCCTGATCAATACCACATAGAGGGGATGTATCACCTCCCTGGACCAGTTTGTGTTGCACCTGCTAATGCATGATAGAGTGCGGTTAGCTTTACTGATAACTTCATCACATGGATGGCTCATATTCATTTGGGGTCAGCTATGACTCTACGATACCTTCTGTCACTGTGCTGCTGAAAAGGTCATTCACTAGCCTATAGGTATGTTGGTGATTCCTTCTCCCTAGGTGCAGCACTTTGTACTCGTCTTTGTTGAACTGCATCCTATTCTTTTCTGCCCACTTTTCCAACCTGTCCAGGTCCACCTAGATCTGATCCCTTCCTACTAGTGTGTTTACTTTACCCCATAACTTTGTGTCATCCTCTAATTTGGACAGAGTGCTCTCCATGCCCTCATCCAAGTTGCTGATGAAGACATTAAATACCACAGGTCCAAGGACCAGGCCACCACCACTCTCTGGGTGTGACCCTTAAGTCAATTTGGCACCCACCTGACCATGTAATCATCTGTCACAGCTGCTCAGTTTGTTTATGAGACTAGGATGAGATACTGTATCGAAGGCCTTCTTAAAATCAAAGTAAAGGATATCTACCTTGCCTCCTGCAACAAGGTTAGTCAGGCAGAATCTATCTGCTATGATCCCATACTGATTGCCTTTCAGCATTATTTTTCTGGTTGGACTCCCACAAATGTGATTCTTGATAATTTTTTTCCAAGGTTTTCCCAAAGATAGAGGTGAGACTAACTGGCCTATAATTATCTAGTTCCTCCTTCCTCCCCTTCTTGAAAATAGGGACCACATTGGTCCTTTTCCGGTCCTCTTAGACCTGACCTGAGCACCATGAATGCTCAAACAGCCGTGCCAATGGTTCTGCTATGACACTGGCCAATTCCTTCACAATCCTTGGATGAAGATCATCTGAGCCTGCTGACTTAAACACATTCAGCCCCTCTAAGTGTCCCTGGTCCCTGTTGTGACACCTGGCTATGCAGGAAGCAGAAATTTGGGGAAGCACAGGGCAGGCAGTGGCGATGAGAAAACTCTGGTTCAGATTTCTGCTCCCTGTGGAGCCACATCACATGGAAGGGCAGTGTTGGCCCTCCCACGCAACCTGGCTCCACAGGGAAAAGAGATCTGGGGAAGTACAGGACAGGCAGCAGTGGCAAGGAGACCCCGCCACAGATCTCTGCTCCCTGCAGAGCCAGGTCACATGGCAGGGCAGTTCTGGTCCTTGCTGCATGACCTGGCTCTTCAGAGAGCAGAGATCTGGGGCAGCACAGGGTGGGCAGTGGTGCCACGAGACCCTCAGCATAAATCTCTGTTCCCTGCAGAGCCAGGTCATACAGCAGGGCGGTGCTGGTCCCTGCTGTGCGACCTGGCTCTGCAGGAAGCAGAGATCTGTGCTGGGTATTGTTGCCACCACTGCTTGCCCCACACAGCCCCACATTGCTGGGGCAACATGGGGTAGGCAGCAGCAATGAGAAGACTCCCAGTGTGGATCTCGGCTCCCTGCAGAGCCAAATTGTGCTGCAGGGGCCAGCAGGCTTGGTCACCACTCTGCTGCTTCCTTGCTCCACAACCCAGTGTGACAGGGGACAGAGATCCGCATGGGGGTCTCCTTGCCTGCACAGAGAGCAATGGCCCTCCCACCGGCCTTGCAGTCCCACCCAGCTGGGCAGTAGGGCTGTGTGAAGCTTGCAGCCCATTCAAAACAGATTCAGAGGAGATTCGACAGATGAAGCCTAATCTCTGAAACAGATATGACCAAAACGAAACAGGAGAGTGATCCAAAATACTGGAATGAATCACTGTCCTCCAAAATGGCCGAATCTGAAAATGAATCAAAACACAGTCATTTTGGACAACCCTAGTAGCTACCCCCTGCTTCCACAGTCCATATACCTCTTTTTTTGCCCGTAGACTTTCCTTGATTTCCCTGTTCAGCTAAGAGGATTTTTTTTCCCTGTAGCTAGCACCAAATCCAGTAAAGCGTTTCCCCTAGTGGGATCGTATACCTCCTGCATTAGGTGGAGGTTCTTTATGCAGGTTAAGAACCTGCATGAGCAGTTAGATTTGGCTGACTGCTCCTCCCAGCAGCTGTCAGGGTAGTTTAGGTCACCCATAACAAACATGTCCCTTGACCGTATGACCTCTGAGAGGTGCTTTGAGAATTCCACATCTAGCTCATTCTCCTGGTATGGCAGTCTGTAATAGACCCCCACTACCAAGTCCCTTTCCCCCAACTCCCTTGTATTCTAACCCACAGTACCTCAATTTGTTCCTCCTGTGATCTCATCTTGATTATAGAAGATGTGTATTGCTCCTTAACATAGAGAGCAACACCCCTCCTTTTTTTCCCCACTTTATCATGTCTGTACAACCTGTAGCCCTCAATTCTTACTGCCCAATTGTGAGTAGGGTCCCACCAGGTTTCAGTTAGCCCAACCAAGTCAAAATTTTTGCTTGAAAGCAGGAGTGCTAGTTCTTCCTGCTTGGTCCCCATTCTCCTAGCATTAGTGTATAGACATTTAAGGCCCTTAATGGGTGCCCTTGGTACCCACTTCTGAACACCTATTGGGCCCCTTACTACTTACCTGGGCTGATCCAGCACATGGCTTGTGGCTCACTGATCCTAGGTTCCCTTTGTCTTCTGCATCCCCATCCCCCAATAAACCTAGTTTAAAGCCATACATAGGAGATCAGCCAACCTGTAAGAAAACAGATTCTTACCTTTTGAAGAGAGATGAAGACCATTACATCCCAGGATACCCCTTTCATGGAAGTGCAGATCATGGGCAAAGAAGCCAAAACCCACACAATGGCACCAACTCTGGAGCCACAGGGTGACTTCTCAGATGCAGGCGTCTTGATGCTGATGGTGATCACTGACTGGAAGCATCAACGAGAAGACCAACTGCACCCCGGATGACAAAGAGTTTCTGTTTTCTAAACAAAATGGTATGTGGATGCTTGAATCACAAGTCTTGGATATTCAGAAGGGATTTGACTAGTGAATATTAAGAGCCATATTGCCCAAGGCCTTCAAGTGTCAATGGAAAGACAGGGATGCAAAGAACTTCTGTACTTATCAAGTACAGTAATGGAAATTTTTGCTCTCTATGCTTGATAAAGTTTATGGACTATCCTCTCCATAGCCTCCCAAAAGGTTCATATCACCTGTATAAGAACCCTCCCATACCATACAAACATACCCACATTTGCTAGATCAGTCTTTAGAGCAGGGGTGGGCAAAATGGCGGATCTGGCCAGCAGCCAGACTCCAGTCCCCAGCAACTCCTGCCCACATGGCCAGCACTGTAATAGCACAAGGTGGAGTTGCCATGGAGACTGGTCCCAGCCGTGCAGACAGAGTGCATGGCAGGGCAGGGCAAGGGGCTGCTCTGGAGCTGCTGGGATCTTCGGCAGGGGCAAGCAGCGAATCCTGGCTCTACCCCAGATCAGGACCACACTGACACCACTGCAAGGAGCCGGGGCAGAGCCACTATCTACTGCAGCATGCAGGTGGCAGATCACAACTGTGTCCTGGCCCCAGACAAATCTCCTCCTGCTGCAAGATCCCAGTGGCTCCTGAACAGCCCCTTGCCGTCCCTGCCACGTGCTCTGCCAGTGTAACTGGGGCCGGTCTCCATGGAAACTGGCCCCATCCATGTGGGCAGAGGCTGCTGGGAAATGGAATCCACTGCCAGCCAGATCCAGTCTGCAGGCCAGACTTTGCCCACCCCACTGTAGAGCATGACAGAGGCCAGGCTGCACATAGGAATGATCTCCACAATGGTGCTTTGGCAATGATTGTGACTTACTGAGATAAAGTCTCTTTGCAACTTTCCCCTTTGTGGAGTCTGCCAGACTGGTATAACCATATTCGGAAAATATTTCCAGCAGAAGTGGAGATAAGAAAGAGCCACTCAGGGGTCATAGTGTAAGCCTACTAAACTGACTAAGTTATTAATCTTTAGCGTAGCACCAGAGATGAACTTGGCCCAAAGTCAGGAGGATAAAAATCAAATATAGAGCTAAATTCCAATGGAATAACTTCAGGTTTTCACATAAGCATATGCAATAAAAAATGGCTGAATAGAGCAGGAAGAAATTGTAGTTCTTTAATACAAGTAATTCAGATAAAGGAGTATTGGTTTGTGGCATTAAGAATTAAAAAGAATGTTAATCTTCTTTTCTTGACAAACAAACAAAATGCATATTAATGATCCATTTTTGTAGGAGTTACATGAATTATCATTCAGGTGGGTATTCCCATTTGCTTCAGGCAAGTATTTGATCACTCAGTAGAGATAGTTAGCTGTGTCAGCATGAAGTGAAACAGAAGGCACTGGGAGGCACAAGCTTTTGTTCAGAGAGGCATAAGCTTTTGTAGTCATATATTATAGCATCTGATGAAGTAGGCTGTTGCCTCTGAAAGCTTATGCCTCTGTGAACCAGTTAAGTGTCTAAGGTGCCATTTTACCCTGCCTTTTCCTTAAGCACCCAGAGGTGGCTTGTCTGAATAAGGGCACATGCATGTGTTCAATCTGCTATCACATGGAAAAGTATAGTCCCTGGACTAGAGCAAGCAGCTGAGGGCTGCCCTCTGAATGTGTATACCCATTAGGTTAGATTGGGCATGGGTTAGCCTAGTCTGCATAGTGAACTGCCTTCAGTGAACCAACTTAGGTTAGGCTGGACATTTTGGGCCAATCTAAACTCAGCCAACATATATACAGTTCGGTCCTTAGATCGACCTAACCCTAATTAAGTGGATGTACATGTAATTCATGCACACATCCTAAGGCTTGTAGAACTGGGCTCACGTAAACCTACAGTGTGCCAGATTATGGTCTGCCTTTACACATCCCTGCCCATATCCTGGAGTACAGAGAAGGAGTAAAACCTCCCTCAACAAACAACCCCAGATGTGATAATCTTCCGCACACACATACCCATACACGTGCGTGTACACACACACACACACACACACACACACACACATGTACATGTGCACAGAGCCTCATGGAAAGATGAGAGGAACTTAAAGAAAAAAAGGACAAAAAAATTACCTATTATAAATCTCCCATTAGATTTACTCTGCAGAGAATTTTACAGGCTTTGTCATTCTTTTATTTATAAGCTCCCAATTCCTCATTCTGTCTTTTTAATTTTCTCAGCTTGCTTATAATGGAGATAGTAATGCCTCATGTGTGAAACTGAATAATGTAATCTGTGATTGTCAGCATCTTTTCCAATTCACTTTGTTGATGTTCTGCATTAGAAACATCTCTCTGATACTGTCATGCATTTGTTCAGCAGAAATTTATCTCAGTCGTGGGGACTCCCAAGCTATGGAACATTTCTTGGACAGGTATCCAATTTTATCACGTTAGCATATTTCTGCTGGCTTCTGTGGTGTTCAAACCAGGTGGAATTTACACTGAATCTAGCCCGTGGAGAGCTGGAATTATTCAGTTTGTTTTAAAACCATGGATCTCAGATCTATAGCACAATAGGTTACTTTAACTGTCACTGAGCTGACTTGCTAATATTTATTAGGTAGCATTTTTCATCCTACTGCTCCTGGCTCAAGAGAAATGTCATCTTCAAAAAATACAAATTAAGGTGCATTTGAGGGAATTTTAAGAGGAATAAGACTAACAAAAATCCAGGATAATGGCACATTATAATAAAACAAAAATCAGCTGGAATAAACACCATTAGAGTCTGTGACAATTTACACTAACAAAAGATCCAGCCCTAGCTGTAAAGTACAAATGGCAGAAATGGAAGAATTTCATTTGTAAATGACCGATGTATCTTTGCATCATCTCCATGTTAGCAGTGTTAGCAGTAATAGATTTCTAGGCATAATCTGCATATTCTTTGAAGTGTCCTTAACTATGTAGTGACTTGCTGAAAGGTCTAATGGATTCAAATGCAGCTGAAACCCTTTCCCCTCACCCTGATGTTCATATTCAAGAATTTTATCATGAGTAAGAAGCCAAAATATTCCTTTGGGACAAATTCTATTTAATAACATAAAGGATGCTGTGGCACAGCACCTTTGGTGCCTGCCACTTTAAGGGCAGAAAACAGGCAGCAGTCAGGTGCCTGATGAGGGCAGCCATTTTTGGACCCAAGGATATAAGAAGGGCTGCAGTTTGCTACAGGAGGTAGGAAGTACATCAGGCTGAGAGGCTCCTCTGCAAATATTAGGAGGTAAGGGCACGGGCTATGGGGTGGAGGTGACCCTTTGTCCTGGGTAAGATGTAAAATTGCACCCTGCTGGGGAAGGGTGGCCTGGTGGGGCTCCTAGTGGCATGGGAGTCCCCAGGAAATGCCAGGCCAATTACCTCCCCAGTGGAAGGTTGGTCAGGGCACCTTATAACCCCAGCCCCACATCCCTGGTAGTGTTCTAATGAGCAGGGGGAGCCCCAGCTCATTAAGGAGCCCTGAATCAAGTCTCAGGCTGGAGGAGGGACCTGGGGGTGCAAGTGAGACCCTGAGAGACAGGAGTGATGTGTAGTGAGACCCTGAGAGAGGGGCAACAAACAGAGAGGCCCTGTTAATGTGGGTGAGTGAGGAGGCATAGTGGCCTCCACAGTTGTAGAATCGCTCAGTCAGTGCTCAGGTGGGGTTGGGGGGTGGGGGGGGGGATGCCCAACAGACTGCACTAGGGCTGAACAAGGCAAGGAGAGCTAAGCCTGAAGCCAGGTGAGCCTAAAGCAGGATGAGTGTGGCGCTGAGAGAGGGTCATATGAAAGAGGCTGTGAGAGAGCCAGCAGAGTAAATGGGACCCCAGTGAGAGAGGGGTGGCATGTGAGTGGCCCTCTGGGGCTGTAGAAAAGAGCTACAACTGTGTGCCCAGTTCGCTCTGGCCATAGGCCAGAGAACTGTCACACACAGAGTAACATCTGCAAGGCATGGGACCCATGGAGAGGAGGTCAGAGCGGGTATTAAGGTCCTTGTCAGCAGGGCCAGTAATGAGTAGTGTCTAACAACTCTGATATTTTTCCATCAAGGCATGGCAGGAGAGCAAAGCAGGTGGTTACCCCAGGAGCAGGGTGCCCAGCAGAGATCCAACAGGGAGGCCACCCTGTTATAGATGCTTACTTGAAGACTTGGCAAACTCTCTTGAGATCTTAACATTTAGAATCTTAGTTCTGGCAAGACTGAGAAATGGGAGTTTGCCATTGACTTCAGTGGGGTCAGGACTTCTTATTATGTAAACTGTGCAGTTCTAGCATTGCATAACACAATGTGTTATGTTGTGCGATTGCACATATAAGATGGGCAAACATGGGGTCCTGACCAGAACAAAATTAAATATTCATATTGGTCAGCCTTACTTTTAAAAATGTTTGGCTGAGAAATGACCTTATCTTAAAAAATGATAATAAAAAGCATTATCAAGTATTTATTTGAACAGAAAATAATCTCTGGGGAAGATAATAACTGCAAGACAAGACTAGGTTTTGAATGTTTTTTGACAATTAGAACTGTCTAACAAAAAACTGACTTTGTTTTGCAAGTCTAAGGCTTAATAATCAAAAGGTACATCCTTGTAAAAGCCTTGTCCCTCAAGATATGATGGAAAAGAAATGTTGTAAATGATACTTCATTTGATGAAGACAGGGCATTTATCCTCCAAGATTTTACTCCACTGGAAAGAAAGTGATGAATTAGACAGAATATATGCATACTTGCTAACTCTCTTATTAATGTGTACTTAGGATAGTCCATCACCTCCACTCTTAAAAGAAGAGAGAAGTGGGTGGCAGGCCTGATAGCATAACTGATTTGCATAGTCAGTTCAATCAGGCAATGTGCCTTTCTTCCCTCTATGATACTGTCACTACTAAAAGTAGTAATTTAGCCTGGGGTATTAACATAAAATAATTATGGTGTAAAATAATTATTTTCCAAATTATTTTAGCTCTTTCTTGAATGAAATAAGACACATAATCATAGGTCTATCAACATATATGAAATTCATATATTATTCCAACAGATGGCACTTTCCAAGATACTAATAATTATTTCCTAAAACAACTAGAATTAAATAATTTTATTAACCTCTGTTGCTACAGTGCTCCTCTGCTCTCTACACGGGACAGATGGAGTGATCCCTACATGTGAGAGTGAATGAACATCAATATCACATCAGCGATGGAAAGACACAAAACCCTGTGGGAAAATCCACAAACCTCCCTGGACTAACTTCAGATAGCTGTTCTTACATAGCAAAACCTTAAAAACAACTTGAACAGGAAACTGAGGAACAAAAAAATCATCCACACAATGGGTTGTGTTAAGTATGGTTTCAGTGGGGACCACAGATCTTTATCCCATGACCTCGATTAGCTTTTTGTGACCCCTTTGTTCTTATAGGCTTATTGCTGGCTTGCCTCTCCTAGCACTGACCCTGCTTCAGAGGACTGAGAGGTAAGAAGCCCCCAGTCCTATTCTAGACTTCTCCCCTATCCCCCTGGTCTCCTTCCCTACCCCTTGGGGCTCTCCCATCCCTCCTAGGGATCAGGCAAAGAGAAGGGTTAACCTGCTTTCAAGGGCTAACAGGCCTATATGTCAGATTTAGTTAGTCTATGAGACCCAAATCTACTCTGACTTTTGCCTTACCTCAGCTTAAGGTGGCTAACTACCTCTTTACTTTTTTTAATTACCATAAAATATGAATGTGTGCTATTACAATCTTTTTTTTTCATTACTCATTAAGGACCATACAGTCTCCTCACATGTATTGACCTAAGAGTGACTCTTTCATGCAACTAATCAAAAGCATATTTTTATTTAAAATATGGAAAGAACAACCCTGTGATAAAGGCACCGGACTAAGTTTTAAGAAGTTGAGTTCTTGGCTCTGACACGGGCTTTTTGTAAGAGCCTGGGAAAAACAATGTAGCTCAATTCCCCATCACTAAAATAGGATTAGTTGTACTTTCTTTGTCTGTCTTGTCCACTTAAAAAGCTCTTCTGGCCAGGGCCATCTTCCATTATGATTAGGTCTACATCAAAAAAGGTTTGTAATGGCTATTTTTTACTCCTAGTGGTGAAGCAGCTGAAGCCAGCAAGAAAAGCTTTTCCTAGTCTCATTTACACAATTTCCTTGAGTGAAATAAGCTATACTGGTAAAAACATTTTGATGCTGGTATAATGGAGCTGACTATGGGGCTTTTGTCAGTAAAGAAATACAGTAATATAAATAATAACAATAACAGCAGCAATCCTCATCATACTTCTATATGTCTCTAGAGAAATCCCAACCATTTCAACCATTATTCTGAGATTAGCCACCTGTATTCAACACTGTGAGCAACGAATTAGTAAAAGAGATCAATAGAAGAATACCAAGTATATATTTTAGGCTGCAGTGCAATGAGAGTGTTACAAATGCTGGTATATGAGACTGTCACTTTCAGATGAGGAAAGGCCTGATCTCAGGCCATGGGTTCCTTATGGATAGTAATGTAAAAATGACATTGAGATGAAAATGTAGATGTTGATTAGAAACTGAGTCTATATCTGCCTTAGGGCTTTAATGGTATAGGAATAACAGTACTATATAACCATGGAGGGGAGGGCAGTAACATGGATCTTGAAAGTTCTCTCAGAATGCAAGTAACTATACCAGGGAAGCTGTGCTTTGTACTGAATATAGTAACCCCCCGCCACCACCACAAATGAGTGAAACAGGCTAGACTAGTGAACCTTAACAACCTTCCTGAGAAGGCCATCCATGCAAACAGATGTCACTAGTCTACACACTAACTTTATGCACCAGGTAGGCATTGCTGCTTCCCCAAAATATCTAAAACATGGAGAGTGCTCAGATTCATAACCATGACATATTGTACAACATACCCATTTTATCCTCACCATCAACAGGTTTACTTCCAATAAGGAACACTGCCTGCAAACTATGGGCACAAAGATGGTCCCCTAATATACCAATCTTTTCATGAGCCACCTTGAGGATTTTTTATTATGAAAATTACCAAACCTCCATTGTACCTATAATACATAGGCCTCCTGTACACATTACAGGCATCATGAAAATAACTGGTTAAGTGTGCAATTACCCTGAGACCAGCTACATATGCAAAGTAGCTATCATATGAATAAAATCTCCAACTAGCTACAAAGTTAGACCTTGAAAATGTGTACTAACTATATAGCTGGTTACTGTTGAGCTTTAATTTGCAAATTTAAAAGGGTCTTTCCTACACATGTGCAACCCCAGAAACCTGGGGATCATGGTTACTGTGATCCCCAAGGCTTGGGGTATGTGAAACCCCCCAAATCCACACATAACTCTTAGTCCAGGCTGCACCTCATGCATAGCAGAGACTGAGGGTCTTGTACCTGATGGTGATCTGGGCCAAGCTGTGCTTTATGGAAAGCCAGGACCCAAAGACCCTGCAATCCCACAGTCATGCCTCCTGAATTGCATATTTGGCATGGCTGGAGGGGCAACTGTGTAGATCACACATTCATTCCAATTGTGCTTTTCCCTGCATGTGTAGAGGGCTATAGAAGACATTTTCACTATGTGGAATAAACAACTGGATTTGCTTATCGATTTTTGCACACCTACTCTCCTTCTAGCAAAATATCTGTGGAATACTTTTACACTAACATTAGTTTCTTGATACCATGTTGCAAATTTAGAATAAAACCCTAAAAACAATTTTATGGAAAAAAACAAATAAACAAAAACACCCCCACAAAAAACCAAACCCCAAGACATGAACCAGAATATTTTGCTCCACAAAACTGCCTTAAATCACCCAAGCACACCAAGAAAGCTGTAATCTATAGGCAGTCCTTCAGATACCATCAGGTATTCTTTGAGAAGAACACTTGTGACACCCACCTCACCAATGTAAAAATTATATTTAGTTGGTAAAGGTAATCCAGCAAAAAAATAGATTGTATCTTTGAATGAGTCACCAAAGTACTCCACACAAACCTACTACAATACAAAAAGGAAACTTTCATCCTCGTTGTCATATATTATCGTGCACTGGAACCTATAAGAAAGGTCATCAAACAATTGCAAACTACATTTCTTCCACTCCTGACTTTTAAATAACCCTTTAATCTTTTCCATCTCGGCATCAGAAGAAAACTCTCCACTGTTCAACAACCACCAAGAGTACGTAGAAACATTACATTTAGATTGACAGAATCAAGTTTATTGCAATAGAAATGCTAGCTGCACAAGCAATCACAATGCATAGTCTACTCTAAAAATTGTGCATGAGATTTAAAGTAGGACATCATACAGTGTGGTCTGACTCTAGACTGACAGGGGTTAGACTGATTTCATGAATGCTTCTACAGTTCCCCTACAGATAGAAGTTACCCCCCTGCCCTCCATCATTCCAGCATGCTTTGCTTCTGTTCCCCTCCCATGAAGACACTCTGGCACTTAGAATACAATCCACTGCTTCAAATGAATACAGAGAAAACCCCATCTGCTTGCTGCCTTGGAGTGAAAAAAGCCAGACCCTTTCCATGGCACCACCTTGTGCTGCAGGGAGACATGGGGGACTGAGAAAGATGTGTCCCCTGCACTTGACCCAGAACTCTGAACACTGGAGACCCTAAGGCAGACCCCTGCAGCATAAAAACTAAAACCCCATCCCAAAGCACCCCAAGATCTACAGGCAGGACAGAAATTCCAAGACTCAGACACAAACCCAAAAACCCACAATTAAAAATGTAGATACAAGCATCCTATGATTCAGAACCCAGAATGGAACCCCAGTGTGCAGAAAGTCATGTTGACTTTTGGGTCTAGAGAAGGAAAGGGTCGAGAGATAGATGGGAATGGACCAGTATAGTAGTGCCCCCCTGGCTGGACCAGCTACTTCTGGCAAATATCTGAGCCATGGGATTTTATGCACAGGTAGGTGTTGCTGGCATTGTCATTGCCAACAGGTAGATGCCTCTGGAAAGCATAACATGTGTCTGCATTGCTCCCAGCCTGTCACTGTTTTAGGAATAGGAGTGCGGAAAGGGAGTAAAGGGACTTTGCTCTGGGTTTTTTTTCAGCCAGCATTGAAGGGTGGGGTGGGTGGATTGGATCCCCCCCAAAATGGAGGGACTCCCATCCCATCCCGTGCTCCAGCACCGTCTGGGGAACCTCAAGAATAACCTCCCTCTGCTCCCTTCCCCCCCTCCTTCATTCTGAAAACAGCTTCCCAACTTGGAGGGGGAGCTGGCATTGCTATGGAGACCAGGTTGCAGGCTGGCAGCCAGCAGCTGGAACTGCCAACTCCCCAACCTAACAGTGAACTTCTGTTGGGTTTAGGGAATCATTGCAACTCATAGCACTTCCTGTAAAGTGCTATGAGTTGCAGTGGAGAGATGCTCTTCTGTTTGTGCTCTGGGTCTCTCACAGAAGCATGTGGGTAGAATGGGAAGAAGGGATCACTGTAATATGGAGTTCCCTGGAGAGCATGGTCCTTTAAGGCAGCAAGCCAGTTAGGACTGCCCTGTGCACTTGACCATGCTCAAAAATCTTCAGCAGCCTGGGGAACCCACAGGGCATGCTTCCATGTACACTGAGGAGCCCCCTGTCTGTGGGCAACTGCCTGCACAGGCTGCCTGCATGCCTCGTCTCCCAAATGCTTGTACAGTGCTCTGTATCAATACAGGTTTAGGCCACTCAAACTAAACTGTGCAATTTAGATTGGTTCATTTGAATATTTACACACACCCCAAGTGGAAAAAAAACCTTCCTAAAAACAAATGCAGAATCTTCCAAACGTCTCAACTGTCATCACAACTAAAATACCTCTCAGTAAAACTATCAAGATCCATGGGCACCTTTCACAGAATATGGTTTTCTCAGCCAATGTACAAGGTGTCCTTTTGGAAATTATGTGGGTGAAACTGAACAAACTTTGTACTTCTAAATGAATTTCTGTCCTTAAAGGACAGGAACATTTGGTTACCAGTGGGGGAAGTGATTTCACAGAACAATCACTTCATCTCTGAACTTGCAGTGCTTGTATTTAATTTCAGAAGACAAGTCTAGGAAGAAGAATTCATATATTGGGAATAAAAAACCTAACAAACTCAATGTTTTTATGGTCCATTAAAATTTACTTGCTCCCTCTATTAACCTCCTTGTACGATACAGGTAATAGTATACCTCTTCCCTTTTGAATAGTCTTTTTTATATAATTAGGGTTATCTATTTCAACAACTTTGTGTTCTTTATTTGGAGAAACTCTAAAAGTTTCTCTTTGCTCAGAGGTCTATTGCTCTTTACCTCCACCCCTTTTTAAGTGACAATTTTCATTTACATAATGGACTTAAGTAAAAATAATATTTTCTGGTATTTAACCTGCATCTACTTCTTTCCTGTCTCAAGAAGAATACTTTGTGCCCCAAAGCCTATCTATCTTCCAACAATATTCTTGGTCAAATAAATGATAATTACCAAACAAATCTTGAGTCTTGTATAGACCAGTGAAAGCAGTATTGCCAGTGAACTTTTGCTACAAAGCTGCATCAGTCATGGGTCACAGGCCTTCACCTTTACTGATAAAACTGAGTCAACACAAATTTGCAGTGAAGACTCTCTTTAGCTATCTGGTGCATGCTGGCTTTATAATTCCAGATTACTCTGAGATTTAAAGTGAAAAATTGGGCTAACAGGTAAACTGATTGAGCATTGTGGTTTTTTTGCATAGAACTGCAAAAAACACAAACCATTTTTTTTTTCTGACAGTCTCTTTCTGGTCCAGCTGGTATACTATATGCTCTGGTTAAACCTACAGACCATTAGATATAGGGGCACATACTAACAATAGGTCTAGATTGTGATACAAATATAATACATCAAATCTTTGGAGACTGACTGTTTAAGGGTTATCTTCCATTTATCCATCCATATCCAAACTTTTTTGTTTCCTATTCGTAAAACTACTTTAAAAAACCCGCATCCTTGGTTTAAGAACTATAGATGTTTCAGGCTTTACTGAAAGTTTTGCCATAGTAGATTTCAAGACTGTGCTAGTACTCCGTTGGATGTTTAATGAAACATCTGACAGACCAACATATGAGGTCTGAGATCCATGACCATTTTACAATTACATTTGTAGATGTGGTTAGTATAATCACACATATGTGTTGGGTATACAGAGGCTGTACTTTCTACCCTCTACAAATGGCCTGATATGTAGGTTATTGCACTAGTATTGTTCTTCTATTAGTGCCAGAGATTCAACAACATTGGAGTTATGTCACAAGGATCCAGCCAATGCTAGAATTACATTTACTGCTTATGCTCAGGAGATACAGAATAAGTAGCTGTGTTTCCACTGAGAGCTCTGTGCTGTTAACACTAGCCCTCAGTGGAATCCAAATGTTTTTCCATTTATTGTCACATGATGTTTATTGTCACCTCTCCTGTGTAATAGGAAACCTCCAAGTTAACTTCTTCCACAAATACCCAGGCACCAGCTATGTACAAGCAAGGCATTAGGAAACAAAGTAGACCATCTCAACTGATACAGTGTATATGAGCCTGAGTAGAGAAGGGACTGGGGGAAAAAAACCTGCAGTGACTTTCAGCCATAAAATATGCAAATTATGTTGTTTGAGGCCCAAAAATGCTCTAAATGGTATTGTTATTGTAACAGTTGCACCTGAAAATGTGGATGGGTGAATCAGCACAAAAAATGTGGCAAGATCTGTCTTTACCAATGCCTATATTATACATTAATATATGTAATACTACAATGCATATGTAATGCTGACATATCTAATTATGTTACTTTACTACATCACACCTTAATAATATAAGTGAAGCTGTGCTACTTATTCATGTGGAAAACAATGAGTTTTACATGCATTAAGAATGAAGGAGTGGGACCTGAAAGGAGAGACTATCCATGAATGTTGATCCACATAAATATAGTTATACATGCTCCTATGTATGGTAAAGTGATGAATCAATGCATGTTTGCTTAATTCAGCTTCACAGAATTTCCTATAGTACTTTTAGTTGTTAAAAAATAAATATTTTTAAACAAACTAAAGTAAAACTGGTATCTCCTACACTTTAACACAGCAGTGTTTCCATCAATTTTTACCAGATGGCAGTTACCCCAAGGGGAAGGAATGAAAACATAGTATATAATCTTTTCCATCTACTGCACTCTGCAGAATCTAAAATGAGCAGTTGGTTGGCAGCAGCTGCAGCAGGAAAACCTGTTCCTTTCTGTCCTTTTGCCGCATGTGCTATTTCAAAGGTGAAATTCTAGGGAAGAGAAAACTATAATGTGCCTGTGTTTAGTGAAAACTGTCTATACAAGGATGTCCTTTGACTGAGAAAGTTTAGGCCATCCTGCAGACTACCAAGGGAGTGAAGATGAGTTGGGACAGAGCAGCTGGATGCTCAGAAATGTAAGACAAGAATCATTAGGATATTTCCAAAGACATAGTGCTAGAATCTGATCTTAAACTTGGGTGATTTCTGGAAACAGCTTCAATTAGAGGTCTGTGCACACAAGAATGGACTGCTGAATGCCCAGGATCTGTAAAATCCAAATAAAGTTAAATGGCACTGTTGGAGAAGATGACCTTCTTCCAGTGAATGCTCCACTTTCCAAATGATTGCAGTCATCTTTCAAAATGATGAATCTTAAACTGAAAGTCCTTTTAAAAAAAGCAAAATTCAGGCATACTGAGATGAATAAATCAATATTATCCTTATAATTTACAATGCTATTACACAGCTGAATTTTACGCAGTTTATAAACTGAGTGCCATTCTGGTTTGGACAAGATTCACTTTTCTGTTCCGGGCTTACCATGCTGCTTTTGATACCCCATACAGATTAAAGCAATGGAAGGACTCATGTAAGATATTGGGCTCTTTGTCCGAAAAGAGTGAATTTGACAGCAAGTGCATTGAGGTGCTCATGACTGTATTGAACAAGAGACATTGGAAAGACACGCAACACACATTGAGTACTCATAGTGTCTATGCAGCTCCCTGGAATTTTCCATTGTCGGGAAAACTCCTTAGCATCCAAACTAGCTGTAATGAGCTGTTGGTGGGAAGGGCAACATAAAAATGAAGGACTTCATGATCTAGCTGAGTATGATCTTTTTATGCACTGGGTTGGTATTAGGGACAGACAAAATAAACTTGGATAAAAAAGAAATGTAACAGATGAAGCATCATGGGCAAGGCTATTATAACACTCTGTGTGTGTGTATATCTATATATCCATATCTGTCTTTAGATACAGATAGATATAGGTATAGCTATAGATATAGACACACACACACATAAATACATACATATACATACACACACACACATACATATATGAAGCCCCTGTTACACATTAATATTAGGCAGCTCTGGGAGCTCTTAACCTCTGGGTTGCCCACACACTAATTAAGTGTGCTAAACTAGCTTTAAGCACACTTTAGGTGTCTTAAAGTTAAGCCACTACAGGGCAAGTTTATCACTGATTTGCGTTACCCAGCCATTAATATGTGACCACTCCCCACAGATGAGCCACCCGAGTTCCAGTCCTCCACCATCCCAAGATACAGTGTCCTATCCCCCACCCTCCTATTTGTTGTGGACTCTTTACACGCCTTGAACTCTACTGCCTAGGGAGTTCTTTTGCCACCAAGCCAACTCCCCTTCCCGGTAGGGGGTGACTTTCCCATCCCCAAGGGTGAAATCGCATGCAAGCAGCCTACAGAGCACATGCCAGCTAGCCAGGTTGCAGGGCACAGATCAGTCCATGAATAGGGTCCTGGGAGGGGGGAGAGACAACCTAGGGAGCCAGATAGATCCCCCATGAGTTGGAACGTCCTTACACAAGCAGGGGCCATAACTCCCCCCAAAATGCATCTTCCATCACGGATCCCACCTCCCAGCCACCCCGGGGAGCATGACCAATACCCACTAGACCCCAATACCAAATTAAATTTTATTAAAACACGAGACCTTCTTTAATTTATGCCCTCTTTATTCTTCTTAAATACTATTTTTTTTTCATTTTGTTTTATTTTATCCTTCAGGGGTTGATTTCTTTTATTGCACCACCCTTCTCCCATCCCCATTTCCTTCCCACCTTCCATTTCATTACCGTCCCCCATCACATTAACTCTCCACTTACCAGATTTATGTTCCTGCCTCTTCCCCAGCCAACCCATATGTCATACACTCCCACCTACTGGTTGCCAGCCCAGTAGTGGCAACTCACAACTTTGGCTCTTAAGTCAGGCCCCTGCTTGCCAGCCCTCTAGTGGCAAGTCACAGCTATGCAGGTGGGGAACAGTCAGAGAAGGTTTTTAGCCTTAAGGTATAACTGCTCCAAACTTGAGCTAGCACTAACACTGATCAACATTTGAGTAGCTCAAAATGTAGTGTGTAACACAGCCATTATATTATATTGTGTATATTATCATGTGATTATATATCTATATTGATCTCTCTATATATAAAAAGAATAGATTAATAGTCTTTAAGGTTGGAAGGGATACTTAGAAGTTCTGGTTTAACTTCTTGTATATAACAGGCCATTACATTTGTTATTCTCTTATGTTAATGCAAACATTAAGTCAGTTAAAATGAAATAAGTCTGCACGAATGAGTATGAAAAAAATCAGCTTCTCGGAAATAAAAATAATTCTTGCAAAAAGACCAAAGCAATCAGTAGATATGAGATTTATAAATAAATAACTCAATAGAAAATATGTAGGCCATATAACTTATACCCACAGTGACATGTCTACATGTTTTCTTATTATAAACACCTTCAAGGGCAATGGGTTTCTATTTCACTTACTTCTGCAGTCTTTTTTGGTATGCAATAAATTCATCCCATAAAGCTTTGCAATCTGAAAGTTCGTTCTGCTGTTTGTGTTAAGGGCTCATACAGCTTACACCAACATACACCCTATCTAAGTACTAGTGCTTAGTAGCAGGAATTACATTTTTCCTACCTTCAAAAATAAGCATTTTAGAACCAAATAGAGTAATTGCTGCCTATGTTTTGAAATCTCTTTGACATATTTTATAAAGTGAGTTATTTGTTTAGTGATTTAGTAATTTGTCTTCTCACATTTTTATCAGTGACATTTATAACTATTTCCTTCAGTAAGTTTTTGTAGGATATGGTCAAAGTATATCTGGTGCCCCATGCAAACTTATTCTTATAGTCCTAACTTATAAACTCCTCATTTCTCTATTATTAGCTAGCACCCATTCCAAAGACTGTAATCAATTGATAACATACAAGGAAACAATATATAAATGTGTGTGTGTGTGTGTGTGTGTGTGAAATATACATAACTCTGAGGAAACTGCAGTCTTCTTGTGAACATCCTATTGCTTGGGGGAGGGAGAGATCTGGGTCCATTTTTGGCATCCAAAGCACACAAGGGGATCCTTGCAGCTGAATGGATCCACCTTTGCATAAATGAGCCTCTGCCTACACCAGTCCACCCAGGCAGATCTGACTACAGCAACTGAACATTGTTACTTAATCAGTACTGTCAACTCAGTATGTTTAAGGATTCCAAAAATAAATAGATTGGCGTAAAAATGTTTTTTTTTAATAATACCTTTTAAGCCCTCCCCCCCGCCCCATTTCTGTTATAATTTAATAATTTTAAGAAAAAAAACAAATATTCTGAGACTTGAATCTGAGAATCATTCTTGAAAGAAACAGAGGTAAAATGTTATTGTAGCAAGTTACACAAGGTTAGGTGTCATGTGTCTGTGCATACCCTCTGCTAGCCTTTACTATGCACTTCCATTTACTAAAGGAAAACAGTCGATTACCTGCCTTCCCCTCGCCTGGTGGTGAGGCATAATAATAGTTTCCACATAGATCCAAAAACCCATGATAGGTGCACTTGCATGAGTATATAGACTTATTTTGTATTATATTAAGGCACATGATCATTTGTCCATTCAAAACAAAGTTGTGCGCAGAGAGGGTTTTTTTTTTATGTCATACTATATGAATGAGAATGATGGAAGCTATTGGCATTTTAGTTGCTATCAGTTTTATTGTTCATGAGGAGGGAGATGTCCTGACTACAAAACATATGGACAGGCTTTTTTAATCTTACAGTGCTTAAAGGTTCTTCATTTTAGAAAGTACATTGTCATATGAAGTGATAAAGCATAATTCTTGCATTCACTAGAATATGTTGAATCATTATTGACGGGGCTCTGAAATGGAGATGCTCAAAGTGGTGTGCTGCTGAGATTGTGATTAATGACAGTTACCAACCTGGACTTTCAAAGTGACATAAAACTGATGGTAATCAGTGTTTAACTGTTGATGTGTGACACATAAAAATGGGGAAAATGTTAATACACACTGAGCTTCATTAGTAAATTAAACTTTAAAAAAATTAGTGAGTATTTTGTTTCTTGTGATGGGTTAATTATAGTACCTTACAGAATTTTCCTTCAGCAAGCCATTTGATTTTTTTTTTCCCTACTGAAATGAGTGGCATTGACAACCTCAGCTATTTTTCTCTCAGAGATCAGAATGGTAGAGTGGCTCTCACCCCAAAATATAGAAAAGGTACAGGAAGATGCAAATTTATAGAACATGTAGAATTTAGACAACACATTTCTTACTGTTCCAATCCCCATTTCTTCCAATCCTCATGTCAGAATGAAATTCCTTAACCAAGAAGCTCCCCTGACTTACATTTCTTTCTGCTCAGGTGCCTTGCTTGGTTTCCCTTATGCTCTGAGGCAGGATGACCTACTTTCCATTTTAATCAAGGATTGGAAGGAATTACAAAACACACACACATGGGTTGGAGAGCAACAGAGAAGGACTTTTTTGGCTAACAAGCTTTTCAAAATAAAATGGGGGCCCAGCATCAGAACAATAAAATGTATATAGTCTGTATCGTTTGTTATATGATTGGTTGCATTTCACAAAGCCAAAAAAACAGATTCACTTCACAAAGTCAACCATCATTCAGCTAAAACAATCAAATACAGTACAGAGCAGATATGCTAGTGGAGTCCTTTTGGATCCATTAAAGAAGTGACAGGAGTCCCATTCATCTCATGGGAAGTAGAATCTAACTCAAGCAATACAATAAAAAGAAGTGGTAATGGAAGTCCAAGAGCCAGCACAACCACTGTGATTAATAGGAAAAATATATCATTATACAAAATAATTCTTATCTAGGAGCAAATGAATAAAAGGAAAACATACAGTGGATAGCCAGTAAGCTAGCCAAATACCTTTGTCCTTTTGACACAAATATACAAATAGATAAATAAGAAAATAACAATAAAAACAATTATTTTTGAAAGCTTCTTTGCATTCATTGACAGGTCCAGCAAGTAAATTTGGCCAGAAAACTCTTTTTAGACTAAATGGAGATTTCCATATCTGAAAAAATCAGTCTTTTTGCTACCATGGAAACAAAAAGAATAAATCCCATGCAAGGCCTTAAAATACATATCGATGACAGCAAGGATAAAGAACAAGCTAAGAACAAAACTAAGTATTCAGAACAAAAGATGGGTTATCTACTATTTGCAATATGTGATTTTGGAGCAAGGGCTTCTCATTTCATGTCTCACGTTAGTAAGATTGATGGGCACATCTGAATTTAGAAGCAGAAGGATAAATGTCCCATATGTCTTGCCTTAACTCTTGTGAGAGTTTCATTTGTCTTGAGTTTAAGCAGCTGGGATTTAAGGGAAAGTTCTTCAAAAATATGCCTAGCAGTTAGGTTCCTAAATCCTCTTGAATATCAGTGACAGTTAGGCTCTATTTGTGTCTATGAAAATCTACCCCTCGATAAACATTTTTTTTCACTATTTTTAGACAGCAAAGTTACATCTGTATGATAGCAGTAACCAGACCTGCTGGAACCTTATCAGAGGTACGTATCATTGAGACATGCTCATCCAGATTCCCATTCAGCTTCATGCCTTCCAGCAATATAAAGGAGCCAAAACATGATCATTACTGCCAGCTAACAATTCTCCTGATGAGGGAGATCTCTCACTTAGCATATAGCTGATGGAACCAATTTCTGTGCTACTCATCTACTGAATCTTGTAAAAGGATATTTAAGAAGCAGCGAGTGGCTAAGGACCATTCTTTGCTCTCCTGATGTTCAAGTACTGCATAGTTTGGCAAGGTCCACGTGCTCTTCAGCAAGTTAAAATGTCTGCAAGTTTGCTACAACTCCCATTAAGGCTAAGACAATTCCAGACTAGTATTTAGAAGCCATAAATTGATTCCTGAGGGCCAACCTATAACATTCATGCCAAGCTGATACCTGGATGCAGATCAGAATCGGCATAACCTAGCTGTCTGTATTCCATAAACAACAAATAACCAATCTGAATGTTCACTGTAGAGAAAGTTGGTGCAGTAAAAAGTCTGCTTCGGTGTCCTTGGAAAATTATCAAGGGGCCCTGATCTGTGTGGGATCCCAAACCTTCCCTGCACAGCAGTGGCACCTCCCAGGGCCACCTGGGTGGGCAGCTAGCAGACAGGTGCTGCCCCAGCTTGCAAGCAGCACCCAGCCCAATCCTACTATTCCCTGAGCCCAAGCTGGGGCCGTACCCACCCAATAGCAGCCCACCTGGGCAGTCCCACGGAATGCTGATACCGTGGAAGGAGAGACTGGGGCCCTCCACAGCTCAGGGACTACTCGGCCTACTGGCAGCTTGATCCCCAGCTGCAGGAGACATGAGCTGGCTCCATGAAAAAAAACAAACAAACCAGGATTCGGTCTCTCACTGCTTCTGCCTTCAGCCTGCCTCTCCCATGGTTGGAGTGGAGGTGGGGGTTGGAAACAGCAAGCTGTCAAAGGCTGCAACATTACAAATAGCTTCATTGCAAACTATACTACATGCGGATGTGGTATAGTTTGCAACATAGCAAACTCATTTAAATCACAAAAAACTCCCATACGTGTACTGCATTAGGCAATTAAATTGCAAAAAATGGCCAATTTTTGTCCTGTGTTCAAGCACCCTGGGAGTCCAGTCCTGGGGATGGAAAATGCCTAGCTTCTTGCCCCAACCCAGGGGCTGTGTTTCTCCTACCCACCCACACCCTGACTGAGGTAATTTTAATCCCTAACCCCCACAACCCATGGATGGACAACGCACCCCATGGACCCTAACCCACCAACCCCTGAAGAGCTGTCAGCTCCTCTGATCCTGCTACTCTGCCCCCTCCCCCAACACCAATGTCTCCCCTGCAGACCCAGTAGCCATCCCTCCTAACCTGATTTATTTAGATCATGGTCCTGGAGTCAATGACCATGTGCAGTAGTGGGAACTGATCTATGATCACTTGGTTTAAAGTAAGCTGCATGATCATAGAACAGGCCCTAGGAATGTGTGCCTTTGATCCACAAAACATGTGAACATGTTTGGAGCACATCCCCAAAGCTGGGAAAGTCTAGCCACTTGCCCTAGCTCCAGGGTTGTTCTTTCCCTACTCTCCCCAGTCTTAACTGGATTATCTTTAGCTTTCCAGCTAACCAACTGCCCCCATGGATCCACTAGCTCTCTCCCAATCCTGCTCCTCGCTCATTCCCTAGGACTGACTTAGATTGTGTTCCCAGCACAGCTCTCCGTACTGGGAAATGCCTGTATTACCAGAGATCTGATCTATGATCGTACTGCTAAAGCAAGCTGAATGATCATAGAATGTGTCCCATGAGCATGTGCATGTGGCCTTAGATCCCATACTGAACTTCTACCCATATGTGTATGGGAGGAAAATAACACCGTATTGAGCCTAGTCTAAACATCTGCCTAGAGCTGCATGCTTTTAAGGCTACATGGAGAAACATTGTTCTCTTTATGTGACAGCTAATGCCTGACCAAAATAATATTCCAGATTTCATATGTTCTCAGATAGTTTTTATTCCAAATTTATATTGTTTTTCTGTAGCTTTTGGATTCAGCTGAACGTAAGGGATTCAATATAACTTCCATATTCTTGTTCTAGCAATGCCACTGGGACTTTGAAAGTAACAGCATGCTCTTACTTCAGCTATGAGATATGAGAGACTAGTGGTTGAACATTTTTATAAAACAATACATTCAATAAGTAGGTATTGACATGTGGCAGCAATTAGTTTATATTGTATTTATACTTTATGAGGAAGTTGGTTTTAATTTTGTTTCAGTTTCCATCCATTGCTTTATCAGAGCAACCAGAAAAGACTGAGAACTGTAGCTCTCCACTCCTGTGAAGAGAAAATAAATAGGAAAATATGTTATCAAACTTTTTTGTTGTCATATTCTGTTGTTATCCACACCAAACATTTCTTCAAGGAAGAATTTACCAAATAAGATGGAGGTCTAAGACTCCTTAGTCTGGTCTCTTGTTGTGCAAGTCTGTTCATTTCACGTGTTCATCTCACCTACCAGTATACAAAAAGAATATATTACTTTAGGTTTCTTGTGATGTTTTTGTGTAGAAAAGCTTTCACTTAAATAAAAATTGGGCAAATTATTTTTTTCCTACTTCCTTATGTGGACAAGGAGGGAAACACAACAATGTCCTGGTAACAAGCATTTATCAGAAAACCAAAATACTAGATAAATCAAAATAGGACAAACAACAGGAATCTTAATGCAATAAGGTGTGACATTGCTACTTTATGTAGCACTAGGAGCAGTGTGGCATCCTGCAGTCTCCAATTTGACTCCTAGACTACTCAACACAAAGAAATATTACCATACCTCACAGACATCTCAGGCATTAAACAATCTTGCTTAAACAAAACAAAGTGAATGAAACTAAATTAGATGCAATTTAAAGGTATAAGTTACTCCAAAGTATAAAAGTTAATGGTGTTTATTGGCAGACAGATGAGCACCACCACTAAGATAGGTTGAAAACTTCAGCTTGTGGCATGTAATGAAAAGTAAGAAAAAACAAACCAATAGTTGAAAATGAATAAGAACAGAAGGATGTGGTTCAAGTTTTTCCACTATCTTTATTGTAATAATGATTCGTTTTTTCAAACCTATTCTTGATTGCTGGCCTCTGATTAAAAAAATAAAAAGGATAAAGGAATAATCAAATTACCATTTAATACTTAATGTCTTTATGAAAATAAATACTTTAAATGTGTGGATTTTAATGCTCATTTGTAAAATTGGCACTATAATGCAAATCAGTTACCAGTAGTTCATGCACACATAATCCAGATTTGAAATGTAGTATGCTCCAGAACTACATCATTAACAATCTTTTTTGGAAAAGGTATCTGATTAGGGGTTGTGAACTTTCCAAATGAGCTATTAAAGTGATTTACCTTATTAGTCTTTAGTGGACATATTTATAGAGCCCAAATTCTGCTCAAATTTACACTAGTGAAAGTGCATTGGTTTTACTAGGAACAGAATTTGATTCAGTATATGTTTATGATGGTTTAATGCAGTTTGCTTTTCTACTCTAAGGCTTAGTACAGAAACTCAAAAAGCCCAAGGCAGAATTGATCTAAGTTACGTGGTTTCCTGTAAGCAGCATAGTTTAGATCAGTAGTGAACAGAAGACACATTTGCCCTTTGGCAGGGGGAAGGGGAAAAGGGGAGGAAATCTTGGTCTCCATGTGCCAAACTTCTGTTCTGTTATGGGTATAGACTGGTTTCTAATCACTTATGCTGGTAAAAATGTAATGATTGTACCTGGCCTAAGTACAAATAAGTGCATTAAAATGTCTAGACCAATGATTCTCAACCAGAGTGTGCAGACATGATTCTTAAGATAAACCAGATTTTTCAAATAAAAATCCATAGTGTTAAAACAAACAAACAAAAAAAAAAATCAGACCTGTTGTGATCTTCCTTTGCAACAGAAGAATTGTTGCATTATTTTTCTGTGGTGAAAAATCAAGCGGAACTAAGAACTGGCATTGTCCAGGGGATGCTTCGAGTTAAAGAGGGATGCCTTGAGTCTCAAAAGGTTGAGGACCATTGGTCTAGATAAATGAATGTTTATTTTAGAGTTATCAGAGTACTTTACATAGAGTTTAGCTATATGCCAATACAGACAGAATATGCAATTTCTCTTATATTTGTCAACTATCTATTTATAAATAAATATCAGCAATTAATGGTGGAAAAAATGGCAATTTCTTTTGGCTTTAAGAGAGAAAAGCACATTGTACATTCTATGGAAGTTCAGTATTAATACCATGTGATATTCATGGCTGAGAAAGCACTTTGACTTAATCTTTTGTTTTCCACTGTTGAAAAATTGGAGAAAATATCCTTTGAGGTGGGGTGAGGGCAGGATATTTCAGAACTGTTCTCAAACCACAAATACACTTGAAAATAAAAGTGTGTATATTTCCATCTGGCTAGTTTGGAGCTTTAAAAATTATTAATTTTAAAACATTAGAAACTATCTGAAATGTGATTTTTGAAAAATAGCATCATGGAGTTTCCTGATTTGGAGCTCTCAGTGCATTTCACAAATACTTTCTCCTTTGAAGCAAAAACATATTGACTCCCTCTCCTTACCCTCTCTGCTTTTCTCTCTCTCTGTAACTTTCCTTCCCAGGATTGCCCTCTCACTTGCTTATGCAACCAGAATTAGCCATTGTTTTGAGTACTAAATGTGCAGTCTTAATGTTCTCGATGTGTAGTTCAATGCAGTTTAATATTCAAATACAGATCTATCAACTCTGAACCTCCCTTGAAAAATGGGAACATCATGGCCTGCCTGATGATGACTGGTGGCATAAAAGTCCTGGGTGTATGTGATGTGGTATATATGCTTGAAGAATGTACTGATACCTAAACTACTAGGCAAATCTAAGAAAGAGCTGTTTACAATCTTCAGATTTTAATTGTTTTTTTTTACTATTTATATATGTTATACTATGTTATATATTTATCAGAAATTATTAGAAAGTTTGTTAAATTTTAGACACAATCTTTACTTTACCTCTTGTATAGCAAGACCAAATGAGCCTTGTGAGTTCAATTATACAGAGCTCAGAAGGAGAGAAAAATATTACCAACAAATAGTAGAAGGCTCTAAATTTCACCTAAGATTTCTATGCAATGTCAAGATTTTATGGTCCAGTATCTTCCAACCTGCCAGATCTAGGAACGATTGCTGCCTCCTGTTGGAAAAGAAGACTCTCAGCTTTCTAATGTGATAAAGCATCCATTTTAAACCTGATAGCTCATGAGATATTGAAATCTAAACCTGTCACTAGTCTAGGACTCAATATTAACTATCTTACATACCAGACTAGTGAGAAATTCTATATGCATGTGGGCAGTGGGGGTGATATGGAAAAAAAAAAAAAGACATTGAGGGAAAAAGAAAAAAAACCCACATTCTTTGGCTGTTAGGTTGTAAAATTTTATTTGAAAAGGTCATTTTTATAGAAAGTTACAAAGATACATTTAAAATGGAAGTGCCCTTAATGTCAGTCTTGACTACTGTGAAGCCTATCATATAACAGGACTATAATAGAGCAGGAACCTGTAAAATTTCTTGTAACTTTTGGTACCTGGCCTTGATCTTTATATTTTTGCCAGTTTGATGCCAGTTTGGAACTATCAAATAAAATAGAGAAGAGGAGGTTTAAAAATAGTGAGATCAGTTGAAAAGCAGTTTGTGTATTTAATAGGTTTATGCAAATCTGAAGTGCATCATTTAGAAGCTTAATATATTTTTTAATTGTTACATTTAAATTATGAGTGTATTAAATGTGTTCAAAGTAGCTCTTGTAATTTATGGATTGCATGCTTTAAAGGCTTTTGAGGAAAAAAAGTAACACTCATTCAAGTTAAAAGATTAACTATGTTTGTACTGGTTTGGTAGCAACCAAAACTTACCTAGTGGTGCTTGTTAAATGACTTACATGGAATAATTTGGGCTGTAGACAAGTATCTACATCATAAACATACTCAAAAATAATAATCAAGTATCATAATAAATAATAATCAACTTTTGTATTGATAATTGGAATTGACAAAACAAGTACTAATGGGAACGAAGTATAAAGTATGCCTATAGACATGGCCTTTCCAAGGCAAATTTGAAGTATATAGTCAGCAACACAGAAGACACTTTCTCTCGTAGGATACAACTATTCTATGAAAAGAAGTATAGTTCTGTGGATAAGACACTGGACTAGAACATGGGAGATTAGGGTTCAGTTCAAACTAATTCAGCACATGGGTGATCTGTGTTTAGACTTCCTTGGGCAAATCACCTTATCCATCTGTCCTCATTTGTAAAGTGGTGGTAGTAGTTTCTTATTGTCTAATCTAGTCAAAGTGTAAGATCCTTGAAATAGAGATTCTTCCAACAATGTCTTTAACAGTGCCTTGCACAGTAAGGATCTGATCTCATATGACATTACTGCAATATAGATGATGATGATGAAGTATAGAGGCTATCATACCTTGCATTGCCACTAAGCACCAAATCCATAATCTTCAACAAGTATTAAATTGACATTAAATTTAAAGCTAGATTAAATTTTAATGATACTGGTTTTGCTTATATGTTCTCCACTAACTGTTAACAATAAGTGCTAGTGCCTTACACAGTATCTTAGAAATTAATAAAGGCTATATTTATTCACCAACCAGTCTTTTCCTCATCCATCGCATTTAACAACAGTCACAGAAGTCCCTGACCTCTTCTTTAGCAACTGTTTAGAAATGCATGTTTCCAAGTAGACCACATAATCAATATATAAAAAGGAGAAAAATATCAGTTGACTGGCCTTCAACTGATAGGGCATAAGAAACATACTTCCAATACTGGAGCTATTTTTTATGAATCTTAACTAGTAGAGTCACACTTAAGTTTAAAACACTCTTTGAACACTCTTATTGATTTGCCTAAATATTTTCTGATGATATACTGTAAAAGCTCTGTTATGCAGCATCCCCCAGGAATGGGGGATGCCAGATAACAAAATATGCCAATTAATTGAATGGCCCAGGACATGGGGTTTATAGGTAGGTATGGGTGGATCATGGAGGGACTATGGGGGAGGGGACTGATCATCAGGGGTGGGTCCCCTGCCCCCTGCAGGGTGTAGCCCCCCTGCACAGCTCAATGACTACAGGGCCACATTCCCCCAGCAGGTGCTACAGCCCACTCAGCAGATGTAGCAGCACCTGTTGGAGTCACTGGGGCCTTCTGGCAGAGCCCCTACCCGCGCACAGAACATGGGGCAGCAGGAGGCAGCAGGGATTGGCCCCGGCCACCTGGCACCCACACTATCACTGCCCCATCACGCGGGTTCAACCTGGGTCAAAAGGGTACTGCATGGCTTTGTGCACTGTCAGGGAGCTGGGGCCGCTCAGGCTGAGCAGTGCCAGGCCCTGGGTGACAGGCAGGCTGGCTGCCAGAGCATCTCTGTGGAGGACCCAAGCTTCTGGTTGACTCAGGGCATGGCCCTGTACCATGCTCTGCCCCGCTTTTTTTGCCCAGGGTATTTTTTTGACTGCTAGATATCCAGGGATATCCAATTTTGCAGTGTGGGGAACATTTTTGTTCCTGCACGTGGAAGGGAATCAAAGCACTTTGAGATGCTGCAAGAGGCACGTGAATGCTCATCTGGATGTACCCATTAACTTTGAGATGAGTTGGAACAAAAGAAAGAAAATGGATGTAATCATGAGTAGGAACCTCCACAGCTAAAAACATGATGTGCTTCAGTTTGAACTAAAGAACCACTGACAGAAACACAACCATTTTGTTTATCATTGGTGAAAAGAAAGACAGAAATTGTAACTCCCACAGACTAGTGGGTTTCAGTTGTATATATTTTCTAGGCCTTGAAAAGGGGAATTGTTTGAGGGTGAAGTACAAAGGTATTTTATGCTTTCATATATATAGCTATATATGCTATTATTGACCTAAGTGGTTCCATCTGTAGTCATAATGTATGTGCTAGAGGAGTCAGGTAAAATTGAATAACTTGACCATGTTTACCAACAATTCTGAGAGTATAGATCAGCTATCAAATTAAGACAATTTCAGTTTGATCATTACAGACCTGCAAGAAGCTGCGTGCACAGAGCTGAGATATAACAGAGCAGGCCAAAAACCCCAAGCTACCCAAATGTTCAGTCACTAACACCACAGAAGAACAATCAAGTTGTTTTGATATTGGTTTCCTGTTACACTACATTGGTAAGTTGTAATGTGCATTTCAACTATAACATAAAATGTATTCATTAAAATATGTATTTATATTATATTTCATGTATTCACATTACAAGTATACAAAAATAAGAACTTTTAAGATTCACAAAAGTTCATATTTAATTGCTTGTAGGTAATAATTATTATTATGTAAAACAGTGTAATAAAGAAAAAAAAATGTTCCCAGTCATTGAATACTTGGATTAAGAGAATCTTAATCTTGTATTTAAGTTTGCAGCACTAGTTAGATATTACATATATAACAGGAAATACCCTTTTTCTGACAGAATAAAAATAAGACGTCGTATAAATCTACCAGTATACTATGTCTTTACAATTTTTTTTGGTAAAGAATATATTTTCTCTGAATTGGAAGGTGTATTCTACTTAAATTAATTGTGTGAGCTGATATATTCTAGTGAAAAACATTTCTTCTCTGAGTTGTTATGTATTCAGAAAATCATCTTACTCCTCACCTCCATGCTTATTTTTGTTTTCTTAATTCTCAGTACTTATTTTTTTCTCTTTCCAGCCATTTAACCTTTAACTAGCTTTGAGATATGCTACTTAATTATGTTCATGGTTGTGAAGGACCAGAGGCTTTTCTGTAGTTTGGCAAGACTGACCTTTTGTTGATTTGCCCCCTTCTCACTCTTTCTTTCTTCCTGTAAAATTGGTAAACTTATGTAAGCTGTCATGTTAAAGTGAGGGAGGAAAGAATAAAAACATTTAAACATTCAGCCTAGTAAAATGGTTCCTTCCTGCTTTCACAGCCTCAGTCAGCTGTACTCATCCTTAATTGCTTCGTACAGGTTGACTTTGAGCAATGGCGGCATGATAAAAAAAACAACAAAACAACAACCCACAGAGTAAAATACAGGTGATATTTAATGTTTACTAACCATTAAGCGCATAATAACTGGGGGGGGGGGGGTAAGACAGTTTTAACAAGCTGATGCTTCTCAGTATTATCCAGTCTTCTTAGTTTTAAGTTGAAAATGACAAATGTTACTTGCAATAAATATAAATGCATTTTTAAAACAGAAAAGAAAATACAAAATGGAAAAAGAAGGTAAAAGCATACTGAGACTGTCACCCATTTCATAAATCCTTTAATTAGCACTTCCTGGCTTTGTATATTCAGATCATGCTCAAAAACTACAATTATTTATTTGTTATTTATTTTATTCAATGTATATGCTGCTTTCCTAAAAACAGGCTCAGAGAATCTTACAACAAGAGGACAGAATCATTTTTAAAACAGGAGGATGAAGAAGAGAACAAAACAGCTTAAAAAGGAAACTAGAACATCAACATAAAACAGATCCCCTTTAAGCAATATCCCAGACTAGCTTTGTTTGCTAAATGCCTCCCCAAACAGGAAGGTGTAATAACCCCTTCAAAAGACATCTAGGCTCAAGCTCTAATAGACTTCAAGGAGTGGGACCTCAATAGCCTAGGAGTTACTGCTGAAAATGGCCTACCATGTGTTTTTGCTAGGCACAATTGGAGCATGCTGGTACTTGTAGGAGGTTGCTCTTGGCTGACCTTAGGGATCAGAATGCGGCATAAGGGAGAAGGCAGCGTCTCGGGACCCTTCTACACATCTGCAGGTGTGTGCCATGCATTAATGCAGCTGGGAGTTTTGTCAGCTGTATGACTCATAGCCATGGCAATGCATGGGTCTCTGTGTCCTATCAGGTGGAGCTTGCTACTTGCTAGTGGAGGGGGAACTCAGAATCACCATCCTGGGCTCCCCCTGCACCAGCAATGGGGTGTGATGAGATCTGATGCTAGATCTCATAATCATTTCTCCTGCCATGCATGTGTGGTATGGCAGGAAGTGAGATTCTGTTGAGTGCTCATCAGATCCTATCATGCTTTAACATCAAGGTGAACATTGAGGGTCCCTTAGATATGTAGGGACTAGACCACTTCATGCCTTATAAAACCAGCACCTTGAACTGTGCCTGAAAAGCTACTGAAAGCCAGTGCACAGGCATTTATACACATACCTTTTCATCCCATGATGCAGCGGAGATCTGGTGGGTCAGAGCAGACTTGATTAATTGAGTCTGCTCCTCATGCAAACTGATGCACACTGCTCTGCTTTGCATGCAGTTGTATAAGCGGTGAAATGTGTGTCAGCATGCAGAAAATGGTGGCAGTGCACTTTTGAACTAAAACACATTGGAGGTGTTTTAGTTCAAAACCACGCCACTGCCATTTTCTCAGTGCTGACATGCATTTCACTGCTTTTACAACTTCGTGCACCACAGTGTTTTTTAAAAGCGCCTCGTGCTGAAGCACAAACATGTTTACAAATGCCCTGAAGGACTGGAATTGTGCGTTGCTGGTAGGATGACTTTATGGGACAATGTAAAATCCAGGCGGCTGCGGCTGCGGCCTGCCCTTCCCTCCCTACCTCCGCTGCTGCAGGATGCAGGGACTCAACCTACTAATGACCCACTGTTCTTTACTTCACAGGTGTTAACAATCACCTGTGAAGTAACAATTAGTGTTAATAGGGCTTCCTATTCCACAACTCCTGCCACTCTGCCTTCAATGCCCTGTGCCCCATTCCCCATGCCTGACACCTGGGACACTCATTTTGATATTCACTGGCTGGCTGGGACCAGCGTTGGAAATATGGGACTGTTCCAATCAATAGAGGATATAAGGTCACCCTAATTCTTGGTGACCCACTATTGTCAGAAGGTGGGCTGCTGCATTCTGCACTAGCTGCGGCTTCCAGGTAACTAAGGGAATTTCCATGTAGACCACATTGCAGTGAGGTTTGATGATTTTTCACCAGATAGAGCTAGTGAAAGGCACTTTTAGCCACACTTGCCACTTGGAGATCCAAACACAGCAGAGGATTTGAAAGCTGCAAATCTGAGTGACAAGGGTGTCCCAATTATCCCTAAGTCATGGGGTCTGCCCATCATCATCACCTCTTGTTTGGATTTCATTTCAATTGGTTCACATACATACAATTCTCAGTTGTATTATGGATGCTATAAAACAAGATTGAGCAATTCCACTACACAGGGAATTCTGCAACCATTGCCTACATAAAGTGAGAGAGGTTGCTGCATTTTGGAGTCATCTCTTTTCATAGATTCATAGATTCATAGATTCATAGATGTTAGGGTCGGAAGGGACCTCAATAGATCATCAAGTCCGACCCCCTGCATAAGCAGGAAAGATTGCTGGGTCTAGATGACCCCAGCTAGATACTCATCTAACCTCCTCTTGAAGACCCCCAGGGTAGGGGAGAGCACCACCTCCCTTGGGAGCCCGTTCCAGACCTTGGCCACTCGAACTGTGAAGAAGTTCTTCCTTATGTCCAGTCTAAATCTGCTCTCTACTAGCTTGTGGCCATTGTTTCTTGTAACCCCCGGGGGCGCCTTGGTGAATAAATCCTCACCAATTCCCTTCTGTGCCCCCGTGATGAACTTATAGGCAGCCACAAGGTCGCCTCTCAACCTTCTCTTGCGGAGGCTGAAAAGGTCCAGTTTCTCTAGTCTCTCCTCGTAGGGCTTGGTCTGCAGGCCCTTGACCATACGAGTTGCCCTTCGCTGTACCCTCTCCAGGTTATCTGCATCCCTTTTGAAGTGCGGCGCCCAGAATTGCACGCAGCACTCCAACTGCGGTCTGACCAACGCCCTATAGAGGGGAAGTATCACCTCCCTGGACCTATTTGTCATGCATCTGCTGATGCACGATAAAGTGCCATTGGCTTTTCTGATGGCTTCGTCACACTGCCAGCTCATGTTCAACTTGGAGTCCACTAGGACTCCAAGATCCCTTTCCACCTCTGTGCCACCCAGCAGGTCATTCCCTAGGCTGTAGGTGTGCTGGACATTTTTCCTCCCTAGGTGCAGCACTTTGCATTTCTCCTTGTTGAACTGCATCCTGTTGTTTTCTGCCCACTTGTCCAGCCTATCCAGGTCTGCCTGCAGCTGTTCCCTGCCCTCCGGCGTGTCCACTTCTCCCCATAGCTTTGTGTCATCTGCAAACTTGGACAGAGTACATTTCACTCCCACGTCCAAGTCGCTGATGAAGACATTAAAGAGTATCGGTCCAAGGACCGAACCCTGCGGGACCCCACTGCCCACACCCTTCCAGGTCGAGACCGACCCATCTACCACGACTCTTTGGGTGCGACCCTCTAGCCAATTCGCCACCCACCGGACTGTGCAGTCATCCACCTCACAGCCTCTTAACTTGTTCACCAGTATGGGGTGGGATACCGTATCGAAGGCCTTCCTGAAGTCCAAGTATACGACATCCACCCCTCCCCCTGTGTCTAGGCGTTTCGTAACCTGGTCATAGAAAGAGACTAGGTTGGTCAGGCACGATCTGCCCGCCACAAACCCATGCTGGTTTCCCCTCAGCATAATTTGTCCTGCCGGGCTGTCACAAATGTGAGCCTTGATAATTTTTTCAAATACTTTACCAAGGATGGAGGTGAGACTGACCGGCCTATAGTTGCCCGGGTCCTCCTTCCTCCCCTTTTTGAAAATGGGGACCACGTTAGCCCTTTTCCAGTCCTCCGGGACTTGGCCTGTGCGCCACGAGCGTTCAAATATTCCCGCCAGTGACTCTGCAATGACGTCGGCCAGTGCCTTCAGCACCCTCGAATGGAGCCCATCCGGGCCTGCCGACTTAAAGGCATCCAGTTCTTCCAAGTGACTCTGCACCACCTCAGGATCTACACTTGGAAGTCTGGCGCCTTGCTGCTGCCTCTCTACAACCCCAGTGAGAGACTTGTCGTGCCCCTCGCTTAGGAACACTGAGGCAAAGAACTCGTTGAGGAGTTCAGCCTTGTCCCCCCTGTCTGTCACCAATTGCTTCTGTCCATTTAGCAGGGGTCCTATTCCTCCCTGGGCCTTCCTTTTACTCCCTATATATCTAAAAAACAATTTCTTGTTGTCCTTTACTTGGGTTGCCATCCTCAGCTCCATGGTAGCTTTGGCTCTTTTACATATCAGTTTTGTTTGACTGACATGTATGTATGTAGGTAGGTAGGTAGGTATGTATATAGGTTGCTACTTCAAAGATTTTCAGTATTGTTTAGGAGAGTCTTAGTTGTTAATTGTTATTAAGATCATTTGAATTTCTCTCTGGTTTGGAATGCCACCTGCAGAGTTTGGTATGGTACCTTTGATATATTTACTATAAGATGTTTGTTTCTATTTCTCTTATATGCTATGTGTTTATGTTTGCTAATTGGCCTACAATGCTGTAGGTGTAGCCAGAGGCACCTGAGGTGCATCAGCAACATCTCAAAACCAAGGAGGTATACACTCAAACTTTTTTTTCTTAGTTTGGAAGGGACCATTAGAATAGTAGCTGAAGCAGTATCCATAAAGGTGTTATTCAGAACATGCACAGAGAGGAAGGGGGTCAAATAAACCTTTTCACAAAGCTGAAACTTTATACAACTTCAGAAGAGAGCCTTTGATGAAGAAGGCATCTCTTTCATAGATTTCATAGACATTACGGCTGGAAGGGACTTCGGAAGAACTTTGGGTCCAGCCCCCTGCCCAGCCCCTGGGTCATAAGATCCCAGCCAGATAAACATCCAAATTTCTCTTGAAGGTGTTCAAAGTAGGTGCTTGAACCACCTCCAATGGCAGGCTATTCCAGACCTTGGGAGCTCATACAGTAAAGAAATTCTTCCTTATGTCCAGCCAGAAACGGTCTTGCAAGAGTTAATAACCATTAGACCTTGTCATCACTTGGGGCGCTCTGGTGAACAAATGTTCCCCCAGATCCTGGTGGACACCTCTTATAAATTTATAGGTGGCCATCAGATTGCCCCTGAGCCTGCACTTTTCCAGGCTGAAGAGTCCCACAGCTATCAGCCGGTCATCATAAGGTCTGTTTGCCTGACCTCTGATTATGCACGTGGCTCTTCATCCTTTTTGAATTGTGGAGCCCAAAACTGGACGCAGTACTCCAGCTGCAGCCTCACCAAGGCTGAGTACAAGGGGAGAATGATGTCCTGGGATTTGCCTGAGAAGCATCTATGGATGCAAGCCAGCATTTTGCTCACTTTACTAGCAGCAGCATCACATTGAAGGCTCATGTTCATCTCGCGGTCAATCATGACCCCCAAGTCCCTTTCATCCATAGTGCTAGCCAGTGTAGCACTGCCAAGCTTATAAGGATGCTGCAGGTTTTTCTTCCCAAGGTGGAGAACCTTGCATTTTTTGGTGTTAACATCAGGTTCTCTTCCGCCCATTTCCTGAGCCTGTCAAGGTCAGCCTGTCCTCAGGTGTGGATGCTTTACCCAAAACTTTGGTATCATTGGTGAACTTGGCCAGTATGCTTCTGTCTCCAATGTCCACATCATTAATGAAGATGTTGAACAATATGGGTCCAAGGACAGAGCCTTGAGGGACCCCACTGGTCACAGGGCACCATAACGATTGACTTCCATCAACCACCACCCTCTGGGTTTGACCACAGAGCCAGTTTCCCAGCCAGCAGATCGTGATGGACCCAAGGCCACAGTTGGCCAGTTTTACCAAAAGGTGATCATGGGATACCAGATCGAAGGCATTTTTAAAGTCAAGATAAATGACATCAATCTCCTCTCCCTTGTCCAGGTGATAGGCCACCTGATCATAAAAGGAAATAAGATTGGTCAAGCAAGATCTACAACAAACCCATGCTGGCTATCCCTCAGGATGTTGCCATTGGCCTATCCCGTGACAAATGCTGCAAATGCTATCTTGCTACATAGAATGAAATTGACAGACTGCCCATCAAGGGAGACTGATCTACATGAGATGTTTCATAAACTGGGGCATATAGTACAATAGAGAAGAAATATACTATGTGAAATGATGTTTCAGTGTTACCTTTACAAAAATGTTTGGTTTAGAAAACTGGCCTACTGTTTAACTTTTGCATGAGACATCTTGACACTTTAACAAGAAAGGGTAATAAGACAATTGAAACAAGCATGTGGAGCCTGGGTACACCCAAGGGTGTGCCCTATTCTCAAGTGGATGGGATGGGTAGGCAAAAGGGGGTGCTGTGAGAGGGATGCCAGAATGTCAAGCAGATCCCTCTTTCTTCTATAGAGTTAGCTCAAGCCCAAAGTTCTTAACTATATACAATTTATTGAGTTATAATATACATAATCATAAAACTAAATATCATATACATATATTTAAACCGTGAACATTAACCAATCACCGAGGTCAAACCCTAAATAATACTATTTACCCATCACAATAAAACATTTCAATTGCAAAAATATAAGGTGCAAACAGGAACAATCTTAATAACACCTATTCCTTAATATAGTCCCTGACCCATGAGAAGAAATAGTTCTGCTTCCAATGGGGTCCCTTGTGGGGGGAGTGTCCAGGAAACACCATGGGCCTTAGGGCCTTGACTAGGTGCGGGAAAAGGGGCTTCTCACCCAGCCCCTTCTCTGGGCTTGCCCGCCCCAAACGTTTTTCCCCTTTGGGACCCAAGGGCCTAATGACTCATGCTGCCTCAGGTGGCAATGATCAGGGCACAGGTCATTGGGGTATCCTCTAATTGAGCACCTCTCCAGGCCTCTCCTGCACTGCTGGACTCCTCCCCACCCTATGCCCTGCTCTGGGCACTGAGGGCTTAGCTCCTCTAAGCTGCTGTACTACTGCTGCTAGCTCCTGGGTACTAGGCCTCACACAGCAGCACTACTATTTCCCCATGCCCTGACTCAGCACTGAGGGCTCTTTTAGCACAGGCTGGGCCCTTCAGGCTCTGGCCATCTGTCCTTGGGTGGCTGACCCAAACAGCTTCTGCTGCTCCCTGGCTCCACTCCCTCGTGTGCCATCCTATGCACCGTGTGGCCTGCAGGCCCTCTGGGGTTGCAGGCTCAAGTCACTGCTTGCAGCTCCCAAAGCCTGGGCTCCATGCACTGAACCACAGACCATGATGGGCCCGAGTGGTCTCACACCACTCCCAGAGCCGGGTCTCCATGCACTGTCCCTGTGCATCTGCAACACTCCGAGCAGTCTTGCACTGCTCCCAAGGCTGCTCCTCTAGTGGCAGCTTCAGGAGTTTTGGGCCTTTTGCCCACTGGGGGAGAGCTCCCCAGTTTTTCTTGCTCCACTCTTCTTGAGTCCCATGCTGCATCTCCCCTTGTGCTGGGCATGCATCTCCTTTTATACACTCCAGGGCTCCGCCCCTGAAGTCTTCCAGACCTGAAAGTTTACAGTCTTCAGTGGAGCTCTTCTCCCCCTCCCCTCAGGAAAGGGGCATGACTTTATTTCTCTTGCTGCCTCCTGATTGGTGGATGGGCTCCACCAATCAAAACAGCAGGATCTGAAAGGTGAGCCTGCTACACATGTAACATTAGCATTCTCATAACAGGCATAAAAAATGTCTTACTAATCCTGAAGTGGAGACCTGAATGAGATAAAGGGACCTGACACTGTTAGACATGGGATAGAGTTCCAGGGATTGTAAGAATGAAAGATTTTGAATTTTGCTTTATACAAACACTAATGGCAAAACATATTCTGTCTAGCAAGTCTGTTGAGCCATTGCCCACACCTGGTTTAGTTCTGATTTATTGTCCTTTATCTTGATTTGAAATATTATTTAAGAGAATGGAACTGGTCACTTCTATAATATTGGCCACAAGCAGGATTTTCAAGTGAGAAGAAAACCAGAAGCAGTATTGCCAAATTTGTGTATTGAAAAAATATATCATGAGATTTCCTGAAACAACTTTATGAAGATCTTTATCTGTCTTCTAATGTCTAAAGTTTTACCTAAAAACATATCTGAGTTTTTAGGGTGAAAATCAGCAGTAAATATTGTTCACTGCCCCTGCCTATCACTGTTCAGAGTGTACTACCTTTTCCTTCCCACTGCTTCCAGAGTGAAAAAGTAATATTCTGTCCAACTTCTATTCCATTACCATTGTTCTACTCCTCCTTGGCCTCCTGCCTCCATATATGTATTTCAATCCAAATCACATTTTAGAGTCGCTCTATTGCACCTTAGTTCTTGTGTCCTAGTGTCCATTCTAGCTCCTCTGTGAACCCTAGAGTGGTAACCATTTTGTCTCTTGGGTAGGGCCCTAACTTAACTGAAAATTACCAGCAAGGCTATTATCTTCATTGAAGATATTCACTTCAATAAGTGTACAGACTAGGAAAATGTTACACATCTTACTACTTTCACACCCATTGACAGTAATGGTAAATAGTTAGCATTTTGAATAAGGGACATTTTATGAATCAGCAGCCTTTCATCACAATTTTCTGAAACAGGCAAGGAAACCAAAATTACTAAAACAGTAATAAATCACAAGAGTTGGCAACGGAATATAAATTTGATGTCATAGAGAGGTGAAAGTATTAGTTTGAGTGCTTTGTCAAAAACACAGATAACATTGGGAGTTTTTACATGGTCTCTGGGGGTAGAGGGAGGGGGGCTTGAAGTAGAGCAGCTTTGAGAGCTGCTCTTATTAAAGCACCCTCAGCCCTCAGCTCCCCATGCTTCAAGGTGATTGCAGGGGTGCTTTAACTCATTGAACGAGCTTTTAAAGCACCCCTGCCACCATTTTGGAGCATAGGAACCCTGATACATGAGCTGTGGAGGCTGGCTGGAGTGTGTTAATTAGCATGGTCCAGCAGAATCAATTAAACAAGTCTGCTCCAATGCACTGTAATAACAGCATATCAGAGTAACCTCCCAGCACATCTACAGGCACCATTTAAGTCTATTTCAATGTGTCCTGTGGTAGAAGCAGCCTGATCACAGCTATTAGAAATACCAAAAATGAAACTAAAGACAAGAAGAAAGGTCAGATATTAGGCAACATGGAAAACATGAAGGCATAGGTGATGTGTGTGGGGGGTGGGACATGTGCTCCCCACCCCGAGATTGACCTTCTCTGGCCAGGGAGTGGGGGCACTGGCTGGTGCCCCCCCTGAGATTAGCACCATCTGGGGAGTGGAGGTGCTGAGAGAAGCTCTGGTGGCACTTCCAGTTTTGCAGATCAGCTGCTGGGGGACCGCCCCCAACATCGGCTCAGTTGGTGATAGGCTGCTGGTGCCCCCCCAGAGTCAGGACACACCAGTCACCCATGCCCAAAGGAATATGCCCTGGGAATCTTACATTCTAAGAAGAAGATAGAAAAGAATTCAAACAAAGAAATGCAGGTGAAATCCTGGTCCAACTATCAGTAGTGGTAAATTCTCATTTGCTAGCTTGAGGCCCAGGTTTCTACCATGTGTGACCTTTCTAGGTCAGATAATAACAGGCAAAGGACAGTAGGTCAGCCATGTTCACAAACCATAGAAGAAACAAGACAGACAAGAAGAAGGATGGCAAAATCAGTCTAAAGGCCTGAAAGAAATGGGTCCAGAGGAACAGACCATTACATTGCTCCAAGAAGAGTCAGAAAAGTAAAGTGGATCATTCAGAGGTTTCCTATAAAAACTGCAGGGCCACTAGTGACTCCTCACTATTATACAACAGCAGGTTTTAGAGTAAATGAAGGAGCCCAGCTATGCTGGGAAAGAAAAAGAGAAAGAAGCCTGCAGGAAAGAAGCAAGATGGAGGTGCTTCAGATTTCCATTTGTGAAATAATTAAATATCATTGGAGGCCTCTGAAGATCTCCTTAAAGTTCTGGGTTTTGTGTAAACTCAGCACCACTAAACTAAACACTAAAACAAATCTCTCTGGTTGTCTTTTGGTGTGTTCTAAATACAAAAAAAGGGCTAGCCTTCTTCACTGAAGATTAAAACTGGAAGATGTCACTGGGCATGTCTACATAAGATTTTTCCTGCACAGTTGACTAATTAGCTGCACAGTAAACATCTCTCATCTACATGTGTGCCCTATTTAGGCTAGAGCAAACTAATTTACTCTGCTGCAGGACAGTACTCGCAAACACAAGTATTAGACTGTTGCAGTGTTTTTTACTTCTCAGCAGTGCTTATGTAGATGCTGCCCCAGCCATCCCCTCCACAGCACTTTGAGCCAGGGGGTGGAGCCCCAGGCTGGCAGGCTGATCCCCCAGATCCCTCACAGCTGGGGCTGCTCTTCCCCAGCATAACATGCTGTGAATTCTGGGGGCATGTGAAGACATGTACCCGGGAGAAATATACTTTGAAGCAATAAGCTCCAGAGTTTAATCATATGCATTGATATGTACAATTACATGCATCGACGTTTGGTTCCCTGGAAACAGTGCACCTTGCACTGCAGCTATTTGTCCCCAGGGAACGCTTGTGCCATGCACACTTTGGCATGCAGCAAGTTATCACAAGGCAGTAGGAGAGGCTGGACCCAACACTGTGCTGGCCCCAGCAGCCCTACCTGGGATCCTGGGGGCCTCCTGGGGCTGCAGCCACACTGATCCTGCCAGGCATAGCCTGGCCAGCAGCCATAGCATAGCTCTGGGCAGCCCAGCTTTGCTTTTCAGCAGTGCATGCTGCCCAAGTGTGCACTGCTTCAGTTTTTTTTCCGTGGTTTCTTTGACCTCTGGATATCCAGGGGTCCAAAAAACCCACAGAAAAAAAATGGAGCAGCACACGCTTGGGCAGCATGCCCCTGCAGTGCAGAGAACACTGGACTGTGTGGTATGTGGCACTGCAAAAGTGTTTGTGGCACCACATACTGCATGGCTGCACTCGTCTGGATGTGCCCACTGGATGCAAAGTTAACCAGCCTATCAAGTACCCCAGAATATTAAAGATAGAAGTAGGGGAAAATGGGTGAAATGTTTGTTATAAATCTATAAGGGAATGGATTTCTACTGCTGACATTTAGCTTTTAGTTCTAATGAATGGTTCTTGTTCTGAAAGACCTTTTTTTTTTTTTTTTGGTGAGTTGATGTCAATAATAAATGGACATTTTGGGACTGTGCTAAATACATGGCTACTAGAGGAACCTTCTGATAAAATTTCTGATCTATTGGTTTTGGCATTATTGATCCAATTTTTGTTATCAATTTGAATAGCATCACAAGAGCTGAATCTTTCTTGTTGTCACCTTACCGAGGTCTGGCCTTTGTCTAATCTCCAAAAGACAGGTACAATAGTTCAACACGTGTTACTCTATATAAGTGATTTGATGGAGAACTTAGTAGGATTGATGTATTTAAGACTAGAACTTTTTCCCATTCCTAATGCTGCCTTTGGTAATATCTGCTATCATTCATTACATATGGAGAGTCACTGAACTTCACTTAGAATCTCATTTATTTACTATAACTTTGCCATGGATTTTCTTTCTTTTGCCACGTAACAGCCACCCCTTCCCAAATCCTCCTCCACCCTGACAAATAACACCCTATATTTCAGATACATCTTAATTCAGAAGTAATGCATTCTAGGCATTTTGAAGGTTATTTTCTTGCAGTGGATTTAGAATGAGCAGACCATGAAGCAGAAGCCTGCTCATCAGGGATCCCACTGACAGTCAATGAGGCTCTGTATATGTGCAAATGTCTGTCCACAGAGATTTCAGGCAGGACCAGAACAATAGATTTCAGTGACTTCATTCTCTAGTTACCATAGTATAAGAAATAAAGCTTAGGGCTACTACAGTGTATACTTGTTAACATTTTAGAGAATAAACAATGTTACCCTTTATACTCTCCATACAATCTCTGTGGGATCTGCTGCAATGTGTTAATTATTTCAGAACACAAATATTTGATATTTACTTTCTTCAGGACATAAGAAACAGTGTACTAAGTGATTTAATTAGGAATTTATAGAAAAGGAGAGTAATCCATATTGTGCATAGCTAACTGGATTACTAGGTAGATTATTACTGAAGATGGCCCCAAACAAAAAGATCAAATTTCAAAACTTAAAAAATATATATTTTGCAAAAAAAAAAAAAGACCTAGTTTTCAGTCAGCTCAAAGTAATCTTCTTCTCAAAGCACACTGTCCTCAGATTTTTATTTTGCCAGACAATGACTAAAGTAGAAATATAATATGAAATAAGCATTTTACACTATGAAATATTATCTTTAAAATGCTTCCCATTTCACTTAGTGGCATTTGTATTTTTATTTGCTTTTTTCCTTGCCATCCTACATTTCTTTCATTTCTTTACTACTCCTTAATGCAATTTTGCTTCAGTTTCTATCTGCTTGTTGACCTAAGACGATTATAGCAAAACATGTCCTACTAGTACTACCTCTGCTTCAGCAGCACAGATTCAAATGACATAATGCAGGGGTGCTCAACCTCCAGTCCATAGGCCAGATCTGAGCCCTGGCACCATGTTATCTGTCTTATGGGCTCCTCATAGTCCTGTGTACTAGGTCAATTGCACAGGGCAGCATGGGTCCTTGGTTCTAGCACAAAAGGCTGGATGGAGGTGGTTTGCGGGCCTGGGGATAAAATGTGATTATGTTGCAGAAGCTTTACTTCCTTTTAGACTGTCACTGAAACTACGGAAAAAAAAAAGGGAAAAAAAAGCAAAGAATAGAAAGTTAGTAGGCCTGAGGCTTTCAAACACATGCATCCCTTTGGGATTTTTTTTTTCTATTTGTTTTTCATTGTTTTGCTTTTGTCTTAATAAGGATATTTTTCTGTATGCATTCAATATAAGGGTGAAAAGGATACTTCTCTCCTTGCACTGAAATATGTTTAAATGTTTATATAATTCATTTTTGTCTGCTCAGAATCAGATCAGCCTTCTTTTACTTTTTCTCTCCGTACGTGCTTAAGTCAGGAATACTCTATTTAAAAGGTCTGCATTAACACCAAAAAACACTAGCAGCCTGCAGAGGGCCTGAGGAAACATGAATGGCAGCTGCACTGATACCACAAGCAGGAAATAAATTAGTACCTCATTTATTGTCAAAATGGAGCATATGGGCAGCATGGTGTGTTGTCATCAGACCAGGGTGTTAATTAAAGCAAACATAATCTATTTGTAGAACAGCAGAAGTAATGTTTTTAATATTGACAAATCTATAACACCCACTAAAGACTTTTTCAAGTTTGGCACTGAGAATCTATCTGTGACAAATTTAGAGCCCCATCTCGTGGTCTTTAATCACATGTGTTAATTAGCAACATTAAGATCAATGGGACAGCATGTGTGAGTAAATGTTCACTGTTCCTCTCTCCTATATTTGTCTGCAAAGCCTTACAGTTGCAAGCACTGCGTCCCACTCTGCAAAGTTTTAATTGCATGAGTGATTCTTAATCACATAGGTAGCTTTATTAGTATCAGTGGTATTTTTCAAATGAGTAAAAGTGTGCAGGATTGTGATCATAATACATATATTTCATTAATCACATATTGAGAGGAAATGCTGGATACAGAGAAATACGTCCCATATACTATGAAGATATGAGTTGCTTATATCAAATAGATTTTTCATAAAAGGCTCAAAGTACCTACAGTAGCACCTGAGACCTCTGAGATAAACTGTAGAGGAAGTGGATAATAGAAGTACTTAACTTCCAGAATATCACAAATTTATTCTGATGTTATCACCTTTCACTTTCAAAAACAAATGATACCATATTTATTTGATTATAAGCCAACCACCACCAATAATTAGATTCTATATGGAAAATGTACACATTTGTTATAATTTGCCAGATACAGAATCTAATTATTGGAGGTTTGCATTGAATTTGTCCCACTGCAGGGAAAACAAATAGTAGGGAAAACAGATCTGGGGAAGGGGTCAAGATGCGCCCTTGTCCAAAGCTCTACCCTGTTGCCCCCCCACCAGCAACATCTTCATCCTGCAGCCCCTTCTCACTCCTTCTTTTACTGTGAGACCTTGCTCTCCCTGAACACATGGATGTGAGGGGCAAATTTGAAAACACTGACCTTGAAATAAATATGCCTGCAATTATTTGCATATAGGCAAATTACTACAGGTAATCATAAACCTGGCTCATCCAGAATTGGTTCATTTTGCCTTGATTGAAACTGCTTCTGGTTTTCCCACAGGTTCTCTATGAACACACTTTTAAGCAGCACTTTAATATCTACTTACATATGGTACAAACTGGGAATTTCTACTTTTTTTTTTTTTGGCTCTGGGGTGGGTTTACTCTAGAGTAAATCATGGCACCAGTCTGTTCCTGCTTCCTGGGGCCTTGCATCGACTCCCTAGCATCACCAGGGGAGATGGAGGTGACAGCCACAGCTGCCTGCAGTTGGTGGCCATGTTTAAAAGGTAGTTTTTCATACTGCTCCCAGGCCACCTGCTTCCGTCGCCTAGAGCAGCATGCAGAGCAGCATGCAGAGCATGGTAGCAGCACGTGGTGGCTCTGTCACCACAACTTCTGCTGGCTGCACCACAGCTGCTCCAGCCCCTGGCCTTGACAGTGATGTCTACCACCTTGGGCTCCTGTTGGGCCCAGTGCTGGTCCTGCTGGCCCACCATGGGGACTGCCTCAGCCCTAGTGGCTCTGCTACACCATGTGGCCACCTGGCCTGGCTCCCTGGCTTCCCTGGATGATGTGAATATAGTGGCTCAGGAAAACATATCAATTGAGAGGGTACTGAAGCATACTGAGGACTACGGTTAAGTATCATGGACAACATTAAATTATATGAAAAATATGTTGAAGTGGTGGGGAATTGGGAGAATTTACAGAAGTCTGGGCTGTGGGTGGTTGAGGGTGTAATCAAGATCTTGGGAATCTTAAAGGATGCTGAAGGGAAAATAACAAAGGCATGGGAGAACTTAAAGATATGAGTGAAAGAGATATTGTGATTTTAGAGTGGTAGACCATTATTTTTCAAGGGTAAAATGGCTGTGGTGAAAACAGTACTCTTGCTGATCATTCTTGACATAGGAATGGTGTATGTACCATCATGGCAATGGATAAGGAGGGTACAGAGTCAGATATGCATTTTTTTGTGGGGGAAGTAAAAGAGAAAGCATAGCCAGAATGGAGCAATACAAAGCCAGGGACTTAGGAGGTTGGGGAATGCCTGATTTGGAAAGCTTTGTATATATTTACCTTGTATCATGGCAGGCAATTTGTTTCTGGTGGAGGGCTGCTTCCCAAGTTTTGGCAAGCCATTGAGGGCTGCAAGGGTAGCCCTGCCCCTTGACAGGTGCCCTGTTCCCTGGTTGCTGTCTTGGGACCAGAAGTCTTGGCCCCTAACCCCTGAACTTTGCCACCAGAAGTCGCTCCCCTTGCCCCCGGCAGTATTCCTTTCAGCAAGTGGTTTTGTCATCTCAGAGTGAGAAAAATCCAAATTACATACTAAAAATCAAACGTGTACTACAACATTCATTAATTTCATTTCAAAAAATATTTTTGTCCTGATTTACATGTGTTTGTGTAGTTTACATAGAGGTGATTTTACAGTAGCTTAAATGAAGTCATACTCCTGTATATTGTGGTGGGGTGGTGGGGTATGGGCATGGGTATGGGGTTTGTGGGGGTTGGATAGGCAGGGAGTGTGGGTGTGTGTATGTGGGGTTGGGGAGCATGTGGGTATGTGTGGATGTGTGGTGTGGTTGGGTATGGGATTTATAAGGGGTTGTGAGTGTGTGGTGGAAGAGTGACTGGGGAGGGTTGTGGCATGTATGGAGGAGGAGGGTTTGTCTACAGACCCCACCCCCAGCATCAGGCAGAGCCCCTACAAACACTCCTCCAAGCCTGGGCTATGCCACTCCTGGCCTCAGGACACCAGCAGAGGCCCCACACTCCTGCCCAGCTGTTGCTGTGCTCTGCACAGCACTTGCTACCCCTTCCCCCCACCTTCCAGAGTCATTTCTTCACTCCCCACTCTGCCCACCAGCCGCTCCAGCACCACCTGGTACCAGGCTGCATCACCAGAACTGCAGGGGTCAGCCTGGCCTGGCCCTGAGAACTGGAGTGATTGCCTGTGGTCCTTCCCTTCCTCTCTCCCCCCAGCATTCTTATCTGAAATTCCCTCCTGCTCAAGGAGGCAGGAACAGCCCCAGGGCCCCAGGCCAGAAACCTCTGCTAGGCACAGGCTTCTGGATGGGGGTGGGGGAGCCTGGTGCTGAGACTGGGAGGGAGGGGTGGGGCCTGCTCAGACTAGCTGCTGTGGCTGCTTAGTCCTGCCACTGGCTGCCTCTGAGTCTTACTGCCCCTGGCTCCTGTCATCTTAGACAGGCAGCCAGGGGCAGATAAATATTAATTTTAGAATTTTTTTAGGGCCCCCACGGGCTGGATACAATGACCTGGTGAGCTGGATCCAACCTGTGGGCCATATTTTGCTTGCCCCTGCTTTATATGATCTGTAAAGAGATAATAGATGAAGGGAAGATGTCATGTTACTGCCATTATCTGTCAGGAAAAATGTTAAGAATATGTGGCATGTACAGGGGCTAATGGAAAAAGCCATGGACATGGCAGCCACCAGCCCACTATGCAAAGATGGAGAGCTTTGTAATAGTAAATAAACTTGAGGGAGTGGGATTAGAGTGTTTGAAAGACCAATAAGAAAGAAGGATAAGATAATATTTGGGGATCAGATGGAAAAACAGGTGACAAATCATATGTATGAAAAGAAGTGACAGATAATGGAGTGAAAAGAGAACATACACATATCATATGGATGATGATACAGAATATATTCTTGTGAGGATTATTCAGCGTAAATATGGCTTGGTAAAATTGGTGGTGCTCCTGAGAGAGGGATGTGGGGCTGAAGAATCTGTACAACATGTATTTTGAGACTGCTCTTTTATGCAAGGGGTATGGGAGGGAGTGTGACTTTTTTGAGGGTAATCGATATGAACTGTGACTTAACATATGAAATGGTGTTGTATGGGGAAATGCCCAAAGAACTGGAGACAGGAGACTGAGAACCATACCACTTTGTGCAACTGTAACAATATGGAAGGTGAGAAACCTACTGTTGGTCAAGGGACTGGCTTTCAGCAGAAGAGAATGTTTGCAGTTGGCAATTTATGAATTGAAATACTATGTTGATCAAGATGAAGATGAGATAAGAAAGGGAAAGGCAGAGAAGAGGAAGGAAAGAAGAATGGTGTTTTTTTTTTCAAAAGGACAAAGGGATTGAGTGAAAGTTGTTGTGCCCTCCTAGCGTTGGGGTGGTGCGTGAGAGATTACTGCATTAATGGTGAAAAGATTAATGGTATTGTAGGGGAGGTTGTCAAGTTTTATATTAATGTAGCTATTTTTTAGTTGAATAATAATAATAATAATAATAATAATAATAATAATAATAATAATAATAATAATAATAAAAGGTTCCCATCAATGTGTTTGCCCCATATGGGCCATGTGTTTTATGCTCTTGGCTGCATTTAATCAACTTCATAGTTGGTTTTCATTACATAACACATGCTGCTTTTGGCAGCAGTTTAATAATAGATCATGTATTTAATGAGGTTTCCTTGTATACAAATGTAAGATGAGGGGGTTTTCTCCTCATGCTGATTGGGGGAAAAAACTCATCTTATATTTAAGTAAATACAGAGCACATCTACATCTGCAATTAATGCATAGCAATAAACTCTAGTGCAGATTACACCAGAGTTTATTGCTCCAAGGAGTCAGCCTGCCAACCCAGGGCTACTCTGATCTGATTAACCATGCTGTAGTGGGGCTGGCTGGGGCACAAGTGTGCTTCAGTGTGGGGTCAGCTGGTAGACAGCCCCCACACTGAAACCCTGTCATTGTCTACCCATGCATTGCTGCAGAGCAAAAAACTCCGACACAGGATAGTAATGATGTTTACAAGTACTAATCTATGGTGGAGTTAATCTGTTTACTCTGTCCTAAAAGCATTGAACATATAGACTCTGGGGGCATTTTTACAAGCGTTTCAGGAGGTGTGGGGGAGAGGGTGCTTTAATCAGTGAGCTGTGCTAAATAAAAGCAACTGAGCATCACATGGATCAGTGTCTCCTAGGATGAAAAGTGAGGGTGGGGTATTTTGAACTAAAACTCATTAAATGAACTTTAGGCCAAAGCACCTCACTGCCATTTTTCAGCGTGGGGACACTGATACTTGTGACACTAGTCTGCTGGAATGCATTAATTTCTGTGCTCCAGCAGACTCAATTAATCGAGTCTGCTCCAATGTGCTGGATTTCCAGTGCATTTGCGCCAACTCCCTGCACATGTATAGGAGTCCTGAGACATTTACTGTGGAGCTAATTAGGCAATTCTACAGTAAATGCCTCGTGTAGTCATGCCCATGCCAATGCTACTTAATATCCTGTATCTCAGAATCCAGTTAAGAAATTGATATCCTGAAGATAAGTTTGGGAAGAAACATCCTATGCTCTGATTCTCAGTGTCTACATTTTTGATTTTGATGAACCTTACACAGGCTTTGAATCTCACTTCTTATTATCACTCTCACTTTCTGGAACAGTATAACTGCAATATGTTTAAGGTCTTCTTTAGCTCCCAATGATGTCAACAACAGTTGGGCTAATTACTTCAGTGGGAGTAGGCCTTTAGTTTTTCATCCAACTGAAACTCCTACTCATGTTTCGCTTTCCAATAAAGGAATCTGAAACCTTTCCAGATAATCCATTTACCTTTTTTGATTTATATCTAAGAGGAGAAAGGGAGGAATATTTTAAAAACAGATTATTCTGTAACTTTGCGTAAGCCTTATCTCTGGATTCTGGAGGATTTTGATATATTTTGTAATAGGTATATTATTGTTCTTTGTCTCTAACTTTACTCCTACGGTATAAATTAGAAGACAGGCAATGAAAGTGTAAGCACAAAAAGAGCTGAATGGGATTCTTTCCTTTCTTTTCAATGCTGAGCTTTTTTTCTAACATATGTTTTATCCTCTTTATCTTGGGCTAGTGGTGCTTATTAGAATATGAGGTTAATCTTATTATACATGCATTTAGTAATTTATAACATTTAAAATCCTTTTCTATCTAACTGAAGCACCAGGCATTGTCACTTTCTGGGTGCATTTACACATACAATTAACTGCACAGTAGATTAATTTGCTGGAGTGTAAATACTCAGTTTATTAATGTGACAGTATTTGATCACAGCAAAATAATTTTTGCCACCACAACATAGCAGTATCAGGGATAGTACTATAGTTTCATAGTTGCACAGTTGGTATGGTCAGAAGGGACCTGAGCAGATCATCAACTCCAACCCACTGCCATGGCAGGAAAGAGTACAGGGGTCAAACGACCCCGGCAAGGTGTTTATCCAACCTCCTCTTAAAGACACCCAGGGTAGGAGCCAGCACCACTTCTCTTGGAAGTTGGTTCCAGATCCTAACCACCCTGACGGTAAAGTAGCACCTCCTGATGTCTAGCCTGTATCTACCCTCTGCCAGCTTGTGACCATTATTTCTAGTCACTCCTGGTAGCGCTCGGGAGAACAGGGACTCCCCCAATGCCTGCTGGTTACCCCTGACTAGTTTGTAAATGGCCATTAGATCCCCCCTCAGCCTTCTCTTGTGGAGGCTGAACAGGTTTAGGTCCCTTAGCCTCTCCTTTTAGAGTCTGCTGTGCTGCCCTCTGATCATGTGGGTGTCCCTCCTCTAGACCCTCTCCATGTTGTCCACATCCCTCCTAAAGTGCGGCACCCAGAACTGGATGCAGTACTCCAACTGACCAATGTCGCATAGAGGATCACCTCCTTGGACCTGTTTGAGATGCATCTGTGGATGCATGACAAAGTACGGTTGGCCTTCCTGACCGTGTCCCCACACTGTCAGCCCATGTTCATTTTGGCATCAATAATGACACCAAGATCCTTTTCTGCCTCTGCACTGATGAGAAGGGAGTTCCCCAGCCTGTAGGTATGCTGCTGGTTCTTCCCCACCAAGTGCAGTACCTTGCACTTGTCAGTGTTGAAACCCATCCTGTTCTCATCCGCCCACCCTGTAACCTGTCTAGGTCTGATAGCAGCCTATTCCTCCCTGCTAGCATGGCCACTTCTCCCCACATCTTAGTGTCATCTGCGAATTTGAACAGGGTGCTTTTTACCCCCTCGTCCAAGTTGCTGATGAAGATGTTGAACAGTGTGGGCCCGAGAACCGAGCCCTGCAGAACCCCACTGCCCACATCCCTCCAGGTTGAATAAGACTCGTGCACCACCACTCTCTGCGTGCAGCCCTCCAGCCAGTTAGTGACCCATTTGACTGTGTAGGTGTCGACGCCACAGCCTCCTAGTTTTTTAATGAGGATGGGGTGAGAGACAGTGGCAAAGGCCTTCCTAAAGTCCAGAAAGACTACATCCAATGCTACACCTGAGTTTAAGGATTTTGTGACCTGGTCATAGAAGGCCGCCAGGTTGGTCTGACAGGACCTGCCTCTAATGAACCTATGTTGGTTGCCTGTAAGCATAATCTCCCCTGCTGGCCCCTTGCGGACATGTGCCAGGATAATTCTCTCAAAAATAGATAATTCTATCTTACAGTGGTCAAAATAGCTGTGTCAAAAAGCATGTTTAAACACTGACCCAGGTATAACTTCCACCCAGTCAGCCGAGGCAGCAGGGAGCCAGACCCTTGCCAGCCACCTAGCCACATGGCTCCATTCTTCGGGCACCTTCATGCTCCATGCAGCCCCTTCACCACCCAATGCTGTGTCCTGGAGCCCAGGGCTTACCTCATGAGCCTGCTGCCAACCCAGAGCTTTTCCCAGGAGCAGGTGACTCTGGCATCCTAGAACTCTGGGAATTTATTTCTGAGAATTAATTGTATGTGTAGATGCGCTCTCTGTTAGACAATTATTTTAGGTATAGCAGTCAATGCCAATTCTAAAATTTTCATGTAACAAACTAGCTTGTCAAACTGAAGAAAACTGAAGAATAGTTGAATACACACATTTCAGGCAGATATAGAAGTTTATTGTGGTGTACACTCTGGGAGTGATAATAAAAAGCAATTTTTATTTGTTTATTTTTCTTTTGCTTGGACTTTGGTGAAAAACGCTGATGCAGCAATACCTCATTCTATTATCAAGGTCATAATCTATTACAGTTTTTATTTGGTTCTGTGATAAATATCTCTTGTACAGTCAGTGTTTTCCATTCCCTTTTGCATGTCATATTATGTAAGCCATTGCCCTGACACAATAACGTACTAATCTCCCATTGACTTCTATGGAATTTGGATCAGGTCAGTTAACAGGAATATTACGGAACTTTTGAGTCTGCAAATTGCCAGCCACTTAGACCCTGATCCAACAAAGAATATAAGAATAAATATCTACTAAAATCAATGGGAGGATATTCTTTTATTTCATTGCATTTTGGATCTAGTCCTCAGGACTTGAATCAAGCAAAGCTCAGAATTAAGCAGCTCCAGTTGTGCTCTTATATGATTCTTTAAACACCTACTGTTTAAAGCATTCAAATATCTTCAGAATAGGTGTGTTGCATTTTAGATACAGAAGGCAATGGTATGAACTTTTCACTCTGAACAAACTTTAGATCCACACTCCAATTTATATTTATTAGCTCCAAATATGTATGACATAAGGGAATATAACGACAGACAAATGATCTGAATAATTAATGTTAAACCTCCCACATTATATGACTCAACATCTGGCACATTTACAAGAGAAAAACATTAGAATTTTTATGAGATAGAATCTCCACTTATTCACTGTAACTAATGTTTATGATCTAAACTTGCTGACACGTTTGTTAAGCCTACCTATTACCTAGTCTCCTTCAGGGCTAACATCGCTAGGAAATAAAGTGTATTTCCTTTTATTTAAGCATTATTAAAAATACTGCACACACATATGTGCTATGGCAGACACAACTGTCAAATAAGTCATACTGTACATACTATGGTAGAAGAAGATCAGTAGTAACACTGGATCAAACAACTGACCAATCAATCAACTGATATCAAAAACAAAATGTATCATTCTCATTATATTGTGCAGACTGAGATTATGGCAAAACCATGGAAAGTGCTTTGACTGTCTTGTGATGAATTTTGAAGCAAAATAAAATCTACACTTTCCAAAAATACTGGATATAATTTACAAATGGTATATTATTATCCTGAGATTTTAAAAAAATACATAACCAGTCAAAATAATTACGCAAAGTCTTCCGATAATGTAAAAAAGGGAGCTAAACAGGAAAACAAGAATAAAAAAAGATGACAATAGTAAATATCTCTGAGGAATCTAAAGATATAGCCATAAATAACAGTATAATTTTCAGCTGAACATGAGAGGAACACTGTTTCTAAGTTATTGCCAAATGTAATATATTTAATATATTATATTTGTAATATTACCAGGCCATTCAAGTTATACACACACTTTTCTACTCTCTCCCACTTACAAAAATCTCATATAAATACAAACACAGATACATAATAGAGGATTGAGGATGGTGTTGGGTTACATTAATTAAATACATTATTCACAATTGGTTACTGGCTTATCTTCTGCATTATACTTGATTTGTTTTGGGATTTTTACTTTCTTTTCTAACATTCTTTTTCCTTAGAGTCAGTGCAAACTTCCTTCCTTTGCCAAGATATTTTCTTGTGCCTTGTAGACACTACAAAGTATAAGAGCAAAGTTCATAGGGCTACCAACACATAGCACTGAGCATGGAAACATTTGAAACATAGGCCAAAATTTGAACTACAAATCCTCCATTACCTCCCTCAGTTTAGGGAAGTTTCTCTATTTCTATGAGAATGGATAGTAGATCATAGAACCAGTTGGACTGTCCACATTCTATATACAATGTTCATGGCCTCAGGAAAAAAAAACTCCTTGATTAAGACTATGGTTTCATGACCTGAACTAATAGAGTTCATAGATTTCATAGACATTAGGGGCTGGAAGGGACCTCATGAGATCATCGAGTCTAGCCCCCCACCATAGGCAGGAAGTCAGCTAGGATCATGTGACCCCAGCAAGAACTACATCCACATGTTTTTTGAAAGGGCCCAGAGTAGGTGCTTGCACCACCCCTAGGGGGAGTTTGTTCCAGACCCTGGACATGCACCATAAATAACTTTCTTCTTATGTCTAGTCTAAATCAGCCTTCCTGGAGTTTATCGCCATTAGATCTTGTTATTCCTTGGGGAGCTCTGCTGAAAGCTGTTGTCCCAGGTCCTGATACACCCCTCTTATATAATTGTAAACTGCCACCAAATCCCCCCTGAGCCTTCTCTTCTCCAGACTGAAGAGTCCCAAGTCCCTCAGCTTCTCCTCATATGGCCTTTCCTCCAGGCCTTGGATCATACAAGTGACTTTCCTCTGGACTCTCTCAAGCTTCTCCACATCCTTCCTAAAGTGGGGGGCCCAAAACTGGATGCAGTACTTCAGCTGTGGTCTCACCAGGGCCAAGTAAAGTGGGAGGATGACTTCCCTGGTTTCACTGGCTGAGTATTCACTCACATACTACCTAGATAGGAAGTCATAGCAGCAATAACTTTAAAGGGACATAGAAGGCTCTCTTCACAATTGATTTTACTTACGTCCTGTTTGGGTATCTTTTGAGGGATCCACTACTTTCACTTGCAGTAAAAATGAAGCATAAAAATAACACAGTGAAAAGTTGAATTTATTAAGTATATTAATTTTGCTAACCTGGTGCTTAAGATTTGTTTATATACAAAATATTTTGTGTAACTAAGGGCTCAGTTCCTTATCTGGTGTAAATCATTGTAGTTCCACTCATTTTAAATGAACCAGGCCAATATACATCAACTGTGGATATTGCCTTGGAACACAAATTTCTGAAAAGACCCTTTGAGGAAAAAAAGCTCATATTTTCCTAAGAATCTAAAGAAATAAAAGATGACTAATAGGAAAACTGCTGTAGCAAGCGTTTCTACTCTTATACATTCAGGTGAAATGTTGTCATGGATTGATAGAGAAGGAACACATTTCTTACTGCAATTTCCCTTTATTCAGCAATAACTTTATAGATGAGTGAGCAGAAAAACACCAGTTTCAAATGGAATGTATAGTGCTTCCTTCCCTTGTCTTCCTTCCCAATTGGCTTTTAAATGAGTCTGTAATAAACTTGCTCAGCATTCTTGATGTGCAGTGGAGGGACTGTTACAATATACATGTATAGTATTATATGGCTTTAAGAAAGTGTATATGTTTTCTTCCTGTAGCAAATTTTTGTTTACCTGACCTTGTAGAGACAGCAGTCTTAAAATTGGGTTATTTTGTTAAAGGTAAAGACACTCAGTTCACCTTACTTACTACTTCAATTGGCCACATTTCAACTGTTTTTTTTTTACTCATTGGAAAGAGAGAATCTTATAGTTATGTTGAAAGATTATTTTAAGTAAATAATCACCTCTGGAAACATACAGCTTTTTACCTATGAAGTTTGATATATATATATATATATATATATATATATATATATCAAAGTTTGAGATATATATATCAAACTGGTGTATATATATCTATATATACACATACACACATACATACATACATACATACATATACGTGTGTGTGTGTGTGTATGTGTATATATATATATATACACATACACACACATACATACAAAATATATTTTTTAAAGCCATACAATAGTATACAAATATATTGTTAAAGTTCCTCCACTGCGCATCAAGAATGCTTACCAAGTTTATTACAGACTCATTTAAAAGCCAATTGGGAAGGAAAACAATGGAAGGTAGCACTATACATTCCGTCTGAAACACACATGCACACACAAAATTTCTGTTCTGACATGTTATACAAAAGAAATAGTTCTAAAGAGAAAATTCTACATTTTCCTCTGCAAAATAGAGGTCTTGTTCACCATTATATTACCTCAGTTTTACAGTGGTGCAATATAATTTCTTGTAATGTGATGGAAGAATGGTCTAGGTATTGTGCTATGATTCTAGAGGTCCAAGTTCCCGCTTTGCAGGGAGTAGGGTGGGGGAGATATGTCCTGGAACTTTTCAATTTGGTTCTTTTAAACAGGGAGGAATTGATTGAGAATGTAAAGGTGGAAGGTACCTGGGTGACCATAAATACAAAATGATAGAGTTCAAATCCTAAGGGGAAGAAGGAAGGAGGCCATCAGAATAACAACACTGGATCTTAGATAAGCAGGGACCTGGTGGACAGGATCCCCTTGGAAGCACTTCTGAGGGGTAAAGGTTGAGAAGACCTGGCTGTGGTTAAAAGAGACCCTCTAAAGGGTGACAAAGCATATATCCTGATGTGTTGGAAGAACAAGAAGTGAGATAAGGGACTAGGCTGGATAGACAGCAATCTTTTCAATGAGTTGAAACAAAAAAGAGTTACTATGAAAAGTAGCAATGCAGTCATATTAATACAGAAGAGTGCAAAAGTATTGCATGGGCATGGAGTGAGAAAATTAGGAAGGTACAACTTAAGATTCAGTTGAAAGGGGACTTAAAAGTGAAAAAAAGAGTTGTGGGAGGGGGATTCTACAAGTATGTCAAAAGTAATAAGCATATGTAAGAAACCATAGGTCCTTTATAGAAGGAAGAAGGCAGTTTAGTTATGGATGATACAGAGAAGGCAGAAGTATGTCATGTTTGTTTGTTTGTTTGTTTTTACTTTAGTCTTCACAGATAAGGTCAGCTACCAAATGATGAGCACAGTTGGCAGAAAATCTAGGGAAAGAGACAAACATCCTAGAGTAGTGGAAGAATAGGTTAGGGATTGCATAGAAAAGCTAGATACTTTCAAGTCAGCAGGCCCAAAAGTGATACACACTAGGATACTGAAAGAATTGGTAATTTCAGAGCCGATCCTCTTTGAGAACTTGTGCAGGTCAAATAAGGTGCCAGGTGATTGAAAAAGGGCAAATATAGTGTTCATCTTTTTTTTTAAATAAAAAAGAATATTCTCAAGGGCTCAGTTATGAAGCATCTAGAAAACAAGAAGTTGATCAGGAACAGTCAGCTGGATTCATTAAAAAAAGGGCATGCCTGACCAACCTGATTTCCTTCCATGATAAGGTGAGGCTCTGTGGAGGGAGCAGCAGATGCCTTATATATTGATTTTAGCAAAACTACCTGTACCATCTACCATGACATTCTCATTAACCAGCTCAGGAAATATAAACTAAATGGATGTATTGTAGGGTGGATACAAAACTGGTTAGATCATCATGTTCAATGAGAACAAAGTCTAGTTTGAAGGAGGTATCAAATAGGGTTCCTCAGGGGTTTGTCCTATGTCTGGTGTTGTTTAACATTGTTAGTAATGATTTAGGTAATTGGAGGATGGCAGTTAGGGATATGGCCCATGTAGAGAGAACTATAGATGCTAGAGGATGCAAGAAAAATGGAAAAAACCCTGCATATACCCAATTGAGTCTCCCTTTCAGCATCCACTCTCTGCCAATGTGTAATACAGGATACTGGGCAAGATGGACCTATGGTCTGACCCGATAGATGGCAGTTCTTACATTCTTATATTCTTGTGTACACCCTTAGAAATTTTGGGGGATGACACCAATTTAGTTAGAGTAGGGCTGGAGGGTAGGGTTAGGATTAAGAATGACATGAATAGACTGGGGAAAAAATGGTCCACAATCAACCAGATGGAATTTTGCACAGGCAAGTGAAAGTCCTGAACTTGGAATGGAATAATTACATGTACAAATACAGACTAGGGAATGAGTGGCTAGGCTGCAGTACTACAAAGAAGAACCTGAGGATTACAGTGGACCATAACCTGAATATGAGCCAATTGTTGCCAAAAAAGCCAATGGCATGCTGTGTTATATTTACAGGAGTATCTTTTGAAAATCAAGGGAAGATTCTTCTGCTCCATTCAGATCTGGTGAGGCCTCCCCTGGAGTACTGTGTTCAGTTTTGGGCCTCACAGTTCAAGAAAGATGAAGACAGATTAAAAAAGAGTTTAGTGGGGACTGACAAAAAATATTAGAGTGCTGGGAAGCATGATTTATGAGAAAAAACAACAGATTATTTAGTCTGGAGAAGGAAAGACTAAAGTGGGATTGGACAATAGTTTTCACATACCAGAAGCATGATTATAAGAAAGATTTAGATAGACTATTCTCTGTGGGCACAGGGGAGAAGACTAGGAGGAATGGAAGCAAGCTACAGCAGAGGAAATTTAGGTTGGAGATTGAGAGGAACTTTCTGACTAGGAAGGTGGTAAAGCATTGAAACAGGCTACCTAGAGAAGCTGTGTAATTTCTATCCTTGCTAATTTTTAAGAGCAGGTTAGTCACTTGGCTGGGATGGTTTAGATAGGGGTGATCCTGTCTAGAGAGTTGATGATCTCATGAAGTCCCTTCCAATCCCTATGATTCTAAACCAACACACCTTTTAGTTTGTAGAGTAAGAAAATTTGATCTGACAGTAACTAACCATTGCCATGAAAAAACCCAGTCCAATGGCATTTTTATATAGCCCTCAAAACAGAATTACACTGAAAGTTCTTCAGACCATGGTGGAAGAGAGACTAACCCGAGTATAAAAAGTATAAGCAATGGGAGAAAAAAGGGAGAGTCACAGAAAGATGAAAGCAGCCAGCTAAAAGGGATCAGCTTTAGTTAATATATAGAGTGAAGGCCTGGAGGAGTCAGAAGTAAAGATAATCAGAAATGTCCACCTGAAGAGAAACAGATAGAGCGATTGTCTGTAAGTCAAGTTTAGCCCTGAAATCTTACCCTGAGAGATCAGGTCAGCTGTGGTGCAAGGAAAACAGAAATTCTTTTATTTGTGTTTATTACATGAAACACAAAATAAAAAGGGACCTTTCTAAGTTTATATCATATGTTTGGTAGCATATGATGACAAGGTACTCTCTTTCCTCTCATAAAACTTATAAAAAATGTTTTTTTTTAAATTTCACTCAGTCAGTTCTGCCTGGGGAGGTAGATTGCTTTTGCCACCATGGTATCTGAACATATTATTCAGAAAAAGTACCACTTTTCTAAAGGATTAAAAACCAGAAACATTTTCTACTCCCCTTTCAAAGCCAGTAAGTCTCTTCAGGCTGCAATTTTCCAATGAATTCTGATTACTACTGCTGAGCAAGGGTGGTCCTAAAAAGGCAACTCAAGTTCTTCCCTCTACCTCTACCCATGTTCTTTCCAATTCTCCTTTTGTGACAGGAGAGTTGAGGTTATAATTATGAACTTCCCATAACAGTGGTTGGACAGCATGAAAGCTGTGTAGCCATTAATGTTTATTATCACTTTTTTCAGCAGTGTAGTAACTAAAGATGCCTAAGTATAAATCTCTACAATGCCAGCGAGAAAATCAGAAAACGTGTCTGAGGCTTTAATTAACTGTAAAATCTAAAGTGAACTGCATTGCATGGTACCTGGGGATTTTAATGAAGAACATACATATGTTCTTTCTGCTAATTGAAGATGAGCTGCAGTTTAAGGGATTACTTCCCCTGGGGTTCCAGAGTCAGAGCAAGTGGACGATAGGAGAAGAATTTTAAAGGCCTAAAGTAAACTTTTACTAATGGCCTGCCCTTTGCAAGCACAGTTTATTATAAAGTTATCTTTGAACTGATTTACTGGACATGTTAAATGTGCTGGGTGGATTTTATAGACAGATAAAAGTATGATTTAGAGAAAGGGCTTGCTATTTTTGTACATTACCAGAGTTATATTTCAAGGTCCCTATTCAGCACTTCTTACACAGACAAAACTCCCACCGGTCTCCATTAGGAATTTCTATGAATAAGGATTGCAAAAATCAGGGGTCTTTGAAAATAAACAAATCCCGAAAATTAAACTAAGAGGGAAGGCCACCACATGCAGGGGTGTGTGGCTTGCAGCACAACAAACTGTACTCAGGGAACATGAAAATGAGTGGAAAAAAATTCTGGGGAAAATGTGGTATACAGCACATGTCAGTAGCATATGCTGGAATAAATGGAGGGCTGGTGATCCAGAGCAACTCTCTGGCTGCCACCCAGGCTCTGTGCTTTCAGATGTGCACCCCTGATGCACCAGGCATGGGGGCTGGCCCCAGCTTCCTTTATCCTTAAAGCACCAAATGGGGTCTTTATTTTTTATTTCAGAATTGTCTGCGTGGGTCAACATGTGCAGGGACGTGTGATGGGGCAAAAAGCAGTGGCACAAATTTCTGCTGCTATTATTTATGCCTCTACAAGAACATGCCCTTTCATGTGTGGACCTGCCCAGAGGATTCTGAACTAAGAAGTAAAGATCCTGTTCTGGACTTAACACAATTTCCATTTTTGACACCATATAACATTTGCTCTGCACATTTCAGTTTAGGATTAAACCAGCATATACCTGGTTCTTACATTAGTGCACAATAAGTAGGGCAATGTATGGAAAGAATTGTCTTGGACATTGGGGCCGGAACAAGCACGTCTAGGGACAGACATTCAAAAAGCCCAAGCCTGAATTGATTCACTTTTTGCAGGTTAGTCTAAGCTGTGCAGCTTAAGCTGATTAATAGCTGGACAGACATTTTCTGTTAAACCAGGACATGCAGGCACATGTTTGCAGTGGTTCAAGCCAGAAGCTGGGGGGCACTAAAGTGGACCTGCCAGCCACTGCCAAAGGGGAGGGAAGAGAGACACCCTCCAAGGCTCTCACCCCTCCCTGCTGGAGCGGAGGGGGCATGGCCAGGCACCAGTCGGGGCTAGAACATGGGGGATGGGGAAAAAGTCTTTTGTCTGAAGCAAGGTATCGAACACAGCAATTTCATAGTTTTATAGTTGTTTCCTAGTTGATAGGGTCAGAAGGGACCTGAGCAAATCATCACGTCCAACCCCCTGCCATGGGCAGGAAAGAATGCTGCAATCAAATGACCCTGGCTAGGTGATTGTCTAGCCAGGTTTAGGTTTTGGTGACTTAAACTAAGCCACCTAAACCTGAGCTGGGTCCCATGAATGCTTGCTTACCCTAAGTCTCTCTTCTGGATAAAAAAAAATTAAAAAAAAAGGAAAGAATGCTTTCCTGCTTTCAGGGAAAAATATTCTTCACATGCCCCTCCCCCCCAACTTTTAGCGAAGTCTATTATGCAGATTCCATCATATCTAAAGAATGTATAGTTTCTTTACCAAGCCTTGTGAGGATCTAAAATTCTTATATGGATGGGAAATTTTAAAAAGCTGCAGGTATATAGATGGATAGATGATAAATAGGGGGCATGTCTATACATGCAATTAATGTGAAGCAATAAACTCCAAACTCCAGAGTTTATTGCTCTGGAATTTATTGCTCCCAGGCAATGTACACCTGGGGATCAATACATTCTGGAGTTTATTGCCATTGGAATGTATGTCTGGGCACACAGCACAGTGAGCTAGGTCAGAACAGACCCAGCTTGTAGGGGACCCAGGGGGTCAGCCTACCAGCCTGGGGATGCTCCCCCTGGCTCAACATGCTGTGGAGGGCCTGGCTGGGACGTGACAGTGCTTCAGTACGTGGGCTGTCTACCTGCAAGTATTTACAAGTACTATCCTGCTGCAGAGTAAATTAGTTTACTCCAGCCTAAATTAGTTTACTCCAGTCCACACATGTAGATGTTTACTGCACAGCTAATTAGTTTACTTTGCAGTAAATACCTTGTGTAGACTTGTCCAGGGTTTCTTATAATTCTTCATGAATAATTAGTATGATGTTAGATCAACAAAATTTTGCCCTTTGGTTCTTATAATAGAAACATGACTTTTATAGAACTATTCTAGAAACAGTTTCATAACCTTTTCAGAAAAGGGGTAGTTGTAGAAACATACTGGTAATGCTAAAATACACCCCTTTTTGCATATTACACATTTGCTATTTGCTATTTGAAAAAGTTGCAATATTTCATTAACCACACATATGCTAATGAAGGAAAAGAAAATGAATTATTCTGTATGTTCAGGATATAAAATATTAAATATAATTTGAAAGGCAAACTGCTTATATTGGGATATTTCCTTTGTATAAAGTGCATGCCATGTGCAGAAGTTGAACACTTAATACAGCTCATATAATATTTAGTACCAAATCTTCAGATGGTGCTAATCAGGATAGTTCTATTAATTTCAAAGAAGCCACACAATCTGAGGATCTGGTGCTTATACTACTAATATTTTCAATGTTCTTATTTGCCCACATTAAAACCAAAGGGTAGTAAGTGACTGAGAATATATTTTACCCCGTCATCCTTTTTTATGAATACTGAAAGGTCACAGTTATCAGAATCCTCCTTCTTTCTAAACTACCTCACTCCCACTAAATCTTTCTTTAATTGTTCTTGTTTTCAGTGGGCTTTATTTCTATGGTATTGCTATTATTCTCCTGATATGGATAATATTACTTTGTCAGAAGGCATTCACAAAAATGTCATTTTTTTTTTACCTGTATTTTTTTTTATCTACATATATTTTGCTAGATTTATTTCTTAATGATAACCCACAACTGCTCATTAGTGTGCTATGCATTTACTTGAATTATTGACATATTAGATGCAGAGCTTGGTAGTTGAAGTTTGCTGATCAGGAACAATTTCCATGCATTGCATCTCATCTGGAAGGGCAGGCATCTTTGAGTATCAGTGACTCTGTCTCCAAGCAGGGACACATTTACATACCATTTACATACTGCAAATACTTATGTTCTCCTCATGAATCATGCATTTGCTCTGCACACAGACAGTATTGAATAAACTGAATTGAAAACGTTTGCTGCTTTGCTTGATAGAAAATCATACTTTGAATATTGGGTCAACATGCTAAGCAATGCTCTACTATTTGAAAATGTATTTTATTTGTTTTTAACATGCATTATTATTTGGATTGTGGCAATGCCCACATTATATTAAGCATGTTTCACACGTAGAGAAGATGTAATTTCCATTTCAAAGGGATGACAATCTGAAAACAAGATTAAAAGTATTCTAAAGAAGAACACAACATATGCAAATAGTCATTCATAGGAGAGAGATGATCTCCTCTTGACCTAATAGACCTTATTTTCTTTAAAAAAGAAATCAACACTACTATTTATATATATTTATATATGTACATGAATTGTGTGTGTGTGTGTGTGTTCATACCATCATTATTAAACTATACATCTAAGGCCCCTGCATCAAGTTACATTTCAGACATGACTAACCAGTTAATCATATTTTAACTTGTGACCTAGCCAGTTGCTGTATCAATTAACTGCGTGATAAAACAAGGAATAAGCCAAAAAGCTATTCCACAAAAAAATGTTCAATAATTTTGTGACTTGTTCCTATCATGTCATTAATTGTACATGTGCACCCTTGTGGCTTGGAGCCCCTGTGGATGGGGTCCAAGCCATTTGGGCACATGAGCCTGCAGCTGATCCAGGCTCTGAGCTGTGGGGGCAAACTATGTGCTTCCAAGGCTGAGAGGAATCAGTTGACTTGGGCTTCCAGCTTCAGGGATGCATTGTGTGCCCTGTCAGCTGGGATCCCTGATCTACTAATAAGGCTCCTAGCCTTGGAGCTGCATAGTTCATCCCCAAGACTGGAAGGCCCATTAGCTGGGGGGGGGAGGGTCCCAGATCTGGGAACTTGCTTTTTGTCAGTATAGGTGGAACTCTGGATCAGGCTCCTTCTGCATTAGCAATAAGTCTTGGAGGGATCTCATGCATCACATAGCATGGTAGGAAGCATGATTCTGTGGATTACACATCAGATCCCATTGTGCCTTTATCTGCATATCTGGCAAGGGACTACCATATATCACAATATGTTAGAGTATGGGTAGAGAACTTTTCCTACATAGTTTCATAGTTTCATAGTAGGTAGGGTTGGAAGGGACCTGAGCAGATCATTAAGTCCAACCCCCTGCCATGGCAGAAAAGTGTACGGGGGTTAAATGACCCCGGCAAGGTGTTCATCCAGCCTCCTCTTAAAGACCCCCAGGGTAGGAGCCAGCACCACTTCTCTTGGAAGTTGGTTCCAGATCCTAGCCGCCCTGACAGTGAAGTAGCACCTCCTGATGTCTAGTCTGAATCTATCCTCTGCCAGCTTGTGGCCGTTATTTCTAGTCACTCCTGGTAGTGCTCGGGGGAACAAGGACTCCCCCAATGCCTGCTGGTCCCCTCTGACTAGTTTGTAAAAGGCCACTAGGCCCCCCCTCAGCCTTCTCTTGTGAAGGCTGAACAGGTTCAGGTCCCTTAGCCTCTCCTTGTAGGGCCTGCCCTGCTGACCCCTAATCACGCGAGTGGCCCTCCTCTGGACCTTCTCTATGTTGTCCACATCTCTCCTGAAGTGCAGCACCCAGAACTGGATGCAGTACTCCAACTGCAGCCTCACCAGTGTCACATAGAGGAAGAGGATCACCTCCTTGGACCTGCTTGAGATTCATCTGTGGATGCATAACAAGGTATGGTTGACCTTCCTGACTGCATCCCCACACTATTGGCCCATGTTCATTTTGGCATCAATAATGACTCCAAGATCCTTTTCTGCCTCTGCACTGATGAGAAGGGAGTTCCCCAGCCTGTAGGTATGCTGCTGATTCTTCCCCCACAACTGTAGTACCTTGCACTTGTCAGTGTTGAAACCCATCATGTTCTCATACGCCCACCCCTGTAACCTGTCTAGGTCTGATAGCAGCCTATTCCTCCCTTCTAGCATGGCCACTTCCCCCCACAACTTAGAGTTGTCTGTGAATTTGAACTGTGAATCTGTGTGCTTTTTACCCCCTCGTCCAAGTCACTGATGAAGATGTTGAACAGGCCCGAGGACTGAGCCCTGCAGAACCCCACTGCCCACATCCCTCCAGGTCAAATAAGACCCATCTACCACCACTTTGTGGGTGCGGCCCTTCAGCCAGTTAGTGACCCATTTGACTGTGTAGGTGTTGACACCACAGTCCCCTATTTCTTTAAATGAGAATGGGGTGAGAGAGAGTGTCAAAGGCCTTCCTAAAGTCCAGAAAGACTATGTCCACTGCTACCCCTGTGTCTAAGGATTTTGTAACCTGGTCATAGAAGGCCACCAGGTTGGTCTGACAGGACCTGCCTCTAATGAACCCGTGTTGATTGCCCCTAAGCATAATCTCCCCTGCTGGCCCCTTGCAGAGATGCGCCAGGATAATTCTCTCAAAAGCTTACCCAGGATTGAGGTAAGACTAACTGGCCTATAGTTTCCTGGGTCCTCCTTCCTCCCTTTTTTGAAAATGGGAACCACATTGGCCCTTTTCCAGTCCTCTGGCACCACACCAGGGCAACACGAGTGCTGGTAAAGCCATACGAGGAGTCCCACAATGACCTCTGCTAATTCCCTCAGCACTCTGGCGTGGAGATTGTCAGGACCAGCTGATTTAAATACATCCAGTTCCTCCAGATGTTCCCTGACTAGATCCTCACTGACCCTAGGCCTGGGTGTGCCTTCCCTGGGGCCTAAGGTGGCCCTGGTTGGGGTGGGGGTGACCCGATCTCTGCTCAGGAATATGGAGGCAAATAAATTGTTGAATCGGTTACTTTGTCATCTGGTGCAACGACCAGATTTCCTAGCTTGTCTTGCAGAGGCCCCACATTACGCGGTACCTTCTTTTTACCCCCTATGTATTTAAAAAAGGACTTCTTGTTGTCCTTGATCCAGGTAGCTAGTCCCAGTTCCATCTCTGCCTTGGCCTTCCTGACCGCCCCCCTACAGCCCCAAGCAACTGAGGTATAGTCCTCCTAGGTGGTGGCCCCTCCCTTCCATTGGGTGTATGCCTCCTTTTTAGCTAGGAGATGTTCCCGTATGCTTTTAGTGAGCCAACGGGGCTTTTGCGCCCTCTTGCCCCCTTTGATCCATGTTGGGATTACCTCCCTTTGGGCTTGCAGGATTGTCTCCTTGAGGAATGACCACTCTTCTTGGACACCCAACTCCTCTCCCCTCCGGGACCTCAGTGCCTCCCCAACTATTCTCCTTACCTTGTTGAAGTCTGCCCTCCTGAAGTCCAGGACTGCTGCCCTGCTGCAGGCCTTTGCCACCTTGCACTGGATGGTAAATTTCAGCAGGCGATGATTGCTGTCACCCAGGTGGTCGAGCACCCGCAAACCCCTCACCAGATCATCGCCCCTGGCCAGGACCAGGTCCAACAAGATGTCTCCCTTGGTGGGGCTGTGCACCTCCTGGGATAGATGGAGATCCTGTATCTAGGCTAGGAACCTACATTAGTGGTCAGACCTGGCTGACTGCTCTTCCCAGCTGATGTCTGGACAGTTCAGGTCACCCATGATGACCACATCCTTTGACCTAACTACCTCAGTGAGCTGACTTAAGAATTCCCAGTCTACCTCTTCCCCTTGGTTGGGTGGTCTGTAGTAGACCCCCACCATTAAGTCGCTTTCCCCTCGACTTCCTTGTATTCTAACCCAGAGCACTTCAGTGTGCCCCTCCTCTGACCTTGTGTTACTTGTTGAGGATGTGTATTCCTCCTTGACGTAGAGCGCCACACCCCCACCTTTCCACCCTGTCCAATCCCGCCTGTACAGCCTATAGCCCTTGATATTCACTGCCCAGTTGTGTGTTGGGTTCCACCATGTTTCTGTGAGCCCCGCTATGTCTGGGTTGGTGTCAGCGAGCAGGAGGGTAAGTTCCTCCTGCTTGTTCCCCATACTGAGACTAACAGTCATCTGATTGTTGGTCCCAGCTCCCTCACCACACCAGGATATTGAATTTATATTATCTCTATGGAGAAGCCTAATACTAGCTGAACACATATTACTTAATATAATCTGAAGATACCCCTCCCTCAAAAAGTTGTTACTTTGCTATGATATGATTGCACTTAGAATACATTTTACTGCTCAAACACATGAACACTGGTGTTTCAAGTGTAGTTAACATGCCTTAAGTGTAGTGTGTTACATGGCCCAAGAATGACTCTTCATGCAGTAACTTTGGCATCAATTTCTAATAATTACATTTCAATGTATGTGGCTGAGAATGATGCAATGAAAGATCCAAGAAAGAATTGGAAGAAAGATCAAGAATTGATAGCATAACAATTCAAAATGGTGGAGGGAAAGGTGGGGAGCAGGGACATGACCAAAAAAACAACAACCAAACAAAGCACTAACTTCCTTTTTTGTACTGGATTAGATTGACGAGTTCCAAATGTAGTAACTAACCAATCTGTCTAAAACTCTGCAGGGAGAAGATGTTTTGGGAATTGAAGTTCAAGGATATTTGTTGCACTTTCATCCATGCAGGCAGAGTTACAATTTATACTGGGAAATCAAGGAGGATTTGAATGCTTCAGTTTCCACACAAGAGCAGTCTACAAATAAAGACAGGTAAACCCAGAAGTTCAAATGCAGCAGAGTTTTATAAATACATCAGTTTTGAAGGAACTGATTTTGCAATGTCCAGTATTCTATCAACAACTGAACTGAATGGCTGCAAAATTATTCAAAATCCTGAGTAATTTTATGTAATTTAAATTTATTCACATTCATAACAAACATACAAATTCAAGAATGCTTCAGGTGCATGGTTCTGATTTCAGCTAAGTTCAACTGATTACTTAGCTTCATGTGCTGTAAGCCAGCTGTCAATGTATAGCAATATCATCAGTCAGAAATATCCCAGTTGTGCTCAGCCAAGCATCATCTGTTTTGCGAAGTGAAAAGCTGATATATATATATATATATATATATATATATATATATATATATATATATATATAGAGGCACCAGCAATGGCTAACATTGTAAGTATTAATCAGTTTCTGTGCTCTGCATCATACTAAACATAGTGTCAACCAACAATGGGTCAGTCACTACAAATCATGTAAGTCTTTGTATGTACACAAGCACATATAAATTCCTGTAAACTGTAACTTATCATTACATGGTGATAAAGAAGAATTTAAAGAAATTCATGGCAAAGATCCTTCTTTCAAACTTTTTCTGGTTTGTAAGTTGTTTTTCCCTCCTGTTTTTTAAAGAAGTAATGGTTTAATGAATAGTGTTGTGCTGTAGCTAAATGTGTCTAGATCAGTGGTGCTCGCCTCTAGCTGGTGTAATCCAGCTGGTGGTTCTGAAAATTTGGTGACAGGGGATCACTGGTACCACACCCCAGCTGTTAAATTTTTGGACCCCACAAACTGGATAGCATGGAGTTGTGTGTTGAACTGGGTGTGCAGAGCCAGATCTCAAACTGCTGTGCTAGGACTTGGCAGCAGGAAGCTACAGGGCCCAATCCTAGTGCGTGGGGGGGCAAGGCCCCTGGGTCTGATTTCAGTGGTGAGGAGGTGGTGGCATGGAGCCTGTGGACCCAATTCTGGGATGTCGAGGCCAGGCAGGGGTGGCACAGGGGCCCAGACCTTGATCCATTTGTATAGGATCCAGTCGAGGCTGCAACACACAGATGTAGCATAGGGCCTGATCCCAGCACAGGAACCCAGTGCAGCCCACAGACCAGCCCAATGAGACTGAAAGGATGAGCTCTACTTGTCTAGATAAATGCTCTTTTTGACACAAACTCTGGTTTCCCTTTATTCTTTATATACATTTTTTTTTTGGCGCAGAAGGGTTATTATATCTCCCAGTCAGCCAGTTTTAATGCCTATGAAGGAAATAAAAAGAATAACAGATTGCAAAAGGGTAAATGGAAGCTGAAATTTGACTAGCCAGAAGAAAACCTGCGTTTGTGTCTAACCATCTGATATTGAATTGTAGCTTGAAGTTATCATACACAATTATCAATTCTCCCTGTGACAGGCTTGTTGCCACAGGGGTATCCATGATGCCCCCTAGTGGCCTTACTGCCCCTGCCTGGCTCAAACGCTAATGCCACCCGCCCCCACTTAGATTACTCGCCTGCCATGCCCTGTTCTTAAATATTATAAATTGGATCAGGGCGGCTACCAACAGGCTTTAGAGTGAGTCCTAATCCCAATAAGTTTTTACTGGGTCTCTCCTGAAGCCCCACTGGCCTCAAACCATCTTTCAGGCTTGGTAAATGCCGCTCATCCTGACTAGGTCTTTGTAGGGCACCAAGAGCCTTAAGAGCAAATTGTGTAGCTCCTTCACCATGCCCCCAAACTCACCGGTATTTTCTCTTTGATCTTGTTCTTTATACACTTGCCCCCCTTGGACCCTCAGACCCTCTTGGTTTCCTGTGTAGTCTCTCTGTCTCTGCACTCTCAGATCCCTGATCCCATACACAGCCCCTCCTCGGGGTTCCCAGACCCTTTAGTTCTTCTTGACCTGCTATGGGCTCATGGACCCCTGGTCCCATATGCAGCCCCTCCTCTGGCCTTGTGGACCCTCTAGTCCAGCTTGGGACATTTTGGGTTTGTGGCCCCTTTGGCCCAGCTCAAACTTTCCCTGAATTCTTGGATCTTCTGGTTTTGCTCTCAGCCTTTTTCTAGGCTTCTTGGTTACCAGTTCTCCAAATAGTCTACTCCAGTAGTGCTCAAGGCTAAACAACTGGGCTAACTCAAATAAACAAGAGGCATCACTTCCCTTTGGCAGATATCTCACCCCTCTAGGGGTTTAACATAAACAAAGGCCACTTTTTTGTAGAGCCAGTCTAGCCCAAGGGTCTTGCCTCAGTTCATAGACCTGCAGAGTTGTCCAGTTGCACAGTCCCTTCAGTGGCTCTGCAGCCAGGAACTCCTCAGTTCTTGGTTGCTGGGGAGAGACTACCTGACTGGTGCAGGCTCTGGGTTTATATAGCACCAGACTGAGCCCTCTTCCAGTCAGACTAGTCTTTCATTAGCTGCCCTCTGCCACCTTTCAAAGGAGCAGGCACATACCAGTACCCTGCTACACGCCTTAAAAAAAATAATAATATGAAGCAGTATCTCCTTTAAAAAAAAGCATGATTTTTTTTAAGTCAGTCTCATTATTTTTGAGTAACCTCAGTCAAAAAAAAAAAAATGACAGTAAAATTGGTAGTAGTGTAGCTCCCTTGGAGAAGAAAACTGTATATATTGTTAATAAAAAAAAGAAAAAAAATAGTGCAGCAGATGAATGAGATAAGTCTGTTAGCTTCATTAGCTAACCCTTTATCTTTCTAATATGATCATTTAATATTCTAGTCTTTTCCAAAGCAGTTTGCCTCCCTTTCATAAGACAAAAAGCATAGACCCTTTTAAGGCCCACTGAAAATCCATCAATACCAGTTTGCCTCATGCTACTAAAAGGCTAACCATTCAAAATAAAAGGATAATTATTACTATAATTTTTTTTTTTCAAACCTATCATTGTTCATTTAGATTAAGCGGCCATCTGGCAGTCTTCTTCATCACTTGATCTAATTGCAAGGTGGTCATTTAGCATATGTATTAGAGTGATACTAATGTAGAGAAGGATACTATGAGAAACGTCTGTTTCATGTTGCAAGTGATAATTAAAGTTAAACAACAAATGAAGTTATGTATCCCTGGGGAGGAGCAGGGGAGGCACCTGATTTTCCATGTTAAAATTCTACAAACCAATAAAATGGAGATTAAGGTGATTTCCATGCCACAAGAAAAAATTTATTAAGAGAAAATATTTTGTACCACACCATTTGATGCAGACACACACTGGAAAGGATTTCTTTGTACTGAAATGATAAAATGTTCTGCTGTTGATTAGGCTTCCTGAACCTTCCAATCTTGTTCATCTCCTTTACATAATTTAGACAGCACTGCCATTTACATCATGGAATATTTCCTGATTTGCACTAGTGACAGAGAGCAGATAATCAGCAAAGAATCCTAGAATCATAGAAAAGTAGAGCTGAAAGGGACCTTTAGAGATCATCTAATCCGTACTCCTGCATAAGGACAGATCATCCTTATCCAAACCATCCTATAAAAATCCATAATCTAATCAGTTAACTCTGATACAACCACAGGACATAACACCTTAATAAGTTTGCAGTGCGGGGAGAAAATTAGACCCCTGGATATCCAGGGGTCTAAAAAAAACAAAGCTAAAAAAAGCGAGGCAGGGCACAGTCCCAGACCATGCCCTGAGGCAACTGGACGCTAGATCCTCCAGGGAGATGCTCAGGCTACCAGAGAATCCCCATGGTTGGCCCCTCACTAGGGGCCGGGTTTGGGGGGGGGTGGAGGAAGGGAGAGGGGACCATGGGGTGGACCCCCGCCGGCCCCACCTGCTCCTCCAGCCTCCCTGATCCCTCCCCTGCATGGTCCCACTCCTCACTTGGCCCCCTGAAACCCTCTATCACTTAACTGCCTGGCCCCAACCCCTGCCTTCCCCCCGATCCCCCCCCCATCACTTCCATGCCCGACCCCTCCTCCCCCAAACGCTTCCCTGCCTGGCCTCTCCCCCTGCCAGACCCCCAGCCCCCCCAAACCCTGCCCTGCCCAGCCCCATCCTCCCAATCCCTGCCCCCCACCCCATAGTTTAAAAAAACAACCCCCCCCGCCCTGGCACTTATTGGCAGCTCCAACTGCTGTCTAGCTTACTGGACAGCCCCAGAAGCCCCAGCCTGGGCCCTCCTGCTCTCCATTTCCCTGTGCTGCCTGGCAGGGCTCTGCCAGGAGGTCCCAGAACACCCCCCCCCCACGGTTTTAAAGTAAGTAGAGGGGTTTTTTTTTTCATTTTTTTGGTGGGGGGGGGGTTATGGTTTGTTTGTTTGTTTTTAAGAGATGTTGCCTGGGGTTGTTGGGGTAGCCATGGGGGCCTGGGCATGAAAGTTGGGGGGTGAGGCTGGGTGGGACAGCCACTGGGGATCTGGGGTATAATGTTCCCTCTAAGGAGTAGCGGTCCATGAGTGCTCCACCTTGGTCCGGCATGAACACTTACCAAAGGGGGCTGGGGCTGGAGGCCAGGGGCTGGGGCCGAAGGCTGAGGGCTGGGGACTGAAGGCTGGGGGCCAGAGGTTGGGGTCCATAGGCTGGGGCTAGGGACCAGAAGCTGGGGCCAGAATCAAGAGGCTGGGGCTGGAGCTGAGAGGCTGGGGCTGGAGGCTGGGGCCAGGGGCCGGGGGCTGGAGCAAGGGGGTCAGGGGCTGGAGCCAGGGGCTGGTGTAGGCTCCACTGGCTCCAGGGAAGTGTTCCACTCCCCCACATCAGGGCTGGGGAGTGGAGTGCTTCCCCAGACCTGGCAGAGCCTGTGCCAGCCTCCATCCCTGCCTTGCCTCACCTCAGGGAGGAGCCACTGCCTGCCCCAGTGAGGCTGCACCAGCTCCAGGAAACTACTCCGCTCCCTGGCCACAATACCATGTGCCTCCTGACTCCCTGGGGCAATGCAGGGGAGCGGAGCAGTGTCCCACAGCCAGCAGAGCCTAAGTGGGGCAGGCAGCAGCTCCTCCCTGAGGTGAGGCAAGGCAGGGATGGAGGCTGGCATGGGCTCCGCTGGCTCCAGGGAAGTGCTCTGCTCCCCAGCCCTGATGCAGGGGAGCAGAGCACTTCCCCAGAGCTGGCAGAGCCTGTGCCAGGCTCCTGCTCCACCTCACCTAGAAGCTGACTTCAGCTCCTCTCCTGGTGCGCGACCTTGAAAAGGTTGTGCGCAGCCACACTTTTAGTTATGCGCAGCCGTGCACACGTGCATCTTAGAGGGAACCTTGCTGGGAAGTGGGGGGTGGGGTTGGGTGGGGTAGCCAGCAGTGGGGCTGCAGCAGCTGGCAGGGGATGGGGCCAGGATAAATTGCAATTATCCAGCAATTGGGGAGCTGGGGTTGGGCATGTGGACCTTTCAGGGGGGTGGTAGCCCCTGCAGGGGCCATTTGGCCCCTTTTGGGGGGCCATACCCCTTGTGTGGGGGCCATACCCCTTGTATGGGGGTGAACCCCATGTTGGAGGGATGTAACCCCTGTTGGGGGGCCATAGCTCCTGTGTGAAAGCTGAACCCCTTGTTGGGGGACCATAGCCCCTGTGTGGGGGCTGTAGCCCCTGTTGGGGAGCCGTAATGCCTGTGGGAGGGCAGCAAAATATACATGCATGTATTCATGAATTCATGAAACATATTTAGAATTCACTTTATTATTATGATGAGACATGCTTTAATACTGTAGATATACCAGTCAAACGTTTTCCAACTGACCTCTATCTCACTCTCTCTCTCTCTTTATGGTGGTCTTTGTTTTACTTGTGGAGGAACATAGATTTTTGGGTATTTTACAGAGTGACTTCGGGTTGTTTTTTTTTTTTATCAGGGATTTTTCAGTTTGCCGATATGGAACACCAGAATTTCTGCTGGATCCTGCCTGGTCAGAGCTGCCACCTTGGACCCAGCTGGCTGTGGCTGACCTCCTGGTGAGTTGGGGCCAGGAGGACAGGCTTTGACAGTTCAAAGCAGGCCACTACACCCAGAACATCTTTCAGGTGATAGCTGCCCAGATAGCTGGGTAGGGGGCACACATGGAAGTAGTGTCACACAGAGGACAACCCTGCAGCCACAGCCCACTGGCAGCTCTCCTAGAGGGGCAGATGCCTCTACTGACTGTGCAGTCTCCATCTGTGTCTGGCAGGTGCACAGCAGGTCACAGCCCCCACTGCCAGACCCCTGCAGTGGGTAGAGGGTGCAGGGAATACTCAGGGCTGCTTCAGCAGTCCAGCTGGCACAAAGGGTAGTGTCCCCAGGTACCAATTGGCCGGGCCCCAGAAGCTCCTGAGAGCTGGTAGCCCTGAGCTACTTGCCAGGGTGGCATTTTATACTGCTGGGGACAGCACAAGTGCTGGCCCCGGGCTCTAGCTCCCCCTTGCTGCAGATCCGGGAGGAGCCAGGCAGGGTTATTTTGCCCTAAGTGGCACAATTTGTTCCACAAGAAAGTGCATGTCCGTGTGCTGAGGCAAAAAGCCCTGGCTCAAATTTGCACTGCTTCTATTTGAGCTGCTGCAATTGCACATGCTGGCATGTGTGGACACACTCTACATCACTATCTACCTTGTATAAAGCTGTTATTGATTAATTGTTGTTGTTGTTATTTAATACACTGTTGTTGTTAATACCCCTTTATTCATGTGTCTTTCTGTGTCACTCATTGATTTTTATTTTGTTCACTTCACTGGTGAACTAAAGTTGACACGGCCTCTCTCCCCTGTGTGCAAGACAGGTCTTTGTTTTTGGTAGATGCTAGCTATTATTTTTGTGGTTACGCATTTCCTGTCCTCTTTTCTTACGCAGCTGGGGGAAGGGGGAAATCTTAGACTGGGTTTTGCTGTTTTGGAATCAGCATAAGTGTGGCAAAATTCTGTTCTCTTAAAGGTATAGACTGGTTTTGTGTTCAGAACTTCTGTTCTTTTATGGGTATAGACTGGTTTCCAATCACTTATATCAGTAAAAGTATAATGTCTGTACCTGGCCTGGACCACATGCTGTCTGATATCAAGGATTTCCACAGGATAATTGTTCCCAAACACATTGTTTCCTTTTATTAGCTTTAAATATATAAGCCTTTAATTTCACCGAATGTCTTGATGTCCTTGCATTATAAAAAAGGATAAATGAGATGGGTCTGTTTATTTTTGTAATATATATATATATTTGTATAACTATGTGTCCTTTAATTTCTCTAGTCATTTTGTACCCTCTTCACCTGACATTTCTTATCATGCCTCTGGTATTTTTATTTGCTACTTCTGTTCCCGTTCTATTTCAGTTGCATTTTTTGAGGTAAAATGGTCACAATGAACATATTATTCCACACCAGAACATACCACTGATTTATAATTTGGCACTATACATATATAAATATTTTTGCTCATTTTTCAGTAATCCTAGCCTTCTTTTTGTTTGGATTCTTCCACTGTACATCAAGCAAATATTTTCACTGACTTGTCTTTAATGGCACCCAGCTCATTTTTCTGATAACAGTTATATGTAAAATTCAGTGTAAGTGTATTTCAATTTCTTTTTTTCTACTGTATTTAACAAGAGTGTCATCATTCTCCAAACTTTATTAGGTCCCACTAAAGATTTCTATAGTCCTATAATCTGAACTAACCTGGACAGATAAACCAGTCTTCTGATGTGAAACCAGTGCAGGATAAATTTCTGATATTGGTGTTATGTTGTGGAGAGCAGTATACATTTTTCCATATCTGTATCTATATGGCTTTGTCTGTGGCAAGGTTAATTATGCTTCAATTACAAAAGGGGAACAGATCCCTCCATAAGAAACTCCCAAAAAACTTTGGACTCAAGAATCTGATTTGGTGGCCATGTCCACATGCACTTCACTGTTGAGTAGACTAATTAGCTGTGGAGTACAGCGTCACCATCCACATGTGCAACAGTATTAGACCTCAGTAAACAAATTTACACCACAGTAAGATAGTAATGTTAGGGACAATACTATTTTATGCTGTGGTAATTTACTAGGATTAAATACACAAGTAGACACTGACCTCAGGCATAAATTGTGCTTGGTCAGCCCAGTCAGCCATGGATCAGACTCCTGCCTGCTGCCTACCACACAACTCTGTATTTTCAGCACCCTTGTGTCCTAGCCAGCCCCAATACCACCTGATGCTGCCACCTGCAGTCTGGGGCTGGCTCCCTGTGCTCACTGCCAGCTTGAGCCTGCTCCACCCCTGTTGCTGTCCTGGGTATATGTGTAGATGCTGTACATGGGAGTAGTTTACTTTTACTCAAACTGCTCTGGAATTTATTGTTTCACATTAACTGTATGTGTAGAAATAGCCAATAGGTTCATTTTCACTTCCCTTGTTGATGGCATATTGTTCTCCATTTTATTATGAAATTTTGAAAGAGGCCCTTTCTTGTGATTATTAATGGAAAAAAAAAAGATGGTGGGGGCAGGAATAGGGTTTGAGGATAAAAAGAAAGATAGAATCTAGTCCAGCAAAAGCAAATACTTGAAGCATATCTGTCTTACATCTTTGTTTTTAGTTTCCTTTCTTATTTTTAAGAATTTAGGAAACACCAGACATAATTTGGGATTATTGCTGGAGGAGGGAAACTGGAGGCATTTAACACGTGATTGGAACCTAATCTTTTTGTGATTTTATTTTTGCATATTAAAGTGGATAATGACTCACTGATTGAAAAAGATAGCGATCTTAAAATTGCAGCTGGAAGATATAAAGTTGTATTACAAACATAAAAATCAAGGAAGATTTGATGGCTAACTTCTCTAGAGTTAAGGACAATATCACAATGCTTACTTACACTGAAAAAATGAAATGCTTAAGATGATTCATACTTTCAGACTATTTTGAATAACATTTGTATATAGTATCTCCAATCTCTGAAATCTTAACATTGCCAGGCAATAAGTAAATAGTATTTAATTTTTGGAAATAAAAGATTCTGTCTTATATGTAGGTTTGCATTTTGCCAGTCATATCTCAGATCTGTCATATTTTCCATAATGAGATATAGCTATTACTTTTCTAGGTGGTCAAAGTCAAAATCAAACTAAGTTATTTATTAGTGTTTTGACAGTTTATCCATTGGAGAACAAAAGTATGGATAATATGAGTTTATATTACATGAGAATAAACTGACAAATGTTGCTATGGTTTTCATCACTACTTATTAGCTCCATCTGTCTGAGTAGTCTCCTAAAGGTTGTCTGTTTTACTCTTAGTATTAGGCGAACAATTATGAACTGTAACTCTTCTAATAGACAGGGATATTGCAGAGTGGTTAATTATGTTGCCATTTAAACATACAAATACTTTCTGTTTTACTTTTCATGCACTTTAAAACACTTCAAAACAAATGTTTTTAGTACCGTATTCACATGAATCCAAGACGACTTTGAATTTAAGGTGACACTCCCATTAATTATAATCTCTACATGGAAAATTATACATTTGTTATAATTTTCCCCTTTTTATAATGAGTCTGCAACACTACACAACCCAAATTAAGCAGAATAATTCACATGTTTTAAATCAATTCCTCCTACTGGTGTGGAGGGGAAAGGGGTGATGGGGGGGGTGAGGAGACAGTTCTTCTTCTCATTGTTTTGGGGGATATGCATAGTTACAAAGGACAAGGGATAAAGGGAAAGGTTTCACATCCTCCCCTGCCATAGCCTCTTCTGCTCTCCTGTCAGCTACATGCCCCCTCCCCTGCCAAACAAGCCATTCTGGCTCAGGGCAGGTAGTGGCACATCTCTGGCTTTGTCCTCAAGCCCAGGGCACAAGTCAGAGCTGAGCTGCTTTCTTCCCCAGGTCAACTTTTTTCCTTCCATGCTGATTGGGCTGGGAGGGGAGGGGAGGGGGGGAGGAGGAGGAGGAAGGGGAAGTAAATCTATGCATATCTTTTTTAACTAATAGCTATACAAGGAGAAATGTGGATGCTTAGGGATTGAACATGGAAACTTATCTGGATGAATCACTTCTACAACTCTCTTGGGCTCATGCAGTTTTCACTAAAATGTGATTATCTCTGTACAGGGCAACTTTTTGAGATAATGCTTCATTAGCAGTGCAAGTCAGCAAGTAAGCTTGGGGAAAATATGAACATTCATGCCCATTGTTTTGGGACAAATGGTAAAAAGTTTCACAGGATGAAAAGAAGTGCTAACAGTTTGACCTGGAGCATCACAAAAAGCATCTGGACAGTTATCATGGAATTGTATCATTAAATCAATGGCAGAAAAGTGACAGTAAATTCAGCCACTCACTAAACTCTGATTGAAAATATGATGCATGTATGCCAGTCCTGGGACTTTTCCCAGGACAAACACAGGCACAACTTGTTCTGGGACATATTCAGTATCTGTTCCTTATCTTAATGTACTAGTATGAAAAGTCACTCATACTGTGTCCATGAGACTTCATGGCTTAAACAGCATTATGTTTCTAAACTTCCTTTACAAAATCATGATTCTCTCACCATTTTCAATACAACTCAGGCTTTAAAAATGGAATTATTTGAACCTTGAATGGAATGAATAAGGTGGGATTTGTAGTTAATAAATGTTAGAGCTAGAGTATGTATACATTATTAATATCCAAAAAGATGTTTGTATTAATAAACACATTGAAGTATCTTCTAATATATTTTATCTATATGTTGATCTATAATGAAACTATATTACTGAAATAAGAATACACTGCTTACAAAAACTTATTGCACAAAAACACTTTTTCCAGTGTCTTCAATTTAATCTAGAATGAATCCTTGTACTTATCTCTCCCAATGGCCACTCTCCTCCCATTCCCTTTGTTTTAACTGCTGGCACATATTGAATTCTCACATCTATTTCATTTTCTTCTTTCTTTGGGACTAAGAAAAGGAAACACTCGCTCTCTGAGGAAGGCCATTATGTTTTTAAAATGTACAATTCCTTAACTGTGCTTTGTGTAGAAAAGCTGAGCCTGCAGGATGTGAACCAGATGGAGAAAGAAAGTTTGGTAAGCTGTTCCTGTCCTAACATTCAGTAGATATTCAGACAGTTTCTGATGAATTTGCAGAGCTATAGGAAACAACATATATTATGATGTAAATGTCATCCATATGACATATACTTAAAGTTGTGTATATAAATAAAACATATTGAAATGCCTGATGCTTACCGCAGCTGCTTATTTCTCTCAGAGTACAAATGTTAAAAAGTCACAAAATTTGGCTTCGGTGGTACTTCCAAACTGAGTTTGTGTCATAAAGCAATTAGTAATCTTAAATCAGAACTACTTCTTGAAGTAGGGTTAAACCAAAGAAGATACCACATTCCAAAATGCATAATTCTCACATTCTAAAATGTTGGGACCCAGGGCAGCCGGCCAGCAGCTGTCTCTGACTCCCACCCGGGCAGATAAGGGTCCGGGGCCTTAGAAGGCCGTCAGGCGGGTACTTGTGACGCTTGGAGTGGAATGAATTAGGTGGACGCTTATCGGTTGCAAAGCAAGATTATTTACTCACACCGTCAAGGTGGTGAATAGCGGAGGTCAGAGATACTTGGTTAGTTACAGTTTAGGGTTCGTAGGTCATAGGTCGGTCTGCATAAGAGTTCATCGGTTGGGCAGATAAACGGAGAAGAAAGTCGGGCCGGCAGGTTGTTGATTTACGTCTGATTAGGTCGAGACGGGGGAGATTGACAAGTGATCAATTTGTCGGTTACTCTCACGCATACGTTCAGAGGTTTTTCAGGTGTATGTGCGGAGGTCTCCCATTCTTCACGGAAGTGAAGATGGGTTTTATTTGTGTAATAGCCAATTGCTTTTTGCCACGTCATAAATTTAATTAGAATCACCAATTATCTAGCGGTCTTCGCTAGGGTGTTATCATAGGGACACTCCCGGACACTCCCCTGTCATTCCGACCAATTACAATGATTTATGTACAGCACAGAAGGCTAAGTTCTATTTCATGTTGGTGTCGCAGTTAAAAATTTCTTTTTGATATGCGCAGCAAAAAAAAAAGCGGTTACTATCATTATTGTTAACCCTTAGTTCACCTAGTGCAGAAAAAAACTGTTTTGAATGGTTTTACTTGTTTGTGACATGGGCACTACTTAATTTGGTTGTGACATAAAATACATATTTTGGCTGTTCATGTGAGTGGGCATCACAGTGGGTGTCAGCATTAGAATCAATGGAAGTCTCCAGTGACTTTAATAAGAATAGATTTGGGCTTAACTTTTTTTTTCTTTCTGATTTATTCATAGACAAAAGGAACAATTAAGAATGAACATAATGGTAGAAAGCACTGAGTGGCTGACCAAGAAAGTCATAATAGTGATGTAAAATATGAAATAGAGATTATTGATAAGGAAGGATCCTACTTCACTTTGTGCACCCAAGTAGCAGTTACCCAGCTATGTAAATGCTGCTTTTGGTACGTGCACAAGTTTAGCTGCTTACAGAAGTTAAAAAAAAATCCTTGCTTTACTGAAAGATGTAATATATTAGCTGGACCTGGATCTGCAGCATCTGCATAGATCAGCAGCTTCAATAGGGCTTTTAGGTGCTTTTATCTAAAGTTGATTCAGTCAGGTATTAGATAAAAGCACTAAAAAAGCCCTGCTATAGTGCCTGATTTATACAGACATTGAGCAAGCCAGGTACAACTAATGCAATGATTTTTCTGGGCATGCACTGGGCTCATCATGGAAGTGCACTCATGGGGGGGGGCGGGGTTAACATCTAAAAAGCCTTTGTGATCCTATATACAGGCGGTCCTTGAGTTACAATGTTTTGAGTTACATTTTGCACTTACAACATTTCTAAATTGACACTTTGTTTCAACTTTCTGACATCAGTTTCAACTTTACAATGCTTGATCTGATGTGATGCCATGCCAGTGCAAGTCGTGTCACCCATCTCCCTGGAGAACATCTGTCCAAACTTCCTTGGACACTTTCTTTAAGACAGCAGCCAAGACTCCAGAAAAACCTGCAGCCAAAACTCCTGAGAAGACTCCAGCCAAGAACCCTTCAAAAAGTCCAGCAAAGTCACCTCAAAGAAGTCCATCCAAATTAATTTGATTTCTATTTACAATATAAATATATTAATGTAGCTATATTACTCATGTATAATTGATTGAGTACAAAATTCTAGTTTTTGGGGGATGAAAACAGGGTATTGGGCCTGGGTTCAGGAAGCAATCCCCTATGTTTCCTATGGGAAAATTAGTTCCAAGTTACAACATTTTGACTTAAGACACTGTTTTCAGGAACCAATTGTGTTGTAAGTCTGAGGATTGCCTGTATTCACAAGCAACCATACAGCTGCTGAGCATGTGTACCGGAATTTAAGTGCACAAAATGTCGTTAAAGAAGAAACCTTGATGGGAAAAAAAGAAAGGCACATTCCATTTTAGTCTAATAATTCAGTGGCTAGAGCACTCGCCTACACCATTTATAACCAGTCAGAAATGGACTGGCCAAATTCGCCAATTACACCAAACTTTGGGGCAAAGCATCCACACCAGAAGACAGGAGCGCAATCCAGGCTGACCTGGACAGGTTCAGCAAATGGGCGGATGAGCACCTGATGGTGTTTAACACTGAAAAATTCAAGGTTCTCCACCTTGGGAGGAAAAACCTGCAGCATCCTTATAGGCTTGGCAGTGCTATGTTGGCTAGCACTACAGAAGAAAGAGACTTGGGGGTCATCATTGACCACAAGATGAACATGAGCCTGCAATGCAATGCTGCGGCTAGTAAAGCAACCAAAACACTGGCTTGCATCCATAGATGCTTCTCAAGCAAATCCCAGGACATCATTCTCCCCTTGTACTTGGCCTTGGTGTGGCCGCAGCTGGAGTGCTGCATTCAGTTTTGGGCTCCACAATTCAAAAAAGGATGTGGAGAAGCTTGAGAGAGTCCAGAGAAGAGCCACATGCATGATCAGAGGTCAGGAAAACAGACCTTAGGATGACAGGCTGAGAGCCATGCGGCTCTTTAGCTTGGAAAAGTGCAGGCTCAGGGGTGATCTGATGGCCACCTATAAGTTTATCAGGGGTGACCACCAGTATCTGGGGGAACGTTTGTTCACCAGAGCACCCCAAGGGATGATGGGGTTGAACGGTTACAAACTACTGCAAGACCATTTCAGGCTGGACATAAGGAAGAATTTCTTTACTGTCTGAGCCCTCAAGGTCTGGAACAGCCTGCCATCAGAGGTGGTTCAAGCACCTACATTGAACACCTTCAAGAGAAAAGTGGATGCTTATCTTGCTGGGATCCTATGACCCCAGCTGACTTCCTGCCCTTCGGGCAGGGGGCTGGACTCGATGATCTTCCAAGGTCCCTTCAGCCCTAATGTCTATGAATTCTATGAAATCTATGAAACCATACTATTTTAATACTAGATAAGCTTAAATTATCTTTTTCATGGCAAGGGCAGGGGTTGGCCCAGAATCTCGGTTTTAGAACTGGGAAATTGGTGCAGGGAATAGCTTGCCTGCATTGTCAGTAGAATCTTGTGCCATATGAAATGCAAGAAGTAACCAGAGGGTAACAGGCAAGAAGTGCCTTTAAGTATGAAAGAAGGACTGAAATAAATTGGACCATCTGTTTTCATGTAAATAACTTGCATTAATGATGCAGAAGTATTTCCTGTGTGAATTCCTGCTGATAGTTCCTCAGCACCAGGCAAAAGATAGGAGTTTGGAATAAACTACCAAAATGAATATCCATACCACATGTATGGATACTATAAATAGAGGCATGACCTCTGCCTATCTATAAAAGTATTGTGTAGTGCAATTGTATCAATCTGTATAAGGTATATTCCAAAATCATTATCTAGAAGCCCCAGATATGGTTTCTTACTTTGGAAAAATTATCGCTGATTTCAACTGGGACACTTGCCTGAGTAAGGAATGCAGAAAATTGGCTTTTATGATGATGTAGATATATTAACATATGCAGTGAACAACACATTTAACAAAAATGACTGGGATTTTCAAAAGCACTAAGTATTAAAATCAATGGTAACATTTCCAATTACTTCACAGGGATCAATTAAAGCAATATTAAAGTGGATTCAACAGACCTACCAAATTATTAATACTGATCCTACAGATATTACTTTTCACATTCAAAGTCAGATAGGAGACCTGTTGGGTCCCAAAGCTATAGCAGTTGATATATTGTGCAGTATGTGACTTATATTTTCTCACACACAACACACACCTTTCCCCTCCCCCAAATTCAGCTGCCAGATATTAGGGTGTGCATTATAAGCAGGGATCTTGGTATTCTCTGATTTAAAAAAAAAATCCCCACTTTTCGGTTTAAAAAAAGTAACCCCAAATCCACATTTTCCCATGATTTAAATGAAACACAGTTTCATGTATATTAATGGTGTTTCATTTAAATCATGGAAAAATGTGGATTTGGGGTTACCTTTTTTTACTGAAAAGTGGAGATTTTTTTTAAATCTGAGAAAACCAAGATCCCTGATAATAAGAAAGAAAATATTTTAATAAGAGTTCCTGCCTCTACACTGGTGCAAATGGGGCATCCTAGCTACTGACTTCTCTGAGCAGAGGTTCCTATTGCAGAAGGTGCTACTCAGTTACTTACTGCTACTTAGCAATATTTTCAAAGAAAGATCTTTTATTTTTCATGTTGTCTTTCAAAAACACATCCTATATCTTCTGATCTTATTATGTGGCAAGTTGTATGTAATAAATTATGGTGTTTGTTTTTATTTTACTTCCACTTACAAAATCTATCATATCAAATCTACCAGGAAATTGACTGTAAAGAATGTTGGGACCTCTCCAAATCATGGCATTATACTTAGGAATGTATAAAGTGGTATAATTAACATGTTATAAACTGGTCACTACTAAAATCTCAATCTGGTTATGGAAGTGTCTTTTTTTTTTCTTTTTTTAAAGAAAACTTGAGTAAATATATGATTGTAACTTAGAAAAGTACATCATTAAAAGAACTATTCATATATTACTCCTCCTTCATTCACCAAGAAGTCTTAAAGTTATAGGTGCTGGCCTTTAAATTACCACATTCTTTTCTATTTGGGGAAACAAATATGCAACTTAGAATTTTTCTTGGTGACTTAATGTTTTTTCAGTCATATTTGGTGTATTTCAACACTATTAAATGGACCATCTATTTATAAATGTATTCTATTTTTCTTATATTATTTTTAATATGAGGGCTAGAGACCAGTCAGTTTTCACTTATTCATATCCTTACTTTCACTTGACCTCTAAAAGAGCAGAGGCACTGTGACTATAATTCAAGAAAGTAATTAATTTTCATTAAACTTGTCATTCTTGTTTACATCTCTACCATGGACATTAATCTAGGCAATCCCTTGCTAGCACATGGGAGTTACATCTGCTACTTGCTTTGTAACGTGCAGGAATGGAGGAGGATTGTTTATGTTTTTTTAGAAAAAGTTTGTTTAACAAAGAATTTACATACAGTGAACAGGTATGAATCTCATCTTTTGTCTTTTATTTCAAGTGCCAATTTTCCCCCCATCAGCTTCTTACATATTTGTAATTATTGTCATCCTTTAATAATATTTAATAGAGGAGGTGAAAAATTTTCAGGTTTTTTAATTCTGAACTGTAGCAACTACAAATAATACTATGATGAGTTTGAGGCATATTGCACTTGAATTGCTTTGTTTTTTCAAGGAACCAAAGTTCCATAAAAATGCCCTGGAGTTGAAGATGGATCTGTACGAATTTGTCCCTGCTGCCCGAAAAAACTACCAATCACAATGAGCAGACTGAAACAATAGGATATGCTCTTTCAATAGGGTTTTACAGTAGCAGTCCTTAAAAGTGATTATAAATTAATGTGTCTAGCATAACAATGTTTCCATTTTCCTTGTCTTGGATTCTAACTGTCATCTTCAAGCATTATCACAGTACAAATTACAGCAATATGCTTCTCCTTTTCTCTGCTAATTGAAAGATTTTTACAAATAGGAAGGAAATACCTCACAGAACAGATAATATTCTCCATATTTGGATGGCTGAAATCATAAAGATTAAGACTATTTTTTTCTGGTGTGAAGGGGATTGAATAAGGAAGCAGCATTCGGATCTTGACACTTTTCAACTAACATTAGGACTATTTTATAGTTTCAAAAAATGCATACTTAAACCAAAATCAGACAAAGAATTGGATGGAACTGTTTTGAAATCTCAAGAACAACCTGTGAAATTTTACCTCAAATGGTGGCTGAGAAGCTGTACTACCCACTATGCTGGGTTTCTGTTAAATATGATCTGAACAGGGACTACAGATTCTTATCCCATTACCTGGATTAATTTTTGTGACTTCTTGTTTGCTTTTCCCAGAATTGCCACTCTTCCTCCTCCTCCTTTCTTATCTTTTGTATTCAAATCACTCTCTTCATTTGATAGAAACCATATGCATCTCCTTTCATAACATCTGACAAAGTGAGATCGGGCTCATGAAAGCTCATGCTATACATCTCCAATTTAGTTACTCTATGGGCACCTCTACACATGCAATTAATGCTATTTGGGTTAACTGTGCAGTAATTTACTAGACAGGACCCACGTGCCCTATCACCTGCCTGACTCATGGCAACCACCCATACTACAGCAAATGGGGCTTTCACTCCATCACGCTGCTGGCCGCCATCAACCACCAGGGTGCCTTCACCAACGTCTATGCCAGCTGGGCTGGCAGTGCCTACAATGCCCATGTCTTCCACAACTCCACCCTCCCAGCCCTGCTGGAGAAAGGTTGCTTTACCCCAGGAGTGCTGGACCTTAGCTGAGTGAGTTATAGTCCTTCCCTTCCTCAATGGGGACCCTACCTACCCAATCCTCTCTTGGCTCATGAGTCCCTACACTAACCAGCTGCACCCCTGCCAGGCACATTTCAACAGGTGCTAGGTCGGGACCCGCACATTAGTGGAGTGCCCCTTTCGTTTCCTGAAGGGATGCTGATGCACCCTCACCACCTGCCTCAAGGTCATGGAGGCTAACATCTCCAGGGTATCGTCATAGTCTGAGTGCTGCATAACATCTATAAGACCCAAGAGAAGCTCTTTCATAAGTATGGGCAGAGGAGGTGCAGCAGGCAAATAATGCCCGGCAGCAGAAGTGCCAGCTGTGGTAGCAGTATCAGCAACACCCCACGCCACCCCACATCAAGGCCCTGGGCAAGCTGAACAGCCAGCAGTGAGGGTCAGGGCACCATGTGTGAGAGGTGCTGGTGGACCACCTACTCCTGCACCCCTCACTGTAAGCCACCTGGCTGGCTGGCCGCAGACCCCGGCCTGCTGTGCACCTCCACCACCACGCTTGCTGTGGACAGTTTTCTGAAAAGCACTTTATTTCTCTCTACAGACAAATACCCCATCCCACCCTTTCTCCCAAACAACAGAACTCCTCCCTCCTGAATAACAGAGATCCACCACAAAAAACCCTATCCATGACCAATAAAGCACCTTCTTTTCTGTGCAAACTATGTACACTGTGGTCTCTGTACCCTCCTGGTGTGGGGGAAAGTGGGGTGGAGGCACCTACAAGGTGGTTTCTGGGGAGCTTAGCATCCCTTCTCTGGCTACACCAATGTGGGTGTACATGCTGCAGCAAGACCAGCAGGTGGGGGATCAGCCAGGGGCAAAGGTGATCGCTGCTCTGCCAGCATAGCTGGCCCCCTCCTGCAGCATGGGGCCAAGGCCAGCAGGGCTCATGCATGGTTCTGGACCTGCTGTGGGCAGGTACTATGCAGGGGCAGTATGAAACCTGGGTGACTGGGGGGAGGGGCTGGTGAGTGGGCTGACTGATGGGGGACATGGGATGGATGCTGAAGCAGGGGGCCCTGGCTGCTGTAGGTGCCACTGCACTCAGAGCAAACCCAGGTGGGCTGTTTGGTGCTTGCTGCAGACAGGCTGCCTTCTTCATCACCTTCCCAGGCCACAACAGGCCTGTCTTCTGGCAGCACCTGCCATGGGTGCTCCAGACCCACCCTCCTGAAGGCCAGACAGCCTCCTCTTGTGCTGCTAGGGCCCTGCTTCTGAGGCTCAGAGAGCAAGGGGCTCCTGGCCAACTAGGACATGGAACTGGTGATACCCTGCCCTCCACTCAGAGGGCATCTCTGGACAAGCAGCGCAGAACAGGTCTCTCCCTCCCTCTTCATGGCCTGCCACCCAAGCATGTCCCTGGTGAGTGCCCCAGGCATTCCATGATGAGCTGTGTGTACACATGAGGGGTGCCTAATCTGCTAGGCCCTGCTGCTGCTGATCACCATGGTACCCCAGGCACACCTGAGAACTGGGCAAAGGCACCTGAGCTTTGATAGTGAGATGGGCAAGCCCATTCTTCCTTGCAATGTTCACCACCACCTGGAGAGGTACCTGTGCCTATGCTCCTGGTGGAAAACATGGCACAGATCCAGCCAGGGTCCTGGGGAATGTGATTGAGCTTCCACATAAAGGGCATGATCCTGCAGGCAGCCCCTGATTGGCAGTTTTGGTCGATGGTATGGTCCCACTATGCCCACAGGGCCTTGACCTTTATGTAGCACTGCCATGGTAACCAGTCATGCTCATACTCCCACATGCAGCCTGCCAGGGACACATAGATGTGGGCATTGGAGTGTTCATCCTGGACAAACTGCTCTGGGCCTCAGTATCACACCACAGGGCCACAAGGTCCATGGTCTTGTCCTGGGACCAGCTGTGCTCCCAGAATGTGGTGCATGGCATCAGGGATGATGCTAACATGGCTCTCTTGTTGGCCCTCGGGGGCTACAGCTTAGAGTCTGTGTATGGCTGGGCCTTGGGAGGTGCCACAAGTGCAGGGGCACAGCATGTGGCAGGCAGGCAGGTGGTGGGGCTGGCCTGGGGGCCAACACTGGGATCCATGCAGGCTGCTGGAACCAACATGGGGTCACTGCTGCGGAACCTGGTGGCCAGGGGCAGGGAGCAGGTGGCACAGGCCCTAGGGCTCACCACAAATTGGAAAGGTCAGGCTGGGGCATGCAAAGACACATTCCAGCCCCAGGGCTGGAGAATTTCCAAGCTATGGGCCCTGGGGATAACCTGTGTGTGCCCCTCTGATGATGGGGTTGACCAGGACTAAATTTGCTCCCAGTTGGTGTCTACATGTGCACTACTGCATAGAAATTACTACACAGTTATTTTTCCTACCTGCATTTGCAGTGACCTGCACGTGTAGATAGTGGTGCTTTATTGTGCAGTAAATGAGTCTACTGAATGCTAAAATGTCTCATGTAGACATACCCTATAAGGTGCAAATCTACCCTGCCTTCTACCTGACTGCAAACTAGCATGGCTAACTATCTCTTTCTCCTGAGATTTTCTCATACTGAAGGCAAATTCTTGAGAATAACTCTTCTAGTTGGTTTCTACCATTTAGAGGCAGGTCAAACACATTGAACCAAAGGAATGGACATTGATTCATTTTAGGGTTTTCAACTTCAAACTTTTTTCTTATGTCCCTATTCATATTTTAATTTTCAACCTGTATTCCTCTTTGCTTAGGAAATATGAAATTTAGTTCTACAGATTGTAATTTGTCAGCACACGTCCTGAAAGAAAGATTTTTCTGATATCTCTGATAAGCATGTTAAGTCCTCCTAACTACTCAGAAGATTTGTGAGTTTCATGGATCTGTTTTATAAGCAGTTAGCAACAATTCTTTGTGTACAAAATGGAAATTGATTACATTATTTTAATTTTTTACCATGTGTGACATGCATAGAAATACCGGAAACCTAAGTAAGGTATTTCAAGTGAGACTAATAAAATGTTAGCCTTATTTGTGGAGGGTTCAACAACACAGGATGTTTTTTTCTTTAAGATATCTTTGACAAATGCTTTGTAACCATAGAAATGATTTCCAAGACAGCAGGAGTAGCTAAAATAGATTAAATTAATGTGCTAGGCTCACTTTTCTCACAGCATGTTTCACTTTAATTGATTACACTATAGCCAAACTTAAATTACTAATATCAGTGCTGATAGAAGAGAATGAATATTTAATAAAACCCTTTGTATAGTTGTAATAAATTAATCTATTTAAATAAGCTATAATTTGTGATAGGCATTTAAAGATGTTTTTGTATCCAGAATACTTTGTTCAAGAGCTTATACATATAAAGAGAAAAAAAGAAGACAAAATAATTTAACAAGGGTGAAACAATTAACTATGTAACATGATATATAATATTTGCATGCTAGGATTCAATAAACTACTTGGTTTGAAAAATAGATTCAGCACCCTACAAATGTTTAAATCTTCATTCTGAAGCTGCAAGAGACTTGAAATAAGTGGATTAAAACACCCATAACACATTAAGTGTCAACTACAAAATGGGACAGAATTAGTTGATAAAAACCTGTAATTGTAATTAATTTTTAATGTCAACTACAGATCTATGTTTCTGTGAATTACAGAGGCTTTTATTTGCAGGTATTCTTAATGGAATAAATCCATATGTGTCTTGTGCTATAATTAGGGTTAGAATAATCAATAGATTAAATAATCTTAACAGGGTAGATCTCTACAGTCCAATCACAGAAAGAAAATTAGACCATGAAACAAAAAAACATAAGCAGCTACCAAAAGCACTATGGTGTTTCATAATAGGCATAGGACTAGGAACATGGCATAAACAATAGTGGAAGGAAGGGATTTCACACGAACTGGAATTCTATTTGTTTGTTTGCATTTGGGAAAGGCCAGTCCATCATTTAGCTTTAATTTTGCCATATACTTATTATTTTACAAGATTTATCATTATAACGATAAACTACCCCGACATCTGCTGGGAGACGCAGACAGCAAGTTCCTACCGTTCACGCAGGTTTCTATCCTGTGTACAGGACCTCCACCTGACACAGAAGGTACACGGTCCCACTAGGGGGAATGCCATACTGGATCTGGTATTGGCAACGGGGGATGATATGGTAGGGGACCTACAGATCGGTGGCCATCTGGGGGACAGTGATCACCTAATAATAGAATTCTTCATAAGACGTCGAGTGGGTCAGGTAACTAGTAGGGTGAAAGTGCTAGACTTTAGGAAAGCTGATTTCAATGAACTCAGGTGATTAGTCAAGGATACACTGCAGAGTAGGAGTTTTGAAGTGATAGGAGCCCAAGAAGGGTGGCTGTGTCTTAAGGAAATGATCCTTTGGGCACAAAGGCAGAAAATCCCGATGCGAGGCAAAAGAGGGAAAGGGGCCAGGAGGCTTCCTTGGCTGACCAGAGAAATCCAGGGCAGCCTAAGGGCCAAAAGGGGGGCACATAAAAAGTGGAAACAGGGAGAGATCACCAAAGAGGAGTATATCTCCTCCGCTCGTGCTTGTAGGGAGGCAGTTAGATGGGTCAAAGCTACCAAGGAGCTGAGGATGGCATCCCAAGTAAAGGACAACAAGAAATTGTTTTTTAGATATATAGGGAGTAAAAGGAAGGCCCAGGGAGGAATAGGACTCCTAATAAATGGGCAGAAGCAATTGGTGATGGACAGGGGGGACAAGGCTGAACTCCTCAACGAGTTCTTTGCCTCAGTGTTCCTAAGAGAAGGGCACGACAAGTCTCTCACTGGGGTTGTAGAGAGGCAGCAGCAAGGCACCAGACTACCATGCGTAGACCCTGAGATGGTGCAGAGTCACTTGGAAGAACTGGATGCCTTTAAGTCGGCAGGCCCGGATGAGCTCCATCCGAGGGTACTGAAGGCACTGGCCGACGTCATTGCAGAGCCACTGGCGGGAATATTTGAACACTCGTGGTGCACGGACCAAGTCTCGGAGGACTGGAAAAGGGCCAATGTAGTCCCCATTTTCAAGAAGGGGAGGAAGGAGGACCCGGGCAACTATAGGCCAGTCAGTCTCACCTCCATCCTTGGCAAAATCTTTGAAAAAATTATCAAGGCTCAAATTTGCAAGAGCCCGGCAGGACAAATTATGCTGAGGGGAAATCAGCACGGGTTTGTAGCAGGCAGATCATGCCAGACTAATCTAGTCCCTTTTTATGACCAGGTTACAAAACGCCTGGGCGCAGGAGTAGGGGTTGATGTCATATACTTAGACTTCAGGAAGGCCTTCGATACGGTATCCCACTCCATACTGATGAACAAGTTAAGAGGCTGTGACTTGGATGACTACACAGTCCGGTGGGTGGCAAATTGGCTAGAGGGTCGCACCCAGAGAGTCATGGTGGATGGGTCAGTATCAACCTGGAAGGGTGTGGGCAGTGGGGTCCCGCAGGGCTCGGTCCTTGGACCGATACTCTTTAATGTCTTCATCAGCGACTTGGACGAAGGAGTGAAGTGTACTCTGTCCAAGTTTGCGGATGACACAAAGCTATGGGGAGAAGTGGACACGCCGGAGGGTAGGGAACAGCTGCAAGCAGACCTGGATAGGTTGGACAAGTGGGCAGAAAACAACAGAATGCAGTTCAACAAGGAGAAATGCAAAGTGCTGCACCTAGGGAGGAAAAATGTCCAGTATACCTACTGCCTAGGAAATTACCTGCTTGGTGGAACGGAAGTGGAAAGGGATCTTGGAGGCCTAGTGGACTCCAAGATGAACATGAGTCGGCAGTGTGATGAAGCCATCAGAAAAGGTAATGGCACTTTATCGTGCATCAGCAGATGCATGACGAATAGATCCAAAGAAGTGATACTTCCCCTCTATTGGGCGCTGGTCAGAACGCAGTTGGAGTACTGCGTGCAATTCTGGGCACCGCACTTCAAGAGGGATGCGGATAACCTGGAGAGGATCCATAGAAGGGCCATACATATGGTTAAGGGCTTGCAGGCCAAGCCCTAGAGAACCTGGACCTTTTCAGCCTCCGCAAGAGAAGGTTGAGAGGCGACCTTGTGGCTGCCTATAAGTTCATCACGGGGGCACAGAAGGGAATTGGTGAGGTTTTATTCACCAAGGCGCCCCCGGGGGTTACGAGAAATAATGGCCACAAGCGAATAGAGCACATTTAGACTGGACATTAGGAAGAACTTCTTCACAGTTAGAGTGGCCAAGGTCTGGAACGGGCTCCCAAGGGAGGTGGTGCTCTCCCCTACCCTGGGGGTCTTCAAGAGGAGGTTGGATATGCATCTAGCTGGGATCATCTAGACCCAGCACTCTTTCCTGCCTATGCAGGGGGTCGGACTCGATGATCTATTGAGGTCCCTTCCGACCCTAACATCTATGAATCTATGAATCTATGAACGACTACAAAGCCTAACACAAGACAATGAGTTCTCATTAGTCTCATACGTTCCCACTGACTTTCATGGAGCCAGGATTTCCATCATTTCCTCTGCCAATCTTCTCTGAGAGCAGAGGATGATTTCAGTCAATACCTTCATCCTCTATGATGGGAGCCCTCCCTCACTTTATCTCTATTCCTTGTTCTTAATTTCATTATAAGGTGAGTGTATGGTCCCTTTCTTTTCTTTTTTTTTTTTATAAAGATGCCACATCAATTTACCTTTCCCAGTCTTTAAAATAATCTCTTTTGTATCTATACTGTGCTTCCTATTTGCTAATTTAATAGCCATCAAGTTTTAAGAGGAGCCTGTACTTTGGTGGCCTGCTTGAATTAATTGTGTTATTGTCTTCATTGCTTCACTTCAGAAGTAGTAAAACTCTTTTAAAGGGTACAAACAAAATTGCTCATATCTTTATCCCTTGAATGCATTTCAGCATTACAACTAGGACCTTCTTTGAAGGTTTTATATTGTAAGGTACTGAATTGGCATCTAAATAACAGGGTGAACTAGATTAAAATTTGCTTGTTTCACTGCACGAACCTTCTGTGTTAACCCATTTTTAGATTCTTCAGAAAGACTAGTGCATCATTTATTTACAGTTGAACTTGGCTGCTAATATCTCATGACAATTTCCTGGGTTTGTTTTTTTTTTGTTTGTTTGTTTTTTTTGTGGATAATGATAAGGTTTCATTTTAAAAATTCCTTTTTTAGGAGAGTCAGATTTTTCAAATTGTCTCCATTTGCATTTAATTTTCTTATTTCATCAAAAATACCAAGTTAGTTGTTCATGGTCATAGAACTGTATTACTCTTTTATATTTTCTAATTGAACATATTTATTTAAAAAAAAGATATTTAAAAAATCTAAACAATTTAATATACAAATAAACTAAGTAGATACTTGCAAACCAAAAATAAGTTTTAAAAACATGTTGGAAAAGAAAATCCTTTTTATTTTGTCAACGCTGACTGATTTTTAGTTTGTCTAGCTACCTTAGTGACCAAGAATGCTAAGATGTTTTGAGGAACATATAGTTTCTAAGCTACACTTAAATTCTGCTTTATTCTATCTGAACAATGAAAGACTACAGATAAAGTGTGTTTTTGTCATGAGGTGCTTCAAATGTATGATAGAACAACTTACTCTACTGTGCATAAGGGAGCTATCTATATGTAATATGTTTTTAGAGCACTGAAAAGGTGACCACGATCCAGAAAGGCTTGTGATTTAGATTAATGTCAAATGAATTTGAACAAAGTCCTAGATACACTCAAATCACAGGAAAATTGAATACTATACCACTATAATTAAAGCAAAATATAGTCAGCAAATATGCCATGGGGCCCAGTAATGGGGGAATGAGACATTTTATTTTCCACACCAATATCAGCTGTAGTATGTAGAAACAATAAAATTAATTCTATATGAATTGCATGACTCATGTTTGCTCTGTAAAACTATAGAATGGGGTATCAAAATCACTTCATGTCCCAGGCCAGATCCAGACCACTGAGTTCTCTCAGGCCAAAACTAGCTCTTGGCACAGAATGGATCCAGCCTGGGGCACGCAGTGGCAGCTCCAGCTTCAGTTCTGGCCTGGGGCAGCACCAACAACTCCAGCTCTGGCTTGGGCATGGATCAGCAGCTCTGGTTTTGGGTCTGAATCCAGCTCTGTCCCAAAGGTGGTTCCGGAGCTGGCAATAAATGATACAAGGCAAGGTCTTCCTGCTGCTGAGGGCCATGTTGCCAAGGGCCAGATAGAACAGATCCAGCTTTCTTGCTGTGTAAATTTGACACCCTTGCTGTAGAAAAATGTTTTCTGAACACAGAAAAGATCTTTCCATCTTAAGCTCTGAAAGAACAAGCATTCAAACTCTTAAATAAGGCTCATCTTCAATGTGAATCTACATGAGATGTTTCCTGCAGTTGCCTAGTTAGCTTTTCAGTAAGTCTCAGCATTTACATGTGCAGCCCTAATTCGGCTGCAGTAAACTAATAAGTGATTCCATAGGTTAGTACGTGTAGCATGAGTACTATCCTGCAGTGGCATTTTTAGTGTGCCATGGCACATATATAGATGCTGACAGGACTGGCTGGGGGATGAGGGTGCTTCAGTGCAGAGGCTGCTTTCTGGCTGGCCCCACATTGAAGCACCTTCCTGTCCCTGCTAGCCCCTCTGCAGCACATTGAGCCCAGTCAGAGCATTCCTGGGCTCTCAGGCTGACCCTCTTGGTCCCCTGTCAGCTGGGCCTGCTCTGACCTGGCTCAATGTGCTGTGGTCCTGGGCACACGTGTAAACACAGTGCCTGGGAGTGATAAACCCTGGCAAGAATTAGGTCAGAATTTATTCAGTCAAATTAATTGCATATGTAGATGCACCCAGTAAGTACTTTGCTGTATCAGGAACTGAGACAGAGGAATTCCCTCTACAGTCTACCCTTCAGTAGCAGGGACAGCCCCAAACAAATCCCACTGTCTTGCTGCTGCTGACCTGCTCCAAGCCCAGAAATACATCAGAAAGTCTGCTTGGGGGCATTACTCAGTCACTGTTGTCAAGCTCACGGAAGGCTGCTATCTAGTGAGCAGCTGTGATGACCTCACTGGCCTATTTTAACTTGGAAATATGTAAGCAGGAGGCAGTGGGATGGACATATTTAGGAACAAACTGGCCAGAACACTTATGTTGCATCAGACTCATGCCCCAAATGTTTGAATCTATCAGGGTCAAAGAAAAAATCAGAATGATTCAGTCAGTCCTTCTGGAGTGTTCTGTGTTTTTGTTGCAATAGTGGCAATGAAATAAAGAATGAGAACATAGTTCCAAAAAAATGCATCCTACACAAACAAAACTATTCAAAATTAGATGTTTGAGTATATAGGTCAAGAAATAAACAATGATTGTGAAACACAATAATTTGATGGCTGTGTGACTATAAAAGAAGCAAGGCAGGAAGGGAGAAAGGAATAAATTGATCTTTCTGTTTCTTGTTACAACTAATTGTAACTAGGAAGAACTTCCTACACAAAAAAGAGACTTCTACAAGAGATATTGGTATGACCTGAAGATTACATGAAAATGACTTTGACAAATTTAGCAAAGTAAAATAAATGGGAGGCGGTGTATGACTAGAATTTTCTGTGCTCCAGACTGTCAAATGACAAACACGCACCCTTCAACTTCCTACAGCAATATTAAAAGAACATTAGTATACTTTGGATCTTCTACTTATGCAAATTGAAGCTCACAACGTGCCCCCAGATAGAGCAAACTGTCATACTGAAATGTTAATAAACATCACTTTCCTCTAGAATGGAGGTGATACAGGTAAGAAAAAGATATTACAACCAGTACTTTTATTGAAATTATTGCTCAATGCAACCCATAATTCTTTTACAGTAATCATATATTAGTAAGACTATTTTCTTACATGTTTTTGAGTGTAGCTATTGGGATAAGTTCTTTCCATTCTTTTATCTGTGATTTTTCAGATAATTACTATAGAGGGAATAAAGGGCACTTGAACAGCTTTAGCATGAGGTACCCAATCTAACCCAGGATAAAATAGTTAGAAAATACACTTACCCACTTTATGAGAAACAGAGAATGCTTTTAAATATATTTCATAAATATTCTGTTAATTTGCATATCACTTATTTACATGATGCATATTTCCATAGTTATCCCACTGATCCCCATGGGAAAATACAACATACATTACTGTTTATGAGAAAAGAGATAATTTACCACATGCCTTCTTTCAAAGATTTGGAGTACTGGGATAAAAACACTGTCACTTAGAGAATGAAGGGGTTTATAAGGCTACCAGCAAGCTGAGTGGCAGTTCTCTGTACAAAGACTCCTTGTGAATTAGATAGGTCAGATGAATTTATTTAAAAGAAAAGAAAATACTTAGGTACTAAATTTAAATCCCTACAGGAAATAGAAAAGTATGCAGAGAAGAACCCCTGTAGTACAAATTTAATTGAGTCCTATTATCCAAATAGACTGGATAATTTAGAAATTTGTATCTGCATGAAATTGCAGAGAGGGTTGATTATAAAGCAACAACCATGGAAAGTAAAGATTATATATTTTTAATTGAAAAATGGAAAAAAAATGAAGTTATATTTTACTAAAGAAGAAAAAAAAAACCAGTATTTGAGTAACCTCTCCTTCCTCTTCGGAGTTTTCATAGTTGCATATATTTTGAAGGAAGGTTTGGTGGCTGCTTCTGAACATGAGGTTTAAAAAATATAGACAAAAATAAAATGGGAAAAATCAACAGAAAATTTAATTTTCTAGATGACAGTGACAAATGTAAGTGAGGGGGTCTCTATAATTCATATGACAGGACAAGTAATGGATACTCAATCTGTAATTTAATTGGAAATTATAACCTGGCATTATCTCCTGACAATGGCTGTATGTTTTTGAAAGCAAAATCAAAACTCCAGATCCAAACATTCCAGAGTTTAAGTAGTGAAAATGTGGATTATTAATTTTGGAATGTGAACCTAACACTTACCTTTGCAGAAACATGCCTGTTAAAGAAGGATCTAGAAAGAATTTATTATAAACAGTGATGGCCTGGCAGTATGAGAGGAATGGTGGGATTTCCTCTTAACACTTTTTATTCACCAATGTGGATGGCAGTGCCCAACTCAGTTCTGTTGCCAGGACCAGGCACTCCCATCTGTTGAGTGCTAGTTCTTAGGGCCTGACAGCTTGACTTCCACTCACTCTTACTTATAGGGCACACCCTCCAACTCACCTGCCACATCTTGAACTTTTAGGAGAAAGGGAGGATCCTTAATTATTTATGATTGCTCTCATGAGTGTCTCAAGTCACTGGTCCTTGGGGCTCCTCCCCCTCTTATACCTGTCTATACAGCAGCCAGATCTTACAGGATAGCCAGGCCCCAGTCATCTGGTGGAAGAATAATGCAGCCAGCGGTTCAGTCAACTGGCCATGTTTGTTCATGCCTTATAGGCTTGGTAAGTTAAAGAGTATCTTCCAGCTTTAGCTTAAGTTACCAGCCAGGAGGCACACAGTTGTGTCAATCTTGGGAAATAACCCCCTCATCAGATGTGGCACTGCCACTATCCTTTATCTGCCTTATTGAAGGGGCCCACTGACTAAGCAGTGCATACCTGAGCTATGCACAGGGTGCCTGGGGTCTTCCCTCCCTTTCATGGCCTAACAGCATCAAGCCATTTCACTGGCCCTGAGGCCCTCTAGTAAATCGTGTCTCCTTTACATCAGTCCTATGACTGGTTACTAGCCTATTCCCAACCCAGGCTTAATGATTTAACCCCCAACAGGGTTTTTTTAGCCTTCAGTACCCATGACTAGTGGGTCAGTCTGGTGTGCCTTCACCTCAAACAACAGGAATGCTGAACTCAAAAATAATGTGATCTCCCTCCCTCTCACCAGAGGAGAAGTGGGTGCCCCCAGATCTCCTAGAAATAACTTACAGTCAGCTCTTCCATTGTCTCTCTGAGTAAGGTGACATCCCTCTGGGACTTCCCGCATCAAGTTTCTCACTCCTTCCTGTGGTTATTCAGGCCCCTAGGCCTAGAGGTTCCTCCAAGCCTCCAGTCTGATGAGCAGGCTTCTCACTTCACCTCTGCCAGGTCAATCCTGTAGTTGGGCTCCACGCTCCCTCTGCCATGGTCCTACGACTCTCTCTTGCCCGGTGTGGGGTGTGCTTCTATGACATCTGCCCCAGAATGCTGGCCAATCTGCAGCCGGCATGGGCTTATGAATTGAGGTGGATGCGGTTCCTGGGGCTTTTTGGTCTGTACCACAGCTGGCTCTGAAGGTCAGTACCAGGACCCAGGTGGTTTAGTGGTGTCTGCACCCAGTAGGGGTGACCCTCTCAGGATCTCACTACCCTGGCCTTTTTTGTTGGGTACTCCCTGCTGTGACAACTGGGATAGTAATAGTCCCTTTCCTGCTGCCCTGTAGGATTGCAGGTGTTAAGCAAGTTTGTCATTGTTAATGATTTCAGTCAGGAACTGGCAAAATTTAGTTGTGAATTAGAAGGGCCTGGGTTATAACCTTATTCTGTCACTCATTGACCTGAAATTTCAAGAAGTACTAAAAAAATATAATGTTCTGTTTTTAGGTGGTGAGTACATTATTGTCTTAGGTGACCTTTTGCAGCTTCTAAGACAGGAAAAACAGATTGTCACAGTTTCTGAGGTTAGAAGTGCCAGAATGTTAAGAACATACAGTTTACTTATACACAGTTTGGAAAATGAAAATTCATCATATGCATCACCAGAAATTCAAGAAAACACGCTAGGAACATCAAGTAATTCAAAGCCAAGAAATCTTTGCCCACATAGAGAGGAAGTGTGTGCTTTCAGTCAAGTGTACTTATGTTACATTAAAGTAAAGTGGTTAAATAAGAATTCCATAAGGGAAAGATCTTTGTGTATGTCCTTCAGCCTACTCTACATTCCACTTCTTCATAACCCTGACCTCTGATAGCCTACTTACAATTAAGAGGGGAAATGCACACACAGAATAGAATTATATTACAGTTATTCCAAAAACAGTTTGATAGGTTTTTATTTTTCCCCTCCTCTAGCCTTAAACCCCTTAGAAGAAGAAACGCTTCTTACATCTATCCAATTTGCATTATATTAATTTCTGGTATAGGCCACAAACCTGCAAGACAAGATTCTTTGGGTGAATATGATATCTTTTATTAGACCAACCTAAATACAGTAGTTGGAAAAAAAATGTTTACCAAGCTTTGGGGTTTCTAAACCCTTTGTCAGAGTGAGGAAGTCTCTGCAGTTGGTGTGTGCTCTTCCTGGATAAAATGAATGATTATGACTATTCATTCCATCCAGGAAGAGCACACACCGACTGCAGAGACTTCTTCAGCCTGACGAAGGATTTTTACATCCAAAAGTTTGCTATTCCCCCCCCCCCCCAACTATTTATGTTGGTCTAATACAAGATATCATATTCACCCAAAGAGCCTTGTCTGCCTATGTCCTAAGACCAACACGGCTACAACCTACATAAACTTACAAAGCACTCAAAATCCACCATACTATTTATACATAATATACATGATCAGAGTAAACATGGATGTCCATAGGCCAAGCCAATTTCACTTTTCAGCAGACTTGCAGCAGAATGTGAATTTAGTCTCAGGCCTGGAGGAAAACTTAAAGGAGAAAATTTTATTTGTATATATCTTTCCTTTTGAATTAGGACAAAAATAACCTATGCACTAGCACCAAGCCCCCTACTAGTTCATTAAATTACTGTTCTAATTCAGAGTTCAGTCAGTGTTTTCTCTCTCCCAAGTAGCACTTTTGAATGCTACTTCACTCCAAAAGCAAGGCTCCAAAGTCCTGGTCTATATTTCCATCTTCTCTAATTTTCCATGGTGAGTAGGAGAAACAAGAAACTAAAGGAATCCTTATCTCTTCCCTTCCCACCCTTATCTCACAGAGCCATCCATCCTCAGCTACTAAGAGCTGCTGACCGCTCTTCACACCCAACACAAATGTTGACACAAAAAGCAGAAATGAACACTACCACCACACGAGGTGGGAGTTGTGGTATTGCACCCCCCCACCCCCACCCCTACTACCTCAGCAAAAGTCATAGGTAACCCCCTTCATCCACTTTTAGCACAACTCACTTGCTGTTCTTGACACAACTTTGATTTCAGGGCCTGCCTCACTACCCACATTGTAGCTAGGCAATAGTGTACCCTCTACCCCCCAGTGTAACTCATGGAAATTATCAAAAACTTATTTAACTCTGCATAAAAAGTATAAGAAACAGTTATAGGTGTCAGGGTTCCACACTCCACATTCTGCCATGCTCCTCAGTGCCAAAGGGACAAGTGATAGATGGGACAATAGGTCGGGGACATGTGAAAACACAAAGTTCTCAGAACCACTGGAATTGCATTACATCAGGAACAAGAAAGGATTTCCATCCTTCTACAAAATAGACACTGAAAAGAAGGCAGAACACCTGTGGGTAAATAGTAACTGGTTCAGGAACCAGACTGACTCCCCATGTTAAGCATCTGGAAAGGCTTGCAGATGGCACTTGATCAATCCTTCCTCTGATCCTAGCGAAAAGTGTCCATGAGATTGAAGCAGCTCTGAGTCTCACAGTATACCAGCAGTCACTGTACCAAATGCTTAACCCCTTCCCCATCCACAACCCCATCCTATCCCCAGGCAGCTGCCCCACACCCAAGCCCACAACCTCCTCCCCATCAATCTCATGAGCTGGTGGTCTGGTTGGTGATTTTCACAAGCTGTTAGTTTAAGTCCGAGGTGTAGCCAGGATGAAAACCATAGGGTCAGAATCCAAACCGGGACAAAATGCCAAACAACATCAGGCAGCAAGCCAGGTCAGATACCTGTGAGAACAATCTGAGATTCCAACAATCTGAGATTCACGATAGAAGTGGAAGTAGAAGTCCAAACAAGGTCAACAACAGGTGATCAGGTCAGGAGACAAAGGCACAGAAACCACACAATAGTCCAAGAACAGAAGAAGCTATATTATCCAGAGAGCTTCCCCAGGAAACAGGATGTCTTACATAGATGAGAGGATCTAAACAGGGGCCAGAAGCCCTGGGCAATCAGGATCCAATCAGGAGCTAGAGGTAGAAAGCCTTTTCCTAGGAAGACTCCTTTCCTTGGCACTGTGCCTTATATCCTGAGCAATGGCCTGGTGGATGGCTGAGGTGGTGCTTGGTCTTTAAACCCCAGAATCAGTGGTTTGGGACTGAGTCCCAACGCTCCAGTAGCAAAATTACAAACAGAGGACTGCATCATGAAAGACAAGGGCTATATTTATTGTGTTTTTTTGTTGGGGAGTGGCAGGAGAGATGGATTTTGCTCAGGCTGACTGGGAGCAAGGGGAGTGGGAGGTGGACTTGGGATAGGAGAAATGGGGTGAGGGAAGAAAGGGACTTAATGGTGGGAGTCTACTACAGACCACCCTGTGCAGGCCGGGTGCAAATCCACGGCCCTTGTCGCACTGCACGCGGGCTGTGGACGGCAGCCCGTGCACGCCGGATCGGAGAGGGCAGGCGCCGAGCTAGAATTAGGCACAGACGCTTAATGGTAGATTTTAAGATTGTTTACTTACACCAAGATGGTCGCGGTGCAGGCTGAAAGCTTGCTTGAGTTGCGGTTACAAACAGAAAGAACACAAACAATCACGTGGAGTTTGCTAGGCTCCACGCAAACAGAACTCCAGATGTCCTGGACAAGCACGCCACAAAGCAGAAAACTCGTAGATACGTCTTAAGGAAGGTTACCGCACGAAGAAGGGAAGAGGTGGGCGGTGGATCAGGCCGCCAAACTCCTCTGGATCTCACACAGGGTTTCTATTACCCTGCCGTGTACCCAGAGTCCCCACGAGATGGATGTGGAGTCCTCTTCGGCTTGGGTGGAAACCGCTCAAGCCTCTTATACGGCTAGCAGGCCAATCGCTAGCCACCACGTGGGAATAATTTAGAACTAGCCAATAGCGGGGAACAAATTTGCATTCGAATAGCGGGAACTCTTTGCACCGTGCATTTCTGTGCTGCAAAGAAAATGCACCCTGCAAAGACAGCTGCAAAGTGGCGGGAACTCTCTCCTTTGCACGCGGGTTCTCTGTGCAGCAAAACTCCACCGTGCAATGAAGCTGTAATCCCACGGGGATAATTCTAGTGCCGAAGCACACACAAAATCATACCTTTGGGTCATGACATCCCCCCTTGCTGAAGGCACAGTAGAATTATACTATATGTCCATCATCCGGATTATTAGTAGCTCTGTCAACGGTTCGTGAAACTAAACGAACATATACAAAATTAGCTAACAATAAAAGTTCGTTCTCAAGGGATCGAATTAAATAATAGCCGGCACACACACATATATACATAATTACATTCGTAACAAAAACTGGACGATCAGGGCTTCAGTGGGCGTCATGGTGGAATCGCGTGTCAGGCCCTCGCTCCTTTCGGTGATGTTGTCCCTCTTGGGGCCTCTCTCCACCACGCACTCCGAATCCCGGATCTATAAAAGAACTTTCTTAAAATGGTTATTTTACTATTATTTACAAAATTACACGGGACCGCACGATAATGCAGTCAATTAAACTTACTATCACTATTAAAAACAGATATTTAAACACGACTCTATTCTGGACAGCTCTCTCTCTCTTTTCACTCTCAACAACTCGACGAAATCGTCGAGGAGTCATCGTCACCTTCTTCTAGGTAATGAAAACCTAACTCGTAGGCTAATTGCCATTGTCCCGCATCCCCCAAAATCCGAAGCTGTCGCTTATTAAGTCCAGAACGCTGCAGGAGGAATCCAAACATGTATCGCTCCTCTTGCATTCTCTGGCGTAATACTGGACGTTTGGATTCGCGGTGTCTTGTGTTCTGAGCCTCAGTTGGGCGTTGACATTCCCTATCACTGGGCAGTTTTGGCTCCATCAGAACACGCAGTTTTGGCAACTGATGAAGGAGACTACTCACAGGGTGGTCAACCATTGGGTTAAGCACAATTCGCAAAACCACTATGTTCCTCTGCCCATAGACCTTAAGACAACTGTCTATGCTGTAGATGGTCACCGGAACAGTTCCAGGGTCTCGCAGGTGACGATGAGGCCATGGTCACATTCGCTGGAGCGGTGTCAGTCCCAGCGTACATACTCTTGGGTTCCAGGCACAATACGACACTCCTATGATAGCCAGTACAAGTTGTTCTGCACTGGTGTGCTCTGATCGTCCATCGTGCCATGCGTGGGCCTTTTGTTTGATTACTCCTGCCACAAGTGCTGGAATTGGAATAGGCCAGTGGATGCTAAACGCCACCATGTTGATGTCAGTGACATGTCCCCTACTCCATGAAGCTTATCTCACCAAGAAGCTTGCCTCTTCCTGGTCCAGGAGGTCGGACCCAAGCTCCACGACCAGACGTCCCAACCACACAGCCAGAGTTTCCTCGGGTTGCATCCTGGATTCTCTACACAAATTTTGCAGTTCGGCTATGGAGTGAGCGTAATAAGTAGTAGCATGAACTGCACTCTGTGGATTGATGACTCGGCTGCTTGATGCTGTAGACTGATCAGTTTCTTTGTGAGTCGTTGTTGTGGTTGTTTCTGTTGGAGCTGTAGTTATTGTTACAGTGGGGGTTTTTGCTGTTTCAGGCAGGAGGGGTGTATGCACTCCTCCGCTTGACTCCCCCTCCCGTTGGCAGAAGGGCGTGGTCGGCAGAAGCGGCATTACGTCGCTGGGCGGAGTTACCGGCTGAACCCTCGCGGGTTCCTCTGAAGCTTCATCCCTCTTTTCCAGCTCCTCCACGCAGTCTTCTTTCTGCTCGGCGCCATCTTGTCGTGACATTTTAAGATCCGCTCTCTCAGCTGCTTCTCCGACCGCCCAAATGGCCATACGCAGCTGGGTCTTCAAACTTAGAGTTTTATTCATTATATCCGTCATGGTTTGAAAACTTGCCTTTAATTCTCCCCCCTTGTCGCACTGTAGGACCACTCTCTCATCTACGGTGCGTTCCTCCGTCTCTGGGTTTTCGCAGAGCTCGGATGGAAGATCGCGACCCCTCAGTCTAGGTATTACCATGCAAGGGGAGAGCCAGCCGATCGGCATCGGCTCTCCCATCTCCCGGGCACATCACAAGCAACGGACACACTCCCAGGTGAGGGTCAGGCCCACTGTGCTTGCCGGGTCGACTTCGGCGAGGGACACAGCATCGAGGGGTCTGTACAGGACCCGCTCGTTGTTCATAATACACCTGAATGCCGCGGGGTGAAGTTACACTTCTCTCCCTTCTAGGGCTCCGTCTTCGGGAGCTCCCTCTTCTCCCTTTAGCGAAAGGCGTCCGCTGATACATCTCTTACCCGTTCCGCCTGCCTGGTGGTATGTGATGTGTGCCTCCAGTTCCGCAACACTTGCTACGTTGCGTCTCCCACTTTTCCAAGGGCAGTTTTCAACTAATTCTAACTCCAGCAAGCCCTCTCCTGATCCCATCCTCGTCGCCATGTGCGGGCTGGGTGCGAATCCGCGGCCCTTGTCGCGCTGCATGCGGGCTGTGGCCGGCAGCCCGGGCACGCGTGGTCGGAGAGGGTGGGCGCGGAGCTAGAATTAGGCACAGACGCTTAATGGTAGATTTTAAGATTGTTTACTTACACCGAGATGGTCGCGGTGCAGGCTGAAAGCTTGCTTGAGTTGCGGTTACAAACAGAAAGAACACGAACAATCACGTGGAGTTTGCTAGGCTCCACGCAAACAGAACTCCGGATGTCCTGGACAAGCGCGCCACATAGCAGAAAACTCGTAGATACGTCTTAAGGAAGGTTACCGCACGAAGATGGGAAGAGGTGGGTGGTGGATCAGGCCGCCAAACTCCTCTGGATCTCACACAGGGTTTCTATTACCCTGCCGTGTACCCAGAGTCCCCACGAGATGGATGTGGAGTCCTCTTCGGCTTGGGCGGAAACCGCTCAAGCCTCTTATACGGCTAGCAGGCCAATCGCTAGCCACCACGTGGGAATAATTTAGAACTAGCCAATAGCGGGGAACAAATTTACATTTGAATAGCGGAAACTCTTTGCACCATGCATTTCTGTGCTGCAAAGAAAATGCACCCTGCAAAGACAGCTGCAAAGTGGCGGGAACTCTCTCCTTTGCACGCGGGTTCTCTATGCAGCAAAACTCCACCGTGCAATGAAGCTGTAATCCCACGGGGATAATTCTAGTGCCGAAGCACACACAAAATCATACCTTTGGGTCATGACACACCCAACCAAGGAGAAGATCGAGACCAGGAATTCTTAAGTCAGCTCACAGAGATAGTTAGGTCCAAGGATGTGTTCGTCATGGGTGACCTAAACTTTTCCAGACATCTGCTGAGAGGATGCCTCTTCTTCTCCCCCACTTAAGGATGGGCACTATATTTGCCCTTTTTCCAATCACCTAGGACCTCATCCAACCCCTGAAATTTCTCAAAGGATAGCCAATTGCTCTGAAATTACCTCATCCAATTCCTTCAGTACCTTTGGTTGCATCCCATATGGTCCTGCCAACTTGAAAGCATTCAGCTTTTTTTAAGTAACTTCTAACCTAGGCTGTATGTTTTCCTTCACTCTCTTGCTTCCAACAGCACTTGTTATCTGGTTGCTGCCTTTATTTGTAAAAACTGAATTTAAAAATGCATTAAATACTTCAGCTTTCTTTGCATTGTATATGACCAGATTTCCTTCCACATTCTGTAAGGGCCCTATGGGATGTTTAGTCTTTCTCTTACTTCTGACATACCTTTTTTATTGCCTTTTTATGTCCCTCACCAGCTGCATTTAAAATTGTGCCTTGGTCTTCCTAATTTTCTCCCTGCTTACCCACACAATACTCTTTTACTCTCAGTACTGTAACTAAGTTTCTCCTTCTTATAGGATTCCTTTTTGAGTTTCATCTCCTTGAGGAGATAGCTGTCTAGCTAGGAGACTCTGAATTCTAATGTCCTTGTTCTGGTGCTCTCCTTCCTTCTCCTTAGGACCTTGAATTCTTGAACATTTCATGGTAATGGTTACCCAAGTTACCTTCCACATTCATTCTCAAACAATTCCTCGACATACAATTGCAGAGTTTACACAGGGAGAGGTATAGCTGCATATTTCTAAAAGGACATTTTGAACCCACCTTGCCACTGTGGTTTCTCCATATTCTGAATATTAGGTGAAGAGCAAAAGAAAACTATAAGTTCATCCTGTCAAGAACAATGCTCATTAGGCTAGCTGATCTAGGCAAGCTTGAACTTATCTTTAAAGTCACTTCTATGTTTCTACAGCCACTTCTAAGATTAAGGACCTAGTTCCTGCTCCAAGTTAGTGTATCCTTCAAGCCACTTTATCTACTTTCCCCCTGCCTACTTAGGACTTTGGTCTCTGGAAAGCTTAGCAGTGTATTTGTATAACTGCAGCATGTGAGACCCAACTGTATACCAGAAATCCATTGTTGTAGGTGCCATACAAATACAGAACAGACTGATCCTACCCCAGAGAACTTAAATCACAAAGCACAAATGACCTTAATGGATAGATACCAAAGAGATAGTAGTCAGCATGACTGGCAACAGTCTCAGCATACCCATCACCAATTTTTTTTTTTTTTTTGTAAGCATGACACCAACAAGTCTTACAGAAGCTTTTGAAGAATAAAAATGAAGTGACTTTGAAAATGTTTACAGGGAGATCCTCTCACAAGCAAGATAAGCAAACACATAAGGGTGCTTGTTTGAAGATTTAACAAGCAGACTATGTAGGCTGGTACCACAGGATAATTGGAAACAGGTGTCAATAGGTTTAGATGCCTTGCACCACTCCATTCTACCATCTCATAGACCCACCCTGAAAATATCAGTTTGCAGAGTAAAAATAACAAATTTGCACCATTATCTCAGAGGTTTTTCACATTAAAGGAGCCAGCCAATCCATTAGAATAACTGTTATACAAGAGGGAGGTCACTTGTGACACAGTGCCATGTATGTTACTTCACAGCAAACACTACTCACAATTTCTCTTCTAGGTTGGTGGATCTCCTCTGGCGGGCTTTAAACTAGGCTTATTGGGGAAAGGGGGTGGCGTGGGCAGAGGAAGCCTCAGACAAGCAAGCCAAGCATCGCCTGCAGGAGCAGCCTAGCCTAAACTGATGACAAGCGAAACAGGTAAACAGGTAAGTGACATGGGCCTGCGTACTGTTGGGATTAGGGGGGCAGCCCATTCATCTTCAGGAGGCCTCAAATGACTCTATACTAATGCACACAGCATGGGGAGCAAGCAGGAGGAACTAGTCAGCTAGCACCAACCCAGACATAGTGGGGCTCACCGAAATGTAGTGGGACCCAATGCATGACTGGGCAGTGACTATCAAGGGCTACAGGCTCTACAGGAAACATAGGACAGGCAGGAAGGGTGGGGTGTGGCGCTCTATGTCGAGGAGCAACACACATCCACAGTGAGTAACACTGGGTCAGAGGAGAAGCAAACAGAAGTGCTCTGGGTTAGAATACAAGGGGATCAGGGAGAAAAGGACTTAATGGTGGGGGTCTACTATAGACCACCCAACCAAGGAGAAGATCGAGACCAGGAATTCTTAAGACAGCTCACGGAGATAGTTAGGTCCAAGGATGTGGTCATCATGGGTGACCTAAACTTTCCAGACATGTGCTGGGAGGAGCAGACAGCCAGGTCTGACCACTCGCACAGGTTCTTAACTGACATATAGGACCTCCATCTAATCCAAGAGGTACAGAGCTCCACCAGGGGAGACGCCTTTTTGGATTTGGCCCTGGCCACGGGTGATGACCTGGTACAGGGTCTGCGGGTGCTCAACCACCTGGGCGATAGCGATCATCGTCTGCTGGAATTCACCATCCAGTGCAAGGTGACAAAAGCCTTTGGAAGGCAGCAGCCCTCGACTTCAGAAGGGCAGACTTTAACAAGGTGAGAAAACTAGTGGGGGATGCACTGAGGTCCCAGAGCAGGAGGGAGTTGAGTGTCCAGGAAGAGTGATCATTCCTTAAGGAGATGATCCTTCAAGCTCAAAGGGAAGTAATCCCTACATGAGTCAAAGGGGACAAGAGGACACAAAGGCCCCCATGGTGCACCAAAAGCATCCAGGAACAGCTCCAAACAAAAAAGGAGGTGTACACCTATTGGAAGGGAGGGGCCATCACAAGAGAGGACTATACCTTGGTAGCTTGGGAATGTAGTGGGATGGTCAGGAAGGCCAAGGCAGAAATGGAGCTGGGACTAGTGACCCAGATCAAGGACAACAAGAAGTCCTTTTTCAAATACATAGGGGGGGGGCAAAAGAAGGTGCCAGGTAACGTGGGGCCTCTGCAGGACAAGCTTGGAAATTTGGTAATCTCACCTGATGGTAAAGCTGACATATTCAACAATTTCTTTGCCTCCATATTTCTGAGGAGGGACCTGGATATTTCCCCCACTGGCACCCCTGAGGGCCCTGTGGGTGGCACACCCAGGCTTAGGGTTAATGAGGACCTTGTCAGGGAAATTCTGGAGGGACTAGATGTATTTAAATCCACAGGTCCTGATGATCTATCTCCACCCCAGAGTGCTGAAGGAACTAGTAGGGGTCATTGCGGGACCTCTGGCTCAGTTCTACAAGCACTCATGGCACTCGGGTGATGTGCCGGAGGACTGGAAAATGGCCAGTGTGGTCCCCATCTTCAAAAAAGGGAGGAAGGAAGACCCAGGAAACTATAGGCTCGTGTGTCTTACCTCAGTCCTGGGGAAGCTTTTCGAAAGAATTATCCTGGCACATGTCCAGGAAGGGCCAGCAGGTGAGGTTATGCTCAGGGGCAACCAGCATGGGTTCTTTAGGGGCAGGTCTTGTCAAACCAACGTGGCGGCCTTCTATGACGAGGTCACCAAGTCCTTGGATGCAGGTGTCACAGTGGATATAGTCTTTCTGGACTTCAGGAAGGCCTTCGACATGGTCTCTCACCCCATTCTCAGTAAGAAACTAGGAGACAGTGGTGTTGATTCCTACAGGGTCAGATGGGTCACTAATTGGCTGGAGGGCCACACCCAGAGGGTGGTGGTGGACAGGTCTTATTAGACCTGGAGGGATGTGGGCAGTGGGGATCCCCAGGGCTCGGTCCTCATGCCTGCACTATTCAACATGTTCATCAGTGACTTGGGCGAGGGGGTAGAAAGCACCCTGTTCAAATTCACAGATGACACTAAGATGTGGGGTGAAGTGGGTACACTAGTAGGAAGGAACAGGCTGCAAGCAGATCTAGACAGGTTACAGGGGTGGGCTGATGAGAACAGGATGGGGTTCAACACTGACAAGTGCAGGGTAATGCACCTGGGAAGGAGGAACCAGCGGTATACCTACAGGCTGGGGAACTCCTTCTCACCAGTGTTGAGATAGAAAAGGATCTTGGAGTCATCACTGATGCCACAATGAACACGGGCCGACAAAGTGGGGACACGGTCAGGAAGGCCAAGCATACTTTGTCGTGCATCCACAGATGAATCTCAAGCAGGTCCAAGGAGGTGATCCTCCCCATCTATGCGGCACTGGTCAGGCCGCAGCTGGAGTACTGCGTCCAGTTCTGGGTGCCGCACTTCAGGAGGGTTGTGGACAACATGGAGAGGGTCCAAAGGAGGGCCACCTGCATGATCAGGGGTCAGCAGGGCAGCCCCTACGAGGAGAAGCTGAGGAAGCTGAACCTGTTCAGCCTCCAAAAGAGAAGACTGAGAGGGGATCTAGTGGCAGTCTACAAACTATTCAAGGGGGACCAGCAGGCATTTGGAGAGTCTCTGTTCCCCCGAGCACTCCCGGGAGTTACAGGAAATAACAGACACAAACTAGTGGAGGGTAGTTTCAGGCTAAACATTAGGAAGCGCTATTTCACTGTCAGGGTGGCTAGGACCTAGAACCAACTTCCAAAAGAAGTGGTGCTGGCTCCTACCCTGGGGGTCTTTAAAAAAAGGCTGGATGAACATCTGGCTGGGGTTGTTTGACCCCAGTACTCTTTCCTGCCATGGCAGGGGGTCGGACTAGATGATCTCCTCATGTCCCTTCTGACCCTATGAAACTATGAGGTACCCAGTGACCTGGGACCCAGAGGAATGGAAAGGCCCCCAGACATACAGTTCTTCAGAGTTCAGTACAAGCAGGTCTTCTGGAAAGAAGTTAGGTACTTTGTATCATTTTAGCAGGGTAAGAAGGTCAACTCAACCAAAAATGTCTCAGTTCAATGAGTACTAAGGATTTTTTTCCAACAAAATGATAAAGACAGGAAGCTCTTGGCTCCAGGGAATGGCACCCTGGAACCTCAAAGGACCTATATTGGTGGTCACCCCACCTGCTAACATGGCAGCAGTTTAAATCTCCTGCTTCACCTTTCCTTCATGGATTCTTTCTTGGAAAAAAAGAAAAGAAAAGCAGAAGCTTACTGGTATAAAAGAAAGAAGAAAGCTAATGAAGTATGCCTTTAATTTTGAACCACAGCACTTTGTTTTCCTTTTTTCTAGAAAGAGAGTAAAGATGTCTCTCAGTACAGTTTTTCACTGAGCCCACCTAAGATAGTTTATTGTAATGAAAGGAAGGCAAAAAAATCCTACTAGACTTCCTTTTGACTAAGCAAAAGAAGAATCCCTTACTTTTATCTATGTTAGGGGTACATTTTCAAAGAAATGTTAAAAGATTTAGTTAGAGAACTTCCATTAGGAACAGTAGGGGCTGAGAGGCTTTATCTCTTTCACTGCTTTGAAAACATACCCCTTTGTGGCACTGACAGAAAGAGTATTCTATAAATCTCTCTCTCTCTCTCTCTCTCTCTCTATATATATATATCTGGTTCTGCACTGAAATAGCCAAAGGTAAACAAACAAGATTTTTATTATGATTAAAAAAAACAATACCCGGTCCTTTTATACCACATTACATAACACAACTCACCATATTAGTTATGGTCAAGAGTTCCTAGCCTCTAATTGTAATCCCTCCAAACATGCTATAAAATAATATTTCTTGAATTGTATATAGTATAACAATTCATTAGAAAAGAATATAATAATTATAAAAAACCCAAAACAATACAGAATAATAAAAGTGCAAATGGCAGAAATGTGAATGTTTTCAGAATATTTTCTGCAGATGAAAACTTTTTTTTTCATAGTGCAAATACACCTTAATTAAAAATCTGCATTTAATAGTCATGTTATATGAAACTGTTCTTACTGATAATAGCCCAGGGATAAATAACACTCTGTTTAAAATCAATTTTTCCAGCTCTGCCTGTAAAAAAGAATAATGCACATCAAGTAGCTTTGTGGAGACAGAGAGTTGGAATGCTCTTTGTCCTTTACATGAACCTAGAGTATCAGCTTCTTTGTTCCTGAATATTAAGCAGATCTGCCAAATAAAAAAGATTGTAAAGGTAACAAACACTACTTTGATGCTATTTCTTCAAAGCAGTTCTACTCAATTAGTCTTCTTAACTAAGATAAAGGAATGGGTAGGAACTGCATCATTCAATTACTTGTGGTTGACAGGGACTGGAAGTGGGAAAGGAAAAAGGAAGGAGTGAGGGGAGAGAACACCTAGTATTTGGTATCTTCCAGGTAACAGGTTATGAGTGTCACTATCCAGTGACAACAGACATTCATAATAACTAGTGAACACTTATGAGAACACGATGCTACATGAAGAGTGCAAGAAGCATACCAAGCTACAAATTAGGACAATAGAGTATGTTAATCAGCTTGGACCAGGGCGGACCTACAAGACACTGTATCCTAGCAAGGAAACATACAGTATTTACTCAAATACAAGACACATTTTTTCCCCTGATCAGCATCAGCATCCCCTCATCTTAGTTTTGCGCACAGGAAAACCTTCTCATTATATGTATTGCCTGTCACTAAAGTGCTGCCAGAACCATCATGTGCTCAGAAATAAAAACCAAGTATGAAGTTGATAGAATGCAACTTATGGCTCAAAATGTGGTAGAGAGGCTGACTGGGGCATGAGGGTGCTGTAGTGCAGGACTAGCTGGCTGGCAGCCCCTGCATGAAATACCCTCATTCCCCAGCCAACCACGTGAGCATCTACAGGTGCAGTACTGCAGAGTAAAAAACTCTGCAGTAGCATAGTACTTGTATTTACAAGTACTACCCTGCTATGAAGTTGATTGACCATTTTATGAACATAAGCCAGCAGTGAGATGCTGTGGCCAGCAGGGCAAACAACGTGCTGGCATTAGTTAACCATTGCATCCCATGCAAAACTAAGGAAGTGATATTCCCGCTGTACTCCGCACTGTTGAGACCTTATCTGGAATAGTGCATCCAGTTCTGGGCGCCACACTTCAACAAAGATGTGGAAAAACTTGAGAGGGTCCAGAGAAGAGCCACCCGTATGATCAGGGACTTGTAAGACAAGCCATATGAGGAGAGGCTGAGGGACTTAGGCCTCTTCAGACTATAGAAGAAAAGGCTGAGAGGGGACTTGTAGTGGTAAGCCACTGCCATCAGAGGAGTACATCAAGAACTCAGTGAACAGCTGTTTACCGGGGAGATCACCACCTCCCTTGGAAGCCCATTCCAGATTTTGACAACCCTTACCGTAAAGAAGTTCTTCCTGATGTCTAACCAAAATCTGCACTCTGTCAGTGGGCCTACAAAAAGCAAATCAAGTTTATGAGACTTTAGTGGAGACTTCAGTATCTTCTGCAACTAGAGGAGAAGGGATTTGTGGTAGAGGCAAGTAGAGACTTGAAGAATCTATTGAAGGAGTGGTTTAGAGATAAAGAACAGAGAAAGATCTTCCTCTCGAAGTCTGCCTGGTTGCATGAAGGGGAAGAAAAGCCCTCCTACTTTGCCCAAAGAAGAATGAAAATAAGAACAGCACTAGTGAGGGACAAGATAATAGTGTGGCTAACAAAGACAGAAGAGAAACTGAGTTTGAAGGAGTTTTACTAAAATTTATATTCCAGCAGAGTGTTGCATAAGGGAGTCCTTGACCCATTTTTGGTGGGGTTACAGGTGAGCTTGGAGGAAAATGAGGGGCAGCAGCTGGAGAAGATGTGGATATTGGAAGAACTATACAAGACATCCTGAACCTTCAACACAGGGAAGTCCCTTGGGAATGACAGGCTCCTGGCAGAATTTTACAAGACTTTTTGGGACTAAGACCAGACCTGTTAGCAATGTTCCAGGAGTGTCAGTTTGCTAGAACAGTTTGGGGGAAGACAGAAAAAGTCCTACAGCAGCTGGATGCTAAGAGCTAACTCATGCTAGAAGTGGTTCTGTGTGGCCAGAGCCCAGAGGAAGGATGGAGGAAGAGTATGGAAAACTGTAGCAAGTTTTTGAGAGGCACTGGGGAATGCAAGATGCTTACTAGTCGTGAAACAACTGGAACTCTCTGAAGATGCCTTGTGTTTAACTGGAGTGGTATTGATGCTGGGACACAAGAGAACTAGGTAAGGAGTAGCCAGTGAATTTATGGAAAAGAGAAAAATGGAGATACCTAGTAGATCTAGGCAAATGAAAAGATGATGAAGCCAGAGAGGTGGCAAAGCTATAGCCACTGGCCTGAGGCTGGCAAACAAAAGATATGCTAGGGGCCAAGACAAGACATATATGAGATAAAGAGTGATAGGTATCAATAGACAAACTTGGAACATGGCAGGGAATAATGCAGTATTAAGAAATGAAAGAGTTCAGGTCTCTGGGTTAATGTGAATTTGGGGAAGGAAGGAATCATTTAGATAATATATAAATAGTCTCTTTTTCTTGGTCTTATTTGATTAAGTTCTGGAAGCTGATGGAAGCATGGTTTAAGTTTTGACATGTCTACATGAGATGTTTACTGCAGAATAGATTAATTAGCTCTGCAGTAAATGTCCCACATCTACACCTGTGGCCTTATTAGGCCACAAGAAACTAACTTAGATTCATATATTATTAGGGGCTGGAAGGGACCTTGTAGATCATCGGGTCCAGTCCCCTGCACTAGGCAGGAAAAGACAACTGGGGTCAAGTGACACCAGCATGGTGACTGTCCAGTCTCCTTTTGAATATTTCCAGGGTAGGTGACTGCACCACCACTGCAGGGAGTTTATTCCACAGTCTGGACACCCTGACTGTGAAGGAGATTTTCCTGAACTTGAGCCTGAAGTGGCCTTCCAGGAGTTTGTATCCATTGCTCCTGGTCTTCCCCAGGGGTGCCCCTACCTTGGGCATCTTTAAGAGGAGGCTAGACAGGCACCTGGCTCAGGTCATCTGACCCTAGAACTCTTTCCTGCCCAGGGCAGGGGTTTGGACTCGATGATCTACTGAGGTCCCTTCCAACCCTAACGTCTATTAATCTATTCCTGCAAGCATGGCACATATGCCTCCATCTGGTCCAAATACTGCCCCACCTCCACCTATTTTGTTTGATTGGGAATGGCCCTTACATTAACCAATATTAGTATAATGATATATTTATCTTGAGATATTGCCCACTACCCTCCAGGTCCAGTCTGTGCACTGAGGCCTAGGTCTGGGCATGACTCCGCTTTTGATTTCAAACTAAGATTGATCCTTCCTTCTCCTCTTGTATTCTTCCTCCTCTGCCTTCTCCTTTTACCATGTCTGTTGCACACAACAAACTTTGTATTTTGCTTTCCTGTAAAAAATCTACCCTGGTGGGGTTTTGGCTTCCCTCTGCAAGACCTGATAAAACTGGCAGCTGCAGGGCTGCTAGCCCTGCAGCTGTCAGTTTCCAGGAGCATGGTGAGGGAAGGGGGAACTCAAAGGGAGTCTCCCGTTGTCTGTTCATATCCTTTTCTTCCTTTCAGCATTTCCACCTCCTCTCAAACACCTGCCACTACCAGTTCCACTGCACACATCCTCCAGACCACTCCATATGATCATTCTCTTCCTCTTTCTCCTCTCCTTCTCCCACTCCCTACCCTTTCCTTTAACCCTTCCTGCCTCAATTCTCCCTTTTCCTATTCCTTCTATGTCTTCCCATCTTTCCTCTGGCCCTTCCCCTCCATCTTCTCTATTCCACTTATCCCTACCTCTTCTCTCCTTCCCCTCTCTTTCTATACCCTCCTTCCCCTCCTCCTGTTCCTCCTATTCTCCCTTATACCCCATTCCCATTCCCTTTCACTTTCTCATTTTCTCCTCTCTCCCTCCCAACTCCTCATCCTCTATGGGCCCCATCTCTCCCTCTCCCCTGGCCTATCATTTTTCCGTGTCTCATCTGCTTCCTCTTCACTTATCTGCATTCCCAGTAATGCTTTCCCGATTCTTCCTGCTGGACTCTTCCCGCCTTTTCTTTTGATTGTATTTGCAAATTATCTGTGGCACATGCAGAACATGTGACCCAATTCTCCACATAAATTACACTAACATTCCTTCTTACACTCTCACACCCTGCAACCCTTCTCCCTACATGCCATACAACTCTTATACGGGCAGGCCATTTCCAAATGCCCCTCCACCTTGCACCTCAGACATAATGTTGCTGTCCATAGTAAATCATCAGTTCTTTGTGGGGCCCCAAGTCAGTTTCCAGAGACAGGTGTTGTATCCCACCTGCTCTCCAGGCCCATCCATATCCTGTCTGGGCCTTGGATCTTGTCCATGTTCTCCAATCTGTCACGGTGCCTCAATAGCTCACATCTTATATCCTCCTCTTTAGTAAAAGCTGTATACGTCTTAATTATGACTACTCTTTCTTGGATGTCCTTAACATCCCCAAAATCAAAATATGCTAATACAGGGCCTTCCCAACATTCATTGTTGTTCTCCCAGAATTATCAGTATGCTGTGTCATTCCTAAACATTACCTCCCAGTCTTAGTTGCTCAGCATCTGGATTAGGCAATTTATATCAAGTGCCCAAACCTTCAGCATCCTTTGCAGTATCAGCCTGTTGAAATCCAGGTGGGTCATTTCTCTCTTTGAAACACCTAATTAAAAGTGCCTGGCCTTCTGAAGATCCTTATGCAGAACTACTTTCTTCCCCCACCTCTCATTCATTGTCCACAACCAGAGGTAATCCATCCTAACTCTTTCCTTGCTACCATTCCAAACGTTGCTGCTGCTGTTGTTACCAGAGCTGCTCTGGGTTCTGCCTGTCCCTGCTAAGCCTTCCAACCAGACCAGACCATCATCCAGATCTGGCCCCAGGCTGAGAAGCAACCTACTAATGGAAACCTATCACAAGGCTAGGTATGGGCAGCCTATCTGAATAAGGTATATTGCTCATTGTTCTCAATCCCCTTCAGTGCTGACTCTGTCACCTCATGGTGAATGGCAACAATGAATACATTTCAACTTCTTCTTTCTTCTCACAGATAAGCATAACCTTTTTTCTGTTTTTATTTCTTTCTTCATCAGCCTTAAATGTCTGAAAAACACCACCAACTGTCTATATAGGTGAGAGGTTCTGTTGTTCCCTCCCTCATCCCATTGCATGTGACTGGTGTGGCTTTATCCTCCAGGGAGTGAAGCTGGACCAGGCAGGCCCATGCCTTATCTGCATATAAATTGAGTGCAGGGAGCTAATTAATACATGGATCCTTTGTGGGAAGATACATGGAGTACACACACATACTGAGCAGTACTGGGCTGTGAGGTCACCATGGCTTGAATGCTCTTGACTCTGCTGGGGCCCAGCCCAATGAATGATACAGTTGATCATGAGCTATTTGGTTTGGGACTAGTATCATGCATAGTGGGTGTGTCTACATGTGAAAATGCTGTGGGGTGGGTTTACTCTAGAGCAAACAGCCACATGTGCAGTGATGTGGTAGCAAATTTGCTGCCCCTAGCAGGAGTCTGCTCCTGCCCCCTTTGGCTCTGCACTGCCCCCAGGGGCTGGCAGAAAGCACAGAACAAGAGACAGCCCTTGTTGGGGGCTGGAAGATTGCTCCTTACCCCCAGGAGTTGCCTGCTGCTGGGGCAGGCTCTGGTGGTGAAACCTGAGTGAGGACAATATCCCCTTCCCCCAGAAGCAGGGAGATCCCAGCCCCAGATCCCTGATCAGAGACTGGGGACTTGGAAAGAGCTGCATGGGAGGGACAGGTCCAAGCCCCCTGCTGCAATCTGCTAATGGAGAAGCTACTCGCTGCTGGCTGCCCCACTGGTGGATTGGGGCAGGGGGCTGGGGCCTGCCCTTCTCTTTCAGCTCTTTACAACCCTCATTCCTCAATTACTGATCAAGGTATTGGGCTGGGATCTGCCCTTGAATGGAAATGGTACAGTCCCCAGCCACCTCCAGGCTGCATATGTAGACTGCCCTGCACAGCCCAGGGCTGGTTGGGAACTGTCCCAGTCAGGAGCAGGTCCCAGCCAGCTCCAGGGTGAGTGAGGAACTCTCCCTGTACAGGAAACTCCCAGCCCCCACTCTGTGATCATAGAGCTGGAGCTGGGAACAGGCTGGGAGCTTGTTCTCATCCCCTGCTCCATGACCGCAGAACAGAAGATGGGAACAAGCTCCCTGACTGTTCCCAATCCCCACAACATGATCACAGAGGGGGTCTGGGAGTCCCCTGCTGCCAGCGCAGAGGGATATTGTCCACACCTGGACTCTGCTGGCAGGGCCCACCCTGACAGCAGGCAGCTTCCAGAGGCAGGGAGCAATCACCTACCTACTGCTACCAAGGAGCAAATGTGCTCCTGGTCAGCTGTCTACATGCCATACGTGCAAGTAAATTTGCTACTTATATTTACAGGTAGCAAATTTACTTATGATTAGATCAAAGTTCTATGCAGTAAGCATCTGCAGATGTACACAGTGACTCTTACTGTGAAGTAATTTGCTCTAATCTCAAGTAAAGCATCTTGTATAGATGCCCCCAGTTTATACTATGTATAAGCAGGTACAAACGTGCTGCTTAAAGGTGTGCTTATGGAGTACTTGTGCTCAAACTTTTCCAAAAAAAGTAAAACACATTAAATCTGGATGAGCTAAATCTGTAGGTACCCACAGTAATTTGCATTCATGCAAATTAGTACAAGTATGTTTATTTCAACTTCAGTGTTTTTTGGTCCCTTGTGCTTCCTACCTTACTGTCACACATATTAGCACATGCTCAGGGAGGGAACAGAGCCTGAGTGCACATCCACATGGTGTGCTCCCCTATTTTAATGTGCTTCTATGACAAAGTAGTGGCAAAAACTAACCATGTGCTGTACCCATTGTGCAATATGGGCAGTTACTGTATTCACACACGGTACAATATGGGCAGTTACTTCCAAAAGGAAGTACCGAAGTACAGCACAGTGACAACGTTGACATAAGGCAACATGTAGATTAGCCCTGAGTAGGGTTTGGAAGTAAGTTGGGGGAAGGGGCTGCAGGGGGAAAAAGTGGACAGGGGGCAGAGAGCAAGGGAGCCAACTGACCCCTCCCCAGCCACTATTTTCCATGTTGTAGCAGTGGGAGAGGGGCAAGTTCAAGACAAACCTCTAATTACAATCTATACCTGGAAAATTATAAGAAATTTATCATTTTTCCATATATAGAATCTAATTATTGTGAGGTTGTCTTAAATTCAAGTTTATCTTAGATTTGAGAAATACAGTATTAGGAAACTAGATTTATTAGATACTGATGCTATTTATACCATTAACAAGCCCTTTCACACTTTATAGACCGTGATAATGGTTGTTCTTTCCTTTTGCTCCAACAGCAGCAGAAGTATGGAGAAAGGCTAAAGAGAAGTTGCAACAAACAGTAAAAAAATAGTAACAAAACCCAGCAAGTAACAGTACTGCCATCTGCAACATAATAATGTCATGATATTATGAGGTTTATTGCAATACACCTCTCCTTTTCTTTTCATTTCTGTTTTTTTGGAGAATCTTTTAGTTATTTGTGTTATATTTTGAAGCTTTTCTGTCTGTATGAAAATGAGAATAAGAAACTCTTTTAAAATAAAAGTGAAATCCTATTACATATTCACTTGCTTCTACAGGGTAGGACTTTTTGAAAACCAAAACAATGTTTTATGACCAAAACCAATATTGATTACTGATCTAGTAATTATATCACTTAACTATATATTTATTACTGATCGTTATTGATGACTGCTGTGGTTAAAAAATCAGTAAATCTGTGTAAGTTAAATGCTGAGAGGGCAGATAGAAAAACTTTGCAATGAAAGTATATAAACACCAAAATTACAGGGAAAAATAAAGTGCCTGAATCAGCATGTAACTTACTCCCTGTTTCTATCACCTTCACAAGTGATGGCTCAAAGGGCAGGACATCAGTTTTAGGAGATGAGTATCAAAAGCGTCTATACAAATAGATTTTCTGGGATAAAGCAATCTCTGGCAAGCAGAGAGAGCCCACAGAGAGAGAGAGAGCGTAGAGAGAGTAATAAAATAACTTTCATTCCTATAGCTAAAAGAAGGTAGGTAGGAAACAGAGAGTGATCCACCAATCCTGTTTTCATTCAGATAGCCATCAGGGGAGTATAACAGTGCTGGATAGATCTGAGAAAATATTTCTCTGAGTTAGGATGGAGTTACCTTTAATGAGAAGAATTGATACTTTCTATTATGAAAGAAATGTGGGATGCAAAGTAAAGACACTCATCTTAATACAGAAGCTATTCAGGTAAGATGACAATTGGTATGCAAAAGCTCTTGAATTATTCTATCACTGTTAACAGTATTATATGACTTAATAGTGTGGCTTCTTGCATTTTTTTTTTGCAATAACTTTCATTCTATTTTTCACAATTAATTTGTTTTTCACTTCAAAAATAGAGCAATAAAACAGAAACAGAAACTGCAGGGGAATTAATACCTCAAAAGCCATAGACAACTTTAAAAGAAATTGAATCCTTCTGTGGAAATATCTGACAGTGACATGTGACACTTATAAATTAGTTTCTACCACTAGCCATGGGGACTCCCTTTGAACAATATGAACATGTCTACAGGAGACGCATTAATGGACCTTAGAATACTTTACTGCTCAGTAAGAGTGTGCATCTACACGTGTGCCCTTACTACACAGTAAAACATGGCTAATTGTGACTAAATTTGATACCTGCAAATGTATTATTGATTTGATCAAATGCAATTTGATACCTGAAAATTAATTAACATGCAGTAACTGTGTAGACACAATTGACACATGTAGACACAGTGTGGCACTAAGTTTAGTGCTAGGTCTGCCCTTCCACTAAGGGGGACAGTCTGAGCCCAGCCCCAGGGTTCCTGGCTGGGCTATAAAGGCCTGCAGCTATTTTGAACCTTAAGGAACACTGCACAGAAAGGTGGGTCCTGTGCAATGCCCAAGACCACTGCAGGCCTTGTGTGCCTCCTGGGTAGTACACAGGCTGCCTCTGCCTGGCCTGGCCCCTCTACAGAGATGCTTCTTAGCCACAAGTGAGTGTTGCAAAGCTCTGATATCCCCCCAGGGCTGCTGGCTGGCTGCCTCTGGCAGCAGGGCCAGCACCTGCTCCCTGCTGCTGCTCACCCCCAGCAGTGTCTCCTGTCCTTGCAGGTCCTGTGGTGAAGTGCTTCTGCCATGTGGCTCCCAGTCCCTGGCCATGGCCCTGCACTGGGTACTGCTAGCAGCTGTCGAGGGACAGAATCACAGGGACACCACATGGGGATCCAGAGAGCTGGTGTGGGACATCATGTCCTCACAATCCTCCCCGATGACCTCAAGCCCTGCATGTGTGTGCATGCCTCTGCTGACTGCCCAGGCCAACTGGACCTGGGATGAGGTTAGCAACCTCGTAGCTCCCTGGAGTGGTGCCAAGGTACTGAAGCAGTTTGAATGGGGTGGGCTTTCAAACACCCACATTTATGACACCTTGTCAGGTGGCATATGGGAGTGAGGATAATCCTGGTTAGCATGGCAGTGCCACATAAAGTGTTGCCCTGAGGGGTCAGGCCAACTCTCAGGATCTCAAAATTGTGCTGTTAGACAGGTCGGTGTGACACAATTGCACATATACAAGCACACAAATCAATTATGTGCATACACACACTCACACACACACATACACACTACCAGCTCAGGCACAGACACATCCAAACCAACCTAAGCACATGCATACTTATCACCAATTCAAGCACATACACACTAAAAATTAGACAAAAACCAATTGTCAATACCCACACACTCAGTACACATACACAGATCATTCATTCATATATCATGCACACGACATATATATATACATATATACACACGCACACACCAGTTCACACACATACAACCCACCTACACATGCACACAGGTAAGTTCCTAACTTGGATGGTACCGTGTGTATGTGTGTGCTTGGGGTACCTGAGATACTTGGGGGAAGGGGAAGGTGAGAGAGAGAGAGTTAAAGTGTAGGAAGTGAAAGTTGCCAGAACAGGATTAGAACTGGTGAACTACAGAGAAGCTGGCTGAGGAACTAATGCTTGGGGTTGCTTAGGGTAGATTGGGGCTAGAAACCAAGGAAGACAGCTTAGAGATTGGGAGGGGGGGAGAACAGATAAGTGGTGGCAAGGAGGAGACAGCCAGAAAAAAAACTGAGATAGAAACCTGGTTGCTCAGGGGAAAAGGAAAAGGCAGTGAGGATAAGACAGTGACAAAGAAACAGGGAGTTTGGAGGCAGAGAGGAGCTCAGGACAGGTGTTGGAGGTGGCAGTGAGCCAGAAGCAGGACAGGGAGAAATAAGACACAAGTTAGAGGGGCAAGGAGCAGACATTGGAGCAGGGCCAAACCATAGTAAAGCAAAAACCAACTCATGGGTCCAAATAACAGGTTTATTAAGCAGACAACACACTACACACCCCCACGAAGTTATTGGTTTACAGATCCCCACACAAAAGCATTCACAATGGCAGCAGGAGAAAGAAACTCAGTGGAAGGGTTGGAGTCCAGGTGAGGAAGAGAAGCAGAGTCCAAGTCCTTGGTTGAAGAGAGGGTAGGGGGTGACAGCTACCTATCCAGGCTAGAAAGGGATCCTTGTCCAGTAGGTGTTGTCCAGAGCGGGGTTGTCAGCAGGGCCTCTGGATGGGTAGGTGGTGTGACGTGGTGCTGGTCCAGATGGAGAGGGCATCCCAAGGAGTCAGTCTTCACTACCTCTTTTTATGGGGCAGACTACCTCTGATCTCCTATGGGGAGGGGCTGTCCAGGCAATGTCAGTCCTGTTCCAGAGGGCTCCAGGTGCTCTTACTGAGTATGTGCAGCTTGGTACAATGGTGGGTTGCCTCATCTTTTGTTTCTTGAATGCTGAGGATGGTTCCAAGGGCTGGGTCATTGGTCCACGTATTGGTGTTGATGGTTTGGTCATTCAGAGGGAGCTGTTTTTAGACCTACTGCCATTGTCTCTCAAGCACCCTCATTCATCCCCATTCATTCAGGAACCAAGTTACCTAGGAGGGACAGGTGTGAGTCATAGGTTACACAACTGGGCCTGGGGATAAGATGGAAGCTTGACATTACAAGATTCATAGATTCATAGATGTTAGGGCCGGAAGGGACCTCAATAGATCATCGACTCTGACCCCCTGCATAGGCAGGAAAGAGTGCTGGGTCTACATGACCCCAGCTAGATGCCTATCTAACCTCCTCTTGAAGACCCCCAGGGTAGGGGAGAGCACCATCTCCCTTGGGAGCCCGTTCCAGACCTTGGCCACTCAAACTGTGAAGAAGTTCTTCCTAATGTCTAATCTAAATCTGCTCTGTGCTAGCTTGTGGCCATTATTTCTTGTAACCCCTGGGGGCGCCTTGGTGAATAAATACTCACCAATTCCCTTCTGTACCCCTGTGATGAACTTATAGGCAGCCACAAGGTCGCCTCTCAACCTTCTCTTGCGGAGGCTGAAAAGGTCCAGTTTCTCTAGTCTCTATTCGTAGGGCTTGGTCTGCAAGCCCTTAACCATTCGAGTGGTCCTTCTCTGGACTCTTTCCAGGTTATCTGCATCCCTCTTGAAGTGCAGCACCCAGAATTGCACGCAGTACTCCAACTGCAGTCTGACCAGCGCCTGATAGAGGGGAAGTATCACCTCCTTGGACCTATTCGTCATGCATCTGCTGATACACAATAAAGCCATTGGCTTTTTTGATGGCTTCGTCACACTACCAACTCATGTTCATCTTGGAGTCCACTAGGACTCCAAGATCCCTTTCCACTTCCGTGCAACCCAGCAGGTCATTCCCTAGGCTGTAGGTGTGCTGGACATTCTTCCTCCCTAGGTGCAGCACTTTGCATTTCTCCTTGTTGAACTGCATTCTGTTGTTTTCTGCCCACTTGTCCAACCTATCCAGGTTTGCCTGCAGCTGTTCCCTGCCCTCCGGCGTGTCGACATCTCCCCATAGCTTTGTGTCATCTGCAAACTTGGACAGAGTACATTTCACTCCCTCGTCCAAGTCACTGATGAAGACATTAAAGAGTATCGGTCCAAGGACTGAACCCTGTGGGACCCCACTGCCCACACCCTTCCAGGTCAAAACTGACCCATCCACCACGACTCTCTGGGTGTGACCCTCTAGCCAATTCGCCACCCACCGGACTGTGTAGTCATCCACATCACAGCCTCTTAACTTGTTCACCAGTATGGAGTGGGATACCGTATCGAAGGCCTTCCTGAAGTCTAAGTACATGACATCCACCCCTCCTCCTGTATCCAGGCGTTTCGTAACCTGGTCATAAAAAGAGACCAGATTAGTCAGGCACGATCTGCCTGCTACGAACCCGTGCTGGTTTCCCCTCAGCATAATTTGTGCTGCTGGGCTCTCGCAAATGTGAGCCTTGATAATTTTTTCAAAGATTTTGCCGAGGATGGAGGTCAGACTGACTGGTCTATAGTTGCCCGGGATGGAAACTTGACATGACTTACGCTAACTTACATATATAGGCCTAAAACAGTAATCACACAATATAAAAGCAGTAAAAAAAAATCAATACAAACTTAATAACTATCACTTATAAAACAGTGGATATCTATATCAAAAGGTATCTATATATGCTATAGATCTATATCTATAGCAGGGCACTTATCTGCATAGAGGGGAGAGAAAAATAAAACTTACTACCTAAAATAAAATGTTAAAGCTTTACCTACATCTTAGAGAGGGAGAGAAAAAGTCAGGAATGGTTGGGAAAGGGGAGGGAATGCATTTAAAAATAAATAAAAAGAAAAACTAGGGGTTTTGCTACAAAAGGTCAAGGCCTTGAAGGCACAACGGGTGCCTGGATTGACTACAATAATTGGTCCAGTAATGCCTGTAAGACCATGGCCTTTATGTGGGAGCTGACCTTGATTTTGGTGTCCCAGGACCCAGGCCACACCTCTGCAAGTGTCACCAGCAAGGGCAGCCTTCCCTAGCTCTCACTCTATTCTGACCCCCCAGGTTTTCAGCACCCCAGCCTGCCCTCCTTCCTGGCTGCTGCATCCACTGGCAGCTTGGGGAGCCCTGATTAGTGGCTGCCTCACGCTCGGCACTGTCCCAAACACCACCACAAGGAGTGGCTGGAAATATCACTGCTGGCCAATAGCAGCACCAACTTCTCCCCTAGGGGTGAGGGGCAGCTGCACTCTGCAGGCTATGGATGCCAGGTGCAGCTGGTCACTCTTGCCAACATAAGCGACCAAATTATCTAATGCAAGTCACCCAGGTTTGAAAGTGTTAGTTCTAGTGCCTCTCTCTCCTTACTTTATATGGCTAGAGATTAACCAATTAACCTAGAAGAAGCACTGTTGACAAAATCTCTCCTGCTCCCTGCCATAAGAAGGAAGCAAGCCTGCTCCTATATCTCCTTAGAGGCTCCACACTTTACCTGTGTCCTACCCTTCTATGGTAGATAGTGTGAAATGAAGGAGAGGGAAGTTTCTTTTACCCTAGGGAATGCAGGCACTTACATATCCTTTTTTTTTTTAATCTTGCTTCCTTGGAGCAACCAGTGCACAATCAAGCTTTCATAGATCAGAAACACTAAAGTAAATTGATATCTTTTCTCTTTTAAGGCAAAATGTTATAACACTTGTCTTTAAATAAGAAGGCTCAGTTATTTATTCAATTATATGATGGCTTTTTTAATAAGTCAAAAGACAAAAACTAAACAAGAAATGTTGCCACCAGGATTTTGATGACCTCTTTTCTGTCTGCTTGAAACCTTGACATCAGATAACAAGACGTTTCCAAATTAGTTGATATGAGATGAACAATGTCAGCTCTATTACAAGAACATAGGAATGGCCAAACTAAATCAGAGCTGTGGTTTATCTAACTTGATATTCTGTCTCTGACTGTGATTACCAACAGATATTTTAGAAAATTGCTCAAGAGAACCTGTAGTAGCTTTCATGACTATGTGGGAAGTATAGGATAACTAAGCCATCTGCAAAGATCTCAACCCTGTTCCTAAATATGATTTTTTTTTTTAAATCCTGAAGCATAAAGTTCCATAGAACCTCCAAACCATTAAAAAAAAAAAAATTATTAGTATTGACACAAAGCATGAATAGTCAGGTGCGAGAAGAAAGAGCTCATGAAATACAGCATTAGCCAAGGGCTTCTACATCTCCAATAATAATGTAAATACAGGGAAATATTTCTCTCTTCTGACATTCTTTTGTGTGGTTTACTAGTTTTAGTACATTAGTTCTCTCCTTCTTTATACGTAATTTCTTTTGTTTCAATAAAAGAAGTTACCTGACTTCAACAGAACTTCAAGGAAGTGCATACAGTAAAATGCTATCTATCTCATTAGGGTGTTATTTTTTATGCATCAAGAGTACTCATGCCACAAGGCAGAAAAAAGGGAAAGTTTAAAAAGCCTGATACTATAGATGAGATGCACCGATGCACCCTGAGTATTCTCTCCATTTGCTTGCTTCATCTTTACCCCTTGGATAAGAGTCCTGCACCCACAACTTCCTTATATAAATGTTATGCATGTTTCAAGAAATTGTTCTGTATAATAATATCCAAAACTGCATCAAATTAACCTCCTCTCTGAAACAAAGCATCTTAAATTAGATTATTCACTTAAGCACAAAGGAGCATACTCTTAGAAAAACTGGTACAAATTATCTGTAGCCCTTTGCTAGTCTGAATGTTCCCCCATATTCCTATTTATTTCTGTACATGGATCAGTGCCTGCCCACATGGACACCAGAGGTACCAAAGTTGCCCTTACAGAACTGGCCTCTCTTCTCAGCCCTTGTAGGATCCACCCATGAAGATGACTGAATACTCTTTCAGCTGAGGAAACAGGAATGCTCATTAGGCCAAATCTATAGGCAACCATAAGGAAGCTTAACACAGCTTGAAATGGTAGGAATTTTCCCATGGAACTCCTTGCTTGAAGAACTCTCCTCCAGACAAAATCCTGGGTCAGTCACATAAATGAACTTCCCAAGAAGAGGAGACTTACTACTGGGAAGCTTTAAGAGAATAATACATGGGACTTCTAGACAAACTACCTTCTGCCACTACTGGATAATCAAGATCTACTTTGATCCGAACCACCTGTCATATCTACAGATGGGCAATCCAGCTTCCTTATTATAATTTGTAAGAAGTGCCATAAAGGGAACATTTCAGAATTTCTTATCTCTCACTTGTATGTTTCCTCATGGATTTGCTAATCTCAGTTCTAGGTAGTAATAATTCAGTCCCTTGAGTTCATATTTCCACTGAATACTATGTGCTGTATCTTGAAGGGAGACTAGGTAATCACATGGTTTAGAAACTTCATTTATACTTATATCTAGACATTAAAAACAATGTTTGTGACAGAGAATTATAAAATATCAATAGCAGACTTATTGCAAATGAGTAAATCACCAAAAGTCAGTTCATCTAGTTAGATTTTCCCTTAGATAAGTATTTTAAAATGTCACATTTACACTTCAATAACTGTATTAGACAAGCAGTTGTGAGGAGTAACCCTCCCTTCCCTACAAGTGACACTTAGCTTAGGTAAATTCATGTCTTTTTCAAGAAGAAGGCAACGTTGCTGAAATCTTTGATATATGAAAAAATACATCATTGTTACAGGAAATTATATGCAGGAAACAGCTTGCTTTTTTCTTCTTAGCACTGATGGGTTGTATCCTAAAACAATATCAGGTTGAACTTTTCATGGCTCAGACGGAATTATAATGTATTGCAAACTGTTATTTTAAATCCACAGCTGAAGTATTAAAGTTTCACGTATAACTTTAAATTGCTTTCTCCTTCACTCCTCTGCAGCTGGTATGTGTTAGTATGCTGCAGGTTGGTAACTTTAACATCACACAATACATCCAGCTAATGAGATTGCAAGAACATTGTGCTCCTCCATCATTTTCTTATCAGTGACAGCCAGTCCATTAACAGCTGTAACCCTGAGAAGTGAACTCCAGTCTTAAATTTTTGCATTCTGGAAATGGTCTTCCCTAGGCTGTTAATAGATAAGATGGATGCTACATTTTGTGACAGTTCAAGACACTCGGCCTTCAAGAACTGTTTTGAAACCAACAACAGACCTATTATCTCCTTTTAGAAAAGATTTTTTATCCAGAGCCATTAAGTGAATTGTGTGTGTTGCTGGAAGCTCTGAGCTCATCTACTGAGGTTTCATCTGTCCTTGTGGTTACTAGGATCTTGTTTTCTAAGCTTTAATGGTATACTTTTAAGCAAATCTAAAGCCTTTAGAATTCATTCCTCAGCTGCATTATAATTTACATTTGGTTGGAGTGACTCCTGAATCAAGAGATCTTTATTAAAAAAAAAAACTCAGAAAAATAGAAAGGTTATATTTAAGAGAAGCTTGCTTAATAGTATTCAAAGTAGACTAGAAAAACACTGAGTAATGGAAAGTATGGGTTGCATATTCTACTTTTAATTATTCTACAACTGAAACTTAATTTGGTATTGTGACTACGGAGTCTCAAGTATGGATTTGGCACAGTAGAGACAATAATCCTAGCTTGTATTTTTAGTGAATGAGTTCATATAGAGAATCACAAAGATTAAAGAAGCCAAGAGCTATTAAGTCTTCTAGTTCAATGGTCCTCAAGTTGTGGTCTTTGGAAAACTGCATGGTCCTATGATGTTGACCTCTCATTATATCTGTGAGCCTCCCCCAGCATGGCCCGGACCCTGATCAGCATGCTCGGATACTTACCACAGGAACAGAGATGGGCAGTGGCTGTAAAGAGACCTGAACACCAACACTGACACAAATGCAAGCTCAGCAGTTTTGCAGCTGCTTGAGCCTGCATATCAGCAAGTGCTCAAAAGGCAGCTGGGGATCCAGCTGAGCCAGTGCCACAGAGTGAGGAGCAGAACACCAGCTGGGAGATGCTGGCTGCAGAGCTGGTAGACTCCAGCTCCTGCTGAAACAAGAAGGAGCCAGGTGCCTGATGGAGGACCCAGATGGGTGAGGTAGAGGGCAGCCTCAGGGGCTGGCTGGGGCAAGCGAGACCCACTGAGAGGCAGCAGCCTCAAGGGATGCCGCTGGGAAGGAGAAAGGCTCTGACCAGGACCTCAAACTCCAGGGCTGGGGATGCCTCCTCAGACCTGCAAGCATCCCCAGACAGTCCTACAGCAGGCAGAGCATGGGGAATCACAAGCCTCCAGGAGGAGGAAGTAGATGGTGCTGGCTGGAGGGACCAGAGGAATGGGACTACAGGTCCCAGGAAGTTGATGCCAGAAGAGCCAGAAAAAGCTGGACACAGGGTGGTTGCTTGTACACATGGCTATTAAGATAAAGGGGACAAACAAGTCTTCCCTAAGAAACTAAGAGCCCAGAGAGAGGGAATCTTGGAAGCCCACCAGCAGAAGCTGGTCTTTTTCAGTTGAGTTTCTTCATTTACAGTTTGACCCCAGATGGGGCAGGTTTCGTTTCTCAGAAGAGGGGACCCAGAGATGAGGGATGGACCCCTAAAGACTGACGGCCAGGAAGACCTGACCCTATCAAGGTGGGTAGTGTGGGAAGACCTGCGGGGAGCAGCATCTACCCAGGCCAAGGACGTGGTAAGGGTGGGGTAAAGGGGAGGTTTGGAGCCCCATGAACACACCCACAGGGTCGATAATCCTCCGGGTCCCCTGACAGGGAACTACCTCTCCAACAATAACACCAAAGATGTGATAGGAGAGAAAAGGGGCTGCGCCCAGACCATCTAGAGGGCACCAGAATAGAGTTTCACCCTGATGTCGCTGCAGGGCAGGGCGCTGAAGAAGAGGTCCCCAAAGCCATACAATACCTACCAGAGACAATATCTCATTAAATTGAACTGCAGACAGAGAAATGTGTTAGTAATGTGTTATCTTTCTCTGTAACCATTTGCTACGTTTTTTGTTTTTTTTTTTTAATTTGCTATGGTTCCCCATGGATCCTGAGGCTTGTGAAACATAAGTAAAGTACTCCATAGGATTTCAAGGTGAAAAGGAAATATCTACAAGAACATCTCTATTAGAATGCCATTTACACTAGGAAAAAAAAAAATGATGAACTATGTTCTGCTACACCACCCTGACACCTGTATTTTTCAGTATTTGCTGAGGCTAGTTTTAAATGTCTCAAGTGAGAAATGGGTATGAAGTGTAAATGGGACATACTGAACTTTAAGACTGATCAAATCTAGATATTTTTCAATATAATTGTATGTATAAATAATATGTGATATTGATTACTCTGTTCATGGCTACTGTATGGAAAGCTGAATAGACTGTATTTCAGTGATATTATTCCCTGTAAAGTTACTGTTACCCCTCCAACTTAGGTTTATCATGAGACAAAGAATGGAAACTTGAATTACTGGCATAGAATTAAAGAAAGTATTAATATTCCTTCACTTATATCTTAATGAATACATATTCTTGTGTATTATACCTATAAAGAAATGCTTAAAACATACATAACAATTACTCCAATAACTCAAAAAATGATAATGCCATTAAATAATTTCAACTTGTTTATATTTTTATTTGCCATCATTCAGAATTCTATTCAAGAGAATTGTAGAATGTAGTACTCTCATTTTCTGGTACAGAAAATAATATATATTTGACAAAAGGGCAAAGTGGAAAGAAAATAATATTTAGTTTGGCTTTGGGTGCAAGTAATACTCTGTATTTGGCAAGTGAAAATGTAATTTAAAAAAAAAGGGTTCTGCTGAATAGCTGTAATGTAAACATATTTCATATTTTCTGCTGCTAACAATAATCTTTACTTCCCTATAAACACAGAACAATTGGATAAGGCTTACAAAAGTCAGACACAATCACATATGTTGTTATGTGCATAACATGGCAGTGCTAAAAATATTTATGCCAAGCAATCATGGAAAACACTCTTCCAATTTACATATTTAAGAACACTAGCTTATCTAGTGTTCTAAAAGAAATTTCTAGTAGGCAAAATAGAACATGGAATTGGGATTCAGGACATTTTGGTTCTACTGTCTTTGCCACAGTCTTGCTTTGTGCCTTTAAATAAAATATGAAGAACACTTTAGGTTCTCACAAAGATTGGTGACAATGATGTCAATAGAGACAGAATAAGTCTAGCCACAAATTGTACAATTGGCATTAAAAAAAAACCCCAGATAAACCACAAATACATTTTTGGTAAAACTGTTTGAACTCTTGCAAAGAAAAGAGTTTATATGGAAGTTTTACACAAGAATAAAACATTTTAATCATTGACATTTATTCTTTCTAAAATAACCAGTAATTATCCTTCATTAGATATAAACAAAAAGTAGATACAGTTCCATTTCAAATGGCATGGCTGGGTCTTAAGTGTCTGCAAGGATGCTTAGAAAGATTGCTAGGGTAATTCATGATCCCCAGTCACATATTCACAGCAAATACACTATGTCATTAGAATACAAAATAGTTTTGATAAGCGAGTTTGCACAGAAAGGATGGACAGTCTATCTTAGCCAAATTCTCCCAAATAAAGTGGAAAAAAGAACCTAAAGTAGTAGGATATTTTTCCAGTGTTTTGCTTCATGATTTTGTCTCTATCAGTATATTATGTTTGAATAACTATATAAGTCTTTTGCTCTTCAGGGATGTTTAGGAGGCAAATGAACAAATGGCTAGAGCACATTCCATGTGAAGGTCTGCCTGGGAGCATCTAAACATGCAATGGATGTGTCTGAATTGTCTTTGTAGAAAATTCAGGGGCCTTAAACTGTGTCCCCTCCTGCATGTAAACATGTGCTTATCAGGAGCAAATCTGCTCCGGATGGTAGCAGTTCACTCCAGGGCTGGTCCTGTCCTGCTCTGACCCTCCTGAAACAGCTGAGGAGAGCTCCAGGCTCCCTGAGGTGCCAGCCCAGGGCTGGCAGGGAGCACAGGGGCTGTCCCAATCTCCATGGGGTGGGAGAGAGCTGTCATGGTAGCTGGGACTGCTGCATCCCAGCCATGTGGAGATTGGATCCTGACCAGAAATCCACATGGCTGGGAAGCAGCAGTCCCAGCTGCTAGGACAGCACTCCTGGCAACGGGGGAAATCAGGACCTCCCCTGATCCCCACATGGCAGGGAGACAGCTGCCCCTGCAGCCACCACAGCTCCCCCTCACCCCCTGCATTGGGGCATAGCCAGGAAGCAGTAGGCCTGCTGCTGCCTGGTCTGGCTGGGAGTAAATTGTTCTCTGGTAGTGTCTACACATGCATTATTGCGCAGTAGCTAATACACCATTAACCTAGTACTTCTGTTTCCTGGTACCAACAAACAGCTCATTAGCCTAATTTACTGCACAGCAAGTTCTCTGCATGTATAGACAGTGAAACTTTATTGTACATTAAATTAGTCTAATATGCAGTAAAGTGTCTCATGGAGATGTACCCCTCTGTCCTTATCACTGCTGCCAACAAGAGTATTTGGAACCCAGACTCAAATGAAGCAGGGTACATACAAGTTTTACATTTAGAGTTCCCTAACTGAGCTTAGAGTGACCTAAATGGCTGAGTGTGTAGGCATCAAAAGGCATCAATATAAAAATGGTACACCTGATCTAAATTTATTTATGTCATATCAGAATTAACTTTAGATTGTCATGAATTAATCTGACCTGGGATGGGTTAACCCAGCCTAGTGAATGTCTCCACAGGTCCCCAGCACATCACTGGGGCTGGGAAAGCCCAGCCGCCCTCCAGAGCCTTGGGATTTTGCTATTTTTACCCCTCTAACACTGAATAGACTATTTTTATATGCCCCACCCCCCACCAACCGGCATACCCCTGGACTAGGCAGTGTGCCTCCCTCCCTTCCCAAACCCATCCCTAGGCCTGGTAGGGCTCCCAGTCCCCCCAATCTCCCCACCTTCCTCCCCCCAACTTAGTTGCCTCTGTCTGTCCACATGAATGCTTGCACATGAAACTGATTTAGGCTTAGGCAACTCAAAATAATCTGCCTAACCCAAGCCAGGTATTCCAAGCAATTGTTCACACCCTCAGATGGATCTGAGATTCATGCACTGTTATAGTAGAACACAAACTAAGTTATATGAAATGGTATTCTACAGTGATAGTCCACTAGTAATGAATATTTTCTAACTGGGACCTACCTTTGCAAGCCTTCCTTGTTGTGGGGGAATACCCATTTGTGTGAATAATCCCAATTTAATCTAGGGCAATGATCAGATTAATGAATGTACATTAAAAAGAATAAAAATTACTCAGTGGCCCTGAATTGGTATAACATTGGCAGTAGCAATAGAAAAGTAGCACTTTTCTATGCAACTCCATTTCTAGGACTAACCTGGCGGGACCATCCTTAGGGAGTCAGTTTTGAAAATTCAGATTTCCTGATAATCTAGAAAGCATTTTTTTCTTTGAAGACATATATGACAGATCTTTTGCTCTCCCTAGCTGGGTACCTATAGTATCACTGTATTCTAATTCAATCACTGCAAACATAGGCAGAACTGAATATAAGACATCTGATAATGCCCTATGGATCAGGGCATTGGCCACTGTTGGCACTGGATTTATGACTCAGATACCTTGTTCTGGGCAGACCCATACCCATAGACTGACCATAACCTGTCCATTTGAAAATAGGCAAAAATTATTGATACACGGTGATAACAGATAAAAAATAATGCAAACATTTCTATATCTACCAGTCCTAGAGGTGTCACAGAGGGAAGGTACATATGGCCAGTATGCAAGCTTCATCCTGAGGAGTCTGGAGGTCAAAAGCTGAGGCCACCTCCCTCCCCCCATCAGTGGGCTAGGGAAGACGGGCTGATGGTATGCCCTCTGTCCGTGGTGGCCTCAGGTTCCTCTCTTGGGGACCCTTTGCTGCTCTGAAATCCCTCCTTTTGTATTCTTTCTCTCCTCTGATTACTCTTTATTCCTGGGCATTGTTGATTGGTTTCCCTATAGGCATCATGCTGTCTATGTTTTGTCTTGTCAGTATATTCCTTTGTTCCATCAACCCCATCACATGGACACATACCTTAAATTGGGTATTTACTGGTTTCCATCTACCACAGCCAGAAATCCCAAGGGTTTGGCAATTGGCCACTGTGACATAATACAACCTTATCTCATGTCATGGAACACTGGTACATGTCTTCAATTTCCCAGCATGTGTGTCTACTAGCTTCAGAAACAGTGGCTCTTGAAGTAAACTGTTACAAACAGACTTTTAGAATCAATTAACCCTTGCCATTCTCCTGGACCATTGTTCTAATGCAATCAACTTTATCTACAAGTCAATTTCCAAAAGTAAACCTCTAAATACCATTTTCTAGCCATCAGCCTGTGAATTTCAATTCTTTATATTATAAAATAAAACTCAATCTTTGTGGCCAGATACATGTGCCCATCCTTGTGCTGATACAATCCCATTGCAAAATTGGGACTAATACTACACTGATACATCTCCCTAGGAGGTATTATAGTGAGGCCAAACTTGTTTAACACAAGTCACAAAAAAGAAATTTCACAGAGCAATGTATTCCAGCAGCATTAACTGATATTTTGCATTTTAAGAATCTGAGCCACTCCCCACCTCTCCCTTTCAAGGAAAGGGTATCAGATGGATTAGAAATCAAGTTCTGGGCAGTGATTCTCAACCACAGTGCATTGAGATCCTTTCAAGGGTGCTATTAACATTGTTAGGTTTGCAAACATGATTCATGAAATAACTTTAGAGATGTCAAACCAAACTCTATAGCTAGGATCTTTATGAGTTCTTTGCAACAGCAAATCTTCTCTACTGTTTTTCTGTAGTAAAAAAAATAAAAAATAAAAAAAAAAGAAATCACATTTTCTGATGGGTGCCTTGAATTTATCCAGAGGTACCTCAAGTTTAAAAAGGTTGAGAACCACTGTTGAGAACCATACAATGAATATATTTTGAAGATAAACAAATGGTAATAACTAACAACCATCAGCTATCAAAGTATGTTGTTTTTGAGTGTAAATATGTTTTTGTTAAACAGCTAATGTGTTTTGAATAATGAGTAAATGATCTATATGCTCATTTCATACCTACTTCAAAGCTAGCAGGGTTTGCCAATGTTTAACTCAAGAAGAATAGTTGTAATATTGTTTCCACAATAACATCATTGGCCGCTTTAGGGTAATTATCTAATTAATATTGTAATAATATTAGCAATAACATCAGATGCTTTATTAGTTAGTCACATTAAATATCTCACATTCAATGAAAAATGTTATCGCCCAATAAAAAATAGAAAGAAAAAAAGCAGAAGGAGGCTTAAAAGACTTGTTATAAATAGTTCCCTTTGATTCCTTTAAAAGAACTGATTTATCCTGTTCTGTGTATATTTAGTACTGTGTTTTAATACAATAAAGATATATATTTATGAGAGCCTATTTTAAAACAGGGCATTTGAGTGCACCCAAACCATACAGCTCTTCAGAAAATGGAGTTAGTACATTATAGGGATAAATAATTGAAGTTCAGATGGATTATTTACCACTGTGTAATACATTTTTTTTCATGGAAAAAAAAAAAAAAAGAATGCCCTGTCATTCCTAATATTGAAAGGTATTTAGAGATAATCAATATGGTAGCATGAATATACATTATAGAGATTTATGAATTACCTTTGGAAATTAGAATTAAAATGAAACATCAGAGATCTTTTTCAGTTTTAATGAAATGTACGCATTGAAGTCTCTTATTTATCCACAGAACTGGTATAACAGGCAATGGTAAAGCAAGCTTCACCAGAGTGACTTTGATAATAATTAGACATACAGGATCATAGGAAAGTAAAACTTGAAGGGACCTCACAAGGTCATGTAGTTCAGCCCCCTTACTCAAGGCAGGATCATCCATTTTCCAGCCCATCCCAGCCAAGTATCTGTCTAACTTTCTCTTGAAAATTTCAAGTGATGAAGATTCCACAATTTCTCTAGGTGGCCTGTCCTTAGGCTTGACCACCCTCATAATCCAGAAGTTCCTCCTTATCTACAATCTAAACATCACCTGCTGAAGCTTGAGGCCAGGGCTCCTAGTCCTGTCCCCTACAGTCACACAGAAAAGCCCATTTCTATCCTCTGTAATCACACTTCAGGTATTTGAAGATTGCTATCAAATACCCGCTCAGCCTTCCCTTCTCCAAACTAAATAACCTTAGTTCTTTCAGCCTTTCCTCATAAGTCTTGCTTCCCAGGCACCTCATAAGTTTTTGTACTGGACTCTTTCTAAGTTGTCAACATCTTTTTTGAAAAAAACTGGATGCAGTACTCCAGTACTCCAGGTGCTGAGTAGAGCAGGAGAATCACCTCACTTGCTTTGAAAGTGAGACTTTTGTTGATGTAACCCAGAATGCCATTGGGCTTTTTATGCAACAAAAATACACAGTTGGCTCATATTCAGGTTACAGTCCACTGTCAACCCCACTGTTCACCCCATTCATAGAGCCTATCACCTTATCAAAGAAGGAAATCAGGTTGGTCAGATAAGACTTGCTTTTGGTGAATCAATACTGGCTTTTCCTAATCAGCCTGTTCTCCTGTAGTTGCTTCACAATAGATTCCTTGAGGAACATTTACACATTTACATGGTATTTCCTGTGCGGGCCGGGCCCCGAGCCCGCCCTCATCGCCATGCGCGGAGGTGATTCCGATCCCATTCTGGCTGCCATGGACAAGCCGGGGGTGAACCGGGGTCGTACCGGACCCGTCTCCGGTGCACGCAGGCTGTGGCCGTCAGCCCGGGCACGTGGGGTGGGAGAAAACCGCGAAACAGCTTGCGCACGTGAGTTAGAATTAGTCACGGAGGCGTAACTGTTGATTGAAAAGATTGTTTACTTACAAAGATGGCATCGGTGTAGGCTGGATAATTTTCCAGGCACAGCTTGAACCCTCGTTGGAGGATTCTGACAAAACGATTGCTCCCACGGAGTTTGCTAGGCTCCGCGGTTCCGGTTAAGTTGGGTTCAAAAAGTTTCCCCGGAGTTATTCAGGCTCCGTGGGTCCGATAAGTTTTCCCCGGAATTTGCTAGGCTCCGCGGGGTCTGAAATTACAGGAAAGGGATACGTCTAGGATTGCGCTCGGTGACGGGGAGAGGCGAGAAGCAAAAGCTCCGTAGGCTCGGTTCTATTGCCTCTCTTGCCTGCTTAGGGGAGGCGCGTTGGGTCCGCGAGGGTCCACAGCGCTTGGAGATCTTCACACAGAATATGTCTCTCTCCTCCCTCCTCCGGCTTGGGCGGAAACTACCCAAGCCTTTTGTACGGCTAGCAAGCCAATCACTAGCCACCACGTGTGCCTAAATTAGGAGTCGGCCAATAACATGGCACGGACCCTAATACAAATGGCGGGAACTTCTTTACAGCGTGTATCACTATGATGCAAAAGAGATGCACACTGCAAAGAAGCTGCAATTTGGCGGGAAATCCCCCGTTGCACCAGAGCTCTCTCTAGCAGCAGAGAGCTCTACCGTGCAAAGAAAGCGACAAATTTGGTGGGAAATAATTTAGCAGTGCCGAAGCACACACACAAACAAAAAATCACAACTTTGGGTTGTGACATTTCCAAGTATTGAAGTGAAGCTGACTAGTCTGTATTTATTCATTCTTCCCTTTCATAAAGATGAGCACTATATTTGACCTTTTCCAATCATCTGGGACCTGACAAAACCTCTATGGCTATGTCCAGACAAGTACAGTCGTGAAGTACGTGGCACCACAAACCCATCTGTGGCACCACACACCACACATTCAGGTGTTCCCCATGCTTCAACGTAACAGCACAGGAGGAGTGGTGGTTGCCCCCAGCAGATCTTGGGGTCAAATAACCCACACCTAAAAAAGCGGGGTGGCACGTGTCACCCATAACCATTACCTGGTCAGCCAGAGCCATACTCTGGCTCCTGGGGATCTGAGCAGCAGGACTGCCTTGGCTGCAGCTCCCCAAGACCCCCAATATCTTAAGTAAGGCTGCTGGGGCTAGCACAGTTGCTGGCACCAGCCTCCCCTACCCAACCTAGGGTAACCTACCATGCACCAGAAGGTGCGTGGCACAGGCAATCCCTGGGGACAAGAAGTAGCACAAAGCATGCCACTGGTTCTTGTCCCCAGACAAACAAATGTACACACTCATGTGGACACACCCTATGAGTTCTCAGAAAGGATAGCTAGCAGATCTGAAATTACCTTTGGCAGCTACCCTAGAGCCTAGACCAAAGCCATCAAGAAAAAAAATATTTACTCAATATCTAATTATTGCGATATTAAATATTTGACTGCAAACAATTGTAAATAGTTTCTCTATTTTAAATCTAATATTATATGTATTTTAATCTTAAAAAGCTAAAGGGACAACTGCAAAACAAAGTACATCTACAAAGACCACATTGAATAGATTGTTAAAAGAATTAAAACAAAGAAAATATAAAATGATGATAGAAACATCTAGATCAGAGATTTCCAAACTTTTTCTTATTGTGTACCCACTTCCAGATTGACTAGCTGCCCATGTACCTCTATCAGCATATGCATTATACTTTAACCCCTTAAATGCCAATTGTAATGACATTAAATCCATCATTACATAATTTCTTCCATATATCTCCCAGAGATGTCTTGAGTACTCCCAGGGGTGCATGTATCACAGTCTGGGAACCCCTGATCTAGATATATTCAGTCATGCTATAACAAAAAGTCTTCCTCCTGCATAATTGCTGCCTGATTCACTAATACAGGTAACAGATGCCATATTCCTGGAATGTGAACGTTGCAAATTTAATTTATTCATCATAATCTAAGTAAATATGAAAAGGCTGGTAAATCTGCCTATCAAAATCCCAACAATTTAGTAGATTTTCATCTATGTGCTGAAACATATAGATTAAGGAGAGGTGCTTTATCTCCTTTGCCCATAGGTTTCTTTGCTATTGAGGCAAGGGTTAGGTTTCAACAATTAATGAATGAGTTTTCATAATCTTGCCTGATTATAATTTAAATTCTGGGAGGAACCGACGTAGACATTCATATTTTAAGATAACCAATTTGACTCCAACATCATTAAACAAAGGTTTTCACATGCTGAACTTTTTTGTACCAAGGCCGTTTTTCCATGCATGCAGAGATAACAGGGGCTGTTAGAGCATGTTTATGCAATACAAATGAAAGTGAACACTGAAAGGAGCATGTAGGTTAACAAGCAAGGAATTGACTGGTGGGCAATTGAGAGAACCAAAAAGCTTAGCACAGTTAGAAAAATCTGTTTATTGATTAAAGACAAAACAGCATGAGCTCAACCTCTTCCTACAATACTTAAAAAAATGACTTTTTGTTGCAATTTATACTGCCAGTCTGTATACATTTGACAAATATATACATTATTTTTTTCAGCTACACTTTTGCTCTTCTAGCTAATTAACTGAATTAAATTCTGACACATTTTACAACTTGATTATTTAAGGGTAAAGTTGCATGCTACATTTAGACCATACTAAATCTGTGGAAAATTAAATGGTTTTAAAGTTAGAACATACTGTGAGCAGTCACAAGTTAAAGGTTAATACCATTTCTTGCCTGTACAGTTCTGACTTGCCAATAGAGGGCTGGTGAGCAGGAGCATGACTAGGAGCCAGGACACCTGAGCTCTATCCCTGATCTTGGTGTTGGGTGGGGAAGAGAAGGGGCTGGAAGCATGCATCTAGGGATGCAGGAGGACTGAAAATATCTTGTTTTATCTCTGAGGAGCATACTGAAATTACCCTAATATGAGATAGACAGCCACTTCTCTTGAAGTGGTGTGAGATTCTTAGAGGGCACTTTGCATAAGTTTAACATGTGGACGCTCACATTTTAAGTGCCTTTAGCATGGTCTAAGTGTAACATGTAACTTTACCCGATATTGCATGCCAAGAGCCACAGCATTGGCCAAATTACTATGAAGATGAAGTCCTCTATACAGAGCAGGGAAGAAAGTTAGCCATTTTCATAGAAGCACAATAGTAAAAAAGGGGAATCCCTTGGGCTGTGATCCATGCAAGGTGAGGTAACAAGGATTGGGTGAGTTATCAACCCCATGATTTGTAAATCAATGTCAAGGAGCATTTAATTTTCTCACTGCTTCTCAGACCATTTCCATATGAGATTACATGTTTGTTTCCCCAGGGACAAGAAGCAGTGGCACACTTTGTGCCACTGCTATTTGTCCCTGGGGAATGTCTGTACCACTCACACTCTGGCATGAGACAGGTTACCCCAGGTGGGATAGGAGAGACTGGGGCCAGCAACTGTGATGGCCCCAGCAGCATTACCTGGGGTCCAGGATGCCAGGGAAGCTGAAGCCACATAGCTCTTGCAGCTGGGAGCCTACAGGCAGCTAGAGCATGGCTTTGGCCAGCCAGGCTCTAGTTTTGGGCAGCATGTGCTCTAGTTTTGTACCATGTGCACCACCTTACTTTTTATCTACATGGGTCTTTTGACCCTAAGATTTCCCGGTGTTAAAAAAACAAACAAACAATACTGCACACTGCAAGGTAGCAATGTGAGAATGCCTGAATGTGTGGTCTGTGATGCTGCAGATGGGTCTCTGGTGCCACATACTGCATGGCCACACTCATCGGGATGTGGCATCAGAGATTATCTTCCTTGTACAGCTCCTCTTCATTTGGGAGACTGTTCAAAGGATGGGCCCAGAGCAGCAGCCTTTCACATCTAGTCATAATCAGACTTTGGAGACACCATGGAAGCCTTCACTCTGTGAACTTCTTGAAGATCTGTGGAGCCAACCACAGATCAGTTCTGTGAAGGAGGGGATCCAACAGAATAATCAGGAATAATATCTACAAAGATAGCTTTTGAAGTTTCCTACTCTTTCTCACCATCTTCCTGTAGGCAAGATATTATGATCTATATTTAAGCCTGATTATAAGAGGAGAAGTAAACAGCATTTGTTAGTTCTGGTTGCCTGGAACATACTGGGGGAAAGTAGGGGAGACAAGAGGACTACAGCTCTCAAGAAAAGTTGTGTGCATTCACAGGTGGTCCATCATACCCTCACACACAACTACAAGTCACAATACTATAATATAAGAAACATTGACATTGTTTTGTATATGATACATTCACACACTCTAATAAAAAAGCACTACTCATACATAAGTAAAATGATGGTATAATTAGCCCTATAGTTCCTTCTATTATGATAGATTTGAAATCCTTTCCAAAAAAGCAAAAAAAATAAAATTGGGGTTATAATGGCATAATGTCAATGGATAAATCAACCAGCTGATGACGAAGTCCATGAAAAAATAAAAGAGGAATAGGAAGTAGATAATTAGCCAGAATTGTACTCTGCATTACCTAGGTAAGTGGTATTATATTATAAACTGGACTAAACTATGCTTCTTATGTGGGAAGATGCAAAGGTCCTATTTGATTATTTAGTCGGGTCACTGTGGAATGCTAACAATGATAGAGATCAAGGGTAAATTAGAACACCAGAAAAAAAGGCTGAGATAAAGTAAAGGGGAATAATGAATTATGCCTCAAAGATCTGAATACAGTTTAAGAAGTTCCAGGCTGGCTGATCTCATACAGCGAGCTTTAAACTAGGTTTGCCGGGGGACAGGGATTAAGAACAACATGAGGACACTTCACTGTCAAACCAGATAACACACACAGGTAGTACCCAGGTAAGTGACAGGGGCCAGGTCAGACTTAGGAACAAGGGGTGGCATGGGCACTTACAGGAGGCCTGAAATGCCTCTACACAAATGCTCAAAGCATGGGGAATAAGTAGGAGGAACTCGCCCTCCTGCTAGCTAGCAAAAACTCAGACTTAGTGGGGCTCATGGAAACCTGGTGGAATTCTACCCACAACTGGGCAGTGAACATCAAGGGATACAGGCTGTACAGATGAGACAGATCAGGGAAAAGAGTTGGGGGGAAGCACTATATGTCAATGTTTATATGAAAATGTCACCCATTTTCAAAAAAGGGAGGAAGGAGGACCCGAGCAACTATAGACCAGTCAGTCTCACCTCCATCCTTGGCAAAGTCTTTGAAAAAATTATCAAGGCTCACATTTGTGAGAGCCCGGCAGGGCAAATTATGCTGAGGGGAAACCAGCACGGGTTTGTGGCAGGCAGATCATGCCTGACCAATCTAGTCTCTTTCTATGACCAGGTTACGAAATGCCTGGACACAGGAGGAGGGGTGGATGTTGTATACTTAGACTTCAGGAAGGCCTTCGATACGGTATCCCCACCCCATACTGGTGAACAAGTTAAGAGGCTGTGACTTGGATGACTACACAGTCCGGTGGGTGGTGAATTGGCTAAAGGGTTGCACCCAGAGAGTCGTGGTGGATGGGTCGGTCTCGACCTGGAAGGGTGTGGGCAGTGGGGTCCCGCAGGGCTCGGTCCTTGGACCGATACTCTTTAATGTCTTCATCAGTGACTTGGACGAGGGAGTGAAATGTACTCTGTCCAAGTTTGCAGATGACACAAAGCTATGGGGAAATGTGGACACGCCGGAGGGCAGGGAACAGTTGCAGGCAGACCTGGATAGGTTGGACAAGTGGGCAGAAAACAACAGAATGCAGTTCAACAAGGAGAAATGCAAAGTGCTGCACCTAGGGAGGAAAAATGTACAGCACACCTACAGCCTAGGGAATGACCTGCTGGGTGGCACAGAGGTGGAAAGGGATCTTGGAATCCTAGTGGACTCCAAGATGAACATGAGTCGGCAGTGTGACGAAGCCATCAAAAAAGCCAATGGCACTTTATCGTGCATCAGCAGATGCATGACGAATAGGTCCAAGGAGGTGATACTTCCCCTCTATCAGGCGCTGGTCAGACCGCAGTTGGAGTACTGCGTGCAATTCTGGGCGCCACACTTCAAGAAGGATGCGGATAACCTGGAGAAGGTCCAGAGAAGGGCAACTCGTATGGTTAAGGGCCTGCAGACCAAGCCCTACGAGGAGAAACTAGAGAAACTGGACCTTTTCAGCCTCCGCAAGAGAAGGTTGAGAGGCGACCTTGTGGCTGCCTATAAGTTCATCACAGGGGCACAGAAGGGAATTGGTGAGTATTTATTCACCAAGGCGCCCCCAGGGGTTACAAGAAACAATTGCCACAAGCTAGCAGAGAGCAGATTTAGATTGGACATTAGGAACAACTTCTTCACAGTTCGAGTGGCCAAGGTCTGGAACGGGCTCGCAAGGGAGATGGTGCTCTCCCCTACCCTGGGGGTCTTCAAGAGGAGGTTAGATAGGCATCTAGCTGGGGTCATGTAGACCCAGCACTCTTTCCTGCCTATGCAGGGGGTCAGACTCGATGATCTATTGAGGTCCCTTCCGACCCTAACATCTATGAATCTATGAATTAATGTCAAAGAGCAATACACATCCTCAGTTATCAGGATGGGGTCAGAAGAGGGGCAAAATGAGTCACTCTGGGTAAAAATGCAAGGGGGGAAAGGGACTTGATAGTTGGCATCTACTACACATTGCCTCACCGGGGGGATGAGCTGGACTTGGAAATCTCAGGTCAGCTCACAGAGGCTGTAATGTCAAGGGATTTGGTTGTCATGGGTGACCTAAACTACCCAGACATCTGCTGGGAGGAGCAGTCAGCCAGGTCTGACCACTCACATAGTTTCCTAGCAAGGATTCAAAGCTTCCACCTAACCCAGGAGGTGCATAGTCCCACCAGGGAAAATGCCTTGCTGGACTTGGTCCTTGCCACAGGCGAAGACCTGGTGAGGAGTCTGTGAGTACTTGAACACTTGGGCGACAATGATCATCGCCTGCAGGAATTTACTATCCAGTGCAGGGTGGTGAAATCAAGCTTCAAGTCAGAGGTCCTCAACTTTAGGAGGGATGACTTCTGTAAGCTAAGAAGGTTAGTAGGAGGGCATTGGGGTCTTGGAGCTTCAATTAGATGGGAGTCCAAGACAGGTGGTTGTTGCTCAAGGAGACGATCCTCCAAGCTCAAAGGGAGTCAGTCTCAATGTGCACCAAGGTGGGCAGGAGAGGTAAGAAGCCCCCATGGCTCCACAAAGGCGCCCAGGGATGCCTGAGAGCAAAAATGGAGGCTTACAAACATTGGAAGCAAGAGGCTATCACCAAGGAGGATTAGACCTCTGTTGCTCAGGACTGCAGGGAGGTTGTTAAAAAGGCCAAGGCAGAGATGGAGCTTGGGCTAGTGACCAGAAATAAGGATAATAAAAAGTCATTTTTCAAATACATAGGAAGTAAAAAGAAGGCATCGGATAATGTGAGGCCCCTACAGGATAGGCTTGGCAATCTGGTGATTGCGGCAAATGAAAATGCTGACCTCTTTAACGAATTCTTTGCCTCCATATTCCTGAACAGGGACCGGGACATGTCCCCCAGTAGAATTACAGATGGACCCAGGGGAGGCAATGCCATGCCTAGGGTCAGGGATGACCTAATTAGGGAACTTTTGGAGGGGCTGGATATGTTTAAATCAGTAGGTCCAGATGCTCTTCACCCAAGGGTGCTGAAGGAATTGGCGGGAGTTATAGCGGGGCCCCTGGCATGGCTCTATGAACACTTGTGGGGCACTGTCCAGGTACCAGAGGATTGTAAAAGGGCCAATGTGGTCCCCATTAACAAGAAGGGGAGAAAGGAGGACCCCAGCAATTATAGATCAGTCAGTCTTACCTCAGTCCTTAAGAAGACCATTGAGAAAATTATCAAGGATCATATCTGCAAGGGCCCAGCAGGGGAGGTAATGCACAGGGGCAACCAACATGGGTTCATTGAGGGCAGGTCCTGCCTGACTAACCTGGTTTCTTTCTATGATCAGGTCACAAAGTTCCTGGATGAGGGTGTTGGGGTGGATGTCATCTTCCTGGACTTTAAGAAGGCCTTTGACATGGTTTCCTACCTCATTCTCTTTAAAAAATCTTGGTGACTGTGGCATTGATGCCTACACAGTCAGATGGGTGGCAAATTGGCTAGATGGTCATACCCAGAGAGTGGTGGTGGATGGGTCATTTTCAACCTGGAGGGATGTAGGTAGTGGAGTCCCCAAGGGCTCAGTCCTGCGGCACCACACACCGCACATTCAGATGTTCCCCATGCTTCAATGCAACAGCACAGGGGGAGGAGGAGTGGTTGCCCACAGCAGATCTTGGGGTCAAATAGCCCACACCTAAAAAAGAGGGGTGGCATGTGCCACCCATAACCAATACCTGGTCAGCCAGAGCCATGATCTGTACTGTTCAACATCTTTATCAGTGATCTGGTTGTGGGTGTGGAATGCATGTTGTCCAAATTCACTGATCAGCAAGTTGTGGGGCGAGGTGGATATGCTGGAGGGGAGGGACAGAATCCAGCTGGATCTAGACAAATTACAGAGCTGGGCAGATGAGAATAGGATGGAATTCAACACAGACAAGTGCAGGGTACTGCATCTAGGGAGAAGGAATCAGCAACACACTTATAGGCTGGGGAACACCCTTCATGTCATCACAGGGGCAGAAAGGGATCTTGGAGTCATTGTTGACTCCAGGATGAACATGAGCTGCCAATGCGAGGAATCATTCAGTAAGGCTAACCACACCTTGTCGTGCATCTACAGATGTATCACAAGCAAGTCCAGGGAGATGATCCTTCCCCTCTATGCAGCACTGGTCAGTTCACAGTTGGAGTACTGCATCGAGTCCTGGGTGCCACACTTCCAGAAGGATGTGGCTAGCATTGAGAGGGTCCAGAGGAGGGTCACTTGCATGGTCAAGGAGCAGTGAGGCAGGCCCAATAATAGAGGCTGAGGGGCCTGAACCTATTCAGCCTCCACAAGAGAAGGCTGAGAGGGGATCTGATGGCTGTTTACAAACTCATCAGGGGGAACCAGCAAGAACTGGGGGAGGCTCTGCTCCCTCAGGCACCACCCAGGGATTACTAGGAATAATGGCCACAAATTGTTAGAGAGAAGGTTCAGGCTGGACATCAGGAGACATTACTTTACAGTTAGGGGCTGCCAGGCTCTGGAATGGACTCCCTAGTGAGGTGGTGCTCTTTCCTACCTTGGAAGTCTTCAAGAGGAGGCTGGGCAGATATTTGGCTGAGGTGATATGACCCCAGCACCCATTCCTGCCTGGAGCAGGGGGTCAAACCTGATGATATGTTTAGGTCCCTTCTGACTGTACGTACTATGATCCCATGATAGGCTAAATCAAGTCCCTAGTCATATAAGGCATGTACAGTATTATAAAATAAGGTAGTTTCATAACTGCGTATTTGTAGTACCTATTGCTTCTTTTGAAAACTGCAAATATTCATCTGTATAACATTGATATTTATTCTATACTACTGAGATTTCAACTCCCCATGTGATACGTTTGAATTACTAATTGCTAATTGCAAATTCCCTCACTGTTCTTTTTAGTGACATATTTGTACCAGACACTGAAAGATTACATCTCGAACATCAATTGGTGCATAAATATTTCTGAATACTTAAGTGGAATAATCAAGTGTAATACACTCTCTAGAGATACTGCTGGTGTCTGAAGAGAATTTTAAGATTCATATAATGTGTACATATGTGTTATGAAAAGTGTTAACATTTACTGTGACAGTCCTTGCATTACTAGTTTAGTTGATCTGTGTGTGATATTTGAATAAGAAATATAGGGGCTAACAAGGTTGATTTGTGTTATAGTTTATTTCTCAAGAAAGGGAGACTGATAGTGGTGGACTTTGTTAAGTGAAGATTCATGTTATTAGCTTCTTTCAGAGCTTCCTCCATCAACAATACCTAACTTTATTGCTAAGAAATTAGGAAAGATATGTCTATAATGAAATATTGACTATCACTGACAAATTAGGAGAGTTTATACTTCATTACACCTTGAATAAAGGAAGATGACCTTGCACCTTTAAAGTAAACTTTATGGTGAAAGGAAGGAACAAGATCTAAGAAATCTCTGCTTGAGTTGTCTTTGTATTTTTGGTACATCCTACCTTCATGACACTGCATGTAGGAACTCGCAGTCTTCCTTTGATGGTCCAAGATTCACACATAAATTCATTTACTACTCCAGCCAAATAAATATCCTACCAAACAATTGCCATTATGAATTTTCTTCTGCAAAATGAAACCACATATTTATTTATGGTCCTTCTGAGCTAGCTCTCTGGTCTTTTGTAAGGCTTCTTTCCATAGCTCCTTGTCAGACTCCTGCACAGATCACAATTCTGCAGCCATGTTTTTTGGAGGGGCCCAAAGTATCCCATGCTCCCTTCAAATCTCTCAGTCTTTATTCAGATGAAACACCATCCCTTCTCTTGATATTTTTCTCCAGGTTTTTACTTTCTTCTAGGCTCCTTTTTACTTTCTTCTACGTGTACAATCTACACGACAAAAAGCAGCCTATATTAGTTCAGGCAAAGTATCAATCTATTACAGTTTCACTTTACCTGACATACATTGTTTCCAACAATGACTTTCTCACTGGGCCTGTCTGCCTCAATTTGCTCCCAATGCAGGCGTACATGTAGACACATGCCAAGGAACAGTTTAATGCACCTGAATTTAGCGTGCAGTAAATTCAGGTACATTCATTGCATGTGTAGATGTGCCACTGAGTGCACCTACACATGCAATTACTCAAGCCTACATTTGTAACATAACCCCCGGGTTTTCTTTATATATGTATATATATATATTCTTTTTTTTCATAGTTTCCTAGTAGCTAGGGTCAGGAGGGACCTGAACAGATCATCTAGCCTGACCCCCTGCCACAGGCAGGAATGAATGCTGGGTTCACAAGACCCCAGACAGGTGATCATCCAACCTCCTCTTGAATTTGCCCAAGGTAGGGGTGAGGACAATTTCCCAGGGAAGTTGGTTCCAGATTTTGGCCACCCTAACTGTAAAATATTGCCTTCTGATCTCTAACCTAAAAATATTCTCCATCAGCTTATGACCATTGTTCCTTGTCACCCCAGGTGGTGCTAGGGAGAAAAGAGCTCTGCTTATTTGCTGTTGATTCCCCCTGATGAGCTTGTAGGCAGCCACCAGGTCCCCCCTCAGACTCCTCTTGCTAAGACTGAACATGTTCAGGTCCTTCACTCTCCTCGTAGGGCCTGTCTTGCTGCCCTCTCACCAAGCGGGTGGCCCTCCTCTGAACCCTCTCCAGGCTGGCCACATCCATTTTGAAGTGTGGCGCCCAGTACTGGACGCAGTACTCCAACTGCGGCCTGACCAAAGTCACATAGAGGGGGAGTATCACCTCTCTGGACCGGCTTGAGATGCACCTTTGGATGCATGACAAGGTATGGCTGGCCTTGCTGGCTGCGGTCTGGCATTGGCGGCTCATGTTCATCTTGGAGTCCATAATGACTCCAAGATCCCTTTCCACCTCTGTGCTTTTAAGAAGGGAACTCGCCAGCCTGTATATATGCTGTGGATTCCTTCTCCCAAGGTGCAGCACCCTGCATTTGTCTACGTTGAACCCCATCCCATTCTTATCTGCCTACTTTTGTAGTCTGCCTAAATCTAGTTGCAGCCTCTCTCTCTCTTCAAGTGTGTCCACCTCGCCCCACATCTTAGTGTCATCAGCAAACTTGGATAGTGTGCTTTCCACCCCCTTGTCCAAGTCACTGATGAAGATGTTAAACAGAGCAGGCCCGAGGACTGAGCCCTGGGGTACGCAACCGCTCACATCTCACCAGGTTGAGTACAACCCGTCCACCACTACTCTCTGGGTGTGCCCCATCAGCCAATTTTTTACCCATCTAACTGTGCAGGCATCAATGACACAGTCACTTAATTTATTGATGAGGATGGGGTGAGAGACAGTGTCAAAGGCCTTCTTAAAGTCTAGAAAGACTATGTTCACAGCGACACCATCATCCAAAGATTTAGTTACTTGGTCATAAAAGGCAATCAGGTTGGTCTGACAGGACTTGCCTTTGATGAACCCATGCTGATTGCCCCTGAGCATGATCTCCCCTGCAGGCCCCCCCCACAGATATGCTCCTTGATGATTCTCTCCAAGAGTTTCCTGAGCACCGAGCACATATTAGAACAGTCCAGAATGTAAAACACTGTTAAGCATTCACAAAAATGAGCTCCTATTGAAGCAAGAATATTCTTCCTTTGTTTTCTGATAGCATTTACTTGTCTCAATTATTGTGACAGGCTATTTTGATCATGTAGAAATGCAAATACTTAACTTCAAAAGGAACCAGTTCCTTTGGGACCATGTATATATATAGATATGCATTCTCATCCCTTCCCCAACTATTTCTGACTTTTTCTCTCCCTCTTTATTCCCTACAGATAAGTATGAGTGAGCTAAGACATAGAATAAGATAAGACAGGATAAGCTTTAGCATTTTATTTTGGTAGAAAGTTTTCTTTTTTCTCTCCTTTGCAAATAAGTGCCCTGTTATGGATATCCAGTTTTATATTGTATAATTATTATGTTTATATTGATTTTTACTGTTTTATAGTATTGTTTTACTGACACTACATGATCTAGGCCTAAACATGTAAGTTAGCTTAAGTCATATCAAGTTTCCATTTTGTCTATCAAGCCTGCATCTTTTGTCCTCTACTTAGGTGTAACCTATGACTTATGTCTAACTAGTCTCATGTAAATTGGTTCCTGAATAAATGGGGATGAATAAGGGTGCTTGAGATACAATGACATGAGGCCTCTACTGAATAATGAACTCAGTGACCGGACTATTGCCTTCCATTGACTCACCCAGGAACAGAACAGAAAAAGACAAAGACCTACATAAATCAGCCAACCTACTATTGCAACACAGACACCTGGAACCGCACATCCTTGCCTGGAGTGCACATGCTCAGACCACCAGGGCTGACACTTGCCTGGGCATGTCCCTGCCACTAGGGTCATAGAAGGTCTGCCCCTATAAAAAGGGGTAATGAAGACAGACCCAGTGGGATGCCCCCACCATCTGGAGCAACACTATGCCATGCCACCTTTTCACCCAGAGGCCCTGCCGGTAACCACCCTCTGGACAACACCTAACTGAGGAAGACCACAACTGGCCATTGAAGATCAATTCACAGCCCAGAATAGGTATCTATCACCCAAATACAGGATCTGGACTCTGTCCCTGCACACTTGAACTTCAATCTCTATGTCAAGCCTTTCTCCTCCCCTGCTACCATTTTGTAGGAGTGTGTATGTGACACTGCTTGTGTGTGTATGTAGGAACCAAAAGCCTCATGAGCTGTACAGTATACTGTTTGTTTAATAAAGCTGTTAATTTGAACCTGAGTTGGGTTTTGCCTCTGACCTCCCAGCCCTACTTCAATTTCTGCTTTCTGCCCCTCTGATCTTCTCCCTGATTTCTCTCTCTCTCTTCTCAATCTCTCCAGACTCTGGTTCCATCCCAGCTTCCCTTTCCCTCCTCGCCACCACTTTTCCATCTCTTTCTAACTCTAAGCTGTCTCCCTCTGTTCCTGGCTTTAGCTCCCAGCTTCCCTGTCTGAGTTCCGTCACCTCTCCATTCCCCCCAATCCCTAGCTCTTTCTGCCTTCTCTCCCCAATCATTCCTGTCCGCTCTCTCTGTGTTGTCTGGCTCCCCCATTGTGCTCCATTGCCTCTGCTTTCTCTCCCCAATCTCTCTTTCTTTCTGTTTGTGTTCTTTAGTAGCCTCCCAGCCCCGGCTTGCTTCCACCACTTTCTAGCTTTGTTCATAGATTCATAGATTCATAAACGTTAGGGTCAGAAGGGACCTCAATAGATCATAGAGTCCGACCCTCTGCATAGGCAGGGATGTGTGTTGGGTTCAGATGACCCCAGCCAGATGCCTATCTGTTCTGTTTGTCATGCATCTGCTGATGCTTGATAAAGTGCAGTGTGCTTTGTTGATGACTTCAACATACTGATGACTCATGTTCATCTTGCAGTCAACTAGGACTCCGAGAACCCTTTCCACTTCCATGCTGCTGAGCAGATCATTTCCTAGGCATTAGGTGTGCTGGACATTTTTCCTCCCTAGGTGCAGCACTTTCCGTTTCTCCTTTTTCAATTGCATTCTATTGTTTTCTTCCCATTTGTCCAACCTGTCCAGGTCTGCCTGTAGTTGTTCCCTGCCCTCCACTGTGTCCACTTCTCCCCACAGTTTTGTATCATCCGCAAACTTGGACAGAGTACACATCACTCCCTCATCCAAGTCACTGATGAAGACATTGAAGAGTATCGATCCAAGGGCTGAGCCCTGCACCCCACTGCCCATGTCCTTCCAGGTCAATACCACCACTCTCTGGGTATGACTCTCTAGCCAATTTGCCAGCAACTGGACTGTGTAATCATCCAAGTCACAGCCTCTTAATTTGTTCACCAGTATGGGGTGGGATACCGTATTGAAGGCCTTCCTGAAGTCTAAGTAAACAATGTCTACCCCTACTCCTGCATCCAGTTGTTTTGTAACCTGGTCATAAAAAGAGACTAGATTAGTCAGGCATGATCTACCCACTATGAACCTGTGCTGGTTTCCCCTCGGCATAATTTTTTCTGCTGGTCTCTCACATATATGAGCCTTAATAATTTTTTCAAAGACTTTACCAAGGATGGATGTGAGACTGACTGGCCTGTAGTTGTTTGGATCCTCCTTCCTCCCCTTCTTGAAAATAGAGACCACATTGGCCCTTTTCCAGTCCTCTGGGACCTGGCCCATGCACCATGAATGCTCAAATATTCTTGCCAGTGGTTGTGCAATGACATCAGCCAGTGCCTTCAGTACCCTCGGATAGAGTTCATCCGAGCCTGCTGACTTAAATGCATCCAGTCCTTCCAAGTGACTCTGCACTATCTCAGTGTCAGCACTTGGTGGTCTGGCACCCTGCTGTTATCTCTCTATGATCCCAATGTGAGACTTGTCTTGCCCCTTGTCTGAGGCAAAGAACTCATTGAGGAGTTCAGCCTTGTCCCCCCTGTCTATCACCAATTGTTTTTGCCAATTGTTCCCCTTCCCCTTCGCTCCCCTGTCTGGCCCCAGCACCCAGAGCCTTCCCCGATGCTTCCTGCTCTGGAATCAGCACCCAGAGCCTTCCCCACTGCTCCCCAACCCAACCCCTGCACCCAGAGCCTTCCCTGCTGCTCCTTGGTCTGGCCTTAGCACCTGGAGCCTTCCCCACTGCTCCCCAAGTCAGTTCCAGCACTTGGAGCCTTCCCTGTTGCTCCCCAACCTGGCCCAGGCACTCAGAGCCTTCCCGTCTGCTCCCCAGTCTGGCCCTGGCACCTGGAGCCTTCCCCGATGATCCCCAACCAGGCTCTGGCACCCAGAGTCTTCTCCACTGCTCCCTAATCTGGCCCCAGCACCCGGAACCTACTCCACTGCTCCCCAGTCCAGCCCCAGAACCTTGCCCACTGCTCCCCAAGTCAGCTCCAGCACTTGGAGCCTTCCCAGTTGCTCCCTGATCCAGCCGTGGCACTCAGAGACTTACCCATTGCTCCCCAGTCCAGCTCTGGCACTCAGAGCCTTCCCCGCTGCTCCCCAGTCTGGGTCTGGCACCTGGGGCCTTCCCTACTGCTCCCCAGTCTGGCTCCTGGCTTCCCTGGCAGCCCTGCAGTTTCCCCACTCCACCACAGCCCCTCTCCAGCACCAGCAGCTCCCCATCTCAGATCCCTGTTCCCCCTAGCCCCTCTGACTCCCCCCAGTCCCAGTTTCCCTCTCCCAGTACTTTTTGGTTCCCCCACAGCTCTGGCTCTGGCCTCAGCCTCTGTGCCAGCTTCTCCCTGGTATTCCTACTCTGTTCTTCAGGCTTTGGGCATTTTCCTTTAATCAATTAACATTAATTTACCTCAAATAACCCCAGCTCCCTTCCAGTCGGCTGGTTCTAATCCTAGCCCTGACAACTTTCACTCCTAGCACTTTCACTCTCTTATTTTTCCCTCTCTCATCTTAACTCACATCCATCTCCCTCCTTCCCTTCCTTATGGAAATTTTTGACCCTTAACTCCCCCTCCCATAGTCACCAAGCATCCTAGGTATCCCAAGTACCCTAAGCACATGCATACACATCACACCACTCAGGTAAGGGAATTCACCTGTGTATATGTGTAGGTGTGTGATGTGTGTGTGAAATGGCAAATATATATATTTTCCTCTCTTCCCACATGTAGGGGCTTATTGACAACAGGTAAAAGGGGCACAGAGGGGGGTGTCAAGCCCTTACCATTGAAGGCGACTCCATAGTGTATGCTGTATTGTGGTATGATGTTGTTCTATTTATTTCCTGCTGTCCCTTTGTTCCTTGTCTTCATTTCCAAAAAAGGCAGGGCAAACTAGCTTGTATGTTATGAAAGGGGCAGGTGAGGCAGAGTTTTGCCATGAGAAAAGAGCAGAGGTGGATTTGGGAGTGACAAAGGTTTGGGGATTTTTGACAAAAGGCAGGGTATTTTGATGACCTGGCAGCCTGCAAACAAAGTGGTTAGCAAAAGGGATTACCACATGTTCTGCAAAAGCAGAGTAGAGGATGGTTATATATTTGTTACCATGGATACCAGAAGTGGACATGAATGAGGTGTGAATGAATGCTGACCTTTCAGATGCATCTACCCAAAGTGGCCAAACAGGTCCAGGCCTGTCATTTACACAGAAATTGTGTTGGGGTAACAATTTTTCTCTGGGCTTCACCTGGACCATACAATATGTCTGTGCTGAGCTCTTCAATCTTCAATCTGGTCTCCCCCCAGGCTTCACAATAGGTCTTATGCTCTGAGCCCCTCATCCTGGACTCATCCACAACTCACAGTAGGTCTTCTGCACTGAGCAACTCATTCTGGGCTCACTCAGATCCCAGCCTGCTAGGGACCTAGGAAACTCCTCCAGAACCTTAGTTCCTACCCAAACCTCCCTGTCCAGGTGTTCCAGGGTTGCAGTCCTCCTTCTAGGTGATGTTCCCTTAGCAGGCTCCAGATCTTTCTGCCAGCTTCTGTCAGGACCTGGGCTTCTACCTGATCTAAGCCCATCCCTATTCCTAAGTCAGATAACTTCCTTTATCAGGTTTTGCCTCTGACTCAACTGACTCCCTGACTCTGAGTCAACTGACTTCCACCCAGCTCTGGCCCACATGTGCTGGTGGCTTTGCAGGCTGCCAGATTTCTTAAAGTATCAGGCACCCCAAGTGCTCTGCCACACCACAGCAAGGAGGTGCTTGAAACAACTCAAATTTCACAAACATTGTGATAAAGAAGCTTACAATTTTTTTTTCTTGTGTTTGCAAAAAGATATTTTTCCCCAACTCCCCAACAAGCTCTGTTCTGGATAATCCAAAATGGCATTATAGAGAAAGTTCTGGAGAAATGGAACTAAAATTTAAAAAGAGGAAAAATAATACTGAAACTGAGTAGTAGCGATACAATCACCACTAAAAGATGTGGGATGGTAGCAGTATTCTTTGGCCATGTTAACATGTGATGCTTACTGTTCAATAGCTCATTCCTGCTTCACAGTTGCTCATTACTACTGTACATCACCAGGCATGAACCATGAGACAATGCTACTGCATAGCAGTAATGAGCAACTGTGCAGTAAGCATCATTAGACAATTGTACCAGGATGCTGCTGTGCAGTAACACCAGTTACTGTGCAGTCATTTTGTACTTGGTTATTTAACTACTAAATGACTGTGCAGTAACCAGTCGGCGGTGGGCAGTGGGCAGCTAATGTACCCACTATGACACAATTGCAATATCTTTTAATTACATATGTTTTGGGTGGTTTGGGGTATGTTCTTAGGATCCCAGAACAACATTTAAACAAACAAACACCCGGAATGAAATCATATATATATGAATATTATATGAATATATAATATTTTTGGAGGGTGGAGATTAAGGATTTCAGTATATATATACTGAATATTGCCAAAAATGTTAGCAAAGTTTGGAGATTCTGGCTTTAAATAACTATCCAACAACCATATGTGTACCTTCAGTTTTCATTTCAGTGGGACTTGTGATGAACCCAGAGCTAACTGCATAACTTTTATAACTCATTGGTTGGAATGATGTTGCCCCAGAAATTCAATTTTCAACATTTTATTGAAACAGTAATGATGCTCATCTACATATTTTAAGCAAATAGGCCATCACTTTCTAAACTAAAATAAAGACAATTTATGCTAGAATACTCATAAACTATGTGAGCTGTGTAGAACTGTAAGTGCTTAGGATGCAGGAAAACAAATTGGGTCGTCCAGCATTAGCCCTTTTAAATTCAATGTTCATATTAATATGAAGCAGATCTACAAAGATATATAATTAAGATGTTTGTCAGCATCTCTTTCCAAATGCTCTTTGTTCTCTTGAGAACAATAATTATTTGCCAATCTTTTGGCGATTGTAACAAATGATGCTTACAAAGAATTGTGTGTTTGAACATTTATAGATAGATGAGGTAAAGTGGCTGTATGCTTTTGTCATATTGTTTAGTGAAGTTTATTAAATGTATAGCCATGGTCGTTTTATCTTGTGTGAAGGTTTTTGCAGGGAAGTTCATATTTTACAATCAAAAGTTTATATTGTATTCCTTACGGTTATATTATGATTGTCAATAAAATGTTTTCAGAGAAATGCGAAAAGAGGATGCTTTCAATCGTGTAGACTCAGTTCTTTTGTGTACTGCATATTAAATACATTCATGTGCAGAAGGTCTGCTTAAGACCTTATGCATCACGTTAAAGCTCTACCTAAGACCATCTGCATTTTTAGGTAAATTCACTGCTGCATAAAATACAAGTATTCTAACATTATGACTGTGGAGTAGACAAAGAGCTTGACAAGATCAATATGACTCCTCCTGAAGTCAATGGGAGAAACCAGAAATACATTAGGGTATTCTGCACCCAAAACCAATGATTTACAAACCTAACCTAAGTCAATTGGAGTAATTAAAAAGGATCCCACTTATTTAAATGGGATCCTCTTGCACCTTAATAATGGAGGATTCTGGGATGCTGGACAACATCTAGGAAATCATATGCTTAAGTGCTTTGTTGGAGAGGTATCAGATTGCTCAGTACCTTGAAGGACTGATATGCCAGTTTCCACAGAAGTACTAGTCTCCAATATGCCATGCCCCCGATGGCATAACACCGAGTCAATCATACAGCTAGATATCACATACCAAACAAGATGGAAGAAAACAAATGAAAAAAATAAATATCTTGAACAATCTGAAAATAAAGTTCCTCTCTTAAAATAACCTGAGTAAAAGACATCAAAACTAATTACAGCCAAAAAAATCTCACTTTTGTTTTGCCTCCAAGTCTTATGAGAAGTGTGTATAGGGGAGGGAGGGAGAGGTAGAGAGAAAGAAAGAAAAAGAGAGAGATAGGGGCAGGGGGCATTGTATATGACTTTTAAAGTAACATTAAAGTAGGATAGTACAGCCTTATCTCACAAACAATTTAAGAGAGTCATAAGAGGAATATGGAAAGCTTTAACAGCCATCTGGATAAAACTGTCAAAGATAAGAACTGTCCCACAGAATTAGAGAGACAACCACCTTCACAGTAAACTCTAGCTTCACTAAATTTTCAATGAATTTTGCTCTTTATCTATACTTCACTCTTATACTTACTGTATCATAAGACATATGATACTATGTTTGCACTAAATACTTATGACTTAGTGGGGCTAACGGAAACCTGGTGGGATTCATCCCATGACTGGGTGGTACATATTGAGGGTTATAGACTGTACAGAAAGGACAGGATGGGGAAGAAAGGGGGAGGGGTTGCGCTCTATGTCAGTGAGCATTATATATCAACCCTCATCAAGATGGAATCCAAGGATGACAAAGTAGAAGGATTGTGGGTTAGGCAACATGGGGGGCAAGGAGAAAGGGATTTGGTGGTAGGGGTCTGCTACAGACCCCCACATCAAGGGGAAGAATGAGATTCGGGGCTCCTGAGGCAAATCTCGGAGACCATAAAAGCTAAAGAGGTGGTAGTCATGGGGGACCTAAACTACCCGGACATCTGCTGGGAGTGACAGACAGCAAAGTCCCACTGCTCACGCAGGTTTCTAACCTGTGTACAGGACCTCCACCTGACTCAGGAGGTACACAGTCCCACTAGGGGGAATGCTATACTGGATCTGGTATTGGCAACGGGAGATGACATGGTAGCGGACCTCCAGATCGGTAGCCATCTGGGGGACAGTGATCACCTAATAATAGAATTCACCATTAGACAGCGAGTGGGTAAGGTAACTAGTAGGGTGAAAGTGCTAGACTTTAGGAAAGCTGATTTCAATGAACTCAGGCGATTAGTCAAGGACGCACTGCAGAGTAGGAGATTTGAAGAGATGGAAGCCCAAAAAGGGTGGCTGTGCCTTAAGGAAACGATCCTTCGGGCACAATGCAAGACACTCCCCGAGTGAGGCAAAAGAGGGAAGGGGGCCAGGAGGCTTCCCTGGCTGACCAGAGAAATCCAGAGCAGCTTAAGGGACAAAAGGGGAGCACATAAAAAGTGGAAACAGAGAGAGATCACCAAAGATGAATATACCTCCTCTGCTCGTGCTTGTAGGGAGGCAGTTAGACGGGCCAAAGCTACCATGGAGCTGAGGATGGCAACCCAAGTAAAAGACAACAAGAAATTGTTTTTTAGATATATAGGGAGTAAAAGGAAGGCCCAGGGAGGAATAGGACCCCTGCTAAATGGGCAGAAACAATTGGTGATGGACAGGGGGGACAAGGCTGAACTCCTCAATGAGTTCTTTGCCTCAGTGTTCCTAAGTGAGGGGCACGACAAGTCTCTCACTGGGGTTGTAGAGAGGCAGCAGCAAGGCACCAGACTTCCATGCATAGACCCTGAAATGGTGCAGAGTCATTTGGAAGAACTGGATGCCTTTAAGTCGGCAGGCCCAGATGAGCTCCATCCAAGGGTGCTGAAGGCACTGGCCGACATCATTGCAGAGCCACTGGCATGAATATTTGAAAGCTCGTGGCACACGGGCCAAGTCCCGGAGGGCTGCAAAAGGGCCAACGTGGTCCCCATTTTCAAAAAGGGGAGGAAGGAGGACCCGGGCAACTATAGACCTGTCAGTCTCACCTCCATCCTTGGCAAAGTCTTTGAAAAAATTATCAAGGCTCACATTTGTGAGAGCCCGGCAGGACAAATTATGCTGAGGGGAAATCAGCACAGGTTTGTGGCAGGCAGATCGTGCCTGACCAATCTAGTTTCTTTTTATGACCAGGTTACGAAACGCCTGGACACAGGAGGAGGGGTGGATGTCATATACTTAGACTTCAGGAAGGCCTTCGATACGGTATCCCACCCCATACTGCTGAACAAGTTAAGAGGCTGTGACTTGGATGACTACACAGTCCGGTGGGTGGTGAATTGGCTGGAGCATCGCACCCAGAGAGTTGTGGTGGATGGGTTGGTTTCGACCTGGAAGGGTGTGGGCAGTGGGGTCCCGCAGGGTTCGGTCCTTGGACTGATACTCTTTAATGTCTTCATTAGTGACTTGGACGAGGGAGTGAAATGTACTCTGTCCAAGTTTGCAGATGACACAAAGCTATGGGGAGATGTCGACACGCTGGAGGGCAGGGAATAGCTGCAGGCAAACCTGGATAGGTTGGACAAGTGGGCAGAAAACAACAGAATGCAGTTCAACAAGGAGAAATGCAAAGTGCTGCACCTAGGGAGGAAGAATGTCCAGCACACCTACAGCCTAGGGAATGCCCTGCTGGGTAGCACGGAAGTGGAAAGGGATCTTGGAGTCCTAGTGGACTCCAAGATGAACATGAGCTGGTGACGAAGCCATCAAAAAAGCCAATGGCTTTATCGTGCATCAGCAGATGCATGACAAATAGGTCCAAGGAGGTGATACTTCCCCTCTATCGGGCGCTGGTAAGACCGCAGTTGGAGTACTGCATGCAATTCTGGGTGCCACACTTCAAGAGGGATGCGGATAACCTGGAGACAGTCCAGAGAAGGGCCACTCGAATGGTTAAGGGCTTGCAGACCAAGCCCTACGAATAGAGACTAGAGAACCTGGACCTTTTCAGCCTCCGCAAGAGAAGGTTGAGAGGCGACCTTGTGGCTGCCTATAAGTTCATCACGGGGGCACAGAAGGGAATTGGTGAGTATTTCTTCACCAAGGCGCCCCTGGGGGTTACAAGAAATAATGGCCACAAGCTAGCAGATAGCAGATTTAGATTGGACATTAGGAAGAACTTCTTCACAGTTAGAGTGGCCAGGGTCTGGAACGGGCTCCCAAGGGAGGTGGTGGTCTCCCCTACCCTGGGGGTCTTCAAGAGGAGGTTAGATGGGCATCTAGCTGGGGTCATCTAGACCTAGCACTCTTTCCTGCTTACGCAGGGGGTCGGACTCGATGATCTATTGAGGTCCCTTCCGACCCTAACATCTATGAATCTATGAATCTATATTACTAAGAGTGAATCTGGAAATTTTCATTGAAATTATTTTGACAAATAGTATAGATTTAAAAAAAAAATAATTTTTTGGGTGGAAAATGTTTTTTTTAAAGTTTTGCAGCATCTTGTGTATTCAGCATCTGACATTTCAAAAGTGTGGTGGGGGCACTTTAACTAAAGCTCATTTGACAAGCTTTAGTTAAAGCAGCTTTGCTGACATTTTGAAATGTGAGGACACTGAATATATGTGACGGTGAGGCTGCTGGAGCATTCTAATTAGAACACTCCAGCTGACTGAATTAATCAAGTTTCCTCCAATGCAGTCTAATTAGAATGCATTGGAGCAGGCATCCTGCATGTGTACAGACTCCATTTAGTTCTAAATTAGTTTCATCCTAATCAAAATCAAACTGTTCCAGTGTGTTTTCCTGACATTAAATGTTTTGATATAAATAATTCAGTATTCAATTGCTTGCCACAGGACCTGACAGAATGTGTAGATTGGCTTTTATCACCAGAATACTTCTCCCAAAAGGCTTTGCCTTCTAATACATTGTTTCATGAAGCAGTTAAGCTGGAGAGCAAGCCTGTAAAAAAGAATAAGTTTGTGAGGCATCCAAACTACATCTTTCATGGTGCACTAAGGCATAACTGGCAGATTTGGTTTTATATCTTTCCTCATGGAAATATTTGGGAACTGTGGCCTAGACACGGCCCAATGGCTGGGGAACTGGCTCTGTGGATAGATCCTAAGAGTGATAGTTGATGGAACCAAAACAACTTGCCACAGTGGCATCCCCCACGGCTCCATTCCTGGACCTGTACTCTTCAAGGTGGCTAAGTTTGCTGATGACACCAAACTATGGGGAAGTGTGGTCACCCTAGAGGATAGGCTGGCAATCCAGGCTGACCTCAACAGGCTTACAAGGTAGGTGGATCAAAACCTGAAGTCATTCAATGCCAAAAAATGCAAGACGCTCCACCATGGGAGAAAGAACCTGCATGACACTTACAGGCCCGGCAGTGCTACAAGAGCTAGCATCATGTCTAAAAGAGACTTGGGGGTCATGATTGACCACAAAATGAACATGAGCCACTAATGCAATGCCACAGCTGGCAAAGCAAACAAAACTCTGGCCTGCATCTCTGATGCATCTCAAACAAGACCTGGGAAGTCATCCTCCCACTTTACTAAGCCTTGGTGAGACTAGAGCTGGAATACTGTGTCCAGTCCTGGGCTCCACAATTCAGAAAGGATATGGACAAGGTCAAGACAGTCTAGAGGAGCGCCACATGAATGACTGGAGGACAACAGAGCAGGCCTTATGAGGCTATGTTGAGAGACATGAGACTCTTAAGTCTGGAAAAGTGTAGGCTGAAGGGGTGACTTAGTGGCAGCCTTTAAGTTTATAAGAAGTGTGCACCAGGAATGGGAGAACATCAGTTCATCAGGGCACCCCATGGGAAGACTAGGGCCAATGGTCACAAACTTTAGGAAGACCATTTTAGGCTGGACATAAGGAAACAATTATTTACTGTCTGATTCCCCAAGGCCTGGAATAGATTCCCCCCAGTGCTGGTGTAGGCACCTACATTAGATTGCTTTAAGAAACACTTGGATGACTGTCTTGCTGGGATCATTTGACCCCTGCTGACTGCCTTCCCTTTGGGCAGGGGACTGGACCTAATGATCTTGAACCCTAATGTCTATGAAATCTATGAAATCTATATCAATCTGAACTGACATTAATCCATTTTTTCAGATCTTTTTACTTCTATGGACATATATAGCACTATTTTGCCAAAATGCCGGAATAGTGGAGTTTCTTGTTGGACCTAAAGCCTGATTGTCTCTCACAGCTATTACAAAAAGAACAGGATGATGATGATGATGACTTCTGTCATATAATCTGTGGAAAATGCAGGAAATAACTCATTTTTACTAGTGCCTTGAGACAGAGAGATGTCACTGGACAATGCACTATGAACTATGGACACTATTTCTAGCTTCAGTGACATTTCATAGTTTCATAGTTTCACAGTAGCTAGGGTCAGAAGGGACCTGAACAGATCATCTAGCCTGACCCCCTGCCACAGGCAGGAATGAATGCGGGGTTCACAAGACCCCAGACAGGTGATCGTGAACCTCCTCTTGAATTTGCCAAAGGTAGGGGTGAGGACCACTTCCCTGAGAAGTTGGTTCCAGATTTTGGCCACCCTAACTGTAATATATTGCCTTCTGATCTCTAACCTAAACCTATTCTCCATCAGCTAATTACCATTGTTCCTTGTCACCCCAGGAGGTGCTGGGGAGAAAAGGGCTCTGCCTATTTGCTGTTGATCTCCCCTGATGAGCTTGTAGGCTGCCACTAGGTCTCCCTTCAGCCTCTTGCTGAGGCTGAACAGGTTCAGGTCCCTCAGTCTCTCCTCGTAGGGCCTATCCTGCTGCCCTCTCACCAAGCAGGTGGCCCTCCTCTGAACCCTCTCCAGGCTGGCCACATCCCTTTTGAAGTGCGATGCCTAGTACTGGATGCAGTACTCCAACTGCGGCCTGACCAAAGTCACATAGAGGGGAAGTATCACCTCTCTGGACCGGCTTGAGATGCACCTTTGGATGCATGACAAGGTATGGCTGGCCTTGCTGGCTGTGGTCTGGCATTGGCGGCTCATGTTCATCTTGGAGTCCATAATGACTCCAAGATCCCTTTCTGCCTCTCTACTTTCAAGAAGGGAACTCTCCAGCCTGTATGTATGCTGTGGATTCCTTCTTCCAAGGTGCAGCACCCTGCATTTATCTACACTGAACCCCATGCTATTCTCATCTGCCCATTTTTGTAGTCTGCCTAAATCTAGTTGTAGCCTCTCTCTCTCTTAAAGTGTGTCCACCTCGCCCCACATCTTAGTGTCATCAGCAAACTTGGATAGCATGCTTTGCACCTCCTCGTCCAAGTCACAGATGAAGATGTTAAACAGAGCAGGCCCGAGGACTGAGCCCTGGTGTACCCCACTGCTCACATCCTGCCAGGTTGAGTACAACCCATCCACCACTACTCTCTGGGTGCGCCCCATCAGCCAATTTTTTACCCATCCAACTGTGCAGGCATCAATGCCGCAGTCACTTAATTTATTGATGAGGATGGGGTGAGAGACAGTGTCAAAGGCCTTCTTAAAGTCTAGAAAGACTATGTCCACAGTGACACCATCATCCAAAGATTTAGTTACTTGGTCATAAAAGGCAATCAGGTTGGTCTGGCAGGACTTGCCTTTGATGAACCAATGCTGATTGCCCCTGAGCATGATCTCCCCTGCAGGCCCCCCACAGATGTGCTCCTTAATGATTCTCTCCAAGATCTTCCCGAGCACATATTAGAACAGTCCAGAATGTAAAACACTGTTAAGCATTCACAAAAATGAGCTCCTATTGAAGCAAGAATATTCTTCCTTTGTTTTCTGACAGCATTTACTTGTTTCAATTATTGTGACAGGCTATTTTGATCATGTAGAAATGCAAATACTTAACTTCAAAAGGAACCAGTTCCTTTGGGACCATTTCATCCATATAGAGGAGCTAAGGGCTCCTTCTTTGTGGCAAGTAAAATGATATTCACATTTACTTTAAAGCTTTTGATGTCATGAACTTGAGTATTTCAATGGTTGCATTACAAGTTTCTGGACCTTGTTACTGTGGCAAAAAGCTGAAGACAAAGAGGACCCCCCCTTACCCTTTTTTTTTGTTTGTTTTGCTGAAATATCATGAATCTTAACCCACTCTTACTATTTCAGGTACCACATTCAAACTTTGTAATCCTTGGAGGATGGCAATACTCTCATTTATAAACTCTGCTTTCACTTGCAACCTGCATCGGAAGCAGATGGGCCTATGCTTTAGTGGACAGTAATTATATATTTCTTTGAATGCTGTAGCATCTTTATATGCTCCTAGAGAGCAGTCCTTTTACCTACATATGCTGCCACTCAGTGTCTCCTCCATATAAATACATCCTTGTTATAAAATAGGTTCAATACTAATAGACAGTGTTGTTTATAGCTTTCTAAACCAGCAGCTGCATTGATAGCTCTTTTTGATCAGCCATCTAATTTGAAACAAATAGAACAACTAGAAACAGCAGTGAGACCATACAACAGAATAATAACATTTGATCACTGCTCCTGACTTTCTTATAAAGCTGTCCATCAAAGATAATTGCAAGATTTAAAATTTCAATTTTAAAATCTGCTTGAATTTGTGTACATCTGCAAAAATGTATACACCATTTTGGAAGAGTAAATAAAAATATCACAAACAGTACAACATTCAAGCATATTTTCCTAATTCTGGCACCAATGAACCAGCAGCAGCTATCTTTCAAAGGTTATGGGTAAAAGCAATTAAAAGTGATTTCAGAGTTTCTTCCTTGCTTTAGATTTTTAGGATATGAGAAAGCCTGAGTAACAGTTTACTGCTGTATTGAGAAAGTATTTGCAATGTTGAGATCATACCAAATACAGGAGAAACAGAAACATCATATGAAACTTGTATTCAATATATTTGGGATCAAAAGAAATCAGAGAGGAAAGAGATAGAGACTTACTGCCACATACAAGTTTTTAGGCTGTGGAATGAGTCACAAAGAAGACTTAAATTCATTTATTTCTTATTATCAGTCCAAAGATGTTTCAGCAGAGAAAAAAATAATTGTCAATGTGCCAGGTGGCACATACAGAGCACTGTGGTATTGTGAGTTCAGTACCATGGATTCAAAATGATATAACTAGGAGTTACAAAATAGCATGGTCTTATTTACTTCTCTGAGACCCATGCACAGGTGAACCCCAGCTGTGTTTCTTCAGTCTTCTTCAGCTGTCAGTAAACTACAAAACTTTGTTTCTAGTCTCTAGCCAAAAAAAAAAAAAAAAGGGGAGAAGAAAAAGAAAAAGAAATGAAAACTGGAACAGTTGTATAATACAACACTGGGATGATTAATAGATGATCACTGCCGGTGAGCAGTAGATGAATCTACTATGCATAGTCCATGCATACTGGAGGCAATTTCATGGAATCATCTGACCTGTTCCTGGAGGACAGTGATAGAGTCCTACAGTCCTAGATAACAGAGATGTAATTTGATTAAGTTAGCTCATCTTCTAATGTGAAGAACAAATCAGAGTTGAACTACCTAGAGAGAGCCTTAGGAGACCAGACCGCTGATATACCCAAGACTAAAAGTGAACTGCTACCACCACCAGTCAGAATTCTCAATGGACACAGTTCTCAGGAATCAAAGATGGTTAGCAATGGTAGCCTGCTGATTAGTCAAGCAGAAGGTAAGGCAAGGTGCCTTAGAGTCTTTCTGGTTCAGAGGCATGAGGTTTCTTAAGAAACAACCTTTTTAATCAAATGCTAGAAACAGACTGGCAGAAATATCTTCTCAGGAATAAAATTTACCGTTTGTGAAGTTTGATTCAGTATGAGAATCCTCATTTGAAACTTACAATATGTGAGGTGGAATGCCTAGACATCACCACATGTATTTCAAGAGTCTTAATAATAAGTCTATTAATAGATCAAACACACTGCATGCATCATTCCTGAGTACTTCTGTTTCTTTACCACAACCCATACTATTATATATGTCCCCATATTTAAATTCAGAACACATTCCCCCTAAAGTAACTTAGTGTTTCTATGAGATGATGAATGGATTGAAGTAACCCATCTTGACAGAGAAAGATATCATCTTAATAATCTGATATTTTATGTTCTTTGTTATAATTACTTTTGCCTCAGATTAATGAATTCCATTTACAGTAGCAAGACCAGCAAATGAATACCATTCAGCACTAGTATGAAATATAATGGAAAGATGAGACTATCTGGTATGTGAGGCATAAATTGGAGTATTGAAAAGTCATTATTTACAAAAAAAGAAATGATTTTTCCATGATGTAAATTTTATTAAAAATAAATCTCTCTGTCAAAGAAGGTTGAATGCATTTACATTTTTGAATACAATTACAGGGGCCACAGAACTCAAAAAGCAAGCTTTCAATTTTCCTCTTGAATTACTTCCTTTGTTCCCACTTATTTTTCTGCATTGCACATTATGTCCTTCATATCCTTGTGGTTACTCTTGCTAAAGTCATATCATAAAATAAAATACATTACCCTTAAACAAGTGCATAACTTGCTACTATGGCGTTTATGGTTGATATCTAGGTAAAGACATAAGCCTCTTCATTCACATTGTTGAAGATATATTTTTCATGTTTGTATACGCCTTTACATATTTATTGTAGATTTATTCATTTAAAATGTATTAATTTCAGGTGATGGGAACTATGTATCTCTTTTGAATGAGCATCCCAAGGGAAAATACAGTCTTATTAAACTGCATTTCAATGAAATAGTAAGAGTAAAAGGCAGGCTGCTCCATCCACAATGGCCAAACAGAATGCCAAGTTGGTTTAAAGGCCATTGGTTAAATGGTCCTGGTCAGGTACATGTTTTAGACCATTGTTTGAGAAACTATTTTTACAGGGAGCTATGGGAAAGACAGAAAAAAAAGAGTGAGCTTATTTCCTGTTCCTGGTGCACACCCCTTATTTTTATTAGCCTGAATAATGTCAACTATTTTAAAGGTAATATGTATGCATTTTTCACTGAGAATATGCAATAGTTTTCTGACAGCAGATCATGACCCAAGAGAAGATAATAATCCTTGAACCTTCTGCATTTATTTTATATTAAACAACAAGAAGTTTCTCTTTGGAAAAAGGGGAGATATTAAGGGAAATAAGTCAAGCATGCAATTTACTTTTCCACATGTCATACTTCTATTACACAGGCCCCACTACGAATGAGACCTCCATGCAGTCCTGAGCACTGCACTTTTAGTTTAATTAATTAAAGTCAAAGGTATATGACTCAGACCTCTGTCCATGGTCATAAGTGAGAGAAGTGTTCAAGGAGCTAAACGGAGTATGCAAGTGAGCTGCACACTTTTTTTGCACTCTGTGCCAATTTATAACTACAAAGGAACAGCAACCATTTAGAGCTGCCTGCATGGTAAGGAATAAGGGAAAACCTAGAGCTTGGGGGCAGCAGGAGGCAAATTAAATTCTCAACCAAGGTTAACACTTGCAGAAAGATGGATTTCAAGGGATCCTGCATTATATCCTTTCCTCATTTTGCCGTTCCTTGTGTTAGGTGATAGGAACATTGGGGACATGGCAGACCCACTTCTAATTGCAATTTTGGGATTTGATATCTACAGGGAACAGAAACAGTATATGAAACTTAGATTTTAAAAGTCCTGCACAACCTAAGACCCCTGGGCAGTAACCTTATTTTCCTGGATGTCTCTCAATAACTCACAAAATGTTGTTTTACCTCTCCATAAAATCAGCATCCCAGTCCTAAAATGACAGCAGCAAGTTATAAGCAGTTTCAGGACCATCTTTGTCCCCTTTTGGTCACAAAGCTGCTCTTCTTTCTGATTATCTGACCTGTAGAGTAGGAAGAAACTTGGCATTTCTTGTATGGATAATTCCTATGACATATTTTTGGCATAAACAACAAACTAATTTTTTTTTTTTTTAAATCTCAGAAAAACTGAATCAGAAATATACATAAGCACTTGAAATTTGATAGGAATTCAAAAATTTCCTTACAAATCTGTTAAAAAGATCAACTGTGAATGACTAAGCATTGCACCTTAATTCTTTTCTATGGCCTTGGCTCCCAATCAAACTATAATTCCACTTAAAGACAGCCTGCAATTCAGCTACACTGTCCAGTCCACAAGGTAGAATGGAGTTATGAAGTAACCAAACTATGATTCCCTTGAGGTTCTCAACAGAAAGTCAAAATATTTCAGCAAAAAACATTTTGATGGAATAATCATTTTAATTGGAAAGGCATTTTTGAAGGAAAAAGTCTCCACTGGCTCTACCTTTCTGCATTTCATGCCTGTATTTGCCCTTCTGTCTCTGACAGAAGTTACTAAGGGACAGAACACTCTTTTACAGTTCTTTTATGAACTTGAAAACATTTTTTCTTGTTATCTCTCTCCTAGTCTAAGCAGCAGTGCAGCAAGTAGATTCTGTACTGAACAGAATCTTTTGGAGAAAAACACATAGATATACCCAGGCTAAGTACAGACATTCAAAAAGCCCAAGGAGGAATAGGTCAAAATTATGCAGGTTTCTGTAAGCGGTATAGGTTAGTTTGAGAGTGAACTGAACACATGTTCACCATTTGGGGGGTGGGAGGAGGCTGCCTGCACTGGCTGAGGCCAGCAGGTTGGGGGTATTCCTGCATACCTCCCAGCAGACTTTCCAGGGTGCTGGAGACTTCCAAGTGCAGCCAAGCACAGCTGAAATGCCAGTCCACCCCTGATTGGCTCCCCTTTCCTCCATCATCATCAGCCACAGGTATGTCAGCAGCAGTCAGGAAGTGGAGGCACCCATACTCACCTATCCCCTGTAGCTCAGTGGGCTCCCACCCACCCAGGGACTCCCATGGATACTGCAAGCAGGTACAGCCCCAAAGCTGACTAGGTTACAAAGCACAACAAAAAAACCCTTCCTCCCTCTTATCATCAGTCACTGTGTTGACTTGGCTCTGTGAGAGTCTGGGAGCAGGGCCAGCTGGGTGCTTGGCTGGAGCACCTGAGCATAGTGGGAGGGCTAGTGGGGGGCTACAAAGGTGCCCAGCATGTCAGCAGACAGTGACCTAACATGATTCAACAGCAGATCTGGTACAGAAGTCTGATTCCCTGGTCTAACCTAAATCTATTACATTTGAGTTCACATTGATCCATGGATCCAGGTTCCGCCATTTTTAAACCAGTCTGTGCACACTGAACTTTTGTACTGTTATTGGTTTAGACCAGCTTCTGAGCACTTGTACAGGTAAAAGTACAGGTTTCAGTCTGTATGTGGCCCCAGACTGAAATAAAATGGCAGGAGATGGAAGGTTGATGAAAATTGTCACTTCTGGCTTTCTCCTGTAGAAACAGATTTGTGTCATCTTACCAGAAAGATAAATCATATAATCATTAAGGCCAAAATCTTCACTGATATATCTCTGCTTCTACGGGAGACCATTAGGTGCACACTTACACCTGTTAACAAGTAGCTGAATATATGTTTAGGTACAGTGAAAAATAAAGCCTTAAAAACCCATTTGCGGTATAACTCAATATATGAGTGAGTAAGACAAGGTAACAGGGTAACTGTGTTGTCTGGGCCTACATATTTCATTCATCCACAGACACCTCTTAAGGGTGAGGCTTCTTCCACAAGAAATAATATTGCTCTCAGAAACCTAAGGGATCAAGTGATAATACTTCCTAGCTGGAGGAAAGATGGAGGTGTCAGCAGTTCCATCATCAGGAGGGATGCTGACTCTTTTTTCTCTTCTAGTTATAAATGCATACTTTGTTTATTGAGCTGAGATCTTTGTCACCACTCTACAAGCTCTGCCTTCTTCTGCAAACTTACCAGACAGGGGGCCACAGGATCATGCAATACTGGCAGCAGCATGTAGGATAAGCAGTAAGCACAGAAGAATGGAAAATGGTGGATAACAGCAGTAAAAAGTGTGTCACAGAACCTCAAGAAAGTGAAGACATAGATGAAACCATTCATTTTTATGCCTAATTAAAAGAGCTGAAAAGGACCTTTTGAATGGATTGCACAAGACAGAATGACTTTCTTGATATTGCTGCTGAAATGCAGGCCAATGCAGATTTCTACTTTCAATACAACTGGATTATAAAACCAAGAGGAATTTCAGTCTTTCCTCACAAGACGACTAGTCTCAAGCAGCACTTTCAGAATAAGTGCTGGGAGATTATGGGAGTCAGATCAGATATCTAAACACAAAAGCCTACATGGGATGGTATCAGGCAGCTAGAGTCAAAACCTACTTGGGATGGGACATAGCTGGACAGGAAAGTCTAGACTAAGAGCTTTTCTCTGTTAATATGGACCAAAGACATGTTTGAGTAAAACTGCAAATGAGAAACTAAAAAGGAGTATGTATAAGATCCCTGCTATAAAGCGCAGACTGATAGCAGTAAGGAAGAAGGAATCAACAATATACATTTTTTTTTTTAAAGCAGGTAGCAGTGGAGGTCATGATGAAAGAAGTCCAAGAGGGTGAAATGGAAGGGCAGAAGGCAACTCCATGCCCAAAATTTTGGGTAAAGACATGCAGATTTTTTATGAAGATAAGGCAATGATCAAATCATGGTTTGTGGAGCACTGGACTTAATTATCCAATACCATAGAGGATCAGGCTTAGTGGAAAGGTGAAGAGTCTTAACATTTTAAATGGGATTTAAAATGGGATACTAAATATTGAATCTGGGACATGAAGGAAGAGACCATGGAAAACTGACTAGTTTGGTCAGAAAAAAAAAAAAACAAAAGCAAGTGAAAAGTGTAATTTACAGTTGGCAAGCAACTAAAGAAGTCAACAATTACCTCATGTGGGATTTTATTGTTACGTTACATTAGACAAATGGCTTTGGTGAGATTTTTTTTTTTAAATAACCTACAGAATGTTAATGATAGTTATAACAAGTGTTGTAAAAGTTTCATATGACTAGGTAGGAGCTTCTGGAGTGGCCAAGGAGCAGCTAGGCTTTACCTATCAGGACAGAGACTGTCAGAAAATTGCTAGGCCTTACCCTCAGGGAATACCTGGCTATAACAAGATTATGAGTGAAATCACAGAAGGACTTCAGCAGATATTGACACACAGTTCAAAATTACAATCCTGAAAACTGCTAATTGGCTGCTGATCAACCCTGGAAGTACCTAAACTCTGTGGCAACTTACTTTTTGCCTTTAAAGATTCATAAGTGTCTATAAGCATCTCCATGTAGGCAGAGAACTGTCCCAACCTTGGCATGGCCAAACGGATTAATGCCAAGATTATGGCTGAGCCTGACTGGAATCTGGAAACAAGGTGTTCATCTTCTTAAATCCCCTGACAGGTCCTATTCACATAACACACAATCAGATTCCACACAAACTGCACTTGCAGACACTTTCTTTTAAAATTATGCTAATGGTGGTGATGGTACTGCTGTTTTGTCACTGTGGAGAAAATAATTCAATATTCATTGGGACCAGAGGAAGGGAGAAAGGAGCATGAGTCTGTAAACTAGTGATTAGAATAGTCACTTGGGAGACAGGGGTACCAAGATTTAGTCCTTGCTTCCAGAGATGTTTTTATGTTCTATCCAATGATTGTTGAATATAAAATACAGAAAATCCCAGAAGCAGGGACTGCAAGAATAAGCATTGGGATTGTATTTACTTTTGTAATATCTGTGCTCTCTACTGAAAGATGTATAGCACGGGGGGGGGGGGGGGGGGGGGGGCACAGCTATATATACTGATTATTTTTCTCCTTTATTTTTTGTGCCTCATATTGTCATCTGGGACATCTCTATTATTTTGGGTTATTACAGACACTGTTTCAGTTGGGCTCTCTTTTTGCAATGAAGAAAGATACAAAGGAGGAAGATTTCATTTGAACGTATACTGGTTCTCTTTCTATGTACAGTTTGCAAGAACTTTAAATTTCAGTCCTACAATTGCCTCTTGTACCCCCTTGGTGGTTCAACAACAACAAAACTACTTGAAAAAAAAAAAAAAGCATTGGTGCAATTTGAATGCTTAACTCACATTTATGTTTTCCACTTAGACCTTTTGATGACATTTTCTGAAGTTTGACATTTGACACTTCATGGTTTCTTTACAGCATTGAATTATGTCAGATTTATATAGTACAGTAAAATCTGCAACATCCCACTGACATTTAAAGGAAAAAGGTATAACATATGGCAACCTGAAAAAAGAGTAATTAACCAAGTATGATTACAAACAAGTAGTAGAAGGTGGATGATTTAGGTAGAAGTACTGAGTCATATTAATGTATGCTGTGATAAGCAGACCATACGCAGATTTTAAGAACTTATTAGCTAGACTGTATCAAAGTTAGTCTGATAATGACTCTGATTTTTTGGAAAAAAGGCTTTTTCAAAGCTCATTCTTTATCCTGCTCTTTCAGGGAACCAGAAGAAGGGAATAATTGTGAAAGTATAGCAGTTTAGTTAGTGGGAGTGTATTCTATTTGCTCGGTTGTTGAAGTTGCAATAGTCATAGGGGACCTAAACTACCCAGACATCTGCTGGGAGACGCAGACAGCAAAGTCCCACCGTTCACCCAGGTTCCTATCCTGTCTACAGGACCTCCAACTGACGCAGGAGGTACATGGTCCCACTAGGGGTAATGCCTTACTGGAACTGGTATTGGCAATGAGGGATGAATGGTAGGAAACCTACAGATCGGTGGTCACCTGGGGGACAGTGATCACCAAATTATAGAATTCACCATAAGACGTCGAGTGGGTAAGGTAACTAGTAGGGTGAAAGTGCTAGACTTTAGGAAAGCTGACTTCAATGAACTCAGGCATTTAGTCAAGGATGCACTGCAGAATGAGAGTTTTGAAGAGTTGAGAGCCCAGGAAGGGTGGCTGTGCCTTAAGGAAATGATCCTTTGGGCACAGAGGGAGACGATCCCGATGCGGGGAAAAAGGGGGAAAGGGGCCAAGAGGCTTCCTTGGCTGACCAGAGAAATCCAGAGCAGTCTACGGGCTAAAAGGGGGGCATATAAAAAGTGGAAACGGGGAGAAATTAGTAAAGAGGAGTATACCTCCTCTGCTCGCGCTTGTAGGGAGGCAGTTAGACGGGCCAAAGCTACCATGGAGCTGAGGATAGCATCCCAAGTTAAGGATAACAAAAAATTGGTTTTTAGATATCTAGGCAGTAAAAGGAAGGCCCAGGGTGGAATAGAACCTCTACTAAATGGGCATAAGCCATTGGTGATGGACAGGGGGGAGAAGGCTGAACTCCTCAATGAGTTCTTTGCCTTGTCACAACCCAAGGGTGTGATTTTTGTTTGTGTGAGCTTTGGCACTGCTGAATTATTTCCCGCCACTCGTAGCTTTCTTTGCAGGGTGCATTTCTTAGTTGCAAAAGGAGAAATGCACGGTGCAAGGAGTTCCTGCCATTTGTATTCAAATTTGTGCCCCACTATTGGCCAGTTCTAAATTATTCCCACGTGGTGGCTAGCGATTGGTTTGCTAGCTGTATAAGAGGCTTGAGCGGTTTCTGCCCAAGTTGGAGGACTCCATGACTATCGGGAGGAGGAAAACTTCACATCTCGTGAAGATCTCTAAGCGCTGCGGAGCCTATCAGACCCAGCGTGTATCTCAAGAAGGCTATAGGGGTCTGATCAACCTCTCGCCTCTCCCCATCGCCGCCTGATCCCTCGACGTACCCTTCCCTGCACGCAAGTTCCACGGAGCCTAGCAAACTTCTTGTGAGTGAATCCAGAGCTCTACCTGGGTTCGAGTCCTGCAGGTTCATCTTCCCGTCGCTGAAACCCCATTGCGACGTACCCTCATATTCTGTAGGTTCAAGTTTTGTTTTGTTTTGTAACTGCAACTCAAGCAAGTTTTCCTGCCTGCACCGCGACCATCTTCGGTGTAAGTAAAATAATCTTAAATCAACCACTAAGTGTCTGTGCCTAATTCTAGTGTGCCGCCTGCCTTCCCCGACCCGGCGTGTCCGGGCTGCTGGCCACAGCCCGCCGCGTGGCAAAAAACCCCCCGAGGGCCTCGGACCGCTCCCGGCCCACACATGCCTCTGTGTTCCTAAGAGAGGGGCAAGACAAGGCTCTCACTGGGATTGTAGAGAGGCAGCAGCAGGGCGCCAGACTACCAAGCGTAGACCCTGAGATGGTGCAGAGGCACTTGGAAGAACTGGATGCGTTTAAGTCGGCAGGCCCGGATGAGCTCCATTTGAGGGTACTGAAGGCACTGGCTGATGTCATTGCACAGACACTGGCAGGAATATTTGAACACTCATGGCACACAGGCCAGGTCCCAGAGGACTGGAAAAGGGCCAGTGTGGTCCCCATTTTCAAGAAGGGGAGGAAGGAGGACGCAGGCAACTATAGGCCACTCAGTCTCACCCCCATCCTAGGCAAAGTCTTTGAAAAAATTATCAAGGCTCACATTTGCGAGAGCCCGGTAGGGAAAATTATGCTGAGGGGAAACCAGCACGTGTTCGTAGCAGGTAGATCATGCCTGACCAATCTAGTCTCTTTTTATGACCAGGTTACAAAACACCTGGACACAGGAGTAGGGGTTGACGTCGTTTACTTAGACTTCAGGAAGGCCTTCGATACGGTATCCCACCCCATACTGGTGAACAAGTTAAGAGGCTGTGACATGGATGACTACACAGTCCAGTGGGTGGCGAATTGGCTAGAGGGTCGTACCCAGAGGGTCATAGTGGATGGGTCGGTATCGACCTGGAAGGGTGTGGGCAGTGGGGTCCCGCAGGGCTCGGTCCTTGGACCGATACTCTTCAATGATTTCATCAGCGACTTGGACAAGGGAGTGAAGTGTACTCTGTCCAAGTTTGCGGATGACACAAAACTGTGGGGAGAAGTGGACACGCCGGAGAGCAGGGAACAACTACAAGCAGACCTTGACAGGTTGGACATATGGGCGGAAAACAACAGAATGCAGTTCAACAAGGAGAAATGCAAAGGGCTGCACCTTGGGAGGAAAGACGTCCAGTATACTTACTGCCTAGGAAATGACCTGCTTGGAGGCACAGAAGCGGAAAGGGATCTTGGAGTCCTAGCAGACTCCAAGATGAACATGAGTCGCCAGTGTGACGAAGTCATAAGAAAAGCTAATGGCACTTTATCGTGCATCAGCAGATGCATGAGGAACAGAACCAAGGAGGTGATAATTCCCCTCTATCGGGCACTGGTCAGATGGCATTTGGAATACTGCGTGCAATTTTGGGCACCGCACTTCAAGAGGGATGTGGATAACCTGGAGAGGGTCCAGAGAAGGGCCACTCGTATGGTTAAGGGCTTGCAGGCCAAGCCCTATGAGGAGAGACTAGGGCACCTGAACCTCTTCAGCCTCCGCAAAAGAAGGTTGAGAGGCGACCTTGTGGCTGCCTATAAGTTCATCATGGGGGCACAGAAGGGAATTGGTGAGACTTTACTCACCAAGGCGCCCCTGGGGGTTACAAAAAATAATGGCCATAAGCTAGCAGAGAGCAGATTTAGACTAGACATTAGGAAGAACTTCTTCACAGTTATTTCATAGATTTCATAGATATTAGGGCTGGAAGGGACCTCAGAAGATCATCGAGTCCAGCCCCCTGCCCAAAGGGCAGGAAGTCAGCTGGGGTCATAGGATCCCAGCAAGATAAACATCCAGTTTGCTTTGAGTGGCCAAAGTCTGGAATGGGCTCCCAAGGGAGGTGGTGCTCTCCCCTACCCTGTGGGTCTTCAAGAGGAGGTTAGATAAGCATCTAGCTGGGGTCATCTAAACCCAGCACTCTTTCCTGCCTATGCAGGGGGTCAGACTCGATGATCTATTCAGGTCCCTTCCGACCCTAACATCTATGAATCTATGAATCTAGATCTGCTTAATTAATTTAGATTTCTGAAGGGCACCTATAACTTATCTTTTATGCAGTTTTTTATAAATATAGTGTTACCAATCTCAGAATTTAACAAGCCTTGATATCTTTTGTGGGTGACACCAAGCTGGGTGGAGTTAAAAGCATTTAGAAAGGTAGTATTAGAAGTCAGAAGGAACTTGATAAATTTTAGAAACAGCCTGAAACTAATCAAATGAAATTCAGTAAAGAGAAATGTAAAGTTCTAGAACTAGGATGGAACAATGATATGCACAAATACAAGCTGGGGGATGGATTTTGATTCTTTAATAAGACAGGAAATATTATAGACATATAGTTGATCATAAGCTATATATGAGCCAACAATGTGTTCTTGCTGCCAAAAATGGCAATCGCTTACAAGGCTATATTAACAGAAGCAGTATTTCAAATCAAGGGACATGTGTTTTTTTCTGTCCTATTCAGCATTAGTGAGGCCTCACCTGCAGAACTGTGTTTAGTTTGAGCATTTCACATCTAGAAAAGATGCAGGCAAATTTGGAAGAGTCCAGTGGAAAGAAACAAAATGAATAGACATCTAGGAAACCTGCCTTAAGGAAATGGCTGACAGAACTGGGAGAAGAGATGATGGAGACAGGATATGATAACATATTTAAATACCTGAAGAAGGGCCACAGGTGACAGAACAAGGGGATTCAGTCTTAAATTGCAGCAAGGGAAATTAGGTTGGATATTAAGGACAACATTTTCACTGGGGTGGGGGGTGGTTAAGCATTGGAACAATATCTAGAGAGACTGCAGAATCTCCATCCCTGGAATTTTTTAATAGCAGGATAGAAAGATATTTGGATGGGCTGGTTCAGAAAAGGATGATCTTGATTTGACCAGAGATAGTTCTAGCATTCATTTTAAATTAAAATTCTAGCCTTTGTTTTTCTTTTTTGCATTTTTTTCCATAAGGTAAAAGAAGAACTCCAAATTCATTATTTTTAAACTCATAGTTCTTACATGATTTCTCATGTGTTTTGGGGATTTACACATAACTTTTGAGTTAGGATTGACAATATCGTCAATCTAAAAAGGTAGAGATTTTCTCCTAGAATTCCTACATAAGCATCTGGTTCAGTAGTTAAAGTTTAGGTAATAAGGATGAACAAAAGAAAGGGGCTTTCATGCTGTGTTTGCAAAATTCATTGCCACAGGCAATCACTGAGGCAAATTCTACATTGTTATTTTCCAGAAGGACTGGATAACTAATAGCAACGCTAAGAAAATCTATGACTATGCAAGCCAACATGATAATAAAGTAATCAGATCTCATGCTTGAGGGTGTCAGCTAATCGCCTGTAGAGATTTGGCATAGCACAACTGGAGGAATGCATTGTGTTTATTGTTATGCTTGTTGTGAAGCATCAGTTATTCACTGCTGCAGCAGATAACTTACTGGACAAGATGAACTAAAAAGTTTTGTTCCAGTATAATGAATCCAATATCTTATAATAAGCACTGTCATAAATATGGCAAAATATCAATTTTCAGTTACCAATAGACTGCCATATACTATAATGATCTCGCTAGTACATGTATATTTTGCTGCACTCTATAGACTAATAGGCAAATATAGGACTTCTACCTTAAACTTTTCTGGCCCAGACAAAAAAAGTGATTGTTGAGCATGATTCTGTAGTGCTGTAAGAGCCCCCCCCCCCCCCCCCCCCCCCCCCAGCTCTAACGATTCCCATTACAAAGGGAGTGGGGTGGGGTGGAGTATTTTCTTCCCCTAGTATTCAAAACAACAACAAAAAAGGAAGCATGGAAGATATAATACATCAAATATGGTAGACTTTGAAAATCCTATATAAGAACTTGAATTTTCCCTTTAGCTTACTTCACTCAGGGCCCTAGTGTCTCAGTTGTCTATCATACTATTAAAGAGCCAGAATATAGAAGCTGGAATATAACAGCTTAAGTTTTGACATCATTAGCTCATTCACTCAGTTGGAGATACTCTAGGACAGCACTGTCTAATGTTCAGTTTGTGGACTGAATGCAGCCCCTAGATGGTTAGCATAAGGCCTGCAGACTCCTGCCTAGCTACTGCTCCTTCCCTCCACCAGTTGCTCTAGTCCCAGCAGTCAGGAGCGGGTTGGAGTGCCCAAGCTGCACATGCAGTGAAGAAGAGAGTTGGGCTGCTCACACCTCAAGTGAGTGGTGCATGTGGCTGGAAGAGGGAAGGGTGCTGTGTGTGTGGAAGGGTGGAGTCTGGCTTATTGCGCAGTGGGGTGGGGTAGGTTGCCTATGCAGCACACACAGATGGGGCGATGTTGTGCTGAGCTACATTTACAGAAGAGGTGGGACACTGGGCAGCCTGTGTAGTCAGGGACATGGTAGGGAGTTCCTGTCTGTCCACCCACACCACATGCAATTCCCAGATCTGCAGCCCTCATGAAATATAGCCCCCAGCTGCCTGGAAGATGGACAGCCATTTTAGGGAATTGTTTGCTACCATTCTGTGCTTTGTTCCAAAAAACCTAAACCTAACTCCTAGACCTAAAGCCAAAAAGCCGCAACTGTAAATATATGTAAATCAGTAAATCAGCTCCAGTACCTTTGTAACATATGTGATCCCTCACAGTTGCAACACCAACACTAACACAGACACCATGAGCAGGAAAGGGACCCCTCACAGCTACTTAGCCAACACCAGCTTATCAGCCAAACCCCTAACCCAAGTGTGGCAAAACCTAGCAGCTCTACCCTGAACCTTTTCAACTGCCCTAACCTGCATACTTTATGAAAAATGTGTGTTAAATTTATTGGCATCCTCTACTGATGTTGGCCAACATTTTCTGGGTAGTGAAGACTTGTTGTATCATGTATTTTTTCTCCTTGTGCATCTAAGTGACCTTGTCTTCCCTCGCCACTCCTAATCTCTCAGAAATACTTAACTGTTCCCACTGAGTCCTGACAACTGCTGAAACTAGTAGCTATGATGAACCAGGAAACCTTCCTCTGCTTAGTTTCTGAATTTTGGCCCTTGCCTTCATTCTCACTATGGCAGATCTTTCTTCCATACTGTCCTACACACTGGAAACAGGCTTATGTAGACATACAGGATAGGAATTGAGCAATCCCTTACAATTTACATTATGTTCTGTATACAGGCAGTCCTCAGATTTATGACACAATTGGTTCCTGAAAACTGCGTCTTAAGTCAAAACCTTGTAACTCAGAACCAATTTTCTCATAAGAAACAATGTTATAAATGGGGGATTGGTTCCTGAACTAAGGTCCGATACCTTACTTTCACTAAAAATACCCCAGAATTATGTACTCAATCAATTGAGTACAAAATATAGCTACATTAATGTATTTATATTGTGAATGGCAATCATTGATTTGGAAGGACTTCTTTGAGGTGACTTTGCTGGACTGTTTGAAAGGCTCTTGGTTGAACTTTTTGAAGGGTTCTTGGCTGGAGTATTCTCAGGAGTCTTAGCTGCAGGTTTTCCTGGAGTCTTGTCTGCTTTCTTAAAGGAAGTGTCCAAGGAAGTTTGGACAGTTGTTCTCCATGGAGATGAGTGATGCAGTGAACTTGTTCGCTGGCATGGCATTGCATCAGATCAAACGTTGTAAAGTCAAAACTGACATCATAAAGTTGAAATAGGGTGTCAATTTATAAATGTTGTAAGTGTAAAACATTGTAACTTGAAACGTTGTAAGTCGAGGACTGCCTGTACTTCTGACATGATTATTGTGCACTGTAAACATTTTCTCTGTAAGAGTCTGTATCTAACTAACTTAATGACACATCCCTCTACTTCCTCCTCTCTGACCTAAACATCTTTAATCCATCCAGTGTCAGACTCTTTGTATTATAATTTCCCCTTAGTCATTTTTTAGGAAAAAAAAGTTTCACTTCACCACTTCCACTTATATCCTGCTACAATGACTTATGAAAACTTTATGATACAATTTGGTGCAATAGTTCCAAATAGTAGGTACTGTAGTCAGCTTTGGCACATTTTATGACATGTTTAAGAATAGCACGCTTTAAAAAAAGGAATTGTAATGCATTTTACTATATTCTTCTGTACTTAACTTTTAAACTGCTAATTACTTTCTGAAAGGTGGTAGGTACTGTACTCTTCTAACAATGTCCATAAACATTTTACCAATTTAGTTGTATTCCATCTCATTGAACAAAATTGTTCTGAAGTATCATTAGATAATGAGCTAAACACTATGTGAACAGGAACCCAACTGACTAAAGCAAAGTGAGGTATTTGTTTTAAACCTGCAATATGTTACCCATTTACTCATATAAGAGGAAAAATAATTGCACTAATGTATGAATAAAAATAACAAGATTGATTAAAAATTCAGTAGGAGCTCACAGTCTCATGGAGAGCCATGTATGTTCTGCCTCTAGGTAGTCCATTTATATAGCTTTAGAAAAGCTCTGTTGCATTATGTTTTTCTCAGCTTGTAATGTCCATTGAGGATCAATCTACTCTTAGGTCCTTTTTCAAACATTATTTGTGTGTCATGTAATCGTGGGCAACTGGTGCCTCCTGAGTCTGGGGGGGACCCTCAAATGCCACAGAAGGTGTTGGCAGCAGGTATGGCCCTGTCAGGAGGGGCACACTGAGCACACACAGACACCACTGGTGGTGTTGGCAGCAGGGACGGCCCTGTTGCGGGGGCGCATATGCCCCCCTGTGCTCCCCCTACCAGTGCCAGTAGCCTGTGTGCATAATATGTTTTCATTAAAAAAAATTAGGCAAATTACAGAATGACACTGAAGATACCACTTGAAATTTCCACTTTGTTCTTCAAAAACTCTTCACTGCACCTCAGTGACAGGTAAATTATGGAAATTCACATCCCAGAAAAGCGTACTGAACTCTGCAGAAGCCTTCTTACTGATATTTTCCACTTCGCTTTCTGTGTGCTGACAGAATTCATTTAGTAGTCTTTAAAACATTGCTTTGGGTTTTGTTTTGTTTTTCAGATCCTGACATGCTAGTAGAACAGTTACTTTTCACGTGGCACATGTATGGAGCAAAAGGAGAATGCAATTCACTTATGTGTTATATAGAGATGCAAAATGGAGTTGAAATTCACTGATGTGTTATACACATGAGGCCTCACTCAGGTTGTGAAGCAAGCTTCCATGTTCCATAGGTGTGTGGATGAGCAGGAAGGGAAGAGGCATCTGGTTTCTAAACTACATTTGCCTGGAGGTTAAATGGAGGTTAAATATTGTGTACTAATAGGTACACTGGGTAATGACTCAGCAATAATGTAGACATTTCAGTACAGCCTTTTACCCATAGAAAATTAAGAAAACATTTAGTTGCATAGTGAAGTCTTAAACTGGCAATTCAATAAAAATCAGGTATATTCAAAAGGGAAATCTTAAATGGGCCTCTCTCCCCTGTCAGGCCATACCCAGCAAGTTAGGATCAGAAGACTTCAAGCTAATTGATGTAAATGTTTAGTGTTTCTCACTGTTACTCAATTGACTACCCTTTTTAAAAGCACCCGCATTATTTATGTATAATGGTTAAAAAGTAAGTTAGGGAGCAGTTATACAAGACTTTGGAAGAGATGACAAAAAGTTTAAATTGGAGTGAAGAAATGGGGAGCTAGTACAGAGGTTTATGGTGGGGTTTGTTGCAGGGCTAAAATGATGGCAGGGCCATTGATTATGGGCCAACAGTATGGGGGTGACAATTGTTTGAATATACTGGAAGGAAAAAAGATGTACATTAAAGAGGCCAAATGCTGTGGTGTTTAGGAGAGGAGATACTGATAAGTGTTCTGATGGCCAGAAAGAAAAGTTCATATATTAGAAGTATAAGGAAGAAAGTATGGCAAGAATAGGACACAGCCTGACATATTGGGACAAGAATCAGGAATGAGATAAACTTGCTACAGGACGCATGCTTTATTTAATACAACTTCGTCTTGTTCCTCGTCTCCCAGAGATCATTGTAGGGAGCGATTGGCCAAGGTTATAGGAAATAGACTCTCTTTTTACTGCCTTTCATGGGGGTATGTTATCAAAGCTGCTAATGCACCTAATTTGTTTCCTCAGAAGCTGCTACATTCAAAAATCTGAAGAGAAAAAAAGAGGAGTAGCTAAATGCCAAAAATAAATGCCGATATGATGGCATTCCTTTGTCCTGACATTAATCATATTGATTCCTATCTTAACTTGGATTAATTTGGATGTTTTACTACATTTACCATTACATACTATTTTTCCTCTTCTTTTGCAACTTCTAAGGTCCTGCTGTACTACTTCAGAAATCCTAGGAAGAGTTTGTGTACTTCACGTGTTTTGGAAAGTAGTATTTCTATAGCGTGTTGAGGAAACCAGATCCTGTTCAGTAAATTCTTTTGTGGAAATGCTTGCTTTCTAAGCCACTACCTCCAGTCTTTCTGTGAGCTAGGGGTTAACTAGTGGGGGTTTTATTGCACTTCAGTCACAGGTCTGATTGCATCTTTAAATTAGATCACTTGTATACTTATAACAATATCCTGGTGTAACAGGATTCTTGTAACGGTGTAACCTATGGTAGAACATGAGCTGCAAAACCTTCCTAAGAAGTTGGATAAGTAATTGGACAATTAGCCTGCCATTACTTTCGTTAATATCAGAACCCAAGTTGGCCAATTTAAAGCTATTTCGGGGATATCTGTATGAGCTGGGTCAAAGCTTTGAATGTAGTATGGACAAGCGCTATGTTAACACCCAGTCATATGCTGCTTCTGCTTTGCCAAGTTGCCACAGATTACTCCAGTATTCATTGCCTATTTGTCCCCAGGTGTTGTATGTGAAACAGCTTACTTGGTAAGGCAACTCAGAAGAGCAACTCTGGCCTGCTGAAGGCAATTATAGGCATATTTTAAGCTGTAAATTATTTGTACCCCAGAGGCCTCTGTACACAGGTATACATTTTTGTACAGCCTATAGTGGGCTAAATGCCTTGCCATACCCATTTTCATTGTCCTTTGAAACAAAGCTGTAGTGTTGTTATGGTCTAGTTTCACAATTTTTTTTAAAGTCCGTCCCTAAAACCTTGAACTATACTACATGCATTCTTCATTAGTTGGAAAATGATGGAAAATACTACTCTATTACTATAAAGGAGAGACGCAACTGTGGTCAGTTTTCCTCATACAGCATGTCCCACAGGAAAGCCTTACTCCCTACACCACAACCTCTTGATGGCTAAAGCATCACTAACGTTATCTAGCATCATCTGAATTATCTCAGTGATGCTCAATTATCTAGCATCATCTCAATTATTACAATTATGTATTTAATATTGCACAGTCAATGACTGCAATTTGTGGTTTGCCTTGCTTACATATCACGGGTTTTGGAGGAACCCTTTTCTGTGATGCTCATCCATGCTTCCATCACCCTCTTGTCCTTCCCCATACACTTTTCCTATAAAAATACTATATTTTTCTCATATACTTTATGATATAATGCACACCTTGCTTTTGAAACGGAGAATGAAGGGAAAAAATATTTTCCCCAAGTTATGGCTTCATAGAGTAGGGGCAGAATCTAATCTTTAGCTAACTTACCCTCCCTTTCCTAAGTACAGATGCAATCTAAGATATTTAGTTGCTTCTGAAGACTGGTTTTCCTAGGCTAACCTATAATTCTGAAAAGAGCTAAAGAGTCTCCATGATTGTAGAATAGGAGGTCCATAGACCAGTATTAGACAGCAGACAGTAAAATCACCCTAAGAAAGGCTAGCTTGATTATAGACTCATAGATTCATAAACATTAGAGCTTGGAAGGGACCTTGCAAGATCATCGAGTCCAGCTCCCCTGCCATAAGCAGGAAGTTTGCTGGGGTCAAATTACCCCCACAAAATAAGCATCCAAATGCCATTTGAATAAGTCCAGAGTAGGTGCTTGCATCACCTCTGGGGGGAGTCCATTCTAAACCCTGGACACTTGGACCTTAAAGAAGTTTTTTCTTATGTCCAATCTAAATCAGCCTTCCAGAAGTTTGTGGCCATTAGATCTTGTTTATCCCTTAGGGAGCCCTGGTGAACAACTCTTCTCCCAGATCCTGGTGCACCCCCCTTATGTACTTTTAGGCTGCCACCAAGTGCCCCCTGAGCCTTCTCTTCTCCAGGCTGAAGAGTCCCATGTCCCTCAGCCTCTCCTCATCAAGCTTGATCTCTTGGCATTTGATCATGTGGGTGGCTCTCCTCTGGACTCTCTCAAGCTTATCCACATCCCTCCTGAAGTGAGGAAGCTCAAATCTGGACACTGTACTCCAGCTGAGGCTTCACTAAGGCCCAGTAGAATGGGAGGATGACATCCCTGGTTTTGCTTGAGACGCATTGGTTGGTGCATGCCATAGTTTGGTTTGCTTTGCTGGGCATGGCATCGCATTGGTGGCTCATGTTCATCTTGTGTCAATCAAGACCCACAAATCTCTTTTGGTCATGGTGCTAGCGAGTATAGGACTGCTGGACCTGTAAGTATGTTGTTGTTTTTTCCTCCAATGTACTTCTCTTCATTAAATGCCATCAGGTTTTGATATGCCCACCTTGCAAGCCTATCCAAGTTGGCTTGTATCCCTAACCTGTTCTCCAGTGTGACCACCTTCCCCCATAATTTAGTGTCATTTGCGAACTTTGCCAGTCCACATCTGACACCCGAATCCAGATTGTTAATGAAAATGTTGAAGGTTACTGGCTCGACTACTGTGCCCTGAGGGACACCACTAGTCACCTCGTGCCATGGTGATCTGGTCCCATCAACTGGTACTTTTTGGGTTCGACCCCAGAGCCAGTTCCCCAGTCATCAGACTGTGAGATGGTCGAGGCTGCAGTTTTCCAGCTTAGCCATGAGGACATCATGGGAGACCAAGTCAAAGGCCTTGAAATCCAGATATATGACATTAACCTCATCCCCCGTGTCCAGGCAATTTGTCACCTGGTCATTGAAGGAGATGAGACTGGTCAGGCAAGACCCTCCAGAAACAAAGCCATGTTGGCTGGCATTCAGAAAGTTGCCTTCCATTAGCCTGCTGCCAATGGAACCATTGATAATTTTCTCCAGGATCTTTCCAGAGATGGACATCAGACTGATTGGTCTGTAATTCCCTGGGGCTTCCTTCCTTCCTTCCTTTCTTGAAAATTGGGACCACATTAGCTCTTTTCCTATCCTCTGATACCTTTCCTGAGCACCACAAGTTCTCAAATATCTTTGCCATAGGGCATGCTATGATGTCTGCCAGTTCCTTCAGGACTCTCAGGTGCATGCTGTCCGGGCCTGAGGACTTGTCGATGTCAAGTCTCTCGAGATATTCCATCACTTGATCTACATCAACTGTGGGCTCATCTCCCACCCACTGGATGCTTTGTGTGCTATCTGACAGGGTGACCCTTTTGGATGTGTGAAAGATTGATGCAAAGCAATCATTTAGGAGATTCGCCTTTTTCTGAGCAGCAGACATCAGCTGCCCCATTTGATTTAGCAAGGGTCCAGTGTTGCCATTGTTCTTCCTATGACTTCCCATATATCTTAAGAAGGACTTTTAATTGTCCTTGATACCTGTGGCTAGCCTGAGTGTCTCCCTTGGATTTTGTGGTCCTCTCTCTACAGGTACAGACTAGAGCTGTGTATGATGGTGATGACTTCCATTTTCAATCTGGCATAAGCTTCTCTTTTTAGCTTCAGGAGGTCCAAATACAGTAGTGGAATATCAAAATCATTAAAAAGGAGAAAATAGCATTAATACCACTGGAAAAAAGAACAAAGATGCATAAAGTAAATTAGATATCCTCAGCTACTTTAATAGTAATGCCACAGCTGCTTCACTGTGGAGCCATAATCAAAGCAAGGTACTTCTATCCCTGTCAGAAAATAAGATTCCCTGATTAATACACACACCCCACTTTTGTTGGGGGATGAATGTTTGGGGAAAAGTTGAGTGTCGTATGCAAGAAAATATAGTAGCTACTTGCACAATCATAGGAGTATGTCCTATGGTCCAGATGTCCCAACTTCACTTAAGAACACCTTGCATAGAAGGTGTTTACTGACTCTTGATCCTCAGGATAGTGTTGAGAGTCACCTAGAAGCATTGCCCATTGGGAAAACTTCTGTGGTTCTTCATCAACTCTTCTGGATACCTATATTTCCTCTTTATTTCTCCATCTCCTCCTCACACTATTTGTCTGTGTCTAGCCCCTTCCTTATATGTTCCACATTGCAATGCTGATTGCCCAAAGGATGAATTGAAAGCCCCAGGTTCCTGCTCCAGGCACTGTTCCCCCATCACTCTTTTTCTGGTGCTGCTTCCAGAGTCTCCAGGTTCTCCCTCCACACTGTGGCTTCCACTTCCCACTTTCAAACTTGGGGGGCAAGGTAGCACACAGCAAGTGACTTGGGGGGAACCCTGGGATCTAATATAGGATGGGAATATTATTATGGTGTGGTGTGCAGGGCACAGGGGCACTGGAAAAATACAGGAGGGAGCATTTCACATGTATATGTGTAGCCCTGTGGGTGTGTGACCCAAATATATGGCCTCTAGGTGACTCTGAGGTTGGACAGCCCTGTGTTCAGGTTGTGACATCTGAAAAGTCTCTCACTGATCTTTCTGGGACTGTTCTGTCTCATCCCCTGGATATGTGCAGATACCTCCACCACATCATTAGGGATGCTGAAGGCTTTCTAGACATTAACCCAACATCACATAGGCAAAATTGCTCTTGGCTGCCTATTCATGTGCTCAAAAGTTGGGGAAGGGCCTTTTAATTAGAATGGTTATTGGACTGCTGCTCTAATTCAAATACCTCACCCGTACATGCATTAAGCCCCTGTTCATTTAAACATTCACACAGGATACTTTATCTAAACCTCATTTGACAAGATTTAATTATAACACCCCATGGCCACTTAAAAGTATGTGAGGGGTTAATACACATGACATTGCGGCAACACTTCAGTGTTCTAATTAGAATATGGAGAAGACTTGATTGAGTCTGCTTCGACATGTTCTAATTAGAATGCCAATGAGCACACTATAGGCAGCCTTTGCAGGTATTTACTCTCAAACAGAATAACAAACTAAATGTCCATTACACTATCGTGTGGTGTCAGTGGTCTATTGGATAATGCATACTGGGCATGTCTACATGAGATGCTTGCCTTCACATTAGCATAGTTTACTGTGAAGTAAGCATGTGCGTCTACATGTGCACATGCTTACTTCATAGTAAACTTCCTTAATAACAGATAGAAGCTCAGACACTGTTCTACTAAACCAGCTCTTTCTGCTTTTTCATGATAAGCTTGAAAGCAATTAATATTAGAACCTGACCTGCCATTTCTACCTAAAAGAGGCTCCTTTCTCCCTTTGGAGCCTGTTAGAGATGCAATCTACAAAATTTTGGGCATGAAGCATAATATATTTATAAAGGTTGTCATGATATGCTTTCTAAGACATTCACTCTGTTTCTTAATTCTATTCTGTGGCAACTTTCTGTAACATACTTAAAGCAACAAACTTGCAGCCATCTTGAACTTTCTTCTCAAAGTGTGAAAAATCACCTGATTTTGTATATTATACTTTTAAAATATTCACTCTTACTATCAAAGATCTAAAGAGGATAATGATAGCCTGGGTGGTGGGTAAAAGAGAGTAAGAGAGAAAACACACAATACAAGCAAACAGAATAATCAAACTGAACCATAGGATCTTGTATACCTTTTGGAAAATTCTGATCCAGAACTTGATCCAAAATTTTCAGTTTTCTCTCTTTCTGTCTCTCTCTCCTTGGAACACTTCTTAGTAACATAAAAGATTATATTGTAATAACAATGCTCCACCTAGTGGAGGAAAAAATATTAAAACTGTTATATGGCTATAGTACCCTCCAGTGACCTTGCCTCTCAATGCTTAAGCAGGCAAATCTCCCACTAAAATATAAGAGATTCTTATGTACATATAGCAGCATAGGACTACTTTTGAAATACAAGCTATTACATTTTTAAATCATACTAGAAGAAAGACTACTGTGCAAAGGAATACAGATCTCGTGAAGAGCTGATATAATCACATGTTGCTTGTCCAAGCCACTCGTGGTAACTGTGATGTCATATTATGCCATGATACCTAGAGCTAAAATGGTTACCCATTTAACAACATTATGTATTCATAGATTTATAGAGATTATGGCTAGAAGACATCATTACACTATCTGATCTGAGCTACTGTGCATCACTGGGGAGTACATTTCAGCCAGTTGCTTCTATGTGACCCAGTAACTTGTGCTGGGCTAAAGCATAATTTACATTCTGTTACAGAATGGATTTGTACTAAGGCAGTGCTTATGGTTATATCTATACCATTCTGGAATGTTCCTCAGAGCACTGACAAGAAACATGCCTCACCTACCCACATGTACCAAACCAGGAAATAAGGCAGTGTTTTCACCCTGACCACTGTCTCCTGTTGTTTTCTAGAGCACTGGAAAAAGATCTCTAGACCATCAGGGAAGCTTCATTGATTCACATCAAGGCATCTAGAATAGGAGTGTGTGAGTAGAGTCTGTTACTGGTTGTGTTTTCAAGAGTACAGTGGAAAAAGTACAGCTATGCCAAAAAGGTCCCATTCAGGCACTTGGTCTGTGTTGTGCTATGTGCTTAAAAAATAATAATATATTATGAAGATATTCTCCCTCCTCAAAAGCTAGCAGTCTATTTTTATTTTTCTCTCACTTTCATGCTTAAAGGGTGCATCTACACAAGACACTATGTGGCCGTAGCAATGCCCTACAACTACGAAGCATTGGTGGGCACAAACCATGACGCTGCAGCTTCTTCACCATAATGACGCAGCCCCTCGCTATAGCACATCACTACAGCGACATAGCAGCTAAAAATAACCATGCACTGCTGGCACGGCACAGTAGCGGCTGTTACTGCGCCATCATTTAGTACTTTCTAAAGGAAGTACTAAATGATGGCACAGCAATAAAGGCACTGTGGGGGCACATATAGGTGTGCCCACAGTGAATTCATAGCTAATACTTCTAGCTGGATGTTTATCATCCAATGATAGTTTCAAAGGAGAAGTATGTGACACAGGAGCACACCCCTTTAGGAGTCTCGGAGGGTATGTGATAGGGTTCATATTACTCTTTGGAAAAGGATGCAAAATCTATTTCCCTCACTATCCAGTGCAAAGGTTTGGTAGTCACATGTATGCTAGTCATACTCCTACCATCTTTATTTTGTTAACCAAAGATTTAGAGATTGTAAAGCCACAGACTAAGACTGTATATAATAGTACAAGGGCTGGCAAAGCTCCATAAAGATTCTCTACCTCGTTTATGCTTCACAGGCACAATCCAAATATTTTCAATTCCAACATGCAAATTAAGTTTCATTCCTTCAAAGGGATATTGCCTTTTTCAAACTGTAAGGGGGGTTATCTAAAAATGAATTATAAATAAAGATTGCAAGTTGGTTTGATTTTAAAACAAAGCAATACAAATACAAAAATGTACCATGTAGCTTGAATTTACTTAGACCCAAATTAACCCCAAACCTCTTCATCAGTTAGACTCCTAACAGGCTCAGCTGTTATTTTACGTTAGCTTGTATAGGAAAAAAAAAAGTATAAAGACTTTTTACTCTACTCTAAGGAAAAGCCTAAAATCAGATGGGAACTCAGTTTTACCAAACTGGAAATATAGCTGAATATAAATAATGTAATATGTTCACCATGTTTTTCTAGCTACGAATTTCCACTAGAAAGTGCCATGTACAGACAAAGCTACTTTCTTTATCACACTTTATTCTCTAGGAAAATGTTTCCTCTTTAATTATTTAATAGCCTGAGTTCTTAGTAGATAGTCTATTCAGTATTGTAAAATTTCCTGGACTAAAAAAAATGGTCAAAACTTAAAACCTATACCTATAGAGTCCAACCCATTTCCTCAGTAAGTCAGTTCCTTAAATGTATCTTCTACAATACAATACGAAGGATCTCCAACACTATAATTGTTTAGTTACTTTATTTAAGAACTTTTAAGCGCATAGTAGTTTAATTTCTGTCTTATTTAAACTTCTGTTTGGGTTTGGTGGGAGTGAAGGAGGTTGTTCATTTATTCAGGGTTTTTTTTTTCCATTTTTGATTTAAAATATAGCTTAATGGTGGTATTTTCAGACACACACAAATGACAGTGGAGATTGGGTCAAGATATAGTCAATGAAACTTTTGCATCTAAATCACTTGGGCTTTTTTTCAAAATTCTCTTTTCCATTGCAATATCATAACCACTGAAATTAGCTGTAGTACCAAAAACTTTTGAGTCTAAAGCCCAAACAAGAGCTTTAGACTCAAAAGAGATTTTCCCACTACACATACTGTAAAAACTGTCTGTGGATATTTAATAATCTTTTACTTTATACAGGTAAACCAGGGGGTAGGTGGAAACCAACCTACATATAAGTTAGCATTTCATTGATGCCACTGGAGCTTCGATCAGTCAAAAGCTAAGACTTAGTAAAGGACAAAATATCATCTTGTTCTAACATCGTTGAAGTTCTCTCAGGGTTAAAAATAGATAGCACCTGGCCAGCCAAGCACCTTGTTATAACAAGGAGATTTATTACTAGGAGAGCAATGTAAAAATAATATAGTAGACAGTGCCTCATCTCCTAATCCGTGGGAAATAGAATGTCCCAGGGGAGCCGGGACACCGAAGGAACCCCGGGGCAGCAAGGAGTCATACTTACCTCCCACAGAGCCGGAGGAGGCGCATATACCGATGACGCCGGCGCGGGTGATCAGCCGGGCGTTCATCCGGCTGCGGCAGAGCAGCGGGGGCGGAGGACGCCTCCCAGAACAAACAAAAAGCGGCCCCGCTGAGGTAGCGGGACGGCTGATGAGGAGAGACGAGGGGAGTGAGCTCCTGCGGGAAGCAGATCAGCCGCCGCACCCAGCTGCAGCGAGTGCAAGGGGCAGAGCCAGAGCGGGCTCCGAGAAAGCCGGCAGCACAACCGGCAGCCGTGCTGGCGGTGTAACCGGCTCCGACGCTGTCGGCAGAACTGGTGAAGGAGCCGGCTGCGTTATAGGCGACAGAGCCGGTGGAGGAGCCGGCAGCGTCAGGACCAGCAGAGCCGGGGGTGAAATTGACGATGTTGCAAGCAGCAGAGTTGGTGGAGGAACCAGCGGAGTTGGGAGCAGAGGAGCCAGGGAAGAAATTGACTATGCTGCAAGCAGCAGAGGCGGTGGAGGCGCCGGCAGCGTCTCGAGCAGCAGAGCCAGGGAGGGAACTGGCTGCATTGCAGGCAGCGGAGCCAGAGAGAGAACCGGTGGCATCCTGAGCAGCAGAGCTGGTGGAGGAGCCGGCTGCGCCAGGGGCAGAAGGGCCAGCAAGGGAGCCGGCCGCATTTCAGGCAGCAGAGCCGGTGAAGGAACCGACTGCTTCATAAGCCACACAGCCGGTGAAGAAACCAGCAGCCAGGTTAAAGAAGGAGCCGAGGCGGAAGGTCTGGGCTGGCAACCCCGGCAGACTGCCCATTGAGCCGAGGACCTTTACGGATGCTTGGCAGGTTGGGGGTAAGACAGTGGCAGGCCTAGGACACCGTGGAAGCCAAGGAGACAGAGCTATAGGTGGCGAGTGGCCAGGGTATAGGGGAGGACGGAGCCCCAAGACTACCCGCAGGGGACCATGCCAACTCTAGGAGCTACCCCAAGGAAGGACCCCCCACTGAAGTTACATTCAAAGTCATGGCAGGTGAGTTCAGGGGTCCTCCTGACTTCACCAGGGGTAGCCTCCGGGGTCCACCCGTAAGCCCAGGGCCTGCAAGATCTAGGGCTCGGGCGAAGGTGGCGCGGGAACACCTACTAGAGCGGAGGCGGGTACATAGAAGTTTACTACAGTACTTTTTTGGACCCTTAGGTTTTACATTTAGTTCATTAACACCCCCGCTTACCTCCCTTTTTTTGTTTTGTTTTTAAGCTCTCAGTATAATGGTTAGAATTGTAGCCATCACAATGGGACTTTATGGTATAATCATCAGTTGGGTACAAGTATCCACCTGTATAATCTATTCACTCTTGTGTGGCTTACCCAGACACCATGAGACCAGAGAGAATGTTCATTTATATTATAAGTACTTTCAACATAGATGTGGAATACATGTTGGGAAGACTGTTGATTGCTTTTTCTCTTAATGCATTTTCATGAAATCTTTGTTTAAGGCCACATATTCCATTTCACGATTGGTTGGGCAAGAGTATCAAAGATCGTTGTTAAACTCCATAATACAAATAACATGACAAAAATAGTTCCCCCCCACACAACATCACAGCAGTATGCAATTCAAATAAAAGAAAATTAAATAAAACAAAGCCAAAATGAAAATTTAAAGAAGACCAAATAGGAACAAAGTAGAGTACAGAGTAAAGCAAATAAAACACTTATGGGAGCTTTAGAAAAACCTAAAGTACAGAAAGAATCAACGATAATGTCTGCTCTCTGCATTCCTTCTGCTTCATTTCCCTCTCCTACCTCGTCTTGCCTATAAGGTACAATAGGGGTGTGGAATGAAAGGGGATTGCTTATTTCTCCTAGATGCTGACCATGAGCTCCAACTCCTTCAGTTCAGTTAGGATACAAAATACTGTGATGTTGGCCTGATTGAGGCAGGGACATGTCCCTGCATTGACAGTGAGTGTGTCTACATGAGATGTTAAATGTGCAGTAGCCTAATAATAATGTATGGTAGCACATCACAGCAAAAACAGTGGTAATACACTACTGTGCGGTATTATTCAGCTACAGTTCAGTAGCATTACTAAAGAGATGTGCTGGCACTACAGTGTAGCAATGCCAGTTACTCCACATTGATTTAGTACAAGTTATACAAGTACAGAACTTAATGAATGTGTAGAAGTGCCCAGTGGGTGTGACTACATGTGCCAGTATGGCAATGCTGTTACTGCCCCATGATATAGTACTTCTTTTTGGAAGTACTAAATCATGGGGCAGTAACAGCCCATACTGCATCATACATCTGGCGCACAGTTATTTTTAGCAGCTACCTTGCTGTAGCACTGCACTATAGCAGGGCAGTGCGTCACTATGGTGAGGTGACTGCTGATCATGTGTACATGTCCACAGACACTATGTCACCATAGTATGTTGCTATGGCTATGTAGGATCAAGTGTAGACATGCCCAGTGAGGAGGAAACTTAGTCTTAACCACTGGTCCTGGAAAGACTCTTAAAACTGAGTGAGCTCAATTCTGTTCAGCAGTATCATGAATAGGTGCCACAAGATTTCTCTAACCCTCAAACTTTGGAAATAACATTATTGGGGGCTGAGAATAATATGTTTCCTCATAACTTATGAGGAAAGGCTGAAATAACTGATTATTTACTGTGGAGAAGAGACAAGGGAGGAGGGATTTGAAAACGGTGTTCACATGCTTGGACAGCAATTATAGAAAGAATGGAGGTGATTTTTTGTAATGGTGGTGGGGCACAGGACAGCAATGACCTCATGCTTCATCAGGCAAAATTTAGGTTGGAAAGTAGGAAGAACTTTCTGACTATGAGGATGGTCAAACATTTGAACTGGCCACCCAGATAAGTCATGGAATCTCCATCCTTAGAAGTTTTCAAGAGCAGGTGAGACAGACACTTGGCTTAGTGGGGCAGGACTGAATCTTTCAGCCCTACTTGCCTCCAATCCCATTTTTGAAATATATTATTAATCTAATTTTCATATTTGCCTGGGAGCCAATGAATTGCCTCTAGATGACTTTGTGAGTTCCCTTCTAGCCCTACTTTCCTATAAACTAAGTGTCATTCTATTCCACCCTGCTCAAATTCCTGAAAATTCATTATTTCAAAAGGTGAGTAGGTTTGTCCCCTTCCTTGCTGATTTTTGTGAAGCTATCTTAAACCAAGTGTGTTGGAAAAAAAAATAATAGATGCATTAATGGATTTTCTGGACTTGAACGCAAGGTAGAATAAAATCTCATTTTGGCACCTAAATCAACTTAAGGCACTGAATAGGTAGAGTAGGTCTTCAGGGTTCAGTTGACTCTCTGTGACATCAGAGGTTTTTATTCCATAGTCCAAATTCTTAACAGAACAAATACAAACTCCATCATAGTAAAAAAATTCCTTACATTTCAGTCCATAAACACTTTCCTTATGCAGATTTAAATGTGCAGTACAAAAAAAAAATCACCATTTTGTACTAGCTTCTGAAAGGGAACTTCTTAATGTGATCATATGATGATCATTTGAACACCTAAAGCAATACCACAAATTGCATACTTCTTGGCTTGGGCTTTTTAATTTTTGCCTTCTGCTCAGCTGTTATATTGGTTAGCATATAGTGTCAAGAGTAGCAGTGGACTCAGCAGTGTATTGGGGGATACAGTCCCCATGTGGACTGGCAGTGTCCCTGTAAGATGTGGATCACAGGCTCCGGACAGTGTCTGTGCTGGAGGTTCTGGGGTCTCCAGTTCCTGTGGGGTGCACGGTCCATGCAGTTGGAATATGGGAAAGGGCAGCATCTGGCAGATCCTGGTCCAATGAAGAAGCACCTGGATTTTCCAGACCCAATCCCTCCTCTACACAAAAATGTGGATCATGCTCTCACTGGGATGAGGGAACAATGACCTGCCCCCTCTTGCCCACCCCATGCAACATGGTAAACTTCCAGCATCCAGGGTAGAAGGATCTGGGGAGGGGATTCCAGGAACAGGGGGAACCTGGTCAGGCTAGGCTGTATCTATGTGGGAGTAGCTCAATGGTCCTTGGTTCCAGTGGGGTCAGGATCCATACTATCTGAATATAAGAGTAGTGGGGTCTGGTGGATCTAGGTCCAATCAAGCAGGACCCAGATCCATCAGGCCTCTCGCTCCCTCTCATGAAAAAACAAACAAACAGTGGATCCTACCCTCACCTGGGTGGGATGGATCCAGGGACTGGTGCAGGGTCCTGAGTCTTCAGGGGTTGAAGGGGATGGGGGCAGGGACCTTGAGGACAAGTAGGGGAAGGGGTCAGCAGTTTGAAGGGGTGGCGGGGGGGTGGGCTCAGGGCCCGGGGAGTGGTGAGGGTCTGGGGTTTGCAGGGAAAGGGACAAGGTCTAGGTCACAGGGCTGGGTGTGGGATTTGCAGGGTCTGGGTCTCTGGCAGGGGAGAGTCAGGGACTGGTGCAATGTCAGGGGTCGGAGTCAGGTGTCAGGGGTTTCAAGGACTGACTAGAATAAGATCTTCAGGATTCAATTGAGTGGCAGGGGTGAGTCAGGGGGCTGGAAACCAGAACATGGTCTGGGGTGTGTGGTAGAGAGGTGGGGGTCAGGGGACTCAAGGAACAGTGCAGGGTCTGAGATCTGCAGGGGGAATGGTCAGGGAGATAGAGGTCCAGCAGAGGTGGGGGCTGCAGGGTCCAAGGCTGATGAGTATAAGTCAGAGGTCTGGGGTCTTTGGGATCAGCCCAAGGTTGTTGGTATATCTTAAAGGTGCTGGTAGGTGTCTTTCCCCCCCCACCTGCTCAGGGTATGACAGATGCACAGTATCTGGGATGTGCAGAGAGGCTGGGCTTTTTCATGCCCTCAGGTATCAGGGGAGGGGCTTGTTATGTCCCTTTAGCACTGTAATGCAGCCCAACTTTCAGAGTGTCCTCCTGTGGGGGGGAGGGGGGAGTAGTGGGATTGCAGAGGTTAGTTCAGTGTTTGAAGAGACTTAAGAAGCATTTATTCAAATGCTTGCACTTTGATTGATTAGCACTTGAGCCTTGTCTAGCACAATGCAGATGTCTCCTTTGTTGGCCATTTTTAGAGTCGATGAAATGTTTTGAATGCTTGTAGATGGCACATTTCATCTGGGGGAACTGTGATTCCACCAGCTGAAAAATAACGATTGTAGCTATTCAAAATGTGAGTCTTCTGCAGAGAAGAATGAAAAAGAGACTGGTAGAGTGAAGGAAGTTCTGCCTGATGCTTTGAAATCGAGCTGGATAGAGGATTTCTTTTCTAACAAAATATGCTTGTTATCAAAGCATATACATTTTAACAAAAAATATTATCATCAAAGTCGAAATGATTTCTGGAGAGAAAGGGTTTTTTCCTTGAAAATGTTTTTGGGGAAGACACAGAGGGAGACCAACCACAGAGTTAGCTTGTGTTTGGTCACTCGTCTATGGCTGTGAGACACTTAGATTGACTATAGAGTCAAATATTAGAGAGTGATACACACACACAGTTTCGATTTTGTCCCTATGTAGAATGAAAACACAATTTCAAAACATTGAAAGCTACCAGGAAATAGAACAGCTATTGCTTGCTCAAAAATCCTTAAATGATTTTCCTTACAAAAATTAGAGTAATGAAATCATCAACATCTTAATTAGGAAAATATAGTCAAATCTAACCTAGTGATGCAGTGGGGATGTTCAAAGGCAAGGAGCATGTTAATATGCAAGGGACATTATTCATTAAATTCATAATATAAATATAATATTTATTTAGATCCTTTATATACTATAATAATTCATTCTATGGATGTATTACGTTTAAAATGCTGGATATTTGATTAAATTGTTGACCTAATATGGTAGCTTAGCAAGAATTCTTTACCCACAAAAAGATGATATTCTTATTATGGACATAGTTATTCTTATTATCTTTGGGTAGATAACCTTAGTTTGTAATCATTACTGTATATTATTTATTTTCTTATTATTGTTATTAACTTTGGAGAGAGAACTTTATTACCATTTACTTCCCTTTTATTATACCTTTATATTTTTATTACTCTGTTACTCTCTATTATTATTGCCATCATGAGAACACTCTGCATTGCAAATGCCTTCATTATCAGTGGAAATTGCAAGGAAACCCAGGATCTTTTGGTCAACATTTCTAGAGAATCATAAGCTACTGCTGCTCCCCCAGAAAAAAAATAGTAACAAAAAACCAAAAAAATCTTCTTTGAACATGAAATTTAAACTTGTAAGAACAATCACTGGAAGCACTGGATACTTGTTCCTTTAACATGGCAGGAGAAATTAACTCATGACATGGGACTCTGTTCAGGCATCAGAATTCTTGATTACATGATTGTTATTAGATTTGCTTTTGTGTAGTAGGCTGCTCTTCCACTACTACCAAGCAAGGAGCCATGTCAAAGTTCATTTCAAAATGTTATTATCGTCCATACCCTGAGAAGTAATCTCCCCCCCCCCCATATCCTCTTTTAAGTTTTAGTTGATGTATTAAACATTGCCTGTTAAGCCTGTGAAAACAGGGAAATACACAATTGGATCTGACTGATTTGGAGGACAGTGATTCGATTTGGAGATTCAGATCAATGTCCCGAATCGATTTGGCTGAACTGGCTTTGGAAGATTCAGTGCTGATTTGGAGAGATTCAGAGATTTGGCCATGGGGAATCACTGAAATATCTACAACTTCATCAGTTTTTGGCTGATTCAGATTACATTGCAGGGATGGTAGCTCATTCTGAGAGCATAAAGCCTGTCAAGCTTCAAGGCTTCTGGGAAACTGAACCTCAAAGTCTTGAAAGCTAAACTGATGTCGTGTGTGTGTGTTAAGGCATATTTAGATGAAAACAGCAGGGATGGTAGCCCCTTCTGAGAGCACAAGACCTGTCAGGTTTCAAGGAGATAGGTGCAAGGGTTTCTGGGAAACTGTACCTCAAGCTGCTGACAAGCAAAACTCATGACATGGGTGACACTGCGTGTGTGTTAAGAGTGCACTCCCTGGCACTGGGGCCTCTACACCACATGGCAGAGTTACCCAATGAGAACTCCTCCTCCCTACAGTCTTAGTCCAGTCCACCTCTTTAAATAATGACAGTAAACAGTGCATTGCAGCACAGTTGCACTAACATTTCAGGTAGCCAAACTGTCACAGGCTAGAGCCTTTCTTTCCTTTCCTGCAGGAGCTTCTTCTCCAGCAGTTGCCACAGAAGTCTCCCTGCCAGCCCCAGCCCTGGGGCTTAGATGTACCCAGGGCCCTGCGTCCTTAAAGTCTGCTGAAGTTGCTAGGGGTGTTGGTCTAAGGGCATGACACTGGCAGACAAGGTCCTTTGGGTCAATCTGGTATCTTTTAGTAGACCAATTGAATAGTTAGAAAAATATATCTTAGCAAGCATTCAGTTGAAAAGCCCTTCGTCAGGCAAAGGAAGCACCTGTAGTTGTTGTGTGTGGGCTGTTACTGGATGGAAGGAATAGTAAAGAAGCCAGAGGCTGGCATGCAATGCAGGTAAGAAAGCCATTCGGTGAAAATGGAAATGGAGGCATCAGGGGGTGAGAGACAGGCTGGGGTGGGGGGGAGGGGGAGGAGGATGTAGCAGACAAAAGTGGAGTGGTACCTAGGGAGTAAGATATCCAGCAGGTTGTAGTGTGTCAGAAGTCCACTGTTTGTATTGAATCCATGAGTTTCTGTACCTAGGAGGTTGATGAAGTAAAGTTCATAGGCCCGGCTGTAAAAAAAGTGGTTTGTAAATTTAAACAAGCACCAAACCTTGCTAACCTAACCTCATCACCAGTAGACAACTTCCAACAGATCAAACCATAAAACCTGACAACAATCTCCAGTACCCCCACAAACTGCACATCAAAATCTATCAAAGACAAAAATACCCAACTACCCGTGGGGGCACATTTTTCACAAAACAAACAAACAAACAAAAAAACCTACTCTGTCTCCAGTCTCTCAGGTCTGATACTCAAAAGGAATTTACAGACCACCATTTCCTGGGGCTGCTGCACTGTCAGCATTCCCACCAGGACGACTCAACCCTGGCAGAGTGAAGTTTTAGTGGTCATGCCCAGGACTTGGGGTATCCTCCTTCCCCATAGCTCCAGCCCATACCTCCAAGTTCATCCTGACACAGAAGTTCAGCAGGGACACATTATTCTCCTTCTGGCTGGTGATGCAGTGAGTGCCCCCTCAAGCTCTGAGAGTGGAGCATTAACTGGTTTAAAAAAATAAAACAGAAATAGGTGCAAATAGAGTGAGGAGGGTGGCACTCACTCCATCTGCAGGTGGAGCTTGGGGAACCCCAGCAGTGGGAGGTTCACCTTCAGGAACACCAGCTGGTCCACCAAACCAGGAACCAACCAGGTCACAAAATTCCCAGCAATGCTGAACACCCACTTGCTCGGAACACTTCTTGATGGATCGGACAGGTGTTCCCAGGCAACAGTGGCCAGATCCTGCCAGATTTGGCTGTAGTTTGCCCAGTAGCCCAAGGGGTCACAGTCCAACAGCTCCCCATGCTCAGCGAGATAGGTAGCCAACAAAGCATCAATGCTACCTGCCCAAGGGTGAGGTCTGGTGCATCTGGACCCCAACATCTAAGCCATGCCCTTGGCCCACATTGGCAGAAGCTGGTGTGGAGAAGGCTGGTGCTGGTGGTGGGAGTGCTGGCATGGGAAAGTGGATCCACCTCTTCCTTATCCCCTCACCTCTGCCCTTCTGCCTCCCTAACTCTGTTGACAAGCACCTTCATCCAGTGATGGGGTGTTTTGGTGCTTCCAGTAAACATGCTCCCCTTCACCCTCGGGTCACACATGCCCAACAGCATGTAGACCATACTGGACCACAAGGGATCCAGCCATTTCCTGAGCCCTCCTTTAGCTGTCTCACTGGTGCCAGAATGTCTGGTGACAGTGGCTTGCCCCAGCCAGGAGCATTGATCCCCTCATTTGGTTCTCAAGTTCCCTCACTATGGGGATCACCTGTATAAGGAGGGCACTGGCAGTGCTAAAGATCTTGCTGGCCTCCAGGAAGGGCTTGAGGACCACCGAGATCTGGGAAATGGTATCCCACTCAACTCTGTTAAGGGGACCGCTGATCTCAACCTCCCTGAGCAAGGCCATCTCATGGATGGCCTTCTACTGCTCCATCAGCTTTTCCAGCATCACGTATATGGAGTTCCACTGAGTCTCCACATTCTGTATGATTTTGTGCTGCAGGGTGATCAGCTCTGCCTGTTTCTCACACAGCATCTTGCCCCCCACCTTGATGCTGCAGTAGAAGTAGCCCACCACCTTCCTTCATTTTGAAATCAGCTGGGTGGTAGTGATGGCACCACCAATGCATCTCATCCCTCCAAGGCATCCCTGACTATGAGGTGCAGCTTATGTGCCACACAGTGGATGCCAACTTTGTTGGGATCATGGAAGACTTTGACCATATTCTCCCCATTGTCGGTGACCACGAACCTGTAGATGAGCCTGCACTGCCGAATGAGCCAACCCTGCACCATGCAGTTCATGACCACCCTTGGAAAGGCAAGTGACAGGTTTTCTGGCAGGGGACAGAGAGGGGCTAGAGGGGGCAGGGGGAGAGCTAGAGCTGCAAGTCCCCACCCCCCAACATAGATGCATCTTCTTTCCTGGCAACCATGAGTCTTCTGCTGCCAGTGGAAGCAAGGAGGTGGGAGCAGTACCTGTCCCTGCATCTGCCGTGTGGGACTCATTCATCAACTTGGCTTGAAGGAGAGCCCACTGATGGACTGAGTGATAGCACCAGTGCCCTGTGAGGGAGGGGTAGGCATGGTCTCCACCCTGGATGCTCCAGATATTGGAGGTGAAATTCAAGGCTACCTGCAGCCCTGCCTTCCACAGCTCCTCCCTCAAGTACTCCCTTCATGCCTCATGGAGGGCACCACCGTCCTGCTAAAGGCGGTGTGTGTGGGGACTTGCTAGGATGGGGCCACAAGTGCCATGAGCTGCCTGAACCCTGGCTGCTCAACTAAGGAGAAGGGATGGCCATCCAGACCAAACATCTCACCAATGCTATGAGTGATTTCACTTGCCCTTGCAATGCTCCTCCCTTTGCTTTGGGGAGGCGGGGGCTTTTGACTGAGCAGGAAACTTCCCTTTGGGCACACTCCCACTAGTGCTAGGATGAGGAGGAAGAAGAGCAAGAGGGTGGTGCCTCCTGAGATGCAGCATCACCATGGTGGTGAAGTGTTTTACCTCTTTGCCCCAGCTGATCTGCCTTCAGCAGTGCTGGCAGATAGCATACTTGAGATCATCTGCCACCTAAAAGTGATCCCACACTACACTACTCCCCTGATTCTGGGTTGAGTGGGAGGATGTTGCCTTACTCCCCTTCTCAGCAGGCAGAGGCACAACAAGAGGAGAAGCTGACTCAGCTTAGCCACTTGCCTCCACAACCTCCTCTGAGGTGCCTTCCTGACAAGGAGACCTGGGTCTAGGGGAACTTTAAGGGGTGTGAAGCACAAACTTAGATTCTCCCTTGGGCCCCAGAATTTCTTTAGCTATGGTGCTCAGGTCCCCTGGTTCCAGATCCAGCTCCTCCTCTGGCAGTGGGAGGCTCACACTGGGAGAAGAAATTTGGGTGCAGGAGACTGTTATTCTGCTGCTGGTGCCTATTTCTGGAGTTAGGGAGGAGGTTCAGGTGCAGGGACAGGTACTGCTCCCACCTCCTTGCTTCCACTGGCAGCGGAAGAATCATGGCTGCCAGGAAAGAGGATGCATCTATGTTGGGGGAGGGGGGATGACTCACAGCTCTAGCTCTCCCCATACCTCCACTATCCCCTCTCCCTCCCCTGCCAGAAAACCTTTCATCTGCCTTTCTATCATGCTTCATATTAATCTTTCCTGTGCTGGAAAATGTATCTGTGTGTGTGTAACTAACTAATAATATATGTCGTCTTCTTCTCTGATGTATGATTGTGTCTGACTTCTTCTTCTGCGCTGTTTATCGCTTTGTGTGTACCTAAAATAATTCTTCTCCTTCTTCTTCTTCTATGACTTTCTGACTTCTGTGTTGTCTGTAGTCTGATTGTAAACATAATTAGTAATAATAACTACATATAATCTGATCTCTTCTTCTGTGACTCTCTGACTTATGATTTGTTAATCTGAATCCCTGACTTGTTCTGTGTTGTGTTTACTGTAGTGTGTGTAACTAAAATAGTCTCTTCTTCTTCTATGACTGTCTGACTTCTGTGTTCTGTTAATCTGAATCTCTATTGGACTTCTTCTGTGTTGTTCGTAGTCTGTATGTAACTATAACTAATAATATTAATAAGTATATATAATCTCTTCTTCTTCTATAAATGTCTGGCTTCTGTGTTGTAATATATCCAATCCTTTCCAAGAAGAAAGTAGCAGGAGACTGACTAGGTAGGAAGGCAAGTCAGTCCAGTACCTTTCACATGCTGTTGCTCAGGCAAAAACATCTCACAAAAGTCACAGAAAGCCTGCAGACAGATGCTTATATGTTGTTTCTACATTCCTCCCCTCAGAGCACTGTGATTGGAAGGGGACTCAGGGGAAGATCATAGTCACTGGCCAGCTAGAGATGTCAGTTTTTTCCCCCTGCTCCCCCTCACTCTTTTCAGTTTTTCTTCCCCGAAAGACTGCCTTCTGAATCTCTGAAATCCTGAATCTTTTCCGAATCTTTTCTGAACTGATTTGGGGTTTGTTTTTTTTTTTGTTTTCTCCTGATTCAATTCAGATTCAGAATAAGAGATTCAGCCTCCAAATCAGGCCACATGTTCTCTAAATCGAATTGTAGACCGAAGCTTTGGACACCCCTATTGGCTGTCAATCCAACTGAATAGGAATTTGCAAGTGTTGCAAGTAGATCTTTTGAAACATTTACAAGACTCACTGAAAATCCTAAACCACATGTTATACAGATAATGTTATCTACAGCATTTTTTACCTTTGCTTCTAAACATCTTCCACTACGGATGTATCTGGTTTGGTTTCTCTTTTTCTCTCTTCATTCATTTTTTCCCCTCTGCTTTGGCAGCTTGTGTCTATAGAATAAAGCTGTCCCATGAGGATATATTTATTTTTCTTTGATGGGAGAAGCAGAGTTTCTTTTAATTCTGTTAAAATTCCCAGCCATGAGATCTGAAACAGCAAGGCAGTGCATCAGCAGTATCCCAAGTCTCCATCTTTCACAGGTCTTTTTTTCCTCTGTCTTGCCTCCCCCTCCCCCCCCCCCCCCACACCATCTTCAGGTATTTCAAAATCATTTGCTAATAGTTCTTAGATACATCCACCTAGAGCACAGACCTCTTCTCTTCCTGGATTCCATATGGTTCTTTCCAACCACCTATGCTATATCTTTAGTTCCTGATTCACTGTGATTTCTGTGCAAATCCTTGTATATCCTCTTCTTTTTAGAGACCTCCCCAACATCAGATCTATAGCACTCTGGTTTTCTTATATCCCACATATTTTCCCAGTGTTTCTCTTAAGTAACAGTTTCCAATTAGTAAATTCCTTTGCCCTGGGTTTACAATGAGGAGCAAGCAACTTGAGACCTATAGCCTCCCTTAAACAGTGACCAAACCATTACACTAAAAAATACTTCAGCACATTCCCTGTTCATATTTACTTGAATAAAAAAGTATTGGCAAACCTATTACAATGTGCAACACTTCATCATATTCTATGTATATTCACTAGAATAAACAGTTCAATTAATTTTTTGCTGTGGTTGCACTCTTTTATGTTTGAGTTTTAAGGAAGGAATCTTCATGGAAACTAATTCTCTCATTTGTAGTTAAAAATAACTGTTTTATATAAATATTGAGATAGTAAAGCAATATATTATTCTAAGAGTTCTGCCACTCAGTTAAAAGAGTAGCACTGATATCATGCAACTTATAAATTAGAAATGATCTGGCATACAACAGTATCTATTGAAACTAAAAGTTAATGACCCCTGCCATGTAAAAAAGGTTACCTGGAAGAATTCATGTTCCTCTTACCACAACTAAGCAAATTCAACTAAAATCATAATTATGAGATCCACTCAGCTTGGTCCTCAAGGGCAGAACAGGGTGACATTGAGATGACTAGAAGTTAAATGCTTTCAGGAATTTAAACAGAATTATTTATGGATTCATGAAGTTTAAGGACAGAAGATACCATTATTATATCAACTAGTCTGACCTTTTATATACCATAGGCCATTATATTTCAAATAATTACTAGAATAAACCAAATAGCATGTGTTTGGCAAAAACACAACTACCAGTCAGTCTGTCTTTATTTAAAAAGATCAAGAAATCTTCCCACTTTCCCTGGTCATTAATTCTGATGGTTAATGCCTCACTTCAATAATCTGTAATTTTTTTTTCATTTGAATTGCCCTGGCTTCTTCTGCTTTTGGTTCTTCTCTAATAGATTATTGTAGGACTCTGTCAGCATTATTAGAGGTTAAGTATTACTGATCACGTCAACCTCCCTCAGTTTGGATTGTCTGTGTACATGCTGGCAGGATACCATCAGCAATACCTCAGTTTGAGGATTATCTCTACCACAGCTCATTGATGGATCTTGAAGTGACTTAAGAGTCTAATCCTTAAGCCACAAACCTATCTTCAGAAGTTGCAGTTCTTTCCACAGGGGAGAGAAGGATATAGGCTATGATTTCATTCCTTTTCCTTTCTCCATTTTCTCTTTGAGGGCAAGATGCTTTACCTTGAAACAGGCTACTGCTTGGTTGAGGTTGTGGTGCAACTGGAGTCAGTTGACAACCAGCTGCTCCATACACTATAATAGTTCAATAAAGATATAGAACTGTTTCAACCTAAGTCAGTAAATTCAAAATACTCTTCAGGGTGAGAGTAAGGAGGCTGGTCTTGTAGTTACATCTTTGATCCGAGTCTTAGGAAATGCAGGATCACATCAGTTCAACGGCGGAATTTGGAAGAATCACCTAATTTCTTAGTACATCCATTTGCAATCTTACTTTTGTATGAAGTATTCTCTTTCTCATTTTTGTCTGGTTTGTTTTGAACATAAACTTTTTTAAAGCATGGAATGAACATTACTTAATGAATATTCAGGGTACATTTTATAGAGCCCTCATCTCAAAGAATGTGGGTCCTACTGTAATACAAGTAATAATAGTAATATTTTGCTCACATGCAACAACAACAGGAGATGGAAAAATAGTAGAAGCAGAAAGAGCATGTCACAGGCCAAAAATAATCCAGTCACTCACCCATCACAGAAACATGTGCCTGAATTGCAACAGACTCTGTTAATCCTGGATCAAACTCATCATCCATCTTTGAACCCACAGATAAGGCAATCATAGAAAACATTATCCTGGACTGTGAGGGATGTCTGATGATGATTTCATTCATATTAAGGATATCTATTCCAGTCCTTATATATGACCCTCATAAAATAATGTCACAGGAGCACATAAACACTGATGAATATTTATTTACAACTTCCTTCTAAGGTAAACAATAGAATCACTTCTAATATATAGCTCAGTTGAATGAAACACAGATTTTATGGAATGTGCCTAAGGTTATAAAAACAAGACTGTTCTAAGCCAGGGATCAGACCCTAAATTCTTCTATCAGTGCCTTAAGCACAAGAATAGAATTGAACTGTCAGCATTTATTTTTACTGCATTTATGCCTAAAAGACTCAGCCATGCACCAGGCCCCTCCATGTCTTGGTAATATTTAGCTGTATAAGGACAGAATAAACTTTGCCCTTACCCTAAAAATGCATAAGATCATCCTTCCTCTCATGAGTATAAGTATCTAGCTGTTATGGTGACAGGCACTGTTACATACCTCACATAAATATGAACTATACCTTTTGCTAGAACACATTGCAAAGATCTTTTTACCTCAAAGCAGATATACTAAAATCATTTGCTAGTCCTATGAAATGTTGATCTGTACACAAAATGAAAATAATTATTTGTAATAATTTTAAATATTTCAGTAAAATTAACAAATTCAAAAATATTCATAAAAGATGCAGTCAACTCTGTAAGCTGTATGCATAATGAAAAATAACGTGTACTAATCACTTAATATGCTAAAATATTTGTTTATTAATTCAAATAAATTATTCAAGGAGCTAATTTCATCAACTCTAGTAAAGGTATTGCATTATCTACTTCTACTTTAGAAGCAAAACTCAATGAAGTCAACTAAAAAGACTTATTTTCTATCAGTTGACTTTAGCATTAGGTTCTAAATACATTGGCTTCTTTTTTTTTTTTTTTTTGGTTGAGAGAGAGGATAGATGATGTACCATTTTGCTCCTTGCTTGCTCAGTTAGAAAAGATCTGGCCTGCATTCAAAATTCATTTTTCAGTGCTTATTGGAACAAATTGTGCTACTTTTGGTTGGACTGTAAACAGTATTAGTCAGTGTGGGAATACAACCTTGATTCACTTTAATAGGACCAATACATTAGCAGTCATCTGTGAAATACTGACAGTTGTATATTAGTATTAAAATTTTCAACCGCAGTAAGTTGCATCCACTAGATGGAAACATAATCATATTCTTGGGCAGGCAGGAAGGGTGGGGGGAGGGCAGCGTGTGAGGAGGACTGCAGGGAAGAGATTCATTTAATTCAGATAAAGTTACATCAACCTTCACATTCAAGGGTAGAAACAGTCGATTCAAAATACTTTACTGCTATAGTACTATCTTAAAACTAATATTAGGATTCTGTATATCCTTTTGTTACAAATAATGCTGCTTTTAATAATGTATGACTATTTTCTCTCCAACCTGATAGTGGATAAAAAACATAAAAATTGCTTGATGTATGGGTGTAAAAGGAGCCTAGGGATCCTGTTAGTTTCAAGGAGAAACTGCCCAGGGGTGTCCCCAGATGGGGGAAGATTCTGCATGAGAGATGGAAGTAGAATTGGCTACCCAAGTGTTATAGGCTGAGTGCCTAATGTAAAGCAAATAACTCTGTAGTAGTACAGCAGATCAAGGCCTTTGTGGGCCTTGCTTAATGGTGTAGAAACAAGATACTGCTACAGCAGGGGCCAACATCAGTAAGCTACCCTGTAGACCAGTCAGCAAGCTAAATTCAAAAGCACCTGTGGCCAGCTCAGAGAAGTCACCTGACTGAAAGAGGGCAGGACTTGGGAGACAAGGCAGTCATTCTGGCCATGGAGGCTGAAGGGAAAGAACTCTGTTAGAAGATGGCTGTTGCTGGTTGACTTACTGAGATCCTGCCAAGTTTGAGAACAATGAGTAAGGAGTTGAAAATGGAGACAAAGAATGGGGAAATTTTGGTAGACAGCCAGGGATCTAAAAAGTTGCATTATAGACAGACTGTGTATGTTATGTTTGAGTTTGAACCAGTGGATTTGGTTTGGGAAATTCCAGTGGTGCCTGAAGGGAATGTGATTTGACTTTAGCCCCACTTGGGGCTGGGTTTAAGGTGCTCAAGCAGAGTGGAAACCAGGGAGGGGGGCTCAGTGCTTGAACAGGATAGAGACCAGTGCCCAAGTACGGTAGAGACTGGAGCCTATTAGGGGTGAGACCAGAATCCCAAGAGGGACAGAGATTGAAAAAAGACAGAGACCTGAGGCCAAAGAGAGCCAGAGCACAAGCCTAGTGGGCTGAGGCAAGAGGTTTCAGATAAAGGAAAAGGGTGGAGGCTGAGACCAATAAGGGAACAGTGGCTTGAAGAGGGTTAATATTGACTTGGGGCACATTACCCTCACCTGAATGATAACAGGTAACACCTGTGAGGCATGGGCATGGCTGTAGCAGATATCAGAGGCTATGAATATTCTATAAAGCAATAGGTGTACTGAGAAGTGGGGCGAGGGGGGGAGGAAGGAGGGAGGAAATGTATGGACCAGGAAGGGTCACAAACCATGAGAGAAAGATTAAGAGCAGTGCGCTGGTAAGATGATAGACCTAGTCTTGGTCTCCAACTCCTGGGCAGCCTCCCTTTTTCCAAGCTTACTAAAGAATATCAAGATGTGGCAGGCAAGAGCAAAAGGGTGAGCAGCTTTAGAGGCAGAAAAGGGCAGGAGCCATTGGGCTGCCAAGGTCAGACTTCCAGGTCACTCCTGGGACTTGGTCCTGGTACAGGGATGTTTTCTATTAAAGGTGGAGAAGAGTTGCACCATGTGTTTTAGAGAAAGAATATGAGGTAGTGTTTCAGGAGAAGGAATGACATAGAGATTTGTCATTTGTGCATTCTTCAGCATCTGAGGCCATTTGGTGACATTACGCTAGATTTCCCCACCACTTATACTGATATAAATTAGAAATAATTTAAGTAAATGTAGGTAGAGTGGTGTAAAGTAGAAAATAGTAGACCTATCACTTCTCACCATGAAGTAAAATATCTTCAGCAGCTTTATTAAAATTCATGTAAAATAATCCTATATACAAATACAGAGACTGCTATAAGTCTATTTGAACTTGATGAAAATCTGGACCCAGCTTGTCCTATTGGAAAGAATTTGTTTTAAACTATGGCCAAGCTCCCTTTAAACTGGGGCCATTTCAGGCTGATTTTTGTCTGCTCTGACATCAGAACCAAAGCTTTCCAGTTGAAAAGTAGTTATAGTGTCCAAATGAGCAACAGTCACACGTACTACTTTGGACTTCAGTGGAAAAAATATCTGTTGTCCCCAGAATTAACCATACATCATTTAATCACTAGCAAATAACTAAGAAGGGATCTTTTAAATGAAACAACTTTTTAATTAATCATTAATAATAACAAGGTGCATCTACATGAGCACTTAATTTGAAGCAATAAACTCCAGAGCAGTTTGAGCTGGAATAAACTACTTCTGGGTGCAGTGTCTACATGTGCACCCAGGACAACATAAAATCATAGAAAATTAGGGTTGAAAGGGACCTCAGGAGGTCATCTAGTCCAACCCCTTGCTCAAAGCAGGACCATCCCCAACTAGATCATCCCAGCCAAAGCTTTGTCTAGCTGGGTCTTGAAAACCTCGAAGGATGAAGATTCCACAACATCTCTGAGTAACCTGTTCCAATGTTTTACTAGCCTCCTAGTGAGAAAATTCTTCCTAATATCTAACCTAAACTTCTTTTGCTGCAACTTGAGATCATTGCTCTGTTGTCCTGTGGGGCCAGGCCAACTCACAGGATCTCAAAATTGCGCTGTTAGATGGGACAGTGTGACACAATTGCACATACACACAAACACAAATCAATTAGGCACATACACAGACACTAGGCACATACACCACTATCAACTTAGGCACACACACACATCCAAAATTACCAGCCTAGACACATGCACACCTATCACCAATTCAAGTTATACACTATACACACCAAAAAATTAGACAAAGTCAGTTAACAACACCTACACACCAAAAACATATACACAGATCACTAATTCATATATCATGCATGCATATATATATTCACCAGTTCACACACATACCACCCACCTACACATACACACAGGTGAGTTCCTAACTTGGATGGCACAGTGTACATGTGTGTGCTTGGGGTACTTGGGGGAAGGTTAAGGGGAGAGGGTGAAAGTGTAGGGAGTGAAAGTTGCTGGGACTGGGATTCAAACTGGTAGACTAGAGAGAAGCTGGGCTGAGGAAATGAGGCACTCGTGCTAGGGTGGAAGCAAGGGAAAAAGTCTGGTGGCAAGGAGGAGACAGCCAGGAAAGAGAGAGGTAGAAAACTGGAAGATTGAGTCTGGTAAATGAGGCAGAAACCTGGGAGACTGGGGCTGGCAACTGAGAGGCAGAAAGTGGGGAAATCAGCAGGGGCTGGAAACTGAGAGGCAGATAACTGAGAGATTGGGGTGGGGCTGGAAACAGAGAAGCAGAAAGCTGGGAGATTGGGGCTGGAAACTGAAACAGAAAGTCGGGAGATAACCGGGAAACCAAGAAGGAGGGTTGGGAGGTCAATAAGACAAAAACCCAACTCGGGCTTTCAAAATAACAGGTTTATTAAACAGACAGCACACTACACAGCCCCACAAAGTTATTGGTTCCTACACACATACACACACACAAGCACTCCTATACACACCCACACAATTGTAGCAGGAGAGAAAAAGGCTTGGTGGAGGGATTGAAATCAAGGTGTGTAGGGACAGATCCATCCAGGGCCTTTGCTTGGGGAAGGAAGGTGGGTAATAGCTACCTATCCTGGGCTGTGAGTTTATCCTTGATGGCCAGTCAGGGTCTTCTACAACAAGGTACTGTCCAGAGGGGGGTTGCAGGCAGGGCCTCTGGGTGGACAGGTGGTGTGGCATGGTGCTGGTCCAGATAGAGAAGACGTCCCACTGGGTCTATCTTCAATTCCCCCTTTTATAGGGGCAGACCTTCTATGACCTTTAAAAGCTGCGGTTTGACGTAGCTACTGGCACTCGGGAACCAGCAGCGGGGAGGAGAGGATCCAGGCACACGTGTGTCCCGCACACACGTGTGCCCCCTTACTAACTTACTGACCCGAGGCGGAGGCGGAAGCAGCAGCAGCAGAGGAATTAGCAGTGGGGGCAGCAACAGCTGATCCCCTGAAGGTAAGTGGGGCAGAGGGACCTGGCCCAGCTGATCCGGATCCGGAGGCAAAGCCCCCCGGGTCCCTTATAGCTCAGCCAGTAGGGAGCCACGCAGCATGAACAAAGCGTGCAAACAGGCGCACTCTGTAAGAGTGCACCGGGGTTTGTGCAGGCGTTCGCACCAGCAGGTGGGCAGGAAAGGCCAGGAGGGAGACTCCTGCAAGGGTAGGGTATAGACACTACACAGAACTAACAAACAGCAGCTTATACAATGGTGTCGATGCAGAGTGCTGTTAGGGCCTCTGCCCAGGGGGCCATGCCTACTCGGGGCTGGTCTGAGGCCTCCACCCAGACTGAGCCCATGGGAGGGATGGTGTCCCCCTGACTCCTGGCCTGCAGGGGATCCCCAGCAGGGCCAGGGGGGCAGAGATTGGGAGCCCCCAAACCTGTCCTGCAGGTGTCCATCTTAGGGCCCTGGAGGCACAGGTGAGGGAGCTCTGGGAGGAGGTTAGCAGGCTGAGGGGTATCAGGGAGGTGGAGGATGAAATTGACAGTTATTTCCTTTCCCTGCAGGACCAGGCACCCAAGGAAGAAGCACCCTGGGAGGTGCCCTCCATGGCAGAGTGGCAGAAGGTCACATCCAGGATCAGGGCTGCTCACAGCATACCAGTTCCAGTTTCTCCAGTCCAACTGGAGAACAGGTATGAGGCCCTGGTGATGCTGCAGGAGATGGAAGGAGAGGAGGAAACCTGTGGGCAGGAAGCAACGCCACACTCTCCACACTCCAAACAGGTCAAGGGAACCAAGCAGACCCAGAGGAGGAGGCATCGAGTGATCATCATAGGTGACTCCATCCTGAGAGGTACGGAAGGACCCATTTGTCACCAGGACCCCTCAACATGAGAGGTCTTCTGCCTGCCCAGAGCAAAGATTCGGGACATGACGGGAATGATCCAGGCCATGATTCAGCCCACCGATTACTACCCCATGGTCGTAGTCCATGTGGGTACTAATGATGCGGCCAGGAGAAGCCCCGATCACCTGATGACGGATTGCCATGCTCTGGGCGGCGTGCTGAGGGAAAGAGGTGCACAGGTGGTATTCTCTTCTGTCCTACCAGTGAGTGCACATGGAAGACGACACAAGAACTGCATTAGAGAGACCAACTGGCAGCTTCGGCAATGGTGTCTCGAGGCAGGCTTCGACTTTCTTGACAATGACCCGCACATCACAATGAAAGACATGCTCAGTTGGGATGGGCTTCACCTGTCCACCAAAGGTAAGCGTGTGTTCTCTTCTAGGTTGGCGGATTTCCTCCAGCAGGCTTGAAATGAGGCTCTTTGGGGGGAGGGGAAGACAAGGGTGGGGGAAGCCGTGGGCCACCAAACCATGTGGCACCCACAAGGACATTCCAGCCTGAAGAAGGAGAACACTGGGAACCTGCAATCCATGGGGCAGCCAGCAGTACACCACAGTTAAGCAATAAGCAGGTAAGGAATAAGGGGCCCTTTGGGCATCAGAGCCAGGGGGCATCAAAGGCGCCAATCACAGGGCTCAAGTGCCTATACACTAATGCTAGGAGCATGGGAAGCAAGCAGGATGAACTAGCACTCTTGCTTGCAGAAAACACCTACAACTTAGTAGGGCTAACAGAAACCTGGTGGGATTCTTCCCACGACTGTGTGGTACACATTGAGGGTTATAAGCTGTACAGAAAGGATAGAGTGGAAAAGAGAGGGGGAGGGGTGCTGCTCTATATCAATGAGCGATATACATCGACCCTTATCAAAACGGAATCGGAGGAGGAGAAAGTAGAAGGATTGTGGGTTAGGTTACATGGAGGTCAAGGAGAAAGGGATTTGGTGGTAGGGGTCTGCTACAGACCCCCGCACCAAGGGGAAGAACTAGATTTGGGGCTCCTGAGGCAGCTCTCAGAGACCATAAAAACTAGGGAGGCGGTAGTCATGGAGGACCTAAACTACCCAGACATCTGCTGGGAGACGCAGAGAGTAAAGTCCTACCATTCACACAGGTTCCTATCCTGCGTACAGGACCTCCATCTGATGCAGAAGGTACATGGTCCCACTAGGGGGAATGCCTTATTGGACCTGGTATTGGCAACGGGGGAAGACATGGTAGGAGACCTACAGATCAGTGGTCACGTGGGGGACAGTGATCACCAAATAATAGAATTCACCATAAGACATTGAGTGGGTCAGGTAACTAGTAGGGTGAAAGTGCTAGACTTTAGGAAAGCTGATTTCAATGAACTCAGGTGATTAGTCAAGGACACACTGCAGAGTAGGAGTTTTGAAGAGATGGGAGCCCAGGAAGGGTGGCTGTGCTTTAAGGAAATGATCCTTTGGGCACAGAGGGAGATGATCCCGATGTGGGGAAGAAGGGGGAAAGGGGCCAAGAGGCTTCCTTGGCTGACCAGAACAATCCAGAGCAGTCTATGGGCTAAAAGTGGGGCATATAAAAAGTGGAAATGGGGAGAGATTACTAAAGAGGAATATACCTCCTCTGCTCGCACTTGTAGGGAGGCAGTTAGACAGGCCAAAGCTACCATGGAGCTGAGGATGGCATCCCAAGTTAAGGATAACAAAAAAATGTTCTTTAGATATCTAGGCAGTAAAAGGAAGGCCCAGGGTGGAATAGGACCTCTACTAAATGGGCATAAGCCATTGGTGACGGACAGGGGGGACAAGGCTGAACTCAATGAGTTCTTTGCCTCAGTGTTCCTAAGCGAGGGGCAAGACAAGGCTCTCACTGGGATTGTAGAGAGGCAGCAGCAGGGAGCCAGACTACCAAGCGTAGACCCTGAGATGGTGCAGAGGCACTTGGAGGAACTGGATGCGTTTAAGTCGGCAGGCCCGGATGAGCTCCATTCGAGGGTACTGAAAGCCACTGGCTGACCTCATTGCACAGCCACTGGCAGGAATTGTTGAACACTCATGGCACACGGGCCAGGTCCCAGAGGACTGGAAAAGGGCCAGTGTGGTCCCCATTTTCAAGAAGGGGAGGAAGGAGGACCCAGACAACTATAGGCCAGTCAGTCTCACCTCCATCCTAGACAAAGTCTTTGAAAAAATTATCAAGGCTCACATTTGCAAGAGCCCAGCAGGAAAAATTATGCTGAGGGGAAACCAGCACGGGTTCGTACCAGGTAGATCATGCCTGACTAATCTAGTTTCTTTTTATGACCAGGTTACAAAACACCTGGACACAGGAGTAGGGGTTGACATCATTTACTTAGACTTCAGGAAGGCCTTCGATACGGTATCCCACACCATACTGGTGAACAAGTTAAGAGGCTGTGACTTGGATGACTACACGGTCCAGTGGGTGACAAATTGACTAGAGGGTCATACCCAAAGAGTCATAGTGGATGGGTCAGTATTGACCTGGAAGGGTGTGGGCATTGAGGTCCCACAGGGCTCGGTCCTTGGACCGATACTTTTCAATGTCTTCATCAGCGACTTGGACGAGGGAGTGAAGTGTACTCTGTCCAAGTTTGCGGATGACATGAAGCTATGGGGAGAAGTGGACACGCCGGAGAGCAGGGAACAACTACAAGCAGACCTGGACAGGTTGGACATATGGGCGGAAAACAACAGAATGCAATTCAACAAGGAGAAATGCAAAGTGCTGTACCTAGGGAGGAAAAATGTCCAGCATACCTACTGCCTAGGAAATGACCTGCTTGGAGGCACAGAAGCGGAAAGGGGTCCTAGATGGCTTCCCTATGGATCCTGACAATGAATTCCTTGAGTGAGTCGAAATCTGCTTTTCTGAAGTCCAGAGTCCTTGTTCTGCTACTCTCCATCCTTCCTTTCCTCAGGATCCTGAACAATATTGCCTAGTGGTTACTGCTGTCCAAGTTGCCATCCATTACAACATTCCCCACCAATACTTCCCTGTCCATGAGTAGCATCTCAAGAAGACCATGGTCCCTAGATGGCCACTCCAGCACTTGTTGCTTGTTTCGCAAGCTCCATGCATTTGTGTACAGGCACTTGAAGTAACTAGTTGATTGTCCTGATTTCTCAGAAAGAAGGAGAGAACCTCCCCTGTTGCTGTCCTGCTTGCTCTTGCTCCAGGTATCCCACCACTCCACTTATCACAGGGCTTTGATCTTCATCCTCTGGATGACAGCAGCAATTTGAGCCAGGGCAGAGAAGTTTATATGAGGGCCAACCCTGCCCTGCTGGCAGGGGACACAGGGGGTCAGTGTTGGGCTCCAGGGAAGCAGAGGGGTAGCTGGGGCATGAGGGTGATGAACATACAGAGGTATATGGCTATCGGAGTCTGACCTCCTGCTGGCTGGGCTGACTGGTGCAATTTATGCCAATTTATGCCAGTGGTCAGCATCTATACATGTGTTTAATCATAGTTAATTACCCCACAATAAGATAATACTATCCCTGACAGTACTATCTTACACCAGCACTAATTAGTTTATTAATTATGCCCTAATAGCATTGCATTTGTAGACTGTGATGCTGCACTCTGAAGCTAATTAGTCACCTTGCAGTTAAGTGTATGTGTAGATGTAGCATAGTTTAACTCTTTATTACCTATTTTTCAATTACCTGATTTTTCTGAGTGGAACAAAAATAACTCACTATCATAGATAGTGAGGAGTTAATGTTTGCCTATTTTGGGGTTCTGATATTCCTAATAACCTTTTGTAACTAATACTTACAGCAACATTTTGATAACCTAGAGCTACCTTCTGAAATCAATGACATAGGCCAAAATTTAAACAATATGCATGTTCTTTGGATCACAAATACTATAGACAATACTCCAGTAATAAATGCATTTTTAAATATTCTTCATCTGACACATTCTACTTTAAAGCACTGTATATGAACCTATATAAAGCTAATAGTGAGCAGAACTGTGTGAAATTTCATCAGCCATTTCATTTTGATACTGATTTGACCAATTTCAAGGTCAAAACAGCAAAATCAGAATGAAACAAAGGCTGTCAAAATAGCCTTGAAACAAAATGAGGCTAGTCAAATAATTTTGAAAGTTGAAACATTTCAACCATAGGCTGGGGATGGGAAGTCAGTCCAGCTGGGCTGACTTCCCATCCCCAGCACAAGATCCAGCAGGGAATGGGGAGTCAGCCCACGTGACAGAACAGAACAGCTGTTTTGACTTGAAATGAAATTTGAAATGAAACGCTGTTCAGTCAAACCGTCGAAACTCAAGGCAAAATGGAATGTTGTCATTTTGCACAGCCTTAATAGTGAGGTCTTATTCTGAGGATTCATGTTTCCATCTCTAATTTATCAGAAGCCTGTATAAACTGAGGACAGATAACTCATTTCTAATACAGTGGAGTCACATCTTACGTGGGGGTTAGGTTTTGAAGTCAGCGCGTAAGGTGAAAATTGTGTAAGGTGAAAATCGGCGATTATACACGAGGTGGGGGGTGGGGCTTGAGTTTGCATGCGGCACTGTGCTTAGTGCTGTGCGGCCGGTGGCAGCAGTGCAGCGTGGGGTGGTGGTGGGGATGGCTGTGTGCCGCGTGGCCACCACCCTGCTGCTGCTGCCGCCGCCCAGCGGCCAGCCACACACCTCCAGGCACAGTTCCATGGCAACAGTGGGAGCTTTTGAAGGCAGTGGCCATCACTGCCATAATGGGCCTCCAGGTAAGCAGCAGCGCCGCATGCAAACCCAAGCCCCACCCCCCTCCCACCCCGTGTATAGTTGAATTCACGCAAGTTAAATGCACGTAAGATGTAACTCCACTGTACTTCCATTTTTGAAGCAAAGAACAAGCACTACCTAAAGGACTAATTAACATTAGCACCACACCAGAATCTAATACAGGCCAGAGAAGATGCTTAAAGGTAATAATAAAAATGCATTTAAATACATCAGGAAGTCAGCCAGAGAATTGGTGGAACCATTAGATGATCAAACTGTAGAAAGTGCACTCATAGATAAGCCCATAGTAGAGAAGCTAAATAAATTATTTGCATTTGTGTTATTTTAGAAGATATAAAGGAATTTTACATGTGAGATCAAACCTTTCTAGTATACAGGTCTGAAGAGTTATACCATATCAAAGTGGCAACACAGGTTTTGGAACAAATCAATAAATTAGATACTAATAAATCACCAGAACGAGATGGATTCATCAAACAGTTCTGAAGGAATTCAAAGGTGAAAATACAGAACTGCTGGCAAAAATATGATCATTACAAATGGCCTCTGTGCTAGAGGACCAGAGGATTGCCAACATAATGCTCATCTTCCAAAAGGGCTCCAGACATGATTCTGGGAACTACAGACCAATGAGTCTTGCTGCCATCACTGCCAAGTTGGTAGAATCTACAATAAATTATAAAATCAGCAGTAACATGGACAAATAACAACTGTTTGGGGAAAAGTCAACATAATTTTGTAAAGGGAAATCTTGCCTTACTGATCTGGAGTTCTTTGAGAGTGTTAGCAAGCTCATGGCAAGGGGTATCCAGTTGATATAATATATTTAGACTTTTAAAAAGACCTATTACCAAGGACTTTTAAAAATAAAATGTTGCCATGAGGCTGGGGGGAAGGTTGTTTTGTGGATGAGAGCTGGTTGTGGAATGAAAGCTAAATGGAAGGCTCACTTTTCAGAACAGAAGTAGATCAAAAGTATGGCCCTGCAGGGATCTGTACTGGGCCCAGGTTTTTTTTCCCCCCAACATTTTCATCCATGATATGGAAATGGGGTTACACAGTGAAATCTTCAAATTTTGCAGTTGATACCAAATTATTTTGAGTGTTCAAGTCCCACGCTGATGGAAAGGAGCTGAAGAAGAAGATCTTACCAAGCCCCTTGAGTGGGCAAAAGAATGGCAGGTGAACTTCAAATATCAAGTGCAAGACAATACACCTCAGAAAAATAACCTCATTTATATGTACACAATGTTGGGTTCTGAACTACCTGTTATAACTCAGGAAAAAGACCTTAGTGTCATTGTAGATAGTTCTTTAAAAATATTTGCTGAACATGTAGTGGCATCATGAAGAAAGCAACTGAAAACAAAATGGAGAACATCAGCATGATATTATACAAATCCATTGAGCACCCACATTGTGAATACTGTGCAGTTCTGGTCCCCACATCTCAAAAATGATGTAGTAGAATTAGAAAAGGTACAGAGAAGGACAATTAAAATAATCAGAGATAGTTGCCATACTAGGACACACAAAAAAAAACTAGGACTCATCAGTTTGGAAAGAAGGCTGAGGGGGGTTATGATACAGGTCTATAACATCATCAAGGTTGTGGAACAAGTGAATAGGGAATGGTTGTTCAACCAAGTCCCAGAATGCTAGGACTAGGGGACAAACACTGAAACCAATAGTTAAGTGAGAGGTTTAAAACTCACAAGAAAAAATACATTTTTATGCAATACATAGTTAAACTTACAGAAGTCATTGCCACAGGAGATGGCAGATAACCACCATGTTAAAAAAAAAACAACAACTAGACAAATTCATGGGCAATAGATTTATTAATGGCTACTAAAGAGAATGGTTGGAGAGGTTTCCTCTGTCATCTTTAAACCAATAATGGTGACTGCTACATATTAAATATGGGATAGATCACTTTAGATATATCTATTTCAATGATATCCCTCTAAAGCATCCGCTCCTGTCGTTATCAAAGACAGGATAGAGAGCTCGTATCATCTGTTTGATGCAGTTTGACACTTCTTTTGTTCTTACGTAGAGCCACATGAAATAGGTAAGCATTATTGTGACAGACTTACTCAATTGAGCTCCAATGAGTCTAGGGGCTCGAGAATCCTCATTTCTGTTTGGTGGAGGCAATCCACCAGTCAGGAACAAGCTGGGGAAAGCGGGCACTGCTCCTTTCCCAAAGAAAGGGAGAGAGGAGCTCCATGACTGGATTGTGGACTGCAGCATGGCAGCTCCGCTGGACTTCAGGGACAGAGCCCCTGAAGCTTATAAAAGAAAGTGTTCTTGGCATGCTGAGGGCAGATGTGGCAAGGGACAGCAAGAAGAGACCAGTTCTGGAGAAGACCATCCTCGGGACCCCGCCTGAGTCTTGATGGTGTGTGGATCGGCACCCAGCACTCATGCTCTGGAAGCCGCTCAAGACAGCTTGAGCTTATGAACCTGGCAAGTGACTGGGTGGGCAGTGCATGGATCAGCACATGGAGAGATGGCCCTGGGAGCAGCTTCAGGCTGCTCGGGCCCCACACAGTGCACAGGTCAGCACACAGAGAATCAACCTCTGGAGCAGCTCAAGGCTGTTCAAGTTAGCCCCAGCTCTAGGCCAGGTAACTGGAGCCCCAGAGTGTGGCTCAGCATTAAACTGTGGCTCAGCATTAAACTAAAAGAGCCCCAGTGCCCAGAGCAGGGCCTAGAACAAGGAATGACCCCTGGTATGAGGCCAGGGAGCTGGAGCCAGTAGAGGCTTGGCTCTCATAGGAGCACCCTGGGTACTCAGTGCAGAGCACCAGGCCATCGAGAGGCACCAGAGGCACCACTAGAGAGAGGCCCTTGTGGGACTGGCCACCAGGGGATGAGCCTTGTCTGCTTCAGAGCAGGAGCATGAGTTGCTGGGCAAGCAGTTCCCAAAGGGGAGGTGAGCTTGGGAGATGAGGATCTGCAGCCTCCATCCTCTTTGATTGTGGAGGGGGCATGTCCACATCCCGGGGCCCTAAAGGGGAGGGGCTCCAACAAACAACCCACGGGGTGCTGAGTGCACCTCATATTTTGTGGTTGATGTTTGTTTCATACTGTAGATGTTAATATAGTTATGGGTATTCCTAAAGGGGGTTTATATGGGTTTACCTGTCTTCATTACCTATATACATTTAATGCCTATTATCTGAACTTACCTGTATTTTTGTCTGGTACACCTACTGCATTGCTACTTCAACTTACCTGGGTTTGTCTGAGTTGATGCTTATATGTATTTATTGTGTTGATGCCTTGACTTACCTGTTTCAGGGTATTAATGTTCTTCTATGCAGGGAGGTTAACTATTGCCTACACTGTGGATCACCTGTTCTATGTTTTGCAGTCCCTCAAAGTGGTGCAATGTGTTGATTGCAAGTTACTGCATATGGTGTCACATACTAATTCTATGGTAAATATTTAATGTCTCTTATTCATATTTATTTGTGTATAGCAATAAATTTGTATATAGTTAAGTGCCAAATACGAGGTATTTGGCCTACCAACAACAAACTCTTTTGTTTGGAAAGTACCAGGAACATTTTAGTAGATAGGTATTATATAAAGAAAGCACAGAATCTGCCTTACTAACGCAGAGGAAATAATGCAACCAGTTTTCAAATGTGTATGTTTCACTTTTTCAATCTTTACTAGATAATGAGGACAACAGTTAGCATTTTAGCAACCAGGCTTCAAGAGTGGCAGCCCTACCTGCCAAGAGCTGTACCATTTCCTTGTCTTCACCTCTACTTCCTTCTTTTCTCCATCTCTCCTTTTGCCTGTAAATCATTTTTATTTCTCACACCCTTGTAAATCATTTTTATTTCTTTTCCTTCTCCTGCAATTACCTGTTTTTTCTTTTTCCATCTCTCTTCTTCTCACTTTTTTTCATATACACACTTATTACACTCCCCTTTGTTTATTAATTCTGTCCAGTTTTGTGTCTTACCTTTCTTTAGTCTTTGTTTTTCACCACTCTTCCTCATTTTCCATTATTTTCCTTTTCACTGCTTAATATGCAGATAGGTCAAAACTCATCTACATGGTGATGAGAATCTAGCACTCTTTTTACATTTTGTGACCCTCTGGTTTTGAAGTTAAATGGTTCACTTCATAGAAACACCTGTGGGCAGCTCCATTTCCTGAGGTGCAATATTCCTACTAGTTTATTCCATCTCCATTTCAAAACATTTTCTTTGTAATAATGGCAGAGCTGTTGCTTTCTTCTTTAAAAAAAAAAATACAAATAAAATAATTAGCGGAAAAAGTGAACTCCTATACACTCTGGTTTCCATTAGTCTTCATTATTAATAACATGTGCTAATGGCCATAAATAATAGATGCACATAAAAGCTTTTAGAATGCAGAAACCTAATTAACCCATTGTACTTTAGAATACATGAGTTTTCCCTACTCTTAAGTGTTGACAGGCTTTTAAAGACACTTTCAATCTTGCAGTTTTCTAATAGGCATAAAACATTATTTCCAGCAACAGGCTGAATTTATTTAAATTTCAGTGACCCAAAACTGACAGCAAATGTACATAGATGTGTTTGGAAGCAATTCAGTATCATTGATCTGGCTGAGAATTGATATTTAGTTCCAGCCCCTGGATTAATATGGAGAATAATTGCCATCCATTAAATAATTATTTATATGTATAATGAAATGAAGAAAGAGAACCAACAAAAATTAAATAGGGTGCTTCTGGTATACAGTACATCCCTTAAGAATTTTACTTTTTCAGATAAATATTTACAAACAGTATACTTTAAGGCATGTCTATTCACTGTTTTTAAACTTAGTATTCAAATAAGGACCATAACCTTCAGTAAACTCTACAGTACAAAGGAACACAGATCCTGAAAAATGCTGACTCCTGGACACTTCTGTGGGTGGTCAGTTCCACTGTCCTGGAGCAGCATGAAGACACTAGGAATGCTTCCCACAATTTCCTAAAATATATCAGTAGCACACACAGGCCTGTCTAGATAGTGAAATTACCAGCCCCAGCAGTAGAAGCCTCAAGCACGCAACTGCACTTCAGGTGAATTATTTTCTAAACTGAAAGCAATGAAGCTGTGGAAGTATAGCTCCATGAGTATATCTAAATGAGAGAGTGTATATGTTCATTTGTGTTTGTGGGGTATAGTGGCTAGAAAATGATGTTTAGGAAGCTTGCTTCCTAAACACAGCCAGAAACTGTGTCTGAGGCCAATAGACAAGTGGGCATAAACAGGCTGGGAAATTTGAACAATGTACCCATAACAGAGATAAGGGATGGAATTTCCAGTTTTGGTGGACCAACCAAATCAGGAGGTCAGGGCATGCTCAAGTTAAGACACCAGTAAATGACCAAATTATTTGTGTGCATATGATGGCTTTGGGAAACAGTAATATGCTGACAGAACAGGGCATGGACAGTATGGCAACCAAAGGGAAACCAGTCAATGGTACCCAGAGATGAAGAATAATCAGAGGAGGAAAAGAATACAAAAGGATGGATTTCAGAGCAGCAAAGGGTCCCAGAAGGAGATCCTGAGGTCACCATGGACAGAGGGCACACCACCAGCCCATCTCACCCACCCCCCTGGGGGAGGGTGGGCCTCAGCCTTTGACCTCCAGGGTGCTGTCATCTGACATTCAAGAAAGAGCCACAGGGTGATGTTCGCGTATTGGCCAAATGTACCTTCTCTCTGTTACAGCCTTAGGACTGGTAGATATAGAATTGAGGGGAGGGAGCGGTATTTTGTTTGCCTTGCCTGCATCATTCTTGTCTGCTGTCACTATATATCAATAAAATTTGTCTAGTATTGAATGGAACAAGTTGTGGTTGGTGTCAGTGTTTGAGTCCTTCCAGAACAAGGTATCTGGGTCATAAATCCAGTGCCAAAAGGGTCCACAGGCAGGCAAAATTCATGAAGTGGGTGTTTTTGGGACTGTGTGTGTGTTCAGGTGTGCCCTTCCTGGCCTCTACACAACATGGCAGTATGCCCCTGTGAGGCCTCCTCCCTGACAAACTCATCGACTCAAGATACACAGTGGAATTCTGACACACTGCAACCTGCCAGACATCTGACTCCCCAGGTACCTTTGCACTTTTACCTGTGCTGCTATATCCCCCTCCCCCCTGACCCCAGCCTGTCCCTCACCCCCTGATGCCTTCATTTCTGTTTTCAATTAATGGATTTCCAAATCTTTTCTGAATTGATTTTGAAAGCCTAAAGCTTCTAGAAATTTGATTTTGATTCATAGATTCAGCCTCTGAATCATCTGAATCATCTCCAAATCTGAATCATAATCTGAAGCTTTGCACTGCCCTAGTGAACAGTTTCCTTTAACACCAGAGGCCTGCTAGCTTTTGAGCTGACTGCTGATCTAAGCATGCCCACAGGGTCAGCAGGTGTTCTCAGATTGTTATGGCATCCAGCCTGTAACTTCCTTGCCCCCCACTCTGTATATAAGCCCAGGAGGTGCACCGTTGCTTCATTCCTGCTGTTATGTCACAGTAGCCAGATCAGCTGTCCATATCTGCTTTGAACTCTGAGGGCCTTGTTACACATTGCACTTTAAGTATCTCAAATGTTGATCAGTGTGAGTGCTAGGTTGAGTTTGGAGCAGTCACACCTTAAGGCTAAAAACCTTCTTTGACTGTCCTCTGCCTACATAGCTGTCGCTTGTCACTAGAATGTTGGCAAGCAGGGACCTAACTAGGAGCTACATCTGTGCATTGCCAATGTGTAGCTCATGAGCCAGGATAGGCTTCTATCCCTGCTCTAATTGAGGGATGTGAGAGATGGTCTAGAAGGGGTGTGGAAACATGAAGTTGGAAAGTAGAGAGTTAATGGGATGGGGTGGGTAATGAGATGGGAAATGGAAAGGAAATGCAGATGGGAGAAGAGTAGTGAAGTGAAGAAAGTCAGTAATGGAAAGATAAAACAAAAAGTAATAAAAAGTTAAAAAGAAAGGAAGTAAATTAAAGAAGTTCTCATGTTTTAATAAATAAGGATTTGGCTTTGGAGTATGGAGGGCACTGGTTGTGTTTCCTAGTAGATGTGTGGTAGGAGTGGTGAGAGAGAGTACTTTTGGGACAGCTACTACCTCTTCTCCAGAAGAAAGCCTCAGTTCATGGAGACCCTGTTACCTCTTAGCTCCATGTTCTTGGGGAACCCTAGCACAGGATGCCGACTGTCTGACTCGCAAAGAATTTTCCCCTCCTTTACCTGAACAAGAACTGATTATGAAAGACAGTGAAGATGCACTGGGAAACGCACCTAAAGCCCTCCAGATAAGGGAGCAACTTCCCTGGTCTCATTGGCATCCGAGATGGAACCAGATGACAACTCATTTAAATGGGAGATGGGACAGGAATACACCTTCATTAGCATTCAGGATGGAGAACAGAGATTCCAAGGCAAGGACCGCACTGAATTCTGGGATCAGAAAAGCAGTGGAGCATTGCATAATGGGGAATCCGTGGTCCAAATGCTAATCAACCCACAATCCACACACCCAGCTCAACATTTATCAGACCAATTCTAATCTGGATTTACAAAGGACCTTCTCCTCTCCCCCCTCCCCCCCTTCATCTAACTGGAACTTAGCAAAAGTAAAGTTTAATAAGCATCTTGGGCCGTACATTCCCCGGTCCCACTATGGGAGGCCTATATAAACTTGATTGACTAAAACTCGGTTGCCGGGTTAGGGAAAGCTGAGGCAAGAGACCAAGTCAGAGGGGGTATGGGCAGCATTTGAACAATGTTAAAGGGTTCATCACAGCATCCAGCCCATTGGAGCCCTGACCACAAATGCTGTCATACTTTTTCTGGGATGACTGGTGGAAGTCCTCTCCACAAAGTTTATGAACACTCCAAGAAATCAATCCATTTTAGCAAAATCTGGAAGTCATGCTAATCTGAGGCCTATTCACAACAGGTAAAAATACAAAACCCTGATGCTGCAAGCTATTTATTGTTTCTGAAGAAACAATGAGGTATCCCATCCAGTATATCTGCTATCCATAAGAATTTCAGGCTGGCACCTAAGTGTCTAGTTATTCCTTAACCTCATGTTTTTCCTGGTTATTGATCAGTTTCTTGAGATGTTCCAAACCAGATAACCCCTTGTCAATAGAAAAGACCATTATTTACACAATTAAAAGGATGGTTTGAAGAAGCTGAACTGAGGGTATAAAAGTCTGTAAAAGCAGCAACCTGTGTGCTTAAAGAGAAGAAATCTCTCTGACACCATCTGCTGTTGTTCTCAAGAAGCTGGAAGAAACAGATCATCTCCCTTCAAGGACTGTACTAAGAACTTTACCTGTCAGCATTGGAACCTGAGTGCCTTGGACTGGTGAGACCCTAGCGCTCTCTCTCTCTCTCTCTCTCTCTCTCTCTCTCTTTCTCTTCTCTCTAGGCATAGATTTCTGAACCTGAATTGTGTTAGTTAAACTTGAGCTAAGTTTCCCCAAATACTTAGTGAAACCAGGGTAGTATTGTAATTGTTTTCATTGTTTTCTTTTGCATGTCTATTATTACTAGTGCCATTATACATTTGATATACTCAGCAATAAATCACTTTTATAGTCAAACTGGTGATAACCAGGTGTATGTTTCCTTCTCTACTTCTCCTTCCCCACTTGCTCTGCAGCAACACTTCTTTTACCTAAGCTAAAGATCCCTGTTTAACCCAGAAATACTGCGGGGTCTGCTCATCAAGAAGCTACCACTACTAGGACAGTTAGGGCAAAAGATTAGGATGTGCTGAGTTTGAAACACATAAGGGGATCAGCTTGTACAGGCAGATTGACCCAGTTTGGCTCAGACGTGCCCTAATGAACTGAATGCTGGCCCATGAGGGTGTCAGCTGGACACCCAGCCAGATTAAGAGGGATTCTGTTCACCTGTGTGCTTGTGTCTGACTGTATTTTATTGTTACCTTAATTAACTGATTCCTGGCATATGAGGGTGTCAGCCTGTCCATTCTGATCAACCCAGCCAGGTCAGGCGTGTCACATTAATCTGTGTGTGGTTGTGTGTATGACTGATTTGGTGACTGGAGGAACCCAGCCCCATTGAAACTGAGTCCTGCAAAATGGCTCCATTGGGGGTGAGGACCTGCAGAAGGGAGAGATACAGCTCCGTATTGAAACACAAGTAACACAAGCAGCAGATTGATAGAATTACAAAGACCCTAGAAACGTATCCCTAATAAACGAGCACACCCCAAAGTGATGGGCAAATCTGGTAACAACCCAATCCAGCTCCCTACCCAATCCAGCTCCCTACTTCTAGACCTGACTATGCCTTGCAACTTGGCTAGCTGATATATGCACTACAGGCTCTTTAGCTGGGGTCATTCTCTGAGGGTGGAAAAGTCCCAGTCCCAGGGGTGGAAAGGAGAGTTGGCTTTGTGACAGAACTGCCTACTGGGCTTCAGGGGAAGGGGACACTGCATATTGGAGGACTGCATATTGAGTGGCTCATCTGTGGAGAGTGACCACACAGTAATGGAACATGAGCTGAGTAACACAGATAAACCTCTCCTGGAGTGGTATAACTTTAAGCCACTTAAAGTGTGCTTAAAACTAGTTTCCAGTATTAATGTGTGGAGAATCCAGGGGTTAAAAATTAATGTGTAACAAGACCTCAAGTTGTGCAGGTACTGAGATACCATTTTTAAAATATTTAAATCAGTTGATGTTTTATTTTTCCTACTTGTTTGAAAATGTTCTTAAAATATTTAGTTAGCACGTTTATGATGCAATAAGTGACCTAACTCTGCAGAAAACTATACTGCTTCCATGGATTTATTTTGTTTTATAGAAATATATCAGAACACATTTTTGATCTTCTGTAATATCCTGTTTTTCTTCCCTTATACAAGTTTTATTCCCAGTTTGATAGAATCCCAGACTCATTAAATCAAAAGCATAGTTCCCATTGACACAAATGAGCCAGAATTTCACCCCTTATCTAGCTTGTGTCTCCCTGAATGTTCAGGCATCTAAAGACAGGTAAAACTGCTGTATCAGGTATAACGGCGAAATGTTCTAAACATTCACAGCCTTAAAACTAGTCACCTAAGTAATATTATCAAATCCAATAATAAATAGGAAAAAAAAAATCTCTGAGCCTTTTAAACCATCTGTTTTGCCCAATTGTTAATCTTGAGCATGCCTAGAGTAGGAGTGAGGAGCCAGGTCTCATTTCTTCACCCCAGTTGGCAGAGAGATGGCATAGATTTGGCTTTATGCAACTATACTGTTTCATGGTCTATAGATAGTGAGCACACAACTGCCTTCTGTTATGTAGCCCACAAAAAGGCTATAAAAATGTTAAGCAGCACAATGAACATTGATCCATTTGTAATTGTAAGTGTAAAATAATTCTTTGGAAGTGTTTGAAAATCTGAATTATTTTTCCATATCCAAAATTATGGATTTTTTCATAATCCAATAGTTGACAATGGAATGACAACTATTTTTCCACTGTATGTAGAGACATCTCAAAGCACAAGAAGAAACCCTTTAGTTTGTGAGTGGGTAACCAATGTAAGTATTTAAATGGATAATAACATAGTGCTATGTATGGAATTAAAGCAAGAATGTAACAAATGCACTGGTCTTGTAGAACTAGAAAGGAGGGGAGAAGGGGTGGGGAGTCTGGCCATTCCAGGAATCTTTGGACAAAAGGTCTCTGTTTCTCTCCAACTCCAGGAATGACAGAAGCATGTGATACATGGGAACAAGTGGTACCCACAAAACTAGATAAAGCAAAAATGTCAACAAAAACACAGGTTACTTTCTTCTGGGTCCCCACACTAAAAGCTTTATGTGTTGGACAGAGATGGACTCCCCTTTCTTCCTCTAAGTTTTAAGAATAAAGGGCACATATAAATATATATGCTCCAGGGTGGGGTGGGGGATGTTTTAATTAGAGTAGCTCTGAGGAACCACTCTAATTAAAATATCTGTAGCATTTCATGTATTCAGTGTCCTGCATTTCAAACTGGCAGCAGAGACATTTTAACTAAAGATCATTCTATAAGCTTTACTTAAAGCACATTCCCTACCCGCCCCCCCTGCCCCTCCCCATTTTGAAATGCAAGGACACTGCAGCATACTGGAGCATTCTGATTAGCATGCACTAGGCTCGAATAAGCAAGTTGGTTCTGATGTGTTCCAATCAGAACACAACAGAGCACCTTTGAAAGTGCCCAAAGGCTACATAGTTATGTGCCACATGTCTCACAGTAGGGAGAGTAGGAAGAGGCATATATTTATATTGCTGACACCACCCAAGCCAGGGAGTGCAAAAACCCAAACATGGAATTATTTAACAAGGCCTCCAGAACTGTAGGGAAATAATGAAAACCCTCCTACCCTAGTAAGAGCACCAGAAGCAGGGAAGAAATGGTTGACTTTTTATTAACATTTCATTCAAGTCTGCATATGAGAAGCTTTGCTGCCAGTCCACACAAAGCTTGGTAGAAGTAATCCAAAAGACCAATTATTAAAAGTCAGCTATGAAGAAAATAGTGTATGAATGCTACTTCATAGGACCTGGCTCTATTTCAGTAGAAAAAACTCCCACCAAATACAGTGAGAGATGGATCATGTTCACAGACAAAACTGAAAGGTGTAAGAAAGCATGAAAACTTTTGAGGGATGATAAGGATAATAAACGTTCTGTCTTCCAAATATACATATGTATCATTGTTTTACTCATTGTAATGTACATACATGTGTGTGTGTGTGTGTGTGTGTAGGCACATGTGCACACTACACGCAGACACTCATACAGACACTCTCAGGACTCGATGTACAATCACATGGCTTATTTTAAGAAGTATGATCATAGATAAGATCCCCACTCTTGCACACATTTGCTGGTGCTATGTTCCACACCAGGAAAAATCTAAGTAAATTCAGGGTGATGGGAGGAGTGGGCAGGATTGAGGCGGGGGGTAGTGGGTTCAAAGTGGAGGTAGGCATGATTTTGATGGGGTGGTGTTCAGGAAGGGGTGGTTAGATGGCTAAAGGTAGCCTGATTGGGGCTCAGGGTAGAACAAGAGCACCCCCATGGTTGAAATGAGTGGCTGATCTTTCCCAGCCCCATGGCTGTACTCCAAATGTGTACACAGGTTTGGTGGACCACAGAGATGTTTCCAAGACCCAATCTGCAATCATGCACCTTGCTTTAAGCCACATGATCATAGACCACAATTCACTTGTACACATATTCACTGCTACCAATGATGGGCGATCACTCACAAATGAGTAAGATTGTCTCCCAAGGATCTTAATAGTGAGTCCACAGGTAGCTCCATAGCCCAATTCTAGATCCACTTGTCTTGTCGCAGTGAGGACAGGTGTTTCCAGGATGGATGGGCACTGTGTTCCTGCATTGGATGTTCTGATGTTCTTTTCAACTGTTCCTCTTTTCCTCTTCTGCCTGTTGACAAGCTGTTTCAAAGTGTTGAGCTCCCTCCCAAAGAGCTTTTTGCCATTTTGGTTGGTCCTGAGCAAGGTTCTCTCAAGTGTTGATGTTGATGTTACACCTCTTCATGTTTGCCATAATGGTGTCTTTGAAGCACTTTCTTTGCCCTCCACTCCTTCACTGTTCTTTCAGCTGTTTAAAAATATATATTCTCTTTGGAAGGTGGGAATCAGGTATGTGAACAACATGACCTGTCCAGCGAAGCTGGTTTTGTATGATCATGGCCCCAATGCTGTTGTAATTTGCTTCAGCTAAGATGCTGATGTTTGTGCGTCTATCCTCCCAGCTAATCCAAAAGATCTGGCAAAGGCTCCGTTGGTGGCACTTTTCCAAGCTCTTGAGATGTCTTCTGTATGTGGTCCAAGCTTCTGAGCCATACAGCAGAAATGGAATGACAATGGATCAATAAACCAAGAGCTTCATTTCAGCAAGGATGTAATGATTTAAGAAGACTCTCTTACTCAGATGTCTGAAGGCTGCACTTGCACATTACAAGCATGGTAGTATTTCTGTATTGATGCCTGCCTTTGATGAAAGATGGCTTCCAAGATAGGTGAAGTGATCCACATTGTCCAGCAATTCCCTATTGATTGGAATGGAGGGGGGGGGGGGGCGTGTTTCTCCATTTGGAACAGGTTGTAAGGGACTTGCATTTTCCTGATGTTTAGAGTTAGGCCAATAGTCTTGTAAGCCTTCTGAGAATACATTAAGAATGGTTTGGAGGTCAGTTTCAGATTAAGGAATAACAGCATTGTCATCTGCAGACTGGAGCTTCATTATGGATGTGGTCATGGTCTTCATTTTGGACTTGAGTCTGTTGAAGAGTCTTCCATCCATCCTATACACAATTTCAATTCCAGGTGGAAGCTTTCTGTTGATGAGGTGCATTATGTTGGAGATGAAGATAGAAAACAAAGTTGTAGTGATGGCACAAGCTTGCTTCACTCCAGTTTTCACCTCAAATGGTTCTGTTTGATTCCTGTTGCTGAGAAGCTTTGCTGACATGTTCTCATGGAGAAGTCTTAGAACACTATTAAATTGTTTGGACAGCCATTTTTGGACAGGTTTTTTTCATAGAGCTTTATTGTGTACAGAATTGAAGGCTTTAGAGAGGTCAATGAAGGCCAAATGGAGAGGTCAATTTTGCTCACGACACTTCTCCTGGATTTGACATGCTGTAAAGATCATGTCTGCAGTTGTCAAGGCTGAAGTCCCCCAATTTTACCATGAGGATATCGTGGGAGACCAAGTCAAAGGCTTTTTTGAAGTCCAAATATATGATATCAACCTCTTCTCCTTTGTCCAGGTGATACATCACCTGGTCATAGAAGTAAATGAGGTTTGACAGACAAGACCTACCTGCAACAAAGCCATGTTGGCTCTCTCTCAGAATGTCACCTTCCATTAGCCTGCTGTTAATGGTTTCTTTTATGATTTTTTTCCAAGATCTTTCCAGAAATTAAAGTCAAACTGATTGTCCTATAGTGCCCTGGGTACTCCTTCCTCCCTTTCTTGAAGACAGGCACCACATTGGCCCTCTTCTAATCTTCAGTAACCTCTCCTGAGTGCCATGAGTTCCCAGATGTTCTTGCCATTGGCCATGCTATGATGCCAGCCAGATTTTTTAGCACTCTTGGGTGCATTAGAAGAATTGTGAGTATGCCAGGGAGGGGGGGTGGGGGGGATAAATGGTGGGTTGGTGGGTGAGATGATATGAGAAGTTCCATCTTGGGGGTTGGCAGGCTAAAAATTGCCCAATAAGAAGGAAGGAGGTAGGAAAAAGCACAGCCCTAGGGCTGCAAGAGCACCTTGTTTTTCCAACCCCAGGGCTTCATTCTGAACATGTACACATGTGTACACATATTTGGTAGAGCAGATTAACCTCTGCCTGATATAACTTAGCGTACCTCTCAGGTGAATTCAGTTATGGCTAGCCAATTTTTTGGCCTGATCTGAGGTCCCAAAAATATGTACAGATCAGCATTTAGATCAACCTAACCTTAATTAAGTCAGGATATATTTACCATCTTCATGTACCCACAAACACACACACAGCATTTGTAACATGTTTGAAGCATTACAAAATTAATAAATATTAAATGTTATTCCTAAGATTAATAATAAGTATGTTACAGAAAAAATAATATACATTTCTGCTGATATCTAACATGTTAACTTTATTCCTTTAAAAAAAAAAGGGGGGGGGGGGTACTTCAGCTGAACCCAGACATAGCTGGATGCCTGTTTTTTACCCTTTTAAGATAATCAGTTTTGTGGACCAAATTCATTTTTACTCTTTTAGGGTGGAATTCTATATCCAATAGTGTACAAATAAATGACAGTTTTCTAGCTGTACAATTGGTGTTTTTGGTATTCATGCATTGATAGAGATGCAATAAGTGTGTTTGCATGGACTGAACTTATGCAACAGACTATGTACTGGCCATTCAGTTAAGTACACATACCCATTCTGGCCATACCTGCATAGCTGCAAAAACACAACTATCTAGAAATCTATACCCAAGAACCTTTAGATTGAAGAGGTAGGGCCCCTAAATAGCTAAGTAATTTAGTCCACTTGCTCAGAGAATTGGAGATATCCACGTTAGGCCTCCTCCCCAGTGTTACTCAGAGGGAGCCTCTGCTTTGTCAACATAGTGCTCCAACTAAACCAAAGGCTAGCAGTTATTCAACTTGCTCCCTAGCCCTCCTTTTGGATCTGGTCTCCTAGCCCTGGAAGAAGCTAGAAGGTATGTGGCTAAGTGAGACGGAGGCTGGCCTGGAAAAGAGCAGACCCTGGGTTCTAGTTTACAGCCTGGCTCCCAATGGAGAAAAAAAACAAACTTTTCCTGCATGGCTCCATCTTTTTTATTCAATTACAATTAAGTGTACAGGACCATGGTTTATCCTTGCACATGTGCAATCATCTACAAATGCAAGTTTTGACTGCTCACATCTATTTACATTGAGGCTTCATACATACATTACAGCTAGAAGTTCATAGCATTAGATTTAAAATAGCCCTTGATCTAAGCTAAGTCAGGGAATAGGGAGGAGGGGCAGGCAGAATAGGAGAGCTAATGGGGGCATATGGCAGTGGGATCAAAGAGCTTCGCAGGGAGGGCTCTTGAAATTGTGGGGGGGGGGCTATCTCCCACCCAGGACCAAGGAATATTTTTAGCCAACTGACCCCACCAGCCCCAAATAAAGAACTGACCCCCAGAAAACTAACCCTCACCCCTACCCCAAGTCCAACCTGCCTCTTCTCCACCCTCACTTACTTTCATGAGCTCCTGGCACTAGTGAATGCCAGTAAAACCAGCACTGGGGGTGACTTACAAGATCAGAGGGATTGGTAGGCTCATGGGTGTTGGCTGATCTGCAAGAAAGATTGCCTGTCTGGGTGGGGAGGGGCCAAGGGTTTAAAAATAACCCAGTGCTGGCAGGACCGGGGGGGGGGGGGAGGGAGTGGAGCCCTTGTGCTGGGTCCAGGGGATGGACTTTCCCAGTCTCAGAGCTGTGCTAAGAGCACATACAGAAGTTAACTTAGAATAGTCTAGCCATAGCTGATTTAACTGAATGCACCTTTGAGGTACAGTTAAATTAAATCAAGTCACCCACTTTTTAACTGATCTAACTGTCCTGGAAGTTCTGTATAGTTTTCACATAGATCAACCTAATTGGGGATCTATGTCTAAGGTTCCTATGTGTGCGAGAACTAAGTTAGATCTAAGTTAGATCAGGTTGCCATTTTTAACACAATCCAACCTCCCTATATAACTTTCCTGAGTGTCTGTACCTACTCTTACATGTTCAAGAAAAGCAACAGAGGAAATGATTCTGAGAGTCTGCTTTTTATCGTTTAAATTCTTAAAATGATTAAAAAATGAATATGAAAGTGCATAATTATGCACAGCACACAGAGTATATAAAAATGCAGTCCATATTTGTCCAACTATATTTACATTCCACGTTTGTAAAAAAATTAAAAAAAATTTCAGTTGAATAAATGCAAATAAAAGTCTATGAAAAATGCCAGCAAGCCAGCAATTACAGCATACTAGCATAAATAGCACTGGTGAAAAACAACAAATGGTAAATGAAATCAAATATACTAAGTTATCCTTGAAAACTGGTGCATATGGATTTATTCTAAACACAAACAAAACAAAACAAATCCTGTCAACTTACATTATGCTTTGAAGACCATTGTGTTACAGCCATGAATATACTCATATTGGGTATTAGTCTACTGCACACTATAGCATCAGCGTCAACACATGCTCATATTTATTGCACACTTTACTGTGTAGTTAGCTACTACCTATAAATGCAGGAGAACATTTGCTCCTGGTCAGCCTAGCCAGCAGGGGGCCATAGGGGACAGGGTACTCTCTGTCCCCAGTCCTGGTGCTGCTCAGCTCCCCCCAGAAGCTGATCAGCACTGGGGCTGGGGAGCTCTGTGCCCTCTGTCCCAGCTTCCCACGTGGAGCTGGATGCTCTGGGGAGTGAGTGGGAAGTGGGAATCCAGTTGGGGAGTGAGGGAGGCTGGGAATCCAGCTTGGGGATACCCAGTCCCTGCTCAGTCTGCTGGCTGCTTCAGGGGACAAGTGAGGGCTGAACTCTCCACGCAGTCTGGAGCTGGCTGGGACCTGTCCCAGAAGAGGACAGTTCCCAGCCAGCCCCAGGATGCATGCGGAAGCTGTGCAAGGCTTGTTCCCATGTGCATGGGCCAGGAACACTCTGGAGCAACAACTGTCTCCTAGCCCTGTGCACATCAGGACCCCTGTTGATGTGTACAGGAGACAGCTACTGCATGGGGACTGGTCCTGGGCTCCCTGGAAACCCCCAGGATAACACCTAGGGAGATCCTGGAGCTCTCCCTGGCTGCTGCAGGGGGGCAGAGCATGGCTGCACCCACTGGAAGCAAATCTGCTCTCAAGAGGGCGCAAGGGAGCACAGGTGAATATGCTCCCAGGTAGATGTACTCCCAGGTAGACTTACTATGCAGTGAGCCTACTTTGAATTAATAGCACATGTAGACACACCCCATCATTCAAACTAATCCCAAATTTATGATAATTAATGGGGGTTCTTATCAAAGAGTAAGAATGGCAGATTAAACTTAATATTCTTTGTTCTATACATGTCATACAAATAGCTTCTTCCTGAGTTCTCTCACACTGCATATTGATTTCCTACGTTTGCTGCTTTTAAATGCTCAAATGCAGCACTCATGAGTGCCATCCTACTTTTCTTTTAAAGAAGCCCTTCCTTGTCATTTGCTGTATTTTCACCACAGTTAATGCCCTGTTCACCAGGATATAAACAAAATTCCCATCATCCAATGATTGGAGAAATTTTGTTTTCCAACATCAAACCAGCATCTCTGTGAGCTTTCCAGATGACAAAAACAAAGTATAAGTGATATTTTCAATGACTCTAAGCAAATTAGATCCCAACTCTTATTGAATTCCAATATGTATAAGAAGTTATCCTTTTATAAGCACCTACAAATAGTGTGTTCCATCTTTTGATTTCAGAAATGCTGGTCATGTCTTGAACGAATAAAATGTTCTAATATTTGACAGGTAGACAACATTTTTTTTAAATCCGAACCCACTGAAATCAATGGCTGACCTCCTGCTGACTTGTGTGCAACTGTGATCTCAATTTCAGATTTTTTTTCCAGTTGATTGGGGTAGGTTTATGAAAGGGAAAGCTTTTTGATTATGCATGATAACTGGAGCTCAGTTTGCTTGCAAAATGTTTTGAACTTTCCAAAGAAACTTTAATATAATAGATTGTCAGAAAAAAAGGTAAAGGCAGGGGTGTGTGGAGGGATGGGGGCAGAGCTTTAGATTTATGACTTGGATACATAATTTTGCTGTTTTACATACAAATCCTGTAAAAAGTATTGAAGATCTAGTTTATAAGTACATTAGTTATCTTTGTTTTGTTAGTTGCCCCCTTTTCATTAATCCATAACTGCTCTAATTTATACCCCAGCTACACCCAGAAATAAAGAGTAAAAGGCCCATCCCTCCCTTCACAAAAACACAACATTTCCCAATCACTTTTCCCCATAAAGGAAGATAACTTTCCAGTGAGTAACAGTGTTTGCTGCTCGGTAGTCCAAGAAAAACCCAAGCAATTTGATCATAAAGTTAGTACACTTTTATATATTTAAAAAAAAAGTTTTAAAAACTATTTTGAAGGAGCTGGGGGTTGGGGAGGGTTGATGACTCCTTTAATTACTTTACAGTTGGAGTCAAAGCACCTGAAGGCTCTAGTTTTATAGATGGACAGATACAAAGGAAAATCCAAAACTAATCTTTTCAAACTCTCTGAGACTTTGGTAAAATATTTTAAGCATGTGTGCCATATACAGCATGGTAGCTTGATACAAAAGTTTTATTGGCAGTCATTTGGGTTGACCTGAATATTTAACTGATTTCCTTCTTGGGAGTAATTAAAGTGTTCCAACACTGTGGCAGTAAGAATATATAATATCAAAAAAGCATCACTTATCAACTCTACAGATAGAGGCACCTTTTTCATCTTTTTCACTAGTATACATCTCAGAAGAAAGAAGGATTTCAGGAGACTCATTTAAGGACTCTAAGATAAAATACCATGCCCCAATACTGACTTATCACATGGGGGTAGATGGTACTCTAGAGATTACGCATTGAATTGTAATTTCTTGAAGGTGCCATTGCCTTCATGGGCTAGGGTCACTGGACAGTCTTTTATTGTCCTGAAGACAGTCCCAATCTCTAGTATGTGACAAACTATTTTTCTTATGAATGAGTCCAGGTACATTATCAATGGCCTAACTGCTTCTATAACAATAACAAGCCATTAAAATTAATAAATAAAAGCTTTAATATGTGCTTTGGTTATCATTTTCTCTTCTCATTTCCTATGTTTAACATTCTGTCTGGTTTTGTCTAAAATTCTTTAGAACAACTCTTAAGTTATTGTTCTGATCTTTTTTTTTCTACCTCCATACTTCTCTTTTTCTGTTTACAGGTTTGTTTCTCTCTAGAGGATTTATGTAAGCACCTACTCCCTTTTTATCCATTAATCAACAAACTATCGCTTAATGTCTAGTGGTATAAAGTCTGGTGAAGTTCATGGAAAATACTAATAAGTTCTACCAAACTGCTTATTTCCTCTCCCTTCCTGAAATGGTTGAAGTATTAGAGACTCTAGGAAGTCAACAACCAGGGTCTTTTCTATGGCAAATAATTTCACCTGGAAGGTGTTCAAATAATGGGGTGATGGGTATAAAAAAAATGAGAAAGTATAGAAAGATGACAAAATGGAATTTAGCTCTCAGTTTGTCCCCTCCTCCTCCTCATTCATTGCTCTGTCTAACTCTACTTAATTCTTCCTCCTCTGGTCCATTCATATGTAATAATACGGTGATGGGTATAAAAAAAAGAGACACGTGACATGTTCACTAAGGTGGACAAAAAGTCCTTTTTCAAATATATAGGGAGGATGAAGAAGGCACCGGGAAATGTGGGGCCCCTGCAAGATACGCTGGGCAATCTGGTGGTCGTGCCAGAAGAGAAGGCAGACATCTTTAACAAATTCTTCACCTCCGTTTTCTTGGGCAGGGACCGGGACTCCCCCACCATGATTCAAGATGGATTCGAGGGGAACGTCCCAAGGCCTAAGGTTGAGAAGGACCGGGTTAGAGTGCTTCTGGAGGGGCTGGACGTGTTCAAGTCAGCAGGTCCAGATGCTCTCCATCCCAGGGTGTTGAGAGAGCTAGCAGGGGTTATTGCAGGGCCCTTGGCATGGCTTTATGAGCACTCGTGGTGCTTGGGCCAGGTGCCAGATGATTGGAAGATGGCCAATGTGGTCCCCATCTTTAAGAAAGGGAGGAGGGAGGACCCGGACAACTATAGGCCCTTCAGTCTTACCTCAATCCTGGGGAAACTCTTTGAGAAGATCATCAAAGAGCACATCTGTGATGGGCAACATCAGGGTGATGCTCAAGATCAACCAGCACGGTTTCATTAGGGGCAGATCATGTCAGACCAACCTGATTGCCTTTTACGATCAGGTCACAAAAGCATTGGATGCAGGTGTCGCCGTGGATGTAGTCTTTCTGGACTTCAGCAAGGCCTTTGACACTGTTGACCACCCCATCCTCATTAAAAAACAAGGTGACTGTGGCATCGATGCTAACCGGACCCTATCGTGCATCCACAGGTACATCTTGAGTAGGGCCAAGGAGGTGATCCTCCCCCTCTACGCAACACTGGTCAGGCCACAGCTGGAATACTGTGTCCAGTTCTGGGCACCCCACTTCAAGAGGGATGTGGACAACATTGAGAAGGTCCAGAGGAGGGTCACCTGCATGATCCGGGGACAGCAGGGCACACCCTACAACGAGAGGCTACGGGACCTGAACCTGCTCAGCCTTCATAAGAGAAGGCTGAGGGGGGACCTTGTGACTGTCTATAAACTCACTAGGGAGGACCAGAAGGGTTTGGGGGAGACCTTGTTTCCCCCAGCGCCCCCCGGGATAATAAGAAATAACGGTCACAAGTTGTTGGAGAGCAGGTTCAGATTAGACATCCGTAGGAAATACTTCACAGTTAGGGTGGCTAGGATCTGAAACCAACTTCCAAGGGAAGTGGTGCTGGCTCCTACTCTGGGGGTCTTCAAGAAGCGGCTTAATGCCTACATGGCTGGGGTCACTTGAGCCCAGTTTCTCTCCTGCCCAGGCAGGGAGTCGGACTTGAAGATCTACAAGTTCCCTTCCGACCCTACTTCTATGAGTCTATGATTCTATGTTTTGTCAGCCAGAATCTTCAGGTGAAATAACCATTCTCTCAGTTCTCCTGAGATGCCTATGAAACAAGGAAGAATCTCATTGGGGACTTGAGAGAATGGAAGTACATGACTTTTTCACCATCTTATAGAAAACCTGCGCTGGAGCACAGTGGTGTGTTCCAATGTTCAGACTCCTAGCTTAATACTGTGCAATGTCTGTCATGGACACTCCATTGTTTTGGGTTTTTTTTCTATAATGTTGATGCAAACCTGTGAGTGAGAATATATTCACCAAAGTTCCCATGAGAAAAGTGGGTGTCCAAAGGTGGTTTTAATCATTCATATGCAGCAATAACAATCTCATGGGATTTCACAAGTTCTATTCTACCATCCTATCCATTCAGTAAGATGATTGGTAGAGAGAAGAAATCATCATGGGTCGTGCTATTATCTGGGATGTCAGCAGACACGTAGCTTTGTTTTTGTCAGACATGATAATGAAATGTGTTTCTTTTCAACGCACCTACACAGGACTGGAAATTGGGAGACATGAGCGACTGGTGCCTCCTGAATCCTGGGGGAGCACCCACTGATGGTGGCGGCCTTATCGGGGGGGGGGGGCACCAGCCCTGCTGACAGCATCAGTGTTGGCCATCAGGGCGGGACACTGGCACTGTCGGAGGGGGGGGGGTACATGCACCCCCATGCACCCCCTACCAGTCACCTGTGTTGGGAGAAATCTAAAATTTAAATTCAAACAAAGCATAAATATAAATTACTAATTAGGGAATAGTTCATTATATGGCTAGAATGATTCTTTGCCAACTATTAATAAGGTCTATTCATTCTTCAAAGGAATTCAGCTTCTGGAATCTTTTTTGAACCTGCAAATGTTCATTGGGTTATATGGGTGTGTAACAGGAAGGTTTGTGGTTTTAGCAAGGAACAGTCAACCCCGCTGAGAGCCTAGCTTTGGATCATTTGGCTAGGCAGGCACTGTCCTACTATTACCTTTAAAAACTCCCAGAAGAGGAAGGAAACTTTGATGAGCAGAAAAGGCCAGGCAGGGGCTAGGTTTCCAAAGGGCTCTGTTCTAAGGGCTCCTATACACATGATAGAGATCTGTCCTGATTCATGCTACTTGGTATGCTTCAGAGCTGACTCGATTAATAGAGTCTGCTGGAGCGTGCTAATTAGAGTGTTCCAGCAGCCTCTGTGTCACATGTATTCAGCATTCCCACATTTCAAAATGGCAGTGAGGGCACTTCAACTGAAGCTCATCATAACAACCTATGGGTGCTCTGAGAGCCACTCTAATTAAAGTGCCTCCACCTCCCCCTCCATCCCAGAACACATGTATAGATGCCCTTAGTGCCCAGAATAGGGTGACAGTTTTGTTTTTGTTCATTTGTTGCTTTACAGCTGTGTTTTGTTTTTCAGAACTGGCTGTAGGGCTCCTTGGTGAGCCAAACCTACCTTCAAAAGTCAGCAGGCTAGGGAACCTACTTACAGGGTGACTAAGGGAAGCTTGTGTCAGCTACTTATTAAGTAGAACAATTCTTTCTTAATATTGTATCTTTCCATGGTCACCCAGCTTTCTAGGACTTGAGGGTTGAATTGTTATTATATTCTTCACACTGTATCTTAAATAAATATATTTGTAAGCTATTGTGGGAACAAAATGCATTCGCAATTTGATAAGCTGTGTTAGCTGCTGGTGATACATTATACAATTACCTTAAAAAAAAAAACAAGCCAATTTCGTTTCCTTGAAAGGGCAATTCAAGATGTTCAGATACCAAAACATCTTTATAATTTGCATTTTGGCCAGCTAAGGTACATAAGTTCTTTTTATTTAGTGGTGTAATAGCTGCCATCATTTGAAGACATTGAGCCAACAGCCCCCATAATTAACATTTAATGTGTCAGTCATTGTTGGCAGAATATTTTTAGATGATGGCCCTCACCTTTGCAGTTAATTTCTCCTGTTGTTCTGAACAGAGCCAGGTGTGTGGTCCTTGAGGGTATGGCATTTGATTCATCCCTTTTCTGTTACTTCTATCTCCTGACATGTTCAGGAATGAGGTTGATTAAAGGCTGGCATTTTTCATTTATAGGCAAAAATGTCTCTCCTTTTTGAACAATACAGAAATGAAGTTCACTGAAGCGACATCAGTTCTACAAGCTGATGACTGAATGCATGACCCTGTATAGTTATTTCTTTTGAACTATGCTCAAAGAGATTGAAGTGTTATAATCAGGCACAATTTTATGGATAACCTCCTCCCCCCCCCCCCCCATTACTAATTTTGATATAGGCATTCAAAAAAAAAAAAAAAAAAAAGAGAGAGCTATTTTTTTTTTTCTAATTAATCTTACTCTACAGGAACATAATTTGTGCATATCTTGTAAACTGACATCCATTTTTAAATCAGATTTTAAAGCAATACTTGCTCAAAACAAGTTGGCAAAAGCTATTATTTTGTTTAAAGCTTTTTACCAGAAATGCAATATACCACTGGGGGCTTAGGAGGAAGAAAGAAGATACTCAAACTAAATAAAACAAAGTGGAGACAAATTAAACACACTACACAAAAATGTTCTAACTAAATAAAATAAGTCAACTCTAAAAGACAAAACTTTACATTCACTCATTTCTGTTCGTATGGAGTCAGGCTTTCCTGTAAACAGAAATTACCCCCAAAGAAGGTATACAGATAAGTCCACATGCAAAGCTAACCAAAATGCTGAGAGATTAAATTTATGTTGGCATTTATTTGGTATACTGAATATTGGACTCCATCTAATTCAAATGAAAATTATAATTCTATGAGACTTAAATTACATGTTATGTCACTTTATGCTTATAAATTGTAAAAATGTAGTACATGGCTAAAAGTTAGATGTTGTAGATAATTAATTGGTTGTTTTAGCTCCAAGAACTATAGATTTTCCCAGTGGTAACATGTTAATTAAGATACAACAGTAGATTTTTTTATACTCATTACATAGTGTAAGTTGTTGAATTGTTCTTAATAGATTTAATACTGAAACAGCTATCCGATACTATTGTAACTATTTAAAAAAAATACCTCCATTATTCTGGGTAGATTAATATGATTTTAAGATGTTTTACTACTAACATTTGGCCCTAAAATTGTAACAGTGTAACAATGTATGAAGTCACTTGACTATGAGATGCATTCATTTTCAAATTGATAAGAATTATACTAGGAAGTAATGTATCCCTTCCTCTTGTCAAAGACATTTATGCAGGACATAGCAGGCTTGGGGTGCCAACCCTGGAGTCTGCCACCCTCAAGTGGTCAGATCTGCTGGCTGGGCCCTTCTACCTCTGTATCACCCCCTGTGTCCTGCCAGCCATGCCTTCCATGTTCAATAGTAGGATGAATTTTTGGAGGCTGCTTCTGGAAGCTTGAGGTTTTTCTTCCTTGGCATAGACCTCATGTTTTCTCTACCCCTCCACCTCATCCTCTGGGTTAATTTGCTCTCAGCACACTTTGCATAGTTCACAGGGCCTCCTCAACATAATCTTGGCTTTCACCCTCAGCCACAATTTATGTGGAGTGTGCTCCCCTCCCCAGCACTGTTTATCCCCCTCCCCACACACATTGGGCCCCTTCCTCTTGACTCTACGCCAAGTTTTACCATGCTCCAGACTCTTCCTCAATATTCCCAGGATCCTTACCCTATCCCTAGAGTAACCCCTTGGCTCATACACCTATTATCAGCTACTCTCTGCTTTATGTAATGCACAGCACCCCATCAAAATCCTCTGGGAGCCCTCCATTCACCCCTTACTAGCTACCCCATGCCTCATGGCTGCCATCTAAATATTTAACTGAAACTTGGGGTTTACCTTTCACTGAGGCTCTCCACACTTCTCTGTTCCCAGGTTCAACTTTTCTAGGTTTCTGAGCCCACCAATCTCAGTTCCTTCTGGGCTACTTACAAGATCACCTCTCACTCTAAGAAACTTCTTCACTAGACTTAACAATAGCAGCTCTGCAGCAGTTTCTAAGAACAATTTCTCTCCTGTATCCAGAGACAGAATACCCTCTCTAACGTAGAAGCCAAGCTTACAGAACCCTAAACTCTTCCCACTTCTAGTCAAGTGACCCTAACTCTTTAACCGGGCCCAGGGGGGTTTCATTAGCTCTTTTCTGCTTCCTCAGTGCTTGCAGCTGGCACCACTTAAAATGTCAGCATTCTTGTAGCCACCTAATGCTGCTTTCAACCCTGCTCAAATTAATAGAGGTTAGAGGTTCCCTGTTACTTAGGAATCTTCTGCTTTTTCCAAAGTAGAAGGAGAGGCATATATGCTTTATTTTACAAAGCATTTTGGTAAGTATTGCTGCATACTCTATATTAAAAATTGGAGGAAATTAATTCAGCTGACAATCAATTACATTTTAATAGCTAGATACAGAACACAGAATTACAAATCTCTTAGACATTATAATACTATAACCCTCTCAGTAGGATCCTTAGTAACAAAATTTATTTTGGTCTTAATGGTAGCACATGGACATCAAACAGGGTGCTTACAAGTGTTTGTTATAGTTGTACTGGTGGAATCCTAAGTGTAAATGTAGTTCAAGCAGTTTCTACTTGGGCTGTGCGAAGCTTCAGTCCCTGGTTCAGTTTGGCAGAGATTTGACCTGATTCAGTGGATGACTCTCTGTATCCAAATCAAAACAAAAGATCTTTTAATCTCCCTGAATCAAATCAGAACCCTCTGAATCAATTTGGAAAGATTCAGCCATTTGGACATACACAGTTTTAAGTGTTTTTTTTTTTTCTATATACCTTGTCAACTCTGCAATGGTGGGGCAGATGGAGCATCCCACAGGAGCATGGGGGGCTCTGCAGCATGCTCGGCAGCAGACCTGGAAGTGGACCAGAAGCACTTCCGTTCCACTTCTGGATCCACCAGGGAACATGCAGGGGGTGCCCCTATGGCCCCCTGGCACAGCGACTGATGCCTCATGGGTCTGGGGGGAGGGGAGATGTGGGGTACATCTATAGCTGATCACAAAGCCAGAAGGACATGGGGGTGGGGGGGCAGGCAGCGCACTCCCTGCCAGACCCGGAAGTGGACCGGAAGTATTTTCCGTCCACTTCCAGGTTTGCCACTGAGCATGCAGGGGGCCTACCCACTCTCCTGTGAGATGCTCCATCTGCCCCAGCATCACAGCATTCCCAAGCCACACCTGGTACCTCAAGGTATGTAGAAAAAATATTTAAAGCTGTGTCTATGGCTGAGTTGCTGATTCTGTGAATCAGCACTGACTCTTCAGATTTGGATTCGGTTGAATTGATCGGGGACAGTGATCTGAATCAACAAATCGAATCACTGTCCCCAATTTGGGCTGAATCCAAATCAAATACAGCCTGTTTCACACGCACATAGTTTCTATCATTCCAAAAATGAAGGGTCTAATAGAAACTTCTATCATCTCTGAGGAGGTAGAAGTTGCCTCTGGTAAAGTTTCTATTAGAGGAACAAAAGCTTGTGCACCTATACTATTGATAGAAGCTTCTATGCTATCCCCCAACACCCCAGAATGAATTGTTTCAGCTCCTTCTCCCCTTCAGAGAGACAGTCTGTGACTTATCTGGACTCCTCTGCTTTGAGTCACAGAATAAACCCCTCTCAGCTTCAGGGCTAGGAAAGCCCAGCTCTTCTCCACAGCCATAGGGATGTTTAGCTGACAACACCACCTTATCAGTCCTTGGGTGTGTCTACATGTGCATAAGATCCAGGAGCAGTTTACTCATGAGTAAACTACTCATGAGTAAATACTCCTGGACAGGTGTGTGAGAGCTTAGACATGCCCACAAAATAAAATCACAATCTCTCGTCTTTTATGGACTGACTGGTTAATCTCTTTTATTTCTTTCCTACCATGACTTTGATGAAAAAAAAAAAAATGAAGATAAACAGTCCTGAGTGATGAAGTTGTTCTCATATCTGTGGTTCAGAAAACTGACTCTTCTTCACAGGGCTCCATCATCCCCATACCCCACCCTTACCACACCTGGTGTTTCAGTTTCATATTTATTAAGTCTCTTCTAAAGAACTAACACCCTCAAAATACTTGGTTCCATCTCTCTCTCTTGGAACACTCTCACTCTTGGTCACTTGCCTCATTCTTCTTTGCACAGATCCCAAGCAGAACGTCACTCAGTCCAAACTTGTCCTTATCTAACAATGTCTGAATATGAGGAGTCATCTTTCCTGACTCTCCTCCCCACTCAGTTTCATTTCTTTCCTTTTCTAGATTGCCCAGAATTTATCCAATGTCCACAGTAATCAGACTAACTGACTCAGTTGCCTCCACAGTCTCCTCCCTCCGGTTTCACAGGTAAGTCTTTTTGGGACTCTTCTTTTGGTTCCCTCTCTCGGCTGTGTCATGTTGCACTCCCATGTTCATACGGACAGATCTTCTTCTGGCGAGATTTTCTTCCTTTTTTGGGAACTGGCTACCTGCCCAGTTCCCTTTTAATTTTCACAGCTATTGGCTGCATCTCCTGCAGCTATCACTCTCTCGCCACTTCTCTTTCTGCCCACACAGCTCCTTGTTTTTGTTTTCATCAGGGTCTCTCCTTCTTCCATCTGGGTCTCCCTGTCTCGCTTTAGGTTCATTGTGTCATTCCCCTTCTCCTGGGCTCATTGTTGAGGTAAGTTCCTCTTTTCTCTTCACTCCCTCAGAGCTCCATGACAGGGAAGCTTGCTGCCCTGTCACAAGGTGTCTACACATGCAGGGAAGCAAGAGCAGATTTGCTGCTAATGGCAGCAAACTGTTACTGCTTCTGGGAGTCTTCAGTGAGCCCCTTCCACCACCAGGAGGAGTTCTAAGCTAGCCAACAGCCTGACAAGCAGGGTGCCACCACCAGGAGGTGGCTAGCCCAAGGGCTGGCAGGGAGCACATGGCTAAGAGACAGCTGTCTCCTAGCTAGGGCTGGGACATTGCTGCCTGCCCCTGGCAGACTCCCTGCTGCTAAGGCAGAAACAATGTCCCTTTTCCATAGCAGCAGGGAACTCCTGGCCTTGGCTCCCCAGTTGGGGCAGGGGACTTGGAAAGAACTGTAGGGGAGGGGCAGTTCCCAGCCCCCTGCCCTGCCCTGATCTACAGGTGGGGCAGCTAGCAGTGAGCCCCTGGCTGGATGGGGATTTAAAGCCACAGAGGCTGGGAACTTATTGCTGCCTGCTCCTTGGGCTGGAGTCTGTAGTGTGACAAGAAGGAAGGAGCTACTGATGCTACAACGCCCCTGGTGGTGGTGGTGGTGGGGGGGGGGGGGCAGTCTGGAACAGAAGGGGAAGGGAGGGGGCAGGGAGTAATGTTCTCTGCTTACTCCCCAGACCAGGGACTGCTTGGTCTGGAGAACAGGCTAGATGTTTTGCACCCTGTTCCCTCTGCTCCTTGGGTAGGAGGAGGGGTGCTATGGGTGCTGGCTTGTATGTGCCCCACAGGGGAGATGCTTCCACTTCTGTGTGGCACTTCAGAGCTCTTTGTCTCCACTCCCTTGACAGCATAGAGATAAGGGAAACTTCTCCCCCTACATACAGAACACTGTGCCTAGTGCTGTAAGTGCAGACTTTCAAGTGTTCCATGGAGAAGAAGTACCCCCAGGACTCGAAAGACTTTCATCTACAGTCCCATATGTGGGGCTACAGGCACACGCTTTAGTGTGTCCCATGTTGCGGGGAGCAAATGTGGGGGATATAAAGAGCCTGTGTCTGCAGCCCCACATATGGATGTAGCTCCCCCTCCAGGACTTGAGACAGCAGCCTGAGGCCTGGTGAAAGCCTGGTGCTGGCAGCTGCAGTAGCACACTGGCAAAGCCCTGCCACTAACAGTCCCCCCCCCCCCCCGAAAAGACCTGACTTGTACTACCCCAAGAATGGAGTCCCCCAGCTCCTTCCATGTCAGCCCCCAACCCACCAGCACCTCAGGCCAACCAGGCTCACTTGACCTGCACTGAAACTGGGTCTGGTGGCCCATTCCAGAGGGGTAGGGATCCATTGCAGACTGCTGGAGGGGAAAATGATCAGTTTGAAAAGACAGCAGACCCATTTTGGATCTGGTGCCTGACAACTGAGAGAGAGGGAGGGAGTGCAGTGAGAAAAGGGGAATAGTCCCCTGGGGTGGCCAGCCATTTAGACTTGTGCCCTTGTGTACTGTCAACTGTTTCTAGTCAGGCTGTGGAGCCTGCAAAGCATACTGGGGTCTGGGGTCCCTGGCTGGGTGCCATCTGCAGAGCACCCAGCCGACACTCTGAATACTTGCACAGTGTTCTCCTTGTATGGTTTCCAACCACTTAAACTAAACAGTTAAATTTCCATCGGTCCGCCTGAATGCTTGCATGCACGTATGCATGCATACATAATGTTGCAAGATGTTATTTTTCTTACTAACCTTATTTGAAATATCAGATAAGTCACTGCTGTCTCCTTGATATATGAATGCAAAGGCATTTAATTCCTGTAAGTATTAAATGTTAATACATTTCTGTTTAGAGACTAACAGTACAATTTCAGGAAGATTTAAGGAGGAAGCCTTTTTTTGCATGTCCTGCATGTCCCTAGGAAAGAATGCATCATTGTTTTGAATAGTGCAACTGTTCATAAACCCATGAGGAGAATGGTCCAGTGTTAGGATGCTAGTTCAGGAAGATAGGTCTCCATTGGTTGCTCTGCTACAGACTTCCTCCATGATGTGAGAACTTCACATAGGACCAGGTCCAAACGGATCATATAGGTACACAGGGTTTAAATGGAATTTGGCCACCAAAAAAGATCCAGCTTGACCATAATCCAAGAATTTCAGTGCCGCTTAGCCTCCTACATTTTGGCCTGAGAAGATACCTAGGCTACTGCACATGCTCAAAAAGAAATCCAGATCAGCCCCTTAAACACCTAACTCCTGCCAAACTCTGTTGTGGTTCAAATTCATGCTGGGGGACAGCCACAGAGCACATCAAGTAGCTGTCTGGCAGCATTCATTAAGTTAATTAAAATATACAGTTGACAAAGGAGGAATGGTGTACACCTTTTGCTCAGTAATTTCGTGGTTAGAGCACTCAGCTGGAAAGAGAGAGACCTGGCTAACAAGACCACTTCGTTGTGAAGGGCCTCAAATCCATCCCAGAAGACCCTTCTAACCACTAGCTAAGTAAGGTTGCTCTGCTTCTCCTATTGAAGCTGAGCTACTAGGCAGCAGAGTGCAAAGTTCATGGGGCAAGGAAGACAGCAAGCAAGACAGGACCTGAATCTACATTCTAGTTGACCAACCTGACGGTGGGTGGTTGGACCCAGAAAGGTGCTGCGTGAACAGGCTGGGGACGGAAGGGTTACGGGACCTTGTTTCTCCTTCTCTTATCTCTCTTCCAGTTGACAGAAAAACAATTAAGGAGGCGGTGTAACAAATAAATGCTTTACTCACACTTTCGTATAGGTGGTTTCCTTTACAGCAGTTTCAAGATTAAACTCGCTGGTAACTCGAGAGCTCTAAACATGTTTAAATGATATACTCAGTCGTGATGGGGGTGTCCGGGGGGAAGGGATTTCGTGGACGCAGGATCCTGGGAAGGATGATCAGGCCTCTCCAAACTGATGCGTGGGTCCCCCTTGTGCTTGTGTTCTGCCCCTTTTTATAAGCTACCGAGCCAATCAAAATGTGTCCCGTGTATCTGTTGACTTTCAGGAGGCTGTGACTGCTGGCCGTGCGGTCACCCCCCTCATGTAACCCCTGATTTGCTGAGGCTATTTGATCGTGCATTCATCGTGACTCCCTCACACTCCGAGCATAGTTCACCCTCGTGTTTTACATTTGATACCTTCAAGTTCTTAAGTGTGTTCAAGATACAACATCCAACACAAAGTAAAATACCAACTAAGGGTATTAATAACTGTGGTCATTCAGCAGTTCTATTGTGACAGGGGCACTCAACTCATTTGGTTATGACACTAGTAAAGAGATTATTTCATTGGGAAGGGGGACGCTTGGCTTTTGTTTTCCTGCCAAGATTGTTTACCTATTTTACATTTAAATAGTCACATTGGATACAAGCCAAAATAGTGCAGGTGAATTAATTGATCGTGGGATAACTGTAAGCCAGCAGAATGACACAGTTACAATGAAGATAAATGCTATCTTAGGATGCATCAGGAGCTGTACCATTAGAGATAGGAAAGTATTAATTCCATTGTATAAAGCCCTGGAATGTTATCAATTGGCATGCTGTTTATACTTACAGCCACCTAAATGAATTCAAAATAAAACAGGGCAGGGAAGGACTACTATACTTATGTGATGAGTAGAGAGACTTATTTATAGGTTATCAGTGGCAAGTCTTAATGAGGATAGGCTTGAACAGATCTTATCCATGCCCTGTCCACTGACATCCACTGACACACACAGCTGGATGCTTGTTCATGAAGTTGCTGCAGAGCCATTACCAGGGTCCATTTTCAGGTTCACCAAAGACCTAGAGCTGAAGAGTAGGCACTGGGGACAAGTTCAAGCAGCCTCACTGGTGGATTTCCAGCTTTGGAGGGCATCAATGGATTTGGCAAGCCAAGCATGGGTGAAACATGCTCATCAAAACCCACCTCTGATGTGGTATATACAAGACCCAAAAGAAGCATGGGTCATTTAGCTTACTACAATGAATGCTGAAAGGGACATGATTGCTACAAGGCAGTGAACATCTGAAAAGAGAGAGAAGCTATTTAATCCACAGAACAACATTGGCATCAGAACAAATGGGCATAAATCAGCTATGAACAAATTTAGGCTGGAAATTAGAAAGTTTGTAAGCAGCAGAGGAATGCAGCTATAGAACAGTCTCACAATAATGGTGGTATGATCAGTTTATGAAGGGGATTATATGTAGTGGTTGCCTGTGATAGTAGGCAAGACACAGAAATCCCTTCCAGTTCTGTGTGTTAATTGTTAAACAAAGCCCATAATGTTACATAGATAAGGGGATAGCAAACACTGGATCTATTTGCAGACACAGAGACCAGAATGCCATCTTGCTTTTCTGTTTCTGCAGAATACGCATTATTTCCTGTTTTCCTGAACATTGCATCATTTTATATACTTCACACAGGGTGCATTTACACAAGATGTATTACTGCATAATAGCATAATTTGCTTCACAGTAAGCATGCACACCTATACGTGCACACACTTAGTTTGCTGTAAAAATCCTTAATCCCACTTAAATTTGCTACGTTCAAATGCAAGTAACAAATTTAAGCAGAATTATTTATTGTGCAGTAACACATGCGTAGACATGACCCGGGAGCAAGTTTGCTCCCAGATCTGCCCAGGGCTGCAGGATAGGAGCCTCTCCTGTTACATCTCAGCTCTGTGTTCTCGGGGAACCCTGGCACAGGATGCAGTCTGTCTGACTCACAATTTCCCTCTCCTTCCCCTCCTCTACATAAATGAAACTGATTAAGATGCAGTGAGAGACACACCTAAGACCCTCCAGATAAGGGTGACAAAAGTGAAACAACTGCCCTAGGTCTCATTTGCATCCGAGATGGAACCAGATAACCATTCATTTACATAAGAGATGGAGAACAGAAAGCCTGAAGCAGAGACTGCAGTGAATTCTGGGATCAGAGAAGCAGGGGAGCACTGCATGATGGGGAATCTGTGCTACAAATGCTAATCGACCCATGTTCACACACACCCAGCTCAGCATTTATCAGACCAGTTCTAATCTGGATTTACTTCCCCACCCCCCCAGACACACACACACCTCTAAGTTTAATAGGCATCTCGGGCTGTACATTCCCTGGTCCCACTATGGGAGGCCTATTTAAACTTGATTGACTAAACCTCGGTTGCTGGGTTAGGGAATGCGGAGGCAAAAGACTGAGTCAGAGGGAGTATGGGCAACATTTGAACAATGGTTAAGGGTTCATCACAGCGTCCAGCCTGTTGGAGCCCTAATCACAGGTGTTGCCATACTTTTCCCGAGACAACTGGTGGAAGTCCTCTCCACAAAGGTTATGAGCACCCCAATAATTGTCTTAAGTCTGATAAAAGACTATAGTAAGATCTGGAAAAGTCGTGCTAAGCTGAGGCTTGTTCACAACAAGTGAAAATCCAAACTCCTGATGCTGCAAGCTATCTATTGTTTCTGAAGAAACCATGAGATATCCCATCAGTATATCTTCTATCCATAGGAATTTCAAGCTGGCTCCCAAGCATCTGGTTACTCCCTAGCCTTATGCGTTTCCTGATTATCAGTCAGTTTCTTGAGAAGTTCCAAACTGGATAACCCCTTGTCAATAGAAAAGACAATGATTTACACTATTGAGAATGCTTCAAAGCAGCTGAACTAAGGTTATAAAAATCTGTAAAAAGCAGTAGTGTGGGTGCTTCAAGAAGAAAACTCATGTACTGACACCATCCCCTGTTGTTCTTGGGACACTGGAAGAACAGATCGTCTCCCTTCACGGATTGTGCTATGGACTGTGCCTGTCAGCTTTGCAGCCTGAGTACCTTGGACTGGTGAGATCCCAGTACTCTCTCTCTCTTTTCACTCTAGGCATAAATTTCTGAACCTGAACTGTATTAGTTAAGCTTGAGCTAAGTTTCCCCAAATACTTAGTGAAACCAGGGTAGTATTGTAATTGTTTGTGTTTGTTTTTTCTTTTGCATGTCTATTACTACTCGTACCATTATATACTTCATATGCTTAGCAATAAATAACTTTTATAGTCAAACTAGTAGTAACTGGATATATTTTTCCTTCTCTGCTTCTCTTTCCTCCTGTGCTCTGCAGCAACGCTTCTTTTACCTAAGCTAAAGATCCCTGTGAAGCCCAAAAATACTGTGGGGTTTGCTCATCAAGAGGCCAAAGATTGGGATGTGCTGAGTTTGAAACACATAAGGGGATCAGCTTGTACAGGCAGATTGACCCAGTTTAACTCAGATGTGCCCTTCTGAACTGAATGCTGGCCCATGAGGGTGTCACCTGGACACCCAGCCAGATTCAGAGGGATTCTGTTCACCTGTGTGCTTCTGTCCGACTGCACTTTATTGTCGCTCTGATGAACTGATTCTTGGCATATCAGGGTGTCAGCCTGTCCATGCTGATCAACCAGGCTGGGTCAGGGGTGTCACATTAATCTGTGTGTGTTTGTGTGTATGACTGATTTGGTGACTGGAGGAACCCAGCCCCACTGAAACTGAGTCCTGCAACATAGCTCCATTGGGGGTGAGGACTTGCAGAAAGGAGAGATACAGCTCCGTATAGAAACACAAGTAACACAAGCAGCACATTTACAGAATTACCAAGATCCTAGAAACCTATCCCTAATAAATGAGCACACCCCAAAGTAATGGGCAAATCTGGTAACGCTCCTGCTCCAGAGCTGGGCTGCCTCTATTGCAGCCCACTGTCTGCAAGCTATAAAAGCCTGCAGACATTTTGTGCCCTGGGGTATACACCACAGGCAGCCTGAGGGCACTGGAGGGCCTGTGTGTCCCTGTGGCCAGGCCACAGGGTATCTGTGCTTGCCTGCTTGGGCCCCTGTGCTGCTGAATGGTACTGCACTGCTGTGTGGCTGCCAGGGAAACATTTTTGGCATCAGCAGGGAACTGAAGAGTGCTACAAACTGCTGTAGTCCCTCGCTGAGCCTGTGAGCGCCCCCGCCCCACCAGGGCCACCTATATGCAGCTTCTGGGCATCATGACCTGTCTGCATCAGGCCCCCAGAAGCCTGCCTTGCACTGCAGGTACTGCAGGTCATTGCTTCCACCATGCAGCTGCCAGTCCCATGCCACAGCCCTGAGCTTGGTGCTGCTGACAAGTGTCCAGGCTTGGAAACACCAGGATAGCCACACAGGGGCCCAGAGAGCCAGTGTGGGACCCAGCATGGCATTGTCCTCCCCATCCAGCCCCAGGCTTACATGTATGTGTATGCCTGTTCCCTCCACCCAGGGCCCCAACTGGACCCAGGAGGAGACTGGTGACCTTTTGATGCTCTGGGGCAAGGCAGCAGTGCTGCACCAATTTGAGCAGGTGGGAGCTTCAATGCCCATGTATATGAGGCTCTATCAGGTCAGATGTGGGAATGAGGGCACAACTGATTGGTGCAGCATTGCTGCTTAAATGTCAAGGCCTTGTGGGCACAGTGGGTTGTCATGACTGCCCACAATTGTCAGTCTGGTTGTGCCTGCAAGACCATGCCCTTTATGTGGCTACTGACCAACATTCTGGGACACCAGGACCCAGGCTACATGAAATTTACACCAGCTCTCTGCCTAAGCCCCTGTCCTCACCTGGCACCTCCAGTGGCACATCACCATAGGAGGGACTCTCTGGCATCCAGCTCCCCAGCTGGAGTTTCCACCAGAAGTTTAGGGAGCCCTGGCCAACACCTGCCTCACCAGCTGTGCAGCCCCAGGGGAAGACAAGAGGTATGGCTGACCATGACACTGCTCACTGGCAGCGGTGTCAGTTCCTTTCCCAAGGGGGACCCCCAGCTGGGAGCCTGCATGGAGCACCCCTCAGGCTGAGGACACTGGCTACAGCTGCACACCATCACCAACTTAGAGGACCATGCCAAAACACCACCTATACCAGCCCTGGATACATGGTAAACCCTGCATTGAGGGGGGGGGGGGGGCTTCCCACCCCTAACCCTGGCCTCTGACCCTGACTCTTCTTCTCGCCCAGCTGGCCTGCACTTCCTGACCCTGGGTTCCCCCCCTACAGAATGCAGAGCGGTGGGAGACAGTAATAAACTTTAGTGAGCATCCCATGTCCCCACAGGTAGGTGGCCATAGGCCTCTCATGCACTGAGGAACATATCAATGCTGGCGGTGATGTCCTCCTTGGCAGCAGGGGGCAGAGATACATAGCACAGTCAAAGGTAGCCTTCCAAGGAGTGGCAGAGGTTGTGGGGCAGCCTGGGCTTGCCCCTGGACTATTGTAGCTAAGGTCCCATACCAGGAGTGGAGGTGGACCTGGGGCATCTGCAGCAGCATGGTGTAGTGACTCAAGCACACATCGGCCTGTGCAAACAGTTCATTGTGCATCAACCAGGGCAGAAACAGCAGGGGCACACTTGGGGCCCAGCAACAGTGTGGCAGATGGTTTGCCCTAGGGTGCCTCCCCAAAGAGGCACCCTGCTGGGAGGACATGGGCATGGGCATGGCCAGCTCCTCATACCAGTTGTTCAGGAGTCCCACACCCCTGAGCCCAAGCACCATGGGCTGGGTGGCAGCACAGCAGGGTGGTTGGCCTGCAGGAAAAGAGGGCAGAAGCATGGTCTGGAGCTCTGGCAGCAGGCGCTGCCAGAAGCCTGGCCTGTCCTGCCCTGGGGATGGGGTAGGGGAGGCCATCTGCCTGTGGCCAGCATGCAGTGGTGTACCAGACCCAGGGGAGTGTCTAGGGATGAGAGGCTCATTCAGTGGCCGCCTGGGCCTGGGGCCTGTGTGGCCCAACTTACTATGGTCCCTGGGCACCCACGCATAACCAGCCCACAATCTGAGGCTGGGCAGCTCACAGCCCCTGGTAAAGAGCATCTTATTTCTGAAACTCTCATAAAAACTGTCATAAAAACTCTCATAAAAAGTTTCTGTCTCATGGCTCTGCAGGTCTTACATTTGGATGTGGGGGAGAAGCCACAATTGGCAGTGGGGATGCCAGTTTAGGGTCACCACAATCCACCACTATCACCCTTTGGATATACCAGCTCTGCCAGAGGCACACCATGGACCACACCTTCCTCCTCCAGGGGCTGGTAGCAATCAAAGAGGAGAAGGAAGAGAATACATGGGCCTGGTGTGAATGATGTGGCCTACCAGGACAGCTCATGCATACAGGCCATTGCCCATGATGAGGTGAGGGATTGGGTGGACTGGGAGTTCTGGGATAAGCTTCTGGCCCTGGAACTTGAGTTACTCCAGGTGCTAAAGGAGCAGAATGTCATGATGGGCCAGGCAATGCAGGCCACAAAGGACAACCATCTAGTGCTGGCCACCATCCTGGGCCTGGCAGTCTTGTTTATTCCTGCTGCTGCCCAGCCCCCATCCCTGCAGACCCCCTTGCAGCCACCCATCACCTGCAACAGGACCCTGCCTGGACCTGGAGGAGGACCTCCACTATTTCCAACTACCAAGAGCCTGGTCCCCATCCCAGGTCTACTGCCAACCGCTCCCCCTCGCGCCCCCTGGGCCCACTCCTGCCACTTGCCTAAGCTCCATGTGGGCATGGAGCTGGAGGTGCCTGAAGCAGTACCAGGACTGTACACCAACCCTGCTGGCCTGGACTCTACCTGGTGGAGGTGGAGTCAGTTGTGCCAAAGAGCGCCAGCCACCATCACCCCTGAGTGAGATCCCCACCTGCTGCACTTGCTGCAGCATCCAGACTGATGGGGAAATGTCAAGATACCAGGGTGCTGGCTTCCTGGGTTCAGGCTCTGCTCCCAGGCACCCCATTCCATGGCCCCCCACTCTGGGACACCACATAAATCACTTTGTAAATACTTTGCCCAGAGAAGAGGGTTTTTTATTGTTGCTGGGTGGGGTGGGTGGTAGAGGGGCTGTGTTTGTTGGGGAGGTAAGGGGGTTTATGTAATGTGAGGGGAATAAAGACTTTTCCTTCTGACATGGCTGTAGTGAGGGTGGCGATGGGGGTGGGGGGGGTCCTTGGGCAGGGGAGAAAATGGACTAGAGTTGGGAGTGCAGGAGGAAGTGGTCAGCTAGAGCCTCTTGCACCTCATGCCCCAGCCCCCACTGGTGGGTGTGTGGCTCTCCTGGACCCTCAGTGGGGGCCCTGCCACTACTGCTACAGGTGGTGCTCCCACCTCCAGGTGCCCTCCATATCTCCTCTGCCCAGGCCTGGTGGAATAGCTACTCCTGGTCCTCACAGATCTTATGCAGCATGCAGACTGTGACAATGACCCAGGGGAGGTTGTCCTTGGCAACCTCCAGACGGGAGGTGAGGGCTCGCCAGCAAACCTTGAGGAAGATGAAGGTGCATTCCACCAGGGCATGGATCTGGCCCAGGCACTGGTTAAAATGGGCCTGGCAGAGGTTCCAGGTGGCCGATGTAGGGCCACATGAGCCAAGACAGGAGTGGGTAGGCAGGGTCTCTGATGAGCAGGGACGGGACTAAGATGGTGCCCAGCTGCAGGTCCCGCACCTCTGGTGCAAAGTGCACACTCTCCACCAGTTCCACAAGCCTGGAGTTGCAAAGCATGTGAGCATCATGGGTTCTTCCTGACCAGCCACTGCTCATGTGGTTGAATGTGCCACAGTGGAGTGAAACCTCTGGTGATTGTAATAGGGGTGATCTCCATGGGACATGCAAGTGATGGGGATGTGGGTCCCATCCATGGCCTCAATACATTGGGGGGAATCCCAGGGCATGGACCACCAGGGGATCATAGATTCAGAGCATGGTGTGCCCCAGCACATCCTGGAGGGCCCTGCACACCTCCAGGATAGCCTCCCTGGTGCTGCCTTGCCTACACCAAATAGGTGTCTGATGTACAGGAGGCTGGCAGGTATGGCTAGCTAGCTTCAGCATAGCAATGGCCAGCTAGGTGTCTGCAGGGGAGGATTGGGTGCATGCTAGTGTGCTGCCACTCCTGGTGGGCCCTGAGCTGCTGGAGCAGGCTGTTTAGCCACTGCTTGTTGTCCCAGGTCTCATAATTTCATAGTTGGTAGGGTCAGAAGGGACCTGAGCAGATCATCAAGTCCAACCCCCTGCCAAAGGCAGGAAAGGATGCTGGGGTCAAACAACCCTGGCTAGGTGACTGTCAAGCTTCCTTTTGAAGACCCCCAGGGTAGGAATGAGCACCACTTCCCTTGGAAGCTGGTTCCAGCTCCTAGCTGCCCTGACTCTGAAGTAGTGCTTCCTGATATCTAGCCTGAATCTACTCTCAGTCAACTTATGGCCATTATTCCTCATTACTCCTGGTAGTCCTCGGGGGAACAGGGACTCTCCCATAGCCTGCTGGTCCCCCTTGGCCAGTTTATAGATGGCCACCAGATCCCCTCTCAGTCTTCTCTTGTGGAGGCTGAACAGGTTCAGGTCCTGTAGCCTCCCCTCGTAGGGCCTGCCTTGCTGCCCCCTGATCATGCGAGTGGCCTTCCTCGGAACCCTCTTGGTGCTGGCCACATCCCTCCTGAAGTGTGGCACCCAGAACTAGATTCCAAGTGTGGCCTGACCAGTGTCACATAGAGGGGGAGGATCACCTCCTTGGACTTGTAGTGATGCATCTGTGGATGCATGACAAAGTGCAGTTAGCCTTCCTAACCACATCCCCACATTGGCAGCCCATGTTAATTTTGGAATCAATAATGACACCAAGATCCTTGTCTTCCTCTGTGCTGATTAGAAAGGAGTTCCCCAGCCTGTAAGTATGCTGCTGGTTCTTTCTCCCTAGATGCAGTACCTTGCACTTGTCAGTATTGAAGCCCATCCTGTTCTCATCCATCTGTTGGATGATGTGCCACTATTAATCCTGGCTAGCACAGCAGCCCCAGAGGGGGTGGGGAAGAAGGCCCAGGAGGCTGAGAGCAGCCCCAGAAGTGGCATTGTGGAGCCCCTTGTTGGTGTCCCTGAAGGCAGCAGTGGTTCAGTGGCAGAGGCAGCTTTGGGATGGTGCACTATGGCCAGGCAGGCAGTTGCTGGTTGTGGGAGAGCTGGGCAGAGTGAGATGGCCCTGGGCCCGGTGACAGCATGGTGGGCCAGTAGGACCAACATGATGACCAGCCGGAGCCTATGGCACTGGTTGTAACTGCCAGTGGTAGGGCTAGAGCAGCCATAGCGTAGGAAGGCAGAATGGCCAAGGAGAAAGCTGCTGCATGCTGCCCCTGCACTTGGCACACTGCTTCTAGGCAAGGAAGAGGCTGGCCAAAAAGCAGCAGGAAGGGCTGGCTTTTAAAGAGGGCTGCCAGGTGCTGGCAGCTGCAGCTAGAGCCTAGAGCTCCCCCAATAGCCACAGGGGCCCATTGCAGGGCTGCAGGGAACTGGGTGGAAATTGGGTCCCTAATCCTCACATGTGCCTACCCAAAAACCCTTACTGAGGCTTAGTTTACACCACAGTAAAGTAAATGCATGTGTAGATGCCCACAGTGTTTAAAAATGGAAACATATGTCTGTGCATGGAAGTATAACTGCAAAACTGGTCTTTCACAGTGTTCTATGCAACATCTATGGAACATGGAGCAGCATACAGGGAGACAATTTGAAACATATTTCTTTTTCATTTCTTTATATTTGGGCCTGATTTCTGGTTGTCCTGAATCTGGTCTCCCCTGTAATGGCCACAGTTTAACTGCTGAAATCACTCAGGACACAATATTTTATATCTAGACATCTAATTATGTTAAATACAGATTAAATATAGCCAGAAGATATCACTGCAATACTGTGGGTGGGAAAAAAATCAGATTTTTAAAACCCAGCTTCATGAGATGACATCAGACATTTTAAGTTTGATTGCCAGTGTCCTAAAATATCAGAATGAATGGGAAATGTAAAAGAGAACAATGTAGTTGAACATCCCCATAAAGATATATATTTTTGGTTAAAAATTACTGTACACATCTAGACTGTTGTGCTATTAAAAGCATATAGAAATGGGATAAATAAAAAGTCTGCTTCAAGCCAAACCTTTTAAATTCATAATATTTATACTTAGACAACTCAAATGCCTTTTCAACATCTAGTTGGCCTTGTGAATTGAGAAAAAACAATAATCTAATTCTATACTTCAAAAATATGATCTGGTCTGGATACAAATTATTTTGGAATCGAAAATCCAACTTTGTGCAAGAGATCTTGCTCTAATATCCTTCCCCTTCCTCCCCTATCCCCCTAACCTCCCTGGACCCCTCATTCCAGTCACAGGGATCAGTGTAATGTGTAATGCGAGGGGAATCAGTTAACCTGGTTGTTTTCCTACAGATAATTAATGCTTCATGGAATAAGCCAAGAGGAAATTTGATTTAAAAGAATCAAAGTATAATCTCTGGAGTTTAAGAAGAAAAGAAATCTTTAGAGGCAATGCAAAACTAAGCAGAGAATCATCATCCCCAGGAGCCTTTGAGCTTTAAGGAGTTCTAAGCCTTTGCTTTTCTCATGATCTATTACCAGTATAGGAAATGCCTCTGGGTGAACTCCTATTTTAGATAAGTGTAGTTACGAGTAAAATGTAAAATCCTGTGTAAATATTTTTATCTTCTTTACAGTTTCTTTCTAGTTTGTCAAATGTGGTCATATTCATTCCCTTTTTGTTTTCTTAACATTCAAGTAATTTTTAGCTAGTTAAATATTTCTTTCTTTTTCAATAACACTTCAAATTTGATACAAAAATATGATTAGCAGCCTATATTTTTGTTCAACATTGTCTTTTACTTTTATTGTGAGGCTGCTGCTTTAACACATCTACACCCAAACTTTCACCAAAGCAACCAAATCATCATCCTGTCTCTTGCTAATTTCTCGCAAGTCTTCATGTAGACACTCTTATTTTAGATTGTGTCCTATTCCAATTGCTTTTATAATACTCTATATTGAAATGGGTTGTAATAAGGAAGGCCACACACTGACTTATTCATCAAGATACCAGGTGATTTAATTGGAAGTGATTTAGGTATTTTGGTGTGACTGTGTGTAAACAAAACTTAAGTGCTCTGTAGATACATACAGCTTGATTCAAATCCTGTCGTAAGCCAACAGGATACTCTCAGAAGACCTTATATCATACTGAAGAAACCACTTAAATTTATTAAGCCCTTCCGAAGTCAATGGAATTACAAATGTGCTTTAAGTATTTGCAATGAAAACTTAGGGTATTCAGGCTCACATTCTGGATGTTTCCAAACACTGTCCATTACCAACAACAGGCTATAAAAGCATCCTGCCTGTCCTAAGAGAGAAAGTGTTCAGAGAGAGAATCAGTTTCAGTGGATGAAACCCACTCCTGTACAAACATCTCTTTATGTGCTCTTCCTTCACCTTTTGGTCACATATGCGGCACCAACAAGCAGCTTTTGATCAGTTTCCTGCACCAGTTTCCATGAATCCATTATTTCCTTTAAATAAATCTGAACTATGAGCAATGGGAGTAATCAAACTTTAAAATATAATGTTTTTCTTTGCATTTGGGAATGGGTGAGAATCGGCCTGTAAACCACTGTCATCTACTCTAAGGCTAAATATACACAATCAAAAAGCCCAAGGCTGAATCAATTCAATCTTTGCAGGTAAGTCTCAGATGTGTAGATTGATCCGATTGTCGCCGCTGTGTACTGCAGCAAGGGGGTTGAGAACTTTAGAGGCCCGTCAGGCGGGTACTTTATGATGCTTGGAGTGGAATTAGGCACAGACGCTTATCGGTTGTAAAGCAAGATTATTTACTCACGCCGTCAAGGTAGTGAAAGACGGAGGTTAGAGGTACTTGGTTAGTTATAGCTTAGGGTTCGTAGGTAGGTCTGCATAAAAGTTCGGTGGTCGGGCAGAAAGGTCGGGCTGGCAGGTCGTTGATTTATGTCTGAGATTGGGTCGAGACGCGAGGGGGGGCACTGGCAAGTGATTAATTTGTCAGTTACTCTAACACCTATGGTCAGAGGTCTCCCAGGTGCGTACGGAGATCCCCCTTCTTCCTCTTTGCAGAAGTGCATTGAGGTTTTATTTGTATAATAGCCAATTGTTTTTCGCCACGTCATGCATTTAATTAGAATCGCCAATTGTATAGTGGTTTTCATTAGGGTGTTTGTAATAGGGACACTCCCCTGTCATTCCAACCAATTACAATGATTTATATAAAGCAAAGAAGGCAAAAGTTTTTATCTCTGTTAGTGGCGCAGCAATAAATTTCTTTTTGACATGTGCAGCAAAAAAAAAGCTGTTACTATCATCTTGTTAGTTAACCCTTAGTTAACCTAGTGCAGACTAAAACTGTTTTGATTGATATTTCTTGTTTGTGGCATGGGCACTATTTAATTTGGTTGTGACACTGATAAGCAAGGGGCCAGACATTCACTTCTGATTCTGGAAATGCAATCACAAGCCTGCAGTGGCCCAGGTCAGAAGCTAGACGATGCCTCCCTGCTCGGCTGGAGTAGACAGTTTGGGCCAAGGCTAGCCTACCTACCCTGAGAGTGGGGGTTTCCAGGGGAGTTGCAAACATCCTGGGATGCTGGGGGACTATGAGTTAACTTGAATCTGGAGGGGGTCTGTGACAGAAGTTAAATCAACTGATTTAACCTAAATCAGTTAAGCTTGATATTACATTCATCCAGGTTTATCTTAAACTGGTTTCAGCCATTGGGGCCGAATCCAGATGAGCATAGATGCAGTATGTGGTGCCACAAACATGTCTGTGATGCTATATACCACATATTCAGCTGTTCTCCACCCTGCAAGAAAACAACGGGGGGGGGGGGGTTAACCCCGGATATAACCCCCACAAAAAAACCCCAAGCGGTGAATATGGGGGGCAATGCACGCCACTCAAAACCAGAGCTTGGCCAGCTGGCCAGGCTCCGAGCAGCAGGATTGCAGCAGATGCACCTCCAGGAGGTCCCCAGGACCCCAGTTAAGTTTGCTGGAGCCAGCACAGTGCTGGCCCCAGCCTTCCTTACCCCACCTGGGGTAACATGCCACAATCCAGAAAGCACATGACATAGGCATTCCCTAAGGACAAGTACAGGAGGTACAAGGTATCCCACTGCTAGTTGTCCCTGGGTAATCAAATGTTCATACTTGTGTGGACATGGCCTTTGAAAGCAGTTTATGTGCACATAAGTTCAGTGCACAAAGTATCATATTTCAGTGCACATAGTATTGTAGATTTGAACTAGTTTCCAATCCCTTATACAGGTTTATGTGTAATTTCCGTCCCTAGCCCAAGAGTTAAACCCTTAACATTTAGGATTCATTAATAAAATTTCAACCCCTTTTATTTTAGTTGAATCCTCTGAGGAAATTACATTTCCTATCTACTTCTTAGTTTTTTGAGTTCAGGTGAAAAGAAAACCAGCCTCTTGGAGAAAAAGGCAACAGAACATTTAGTTTATTTCAAATAATCATTGGCTTTTAGCCTTTTAATGGGCTGATTTCTTTCTTTCACATTCCAAGAAGCTCTTTGTAATTTAGTAGCAACTGTGATAGTATGGTGAAATAATGAAGTAGATCATAAAGCAACATTCTACTCTGGCCTCTGATTATAAAGAAATAGGTATTCTTGTACACAGAAGTATCTGTCTATGAAGAATAGTAGCGATAGGTATTCCTAGAATTAATAGAGCTAAACACTCCATAAAAGAATCTTTGAACAAGGAGAAAAGAGTTTGTCTCTCCACTTGAAGGATCAAGAAAGCATTAGTCTGTCCATTGGTATGTTCCTGCATGCAGTTTTGCTGGTACCCAGTTAAATACTTTTGTTAAGTCAGGCTTGGTCCCTTGGTCAGTGCTATTATATGGCTGATATGTCATCCTTCTTTTAACATTTTGATAATATCCTTTTGTTATTATATGACTGGTCTACTTTGTACCAGTTAGTCCTGCAGTATATGTTTCAAGATAGTCTTGTGTAGGTTGGTTCTTTTCCATGCCCAGATTTAGGATTTTGAAAGGAGGGAGGCAGATGGTGTGGCGCATCATGTTACAGAAGACTCAGTTTCCCTAAAGTAATGTGATGCCCTCTGGTGGCCTGCTGAGGCCTATTTAAGCACTTTAGACACCTACCAGTTGCCTTCCTCACTCTCACCAGCCACTACATTGAGTTACTAGGAACATTTGGGGGATGGCTTTGAGTGCTGTACTCCCTTCTGCCCTGTTCACTTGGCTTTTTCTGTCTTCAGCTCAGCCCATGGGCTCTTTCTGCCTCCTATTTGGTACCATGACCAATGCATCAGGTTTCATGGGGTACCACAACCGCTGGCCCAGCTCTTGGGGTTCTAGTAGCTCAGTCACAGTTTCCTGGGCCTCTTAGAGCCTGTTCCTATTTCACTGGGCCTCTGGCAGTCCACCAATTAAAAAAAAAAAAAAATGTTCTTTAAGCCCTCCTGTGGGGCATCTTCAGTGGCCTCCTTTCCTCCCCTTCAGCCACTCTCATGCCTCATGGAATTTAAGTCAGTCCACAACTTAAACCAAAATATGCAGCTTATGCACATTTTTGTTGCTGGACAATTGGTTTAAAACTTTGAGTGGAGCAGGAATCAAGAAGAGGGGCATGACTACACCACTTCACCCTGAATCCATCCCTGCTTTCCTTTCTTTAGAATTATACATGTCTGTCATGGCAGGGTCCCTCAGGAGGGCCGTGATCTCCTCAAGGTCCCTCGCTCCGTGTCAAGGCCGGCCCAAGGCACCCTCTTATTCTCTCCCTCCACGTCTTTGATGTTTATATATATGTTGGGAGGCTGCCTATGACTCCCTGGGCACGTCTAGTCGGGACCTCTGTCCCCGTGTGTTCCTGGACCCCACCTGGGGGTCTCCCAATATAATGGGTGTTTCTCAGACACCCTAGCCTTATGGGCTATGCATAGCTCCTACCACCCCTAATACCACGCCCCAAGCCTCGCTGATGTGAAAGACGTTGGTGTGTCTGCACGCCCACTTCCCGGGCCCTTCTTCTATAATACGCTAGTCCCCTCTGGGACGTCCCCTCGAGCCGCCGGTCTTTTAGGCCCACCGCACCACTACCCTCTCTAGTATGGGCTCACCACGTTGCTAATCCCCGTCCTCTCAAGGCAACCGCAGCACCTTGCCCTCCTCTGGGTTTTCCGCGGTGCTAGCCTGCTACTGGGCTCCTCAGTATGGCCCTGCTCTAGGGCTCCTCACTAATCACCCCTCCCTGGGGCTGGGGTCTATGCACTCCACAAGTGACGCCCTTGCTGGCATCTGCTGCGCCCATCCTGGGCTTCCTAATATGGCACTCCCCCTCTTTGGGGCTCGTCGTGCCCACCACGGGCTCCCTGATAAAATCATCCCTCTCTCTGGGGCTGGGGTCTACGTACCCCGCACATAATCCGGGGTCTGTGTCCCCCATCTACAACCCACTGGTTGCGCCTGCAACCCACTGGTTGCGCTCCTTGCCACCAGTTGCTCCTGCACTGGCACATAAACTGCGCCTTCACTGGCGCTGTAAGAATGATGCGCCCTCCTGGCGCTAGACGGCACCCTCACTGGCGCTGGGGCACCCCACACTCTCTGGGGTCCCTATGAGGCTCAGCCACTCCTCTCTGAGCTAACTGACCTCACAACTCTGCCCTGTAACTCTCAGGGCCTAGTGCACCCTCCCTGGCGCTGGGGCCTCACACGCCCTTGTGAGTCCCCGATGAGGCCTCCTCCAACCCCTACAGCCTCACCCAAACCTCCAGTAAGTAATACAAACATTAACCAAACACAACACAAGCCTCCCGGCTGTAACTCAAACCCGAAGCCCTATGGCTATAACAACATTGCTCCATATAACAATGGTACTTGCTACTAGGCTCCTTTCCACATCCTCACTCCCAGAGCTCCTGCCTCCCAGGCTGCTGGTAGAGAACTGCCAGCCTGGCCTCAGCCCTGGGCTTTATAAGGGCCAGGCCCTGCCCCCTACAGGCAGCTGGCTCCGCTTAGTTGCTCCAGGAACCCACAGCTGCGCTTGTTACCCGGGCAACCCTCAGCTGGGCTCGATATGTCAGGCCAGGGCTCGCTCACTCGCTCCCTGGCAGTTTCTCCTCTCTAGGAGCAGGGGCACCCGGGTGCCCTGCGACAATGTCCTTTTCCAAACTTTTGCCTCTCCACATATGTTGGTTCTCAGTGGAATAACTGCAGCCACAATGTAGTGAAATGGTTTAAAAAAACACAGACTTAAAGATGAAATGAAACTTAATCACCATTGTTTTATCTTAAAAAGTAACTTAGCAATGCAACTAGATTACTCTAAGAACACAAGCTCTTTAATATTAAGTTGTAAAGTAAAAATAATGCATTTAGTATTAATAAATAACATTTAATTAATTATTTTAATACCAATATCATAAAATAAATTAGCTATACATATTTGATTGCTATCACTGAAATGTCCAAACTTTTAGATTTTATCATTTAAAATACATATTTAATTATACATTAAATAATATTAATGTATGGATGTACTACCTATTTAATTAGATCATTTAATTAGATGTAAACTATTTTTTTTCTTATTTGGTCTTTATAGTTTAGTCATAGTAATTTAATAGCTCTTCTTATTAAAATGCATTACTCATAGTTTACCTTACAATTTTCTTGAAATATACCAAGAGCTTTCAAGACTGGATCAGATCCTTTTGATTCTTCTCTCACTTGAGTCTGATGTAACATTCTATTGGAATAATTCCACTTCTGTAACTACATTATAGAAATAAATAAAAGAAAAATACCCTACTATAGATGAGATTAACTAGTAGCCAAGTTCTCCTCTAATTAATAGTAGTTAAACTTTACTGAAGCCAAAATAGTTGTGGTGATATTAGCTAGACTGACATGCATGTATATGTAGTAGAAGGAGGCTTAGTCTCAAATAACTTAAATAATTTCAGCCAAGATCTCTTCACACATTTAAATCTACATAATCCTTTTTGTATCAGGGATGTGTTCTAAACCAAGCATCTGGGTAGGAGATTGCACAATTTAGCACTACAGAAAAGCTAAATATAAGGTTTTTTTTAAATGCCAAACATGGCTTGGGAGGGTAGATTGCAATATTTAAATTACTTTTTTGCCTCATTATTAAATATGCTTTGTCCCCAGTAATCACTATGCAGGTTTAATACATTCCCACTGCCACACTATAGATTCAGATTAAAGAGAGAGAGAGTTAGCCATGTTCAAGGGTGGATCTGGCAGGGGGGAAAGGGGTGCACTTGCAATTACCTCCCCCCACCCCTTTGATTCCTGTTCTACCCAAACTTTAAACCCAACTGTCTGGCAATGGCAGCAGTATCTGTAGTCAGGCAGTGCTGAGGGAGTTCATGGCTCATTATAATCTACCTTATCTCTTCTAAATGTTTCATTTCATATGTGTTAATTACCCTCTCTTCTTTGTAATAACCCTGATTTTCCACCAATCAAGTTGTCCTTAGTTCTCCAGCTCTGCTGTCTGTTAGCTGTTCCTGGTGATGAAGTTCTTATTTCACAGCCCTCATTCCAATATAATTATATCTGTTTTTGCTTCAATTTTAAACTGTACAATACAGCTGCAGGACCCTAGCATATGACTAAAGCTTCTAGTTTACTTTTAACTAGAGAAAAATGTAGATTGGTTTATATGTGATGATGCACCTCACCACCAGCAACCCCCTTTTCAAAGTCCTAGACCTGCCCATGGCCATGTTAGTCGGTTAAGCAGAAAGCAGGGCAGGGTAGCATCAGAGGCCAACTTGCTCAGAGAGGCATTCAGATTAGTAACTGGGTTCATTGCTTTTCCATATCTATCCATTCCATGTCCTTGGGGAGAGATGTATCTGGACATTTCATTAGGATTTAGCAAGTAGTAAAGGTGTGGACTTATTTTCACTAGACTTAGGACTTCCTCCTTCCCCTCCAAGTGGATTTCTACCTCCCAAAACAATTGCTGCTAGGACTACATAACAATTCCACCGGGTTTACAGCCAGGTTTTACCTGTTTCTTCTACAATTATTAGCTTGAAAAGTTTCAACCAAATGTGATCTTGGGATACCAGCAGTTGAATCATTTCACATCTGCAGTGCTAAGGTTAGAGAGAAAGAAAAAATCATCTAATTATGGTTCTTGCTAATCACCATTACCGAAACAGATCTTGTTTACGTCTGTATCTCACCATTGACCAAACACGGTGCATAGCTATCACATATCTAATGTGATCAATCTAGAGCTACATAAAGCATGTAATCTTAAAATCAATTAATAAAAACATAATTTCTTCTTCATAACATGACACTTTTTTTAGTTTGGATTTAATTAGGTCATTACATAATCTAACGTTTCTCACTGCATGCTAAGATTCATCCAGCTTAAGGGTGTTGTTACACATTACACTTCACACATGATAAAACTATGGAAAGTTAGAACATGCTCTGAGCAGTCACATGTTAAGGTTTAATACAGTCTTGGATGTGCTTGGCTCTGACTTGTAGCTAGAGGGCCAGTGAGCAGGTATGTGGCTAAGAGCCATGATACCTGGGTCCTGTTCCTGCTCTAGGAGAGCTATGGGGGTTAGAGGAGGCTGTGCCTGCTGTCTGCCTACTTGGGGTTGCTCCCCCTGGCCATGGATGATTCCACTGCACAGTGCCTACTGCTGCAGGGGCACAGGCTGGGAAAGCCCCTTACACAGACACACACACACCATGCCAACCTATTGCGACACTTGATAGTAGTATCAGCAGGAAAACCCACAGTCCCAACACCGCCAGGATTGCCCACTGAGGCAGGAAGCCTGGGTCCTGTGCAGCCACTCCCTGATAGCATGCTTGATGGCCTGACCCCAGCATGAGGCTGTAGTTTCCCCACTGCTCCACTGCCAAGTCTGCCCTGCCAAGAGAGGGCCCAGCTCCATGATCCCAGAAACAGCAGAGAGGTGAGCCTCTGGGATTGGTCTCACAACACAACCCCCTACCATGGGAAGGGAACAATGTAACTCCCTGCCTCATTTCTTGGCTCCCCAGATCTCCTGCCTCACAGATCTATGCTCCTGCTGTTTCAACCCAGTGGCTCTGCACAGGTTGGGGAAGCCAGAGCACATAACAGGTGGGAGGAGAGTTGAGGCAGTAGGAACATAACACTTGCTTTCCCTCATTCCTGATGGCTCTATTCTCCATCTCCTGACAGCTGCAGCCCCACACTGGTAGGGAAAGCTGGGTGCACATGAAATGTGCTCCAACCTGCCCCCCCCCCCCAGCTCTATGCTTCATGCATGTACGGCTTCCCACAAAAGCATGGAGACACAGTGACTGGGAGGAGGCTTGGCAGAGTGCCCTCAAGAAGCATAGTTTTCCCTAACCAGAAGTTCCATGCTTCTGCCAAGCTAACCCCTATTCTAGCAGCTATGACTATATGCTGGTAGGGGAAACCAGATGTTCATGGAGCTTCCAGGAAGGAAAAATGCATGCTTTAATCCCCTTCCAACAAGCATGGAGCTACGACTGCTAGGGGTAGAGAGGGGAGGAGTGGCAGGAGCATGGAGCAGCAGGGTAGCTGTGCCTCCATCTGCCTTTTCACTCTAAGGCAGGGGGCCCAGCAGTAGCCCTGGGACTGGCAGGGACCCATCTGCCTTCAGTACCACCCCTGGGCAGTAGAGCTTAGGAGGCTGGAGAGATTGTCCACAGAGCAAGGAGTTTGTGGGTGGGGAGGGAACTGGGAGTAGCTTGCTTTATGTCTGTGTAGCAGACTGACATTACCACAACACAAACTGGGTAGCATGATCTAGAGATACTCCTTGCCTGAAGTGGCATGACCTTGTTATGCTCTGAGGGCTTTTGGCATGGATTTTTGCAGCTTTAGTACAAGGAAGTTTGCATTTTAGCATAGCCTAAAGGTAATGTGTAACAAGATCCTAAGTTATGCTTAAATCTGTTGCGGCAATAAATTTAAAACACCTGAATTCTGTACAACATGCAGTTCAATCATTTTTTCCCTCTTTTTCCCAAATGTTTTGCTCCGAGGTTCTAGAGGAACAAATCACCACATTCTGTAAGCATGAGTTTTACTGTACTGCTACAAACTGAGTTAACAGAGCTGGGTCGTTCGGATCCATTTAGATCCCATACCTAATTCCTTCTGTTAGAAACCCATGCACTTACATATAAAGGTCACATGGAGATAAGGCTGTAATAACTCATTAAAGCTGAATTTTTCAAATTTTAAGGAAGCTGGACATGTAACCCATTCTAGGTTTCAGTAGGATTTAGGCATCTCAGTCCCTTAACAGAGATGTTGAGGGAAATATTCTCTTCAGAATCCTTCTTGCCATCTCTTCTTTTGATGGATGGAAAATTAAAAATAGAAGAGAGCCCACTCTGTTTCAGAGAATAAAAACAATCATATATCTGATTGTTATCTGTGCTATACTGAGGAAGGATTAATAGCTGCATTCATATAGCTGGCAAGAAATCTTGGCCTGGAGAACATTTAACTGAAGTGATATGGACTACAGAGAGATTGTTTGATCAAGTACTAGTAAAAACTTTGTAATAATCTCTAATAGCATAATTTCTGCAATAAAATGAGCATATGCTCCTCCCATATGATCTCTCATATCTTTTCTTATTGCTACTGTTGTTACAGGCCAAGCCACCATTTAACTTTATTAGGGCAAGATGAGGAGAAGTGGAAAAGTTTTTTAATAAAAAGTTGTGAATCCAAATATTGGAGTTTCTGAGGGTGAGCATCTATAAAAGCAAGAATTAAACTGTATAGACTACTTTTCCTATATATTATAATACGGTCAATTTGTTTTTGGAGAAATATATGTTTAAATATTTCATAACTAAACTAATAGGAAGTTTTTGCTTAAGAAAAGAAACAGAAACAGTTTAAGTACATTTTACTAGATTGAGCACAATGACAAACAAGAAAGAAGTCTTTGCTGGCTGAAAAAACAACCTAGCTTAGAGGAAAAGTTAAAGCAGACATTAGAGACCAGTTTCAAGCCCCTGGTTTAAAAGTGGGACCACAACGATTTGAATGTGGATCTCCCACATCATAAACAAGTGCTCTGACCATCAGGACACTGTTCTGCATAATATGAGGTGAATTAATAAGACCACTTACCGAAGACCAGCGAGATGCAAATTCACGTAAAGACTGTCAAACCCAAACTTATTGCTCTGGACTCTACTGAAAAAGGACACCTTTCAAGGGTTTTTTGTTTTGTTTTGTTTTTACTTGGGAGTGGGAGATAAGTGGGTGTTGGCTGGTTTTCTATTACTCTGTTAAAATCAAAGTGGAAAAAAACCACAGAGATTAAAATAAATGTTTACCTGAGTGACTACCTGACATCACCCTCAACTTCTTCCTAGTTTACTTTGTCTTCCTGGTTTATTTTGTATATATTGTTGGCTGGAATAACATCATTTTTGCAATTTATGAAGATATTAAGTAATTAATTTTAATCAATACAGATTTGCTTAATAGCGTTCAAGGTTGTTTTGAAGTCATAGACATGGTTGAACATAATAGCTTACTCAGGTGAAATACTGCTGCTGCTCTACAGTTCAAAGCCTACTGCTGAAAAAGATATACTAGGTGCGATCTTTTCAGAAGCCAAATTAGGAAAGTCTGGCAAAATATCTGTAGGGACTAGTAAATAAATGCTCTATGTGGCCTTGGAAAGCTTTTGCACCAAATGTTTGAGTGCCAAGTCAAGCATTGTTAATTGTTTTCCTCTTAGTACCCTGAGATCACCATTTTTAACTGTCTCTCCGAGATCTGGAGACTACACATTTGTCAGCTGTCCAATTTGTTCTGAAAATGCTAGCTCTCAAGAGAAATCTTAGTGTTTCAAAATGTCTTTCACATTGGGCTTACATTGCTACTGTAACAAAACGTGTATCCCTGCGACAAGATACAAAAATGTAGCATTACTTAGAGATGAACAGTTTTGTCATACCTAGGAAAAAAGAATCTCAGAAACAGACTTTTGTGTAATAGCAAAATATAACAGATCATTAGATTAATACCCTTACAAGTAAAGTGGTTTGGTTATGTTTCCCTGTGAAAAATTTTAAGCTCTGATGGCGGTGATTGTATTTAGCTTAGCAATGCAATTCTTTATCATATTTCTTCTCAGCATTGTATTGCTAGAGCAGGAGGTGGTTATCATTCCTTTTCTATTAGCATACTGTATATTTAGATATACGAAAGAAATCCTGGGCAATCATGGTAAAAATAAAATAGCAATAAAGCATGTGTTTGGGAATTATTCATATTTTTTCTGTCAATAATTTAAAAAAGATGTAAAGCTGGTTCAGATCAATAGTGACTAACACCTACAAACTGTTTTTAGATGATAATACATGCAAAATCAAAGTCCAGATCCTAATGGACAGGTATGTACATAAGAAATGTTGTAAGTAGTTGATAGTCCTGCCATCCTCACCTGACAGTCATAGGGAGCCAAGAAAGAAGAAAAAGGAGTATTCCAATGTTAGGGTATCCAGTAGGACTGTGCAAAGCTTCGGTCATTGATTTGATTCAGTAGAGATTTGGCCTGATTCGGCGGCCAAATCTCTGAATCTGAACTGAATCAGGAGACCCTTTAATCTTTCACAATCAAATTGGAACCCTTTAAATAGATTAGGAGAGATTCAGAAACATTCTATAATTTGGACATAGAGACAACTTTAAATGTTTTTTCTACATACCTCAAGGTACCAGGCGCGTCATGACTGCTAAGATGCTGGGGCGGATTGAGCATCCCATGGGAGCGCAGAAGTGGGGTTCCCCAGCACGCTTGGCAGTGGACCCAGAAGTGTGCGAGGGATTCCCCTGGCCCCCAGCTCTTGAATACCTATATCTAAAATGAGACACACAAAAAGTTCTATACTCAGGAGTGAAACCCAAGTGAAACCCAAGTCTCCCCTACCCAGGTATGTGTCCATTTCCTGAATACAGGACACTGTCATGCAGACTTGAGACAAATGCCTAAGACCTGGAAACAGGTAGTAAATAAATTTTCTTAGCATTTTCTACAGGCTAGCTTTACACAGATTATTGCTGAGTATACTTGTTGTCTTCTGAGGCATCAAACTTCATACAAACACAATATGGGGAGTCCCGGTATCTAAAACAGTGTTCTAGAAGCCAGGAACCTAAAATTTAGGCAAAGAGAAGCTTAGCATTGCAGTTCCCAAGATCATTTTGAATCTGGCCCTGTTCTTTCTTCATTTCAAATCTTAATCTCTAGGAGAATGACATAGTTGTATTGCTTCTACTTGTCCCTGGTGAATGCCCCTGCACATGAGCTCTGACAGTTGGTGGATTACATCAGTTGGGGTAGAAGAGGTGGGGGCCAATACCTGCGTTGGCCCCAGCAACCTTACCTGGAGTCCTGGGGGCTTCGCAGGGCTGCCACAACAGAAATCCAGGCACATGGAGTCTGGCCAGCAGCCATAGCATGGCTCTGGCCAGTCAGGCTCTGGTTTTGAGTGGTGCATGCTGCTGCCACATGTGCCATTCTGCATTTTTTCTCCATGTGTTTTTCTCAATACTTGAATTCCCCAGTATCTAAATTTGGCTCTGTGCTGCAAGTATCTAATGCAGAGGACCAAATCACTTGTGCAAGGTGCATATAAAACAGTGGGTTCCAAACCAGCTGGTACAATTCAGTAAAGATAGCGTGTAGTCAAAATGTCAGTTCAGCGTCGAGCAAGAAAGCCAATAAAATATTGGCCATCATTAAAAGGGGACTTGGAAAAAAAACTGAGAACATCATTATACCATTATACATTTTTTAAACAACTAAAATGTAAATGAAAGTTTTAGTATGGGGGTGGTATTTACTGTATATTTGCACCACTCCTCATATACATTTCTTTGAATGCAGCTTCATTGAGCTTGTGAGCACCACCATAGTACAAATAATAGGAGAATATATAAAATACAAACCCTCAACTTTAACTCTCATTTAGTTATAATAATTGCAGCTTTAACTATGGAATGGCTGCTGACCATCATCTGAATCATGATATTTCACTCATCTTTCTATGTAACATGAATATATTCGTTAAGAATTTCATGATTAAGTTTAGCCCTCATTGTTCTGGCTCCATGAATACCCCATAAGCATTAAAAAGTATTAATATACAGTTGCAACAGAACTTTTATTTTTGTCTGCATTGAATTAACCCTTTGTTTATTGAATAAAGAGGCAAACTTTTTTTGGTACATGCCTGTATTTTGGCCTTTGCTTTGAAATGTCTACAAAGCTTTAATGACTCACTCTCCCCTTTGATTTATATTGTCATCTCTGAAAGTATCTATAAGCTGTTCTCATGATCCTTCAAGTCTTTTCATTTGATATGTGCACTGTGCAAATTTATCTCCCCTTCTTCATTTCTAAAAGCCCTGTATCATTTTTCTTGCCCTTTAGTGTAATTCCTTTTTTACATCCCCTTCCAAAAGATACTGCATGACTATACTCATTTGGGTAATATTCATCCGATTGAAAAAGAAGTAAAATGACTGTCCTTCAGTAAATTTCTTATTCAGTTTGCCTATATTTAAAAAGAAGTATTAAATAGAAATGTGTAAAGTACATTTGTGGAGCCATACTTTTTAAAGAAATCCATCCTTGAGAAATAAAAAAAAATAGAGCAACATTTCATGGTTATAGCAGCTCTTCACAATATCCTATCACTACCATTGTACAGTGTAAAGTGTCTTTCAGCATATCATTGTTACTGTTATAATAAGAGGAAATTGCACAAACAGTTTTTGTGATACAACAGTGTATCATATCTACCCAAGCCAAGAAGGAGCTTTATGCATCAGTATTATTTATCAGCATAGACAAGTACCAGAGGGCAATCTCAGTTAAACAGGGTATCACTGTTTCCTGTCACACCAAAATTAAATTGGAAAATAAGGACAGCATTTGTGAAGTTGCCTTAAATAAAAAAGCTTCATTTTATGCTGATGTTTTCTCTCCCTCTTCCTAAATGCCTTGCTAACATTTAAAACAGAATATATGTAGGGGCCCAATTCATTTTATGGTATCTGATCAAACATTTACATTATCCTTAGAAGAACACATACTAATACAAAAAAGAAGAACTTCAGCAGGCTGTAATACTTCAATGATGGGTGAAAAGTGCAAGAAAATTTGGGGGGAGAATATAACAAGAAAAGGAAAAAATAGAACATGGAAAGAGAAAACAATGAGAATAAATAAAGTTGGTGGGAGAGCAAAGAAAAATGAGAGAGAGATGGAGCAGGAAAGAGAAAGAATATTGAAGGAGAAAATAAAAACTAATTTTCCCACCTTGTAGAGGTCAGGCAATTTCAATTTATATTCCTTATTATTTCTTATTGATGGTCTAAAGGCTAGATTGTGTCTGAGCTTTGTGCAAATGCTTAAGTAGATGATAGTACAGTTCTCTCTCACCTTGTATTGAACTGCAAGAACCAAACTTGTTTACACTCCTTGACTTTCCTGAAGATTGAAGTGTTCTATAGTAGTATCTTTCTGAGGTATATGCCAGCACAGAATGGAACAGAGATGGATAATGAGAATGCTATTCATTTCTGTTTTACTATGGCCTGCATAGTTGATCAGCAGCAAAAGAAGGGAGAGAGAAGGTATGACAGGGATGCTCAATCCCTTAGCCTGTAGGTTAGAACTGGTCCATAGAGCCATGTCATCTGGCCTGTGGGGCTCCCCAAAGTCTGAAAATGTGGCAGTGGGGGAGTTGTGGCAGTTTAAAAGCCACTCCACTGCTGTCACATGTCTGTACCTGTATGGAGCCCTGCAGGCAGGTAACATGTTATGCCCTATACATAAGATCACACCCTTGAGTAGCCTTATTCAGCCTTATCCAAGCATCCAGGTTGGATGGCATGCTGGATTTGTTCATTTTTCCTGATAAACATTTTAGATACCAACTAATAAATCTGTGGTTCTCTTTAAAGGTCTTTTTGTCTGTTTTGGCCCATACTCACCAACTGAGAATCAACACTTTCATTGTCACCAGCAGAAACTGTTAAAAAGTTGCCAAATTGTTCCTTAAAGTGTTTCTTTTAACTGAGAGTTCATGTTCACACTGACTGACTACCATAAATAATTTGGATTAATGATGCATCAGGAAATAGGCAAACATATTTTCTGATGTCTTACAATATGGCCACATTTGTGATAAATGGGAGAATTGTAATCAATGGAGCTCCCCCACCAACCAAATTTTGTAATATGTTGGTAGATTTTTCTTCCTGGAGCATGCATCAGAATTTACTCTTCCTTGTCTGTATCTACATGAGATGTTGACTATGCAGTAACCCAAGACTGCTGAACAGTAGCATCACATGGCAGGAACTGTGATACAACACTACTGTGCAGAATTCTCAGGCTACTGCAGAGTTAGTGTCATGAAAAAACTATTCATCGGCATTACTGCACAGTATCTTGGGTTAATGTGCAATCACTTAGTATAAACAATTACTTAATGACTGTTCAGTCAGTGCCTCATGTAGGCATGCCCCCTGTTCCTCTTTCTTTTGCTAAAACAATCCAGCTTCAAGAGGCAGTGAAGATGACTTTCAGACTATCAAGGGGAGAAGAACATATATGCAGCTGGAGGTTGGCAGGTACCTAAGCTGCCCAGCAAACCTGGGCAAGAAAGACTCTGAAGCATGTAAGGCAACGGACTCCATTTACCCAAGGAGGGAAACTTGTTCTTCTGTGAAGTGGATCGCTTGTAGTTTTTGGTCTAACTTGAACTTTTGAATGGAAGGAGTGGATTGTGGCTACAGGGGCGCAGGAGGCTGTGAACAGGGATGCTGAGGTACACTCCTGTTTTTGGCTATAGGAGCTAGGAGACAGCCCCAAGCTGAGGGCAAGACTCTCACATGGTGAGATACAGCCCCAGTGATTGGGGTAAAATGGCTGTTGAGGCTAAGCCTGTAACCCAGAGGCTGAGGTTTTTATCAGTGTACCAAAGCAGGTAGGGCCAGAAAATTAAAGGGGCCTAGACTTTGATAGCTGGAGCTATGACAAGCCCTCAGAAACCTGCAAGAGCAAACCTGTAAAAGGAAAACTCTGCATGAGTATGGGATGCTAGAAAGACTCAGGTAGGGAAACTATTTTGATTGAATAGGCCAGTCTACCCACGGAGTTGCTATTGGTTTGAGGACTCCCCCACTTCCCAACAACTAACAACATCAAAATCATGGCAGGTGAGGAGTGAAAGGAACAGGGAGACTTGGAGAAGGTAAAAGAAAAGCAGTGCTGACCCTACCATCATTACACTATTTGAAAAAAATCTAGATAATTAGTCTTACTTTTGTGCATGTTAATATAAGTCTATGTGTATAGTAGTTAACTTCTGTGGAGACAACAGATTTGAAAGGGTGGCCAAAGATTTTGTCAGGTCCTCCTGGGTAAGAAAAGAAAGAAAAAAATGTATTAGAAAGAATGTCTTAAATTGTACCCAGAAGCATTGGAGTAAAAAGTAACTTATGATTTCAGCAATACCCTTGTATCTAAACATTTTACATGCTCAGTCTTATTAGACAAAATCTTGATGTGTGTAATTTATCTTTTGAAGGACCAATTTGAAACTCAGCCTTGCATCTTCATATCATCTCTCTCAACATCCTTTGGAACAAAAAATATTTTAGTCTTACACTTTTTTTGTGATGCATTTAAATTAAAATTTAGCTTTAATTAGATGAATTTTGTTTCTCCCTGTCTCAGGTGAAAATAGTATTTTTACCATACAGTTTGATAAGTATTGCTATTTCCCTGGACTTCTGGATCTTTGTGGAGAAGAAAGATACCAGGAGGATGATTTTGGGATCATTGTGGGTAAGATGCCATTTTGCACCCCTGCATTCAAACAGAGGCTAAGGTGAGATGACTCTTGAAGTCACTTCCTCCAAACCTATGATTCTAAAAAAGGTCATATGCTCCTTAAAAGGTATGTACAGACATTGGGGGGGGGGTTAGGGGGAAGTTAGAACAAGTAATAAATGACCACCCAGTCTAAGGTAAGTCAGAATGGGGTGGGGCTTGGGTGGATTCGGGCTGCAAGCAGGATCCATAAGGGAGTCTATGAAGGGAGCAAGGGGGCTACTAGGATCATTGGGGGGGGGAGGATTGGGAGACTGGGGGGAATTAGGGTCCACAGAGGGAGTTGGGAGAATTTGGGGGGGAAATCAGGGGGCCTGGTGGGGTTCACATTGAGGTTGGGTGGGAGCAAGTGAGGTCTGCGGGTGGGGGGGGTCGATGGGGTCAGGGAGAGTTTGGTGTGATTATGGGGGGTGGCCATGTATGCAGTGGGACTGGGTCTGGGGCAGGGTTGGTGAGATCGGAAACTCTTTCCAATGCTGCTAGCTGCCCTGAATCCCCTTGAACCCCCGCTGGTGCCACCAGTGCACCACAAATACCACAGATTGGTCTGAAGGCCTGTGTTGCAGGGCACCTCGGTGCTCCTGCTCCTAGAGAGGGGAAAGCTGCCAGAGGAGAAGCTCTGACAGTGCATAAGGAGCCCCAGCGGAGATAACGAGCTCAGCTGCAGGTTGCCAGGGCAACCGATAAGGATCAGCTGGCCAGAAGGGGGCAGGGCCTGGCCTTTATAAAGCCCAGGGCTGAGGCCAAGCTAGCAGTTCCCTGCCAGCAGCCAGAGAGGCAGGAGCTCATGGGGCTAAGATGTGAGTACTGCTCGAGCAGGCTGAAGGATGGTGGCTCTGTGGCGCAAGAGCTATGTTGTTGCAGCCAGGCGGCCTTAAGTTAAGTTACAGCCAGGAGGCTTGTGTTGTGTTTGGTTAGTGTTTGCATTACAACCGGAGGTTTGGGTGAGGCTGTAGGGGTCAGAGGAGGCCTCATAGGGACCCCATAGGGGTGGGGTGCCCTAGCACCAGTGAGGGCGCAGTCTAGTGCCAGGAGGGTGCAGTATCCTCATAAGTACCCCAGTGGTATGGGGACCTCAGCGCCAGTGCGGGTGCAGCTTGCAGTGAGGAGCGCAACCAGTGGGTTGCGGACGGGGAACACAGACCCCGGGTTGTGTGCAGGGTATGTAGACCCCAGCCCCAGAGAGAGGGGTGATTTTATCAGGGAGCCCAGCGTGGGCATAGTGAGCCCCAAAGAGGGGGTGGCACTATATTAGGAAGCCCAGGATGGGCACAACAGACGCCAGCATGGGCGTCACTTGCGGGGTGCATAGACCCCAGCCCCCAGGGAGGGGTGATTACTGAGGAGTCCGAGTGGGGCCATACTGAGGTGCCCTAGAGCGGGGCAATTATTGAGGAGCCCGAGAGGGGCAATGTTTGAGAGGCCCAAGAGGGGCCCGATTGAGGAACCCAGGACAGGAATAGCGAGCCCGGTAACAGGCTAGCACCGCGGAAAACCCGGGGCAGGGTGCTGCGGTGGACCCCGACGGAAAAGGGTTAGTGGCATAGCACCCCAGAAGAAGGGCAAGGTGCTGCGGTTGTCCCCGGTAAAAAGGGATAACAGCGCGGTGAGCCCGTATCAGAAAGGGTGGTAGTGTGGTGGGCCTAAAAGACTGGCGGCTCGAGGGCACGTCCCAGAGGGGACTAGCGTATTGTAGAGAAGGCCCAAGAGTGGGTGTAGGTTCATTGTGACCGGACAACGTCTTTCCCATCAGAGAGGCTTGGGGCATGGTATTAGGGGTGGTAGAAGCCACGCATTGCCCATAAGGCTAGGGTGCCCCAAGGCACCCATAGGTGCATGACAAGACCCACGAGGGGTCCAGGAGTTTACGTGCCTGAGGAGACGCAAGGCAGCCTCCCGAACCTACTGACCATCAAAGACGTGGCAGGCGAGAAATAGAGGGTGCCCTTGGGCTGAATTGGCACGGTGAGAGGGCCTTAAGGAGACCACGGCCCTCCTGAAGGACCCCACTGTGACAGCCTGTTTTACCACCATTCACTGGTCCTGGGAGCCTGATGCAGATAAGTAGGGGTGCAGGGAAGACAGGCAGACCGGGAGGGCTGGTGGGTCCTTTGGGTGTATTGGTGAGATAGGGGGCTCTCCCTTCTGCCCTAGAACCAGGAGCTAGTTTTAGCTGGGGGAGCTCCCAGACAAACAACACCCCTGGCAACGTCCCGTCCCCCCCCCCCATCCTATGTGTCCCTCCTCCAACCCTGACTTACTTCCCTGGCTCCTGGCACTGGAGAATGCAGGTAAAAGTAGCACTTGGAGCGGCTTGCAGGATAGTGGTGGTTGGCAGGCTTAGAGTGGGTTTGCTGGTCCATGGAGGTGTCCTGGGGGAGAGGCCAAGATGCTAAAAATAAGCCCACTTCTGGGGGGAGGAAGGAGGAAGTGAAGCACTAGGCCTGGGACCAGTAGCTGGGCTTTCCCAGTTCCAGGGATGAGCTGGAACTCATCAAACTGTACAGAAATTCAATTAACTCAGTCTTGCTGGTTAACTTAGATTAGGTCAGCCATTTTTAGACTAATTTAACTGTCCTGGACTTCTGTACAGTTCACTCTTAGATGTGTTTCTCTGTGGGGTCAGGCCAATTCTCAAGATCTCAATACTGTGCTGTTAGACAGGAGGGTGTGACACAATTTTACATATACAAACACACAAATCAATTAGGTGTGTGCGCGCGCGTGCGTGCGCACACACACACACACACACACACACACACACACACACACACACACACACTACCAACTCAGGCACATACACATCCAAACCAGCCTAGGCACATGCATACCTATAACCAATTCAATGGCTGGGGCATTGGTCCAGGTATTGGTTTTGATGGTTGGGTCATTCAGAGGGAGCTATTTTTAGACCTACTGCCATTGTCTCTCAAGCACCCTCATTCATCCCCATTCATTCAGGAACCAAGTTACATAGGAGGGGAAGGTATGAGTCATAGGTTACACAATAGGGCATGGGGACAAGATGGAGACTTGACAAACAAAATGGAAATTTGACATGACTTATGCTAACTTACATATGTAGGCTTAAATCATACAGTATCAGTAAAACAGTAATATAGAACAGTAAAAATCAATATAAACATAATTATACAATATTAAGACGAAGAAAAAATAAAACAAATACAACTTGCTACCAAAATAAAATGCTGAAGTTTATCCTATGTCTTAGGTCACTTATACTTATCTACAGGGAATAGAGAGAGAGACAAAGTCAGAAATGGTTGGGGAAGGGGAGGGAATGCATTTTAAAAGAAGAGGAGGGGGAAAAAAAAAAAAAAGGGAAACTGGGAGTTTTGCTACAGATCAGTCTAAACAGGTGCAAGGCCTGCACCTGGGTGAACTAAATTAGATAGGGTGGTCACTTTTTAAGTGATCTAACCTCCCACTGACTTCCCCGAATGTCTGTATTTAGCCAAAATGTATGATGTGTACACATTTTGAAGCCTATTCTTCACTTCATGTTTTCATGCTACTCTAAAGTAATAGACATTGCTCTTACATATTTACTATTTTTTACCTTGTTAATAAGTTCTGCCATTTCGCTTGAGTAACTGTGGAACAAGCCAATCAAGTAGAAGAAAGATCCCATGTTAAGGTAACCAAAGAAGCAGACCGTCACTAATTTTTACTGCAGAATGCACATTCTACAACCATTCTGCAAACAAATCTTAATTATTCTCTGCCAGTAAAACTGAGGATAGGATAATGACCAGCATTTGAGAAAGTTTGGGGAATGTCAGTGTCCTTCAAAAAGGAAGATTCTAAAGGATCTTGGCAATCTTGCAAGATTAAGAAAGTTGTGCCTCTTGTCATAAGACAAGTGAAGGGTTGTGTTTGCTCAAATGGAACAATAGTTTTTCACACAGATTTTTCACCCTCTACCCAAATTCAAACCTCTCTCTATACTTCTGCACTTACAGGTGCATGGAGATATTTTTCTTTTGATTATTCAGCAGTGACAGTCTTTATGAACATGTGTAGCTCCGGATTTTACTTCCTTGTTACCTTTAAATCAGTCATTGCCTTGTCTGATAGATGAAGTAATTAAATTAACTTTTGTCCCTAGGGCCATTTCTGAACTCAGCAGTTTTTCAGTGCAACCATTTTTTTCAAGGAACACATGATACTAGCTGTAAACCTCAAAGCTCAGAAATTTTGAGTCGAGACTAAATTATAAGATTAGTACAAAACTGACAAATTAAAAAAATAAAATAAGACATATTAAATTCTGTATTATGCTTTGTGTTCTTTGAACAATAAGGAGTATGCTGGGGTTGCTCCATACTTTTCTTTATAATCACATGGATTAAAAAAATAGGGTTTTTTTTGTTTTTTGTTTTTTTTTTAAACAAAACCCCAGAGATCATTATATAATCAGAGGATTGCAAGAATGAGGACTGAAAAGGGGAAAAAAATCCTAAAATTCCCAATGAAATTCTAAAGGTTTACAATACAGCAGTACACAAGTACAACATCCATAGGCATCTGTTTTGCTGTTCTAATTTGTGAAATGTGTCTTGTATCCTTTCATTACTTCAGCTTGTGTTAGTGCTAATACAGCTGGGATGTTTGGCACCTTCACTGCCAACCTGCTCATGTAAAAATCCAGACATGCTGAGATTGATGTCTCATATACTAGTGCTGTGCTTCTACATTTATAACACTGATGTGCATGCACTGCACACACTTATTGTTCTTGCACAATATAGTACTGGCAGATTTCTCACGGTGGCAGCTTTAACTGTTGTATACTTCTGTGGGTATGCTATTTGCTTGTGTGCCACTGTCTAATTTAAATTTAATCTGGTGGCATGTTTCTCCTCTGGCAGTCTCTATGCACTATCAACAATGACTGGTTAGACTGTCACTCGTTCATACCATTCTGATGGCTTCCATTAAAACATCATTTGTTCTGTGCTGTGTATAGTTATTCATTTAGATTTGTACAGATTTGCATATAAATATCATTTGTGTGATTGTTTGTTTGTTTGTTTGTTTTTGCAACATTACTTTCATTTTGTTGAACATTTATTTGGATAGCTATTTCTTTACAGGCTTATAGTTGGCCTGCTGTGTGTGTGTGTGTGTGTGTGTGTGTGTGTGTGTGTGTGTGTGTGTGTGTGTGTGTGTGTGTGTGTGTGCGCATATATATGCTGTGTTTCAAGGCTGCCTACTTGATCTACAGCTCCTCCTTGAATACAAAATTTTAGCTGGGATTTTGCCATTTCATGTGTTTCTGCAGTACCTTTTAATCAAGCTTGGCATTCTGATATATCAGTGTTCATGGACTTTTGGTGAATTACTCTTTTATGCACAGTCTTTATCCATCAACGTTAATGCTGTCACAAATTGATCTATGGGCTCATTTGGTGCTTGTAATCTTAAAGGATTTATAACATGCAAGCATCAAGTTAGTTTTTTTGGTGACACTATTAACAAAGTAACTATAACTTTTTTTTTTTTTTAGGTGCATTTTTTTTTTTTTCTTGAGATGGCACAACAGACCCCTTGATTATAGAAATGGCTCTCATGGTTCAAAATAGTGAACATCTATAAACATTCAAGGCAAAGACTCTTGGTTTAGAGAGTGACAGAAGGAGTTCTATTTCTATAAATGTAAACTTGTAAAAACTGGCCAGATAGCTTGACAGCTAATAACTGAGACAAAGCTGAATATTAAATGCAATTATAAGCCTCTTTGATACAGTCAAATCCTTCATTAACATTTCAAATTTCAATAAGAAGGATGGAAAAATACAGACAAACTTGTCCCAATTCCCCTCCTCAATACTTTTGACCTTTATTTTCTATTGATTTTGGATTATCACTTTTTCTCCTCCTCCGATATAAAATACCCATTTCTTTTAATCACTGAGAAAAAAAATCAGACATTTACAACTTATTTGAGGCATCTGAATCCTTAATGTTCCTCAGTTCCATTGTAAGGATGGTGGTATATTTCTATGGTATCTTGATACCATATATATATATATATACACAATTTTAATCATCAATAAAGAATGATTTTTTTTTATAGTCGGTTAAGATAAGACAGAAAAACAGAATTGATGATAAAATTTTGTATCAAAATAAAACTGAACCTCAGCTAACCATGAATAATTATCAAAATCTAATTCACAGGCATTGAGAAAAACAGAACTAGTCAGAAAAAAAAGAAGCTATAGTAGAAATCCTATGGAAATACACACTATGAACATATGATTAGCCATGTCATCATGCAGATGTGTAAGATTGCATAAGAAAACTTATTTCTATCATTTCCTAACTTTTGAGCACTAGATTGGCAACCATTAATATTCTAGAAAGTTTCTTATAAGGCCTTTTCAATTTTTACATTCATGTCATACAGTCTGCCTCAATGATGCAAAGCCTTGGAAAGGTCATTTTTCTGGGTAAGTACAGACATTTGGGGGCACTAGGGGCAGGTTAAATAAATTCAAAATGACTGCCAAATATCAGGTAAGTCAGAATGGAGACGGGGTTGGGAGTCTGCCAGAGGATGGGTGGGGGGGAGGTATGACCCATGAGGGGTGGGAGGCAGGCATAACCTGTGGGTGGGGTGGGGGGAAGGCACAACCTGTAAAGTGTGGGGGGGGGCAGGTATGACCCATGGGTGGGGTGGGGTCCTCCTCCCAGTGAACCTACACCTGGAAATCTTCAAGAGGAGACTGGATGGTCACCTTGCTGGGGTCACCTGACCCAAGTTGTCTTTCCTGCTTGGTGCAGGGGGCTGGACCTGATGATCTTCTAAGGTCCCTTCCAGCCCTTACAATCTATTAATCTATGTATCTATAAACAAATAATGGATACCTGTTAATCCCTCCTGCCCTTCATCCCTGGGACTTACTTGATTGGCTTTGGCAGCGGTGAATGCTAATAGGCATGATTGCACCCCTGGTGGCTTGTGGGATGGGGTTTGAGAGAGCTGACAAAACTAGGGTATTATCCTGACTATTGCAGTTGACTATGATGGGACAACTTGAGGTGGATACAGAGGTGAATGAGTGACAGTTGCAGGTATAAATGTAGATGGTAGGCTCCAAATTGTGTAGGGAAAATGAGGGCCTCCAATGGGACACTTACATGCCTGTACACCAATACAAGGAGCTTGGGGGGGGGGGGGACCCAAAAAACAGGAGGAACTGGTCCTCCTACTATATAAGAATGATTACAATCTCATAGGGATAATGGAGACCTGGTGGGACTCCACCAATGACTGGGCCACAGATATAGACAGCTATACCCTGTACAGGAGAGATTGTGCAGATAAAAGGGGCAGGGGTGTAGCTATCTATGTCAGGGAAAGCTACACATCCCTTCAAGCCAACATTGCCACCCAGGGTGGATGACTGGAGACCCTTTGGGTTAAAATCCGTGGTGAGCATGGCACGGGGGACACAATGGTAGGACTCTACTACAGACCTCCTAATCAGGATCAAGAGCTCGACGAGGAATTCACCAAGGAACTGGCTGAGGCTGCATGCTCCTAGTGCATGGTTGTCATGGGAGACTTCAACTACCCAAACATCTCATAGGAAGAGCACTTGGCCAAATCTGAATGGTTGCAAAGCTTCCTCATGTGTGTGGATGAGCTCTATATGACTCAAGAAGTCTATGGACTGACAAGAGGCAAAGTGGTGCTCAACCTGGTACTGGCAAAGGGGGATGATCTAGTCAGTGACCTAATGATCAAAGGGAAGCTGGGAGACAGTGACCATGAGCTGACCATTTTACTATCCACTGTAAAGCTGGCAAGTAAGTCAGCAATGCAGAAGCCCTCAACTTCAGGAAAGCTGACTGACAAGCTCAGGAGGCTTGTTGGCAAGGCCCTAAGAGCCCACGACTCAAAGGGGAGGGGAGTTCAGGATAAGTGGTTGCCCCTCAAGGGAACAATCCTGAAATCACAAGCAATGTCTATCTCATCTCAAAGGAAAGGTAGCAAAAGGGTACTGCTATCTCCTTGCCTCTGCAGGGAACTTGTGGACCTCCTGCAACTAAAAAGAAAGACCTATAAAGGATGGAAGACTGGAATCACGTCAACGGAGGAGTATTCTGCACTAGTCCAGACTTGTAGGGAGTGAACCAGGAAAGTCAAGGCTGCGACCGAACTCCAACTGGCTACACATATCAATGACAATAAAAAGTCCTTTTTTAGGTATGTAGGAAGCCAGAAGAAGAGCAAAGGTAACATTGGACCCCTGCTAAACCAAATGGGACAACTGACAACCAATACCGAGGAAAAAAGCCAATCTGGGTATTTTGCATTGGTTTTTCACCAGCCTCAAGGGAATGGCCTGCTCAATACGGGACAGGATGGCTAGGGTGAGGGAGAATTGTTACCCTACATTAATGTAGACCATGTGAAGGAACACCTTGAGAGGCTGGACATCTTCAAGTCAGCTGGCCTAGACAGCTTATACCCCAGGGTACTTAAGGAGCTGGCAGACATCATAGCTCAGCCATTGGCACTGATCTTCGAGAACTCGTGGCACTCAGGTGAAGTGCCCAAAGACTGGAAGAAGGACAATGTGGTGCCTATCTTCAAGAAAGGGAGGAAAGTAGATCTGGGAAACTACAGGCCTATCAACCTGACCTCTATTCCGGGGAAGAACTTGGAAAAAATTATCAAAGAGATTATTCTTGACAAACTGGCTGATGGCAACATCCTGAGGGATAGCCAGCATGGGTTTGTTGCAGGTAGGTCTTGCCTAACAAATCTCGTCTCCTTCTATGACCAGGTGACATATAGCCTGAACAAGGGAGAAGAGATTGACGTCATATATCTTGACTTAAAAAAAAGCCTTTGATCTGGTGTCCCATGATCTCCTCATTAAAAAATTGGTCAACTGCGGCCTTGGCTGCATCACAGTGTGATGGCTGGGGATTTGGCTCTGACATCAGACCCAGAGAGTTGTAATTGATGGAAGTAAATCATTGTGGTGTGCCATGACCAGTGGGGTTCCCCAAGGCTCTGTCCTTGGGCATATACTCTTTAACATCTTTATTAATGATGTAGACATTGATATCAGAACTGGACTGGCCAAATTTGCCGATTACCCCAAAGTTTGGTGTCAAGCATTCACACCTGAGGATAGGCGCGTGATCCAGGCCAACAGGCTCAGAAAATGTGTGAATGAAAATCTGATGGACTTCAACATGGAAAAATGCAATTTACTCCACCTTGGGGGGGAAAAAAAAAACACCTGCAGCACGCTTATAAGGTCAGCAGTGTTACACTTGCTGGCACCATGGCCGAAAGGGACTTGGGGTTCATGATTGACCACAAGATGACTATGAGCCACCAATGCTATGTTGCAGCTGGTAAAGCAAGAAAAACTCTGGCTTGCATCCATAGATGCTTTTCAAGCAAATCCCAGGGTGTCATCCTCCCACTGTACTCAGCCTTGGTGAGGCCACAGCTGAAGTACTGCATCCAATTCTGGGCTCCACAATTTAAAAAGGGTGTGGAAAAGCTTGCAAGAGTCCAGAGGAGAGCCATGCATATGATCAGAGGGTAGGAGAACAGGTGCTATGATGAGAGGCTGAGAGTCATGGGACTCTTAAGCCTGGAAAAGTGCAGGCTCAGGGGGGACCTGGTAGCTTCCTATAAGTATATAAGGGATGTACATCAGTATTTGGGGGAATGACTGTTCAAGGGATGACAAGGTCAAATGGTCACAAACTCCTCCAAGACCATTTCAGGCTGGACATAAGGAAGAACTTCTTTACAGTCCGAGCCCCTAAGACCTGGAATAGACTGCCTCCAGAGGTGGTGCAACCACCTACTCTGGACTTTCTTCAGAAACATTTGGATGTCTATCTTGCTGGGATCTTTTGACCCTAGCTGACTTCCTGCCCCTGGGGAAGGGGGCTGGATTCAATGGTCTCCCAAGGTTCCTTCCAGCCCTAATGTCTATGTAATCTATTAACTTTATTGATTAATTTAATAGTGGTGAAAGTTGCCATCTTTCCAATCTTCCCACATACAAGGCACAGAATTGGGACCAGTGAGGGTATTAAGATTCAGGATGGACAACTGATAGCTCCTACCAACTGAGGAGAGGTAGTCTTTCCTCAGCCTACCTCTGGGTCTTAGCTCAGTTTTGAATCCTGACCCTTCCCTATTCTGACGGATTGTCACTCCAGGTTTGGGGCAGCCAGGTCTGGGATCGTGTGGGGATGAAGATGCTGATCAGGGTCAAGAGGAGTGAGCAGACTCCATGGACAAATTAGGTAAGAAAACCAGAAGGTCAGTCTGAGAGCAGGGCCTAGAAACAAGCCAAGTCAAGAGATCAACCAGACAGCAGAGCTTGCAAGCAAGACAGAGAAAACAGCAAAGCAGTCTGTGATCAGGTTAAGCCCTTTTGCCCAGACACTTCCTATTCCTGAGTATGGGTTTATATGGATGGTCAGCTGACCCTTACTGGCCACCACAGTGCAGGAGAGAACTCATAAATATTGCTACAGACAGCAGCAATTAGCATGGTAACTTTCCTAACTACCTTATTTTGTACTGGTTTCCTGCCCAAAGGCTTTGATCTAAAGCAAAACGATAGCTCCAGAGCTGATGGTCTGGAAGTTCTGGCCACATTAAATCTATCGCATACCAAAAGGGCACTTTGATGCTGCCCCAAGCTTCTTCATTCCTGGGATGACTGAACAGAATTATCCAAATTCTATGGGAAGTTTTAAATATGTAGGGCAATAGGTAAAAATATACAAAATCCAATCAGGTTGTCTGGTTTTCCCCATTTTAACCAATGGAGAGACAAAGGATCCAGTTGATATGTCCAGGCTCCATCACATTAAGTATTTATTTCATTGGGTATGTATTCTCATTTCTGCCTTCTAGGTACTGTGTCACATACTTTCCTGATGAGTGAGTTAAAAGTCACTGGGTTACAATGCTAGAATTATTCATAAGTTTTTGAAAGATCACATTTAAGTTTGTAAAGAATTAATCTCTAACGTTCAGAAGGGTTAAAAAAACCAACACTCAGCATTAGCCTAATTTTGCTTCCCTTGTAAGTCAAAGATACAACATTCATGCTGAGTGTGTTGGAAAACCCTGTCCTTAAAGCTTCCATTTCCACTACGCATCATGAACCAGATTTGGGGATGAGGAGAACTTCCAGTGGAACCAACTTCCAAGGGAAGTGGTGCTCGCTCCTACCCTGTGGGTCTTTAAAAGAAGGCTAGATAGACACTTGCCAGGGTCATTTGACTCCAGCATTCTTTCCTGCCCATGGCAGGGGGTCAGACTTGATGATCTGCTCAGGTCCCTTCTGACCCTACCAACTATGAAACTATGAAACTTAAGTTTGCCATACTATGAAACTGATCCAGTACTTTTCAATTGCTAAAAAGGTAATAAAAAAATCAGAAAATGCAAAGTATGTTTACTTCACAGCCATGCCATTAGATAGAAAAACAATGCCTGTAAATGAAGTAAACTTGCTCTCTGAAGAAAGCACTATTTTCTGATGCAAATGCAGCCCACTAATAACCAGAACCAACTGCTAAAATATCTTTTGGTAATCATCAATTAATGAAAATATATTCCAAAACATAGTCAAGCATTTGACATTTCATTAAATTTGTCACAGATACCATGCATTTGCTTTTAAGGTTAAGCATCACCAAGTTATGAGACCATTTCACTGATTCACATGCATTTTCATGGTAACCGCTTTTGAAATATATGATCACCACTATGAAAGAGATTTACATTCTCTTTTTCTTTCAGTTTCAAGTTCAAATTCTACAAGGCACTGAGCACCTTTAGAAGGTGCCTAGCACCCTCACGTCCTATCAAACAGGACTTAGGGGTGTTTGGCATGTTATTTTTGGTACATAGCACAATATGTATTGGTAGCGTTTATTCTTAGCATTCTTATCCTCAGTGTACTTATTTTCTTTTTTTCAATCAGATCATGGGAAAGCATTTCATAACATAAACAAATTGAAGATGAAATTCAGGAGCAGAGCTCAGGATTTACAAGGGCATTGTTTTTTTCTCAGTAACATCATAGGTCAGCATTTCATAATAACTGCATAATAAATGTTTACCTGATAATCTTAACTTTTTCTACTTATCAGAATAAGTTTATGGTGCATATAAGTTATCTTAAAATTATTCATAGACAAAATTCTGGTTGCTTCAAAACAGACACATTTTCTTAATCTCACTTAATTCAGACTGTTCACAGTTGACATGCAAATTTAGCAGTGATATTATAGTACTTTCGTACAGCGAAGATAGTACAGGATAGTACTTTTATATGACTGTTGCATAAAAATAATGCATTGCTCCATTATTTAGAGGAAAGTATGCTTTGTACAAGCAACAACTAAGAAATGGACAAAGTAGGATTTGTCATTGCTTGAATAATTTAGTCCCACTCCTACTATAAACTATGTTAATATTGTCCTTACCTCAGAATATTTGAAATATTAAAGAAGTGAGATGCTGCTGTAGTATATTTGCTTTGAATATATTTAAACTTAACTCTGCAGGGACTGTGGAGATGCAGTCTTGTAAATTTTGACTCATACAAAGCATTTCATTAAAAACAATTGGGAAACTTGTATGTGGGGAGGACCCTTTGAACATGTAAGCAGGTACAGACTAGGTTTATGATTTAAAAGTAATTATTCTTTTGCTTGTTCAGGAAGGCATAGGTTCAATATAACCTATATCTTTTTCCTGAACCAATCTCCATTATTGTGCTCTAAACTAGGAAATAGAAATAATACACTGAAGCTTAAGTTGACAAACAATATATCTTATTTACCCAAATCCAAGATGATTTGGGATTTAAGACAACTGCCTCCCATTAATTAGATTCAATACATGAAAAAATATAAATTTGTTATAATTGTCTATGTATATAATCAAATTTTGGGGGGTTATCTTCAAATTCATCCTCCCCTGTCCTGCTGTGGCAGGGAAAGCAGCAACAAGGGGGGACCCCCTGCTCTCTCTGCCTGCCCCCTGCCCCTTAGCTCCCCAGCACCTGTTTCCCACATTTCCCCCTTGCTGCCAGGTCCTGCCCCCATTCCTGTACCTGCCTTACCACCATTTGCCCCTGACACACAATCCCTGGCACCTGCCCCATTCCCTTGTCCCCGTTTTCCCTGTACCTGACCTCTGCTGCCTCTCCCTCACCAGTGCCTTCCCACCCTGCTGCCCGCTCACCTTACCCCTTGCTGCCCTGTGCCTGCCTCCTACTGTCCTTGCCCTCCATGCCTGTGCCTAGCCCCTGTCTCCTGTTACCCCATTCCTTCTTCCCTGCTCCCCATGCTTTCCCAGACTCTGCCACTTACTTTCTGCTGCTATATTCTGCTCTGGCTTTAGGGTAGTCAGTGGCAGTGTTCCCAACCTGACTGTGCCATGTCCAGACAGGCAGCACCAGTGGCAGCACCTCTGGGCCCATCTGGATCTGGGCTGGAGGGCCCAGAAAAGAAGGTAAGTGTGTGGGGGAGACAGGTGGCATGGTGTTCCCCCACACACCTTGCAAGCTGTATAGGTGGGTCTCCCTGGTGTACTGCCTAAACTCATTGTCTTCCCAATGTTCCTCTTTCTGTACACCCCTTCCTCATTGCAAGAGCCCTCCCACCCCACCCCCAACCTGGAGTAGGCAGTGGAGTAGGCAGCTCCAGCTTTGTCTCTGAGCCTGGGACTGAAGCTGGAGGGGAGCCACCACCTGCTCTGGACCAGTACTCTAATCCAAGACAAGGCTTTCTTTTCCCTCCATGATGTTTGGGGTCAGAGGGAACTTAATCTTGGATTTCAGTAAATACAGTAATACATTTATTGTTATATTTCAATGGTAATACAAGAAACTGCGTGGTAGGTATGCTGCCTGTCTAAATTTCTATGTTAAATTCATTGTGATAATTTAAGCTTGTAAGGGTTCATTTATATAAGATCCCAGGCAGAAAAAAACAAAAATAAATATAAACACAGAACCATGCCTAACTGTAAGCATGTTGGTAATCCCAGTATACCCTATTTCCTAGCACACAACATACATCTTCTCCCCACAAAAAAAAAAAAAAAAAAAAAAAGTTGGTCTGCATGTATTAAGAAATGAATCTGATTTGCTGACTAAGATAGATTCACCATGCTTTGATTCACATTACAAAAGTGCAAAAGCTGTTGCATTACTATTCAGGCAGCTAAGGGAGTCATTGATTTTTTTTTTTTAAAAGCTCATAGTTCTTCACTCTGCAGCTGTTAATAATCATTTCTCCTTTTTAATGGACTTGTCATTTTACTTATCGAACTAACCTTTCTTAAAAACAATTTTGCTATCTGCTAGCAGCTTCTGGTCTATTTTCTCCTAATTCACAGCTTTGGGGACTCTTTAGCTCTTTTCAAAATCATAGATCCACCCATGGAAACCAGACTTTGGGAGTAGCTTTAGGTAAGCAAAAAAGGGAGGTTAAATCAGCTGAGGATTGGGCTCTCTCTGCTCCATACAACCATAATCTTAGAAAAGACGTTTTTCCTCATTCTGCCTTTCCACAAAAAAAAGGGCATATAATATTCCAGGATATGGTATAGATGAGAAAATGCAGTACTTTAAATACACGCTTCTGTCTTTTTTTTTGGTTGCAGCCCTGAGAGTACCTGGAGTTTAAATGCTGAGGCCTAAATAAGAAAATGTTTTGAGACTAGATGTGGGTGAATAATTAATTTTTCTGTTTGATATGTGAGGTGAATAACAACAACATGGTGTGGGTTAAACCAAAAAGAAAGTTTTTCAACAAAATAAATTAATTTGATTGAAGAACACTATAAAGTTTATCAAGTTGGAGTGTCAAGGCATTTTGTCAACAATCAGTTCTGTTTATTGTGGAGAGGGGAAATTTTGTTGTACCTGCAGTGTGTTGAGGGCTGCTGCTCTATTCTAATCTAAATCTATTAAGTGATTCTATTGTCATATCAAAAAAACCATGGCAAAAGTCAACTTGAGTACAAACTGGGCTTACACAGAGTACCTACTTAGTAAGCAAACATAGAAATAAAAGAAATAGTGATCTCCCAGTCATCATCATTGTCATATCCCTTTTATATTACTGGATTAAGATATGACTGAATGACAGAAGCATCAGGCAGTTTCCTAGATGGCCTTTTTAGAGATTTTGAACTTAAGATATTTCAAATACTAATTATTTAACATACCTGTTACCACCAAATTATCCAAGGATAATTTGTTTAAAATACTTTAACCAAATGGGGAAAAATATCTCAACATGTCCATCAGTTCTAGTATCTAGCCACCAAATGTTTCATAATTAAAAACATTAATCAGTAAACTCTGGGCCAGATCCTCAGCTGTTGTAATGGAAGCATACCAATTTTAATCAAACAACTATGCTCAGTTATATCAGTTAAAACCCACTCTAATAACTACTGATTATTATAAAAAGGTTTTTTTTAAAAAAACCATGGAATACAGGCAGTTGTCAGACTTATGACATAATTGGTTCCTGAAAACTGTGTCTTAAGTCAAAACGTTGTAACTCAGAACCAATTTTCCCATAGGAAACAATGTTATAAATGGAGGATTGGTTCCTGAACCAAGGCCTGATGCCGTATTTTCACACAAAATAACCCAGAAATGTGTACAGTACTCAATCAATTATATAAAATAAATAAATGTAGTTATATTACTTGTCTATATGTATGTATTTATATTGTAAATAGCAATCATATGTATTTGGAAGGACTTCTTTGAGGTGACTTTGCTGGACTTTTTGAAGGGTTCTTGGCTGAAGTCTTCTCAGGAGGCTTGGATGCAGGTTTTCCTGGAGTCTTGTCTGCTTTCTTAAAGTGTGCAAGGAAGTTTGGACAGATGTTCTCTTATTTTGCTTGTAAGTTTCTGTGTAGCAGCTGTACATGCTGGATACGGCCCTCTCTCTGGGGCTCGTCGTGCCCGCACTGGGGTGCCTCAAAGCTGCCCCTCTCGGGCTGGGGTCTGCGTACCCCGCACATAACCCGCGGTCTATGTTCCCTGCCTGCAACCCACTGGTTGCGCTCCACGCCGCAAGCTACGCCTTCACTGGCGCTGTGCCTTCACTGGCACCGGGGTTCCCGTACCACTGGGGTTCCCCCTTAAAGTACTGTGCCCTCACTCAGGCGCTGGGGGCCCCACCCCTTTCATAGATTCATAGATGTTAGGGTCGGAAGGGACCTCAATAGATCATCGAGTCCGACCCCCTACATAAGCAGGAAAGAGTGCTGGGTCTAGATGACCCTAGCTAGATACTCATCTAACCTCCTCTTGAAGACCCCCAGGGTAGGGGAGAGCACCACCTCCCTTGGGAGCCCGTTTCAGGCCTTGGCCACTTGAACTGTGAAGAAGTTCTTCCTAATGTCCAGTCTAAATCTGCTCTCTGCTAGCTTGTGGCCATTGTTTCTTGTAACCCCCAGGGGCGCCTTGGTGAATAAATACTCACCAATTCCCTTCTGTGCCCCCATGATGAACTTAAAGGCAGCCAAAAGGTCGCCTCTCAACCTTCTCTTGCGGAGGCTGAAAAGGTCCAGTTTCTCTAGTCTCTCCTCGTAGGGCTTGGTCTGCAGGCCCTTGACCATACGAGTTGCCCTTCTCTGGACCCTCTCCAGGTTATCCGCATCCTTCTTGAAGTGTGGAGCCCAGAATTGCACGCAGTACTCCAACTGCGGTCTGACCAGCGCCCTATAGAGGGGAAGTATCACCTCCCTGGACCTATTCGTCATGCATCTGCTGATGCACGATAAAGTGCCATTGGCTTTTCTGATGGCTTCGTCACACTGCCGGCTCATGTTCATCTTGGAGTCCACTAGGACTCCAAGATCCCTTTCCACCTCCGTGCCACCCAGCAGGTCATTCCCTAGGCTGTAGGTGTGCTGGACATGTTTCCTCCCTAGGTGCAGCACTTTGCATTTCTCCTTGTTGAACTGCATCCTGTTGTTTCCTGCCCACTTGTCCAACCTGTCCAGGTCTGCCTGCAGCTGTTCCCTGCCCTCTGGCATGTCCACTTCTCCCCGTAGCTTTGTGTCATTTGCAAACTTGGACAGAGTACATTTGACTCCCTCGTCCAAGTCACTGATGAAGACATTAAAGAGTATCGGTCCAAGGACCGAGCCCTGCGGGACCCCACTGCCCACACCCTTCCAGGTCGAGACCAACCCATCCACCACGACTCTTTGGGTGCGACCCTCTAGCCAATTCGCCACCCACCGGACTATGTAGTCATCCAAGTCACAGCCTCTTAACTTGTTCACCAGTATGGGGTGGGATACCGTATCGAAGGCCTTCCTGAAGTCTAAGTATACAACATCCACCCCTCCTCCTGTGTCCAGGCATTTCATAACCTGGTCATAGAAAGAGACTAGATTGGTCAGGCACAATTTGCCCGCCACAAACCCGTGCTGGTTTCCCCTCAGCATAATTTGCCCTGCCGGGCTCTCACAAATGTGAGCCTTGATAATTTTTTCAAAGACTTTGCCAAGGATGAGGTGAGACTGACTGGCCTATAGTTGCCCGGGTACTCCTTCCTCCCATTTTTGAAAATGGGGACCATGTTAGCCCTTTTCCAGTCCTCCGGGACTTGGCCCATGCGCCACGAGCATTCAAATATTCCCACCAGTGGCTCTGCAATGATGTCAGCTAGTGCCTTCAGCACCCTCAGATGGAGCTCATCCGGGCCTGCTGACTTAAAGGCATCCAGTTCTTCCAAGTGACTCTGCAGAACCTCAGGATCTACGTATGGAAGTCCGGCGCCTTGCTACTGCCTCTCTTCAACCCCAGTGAGAGACTTGTTGTGCCCCTCACTTAGGAACACTGAGGCAAAGAACTCGTTGAGGAGTTCAGCTTTGTCCCCCCTGTCTGTCACCAATTGTTTCTGCCCATTTAGCAGGTGTCCTATTCCTCCCTGGGCCTTCCTTTTACTCCCAATATATCTAAAAAAGAATTTCTTGTTGTCTTTTACTTGGGTTGCCATCCTCAGCTCCATGGTAGCTTTGGCCCGCCTAACTGCCTCCCTACAAGCACGAGCAGAGGAGGTATATTCATCTTTAGTGATCTCACCTTGTTTCCACTTTTTATGTGCTCCCCTTTTGGCCCTTAGGCTGCCCTGGATTTCTGCGGTCAGCCATGGAAGCCTCCTGGCCCCTTTCCCTTTTTTGCCTCGCTCGGGGATCGTCTTGCTTTGTGCCCGAAGGATCGTTTCCTTTAGGCACAGCCACCCTTCTTGGGCTCCCATCCCTTCAAAACTCCTACTCTGCAGTGTGTCCTTGACTAATCGCCTGAGTGCATTGAGATCAGCTTTCCTAAAGTCTAGCACTTTCACCCGACTAGTTACCTTACCCACTCGACACCTTATGTTGAATTCTATTATTAGGTGATCACTGTCTCCCAAATGGCTACCGATCTGGAGGTCCCCTATCATGTCATCCCCTGTTGCCAATACCAGATCCAGTATGGCATTCCCCCTAGTGGGACCATGCACCTCCTGTGTCAGGTGGAGGTCCTGTACACAGGTTAGAAACCTGCGTGATCAATGGGACCTTGCTGTCTGCGTCTCCCAGCATATGTCCGGGTAGTTTAGGTCCCCCATGACTACCGCCTCTTTAGCTTTTATGGTCTCTGAGAGTTGCCTCAGGAGCCCCACATCTATTTCTTCCCCTTGGTGTGGGGGTCTGTAGCAGACCCCTACCACCAAATCCCTTTCTCCTTGCCCCCCATGTAGCCTAACCCACAATCCTTCTACTTCCTCCACCTTGGATTCTGTCTTGATGACTGTTGATGTATATTGCTCACTGACATAAAGTGCAACCCCCCCTCCCCCTTTTTTCCCCGACCTGTCCTTTCTGTACAATCTATAGCCCTCAATATGTACCGCCCAGTCATGGGATGAATCCCACCAGGTTTCTGTTAGCCCCACTAAGTCATAGGTGTTTAGTGCAAGCAGGAGCTCTAGTTCATCCTGCTTGTCCCCCATGCTCTTAGCATTAGTATATAGGCAATTGAACCCTGCGACTGGTGCCTTTGCTGCCCCCCCGCTCCAAGTCCCAAGGGGCCCATTGTTTCTTTGGGGACACTGCGCCCTCCTCAGGCACTGGGGCCCGCACACTCCCGTGGGGTCCCTATGAGGCCTCCTCCAACCCCTACAGCCTCACCCAAACCTCCAATGTAATATCAAAGCCTGAACACAAACTCGAGCCTCCTGGCTATAACTCAAACATAACGCTCTCTGGCTGTAACAACTTAACTCCAAGCCACCTGGCTAAACCATAGTGCTCAATCCTCTCAGAGCTGCCCTCCATCCCTCAGCTAGAGCGGTTCTTACATTGCTCACCTCCTAGCTTCTTGAGCTCCTGCCCCTCTGGCTGCTGGCAGGGAACCACCAGCCTGGCCTCAGCCCTGGGCCTTGAGGGCCAGGCCCTGCCCCCTTCTGGCCAGCTGACTCAGATTAGTTGCCCTGGCAACCCACAGCTGTGCTCGTTATGATCTGCCAGGGCTCTCTCTCCCTGGCAGTTTCTACTCCCTAGGAGCAGGCACTGATGTGCCCTGCGACAGTCCCTATTTACTGATGCACTGCATTCAATGTCAGGGTCATGTTCCTCAAACAGGGACATGGCAGCTTCCAAATGTTTAAATGCCTCAGCCAACACTTTTGTTGTCAAGACCTTATTTGGAGGAGTCTCTTTAACAGTGGGTGCATCTTCTTCCTCTGCCACTTTTTGTTGTTCCAATTCAATGAGGTCCTCATTGGTTAATTCTTCAGAATGGGATGCCAGCAACTCATCAACATCTTCTGGTGCAATGTATAAATTTAATTCTTTGCCCATTTCAGCAACATTTTGGGTCACCTCTTCAACAGTGTCTGTAAAGCCTTGGAAATCAGACGCAAACTTAGGACACAATTTTCTCCAAACACCATTCAAATTTAATTATTTGACTTCATTCCATGCCTCACCAACATTCTTAACAGCATGGTAAATGTTGAAGTCCTTCCAGAATTCCTTCAGAGTTGATCCACCTTCCTTCTCAATTGCCTTGATGGACTGGGCAAATGTGCACATAAGATAGTAGGCCTTGAAGGATGCAATTACCCCCTGGTCCATAGGTTGCAACAATGAGGTGGTGTTGGGGGGCAGAAACATCACTTTGATGTCAGAATGTATGTCATCAAGGATGGTTGGATGACCAGGAGCATTGTCGAAGATTACCAATACTTTAAATGCAAGATTGTTTTTGCTGCAATAATCCTTGATACTTGGCACAAAATGATGATTAAACCAATCCTCAGAAGTGTTCTTATTGACCCCTGCCTTAAGATTGGACTTCCATATCACTGTGACAAATGCCTTGGGTTGTCCCTTGAAAGCTCTGGGGTTTTCCGAATGATATATAAGTAAAGTTTTAAGTTTAAAGTCACCTGCAACACTGGCACCAAGCAAAAGAGTGACCCTATCTTTATCAGCTTTGTACCCTGGCATGGATTTCTCCTCTTTGGCAATGCTGGTTCTCAATGGCATTTTTTTTTTCCAAAAGAGTCCATGTTTGTCAACGTTAAAAACTTACTGAGCACAATAGCCATTCTCTTCAATGATTTCAGCCAATGTCTCAGGAAAAGCACAAGCTGCTTCTTCATCAGCACTGGCAGCTTCACCTGAGACCTTAGTGTTATGTAAATTGTTCCTGGCTTTAAAATGCATGAACCTCCCCTTACTTGCAGTAAAAGGCTCAGCATTAGAAGTCTCCCCCTATTGTTTCGTTAGATCATCATAAAGACTCCTAGCCTTTTCCTGAATTATGCCTAAGCTCATAGGAGCATGGCGTTTATTTTATCTTCCAGCCAAATGATTTTTCAACCTGAGCAATAAGTCTGCTTAATTATCACAGTTGAGTGCATAGGAGCCAAGTCCTTAACATGCTCCTGAATTGTTGCCTTGTTTTTCAGGATAGTCATGATAGTCGTTCGAGGAATATCCAAAGCTCTACCCATTTCAGTTGGGGTCTCACCTTTTTCAGACCTTAACTATTTCCATTTTTGTTTCCATAGTAATTGTTCTATGTTTTTTAGAAGAAGAAACATCACTTCTACCGGATTTATGCTTCTCTGCCATTATTAGGGGAAGTTTGGAAAAAGTTTGGAAACAGAACAGTGCATGGGCAGCACAGTGAACTTGTTGTAAAGTACTGTACTGGGATTTATTCTTTATTCAGTACAGATACAGTACTATAGTGCTGTTGTGGTAGCAGGAGCAATGAGTGAGCACAAGAGGAGATGCCTAGCAAATGGCTCCCAGATAAGTGGCACACTGCTGCTCTGTCCATGTGTCTGGAAGGGCATGGGTGGGGGCCCCCACCTCCCATGACCTCATGGGCAAGTGGCAGGATCTACTGGACAGGCCGCAGCTTCTCCTGCAGCTGCCTGGCTCAACCCTGGCACTACCTGCCTCACCCCAGTGCAAGCAGCCAGAGGATCAGCCAGATGACCTGTGGCTTCTTCTGTGGCCACCCAGTTCAGCCCCAGAACTGCCTGCCTTGTCCTGGTGGGGACAGCCAGAGTAGCAACCGTACAAGCTGCAGCTTGAGCCGTGGCTTCTCCCTCACTCGTCCAGCGCAGCCCTGGTACTGCCTACCTTGCCCCAGCAGGGGCAGCCATGGCTTGAGCTGCAGCTTCTCCTGTGGTCATGTGGTGCAGCCTGGGCACTGCCTGCCTTGCCCTGATGGGGGCAGCTCAGGGAGCAGCCAGACAAGCTGAGGCTTCTTCCATCACCCAAAGCCCCCATTCCCAGAGTCTGGTACAGCCCCAGCTGGGCGGCGTTTGCCCCACCCCCTGTTCCAGCCCCATCCTGTGCTTCCCACAGGGGCCCTGATCTGCCCCCACCATGGCCCTTTCTTTCCCCCTCCCCTTCCACCGACAGACCTGCATTCAGCATTGTAAAGTTGAAACCCATGTCAGAACTTTGAAACCCAGGTATCAATTTACAAACATAACTACAATTAGCCATAATTGTCCCCGGGTCCCATATAGCTGAGCCGGTAGGGAGCCGCACTCCTGAGCCGCGCAGCGCAAACAGAGCGCGCAAACAGGGAGGGCATTCCCCGGGCTGCTTCTTCCTTGGGTGCCTGGTCCTGCAGGGAAAGGAAATAACTGTAAATTTCATCCTCCGTCTCCCTGATACCCCTCAACCTGCTAACCTCCTCCCGGAGCTCCCTCACCTGTGCCTCCAGATCCCTAAGATGGGCACCTGCCAGACAGGTGTGGGGGGCCCCCAATCTCTGCCCCCCTGGCCCTGCTGGGGATCCCCCACAGGCCAGGAGGTAGGGGGACATCAGCTCCCCCATGGGCTCGGTCTGGGTGGAGGCCTCAGACCAGCCCCAGTTAGCCTTGTCCCCCTGGGCAGAGGCCCTAGCAGCACTCCTCGTCGATACCATTCTAAGCTGCTGTTTGTAGATCTGTGTGGTGTTTACGCCCTACCCCTACAGGAGTCTCTTTCCTGACCCTTCCTGCCCGTCCGCCGGTGCGAACGTCTGCACAAGTGCCGGCATGCTCTGTTCACGCTGCACGGCTTGGGAACGCGGCTCCCTACCGGCTCAGCTATATGGGACCTGGGGGGCTTCCCCTCCGGATCCGGCTCAGCTGTGCCGGGTCCTTCCGCCCCTCTTACCTTCGGGGGATCAGCTGTTGCTGCCCCCGCTGCTGTTTCCTCTGCTGCTGCTGCTCCTTCCTCCTCCGCCTCAGGTCAGTAAGTTAGTTAGAGAGGATGAAATTGACAGTTATTTCCTTTCCCTGCAGGACCAGGCACCTAAAGAAAAAGCAGCCCAGGGAGTGCCCTCCACAGCAGAGTGGCAGATAGTCACATCCAGGACCAGAGCTGCTCGCAGCAAACAGGTACCAGTTCCTCCAGTCCAACTGGAGAACAGGTATGAGGCCCTGGCGACCCTGCAGGAGATGGAAGGGGAAGAGGAAACCCTTGGGCAGGAAGAAACACCACATTCTTCATGCTCCGAACAGGTCAAGAGATCCAAGCGGACCCAGAGGAGGAGGCGACGAGTGCTCGTCATAGGTGACTCCATCCTGAGAGGTACAGAAGGGCCCATCTGTCGCCAGGACCCCTCAACACGAGAGGTATACTGCCTGCCCGGAGCAAAGATTCAGGATGTGAAGGAGGAAATCCAGGCCAGGATCAAGCCCACCGATTACTACCCCATGGTCCTAGTCCATGTGGGTACTAATGAGGCGGCCAGGAGAACCCCTGATCACCTGATGGCGGACTACAGTGCTCTGGGCAGCGTGCTGAGGGAGTTCGGTGCACAGGTAGTATTCTCTTCCATCCTACCAGTGAACGGACACAGAAGACGGCATGAGAACTGCATCTGAGAGATCAACTGGCAGCTTCGGCAGTGGTGTCTCGAGGCAGGCTTCGGCTTCCTGGACAAAGACCCGCACATCACGACAAGGGACATGCTCAGTTGGGATGGGCTTCACCTGTCCCCCAAAGGTAAGCATGTGTTTTCTTCTAGGTTGGTGGATCTCCTCTGGCGGGCTTTAAACTAGGTTTGCCAGGGGGAGGGGAAGATGAGGGCGGGTGAAGCTGTGGACCACCAAACCATGTGGCACCCACAAGGACAGCCCAGCCTGAAGAAAGAGAACATTGGAAACCTGCAAGACGTGGGGTGGCCAGCACTACGGCACAGGTTAGAAATGGGAAGGTAAGAAATAAGGGGCCCCTTGGCACTCAGAGCAGGGGGGCAGCAAAGGCACCTGTCGCAGGGCTCAAGTGCCTATATACTAATGCTAGGAGCATGAGAAACAAGCAGGATGAACTAGCGCTCCTGCTTGCACAAAACACCTACGACTTAGTGGGGCTAATGGAAAGCTGGTGGGATTTGTCCCATGACTGGGCGGTACATATTGAGGGTTATAGATTGTACAGAAAGGACAGGGAGGGAAAAAAAGGGGGAGGGGTTGCGTTCTATGTCAATGAGCAATATACTTCAACCCTCATCAAGATGGAATCCAAGGATGAGGAAGTAGAAGGATTGTGGGTTAGGCTACATGGGGGGCAAGGAGAAAGGGATTTGGTGGTCGGGGTCTGCTACAGACCCCCACATCAAGGCGAAAAAATAGATGCAGGGCTCCTGAGGTAGCTCACGGAGACCATAAAAGCTAAAGAGGTGGTAGTCATGGGGGACCTAAACTACCCAGACATCTGCTGGGAGACACAGACGGCAAAGTCCCACCGCTCACGCAGGTTTCTAACCTGTGTACAGGACCTCCACCTGACACAGGAGGTACATGGTCCCACTAGGGGGAATGCCATACTGGATCTGGTATTGGCAACGGGGGATGACGTGGTAGGGGACCTACAGATCGGTAGCCATCTGGGGGACAGTGATCACCTAATAATAGAACTCACCATAAGACATCGAGTGGGTAAGGTAACTAGTCGGGTGAAAGTGCTAGACTTTAGGAAAGCTGATTTCAATGAACTCAGGCGATTAGTCAAGGACGCACTGCGGAGTAGGAATTTTGAAATGATGGGAGCCCAAGAAGGGTGGCTGTGCCTTAAGGAAACGATCCTTCGGGCACAAAGCGAGACAATCCCCATGCAGGGTAAAAGAGGGAAAGGGGCCAGGAGGCTTCCATGGCTGACCGCAGAAATCCAGGGCAGCCTAAGGGCCAAAAGGGGAGCACATAAAAAGTGGAAACAGGGAGAGATCACCAAAGACGAATATACCTCCTCTGCTCGTGCTTGTAGGGAGGCAGTTAGATGGGCCAAAGCTACCATGGAGCTGAGGATGGCATCCCAAGTAAAGGACAACAAGAAATTGTTTTTTAGATATATAGGGAGTAAAAGGAAGGCCCAGGGAGGAATAGGACCCCTGCTAAATGGGGGGCAGAAACAATTGGTGACGGACAGGGAAGACAAGGCTGAACTCCTCAATGAGTTCTTTGCCTCAGTGTTCCTAAGTGAAGGGCATGACAAGTCTCTCACTGGGGTTGTAGAGAGGCAGCAGCAAGGCACCAGACTTCCATGCGTAGATCCTGAGGTGGTGCAGAGTCACTTGGAAGAACTGGATGCCTTTAAGTCAGCAGGACCGGATGAGCTCCATCCGAGGGTGCTGAAGGCACTGGCCAACATCATTGCAGAGCCACTGGCGGGAATATTTGAATGCTCGTGGCACATGGGCCAAGTCCCAGAGGACTGGAAAAGGGCCAATGTGGTCCCCATTTTCAAGAAGGGGAGGAAGGAGGACCTGGGCAACTATAGGCCAGTCAGTCTCACCTCCATCATTGGCAAAGTCTTTGAAAGAATTATCAAGGCTCACATATGCGAGAGCCCGGCAGGACAAATTATGCTGAGGGGAAACCAGCACGGGTTCGTGGCAGGCAGATTGTGCCTGACCAATCTAGTCCCTTTTTATGACCAGGTTACAAAACGCCTGGACACAGGAGGAGGGGTGGATGTCGTATACTTAGACTTCAGGAAGGTTTTGATATGGTATCCCACCCCATACTGGTGAACAAGTTAAGAGGCTGAGACTCGGATGACTACACAGTCCGGTGGGTGGCGAATTGGCTGGAGGGTCCCACCCAGAGAGTCGTAGTGGATGGGTCGGCTTCGACTTGGAATGGTGTGGGCAGTGGGGTCCCGCAGGGTTCGGTCCTTGGACCGATACTCTTTAATGTCTTCACCAGCGACTTGGACGAGGGAGTGAAATGTACTCTGTCCAAGTTTGCAGATGACACAAAGCTATGGGGAGAAGTGGACACGCCGGAGGGCAGGGAACAGCTGCAAGCAGACCTGGACAGGTTGGACAAGTGGGCAGGAAATAACAGGATGCAGTTCAACAAAGAGAAATGCAAAGTGCTGCACCTAGGGAGGAAAAATGTCCAGCTCACCTACAGCCTAGGGAATGACCTGCTGGGTTGCACGGAAGTGGAAAGGGATCTTGGAGTCCTAGTGGACTCCAAGATGAACATGAGTCGGCAGTGTGACGAAGCCATCAGAAAAGCCAATGACACTTTATCGTGCATCAGCAGATGCATGACGAATAGGTCCAAGGAGGTGATACTTCCCCTCTATCGGGCGCTGGTCAGACCGCAGTTGGAGTACTGCATGCAATTCTGGGCGCCGCAATTCAAGAGGGATGCGGATAACCTGGAGAGGGTCCAGAGAAGGGCCGCCCGTATGGTTAAGGGCTTGCAGACCAAGCCCTACGAATAGAGACTAGAGAACCTGGACCTTTTCAGCCTCCCCAAGAGAAGGTTGAGAGGTGACCTTGTGGCTGTCTATAAGTTCATCATGGGGGCACAGAAGGGAATTGGTGAGTATTTATTCACCAAGGCGCCCCCAGGGGTTACAAGAGATAATGGCCACAAGCTAGCAGAGAGCAGATTTAGACTGGACATTAGGTAGAACTTCTTCACAGTTTGAGTGGCCAAGGTCTGGAACGGGCTCCCAAGGGAGGTGGTGCTCTCCCCTACCCTGGGGGTCTTCAAGAGGAGGTTAGATAACCATCTAGACCCAGCACTCTTTCCTGCCTATGCAGGGGGTCGGACTCAATGATCTATTGAGGTCCCTTCCGACCCTAACATCTATGAATAACTCGGACCGTCATAAGTCGAGGACTGCATGTACAACACAAATGGAAAAATAATCAAAATGGCCCGACAACAATGTTCCATCATTACCATAATAGCTTTTATTCTATTGTTTGTCCTTGGAACTTGCATATACCATCAACTGCACTTGTCACAGACTTTTTTCCTTTGGTATCTCTGAGGATTTGAAAGTAGAAATTAATTAAATCTTACACACAACATTTTTCCCTTGAGCTACTCAATATGCTTAAGTGCCATGATAGGGTACCATCCGCTTTATAAAGTCGCTCATTAAATAACTCAATTTGGTTTAAATACACATCATGTTTTTTTCATAACTAGCCATAATTTCTCTCCTTGACTGTCTAACCTGATCCCATCAAGAGACTCTGGCTTCTATAATTATAATTATATCTCTGCCTTCAGTAAAAGGACAACATAAAAATGTGAATGTGTTTCTATGTCAATGCCCACAAACATAGGAAGTTATATTTTTTTAGACACTTATCTCTGAAACAACTGACAAGTTCAAATAGCTATGGGAATTGTGTAAAGTTTTCATACAAACAAAAATAAACAGCTGTTTCAAAAGGTTGAAATTTCCAGATGTGGGCCTTTAGTTGACTAACTTTAAATAAGAACAGTGCACATTAACAATCCTAAACTAACTGTGTACTCAGAATTAACTATATGCTTATTGAATCAAGGCCCTAATGAGTTTTTTGTGCATTTATTTCTATCGTCATGCCATTTTGTAAAGTATTGTGTACCTTTTCCTTTCATTCAAAATGTCACATAAACTATTATTGCCATTTTAAATCAAGAACTGAGAGAAGACTGAAAAAATGTGTTCAGTGACATGCTTGCTAAATTCAGCTAACAAATCACTTCAAACCCATCTCTCCTTATTTCTGAAAATATTCAGTCATCTGTTTTCTTTTTTACTTTCAATATGATCATTTGAAAATCTGAACTATTGGCCATACCTTAGAGTGTTTGAAAAAATAATGGCTGAAGTATTTGCCTATCTCCCACATATGAGATATGCAAGCCAGTATTTTAAATTGTCAAATCAATGTAAGCAACAATGAGGAGGAGAAGGGAATAAGGGAGGAGAGGATGAATATACAAGGGAAGATCTTTTGCTTGGTAGACCTAGCAAATTTGTTCCATCATCAGAGTGTGAGGAAGAGGTATGGAGTTGTAGGCAGATTGGTATTTGTAATTAAAAAGTGTACACACATCTTATGCAATCTCTGAAATTTAATTTACTTTATTAGAGCTACTTATATGATTATCTTCAGTGTGAATAAGGATGCTCCAAATGTCTAGGCAAAGTTGTAGAAAACACTATATGGCATATAACTCAATATTATGTCACACAGCAGAATCTTTTAAGTCAACAAAGGCCTGAAAGGGATTCACTTGAAGGCAGGATGGGATCTGATCCCCAATCCAAACAATCCTGCTTCCTGCTATGACACACATGCATGGCATGAGGTGTGACTGTGAGGTAGAAGATCTGATCCCAATTAGGCCTCAAGCCTCAGGGTCATCCCTGCTAGTGAATCATGATGATATACTGGGGCAGTGCAGATTTTCTGTTAGCTGGCAGGGATGACTCTGGGGCTATCCCTTCCAGACCATAGTCAGCTGATTGGGACTTGAAACCTGGGGTGACCCTGCCACACATTCAATTTAAAGTGCAATGAGAACCAGCTACAAAGTTATTACACGTTTTGTGTAAAAATTCCATAGCTAGTTTCCTGTTTTATTATACCATTAATGCCCTGAACTTCTGGCCAGTTTACACTTTAAGATTTGATTAACTGTCTAATCACTTTTTAAGCATAACATCTGCTTGGGGCCTAAAAAACATTTCATTATCTATACATACAGTGACAGAGTTAGAGTTTCCTGATATTTTTTGAACACTTAAATCCTCACCTTAACTTTAATATTATCCTTTTTTCATATTATCAGTAGATATCAATCCAACAATTTTGTGAATGAACTAAGATCAATTTGAAAGATGAGCAATTACATGTATGTTGATGCTACCAGTGTGTTATTAGCATAGCTATTTCAGATTTGTCTTATGTGGCATGGGTCAAGGACGAGAATAAATGCAATTACATTAGTCCAACTTCATCAATAGATTTTAGTTTTATAAATATGAATATATAAAAAGGAAAATTGTAAATATATCCTAATTATGGAATAAAAGCTAACATGAGTTTCATAGATGAAATGCAAGATCACTGTAGTAAAATTCATTTTTATGCATCATTAGGTTTCTGCTCACATGCCAGGTTTTTTGGTTTTAAATTTAGTGAGCATGGCAATCAACAGACATTATAACTATCAACAGGACTTACCTTTCCTATATTCCAGGTGTGGATAGATGATCCAAAACCTGGTGTAATTCACTTTGGTTTGTATACCAATTTAAATGGTGGTAGGATCAAGAATAGATAGATGTGCACTGTCTTCAGGTAGTATGCTTTATTAGTCTTGCCATTACATGGTGTTTGAGAGGTAATACTTTGCTAGCTACCACCTAATCTAAGATATAAGCAAACAGATTAAGCCTAACTTGAAATAAAGTTTTGCTGGTTAGTATGTGTGTGTACTCTAGATACCCACCACAAAGGATCCATGTGCTAATTAGTTCCCCCAACTCATGATTGGAACTGAATGCTCTTACCACTAGTATTTGGATCCTTTAAAAATGTATATGCAGATGAGGTGCAGGGCAACATGATTCGGCTTCACTGCATAGAGGGTTGACCAACACAAATCATGTGCGACACGATGAGAGACAGGGTGAAAGAGGGATTCTGGGTGAACTGTTTGGGCCCCATTTGGTGATGTTTGCTAGACATTTAAGTTTGATGAAGAAACAGGAATCATTGGAAATGAGAAAGAAAGTTTCAGTTCAGCAGTGGGTGTGAAGAGGAAGTAAAAATAAATGCATTATAGTGGCTCACTATGACTTTAAAAGAGGCAGCACTGGGGGAGATTGTGCTCGATGGGCAACACATAGGTCTTATTCAGATGCACTACACTTAACCTATCCCTGTGCTACATTCCCATCAGTATGTTTGCCTAATATGGGCTATGTATTTTATAGTCATGCTCAGTGTTGGCTGCATTTAACTTAACTAACTTTCCATTACTGAGCACATGCTGATTTTGGCAGCAGTTTAATAATGACAAACACTGTATTTAATGCAATTTCCTTGTGTGTGATTATTAGATGAGGAGCTTTTTCCCCCATGCTGATTGGGGGAAAAACCTTGTTTTGTATTGTAGTAAATAAGGTGCATTTACTAATATTGTATGTATGTGTGTATTAGGGCTGTGTGAAGCTTTGGGCCATGATTTGATTCAGACGACATTTGGCCCAATTCAGAGTCCAAATCTGAATCAAATTGGGAGAAGACAAAAAGCCTCTGAATCAATTCAGAGAAGACTCGGAAAAGATTCAGAGGTTCAGAGATTCGGAAGGCAGTCTTTCAGGGGAATAGAAACTGAGAAGAAGGAGGGGGAATAGGGGGGAAAGACTGACATCTGTAGCTGGCCAGTGACTGTGATATTTCCTTAAGTCCCCTTCCAATCACATTGCTCTGGGGGAGGGATGTAGAAACAGCACATAAGCCTCTGTCTGCAGGCTTTTTGTGCTTTTTGTGAGCTGTTTCTGCCTGCGCAACAGTGTCTGAAAGGTACTGGACTGCCTTGGCTTCCTACCTAGTTAGTCTCCTTCTACTTTTTGTTCTTGGAAAGGATTGCATATAGATTACTAACTAGAATCCCTCTACTTACCCCTATCCAATCCATTTCTTTCAATTTATATTTGTTGGGGGTGGGGGTGGGGGGGAGGGGTTCCAACACTGTTTTAAAAAGAAAGCTGTGTTTTCCCTGGCAGTGTGATCCCTTCCACTGTGCAGGGAAGCACATGCATTTTACACACACACACACACACACACACACACACACACACACACACACACACACACACACCATAGAAGAAGTCAGACATTCATACAAAAAGAAGAAAGTATATATAGTTATTAATATTATTAGTTATAGTTGCATACAGACTAAGAACAACACAGAAGAAGTCAGAGATTCAGATTAACACAACACAGAAGTCAGATAGAGGAAGAAGAAGAGGAAGAAGATGAATAAATACTATTTTAGGTACACACACAAAAGTAAACACAACACAGAAGAAGAAGTCAGACACAGTCGTACATCAGAGAAGAAGAGATATTACAGCTGCACACACACACATTTTTCACCACAGGGAAGATTAATATAAATTGTGCTGGAAAGGCAGGTGACAGCTCTTCTGGCAGGGGAGGGAGAAGGGCTAGGGGGAGAGCTAGAGCTGCAAGTTCCCCCCCCCCCCCCATAGATGCTTCCTCCTTCCTGGCAGCCATGACTTCTGCTGCCAGTGGAAGCAAGGAGGTGGGAGCAGTACCTGTCCCTGCACCTGCACCACCTCCCCTAACTCCAGAAATAGGCCCCAGCAGCAGAATGACAGTCTCCTTCACCCCAATTTCTTCTCCCAGTGTGAGCCTCCCACTGGCAGGAGGAGGAGCTGGATATGGAACCAGTGGACCTAAGCGCTCTAGCTAAAGAAATTCTGGGGACCAAGGGGAAATCTGGGTTTGTGCTCCACACCCCTCAAATTTCCCTTAGACCCATGTCTTTTTGTCAGGAAGGCACCTCAGAGGAGGTTGTGGAGGCAAGTGGCTCAGCTGAGTAACCTCCTCCTGTTGTTGTGCCTCTGCCTGCTGAGGAGGGGGATAAGGCAGGATCACCACCCTCAACCTAGAAGGAGGGGAGGGGGTAGCGTAGTGTGGGCTTATTCTATCTGCCAGTGCCATGTCCTTAGAGCAACACCCCTAGCACCTGTCCCTAGTCAGCTGACCAGAAGGACACAGGGCCCTGGGCACATCTAAGCCCCAAGGCTGGGTCTGGCAGGGAGCATTCTCTGGCAGCTGCTGGAGAAGAAGCTCCTGCAGGAAGGGAAAGAAAGGTTCTAGACTGTGACAGTTTGGCTGCCTGAGATGCTAGTGGTACTGTGCTGCAGTGCACCACTTATGACTTATTGTTATTTAAAGTGGTGGACCAGACTGAGGCTGTAGGGGAGGAGGAGGGCTCATTGGGGAACACTAGCATGTCAAGTAGAGGCCCCAGCACCAGTGAGGGTGCGCCTTAACTAACACACACACACACACACACACACACACACACACACACACACACACACACACACACACACACACACACACAGAGTGAGGGCATGCCTTAACAGATACACTGGAGAAGAAGGTCCTGCAGGAGGGGAAAGAAATGCTCTGTCACAGTTTGGCTGCCTGAGATGCTGCTGATGCTACTGTGCTAGTGCTCACTAAGTTATTATTAGTATTACCTATTATTATTTGAAGTGGTGAACTGGACTGAGGCTGTAGAGGAGAAAGAGACCTCATTGGGGAACACTACCATATTGTGTAGTGGCCCCAGTGCCAGTGAGGGTGCACCTTAACACGCACAGTGTCACGCATGTCACAAGTTTTGCTTGTCAGCAGCCTGAGGTACAGTTTCCCAGAAATCCCTGCAGTCATCTCCTTGTACCCGAGCAGGCTTCATGGCTTTGACAGGGGCTAGTGTGCATGGATTTTTTACCCTGCTGCCACTTAACACACATACGTAACACGAGTTTTGTTTTTCAGCAGCTTGAGGTACAGTTTCCCAAAACCCACTAAATCTATCTCCTTGAAACTTGGCAAGTCTCATGCCCTCAGAAGGGGATACCATCCATGCCATTTGTGGCTGCTTCAGATAAAAATAGCAAAGTTATAGGTATTTCAGTGATTCACCATTATAGTCTATTGCCAAATCTCTTTGAATCAGCACTGAATCTTCCGAAGCCAATTCGACTGAATCAGTTTGGGACAGTGATCTGAATCTCCAAATTGAACCACTGTCCTCTGAACTGGCTGAATCCAAATCCAAAATGAATACTTCCTATTTACACATGCCTAGTGTGCATGTATGTATGAAAACACTTCTTAGACTTCTGTAAAAAGAAAAGTTTTCTGTGCACTGAAGACAGTATCCAACCCCTCTTTTGGTTAACTTACAATTAGACAAAGTCTAATTTAGTCCTATTGATTTCAGTATGTTATGATCAAGTTTAAATAATCTAAAGCTGAAAGCCCCCTCTAACTTGGCTAGGAGAAATCGTTAATCATATGTAAGACTCATTTATTTTTTTTTCTTTTTGCTTTTTTTTCTTTTTTTAGTTAAAATTGGCTAAATAGATGCTATTTTGTTTTAATTTCTCTGTGGCTGATGCTCTGCATGTCATATTTCAAACCACGGTGACTTTTCAGGCAATGAAAACAGAAAACTATATTAAAGATACTGTTCTAACTTTAAGAACAGTAAGAATGGTGACATTATAAAATATTATAGATTATTCATAGAAGAAAACCTTGTATGCACTCTGAAATTCACATTCTGTTTATCTCTTTCAGAGAAAGTCATAATCTTTTTAAATGTAAAATGCAAGTAGCTACCCCCAATTGAAAAGGAAATGAACAAACAAACACACACACACACACACACACACACACACACACACACACAAGTGTGGTGGAAATGCAGGATTTCAGGAGAAATATTGTGTATTAATGCATCTACTCTTGTAAGCTTGACTTTACTGCATTATAGTGTTTGCCTAAGAATCAATCTGTTTGGCATTTTTATTACCATTGTGCAAATGGAAATAGAGCAAATGAACCATTTGCTGCTTTTATTTTCTGTGCAGAGTCATGCTTCAGTTTTCCATTCTACGATAGTCTACCCTTCATTTTTTTAATCACACAAATCCTCACCCCTCAGTATCTTTGAGACTGTAATTATTAGTTATGGCAGGGTTTTAATTTTGTGTCCCTTGAAACGTACCTACTGCACACACACAAACTATCAAGAGCTGCTGTAAATCAAATTTGGTTTAAAAGGGTAGGGAACAACACCATAATGAAATACCCTAAGGCAGTTCAGAAATGTTGAGTTACAGAATATGTTGACTTGGTAGAAGGCATAAACAATTGTTATATTACACATCCTTTACCTTGCAGCTATTTGGACTGAAGGTTAGGGGACCAGAGGGGGAAAAGGAAAAGAAGAAAAAATATATGTAACATGATTGGTGAGGGGAGGGGAGTTGGCACATTTTCAAGGTTATATCAGCAACATGATTTAGTTATTTTTGTCTTTTCAGACATAGGGATGAAACTTAGGCTTTGTGCGAATATAAAATCATAACCCATCCCCCATGCACCATGATGGAAGCAGAAGGAAGGCTTAATTGGGTGTGGTGAAATTGTTCCCAATCCATCTGGCCAAAACAAATGAATATTTTCTTTCTAGGCCCATTAGGAAAAATAAGCTGATAATATTCAGCTTTTGTGCAGATGAAAATCATAAGCCTATGGAACTTTGCTCCAAAAATGTATATCTGGATGAAAAGATACATTTAAAAAGAATAATCCATAGAGCAATAATCATTCCTGAATGGTAAAGTAATATGAATTCACTGGGCTTTAACTACACAATTAGCTTTTCTTATGCTTCAAATAGTAATTTAGGAAAGGCTGGATTAGAGAATTACAGGAAAGAAAATTATTTTAAAGAAAATTTTTTGCTATACAGCTCAGTTTTGCCTGGCTTATACACCCTCCTTGATTTCCATGGAAGAATAAGGAAATTACACTCAAGACCATATAAAGTATTATTAGTGGCATAGTTCTGCCAAGATTTTGGTAATTGTATTGAGTACCCACAGACTTTCCCCAGACATCCTAGAGTTCTAAACACAGTTCAGTCATATCCAGCTGCCTAGATCCAGCTGCATTCAAAATCAACAATGCCAAGCATTTCCTGTATTTTTTATGACTCTTTGGGATTCCCACTGCCTAACTTTATTCCAATACAGCTAATGAACAAAAAAAAAGTTATATATATACACACTAGTACTTTTATAAAACAAATAAATAAGTACATGCATACATACATTTTAGGGTGGGTGGGCAATTATTTGGGCCTGAGGACCACTTAGGGACTTTTGGTGAGCTGTCTCAGGATGGGTCAGCACCCTTCCCCGCCATCTCCCACCCACTATATACAACAGCTCACCAAAGCTCACAAAAATGTGGCTGGACAGGTGGTATGGAACCACAGGCAGGTGGAGAGCAGCATCCAGGAGTGAGATAGGTGAAGGTGAGCAGGGCCATGGCCGGGACTGGGACTGGGATGAAGGGGCAGTGATAGCATGGGGCCAGGGCTTGGGGTAGAGCCCTGATCCACTCCATGTAATGGCACCGGCTCTTTGAGCAGGGGCTTCCTTAGATCACAGCTCTGCCCTGGACATCAACCCCATGCTGTCACTGCCAAGTGATCCTGGGATTTACGTGGAGACTGGCCAGGATAGTGCAGGAAGGATGTGTGGCCAGGTGGATGGGATGGCACCACAGGCTGGTGAAGGGCAGTGTCCCACTCCCATACACTGCTCCTTGCCCACCCTTGCCCCACCCCATCTGCCTAGCCACACACCATACCTGCCTGGGTCGAAGCCTGTCTCCATGGAGACCCCACCCACCTGTTCCATGCGATGCCTTCAGCAGTGTGTGCAGGTTGTATGAACTGAGGTGCCTGGGAAGCAGGTCCAGATCTAGTATCAGTGATAGAAATTGGCAGTGGCAGCTGGAAGGATCCACTGCTTCCAAGACTGCTGGGAAGCAAGTCCAGTTGCCACACCACTCCAGCTTCACTGCACACCCGGGGGCAGCAGGACTGCCCGCATGTGCCACAGCCAAGTGCCCCCTGCACCTTGGCCAAGCAGGGCCAAGGGACCTGATGAAACCCAGAAAAAAAGCCCTTGATAGGCTGGATCTGGCCCATGGGCCATATTCTGCCCACCCCTGTCTTAGGGCCTTGCTACACAGTAAGTTTATATGTCATTTGGAGCTCTTAAGCCGTGGACTGGCTGCATGTTTTAAGTGTCATAAAGTGCTCATTATTTAGTTTACAGTTATACCATTCTAGGGCTGGATTACTTTCAATCTGCCTAATTTTGTTCCTGTTCCATTACCATGTAGTCACTTCCCACAGCTACTCAACCCAAGTTGAAGTCTTTCAGTATTCCAGAATGCTCTGAGCTCCAAAGGTAACAATCATGTTTTCTTTGGAGCTCAGGAAGTTCCCACTGCCTCTCACCCTGACAGCCAGGCTGCCAGCTGTTTGAACACTGCCTGAGCTCCAAGAGGCCCAATCCTTTATCCCTCAGAATGCTTGGTGGCCACAGTGCCCCCCCCCCCCACTGCTGTCTAGATCAGTTATGCTCCCACCAAAAGCAGCGCAGGGGATGGACACCACTTGAACTCTGGAGAAAAAGGATTGGTCCCTTCAGAGCTCAAAGTAAGCAAGGTCCAGGGCTGCAACTCTGGAACTCATGGGTCTCACTGAAACTGATACAGCTGCCTTGCTTTGAGAGCAGGGCTATCAGAGCTTAAGCTGCCTCCCTGGGTTTTTTTCTGGTCTCACTGAAATTGACAAGGTGGTGGACCCACTCTCCACCTTGGGGGAGCAGTGAGTAGGTTCTGCTCGTAGTCCTGCCTCTGCTCACCAAGACTTTAGTAGCAAGTCACAGCTGTGCAGGTGAAAGACAATCAGAACAGATTTTTCAACTTACTGTGTGACTGTTCATCTTACAGTGTAAGGTCTAACAAGGCCCTACTATTTCTAGATTGTGTATAATACACTTAACTTTTAATAAGTGACAACACAGTAAAATACATCCAAACACTCTAAGAGAAAGTTTCTTTATAAAATGCAGTGCACCGATGGTGTCTCAAAGAATTAAGCAGGGGAAAAGAGTTGCACTTACATATCCAAAGTACAACTTAGACAGTTAAGATACAAAACAATATTTTATACTGTATCTCCTTATACCTTATAAGGGATAATAGGATAGGTTATTGAAAGGCTGCAATGTGATCTTCAAGGCATCTAGAAAAAAGGAAGTTGCTATATAAAATCTCCTGACATACTTCAAATTAAAATTGAGCCATTCCTTTTGGTAGCTGTGAACATGCATTTTGACCTTTCTTAACTTATTAAACTAATTGAATAAATATTTTTTTCCATGATTTTCAATTTAGAATATTGGAAAACACACAAGTGACTATGTTCCCTGTCACAGAGTGATGAGAAAAAGGGGAAGAGACCCCTTTCCTGGGGCCAGAATGGCAGCATGAAAACCCCAAAGTCCCAGGGAAATGGTCCCCAAAATCCCATGACCCTAAAAAACCTACCTGACACTAGCAGAACAGCGAGGAGTGGGGAACTGGAAGCAGACCCATCCATGTGGTTCATCAGCCACTTAGTGCAGCTGGAGGCGGCATGGGAGAATGACGTCATCAGTCAGCACTGGCAGTCAGCTTCAAAAGTCAGCTGCTAGGATGAAGTTGGGGAGAACCAGCCTGGAGGCAACTGTATCCTCCTAGCTGGCATGCCTGGCTGTATCTCAAGCCAGGGATGCTGAGTACAGTCCCGAAGAAGAGCTTGCCACCCTGATGAGCAATGCCCAGCACTGGACAATGGAAGGCAGGCACATTCACTTACACTACCTACTGAAAAAACACAAGACGAAAATGAATAAAATGGTTTTTTGAGCATGTAATTAAATGCTGTGGTCAGAAATCAAATCAGAAGGTGAGAGAATTAAGATTTAAGAGAAAACTTTAAGTCTGGTTGTAAGAAGGTGTGTCCAGAGATATCTTGCTCACTTGCTCCCCAACCATTCCCTTTTTTACTTGCCTGCCACCCCTCGATGTTTCAGTAGTTAAAAAAGAGAAAAGGGAGGTGAGGTGTTATCCACAATCAGTAGTATGGTCTGAGGGCAATGCTTTTCTTCAAAGGGCTTTTCCTCCTAGAAGTGTAAGGTGCTGCACCTCGGTAGGAAGAATCCCCAGTACATTAACAGGCTCAGCAGTGCTATGCTCACTAGCACCATGACTGAAAGGAACTTGGGGGTCTTGATTGACCACAAGATGAATATGAGTCACCAATGTGATGCTGTGGCTGGCAAAGCTAACCAAACTTTGGTGTGCATCTACCAATGCATGTCAAGCAAAACCAGAGAAGTTATCCTCCCACTTTATTCGGCCCTTGTGAGACCACAGCTGGAGTACTGTGTCCACTGTTGGGCCCCCCACTTCAGGAAGGACGTGAAGAAGCTTAAAAGAGTCCAGAGGAGAGCCACTCATATGATCCAAGGCCTGGAGGGAAAACCATACAAGGAGAGGCTGAAGGACTAGGGACTCTTCAGTCTGAAAAAGAGAAGGCTCAGGGGGGACTTGGTGGTGGCCTACAATTACATAAGAGGGGTATATCAGGACCTGGGAGAACACCTGTTCCCCAGAGCTCCCCAAGAGATAACGGCCGTGGCAGGCCAGTAGGGGGCGCTCCTGCATTGAGCCACCCACCTTTCTGCGCCCAATCACCTTCCAGGCTCGGAGTGCCTCCCTGGGGGTGCCTCACGTCTGGCCAACCCCCTTCCTGAAGCACATCTGCTAGCCTGGGCTTTCCACTGCCACCACCCAGAGCTCTGGACTTAATTTGGGCTCTACGCACTCTGGGAAACACAGGCGTAGTAGCCCTCAAGGGTATTTGATTCACTTCAAGAAGTTGGGATGCTTCCCTCAGACAGAAGCACGAGTAGTGGTCTCCCTTAGTCAGCTGAACCAAGGGGGACCCCAAGGCATAATTTAGACCCACTCCCAATAAGTCTCCCACACTAGGCACAAAGGAGAACTTTGTTGGTTACAGAGGGTAGGGTTAGAATAGGGTACAGGGCAGAGCATTAACCAAGAAATCCCATTGAGCAAACTCCTGTGGCTGGGGTAGCCTTTGATCTCGCATCTGAGTTACTGCAATCTATATAACTAGGTGGATCTCAGGTAGCTTACTCACAAGCATCATCCAGAGACAGCTGGAGAATCCCTCTGGAGGCAGGCGGTTCCTTGATCATGAGTTTTGTGAGAGAGAGCCAGTTTCAGATGGTACAACTCTTCTTTGTTCCTGAGTAACCCTCATGACTGCTGCCCCCCCTCTCGGGCGGTCCTTAACTTATATAGCCCTTGTGACCTCATTTACCTGGTCCAATAGAGGTTAGCACCTGTTGGCTGTCAGCCAACCAGTTTGAAATACATCACTAGTTGCTGGGCAGACTCTGGCCCACCAGGAGGGAAGCCCCTCACCCAGGTATGTGATACTAGTCACATACGCAGAGGGAGCAGGTTTCCCCCCTCCCTCAGGAATGTATCCAGCTCGGGTTACCTAAAGAGATAAGGTAAGGATGTCTCTCTCAGCTGGGTCCATCCTAATTAAAATGGTCACAGAGCTGAGTTTTTGGGAGGGAAACAAAGGTGGCTTTCTGCCACAATGGCCATAAACTCCAGGAAGGCCAATTTAGATTAGACACAAGAAAAAAGTCCTTTATGCTGTGTGTGTCCAGGGTCTGGAACAAACTACCCCCAGAGGTCATGGAAGCACCTATTCTGGACTCCTTCAAAAACAGGTGGATATATTTCTTGCTGAGATTACTTGATCCCAGCTGACTTCCTGCCTATGGTGGTGGGCCTGGACCTGATGATCTCATGAGGTCCTTTCCCACCCCTAATGTTTATGAAATCTAAGAAATCCCCTACACCCTGAACCTTTCCACTCCCAGATGGATCCTGGTTATGGTCTTATCACTTCCACCTCCACTGTGAGTCTTTGGGCTTTTCTTCCTGGTTCCAAAGGGGGTTTATTATTGGGAACCCTTCCAATGTACTTTGGTTGAAACCCCTTTTCCTAATTTAAGGCTTCCCTGTCCATCATCCATAGTGAGGCATTCCCCATAATTCCTTAAATTACTGGTCATCAAGTACTGGTTTATTTAACTCAATCAGTTATTGTCTCTGCCCCTTGGTGCTTTTTATGTGGCTTATCAACTCTTCACCATAACCAGTATCAATGTACTTTGCTACTAAATAATCTGTACCCCCCTTAAGACCGTAACTCAATTAATAATCCTCAATAATTAACTGTTTTATCAGCTGCCAGTTTGATGATGGGCTTACCTGGTTCCTTGGTAAGTCTTACCCTGTTGGCACCAATCACATCTCACTTACTGGTCTCATTCCCTCTTTCTACTACTCTGCCATAGGATATCCCTTCCTTGGCCCTTGTCCTCACCTCAATTTGGGCTGTACTCTGGCTCAGGCTTCAGTTCTGTCTCCAGGTCTAGCTCTGGGTTCTGGCTCTGGAACTGGATTCCATGTCTCCATGTGATTTGTATGACTCTCAGTCTTCCCATGCCTTCCCCTCCCCAAGGAAACTGAAAATGTGTCCATAGCCCCTTTGAGCTTCCAGTGGAACTCCCAGAAGTCAATGGGAGCCCACTCTCACCACATGTGGCTGCCTGCCACCCAGGTCAACTGCTTCAGTCTGGGCCATCCTCTGGGTGACTGGCTTTGCAGCCTTGGAGCCCGTACTGAAACCCTGTGGTTGTGAGGTAGGTCACTAAGTGATCTTCAGTCCAGCTGGCAAGCATGGACTGTAACAGGGCCTGGGACTGGTGCCCTGCTATTTTCATAACAGCTATTTTCCTGCTATTACACTATTTCCTAACTTTTGAATACCCAGCTTCCCAATCTTAACAGTAGGCTTTTAATATAAATTTGTCTGTGATTTACATGCACATGCACACTCCATTTTAGCTTATACTATCAATACATCTAATATCCTCTTTCTTAATAATTTGATAGGTAGACATGCACAACCTATTGAAATATCATATTCATAGTAGGTACTGCGTAAATTTATTATTATGTTTATTTTCGTATAGATAAACCTTGGCCTATCTGATTGCATAAGGATCTGATGACAGTAGCTCTCTCAGTCTTAAAGAAATGAGCAGTTTTCTTTAAATAAGGAGAATAACAGCAGTAGTTTAGCTCCCTTGTTGCTTTTGACAATAGCTTGATTTCTGTGCTGTCTTGACTGTTTTCCTTAACACACAATATTATTATTTATAACAACAATGTTGTATATCGTATTTCAGATGTGTGCCCTCATTTTTAAACTTAAAATGTAACGGTTACATTTGAATTTGGCTACATTATTTTTTCATTGAACAGCTTTTTTCTTTAGAAAATTGATTTTCTTTTGTTTCATTTATAGTAAACTAAGCTGTATAGTCTTCACAACTTGTGCCATCCATTGTTCAAATCATCACTTCTGCCATAGATAAGCACTTTTTCTTAGCATATTTATGCCCATTGTTAATTAGAACTTGTCTTACAAAGTGTACACAATGAAAAAAAGAATCAAAATGAGACCAGCATTGCTTTTGTCTGATTCAGAGCCAGATACTGAAATTAGAGTAAGAATAAGTCTTGCTTTCTCTTTTATTTCCTATTCCATCTTGAATCTGTGAAGTCTGCATGATTCTTTTTCCAAATCATTAAGTAAATCAGTCATTTTATAGAAAATATTGCTATTTTAATGCAAATTCTTAGTTTTAATTCTGTTTTTTCCTGTTTACAATTTTGGATTGCATTGCATTTATTAGGAAGTAGAGGTAACTAAATACTTATGAAAACCAAGCATTTTTTACAGAGAAACTTAAACTAAGGCACTCACACCTTTATATGGATAACCACACTAGTTCTCCTTAAAGCTTAAAAGTAGGCATTGGCTCAAACCTATTCCTGAATGGGGATCATACAAGGGAAAATATGGTCCTAAGCTTTTAACACTTTAAGATATGAACAGTTTCTCATGAAGAATATAATCATTGCACATGTAATTCTGATTTTAAAGACTTATTTGCCTTCTCTAATTGCCTGTCTCATAAAAAAAGAGACTGGAGTAGCAAGAATAAAGGTTTGTATATCCTGAGTGATATACAAATCACTCAGGATAGTGTGTGCTTTACTGCAGAGTAAACTAATTAGCTCTGCAGCAAAGTGTTACTGTCTACACATGTGCCAGTATTAGGGTGTAATAAACAAATTAACTCTGTGTGACAGGGGGCCCTCCCAAATCTGGTCACCATGTCGGCCTGCCCACCTGTCTAGGGCAGTTTGCCCATTTGAATCGCCTACAATGTCTTTGTTGTAACTGCATAGTTGTTCATAGGTGGGAGGTTGCCCATTCTAGGCCCTGATGCCCAGGGCAAAATACATGGCTCTGACTTCCCCTTTAGCATGTCCCCTGCCTCACAGGTGGCATCCAAACAGTTGACTTATATAACCTTTTCCAGGGCCAAGCTCTGCCCCTATGCTGGGCCCCTTTCATGAACCCCATAACTGGGTATCACTCATGCTACCCCTTTTTCTGGGTTACACTCAATCTCATCCCACCACAGGACATACACACTCTGTCCTATTTTGTCTAACCCTTCAGGACCACCCAGGCTCCTTACTCTATGCAGCCCTTCAGGCTTACTCTCTCTCATGCTTGGTCCTGCCCCCTTGCAGACCTTCAGACTGCCGAATTCAGGCCCTACCTTATGACAGGGTATCAGGCCTACTGCCCCACACTCTGGGTTGATGCTGGCCCCTGGCCTTCTAATCTCAAGCATCTCAAACTCAGCCTAATGCCCACTCAGGCCTCAGGTCTGTTGATGTGCCTGGACCCCTAACTCAGCCTACGGACCACTCAGGGCTCAGATGTTTGTTAACATTCCTGGACCTCATATTCAGACCTCACATTAGGCCTCATTCATATTCAGACCTCCCACTAGGCATCACTTTCTCCTGGCCCCTGTGCCATGACCCAAGCCTGGTGATTTTCTCTCAGGGTCTGCTCTCCTAGTCTTTCCCTTCCCCAGTGTCACCAACAAGGTAGTGGGGGATAAGGCTTTCCTACACTCCATATTCACCTTTCACTAGGGAGGCATAGGTGTGGCATTTCCTGGAGACTGCACCACCACAGGCACCTCCACCACATCATACAGCCCCAGCAGGGTTTATTTTTAGGTCATTCCCCAAGAACACTGCCAGGTCTTATTCCTCCCTCACTGGGCTGCTTGATGTTCTTCTTGGCCTGCTCACTCCTGGGCACTCTATTCCAGCCTCCACCTCATAACATGACTCCCAGCTGCTGGCCTCATCTATCTCTCAGGCCCCTTATAGGATATGTCCCATCAGGCGGCTGAGCTTCAGCCTCCATCATTCCAGTCTGCTTGCTGACCAACCTCCTTACTGTCTTGTTGCTGGTCTCTCCCTCGAGATACCTTTGTTCACTTAAGCCTGGCCCTGTTCTCTGGCCAGTCGGGGTGTGACGGTTCTCTGCCACACTGGGCTGCCCCTTGTGGTGGGCATGCTTTCCCTTTGGCCACTCTGGCCCTGTCCCCAGATTAAGTCAGTCAGGAGCCCTATCCACAAGCAGCTAAACTTTTCAATCAACAGGAGAACCCCCCAGGCCTCTCCATAAATCATTTGTCTCATAGGGTGTGCCTAGAGCTCCAGAGATCTGGTATAAAGCAGCCCTTTACTTCACTGGACCTATCTGAGCCCTAGGATTAGTTCCACTTCCTGGGACTTCCCAGGCCTTCCTCAGTCACCTATATGTTCAGTGGTTCTAGTCAGGGGGATTACCTAGCCCCTTCTTAGGCCCACAAAGTCTAAGTCCCTTCTGCTCAGGCTGGCCTGTGTTTTCTCTGGGCCCTTGTCTACCCAGCCTCTCTTGGTAAAGCACCCTAGCCTTTCTCTAGGGCCTCTGTATACATGGCCCCTTACTATAGGCTAGCTTCTCCACAGCCCCAGGCCTTTAGCACCCCCCGTAAGGGCTCTGGCCTCTACCTGGGTCCCTAGGAACCTCCTCCATTCTGATAGTTCCTACCCTAACTACCAGGTATTCTGGGAGCAGCAGATCTCCAGCTGGGTGATGTTACTTCAGTGGTATCCCTGCAGCAACTGCTGGCTTTGCTTTCAGGGCCTGCTTTTGTACCTAGGCTGTCCAGCCCTCCACCAATAAGGCAGCCTCCTGACTACCATATGACTGCCTGATTGGGTCTGCTCCTACCTGCAGGATGATCTGTAGCCTACTTAAGCCCATAAAGTGGCAGGCACCCAAAGGTGATCTGCCATACTCTGCCATAAGATAGTACTATGTCTACTGCATCAAAATGTACATGTATCAAGTTGCCACAGGAATAAACTGTGCCCCGTCACTCCAGCCAGCTGGAGGCCTGCTCCACCCCAGCTCAAATCACTGCTGTCCTGAGCACATGTATAGACACTGGTGACTCTGGCTTGAACTACTCTGGAGTTAATTGCACATGTAGATGCACCCCCCACCCCCGACAAAAAAAAAGATTGGCAAATAAAAACGGTTAATTGCGTTTTGTCTGCAGGAGATAATAAGGATATAAGGTTAAAGGTTGATCATTTTTCCAACAAAACTGGTGGAGATTTTCATGGGTGACAGGTATACAGATACTGATTAGAAAACTAAGAATATGGCCAAAGGTGAAGCAGGTAACAGTCATTTACTTAGGGGTCATATCTTATGTGGAAATCCATATTTCATGTGGAGTAAGAGTTAGGGAGATTTGGGAATAAAAATGAAAGTTATACCCAGACTAAAGAAAGAAGAAACTTAAAGCACAGTTACTGCATGTTTTTCAACACATCAGATTTGTCCTTCACTCTCCTGAGTCAGTGAAAAGTTTCTCATAGAGTTCATGGAGCTAATCAGACTTTTGCTTCATTGAACACACATAATCAAAAACTCCTGTGAATCATTCAGTACAAACTACCATTTATTTTTAAGTGACTATATTTTACTTGCCTGTACCACAAAAACAGTTTTTCCATTCCAGTTCTTTTTGCCTTGCAATCCAGCTTCCTTAATAAAAGAATACTACTGCATATCTTTCTTTCATCTTCAATTTTTAATTGTCATCAATAGGCCATGCTTTTCCTTCATTAATGGGTATAATATATATTCAGCTGTTTGAATCACAGAATCACACTTGATATGGTAAACCAAGTGCTCTGAAAGAAATAATGATTGGTAGGTTTCATCGACCTACATCTTGTATGATTTATATTCTTGTCTCCTGAATAATGCAGTTTAAGAGATAATATCTAAAAGCTGCTTTACTGAAGGCGCCTTTCTTTGCTATCTATAAAGCATGTGTTATGCCTTCTATGAATATTAAAGTCCATGTTGAAATTATACAAAAAATCCTACAAGTCTCAGCCTTAGTCCTTCAAGAAGGAACACCAAACACCCTTCCCATACTGGGTGGGCAGAATAAAGTTTCCCATAGTTAAGAATCATCCCATGTGTCTTTTTATGTTGGGCAGGTCAAAACACCTGAAGAGGGATTGCTTCACCTCCATACCTTGTTCAGGTAACTAGTAGTCACTCCTCATTGAAATCTCAGTAAAAGAAGTGAGTACAGAACATAAGTTGTGACAAATATGAAGTTTTTCTACTAACCATGCAATATTTTTCCATAGGTCTCCATAATTTCCCTTATGCTGTTTGTGGGTGCATCTGTGCATACAGGAGAGTGACACTCACATAAACTCCCATCCAGTAACAGGTGTTAATGCAAGCTTTTGCACATACAAAACAGAGGTACCTAGAAATATTTCAAATACCACTGAGAAACTGGTTTCTTGAAACCTTATGGTACATTTCTTTCTCCCTGCAGTTCAAATGTAGTATTTGTAAAGCCTGCTGCTGACAATCAGTGACACAAGACTTGGTGAAATAAGTTAAGATTTATACACTAATATCACAGAGATCACACAATCACCCATAAATTGGTATAACCCATGGCCTAGACAGATCTAAAAATAATGCATTTTTCCTTAAAGTGGAATCATATTTGCTCACAGAGAGTGTGCCTGCATGTGCAATTAATGTGCACAAAAAACTCTGAAGCTTACTCCTATGGAGTTTTTTGCTCCCAGGCCTATGTTTGAATGTGCACCTAGGAGCAAAAAACTGGAACATATTGCCCTGGAGTTTTTTTGTGTGCAGCACATGGAGCCCAGTGGAAGTAGCTTGGGCTGGCAGGGGATTCAGGGAGTCAACCTGCCAGACCAGGGCTGCTCCAACCGAGATTGTGAATCAGTCTGGGACTAGCTGGTAGGCAGCCCCCAGCCAAAGCACCTTCATGCCCCAACCAGCTTCTCCACAGCACATGGAGCCCAGTCAGAGCAGCCCAGGCCTGGCTGCTCTGTCAGGACTCCATGTGCTGTGGAATGGCTGGCTAAGGTATGAGCTGCCCTTGTGCTGAAGCACTCTCATGCCTCAGTCAGCTGCTCTGCAGCACATGGAGTGCCTGGGTCCACTGCCAGCTCAGGGCTGCTCTATGTGGATGGGAAGGGCTGGTTGAAATACATGGGTGCTTCAGCATGGGGGCTGCTCAGGCTTCAGCCAGCCACTCTGCAACACATTGAGCCCCATCAGAGCATACCTGGGTCTCCACATACTGTGGAGGGGCTGGCTGGGACATAAAGATGTGTCAATGTGGAGGCTGCATGCTGTCTAGCCCCACGCCAATGCACAGTCATTCCCCAGCCAGCCCTGTCACTGTTTGCACATGTGTTTATGTGCAGTAATATACTCCACCACCAGACAGTGCTTGTGTCTGATGGCACTATCCATTGGCACAGTAAATTAGTCTACTGCACCCTAATTGCTACGCACATGTAGATGCTCCCAGGTAGTACACTTCTTTAGCACGAATAATCCTTCTAAAATTTTCCTGTGCCCATTTGAAAGTCAGAAGTAGAAGAATTTACCTAATATGTGCAAACAATGTCTACCAATCTACAAATACATATTCACCTAAACCTAACACAACTGTAATAACAAGTAAGCCATCTCACCATCCATTCACGTCCTTCCTCTCTCTCAGGCTGGATGTGGGGCTGCATTTAGCATTTTTGTTTCCTTCTTCTCCTATTTGAGGTACGTATAAGTGAGCTAGTGGTGAGATGGGAAGGAATGATTGACCTCTTAGTTCACCTGTCAAGAGCTGTCAGGTCTGATGACAGGGGTCGGGATTAAGGTGAAAATCTTCACATGGCACACATTTCTTTTCTGTAGGACTGTTTCCTATGTCACATAACAACCCACTTTCCCTTTCTGGGGCATCCAGCAATTGATCAACTGTCCTTAACTATATATTGTTTTGTAGAACTAATGCAAGCAGAGCAAGCTGAAATATCTTTCATTATGCAAATTGAGTGATCTGCCACTCTTGTCTCCATCTTTTTAAGAAGATTTCTTAGGCTAGGTACAGACATTATACTTTTATCAGTATAAGTGATTGGAAACTGGTCTATTCCCATAACAGACCAGAAGTTCAGCACCCACAGGGTGCTTACACAATTTAATATTTTTCTGTGATTGGGACCCTGAAAGCACTTTACAGATGTACCATGACATACATGTATGGCTGCAGAGTGCTTTGAAAATGGCCAATCATGCAATAAAATAACTTTCCTCAAATGAGGTATTAGATGAAGGCACGCATCTTTAGAGTGCCTTAGGGAACTTGTGTTTCCTTGCATTAATGTTTTGTGCTCTGTGGGTTGAGCTGATTCAACCCAACCCTACCACTTCTGGTAGGGTTCATGCCCCTCCCCCCCCCCCCCCAGCTAGGGTATTGGGGTGATCTATGTCAGGTCCATGAGGCAAAGTGGCTCTGTTCCACCCCTCCAGCTCAGTTCAGGAAAAGCAGAGAGGGGAAAAGGACTAGCTTCAGGCTTTCCTAGCCTCAGCTAGGAGGTGGTGTGTGAAGCATAGCCCCTTCACCTTGAGGCCCTGGCCCAGCTTCCCCCAGTACCTCAGCAAGGGTTGCTGAGTAGGAGGACATGAGTTGGAGGGACTCCATTCAAGTCCCCCCAGCTCTAGCTAGGAAGCAATCCCCAGCTGGCATCTCCAGTTGGGGGCGGGGGGAGGGGAAGGAGCAGCAGCTTACTTGGAGGCTTCTGGAGCACCTCCACCTGCTAGCCAATTGTTTCCTGTTAGCCCAATCCAACAGGAAAACATCTGTAAGGAGGGCTCTAACTCATGTCACTTTGTATAAAGCGCCATGAGTTAAAGAACAGCCAAGGTACAACTGTTAGCATCCATAGAGTGATTTACATATGGTGGATTAGACCAGTGGTTTACATATGGATAAGATTAGACCAGGTCTAAGATTAATTGGGGGGGGGGTAATCCTCTCTACCCCCACAACAAAGGGTGAACTTGTATTCTGTTTGCTACTGGTCTAAACTATGCCACTGAGAGAAAATTGTGTAACTTAGATCAATTCCACCTTGGGCTTTTTGAATTTCTGTGCCTAGCCTTCATCAATCAGTCTGTGCAGCCTTTAATTTGAGCCAGATTCCCCTGGAGTAGCAGAAAAGAAGTGACCATGCTCCCAACCACCTGCATTGGGAGATGAGTAGAAGTTGCAAGGCAACACTCTAAGACTGTGTACTTGAAGCTGCTCTAACTACTGGGAGAAGCAAAACCTATATCCCATCAGCAGACCATGAAGAGCAGATGGGATAAGATTCTGCCTTCTTGCTCTCCTCACAGGACTGCACACTTGAGAAGTCCCCTTCCCTCAATTGGGGTTTGAAGAATCTCCACTGTGCTTCCTACTCAAGAAGAAACACTACTTAATCCTTTCTTGTACCTATTCAGTTTCTTCTAAGTTTCTTAGTTTTGTGGCTGTGTAATGTGTGTGTGCATGTGTCTGTGTGTGCATATATGTGTGTGTGCTCCTCTTGACTGTCAAAGCATCCCATGTTAAGACTTTTTTTTTTTTGAAAAAGATACAAGAACTAGATTACATCATCTGACAAGGCTTTGCAGATGCCAGCACAAAGTGTACAACACAAGCAAAGAAGATAATGACAGCTCCATTTCCTCAGAGGAATTATTAGTAGAAGCAATGAGCAGAATTACAATAGAAGATGAACGGTCTATTTCTTTTTAGTTTGATAGTCCCTCCATTAATTTTAAGTTGGACACAGGTGCTCAGGCCAATAAGGTTCCAGAAATAATGATATTAGTAGTGACAGAAAAGCCAGATGGTAAACGAGTAGAATTCAAGCTTACAGTGCTGATCTTATATTCACTAAGGAAGTATGTGAACTAACTGTAAATAGGTAAATAAAATAGAAAAGATACAATTTGTAATAGTACTGGTGGAATAAAGTATACAATGTTGGTTTCAAGAAAGGGTAAACCCCCTGTTTCTTCAAGAGAGGGCATACATTGAATGAAACAACTGAAGAATTGTTTTAGGACATCTTCTATGGGATACTGCAGGTCTCAACAGAGCACTGAACAGAGCTGAAAGATTCCAGCATCCACATGATTCATGACACTAGGAATGTTCCTCTCACAGTAAAAGAGGCAGAAAGAGAAGACTTTCTGCTTTGGAAATCATTGATAAAGTGCAATAGGTAACAGAATGCACTCTTAAAAAGGAGGCAAGGGCATGTATAGACCCAAAATAATTAAGTATATGGAAAGGACTGTTTTCTGCTATCCACCAGGGTCTTCTGAGGGAAATGACTGATGACAACTGGCTTGGTTTTTTTTTTTAGGCCTGAATTATCAATAAGATTCTAGCAGATGCCTTTAGAAAAGGAGATCATATCTGTGCATATCTGAAATTCGCTTTAGGGGACATGCTTTCCATAGACTTTTGTTTGTATTCAGCACCCAATGTTTCTTCAGGAAATACAGATATGGTAAATGCTGTGCAACAAAACATAGCGTACTTTAAGAATAGTTAGCATCTTAGGATGCATACTTGTATCGCAGTAACATTGAGTAGACATATTAGTGATAGCCTCAAAAAGTGACAAAGGAGTACAAAGATTGCTTGTGAGTGACAAAAGATGCCAAGAAAATAGTGCTTTATATAGCAGCCTAAATCACCAGTCAGAGAACATGTGAATATTGAATTTCTTCATGCAAAGATGTCCAATAGAAATGGGATTCATATCTTCATCATGCCATCAAATCTTGCTACTTTCACTTAAAGTTCAAGAAAGAGACGGTTGCTGATTACAATGCTACTTAATTATAATCCCTACTAAAGAACATTCATTGTTATTCAGTGAATTTGTGGTTGATCTGTCCCAAGTAAAATGAAGTCCAATTAGACCTTTTCAGTGCAGGCACAATCTAAATTGCATCATTTTAACTTAGTTAAGATTTAAGGCCCAGCCCCATGTGAATACTTTTTTGAAAAGGGAATATCTTGTCAAAGGTCTCCCTACATGTTAGCACCATAGCACATAGTTGGGAGAGTCCCTATATTTCCAAAGCCCACACAGAAGCCTTCTGCTTCAGTACTGTTCCTGTAGGCTCTCCCAGTGCACCCAATACTGCTCCACTCTGCAAAAGATGCCATGTCATAAACAAGCTTCTCTGGAAGCTGCTCAGTAGCTGTCACTCTAGAACTCAAAGGGAGTTAATGCATTTCTCCAGAAACTTAGGATAAGTGTGTGTGGTTGAAAGCAACACTGCACAAAGAAACTCCAGCTTGTTCTGAACAAGCTAGCTTGGGTGCTAAAAGCAGAACTGCCATAAAGACACAGTATTCCACCTGCAGTAATTTGACTGTCTTTGCCTGGCACTGCAATGAGGAATGTATACATACCACACAGGAAAGAGTAGAGGATAGTAAAAATTAATCCAAAGTACAGAGGCAATGTACATAGACCTCCAAACAACTTAAACCCCAACCTCCAAACAACTTAAACCCCACACTCAGAATTTAAATTGTGCTTAAATTCAGTAATGATGAGTCCTTTGTGCTGGAGTTAATTTCACCAGCCCTTTCTCATCCCCTGGAGTTTTCAAGAACTGAATTAATTCCATTCTAAGTGGAAATATACATAAACTATAATTTGTGAAGACCTAACTGAGTTTCAAAATACTAGTGGTGATTACTAGGAAGGAAATATCCTGAGAGTTCTGCCAGCAAATCTCCAAACCAGGTTATGGTACTTAAAAAAAATGGTTTTACATGGAAAAATCTACTCATGTACTTCAAGGATAGCTGACATCAAAGGATTGATTTTGAACCTATCTGCTCATGGCATGGCAGTTATTTTCAGTTGTCTGGTGCTAAAATTACCTAATTTTTAATCAGTTGATCTCAAATAATTTACATTTAAGTTTCATTATTCTTGATTTACAGAAAGGGGAATTGAGACACTTAGAGGTGACATGACTCACCAGGTCACTGGTGAAATAAATCTCAGGTTTCCCAAGTCCTCCTAGATCTATCAACTAGGAATCAAAACCATTGAATTTATATCTGAACAATACATTGCTTACACAAGCCCACTTGAAGAATAAAGTCTGATGCTTTGCCTTTTCAAATAATATATTTAATTTAACTTCTTATGTTCTGCCAAATGTCAGTGTCTAATCCTAGGGTCAAAAATTTGGCATGTTACATGTTTCCCTTATTTTATATTCTGTACATTCAAGAACACTGCTACAACTCATCTTGTATTACAGCTATGTATCATGTCAAGATGCCTCAGAATGATTAAGCACAATGTTGTGTGTCATACATGTGAAATGACAAGTCGGAAAAGTGCTATGTCACATCCCGAGCACATACATATTTGGCAAATAACAAGTCTGCTAAAAGGAGATACATCCTTCTTTTCTTTTTTTTTTTTTTTTGCATAATTTGTCTTACAGATACAAAAACTCACTTCCCCAAATTACTTGTGGCCTAACTCAATCACTACCAGCTCTACCCTTCAAAGATTATGATAATGATTAATTGTGAGCAGGAAAATTAATAGTTGAAAGGAATTAAATTCAATGCCATTTCCATTTACTTCAGCATCAAACTGCCTATCGGGTTGTAGGTTGTCTTTAGGAGTTTGAAAAAGAAACCAGAATCTACTTTTCAAAATACGTTGACACGAAAAAAAAACAGCAGAAGACCAGTTATGAATCTATTTTCTTTTCATCAGAATGGTTGCATAGATGTGAATGATTAGTTAGATATATAATTGGGCCATTTACAGATGCAGGTATAGGTATTCTGCACAGGACTATAAAAGCAAATCAGGTGCATAATTACAATGTGTTAAAAAACAGAATCATAATATAAATGAAAAATCATTTTTCCACATTCTTATTGTAAATGCTCCATTATTTGCAAAAATCCAAAAGCTTCAAATATTATGTTTATCTTGATTCATCTATGGTTTATCGTAAGTCCTAGGCAACCTGATTTATGTGAAACACACCATTATTTTCTTTTTTCTTGTTAAATTTTCCTTCAAAAAAATTCTTCAAATATTTTTAACTTTTTTAAATGATTAAATTCCCCCACAGGAAAATATAAATACCCTATCACACATTCCAAAATATAATTCGTTATAATATGCAGACTAAAATGATCAAACCACAAACTTCATAAAGGCCTGCAAAATTGAGATTTGCAGCAATTAAGTCAACATGGAGAAACACTTTGTTAACAAGATCAGGATTACTGGGAAAGACTTTAAAATAGGGGTTGTTAACATACAGCCCATGGAGAAATGGAGGGCTTTGCCTGTGCCTATTCCCATGCTTGCATTGGAGGAGTGAGGAGATGCACGAAGTCAGGGCAACTTTCAGGTGCATCCATGCCACTGCTGCTTCACCTGTGATGTGGGTGCAGCAGCTGCAGTGTGGATGAACCTTGTAGCTGGTGGGGAGCGGCACCAGGGCTATGCAGATTCCAGCTGTACCAGAGCTGGGAGGCAGGGAGGTGTGAGGGGAAGAAGAAGCACAGATGTAGCTTCCAGCTGCCTGATCCTGGTGCAATTCTCCACTGGAAGCTGAAATGCCAGCTAAAGAGTGGGTATACCAGGAGAAGCAGCAGTGGCATAGGCTTAGCTCACAGCTGCCTGGCCCCAGCTCAGGCATGAGGAACCTCCACATTGCATACTGCCAAAACCACCTGGCCTATAGCAGACTAGAACCCAGTTGTTCTGGCCTGCAGCTTGAAAAGGTTGCCAGTCACTGCTTTAGGATACTGGTTTTAAAATAAATTTAAGCTGTTCATCATGACTTATCCCAGAGATGGTAGGTGGGGGGGAGGGCATCCAAAACCATTTTCCTTTATAATGTGCAGTCATAGTATTAAAGAGTTGAAGAACCAATGCATCACTGAAAGGTGACTATTATATTGACTATTATATTGTGTTTTGTTCACGCAGGGAAAAAAAAAATAGGTTCAGGAAAATTCCATTGCTCTCACTCCTCTATAGGCTGTCATGTTGGATCTTTCTGATTGCATTTATTCATCAACATTGAAAGCTTTCAGTGAACACTTTGTATGCTTCAAATTCAAAGAAAAAAGATGATAAATTTTATTCAGTCTTAAAATGAATGTTATCTTCTATAAAAGTAAAATCTTTGATAGAAGGCAATTCATATCCCCGTATAACCTTAGTAATAATTTACAGCTGTAATAATTCTACTTTCACTACAGTGACATGCCCTGCTGGATGAATAGAATTTTGTCATAAAATAATATGCCAATATGCAGGAATTACACTCCAGAAATAACAGAACTAATTAGGTATATCATTGTGAACAGACTTTACATACAGAAGAAAATGCTACTGTCCCTATTACAGAAAAAGGAAACTTGGCAGCACAGACCCAACAAGCTTCAGATAACAAAGGGCCTGTTTCTTTGCAATGTCAAATATGTCTTACTCAGTCCTGAACAAACTTTAAGTCCTGTTAAAGATGTCCAGCTTTCAGCTCCCTAGGAAAAGAAATTTCTTAACATTTTGAAGGACTGAGCTTTAAGTCACAATGATGATTCGTAAGTATAGTATATAATAAAGTTACTTAGCATCAGTTAAAAATGATGAGATTAGATGTTACTGTTATCTAAAAATGGGTAATCATCAGAAATTTTCCCATTGACCATTCATCAATGCCCATTCGTCAAAATCAAGGTCTTCTATCTTAATTTTGATTAAAGCAATTCCTGCTCCTAAACCCACAGCCTCACAGGACTTTAGACTGGTCTTTGCCTGGTGGGTTGCTGGCACTCCTGACAGCTCAAGAAGTTTTGAAAATTTTCACATGAAATGTCAGTTTAACTTTCCTATAACAACATTTTTTTATATGATATGGCTACCTGTGACTGTAAAGGACTGGATTTTATTACGCAGGAGGTCCCCTGCAGTCCTAGGTACTGTGTTTGTACATAAGCATTACACACAGAACATCAAATAAAAAGAACATTAAGGTTGCTAAGCCATGCACTCAGAAGTTCAGAAATGCCTCTGTAACCAGAATAAGGAACTCTTGTTCATATGCATTTAATATCATGAGCATACCCTTTTAAAATGATCTTATGGCCCTAAATGTCAAGGGTTATCTTAGTTTTCACTAAAAATAAATACATAAATAAAAAGGTGTCTAACTGTGTAGTCTATTAATTTTATGCATCTATGAGCATTTCACATAGTTTTAAAAATGCTGTTTTTATTTTCTATAAACTGAATTTGAATATCCAATCCAAAGGATTAAACATATAAATAACTTGGGGCACAGACAGCAGTGCAGCTCTCCACTGTAACTTTAAAACATTTTGCTGGAAACGTTCTGAGTTACAACAGTCCCTGGACCAAACAGAAGTTCACTGTTGGTTCCAGGGGGCAGGGAAGGGAACCTAGCTGCTGGCTGGAAGCCTGCAACTGGTTTCACCTAGCAGTGTCCGTCCTCTCCAAGAAAGGAGCTCCTTCTATTCTCTTGCTCCTTTCTTGGGGTTCCCCAGCTGGTGCTGGAGGGTGCGATGGGTGAATTGGAGCCCCCCCTCCTCTCCCACCTTGGGCTGGGCTCAAATACAACTCCAGCGGGGAATGGAAAAAACACAAACTCTACTCGTTCCGCTTCCTTTCCCCCCTCCCATTCTGAAAACAGTTCAGAGGCTAGTAGGCAGTCAGACCCAAATTACAGAAGATGATATGGTTTGAAACATCTTAATCTGAATCCTCATGCAATGAGATGAGGGTTCAGATTTTTGCCCAATTGACCATTATTGAAGCTGTCTTCAGCTATGCACTTGTGTTTTGTCTTGGTCATAGACCACTTTCTGTGGCAAGATCAGGGAGAAATTGTCTTCTGTATTTTGTCACTTCTGCTTGCATCTTTGGAAGAACCAGTCAATAGAGCTTAGATGTCTTGAAAATTCCAACCCAAGACTCCAATGGCAGGTCTGTACTGCTTCCACAGTTCTCAGGAGAACATCCACACTGCTTATCCATTCCACATACAACAAACCTAGAAACCAGGTAATGAAGTTTCCTGGACAACTCTTCTCATCACTAGTCTTAAGAAATGTATTTGGCATGCCTGGCACACTTTTATGGGGGCTTTTCTGCTTAATTTACAGATTTAGCATTTATAGCAGAAGGTGGGTAGGATGCACATCTCCCTGGTGCTCTTAGGAACTCTGCAGAAGCCATGCAGATCTGTTTTTCTTGGTTACGCACATACTTAAAAGTCAGGCACATGTTTAAAAACTTTACATAAAAACTTGAGACATAGATAACAATACTTACCCTTTCTACAGAATGAGGAAGGATTTTATTTTTTTAATTTTTTCCATAGGTTCAAAATTAATCTCTTATTTGCTTAACTGGGATTCAGTTGAGACACCATCACAGATGCAGCACACAGAGAAAATACACTCTTTTATGAAAACCTTATTTTAGCTTCTTTTCCTTGCTATTTCTTTAAACTAAAATACAATTAATTAATTCTAAATGGATCTCTTTTTTTCTTTCTGTATGAAGGATGATAATTTTAGCCCTTTTCATTACAAAAGCACCCTTAAAAATGTAAATCATTAAGATTAAAAGATTATCACAGTGATATAGAGAAAGGTTACAAGTTATTTGAAGTCTTTCCTACAAATGTCCAGAGTAAGCTATTCAAAATGTAAAACCTAGGAATTTTGTGGAATTTCACAGAGAAAAAGAAGAACCAGTACTGTACATTATGATTTCATTTAATTGAATCTTTTATATTTACTTTGCCTACAACGACTGCTCACGTGCATCTGAAGACAGATTGTTGGCCGTTAATTTATAGGTGTGAATTAAACTATAATAATATTAAGATTTCTAAGTAGAAGTACTGTTAAAGTGTGTGAGCCAGATTCCTCATTCAGCTGTTAACTCTATTACAGTCTGTGAGGCCCCACGTACAGTAATATATACAGAGTATAGCAAGTGAAGCTTCTAAGTAGTATTTTATTTTGTTCTGATTCTATTCTATGTGAACATGTAATTATATAGTCTAGATAATATGCCTTCTGGTGAAATGACATACACAATTGAGTGTTTATATATGATCAGCTTTCTTAATATAACATTGAGACATAAGATATATGAACTGAAAATATGAAAAAGGAACAGCTTTGCTTGTGTGTGGTGGGGGGAAGAGAGAGAGAGAGTGATGGAGGTGAGTTGGGGCGGCTGATTTAAAAAAAAAATCTCCTTCAGGAAACATCACACTGTAATTAAGATAATCCCCCTGCTACTTTTAATTTTAAACATTTTATAAGTAATGTTGTACTTGCAATATGCCTTCCAAACTCTCTTAAAAATGATCTCTTAAAAACAGTCTACAACAACAGATGGTAAGCAGCAAAACAACAACAAAAATCCTGTTTCAAGTTCCATCTGACTTGACAGAAATAACTGTGTGCTGAATTAAGTAGTGTCAATAAGTGAAAGGTATTAAAAAATGTAATTTGCCTAGATCCATTAAATACAAAGGGCAAGGCAGTCATCTTAAGAAATACATCATAAATGTGTTTCTTTTTGCTCTGTTTTATATCAGCTTTACCTTTAATTTTCAAATCCAATGATGATTATCAACAGATGATTCAGGTAATTAGGGACAGATGAGTAGTGACATGATTGCAATTGCTTTTTTTCCAGAGAAAACTGTGTGATGTAGAGAAAAAAAATAATTTAAATTAGAGCCAAATGCCTTCTCTTAAATACAGAATAATTAATTTTGTTATTCAAACTAATTAGGATAATCACTTTGTTAATTTTATCAAGTATACCAATGACATTTTTTCCTAAAGGCTCAAATGTCTTTTAAAGGAAATGTTCATGTTAAATTTGACCTTCCCTTGCAAAGCAGGCATCTTCACGTGATTGAGAGTGACAAATTTATTCAGATAAAACTATATATTGTTTCAGGTTTGCCCCATACCCTGCTGGTTTAATTAAACCAAGTGGCTCAGTTTTGATAAGTTTAATTTTGGCATTCTCTCCCAGTGCCAGGATATTGCAGTGTTTGGCTAGAAGAAAAATATTATTCCATTTAAAATCAAGAATTGCACTGTGCCCTTTAAGGTACCATCCTGCACTGGGAGTTCAGTCCCAGAGGAAGCTGAAGAATCATAAAAGATTTCTAATGAGAAAAAGTGAAGAGGAAAAACTCTGCGTAACCCTTAGGGAGTGATTTAATTGCACTATATAGCAACCTGCCACCAGAACAGGAATGAACAGAGCTGACAAATAAACACAGGCAGACTGCAGACTCAAAAAGCAGGACATTGACAGCCAAGAACAGAGGCCACATCTTTTAGTTTCCAATCCACTAGTCTATGTCCTATATCACTCTCTTTCTTCTATCACTTCCCACCTATTCTGTAGAGAGTATAAAGATTACATAGGATTACAAAGGATGACATTGCCTAGCCCCTGTAGAAATGTGCAAGATGGATGTTCCTTCTGTCTTCTCTCTCACATTCCCTGTGCAGTGTGGGTGAGTCCAGGATCATGGTGAGTAATGTACAGTCACATCCCCTTCTCCTTGAATCTGAATGCTCTCAGGGCAGCTTTCTTTAAGCTTTGCATGGGCTGTAAGATCTGAGCTCACCAGGATCTGGTACAAAATTCTGATATTCCAGTCTAACCTAAACCAATTAAATCTGATACCTCATCAATCCAAGCCTCCCTCAGTCCAGGATCTGTCATTTTTAATGCCTCATGCCTCCTGAAGCTGGGGGGGCACGGGGACCACCCACAGGCAGCAGTGGTGTCAGCAATGAGGACGCGGTGACGGCAAGCAGGGACCACCCGCAAGTGACCACAGTGACATCGGTGGCAAAGGTGGGCTGAGTGAGGACTGCTTGCAGGCAGCCACAGTGGTGTTGGAGGTGGGGGGTGGGTGGGTGGTGAGCGCCAAGTGGCGACTGGTGACCACCCACAGACAGCACCAGCAGTGTTGGCAGCGGGGGGAGGTGACAGTGGCAAGTGGCCACAACTGTTCACCCTTCCTTTCATCCTTTAACTGTGAAAAGAAGGAATGAACAGAAGCCCCTGCTTTCACTCAGCTTTGAAGCCTAGGGGATTAGTAATGTCACCATCACTCACCCTCTCTTTTCCATATGCTCATCTTCTAGGCTTCAAAACACTTTAGGCTCTAAAACCATGTGAAGGCATGGGCTCTGGCTGGAGCCCATACCAATCAGATTGTGAGCTCAGAGATTCAAATAATAAGTAAAATACACATGCCAGTACTATCTTGACAGTAACCCATTGCCTCAGTTTTGCCAGTGTTATCACAGGACAGATGCCCTATTGCTCCCTTTGGTCCCTTCAATTCCCCTACCCCTGCTGTACCACATTTAGGAGTCCTAGATACTGAGAACATATTTAGGCAAATTGTCTCCAGTTGTCTAACTTCCCCGGGCATTATGACTGGCTACAGGGTTACCTATACACTACTACCATTAGCCACAATTCAACTTCTGCATTAGACCAGTTCACTCCAAAAACACCTCAATGCAAATCAGCTCTTTGAATGACAAATAAAATGGCTTTCACTGATTATTATTTAACTCTGTTGGTTCTCCCCACCCTTTAGAGTTTAGTGAAAAACTATGACTATCTATTAGGCCTGTGCAAATAGGGAAGTTTTCTATTCGGATTCAGGTTCGGCCGATATGGAGGAAAGTGATTAAATTCAGAGATTTGGCGCTCTGTCCCAAATTGATTCAGCCGAATTGGCTTCAGAAGATTCAGCGCTGATTCAGAGAGATTCAGAGATTTGGCCATAGACTATAATGGGGAATCACTGAAACACCTATAACTTTGTCATTTTTTGGCTGATTTGAAAAACAATTACAGGGATGGTAGCCCCTTCTGAGGGCATAAGGCCTGCCAAGTTTCAAGGAGATAGGTATAGGGGTTTCACTGCCAGGAGAAACAGCTTTCTTTTTAAAAAGTGTGTGTGGGGGGTGGGGGGGGGATCTAATAACAAATATAAATTGAAATAAATGGATTGGATAGGGATAAGTAGATGGATTCTACTTAGTAAGCTATATTCAATCCTTTCCAAAAACAGAAAGTCGCAGGAGACTTACTAGGTAGGAAGGCAAGCCAGTTCAGTACTTTTCAGTTGCTGTTGCTCAGGCAAAAACAGTTCACAAAAGGCACAGAAAGTCTGCAAACATAGGATTATGTTTTGTTTCTAAGTCCCTCCCCCAGACCACTGTGATTGGAAAGGGACTCAGGGAAATATCACAGTCAATGCTAGCTACAGATGTCAGTCTCCTCCCCCCCCCCCCCCCGGCTCCCCCTCCCTCTTCTCTGTTTCTGTACTCCTGAAAGTGGAGTAATTTTTTTAAGTTAAATACTATTTACAACAAGGTACAAATATGTCCCCAGGAAGATGTGAAGTAAGTAGCTGAACCATGGCAAATGCTTACCTTGATCTACCCCACAGTATTCTATATGTAATGCAAGATTGCTGTGATTCTGAGCCCTTGTTCCAATTTCAGCTGCATGAGGAAGGACTGTAGAGTTGGTCAGAAATTTTATGGGAAATAATTTTATTGGAAAAATGCATAATGGTTGAACCCAAAATGATTCATCAGAAATATATTGGATTTGCCAAATTGTTCATGAATCTAGGAAAGAATTCCTATGGATTCATGGTGGGTTGTTCAGAACCCCAGAGCTTCCAGGATGTGTGGTATGATGGAGTCCTGCTGAGCATGGATGAGTGTCCATACCTTCAGTGTCTGTGTACACTCATGCCAAGGCTTCCAGACTCATAGCCAAAGAGGTAAAGGGAGAGAAAGGACCATTATAATCTGGCCACCCCAAAAACCCTTTCCTTTATACATCAAGACAATGAATAGTCAATATATTGATGTGTTTCATGCTAGCAGGGCCTATGTAAATCTAAATATGTGAGGATGAAAAAGTTAGGTAAAAGAAAAGGAGCAGAAAGCATCAGAACACAGTTTTACAATAAAAAAAGTAGGGTTAATATTAAAAGATATTATGAAATTTTCCATCTTCTTAGTTACTAAAACCCTTTTTTTCACTTAACTTCCACATACGCTAAATATACAGTTTGCCTTTTCCAGGAGAATAAGTGTGAGACAGCACTGGCAGCATACTTTCAAAGCTGTGAAATCTCTCCTTGTTTGGACACTTAGGGAATTCATTATCAACTTCATCTTTCTTCTCTACAGATAGTCTTCCTTCAGGGGAGGAAATCTCCAATCTGCTGTTAAACCTTTGGTAGGTCTCTCAGGGATTACCAGTACGTAAATGTCATGTACTCTGTTCAGTGTGATAATTATATTACTATTTGGAATTCAGTTTAAATGTTCATCAGTTCCCTGTTTATGTTTATAACAACAGATTTTTTAACTCCAGTTGATATATTAGGAATAATCATTTTAGGTATAATACTGCTTATATTGTCTTACCTTTTATTGTAATCATTATTTGTTTTGCAGTGAGCCCCAGGCTCATTTTAGGTAATGCATAAAACATAAAAAGGAGTTCTTTGCCTTGAAGAATTTATAATTTAAGTATAGGATGAAACTAACAGCTGCATACAAGCCATAGCACCTGGTAAGAGCAAGATGATTACTATCAGTATGATATAAACAGAGTAAATGAGATTACAAAAGTTATGCATTTTCAGTACGTCGCTAAGATATCTGTTATAACGTGCACCCATCCTTTAAGTGTTGTGTGATGTTAAAGGTGAGACCTGAAAAGAAAACAAAGAACAAATTAAAGGGAGGTGGTAGGGTGGGTGGCTTACACGAGGGTAGGGAAAAATTGCAGGCAGACCTGGATAGACTGGAAAGTGGGCAGTACATAATAAGATGCAGTACAACAGGGACAAGTGCAGAGTGCCCAACACACCTCCCGGCTGGGAAGTGACCCTCTTAGCAGCACAGCAGCGGAACGGGATCTTGAAGTCATAGTGGACTACAAGATGAACCTGAGTCATCAGTTTGATGAAATCATCAGCAAAGCTAACTGCACTTTATCATGCATCAGCAAATGCATGACAAATGGGATGAAGGATGTGATACTTCCCCTTTATGTGGCATTGGTCAGACCACAGTTGGAGTACTGCATCCAGTTTTGGGCACTGCGCTTCAAGAAGGATGTTGATAGACTCAAGAGGGTCCAGAGGAGGGCCACTCGTATGGTTAGGGGCTTACAGGGCAAGCCCCCAGCTTCCAGAAAAGAAGGCTGAGAGGTGATCTTGTGACCGCCTACAAATTCATTAGGAGAATGCAGCAAAGGATTGGAGAGACTCTGTTCACCTGGAGGTAACAGGAGCAATGGTCACAAACTGACAGAAAGCAGATTTAGGCTAGATATCAGGAAAAACTTCTTCATGGTAAGGGTGGCCAAAATTTGGAATGGGTTTCCAAGGGAGATGGTGCTCTCCCCCACCTTGGGGATCTTTAAAAGAAGGCTGGATAGGCATCTGGCTGAGGTCATCTGACCCCAGCACTCTTTCCTGCCTAGGCAGGGGGTCAGACTCTATGATCTGTTGAGGTCCCTTCTGACCCTACATCTATGAATCTATGAATGTCAGTTATTCTGTGGTAATTGTGTGCCTGCTATCATTTCATAGTTAAAGGAAGCTAAACCATGGCTACTAAGCCTCATTTCTTTAATCCTTCACTTATTACACCTCTGGGACCTATTTTCTCACTAAAGTGAAACTCATATAGGCCCTTTAAAAATCCCAGTCTACATCTGTGTGTATTGTTCAAATGAACATGATTTAGGGACAAAAGTAATCCAGGACATAGGCAGCTAAAAGTTGAGTCTTGTGTCTTACCTAAACTGGCAGCCAGAATTAGTATTATAGAGACTTTGGCTTTCTAAAATATTACACAGGAGTTGTAAGTGTCTCAAAATGAGATCCAAAAGGCCAATATGCTGTGCAGAAGACAACCTAAAATCAGAACATTCAGCATGTAGTTATCTAGATATTAGCCAATAAAGAAGTGCTGACACCAGCAATGACTCTTAAATTCCAATGCTCATTTCTCTTATTCTTGGGTAAAGGAAGATACCTTCCTCCACCATCTCCAGCAGGCACTTCCTGTAGGGTCCTTTGCCTTTTCTTTCAAAGGGAAGACATCACTCTTTTCTTTTCAAACAGCTACTGGAGAAGAAGGAAGTCCCCTACTCTTAATTAATACCAAATGGTGAGACGGGCACTTACCAAAATGGAAGACCTGTATTTAATTTGTTCTTCCACTTAAGGGGATTCAAACATACACCTCCCACAAAAGTGCTCTAAACAGTCTCCATCCCTTCTAATGGAGCTGTGCTAATATTCAGGTAAAAAATAACAGTCACTTTGGCTAGAGAGAGAAAGAGGGAGGGAGGGAGGGAAGGAAGAGAAGTAACTTCATAGTCTATTGATTAGGTACTCAGCTAGGAAAGCAGAATCCTGGGTTCTGTGCCCTGTCCCAGGCTTTTTTCTGTTCCTTACATTTGGTAATCATTCCAACACTTCTGAAGCAGGGATCAGTGCTCAGGACTCCCTCTTCCCATGACAATGGCTAGATTACAATCATCACGCATTGTGTCCTTCCTAGTTACTCTTTTAACTTCTAGACTGTAATGTAAAGGAGGTATGCATGGAAGGGACATGTATCACCACATTTCCCAGTCATGGAAGTGCTGACTTCCACTATGTTTTATGTGAAGCCTCATTCACTCAGCATTTATTAGGGATTATTTGAGAAACTGACTGACAGCCCAGGCAACTGACATAGAGAAGTGCTTAGGTTCTGGAGCCAGATGGAAAAAGTCTCAGGTACATACAGTGGTAGGCCCAGACATTTAAAAAGCCTAAGGTGGAATCAGTCCAAGTCATGTGGTTTTCTTGAAGTGGCAAAGTTTATATCAGTAACAAACAGAACACACATTAGCCTTTGGCCGGAGGAGGAGCGGGGGGGGAGGGGCAAATCTTAGACCAAGTTCTACTATTTTTAAACCATTCTATGTGCACCAAACTTCTGTTTCATCATGGTTATTGATCAGTTTCCAACCACTTATATCTGTAAAAGTGTTATGTCTGTACCTGGCCCTAGATAAATTTAAAAGTCAAAAGATAGGGTGTTTAAAAGGCACTGCTTCCAGAGGTAATGGACAACCAGTCAGGGGTTTTCTGATCTCAAGTTTGGACATAAATGTGAATATACCACACATGTGCAAATTTATGTTCTTAAATCCTTTACTGGATGTGGCCCTTATTAAATATCTAAGAAGTTTCTGATGCCATTTATTTTTTGGCTTTCATGTGTATAGTAGTCCAGCTGAAGAGATTTGTATCTTGCCAACTTTTTCATGTGTTCCAAATGACTCTTTTAGAGCTTATCAAGTGAAAAGGCATGTTATGATCCCCTACCATAAAGAGATGCTCATTTATTTTATGATATGTCTGTTTTTTCAATTGGCTTATAAATTCTTTGTCTGAAGATGGGCATCTCACTATGCTCATAAAAGCAGTTTCACAAAAAATACAGAAGAAAATGTTTCATTCTGAGAGTCGCATGCTATAAAAAAAATGAAAATGGTTATCAATTTTCATCCTTGTAGAGTATTAGAAATTATACCAAGCTGCTAATGTTTGCCACTGCCACAAACGTAGGAATAAATGCTTCTTTATGGAGAATTTGACCTTAAATAAATTACTTTTGGAAAGTTGTGGGTCAAACTTCACAACCTCAGACTACTATATTCAGGATAAATAAAGTAATTTAGTCTTTATAAAGGGAAGACACAATTCTTTCTTGTCAAAATGATAGAACTAAGATTGAGTTCTTGTGCACTTGGAAAATGATGGAAACAACAGCTCAATTTGGAGCTGAAAATATTGAAGTTTTCATAGGTTTTCATAGTTATCATAGTGGTCTTATGTCTCTGTTAGTTAATTTTTAATCTCCCTTTTAAAGATTCTAGGTGTTAAACATTCACAGGAGTAAGTCAGAGGGAAATTGATGATGAGGTACAAATCAGATTAATGTGTAGGAAGACATTGGTTGGTATTCCAAAGTCAACCTTCTCTACTTACTATGTTCAAATGGGGAAATAAAAATCAACTGTTCATTTGAAGCAGCCAATGGTTTTGAGCACTCTTTTTCATATTTTTAGGTAAAAGCATTGAGATTGGAAAGAAATGTGACTGTGACAGCTTGCCAACAAGAACATTTGGTAAATGATAATGAAGGAAGCAGGTAGAAATGTAAAAGATTAGGTCACACCATCTAGTTTCTATCTATAACACATTAGAATGCATCACAGATGACAATAATGGGATGAAAAATCCACTAGGGTTGATATATTATAATCTCAAACAGAACCAACTTGGAACTAGAGTCCAGAATTTGCATTAGATATATTACACAGAAAGGGAATACAACAGATACAGCAAGATGTTAGCGTATAAGTACTCAAAATAAAGAAAGAGTTTCAGTATGATTCACTGCACAAAACTGATAATGTGTTAGCTACTGATCAGGCTTCAGAATTTAGCCTGAGGAATGTGATCCAGTACCCTTGACCTTTATTTTGTTTGTTTTGCTGTTGTAAGGCATTGTAGCACTCTAGATGACCCAGAACCAGAGACAGAGATATGCAATCTCTATTATTAAGAATTATTTTATTAATATATTATCATTAAAATTGCTAATTAGCATGAGATAAAAAGTAGGTCTGTGTTGACTATGCTCCCAGAAAAAAGTTTTCAGACTTGACTGGTCAGATTAATGTAACCAATTGTCTTCCTTTATTGGCCCCGAAGGTACAAAAAACTTACAGGTACAAAAAATTTACACTACAACCACAATTGTTATCCATAAGCATGAGTGCATTCTGGGGGCCGGTTTCTTGTAAATGTTAGAACAGCGTGGAACTGCTTGAGTGTAACAATCATCATGTTCTAAAATAATCCGTATGCATGTGTAGAGGTGCATGATAAATGGGAGCACTTCTTGAAATCTCTTCCAACACCTTCTATGCCATCTATAGTGCAGAACAGGGCAGTTAGATGCACAGGCACTGAGAATTAATTACCTCTATATTAAGAATAATCTATTTTGATTGCAACACTAAAAATCACAAGTGCAACAACCTTTAACCATCTGTTTTCAAAAAGTAAATGACTATTTACTGTATTCTTTATAATTAATGGAGACCAAAGTACTTACTGTAATGAATGTCAATAAATACCCTCTACTATACAAAAAAACTTTTCAAATCTCATTAAAATGTAAATGGTGGGAAATGTTAATGAATGAAGGGAGTCTGCTAATTACCTTAGTGTCTCAAATAAAAGTGAACTTTGTTTGATGAATTAATATTAGTTCCTCATTAGGATGTCCTAATAGCTGAAAATAATTAATGCTTCGGCTAATAGGCTGAAAATAAATTATAAGTATTTACTTGTTCCACGCATTGACAAACATCCTTAATGATAAATGATGGACTGATCAAGAATACATATTACCTTCCAAAGGAAAAAAATCATAAGCAATAGAACCTGAATAATGCGATTCTGAACATACAGGAATTTGATATAACACTCTTATGAATTTTTAAGACCAAATAATACTGTATGTATTGTACTTCAATATACTATCAATATACTTGTCCAATCCTGCAATGAGTGTTGCACAGGTATCTGTGCCCACATTGAGCCCCACTGTAGTGACTTAGGCTCAAAATGGGTGATATAGCTGCAAGTGTTGGCACTAAAGCTCCCTCCTCCCCTCCCTTGCCCCACCCCAAAGGATACATTTGCTATAGAACTTAAAATTACTAAAATATAATGATTAACCTGTGGATTTCTGCCACATTCTGTGAATGCCACACAACAAGTTTGGAAGCCCAGAGGCAAAAGGAAGAGGTTGACCCAGACAATACCGTGGCAAGGAAGTTTGGCTCCTAGGGCAAAGCCTGCAGTAGCAGCCCACCCTGACCCCGCATATAGATCTGGGGGCACATGCCCCCCCTCCACCTCCCACCTCCCATGCTTGCCCGAGAGTTCATGCAGTGGTGGAAGCTGTCCTCCCCTTGTCCCTGAGCCCCTGCAAATGAGCTGCTCAAAGCTCCATCTCCTGCCCTGCCCTGCCCTTCCCTAGCTGGGCAGTGCCTGTTGGTGTCCCTTAGTTTCAGCGCCGGGGGCGATCACCTCACTGCCCCCCACCTTGGTAGAGCTCTGGACCCAAAGAAGGGTTTGCCAACATGCAGCCCACAGGATCTGTGCCAGGGCTAGGAAGCTTTCAGCTGTGCCCTGGCTGCTGCTGTGTCTTCTCCCCACCCTTCCAGCTATGGTCTGACATGAGTTAGGTGTTTTTTGTTTGCACCCATGCCAGCAGCAGGGAGCTGAGGGCTGTGCCCATGTTACCACAACTTCTCCCCACCCAACCATCCTTAGCTGTGATGTGAGTGCAGATTCCAGCCAGGAGAGAGCTGTGCAATGACCAGGTATCTTCAAATTGTGTCTATGCTGTCTCAGCTTCTTCACTCCCCAGCTGCAGTATTGGTGCAGCTTCCAGCCAGTAGGGTTATACACTAGGGCTTGGCACCTTCCAGCTGTGCCTATGCCACAGCTGAGGGGGAGAAAAGGGGAGCAATGAGAAGCATCAGTAGTGTAAATGCAGTTGCGGATGCATGATCCCAGCACAGCTCCCAGCTGGAGAATGCACCTTTACCATCAGAAAGTGGGGTAGTGCAAGTGGGGGAAGCTGCCTGGCCCTAGTGTGGGTGTAGGGACAGTCTCTGCCACTGACATGCCACAAAAGCTACCTGGCACACATTAGACTGGAACTGGGTTGCTCTGGCCCAGTTTAGAGCCTTTGAAGTGAGAAGTAACACTGGAGACATTAACATCTTGGACAGATTAAGGGAACGGATCTGGGATACAAAGACTGACCTATTATGCACTAGATAGTAAAAGAATTAGATTGGACTGAACTGGACCAGTTTTAATGAGCACACAATGTAGCAGGCAACTACTAAAGCACTGTGGTTATAGGCTTCTCCTGCTAGCTCATCCGAAGGGGAAACTACTAGGTAACATGAGGCAGTAATCTCAGCCCACTGAAACAAATGAGGCAGAAGGCACCCAGACTAGAACTACCATGAACCTGTGAAACAGCCTACTGCTAAACCTACCTGAAAAGCAACATTTTTATTTAATTTTTCCAATGGAAGAAAGTCAGCCAAATTAAACATTATCTGCCTGAAATATTTGACTGTATAGAAACCTCATTTTGTTCAGGGGGAAAAAAATGACAAAATAAGCCTTGATCAGCTACAATTTTGAACTTCTAGGATTTTGCATAATTTGTTATTAATTTGTGGGGATCTGCCCTCCTCAACTGTAAAGACAACTCGTTTCAAGTGTTTTGATTGTCCTGGGTTTGATCTGGTTTAAAACAAAAGCAACACAGCCATTTACACACAAAGTCCTTCCAAACTGCATTGCTGTACCACTTCTAGAAAGAGCTTAGAGCTTAACAGACTTGCCCCTGGAATGACCTCTAATTAACTTGAATTACATGCATTAACTGACAGATGCACATAGTGATATCCCATAAAGAAGTATTAGCACATTTTATCTCACTTGTTTCACGGGTACTTAAACTGGGACAAAGGACTTGTACATCTGTAAGATCCAGGGAGAATATCAGTCCACTCATACTTCTAGTAAATTTATATGGTCAGGGTACTTTTGACTTACTAAAATCTAAAAGCTAAGGATAAAAAGTAAAAATAAACTCAAAACTCTAATTCACACATGGGTTCAAGCAAAATATGCATATAAGTTATATCCTCTCCTAAAATTTACCAGTTGCCTGATTTATAATTTCTTTTTTTATTATTCAAATTGATCAAAAAATGCCTTCCTTCACTGCTTCCCCTTCCCTTTCCCTCCATCCCACAATAGCATTCATCAATAGCATTCATCCTCATATCAAATCCAGGAATATACATTCTTTTCACTACATTTGGTCCCAATTCTGCAAACACTTTCCTCCTAAAAAAGGTTCCCTGAGTGTACTGAGATCCATATTTGCAAGACTGGGTTTTTTGAATGAGGGAATAATCACATTGGTGGATAGTGACACTCCTTATTCCCATTGCTGACGTTACCTGCAAAAAATCACATATCTATCTAGGTATCCAGTAGGCCTGTGCAAACAGGCAGCTATTTGATTCAGCTTCAGATCCAGCCACTTCAGATATCAGCAATCTGATCTGGAGCTCCGGAACAGTTTCTTGCTTCAATTTGGCCAAAGTGGCTCCAAAGTGAGGAAACTTAGCAGACTTTGTGGCCTCAGCAGGGGTGACCACTCCGGCAGTTTTCACCCACCTGTGGGGTAACACGTACACGTGACATGAGTTTTGCTTTCAAGAATTTGGGGTACAGTTTCCTCCAAACTGTTACCTATGTTCTTGAAACTTAGCAGGCTTTGTGGCCTCACCAGGGGCTACCATCCCTGCAGTTTTCACCCCCCTGTAGGTTTAACCCCCCTGTGGTGTTACACATACACATGATATGAGTTTTGCTTTCAAGAATTTAGGGTGCAACTTCCCCCAATCCCCTACACCTATCTTCTTGAAACTTGGCAATCTTCATGCTCTCAGCAGTGGCTACCATCCCTGCAAGTTTCATCCAAATCATACAAAAAACAACAAAGTTATAGATATTTCATTGATTCCCCATTATACCCTATGGCCAGATCTCTGAAGCAGCTCTGAACCTTTTCCAAAGTGCTTTAGAAGCTCTGAACCACTTCAGAAAGCCTAAAGAAGCCAGCGCTTTGATCCATACATGCTGCTTTGGCATCTGAAGTGTCCAAATCTTCTCCGGATCTGAAGTACAGTCCGAAGCCTCACAGAGCCCTAGTATCTAGGTTGTAGCTGTATTGGTCTAGAGGAAAAGGCAATCAGGACTCACAGTAGAGATGATTAAATCAATCTTGTTAGTCTAATAAAAGATATCATCTCTACTATGAGTCCTTATTGACATATCTATCTATACACCATATATGTGAGTTAAAATGCAATCTCCTCAACAATCAGTATTTATATTATCTTTCATAATATTGGTGGTAACTGAATACCGTGTCTTAAGTTGAAACATTGTAACTTGGAACCAATTTTTTCATAAGAAACAATGTTATAGATGGGGGATTGGTTGCTGAACCAAGGTCCAATACCCTATCTTCACTAAAAATACCCCAGAATTTTATACTCGACCAATAGATGAGTAATATAGCTACATTAATGTATTTATATTGTAAATAGCAATCATATTGATTTGGAAGGGCTTCTTTGAGGTGACTTTGCTGGACTTTTTGAAAGGCTCTTGGTTGGACTTTTTGAAGGGTTCTTGGCTGGAGTCTTCTCAGGAGTCTTGGCTGCAGGTTTTTCTGGAGTCTTGTCTGCTTTCTTAAAGAAAGTGTCCAAGGAAGTTTGGACAGATGTTCTCCAGTGAAATGAGCAATGCATCAGATCAAGCATTGTAATGTCAAAACTGATGTGATAAAGTTGAAACAGGGTGTCAATTTATAAATGTTGGAAGTACAAAAAGTTGTAACTCGAAATGTTGTAAGTGGAGGACTGCCTGTAGTATGTTTTGGTTGATATCATAGGATGTAAGATTACAAAATGGTATTTGAAATTGCAGCAGCAATTTAAATAGGAATGACGAAAAGGAAGCATTGACATTTTTCAACAAGAATGTCAGGATAATTTCAGTGACTACACTTCTATCAATAAATAATTAATAAACAATCAAAAGAATACTGTGTCTTGCTTTCATCTGCATAGAAACTTCAATCTCACCAGGTGAATCCAAATGAAAGAGAATAATTTATATGCCAACATTTCACTGTGGGGCACGAAGATGATGCAGGGGGCAATGATTAGATGTTTCTTTACATGCTTCCCAGCTGGTGGCTATGTAAAAGCCTGGTGCTGTGAAATACACTCAGGTGACTTGTTTCTGTTCCCCATAGTAAACACCAACATGCAAGGCTTCCACTTCATATGCTAATATAACCTATGATGAACCAAACTACAGCTCAGATATATAATTTCTGTTAAAGAGAAGCTATGTCTTTTGATAATTTTGGACCCCTGTAGCTTGTCGTCCAAGCTACCAATCCCATCAGTAGAAAAATAATGCTCCAAAAAGTAAGATCTGCAAAATAAATTGTTCTATCTGTGCCATTTCTGCCCTACAATAGAGATTTTATGGCAGTCTTTCAATAATTTACCATATCGTGTTTACTATGGTCTATAGATCATACGGATAGCATTCTATGTCAAGGGGCAAAACAACATTAAGTGCTTTTGACTTTTGTTGCTAGTTCACCATTCTTTTACAGAATGAGTTACGGAACTTGCTCAAAAACTTTGATTCATAAGACTTTTGTTTGCAGCCTGCCTTTACAGGAAAGGAAAAGAAGAATAGAAGCAGGCTTAGATTTACAATCTTTAGAAGAACCATTTTTCCTCACTGATGAACAGTGACTGATGGCAAGAGAAGTATAATTCCAATTTTCAGTATTTATGCTGTCACCACAGAAGTTTCTCTTTCAAATACACCCAACCAGAATGAGTAGAAAGGTTGTGAGAGACAATAAATAGTTCTCCAGTCACTTTTGTTTTTTAGCTGTTTGCAAACCTGAAACAAACAATTATTTGTCTTGGTAAGAGCTGTGACCTATTAAGGGTGGCATACTTTAGAAATGAGGAAATATTCATGCTTTTATGTTGTTCACTTTAATATATTTTATAACCTGTGTTGTTGTTCACTCTAACATATGTTGTAACTTCTATAGCTTAAACTAAAAGGACCAAGACTTTTACCTATAATTAAACTTATATTTGGATTGAATTCAAACTCTTGTGATCACCAGCTGGAAGAGTTTGATATGGCTATCGAGTTCTTCAGCCACAAGAACCCCTCACTCTTAAGCAGAGGTACACTTGCAATAAGCGGTACTATCAAAAAGTGTACAAAATACAAGTAATTTCTACATATTTAGAATTTGATTCATCCCTCATTTTAATGCATCTAGTCTGAAAATATGGCTTTAGGATCTTTAAAATGTCCAATAAACATAGTAAATAAGAATATGGTAGATTGTGCTCTTGGGTTCTGTAGAACCAGTACAATTGGGTGTGAACTTCAAATGGCTTTATAGGCCAAGATCTTTATATCAGATCTTAATATTATCATGAAATATAGCTATTGCTACAACTATAAGTCTTTGCTATGCTTAATCAGAAGAATTGAGTAATTTTGATGATGGTTGTAACATGGCTGTGCACTGAAGTTTCTTTAAGGGCTAAAAACAAGAAATATTATACAGGACAGCAAGTAAGGATGACTTCCCATGAAAGACTTAATGAGTTTTGCAAAGTTTCATAATTTGGTATTATGATTTCTCATGAACTTCTTCTTCTTATTCCCCTCTTGCTTGTCCCATCCAAACAAGGTTGTTGTTGCAGATCCTGGATCTTCACCAGTTTCATCATATATCTTTTTCTCAACTTCTTTCTCATGTCTCTCTCCACTATATCTCTCCATCTCATCTTCGGTCTTCCTCTTCCTCTTGTCCCTGGTAGTGCCATTCTAGTAACTTCTTTTCCGTATTATTCCAAACATACCCATATCATGCCAGTCTTCTCTCTTGTACTTTCTTAAATGTCTCTGCTACCTTCATCAATCCTCTGATGTAAGTATGCCTCATGTATCCATCTTCCTCACTCCACACATCCATCGAAGCATTCTCAGTCTCAGTCCGGTTTTGTGCACTTTGAAAGATACAATAAAGAAGTCATTTTTATTATTGGTCTTCTGGATGCTAACTACTTTAGATATCAAATTAATTACTGGAATTGTGTTTAGCTGTTGGCTTTATATTCTGGATGCTTAAATCATATCTGCAGAACTTTGATTAATTATTCTGGTCATTTTACTTCTAGTTACTATGAAAAACCAAACTTAGCTTTTCCTGAGATGTCACTTAGACCTAAATCAAGATCTGAAATAAAACCTATAAATCTAGTGGTTCCAAAGCTTTTATAAATTAGGTTTTTCATTTTTCCCACCTTAGAATTCATTTCAGAATCCAGAAAACTGTTTTAATTTACCTAAAACACAATTTAATTCACTCACACCTAAATATTGTATTACTAAACGTATGCACAATGTAAAACAACTTTAAAAACTAAAACATTATTTTATAGAAACTCTAAAGAATCTTGTTAACATTTTTTTTATTAAATCAAACCATCTGTCCTCAGATAGCTATCAGAACGTTGCCATTCGAATAATTTTCATATACTAAAGGAAAAAAAAAACCTGCAACAGATTTTAAAAGAAATATAAATAAACTGAAGATACATTATAAAGAGGACGTGATATGAGTAGTCACCTTTAATCTTAAGATAATCAATTGTAAATAAATCTAATCAGATCTAGTATAGATCAGTACTAAATTAAGGCAGGTAAGAATTTCCTCTTTTTGATGTGAGCAGCCATCCAAAATTTGGAACTGGTAGGTGATCAATATCTAGAATAGATATGAGCATGAGGCCTCCTCTCCCCCTTAAGAAATAGATATGGTGAGAGCCGATCCAAAGGGGGATTGCAGGGGCAGGGGAGTGATTCCTTTGATTCCTGCTCTACCCAAACTTTAAACCCAACTTCTTGGGAAGGGCAGTGGTATTCCTATTCAGATAATAATTTGGGAGTTGAATGCCTTCATGTTTCCTTATTATCTACTTAATTCCTGTTACTCTCTTTCTACCCCAGAGGTTTTAATGATCCTGTAACCTTTTTATTTGTCTTCAAGTTTTACTATTCAAACTATTCTTTCTTCTGAAATATTGGTGTCTGTTAGTCAATCCTGGTAATGTGTTTCTCCTATTTTACAGCCCTACAGATTGTTTTTAGCTTTAGCTAAAAACCTTAACTTAGGTGTAGTAATACTAATTCAGGTGTCAGAATAACTGACAGTGAAGTATTAGAGGCACTGTTTAGACCTGTGGTCTTGTAACAGGGGGCCTGCTCAGGGCCGATCTCCATGGCCCGCCCACCTGTTCTTGGGCAAACTGCCTGCCTTCTTGACCACCACACCTTGATGTTAATCGATTAATTAATAGATGTCATTTAAGCGGAAGGCTGCCCATTTACTCCCCTGATATGAGGGGGCACTATCTGCGGCTCCTTTCCTCCCCTACACCGCAGTCCAAGACTCACAGATGGCATCTAGCTGTTCTCACCAATCACCAGCCCCCACACTAGGCCCCAGAATCCACCTATCAGGACCCCTCCAAGATCCCTCTATTCAGGTGGCCTACCCTGCCTTCATTCAACTATCCAGCTCCCTGAAACTATTTTCCCTTCTCAGGTGTGGTCCAGCACAGCACTATTTTCCCTTCTCGGCACTCTCTCCATGGGTCTGCCCTCTGGGCCCTACGCACAAACAGGGTTACCCACCCAGTGGTGGGGGCTAGAGGTTAAGGCACCCTGACCCGCCTTTCACTGGGGTGGTAACTGGCCTGGCATTTCCTGGGGGCTCCCGTGCCACTGGGAGCCCAACCAGGCAACCCACTCCCAGCAGGATGCAGTTTTAGGTCATGCCCAGGACCAGGAGCCTCCTTACCACCCCCTACAGCTCCTCCCTTTCCTCCAGATGATATCAGTAGCCCTCTGACCAGGCAATGTTGTTGCCTGGCCTCCAGCAGCAGACCTGCCCTGTTTATATAGACAGCCCCTGATTCAAAATGGCTGCCCTCATCAGGCACCTTGTGGCTGCCAGCTCCAGGCCCTTAAAGTGGCAGGCACACACAGTGCTCTGCCACAGGTCTCCAATCTTTTAAAGTAGGAGATCACTTTTTAAAATTACAAAGCAACTGAGGATCTACTGCCACCCCCTCCCACTCCCCCCCTTACCAGCAGGTCAGTCTGTGGGGAAACGGCGAGAGCGGGAGCGGCAAGAGATGCGCGGGTAAAAGCTCGCTGCACCCCTGCTCCCCCGAAGCCCCCCAGAAACCCTCCAGCAGCCGTGGAGCCCCCCGCTGACCCCCAGCGCAGCCGGGGTAAGCGGGGCCCGTGGAGAGAAGGGGCTAACCCCTTAGTGTGTGTGTGGGAGGCGGCAGCTGAGTGGAGCCGGGCCGGGTCAAGCCCCGCCCAGGCCCCTACTTGGCCCAGCCCCCCAGGGGGAGAGAGAGAGAGAGAGAGAGAGAGAGAGAGAGAGAGAAGGGGGGATACTCACCAGCCCCCCTCCAGTAAGGCAGGGTCCCCCAAATCCCGGGCAGGGCCCCCGTATTTGCCTTAAGAGCAGCTTCCTCAACGGCAGGCCCACTGCGCATGCGCGCAGTTTAAAAGGGCCCGCCAACCGGGAATAAGCCCAGTTAGACGCGGGAGCGGCGAGAGACGCGCGGGTGAAAGCTCGCTGCGCCCCCGCTCCCCCGAAGCCCCCCAGAAACCCTCCAGCAGCCGCGGAGCCCCCCGCTGACCCCCAGTGCAGCCGGGGTAAGCGGGGCCCATGGAGAGAAGGGGCTAACCCCTTAGTGTGTGTGTGGGAGGCGGCAGCTGAGTGGAGCCGGGCCGGGTCAAGCCCCGCCCAGGCCCCTACTTCACCCAGCCCCCCAGGGAGCCACGCGACCAGGCTACACAAACAGGCGCGCTTCTCTGCCGGCGCGTGAGTTAGCGCGGAGTTCACGTGGGAGGGCGTGCGGGAGGGCGCCAGACCCTGCCTTGCACCCCCCAGGGTAGACAGTCCCAGCTGTAGCCAGCCTACCAGAGGCATGACACGGATGGGCACGCGCTGCACCCCGAGGGTCCCCTCGGGCTCTGCGGCCCCCCCCCCCTGGCACCTCAGAGACGGCCACCCAGACGGAGCCCCTGGTTCCGGGCTCCACGCAGACGGAGCCCCTGGCTCTCGGCTGCGGGGGCTGCCTGTCCCTTTTTCAGGCTCTGGGGCCTGGGAGCATGGCGACCTCCCCTTGCGGGGTCTGCTCCCTTTTGGGGTCTCTGGCACGCCAGCTGGAGGAGCTCCAGGCCACAGTCCACAGACTGCGTGCCATCAGGGACTGCGAGCAGGAGATAGACTCCTACTGCCAGGCCCTTCTCCCCCGGGAGGCAGAGGGTAGATCACAGTCTCCCTCCAGGCCAGAGGAGGACTTTGGGACCTCCTGCTGTGTCCAGCCAGGGGCATGGACCAAGGTGGTCAAGGGCCCTAAGGCCCGCCGCACCAAGGCCCCACCCCCGCCACAACTGAGCAACAGGTATGCACCTCTTGCTGCCCCAGCGGAGCCTGCTGAGTTGCTGGCCCCCACAGGCAACATGGGCCCAACTGCAACTCCCACCCCTGCTCTCCCCAAGACAAAACGTAAGGTGTTTGTTGTGGGAGACTCCCTCCTGAGGGGGACGGAGGGGCCAATCTGCCACCCTGACCCCTTAGCCCGGCAAGTCTGCTGCTTCCCAGGGGCCCACATCCGGGACATTGCAGAGAGGATCCCCAAGCTCCTCAAACCCACAGACCGCTATCCCATGCTCCTTATTCATGTGGGCACCAATGACACGGCTCGGAGCACTCCCAGCCAGGTCATGAGGCGCTACAGGGATTTGGGAGCGGGGCTTAAGGGTCTGGGGGCACAGGTGGTGTTCTCGTCGATCCTCCCAGTCTCAGGCTCTGGGCTGAGAAGGGACAGGAGGATCTATGTGGTCAACTAAAGACTGCGGCGCTGGTGTCGTCAGGAAGGCTTTGGCTTTCATGACCACAGCCCGCTCTTTGGCGAGAGAGGCAGCGAGCTGCTGGGAAGAGATGGTCTCCACCTCTCTCCCCTAGGGAGGAGGCTCTTCTCAGCCAGACTGGCTGACCTGCTCCACCGGGCTTTAAACTAAGCCCGCTGGGGGACGGGGGGACGACCGCTACTGCTGGCCCGCTGAACAATCCTTGCAAAGCCAGCGGATCATGGCACTTAAGGGAGCCCGCCCCAGCCCCAGCCCTGGTAAAATCTGTGGGCAAGGAAGGAGCCCCCCAGGGGGCGCTTGCCTGCCTGTACACAAATGCCAGGAGCTTGGGGAATAAGCAGGAGGAGCTCATCCTCCTGCTCAGTGCAAACAATTACGATGTCATAGGGATCACAGAGACCTGGTGGGACTCCACCCATGACTGGACCACGGGGATAGATGGCTATACCCTGTACAGGAGGGATCGTGTAGAGAAAAGGGGCGGGGGTGTAGCTCTCTATGTTAAGGAAAGCTACGCGTCCCTGCAAGCCGATATTGGCGACCAGGGTGGACGGCTGGAGACCCTCTGGGTTAAAATCCGTGGGGAACACGGCACAAGGGACACAATGGTGGGAGTCTATTACAGACCTCCCACCCAAAGTCCTGAGCTAGACCAGGAGTTTGCCCAGGAACTGGCTGAGGCAGCTTGCTCCAGGACCATGGTTGTCATGGGTGACTTCAATTACCCAGACATCTCGTGGGAGGATCGCTCAGCAAAATCTGAGCGGTCGCAGAGCTTCCTCTCATGCGTGGATGACCTCTACCTGACTCAAGAAGTCTATGGGCCAACGAGAGGCAAAGCGCTGCTTGACCTGGTACTGGCTACTGGGGAGGACCTAGTCAGCGACCTAGTGATTGATGGGAAGCTGGGTGACAGCGACCACGAGCTGATCACCTTCACCATCCGCCGAAAAGCTGGCAAGTCGGTCAGCAACACACAAGTCCTTGACTTCAGGAAAGCCGACTTTGACAAGCTCAGGAGGCTTGTCAGTGAGGCCCTAAGGGACTGTGACCACAGGGAGAGGGGAGTTCAAGAAGAGTGGTTGCTCCTCAAGGGAGCGATCCTCAATGCACAAACTAAGTCTATTCCATCTCAGAGGAAAGGCAGCAAGAGGGCACAGCAGCCCCCCTGGCTCTCCAGGGACCTAGCAGACCTCCTGAGGCTAAAAAGAAAGGCCTACAAAGGATGGAGGATGGGAGTCACCTCCAAGGAGGATTATTCTGCACTGGTCCGGTCCTGTAGGGAGCAGACCAGGAAAGCCAAGGCTGCAACTGAACTCCAGCTAGCTTTGAGCATCAAGGACAATAAAAAGTCCTTTTTCAGATATGTGGGGAGCCGGAGGAAAAGCAGGGGCAACGTTGGACCCCTGCTGAACCAGATGGGGCAACTGACAACTGACGCCCAGGAAAAAGCCAACCTATTAAATAGGTACTTTGCGTCGGTCTTTCATCAGCCTCATGGGACGCCTGTGCCTGCTACAGGGCCGGGAAGTCCGGGTGAGGGTGATCCCCTGCCCTCCATTAATGCTGACTTTGTGAAGGAACATCTTGAGAAGCTGGATACCTTCAAGTCAGCCGGCCCTGACAATCTTCACCCCAGGGTACTCAAGGAGCTGGCGAGCATCATAGCCCAGCCTCTAGCGCGGATCTTTGAAAACTCTTGGCGCTCTGGTGTAGTGCCCGAAGACTGGAAGAAGGCCAACGTGGTGCCTATCTTCAAGAAAGGGAGGAAAGTGGATCCGGCTAACTATAGGCCCATCAGCCTGACTTCTATCCCGGGGAAGATCTTAGAAAAGTTTATTAAAGAGGCCATCCTTAATGGACTGGCCGACGCCAACATCTTAAGGGATAGCCAGCACGGGTTTGTTGCGGGTAGGTCTTGCTTGACCAATCTCATTTCCTTCTACGACCAGGTGACCTATCACCTGGACAAGGGAGATGAGATTGATGTCATATATCTTGACTTCAAAAAAGCCTTCGATCTGGTGTCCCATGATCGTCTCTTGGAGAAACTGGCCAATTGTCGCCTTGGGTCCCCCACGATCCACTGGCTGGAAAATTGGCTCCGGGGTCGGACCCAGAGGGTAGTAATTGATGGAAGTCACTCATCGTGGTGTCCTGTGACCAGTGGGGTCCCCCAGGGCTCTGTCCTTGGACCCATACTGTTCAACATCTTCATTAACTATGTGGACACTGGAGTCAGAAGCGGACTGGCCAAGTTCGCCGATGACACCAAACTTTGGGGCAAAGCATCCATGCCAGAAGACAGGCGGGTGATCCAGGCTGACCTGGACAGGCTGAGCAAGTGGGCGGACGAGAATCTGATGGTGTTCAACGCCGATAAATGCAAGGTTCTCCACCTTGGGAAGAAAAACCCGCAGCATCCTTATATGCTCGGCAGTGCTATGTTGGTTAGCACTATGGAAGAAAGAGACTTGGGGGTCATCATTGACCACAAGATGAACATGAGCCTGCAATGCGATGCTGCGGCTAGTAAAGCGACCAAAACGCTGGCTTGCATCCATAGATGCTTCTCAAGCAAATCCCGGGACGTCATTCTCCCCCTGTACTCGGCCTTAGTGAGGCCGCAGCTGGAGTACTGCGTCCAGTTTTGGGCTCCACAATTCAAAAAGGATGTGGAGAAGCTTGAGAGAGTCCAGAGAAGAGCGACGCGCATGATCAGGGGTCAGGGAAGCAGACCCTACGATGACAGGCTGAGAGCCCTGGGGCTCTTTAGCCTGGAAAAGCGCAGGCTCAGGGGTGATCTGATGGCCACCTACAAGTTTATCAGGGGTGATCACCAGTATCTAGGGGAACGTTTGTTCACCAGAGCGCCCCAAGGGATGACGAGGACGAATGGTCACAAACTACTACAAGACCGTTTCAGGCTGGACATAAGGAAGAATTTCTTTACTGTCCGAGCCCCCAAGGTCTGGAACAGCCTGCCACCGGAGGTTGTTCAGGCGCCTTCATTGAACACCTTCAAGATGAAACTGGATGCTTATCTTGCTGGGATCCTATGACCCCAGCTGACGTCCTGCCCTTTGGGCGGGGGGCTGGACTCGATGATCTTCCGAGGTCCCTTCCAGCCCTAATGTCTATGAAATCTATGAAAAAAGGGGTGGGGAGATCCAGGTGGAGGGAGAAATAATTATTTGGGGACCACCCCCCAGCAGGAACATCTGTGGGAGAAGGGGCAGGGAGAGGGGAAAGGGTCATGGGGGTGCAGATTGAGACTCAAGCAATGAGGGAAGGAGTGGGGCACAGTCAGGAGCAGGGGCTGGGGTGAGTGGGGTGCTGATTGGGCCAAGTGGTGGGACAAGTGAATGCCTGGGGGGGGCCCCACTCACCCCAGCCCCTGCTCCTGCCTGTGCCCTATTCCCTTTCTCACTACTGGGGCCTTGATCTGCATCCTCCATAGGCTGATGAAGGAAGCGAGTGGGGCTGGGGCAAGGGCAGGCCCTGTACAGTGGGGTAGGTTGTGGAACAGCCATAAATGGCTCATCCAGGGAGCATACAGCATGGAGAAGGGGGGGTGGCAGCTTCCACTGCTGCATGCACACCAGGAGGGCATGGGACCATGTGCCCAGGATCTGCATACAGGGGAGGGTGGACTGCAACTGTAGGCTGGGGCCAGGGTAGAACCAGGCTTGTCCTGGAAAGGGTCTGTACAGCACTGTGCTTGTGACAGGCAGCAGCAGCACTGGAGGGGTGTTGGGGGGGCTAAGGCAAATTTTTGGGTGGTTGCAGGTGTTTTCCCCCCTACCCATAGCCCTTTTCCCAGTGCTGTCACTACTGTTCACCCCAAGTGCAGCCTGGCCCAACCCCTCCACCAGGAAGAGCCTGGTACCACCCTAACCCCATCCTGCAGCAGCAGCCCACCCTGCCCCTCACACAGATCCGTGGCACACCCCCCATGTCCCCCAGATTAACCCCTCGTGGCTCCATCCTGCACCCCACCCAAGCTGTGCTGCACCTGCCTGAGCCCCAACTCTACTCCCTCCCTCACCACTGCATGTGCATACCTCCCCACCCCTGCTGTAGCTTCCCAAGCTGCCCCACGTTTAGGCGGGCATGTGCCCTCCTGATCTGTACCCAGGGTGGAGGCAGCTGCTGATGCACACTGAGATTTGCACCCTGAGCCCTGCTGCAGCTGACCTGGGAGCATCTCAGTGCCATGTGCACCCCACCACTGTGTGGACGCTGGAGCTGAAGCAGGGCTCTGGGCACAAAGCCCATCATGCAGCAGCAGCCATCTCTGCCCTGCACACAGATGCAGGGGGCACATGGTCCCTGGGCCTCCACCAGGGTGTGCACAGCAGCGGGAGCTCCCTATACCCCTGGACGAACCAACCAGGCTTGATCCTCCCAGCACCCAACCTGGCTGAGACCCACGCATCTTTCCTGATCCTGCCTGTGCCACACTTTGTCCCTCATTGCAGGGGACTGATCTGGCACCCACCCCTTCCCTCCCCAACAGACTGACCTGCTGGGCTGTGGAGGAACATGCACATGCATGTGCACATGCACTTACCCCCCTCCCAGCCTCAGATTGACTGCAAGAGGCTCTACGATTGACCAGTCAATCACAATTGACCAGTTGGTGACCACAGGTTTAGACACTTACATTTAAATATAATGATATAATATCAATTACCTTTTTTTTCTTTTTGCCAAACCTGTTGTGCTTTTTACCTTTATATATTCCCTTGCAAATTAGTGTACATTCCAATACTTATATTTGTTTTTGCTTTGATCTTCAATTGAATAAGACAGAGCTATCCCCCTGCTTTATTAATAAAGCTTCTAGTTTATCTTTAACTGTAGAAAAATATGTGTTGTGATATATGGGAAGATGTGCACATCGTGTGCTCCCTGCTTTTCAAAATCCTCCATCCACCCATGATGATTGGATCTCATCTATGTTCATATTTTAACTCTTCTAAAATGTCAGTATTTTTAGCATTTTTCAAAGCACACAATAAATGAGGAAAGGAGGAAAGCTGCATAGTTTTGAAAGGGAACAAAACATTAGCAGCTTTGTATTTCAATTAATTCCTTAACTCACTAAAATATATAGCTCTCAGGACATAAATATATTTTCATTAATATAATTTGCAGATTATTTATTCACAGTTTCATGACTAAGATGGTTTAAACATTTCCATCTTCTGTTTTCAGAGGCTTTGAGAACCAAGAAGCTAATGACTGTCTTGTCAAGGGAATTATATACCTTATGCAAATGGCTTCAGAACATTCTCAGTTTACAATTTTTAATTTCAATTAATAATTCTTAAAGCACTAAAGAAAGACACACAGCCTAGGGACTGTCAAATATAAGAGAGAAGCATACTTTTATTTGCTTTATTGCGAGAAAGAATTAACATGCTTATGAGATGATTCTACCTTTGTTACTGGAACATTTTTCCTTGTTTAAAACACAGTGAATGTTGTTTTGAATGTCTGGGCTTATAAATAGGACCCAAATAGTATTTGTTACAATAAAATGGTAGAAATAATTTTACACGGGATTATTCAATCCTAAAAAAAAGGGTCATTTTTCATTTACAATCAAAACTAACTAATCCTTTGAAAATGTTTTACTATACAGCATCCTGTTAAGAAAAAAGAAATATGTAATATAACTTTACCTATATTATTAGATGTTTTTGAACAGCGGTGCTCATTTACTATATATACTTGATTGTAAGATAAAGTCTCCCCATTTAGTATGGGGGGCAAGCATCTCATCTTAGAATCATGTATGAGGTCAATGGGGAGGGAAAGCAGCTGCTGTGTCTCAGGCTCCAACCCGTGCCCTAGATAAGGGCCAGAGCCAGAGCTGCTGTCTGTTTCCCTGTCTCCACCTGCACCTTGTCACTCTTCTATCTCCCACCTGCAGCTTCTTCTCATCATCTTCCCCTGCTTCAGTCTCTGCTCTCTAGCCTCACCACCTTACCTGGAACACATCCCCACCTGGCCCACCAGCAGCAGCACATAGGCCATATGACTGCTATGGGGGCTAGGCTCAGTGCCATAGGTAGAAGCTGGTGGGGTACAGGAATAACAGATCATAGGGGGCAAGCAGGAGCAGAAGCTGTGGTGGGAGGGAGAGTTGGCACAGGGGTAGGCACAAGTAGGGGGAAAGCTATTTGAGCTCCCCACACAACCTGCCCCAACCCCACCCCAGTAGTGGTGGGATAGATGATTTAAAGATAAACCTCCAATAATTAGATTTTATACATGGAAAATTATAACACATTTATAAAATGTCCATGTATGGGATATAATAATTGAAGGGTCATCTTATATTCAAGTAAATATGGTATTTTTTGTTACTGTGTTCAGCTGTAATAATAGTGATCCATTGTGCTGAATGGCAATGCTATCACTGGGCCTCAGAATACTATAATATATTTTCATATGGCAACCTAGATCTCTGCAGTCCCTGGATCTTACCAAAGTTCAATAATCAGATTTATGCCTATTGATTGATACTATTGTTTTTGATGCTCACTTAATAAACATAGATGACAGAGTATGGAAAAACATACATTTTTTTTTTTCCATTCTATAAACATTTTATCCATTCTAAAAGGGGAGATGGAGAAGGCACTTGGAAGATACATATCAGTTGCTACCAGTTGTTGCCTCTGCATGATCTTATAGCAATATAAATTAGCTAAATCTCCCTAACATTGACACTGAATGAAACAGGGTTAAAGTTGGAGTGCTTTTGCTACACTTATATCACTGCAGGGTCATGCAGATATAACTGTTGCATAGTAACAGCTTGTATGGGTATCCTTTGATATTGATACAGTTGTTTTATCTGTCTATACCCTAAGTATAGGCAGCTGGGGTGCTTATACATGTGACAAACATTTTTCTTTTGTTTGGCTTAATGATGTCATACTTTACATGTACACAAGTTTTTGGCAACTTAAATGAGCTTTTGTTGTCATAAACTGATCCCCATTCTGATGTAGTTTAATTTGTGATCACACAACTTGGAATGGTGCAGCCATTAATCTGTCACATATACATAGATTCATAGATGTTAGGGTCGGAAGGGACCTCAACAGATCATCGAGTCCGACCCCCTGCACAGGCAGGAAAGAGTGCTGGGTTCAGATGATCCCAGCCAGATGCCTATCTAACCTCCTCTAGAAGACCCCCAGGGTAGGGGAGAGCACTACCTCCCTTGGGAGCCCATTCCAGACTTTGACCACTTTAACTGTGAAGAAGTTCTTCCTAATGCCCAGTCTAAATCTGCTCTCTGCTACCGTATGTTCATTATTTCTTGTGACCCCTAGGGGTGCCTTGGTGAGTAGAGCCTCACCAATTCCCTTCTGCACCCCCATGATGAACTTATAGGCAGCCACAAGGTCGTTTCTCAACCTTCTTTTGTGGAGGCTGAAGAGGTCTAGGTGCCCTAGACTCTCCTCATAGGGCTTGGCCTGCAAACCCTTAACCACACTAGTGGCCCTTCTCTGGACCCTCTCCAGGTTATCCACATCCCTCTTGAAGTGTGGTGCCCAAAACTGCATGCAGTATTCCAGCTGCGGTCTGGCCCGATAGAGGGGAAGTATCACCTCCTTGGTTCTGTTTGTCATGCATCTGCTGATGCACAATAAAGTGCGGTTAGCTTTGCTGATGACTTCGTCACATTGACGACTCATGTTCATCTTTGAGTCAACTAGGACTCCGAGATCCCTTTCCACTTCTGTGCTGTCGAGCAGGTCATTTCCTAGTCAGTAGGTGTGCTGGACATTTTTCCTCCCTAGGTGCAGCACTTTGCATTTATCCTTGTTAAATTGCATTCTATTGTTTTCTGCCCATTTGTCCAACCTGTCCAGGTCTGCCTGTAGATGTTCCCTGCCCTCCGATGTGTCCAGTTCTCCCCACAGTTTTGCATCACATGCAAACTTGGACAGAGTACACTTCACTCCCTCGTCCAAGCCACTGATGAAGACATTGAAGACTGCCAGTCCAAGGACCGAGCCCTGCGGGACCCCACTACCCACGCCCTTCCAGGTCGATACTGACCCGTCCACCACCACTTTCTGGGTATGACCCTCTAGCCAATTTGCCACCCACCGGACTGTGTAATCATTCAAGTTGCAGCCTCTTAATTTGTTCACCAGTATGGGGTGGGATACCTTATCGAAGGCCTTCCTGAAGTCTAAGTAAATGATGTCTACCCCTACTCCTGCGTCCAGGTGTTTTGTAACCTGGTCATAAAAAGAGACTAGATTAGTCAGGCTTGATGTACCTGCTATGAACTCATGCTGGTTTTCCCTCAGCATAATTTTTCCTGCTGGGTTCTCACATATATGAGCCTTAATAATCTTTTCAAAGACTTTGCCAAGGATGGAGGTGAGACTGAGTGGTCTATAGTTGCCTGGATCCTCCTTCCTCCCCTTCTTGAATATAGGGACCACACTGGCCCTTTTCCAGTCCTCCTGGACCTGGCCTGTGTGCCACGAGTGCTCAAATATTTTTGCCAGTTGCTGTGCAATGACATCAGCCACTGTCACTGAATGATATGTAGTGAGTTCCTTTGCCCATTGGGTGTCGCTACAGTTTTTGTGTAGTGAGCCCCCTTTGTCCACCAAGTGCCACCACAATTTGCAGCTATATGTGTGTAATTAATGTTTTAGGACACCTGGAGGGTGCCACTGACTGGCACCAAAACATACAACTGTTTCACAGCATAGCTCTTGCATGTCCAGAAAAAATCCCCAGACTGCTCAGCAACAGCTAGGAGGAACCCATGATCACCTTCACCCTGAACCTCTAAAACATAGCTTTTTAACTGGCTGTGGCGTAACTGTCCCCCTAAGACCATTAATTCACTCACTGGTTTTATGTAAACCTGACAAGCGGGTGAGTTCTGTCAGCATTCATTCCCTCACCAGCTATGTCTGAACTTCTCAGCAGTTCAGACTATGTCTCACTGGAAGCAGTGTCCTGACACATGGGTCACTGGGTAGCCACCATTTTGCCATGTCCTGACAGCACAGCCTGATGCTGAGTCATGGCATACACAGGGCTAAAAGATCTAGCAGGGCTAAAAGACGCCTAGAACAAGTATGCTTATACAAAGTTGCCACTGGTGCAGAACCCCCCATCCATGCCTTGACCCTGCCAGGCATCAGCATGTCTGATGTCCAAACTATGCCCAGCAACAACACGTGGGAGGGGAATGAACTTCCCTTGCCTCTGTCACCTCAAGAATTATAAACTTGGTGCACAGCTCCCCAGGGACCCCCTTACTGATCTGAGATGTCTGTCATTCGGGGGAGAATGGCATGGACTGGGGTGCATAGGTCCAGATTAAATTGGGCCTTTGCCAAAACAAAGAGACTGGTGTGGGTGCTGAGGGATCCTGAGGTCATGTGCCAGTTTGTCTGCAGCCTGTGAGCTAATGGGCACACCTACTTTGATGTTTTCAGGACAATAGGTTAGTGTGGGCACAACAGGATGGTGGTCTAGTGCCATGTCAAGGAAAAGGTTTGTTTAATTATGGTTAATGTTTGGTTTGTAAATAAAGGTTTCTACTTGCTTTGCTGAATCTTTCACTTCATGTTCTATGTTTCTAGAAGGGGAACTGTAGAAGGGTGAAGGGAGGGGGTTTGCTGGCTTGTAGGGTAAGGGGCTTTCATGAGCTGATGATGGGGATGGCTGTTTTTCAATCATGGCAATTAGCAGTTAGTCAAGCCTTCCTGTCTGGTTTTGAATTTTCTTTGTTATTCTCCACTACCAATCACCAAATTAACTCCTGATCCCTGAGAAGCTGCATGCACTCAGAAGAAATATGTGCACTGTGCAGCACTAACCCAATTACTGCTCCTCACATTAACAAAATTCTGGGCCAGCCCACCACCACCTGGCCTTCGTTTGTATGCTGTGTCTTTCTCTGGTCACAATAATAAAAGCTCAGACCTTGAAAGACCCCGCCCCACCCACCCCTTGGGTGGGGGGGGCTAGGGAGTACTGAGAGGATGCATGTGCTCAGATGAAATAGTATGGGTGCTGTGCATCTTCCCTGATTACTGCTCACCGCTGTGCCCCACAGTACCCACATTCTGGGTTAATACCCCCCTGCCACCAGTACAGAGGTAGGTATGTCCTCTTTCATAAGTGCAAAGTGTCTGAAACAAGCCTGGTTTTCTTTGGTTTGGCTTACCTCCCTCTACAACCTTTCCCATTACACCAGGTGGACATGGATGAAAATTCATTTTCATTTCACCAAAGCATTTATTTTATTGCCAGTAACCAAAGCAGAATTGAAATAATGCAGGAACAGAATGCCCACTCCCCAATTTCCTGCAGAAGTAACAGCACTAACAACTGAAAACCCATCACACACCATAGGTTCATCTTCCTCCCAGTGTCCACTCTGTCTCATCCTTCCCTTTGTCCCTAAGTGTAGTGTCATGCTCCTTGGCCTGCTAGAGTAGGGGTGCCCCTTGCTGTCAGGAGCAGTGGCTGTGGATTAAGTTGTCACTATGCGGGGCTGATCATGATTAGGGGTCTCTATGAGGGTCAGCTCATGCAAAGGCGCACGCACAGTGGATGTTGCATGGATGGCCCCAGGGGGGACAGCTCACAAATGCAGGGCCAGGGTCATCTTTCGAAAGAGCTGCTCTTTAAACATGCCCTCCATTCACTGACTCTCCACAATGTCTTAACAGCACATTCTGGACAGGTCAAGGAATTCCTTTGTGCTGGCCATGATGTCCCAGTGAATGACTGCCTCATTCTTCAGCCTTTCTATACACTTCCCAGAGTTCATCCCACCAATCATCCATGAACCTTACTCACGATTCCAAGTCTGCCACCAAAGCCTCCATCATGTTTTCTGTTGACTGTTGCTACCAGCGGCAGTGTTCACTCATTTGCTCAGCTCCAGTGCATGCTGCTGTCCGTGCTTTGGCACACATCCCTGCCTTCCAGCGGATGCGGTAACTGGTAACAGGAATGGGGGGAAAAAAGGTGTTCATGGTCAAAGTTCATGCCCCCACTCCCTGTAGTGGACAGACTATTGGCAATCACCAAGCAGCATCCCTGCCATTTGGTGAATTAATGCAGCTACTCACAAATAATTATTATGCAGGAACCCAGATGTCTCCCCAGTCCACTAAGGAGTTCATTGTACATCTCACAGCAGCACAAATTCCTGCCACCAAATGAATTAATGCTTCCCCCCAAGCAACTTTAAGAGATGGCACATCATATCCACACCCATGTAAGCAAAACATTGTGCAACTGCAAGCAGTGGATATATTTACCACTTACAAAATTAACATCCTCCCTGTTGCCTCTCCGTGCTTGGCCTTGGCACAAAAATGGAGCTAGATCCACATAACCCTAGTCACCCAAACCAATCTAATGGCTCTTCCCCATAACTTACAAGTCCCCAGGTATGGATCCTTGGGTGTCTCCAGCACTGACACTGATCTTTGGGTCTCTGGAATTTCTGGCATGTCCCACAATTTGGGGGACAGTACCATCATGGAATCTGATACAAGGTTATATGGATCAGAGCTAATCATGCCCTGGAGTGGCATAACTTTGAGCTGCATAATGAGTGCTTTAAGCCACTTAAATGTGTTAATGTGTGGCCAATCCAGGGGTCAAGAGCTCCAGAAACTGCCTAAAATTACCATGTAACAAGGCCCTTACAGAAGTCTTTGACACCAGAAGCAAAATAAAAGTATGCAAACAAAGCACCCATTAATATGTGGATTATATTCCATAAATACTGGGAACAACTACACATTCAATGAATGTGCTTTAGATAATACACATTAAATCTAGTATGTCCATTGTGAGGTACTAGAAAAATGTGCATCAACCCATTTTAATGTGCATTATCTAAATGGTACATGGGCAATTACACACATGAGAAGCCTGCTTCGACACACTGAAAATCCTGCTCCAATGCACTGGAGCACGTAAATTGACATGCTCTGGCAGCTTTGCACGTCATGTGTATCAGTGGCGCAGTGTGCCTTTGCATTGAGAAAATGGTGACTTTGAACTAAAACATGTTCAATGCACTTTAGTTCAAAGCATATCACCATTTTCTTAGCAAGGGGACACGATGTGTCACTGATATACACGATGCTCAGGAGCTTTTAATTAGTGCAACTAAACAACTAATATTTGCTATTACAGAATCACTACAAATGTGGATAGAATTTGGTAGGTTTCATAATCTATGTTCTTTTTAAGAGCTGCTAGACTTGTAAAAGCTTGCCATGTACAGAAAGGCCTTAAACATTAAGCTTAAATTGCAGTGCATGCAGGCACACAAATTAAAATATTTACAAGTAGACAAATGTAATCCTACTGCTTTGTGTTCACCAATCAAGTCACATACAGTACACAGCTTAAGTGGAAATCTTTTTTAGTTTTAAAACATTATACAGCAATGTCAAATGGGAAGACTATTCAATCTTACTGTCACATTAGCAGTCCAGTAAAATTATACACTTCACATTAAATGATATGTCATTGCCATTTCCCTTCTCAGTCAGCTGTTCCTAAGTGCTCTTTCAAATGATATCTGCTCATAGTTTCATAAAACACAGTATTTGATTTGTTTCATTATTTTGTGGGCTTTGGAATTCAGTTCAAATGGACCCATTGACTTTCAACCTTTTAAATACTATTAAAAAACATGTTATTTTTTGATGAGTTTGCTTATTATCTTTTGTGCGTCTCAGATATTTTTTTTCTGTCACTCCAGATAATAGTTTGATCCCAAACTACTGGAGACAGGCAGCTTGTTCTAGATGTATTTTCACCATGAAAATATAAATACTTTCAGGGTATTATTATGGATACAGGGGATCTTAATAACGAGCTGGCACTGGTGGAGTCATCCTATCATTATTTATATCACTGGGGGCAACCTTTCGGGCAGGCATGCCGCAGAGTAAGCCCCACACCTTTCCTGAATGGCACTCCAGTCTCTTTTCTCTCTCTGATATATTGCTTTGTCTTCTTCTCCCTGTATTGTGCTCCTGCCTGGCCTACAGCTCTGGTTTCTGCTCCCTGTTCTATCTGGTGTTGTGTTCCTGGCTACCTCCCCAATTTGTCAAGTTCTACCCACAGAGGCTCCAACACATGGAGGCTGCCCGTGCCAGAGGTTGGCAACCCCTGGTTTGCATGATAGTACTGGCAATACATTTCACTTTAGAAAAATAGAGGGAAATACAACCCTGTAGAACTGGGATGGGGACCCAACAGCGAACAGCAGAGACTCTTCCCTCCCCTTAACCCTGAAGCTGTGAAGGTTCCTCCACATTATTTCCTAATGTTATGTGTGTGAGATGAGGATATAAAGGTAGATGTTGTTGAATGCAGACTACTTCTAGACCCTGTGCTAGATATTGAATTCAAGTAGGCTAATGCTACCACACAACCTAACTAGAGCTAGTCAGTATTTTTAAAATATTTTTTATCCCTTGAAAATGAATAATTTAAAATTAAAATGTGCTAAATTCCAATGAAATTTTCACTGGGAAAAATTTCTTAACGACAACAGCCTGGTGGTGAGAGACCTCACCTGGGATATGGAGCACTGAAATTCAAATTCTAATTCACACAAGGAACATGAACCTTGCTCTCCCATACTTCAGCTGGCTTAACCACGAAACTATGGAGTTACTCCCTGGATCAATGAATATTTATTTATATAATGCTGAAGAGCTCTTACCAGAGACATTGCTAGACACCTCTCACAATAGGATAATCCTATTAAATACTAGGAGAATCAGGTTCAAGTCCTTCCAACAAAGCATATCAGAAACTTCTTATCAGGTTTTCCACATCCCAAGGTTAGGGCTCTCACATCCCAAGTAAGATCCCTGACCAGCAGGCTATCAGGGTCTCTTTTCACACACACTTGATTTTAAACTTAAAATAAAATTTTAAAAAAAATTGAACATCTTGAATTCATTCCAGTGTCATAGAGGAAGATTTTTAAATCTTGAATCTTTTTTGCCGGTGTTCATTTCCTACCATCTCTCCCTATTTTTCATTACTTTTTCAAACATACTGCAACTCTTTCAAATTCAGTACTAAGGCTAATTAAATAATGACATGTTCTGTTAATTAATTTACATATAGGAATTTTCAGCAATAGAAGTTTATAGCAGAGATTATTTACAAACAGTGATTTTTAGACGAATAAGCATGAGACTTTATCGTAACCATTGATGTCCTGTAGGTCCAGGCAAACTCTCAGGATCTCAAAATTGTGCTGTTAGATGGAAGGGTATGATACAATTGCACATACACATACACAAAAAAATCAATTAGGAGCATACGCGCCCACTAAGTGCATACACACCCAAGATTACCAGTCTAAGCACATGCACACATATCACCAATTCAAGCACATACACATGATACACACCAAAAGTTAGACAAAATTAGTTGTCAATACCCACATACCCAGTACAGATACACGGATCACAAATTCATATATCATGCACACGATATATATATACATATATATGCCAGTTCATACACATAACACCCACTTACACGTACACACAGGTGAGTTCCTAACTTGGGTGGTGTGGTGTGTATGTGTATGCTTGGAGTACTTGGGATACCTAGGATGTTTGGTGACTATGGGAGGGGGAATAAAGGGTCAAAGATTCCCATAAGGAGGGAAAGGAGGGAGATGGATGGGGGTTTTGATGAGTGAGGGAAAAATAAGAGCGTGAAAGTGCCAGGAGTGAAAGTTGCTGGGGCGGGGATTAGAACCAGCAGACTGGAGGAGAGCTGGGGTTACTTGAGGACAATGAGGCTTAGGGTAACTTAAGGTTAACTGGTGTTGACTGATGAAAGGAAAATGCTGAAAGCTGGCAGAGCAAAGGAGCGATGCCGGGGAGAAGCCAGCACAGAGACTAGATCTGGAGCTGGAGTGAAGCGACTCTGTGGAGATGAGAGGTGCAGTGGGGAGAGCTGGGAGTGACTGCAGGTGCTGGAGAGAGGCTCCAAGTGCCAGGAAGAGGCTGTGAGGAGCTGGTGGAGGCAGCAGAGGTAAGCCAGGAGATCAGGGATGCTATGGGTGGTGCCAGGGGCCAGGAAAGAGAGCTGGAAGCAGGTAGAGGTGACAGGCAGAGCTGGAAGGAACTGGGCTGGGTGAAAGATCAGGGAAAGAAAGTGGAGGCAATGGGGCAGAATCAGGAAGTTAGGGATGGAGGGAGACACCAGGAAGACCAGGGAGAGAAAGTGGAGGCAGTAGGGCAGAGACGGAAGCTGGGAATAGACACAAATGGAGAGAGATTGGGGAGAGAAGGCAGGAAGCCAAAGAACAGAGAGAGAGGGACAGGAAAGAAGGCAGAAAGAGACAAGGATCAGGGAGAAAGCAAAAGCTGAGAGAGAGAGAGAGAGAGACATGGGAGGAAGATCAGAGAGGCAGAAAGCAAAAATTGGAGTAGGGCTGGGAGCTCAGTAAGACAAAACCCAACTCGGGTTCTAAATTAACAGTCTTATTAAACAAGCAGTATACTGTACAGCTCACAAGGTTATTGGTTCCTACACACACACACACACACACACACACACACACAAGCACTCACGCACCTACACAATGGTAGCAGGTGAGAAAAAGGTTTGGTGGAGAGATTGAACTTAAAGTGTGTAGGGACAGAATCTAGATCCTCTGCTTGGGGAAGGAAGGTGGGTCATAGCTGCTTATCCTGGGCTGTGAATTGATCCTCGAATGGCCAGTCAGGGTCTTCTCAAGCAAGGTGTTGTCCAGAGGGGGTCACTGGCAGGGCCTCTGGGTAGATAGATGGTGTGGCATAGTGCTAGTCCAAATGGAGAGGGCGATCCAAAGAGAACACACTCTACCATCCCTTTTATAGGGGTGGACTACCTGTGTCTTCTATGGGAGGAACATGTCTAGGCAAGGACAGTCTTGCCCAGATTCCTATGTGCAGATCCAGGCGTCCTTATTGTTTGGTAGGACACAATGGTGGGGTTGCTGGTTTCTGTAGGGGCTTTGTCTTTCAAGTGCTGGGTTTCTGTTCTGTTCCTGGGTGAGGTCTGTGGTTCCTGGGTGAGTCAATGCAAGGCAATGGTCCGGTCATTGAGTTGATGGTCCCGTTGTTGAGCTGATTATTCAGTAGAGGCCTGCTACCATTTTATCTCAAGCACCCTCATTCATCCCCATTCATTCAAGAACCAATTTACATGAGACTGGGTAGACACAAGTCATAGGTTACACCCGGGCAGAGGACACAAGATGGAGGCTTGACATACAAAATGGAAACATACCATTACTTGACATTGTTTATTCTAACTTACACATGTAGGCCTAAATCATATAGTATCAATAAAAAAAAAAAAACCCCAGCAAAAATCAGTAAAACAGTAATCACGCAATAAAAATCAATATAAACATAATAATTATACAATATAAAACAGTGGATATCTATAAGAGGCACTTATTTGTAAGGAAGGAAAGAGCAAGAAAGAAAAAAAAAATGCTTGCTACCAAAAGAAAAATGCTAAAGATTATCTTAGGTCTTAGCATACTCATAATTATCTATAGGGAATAGAGAGAGAGAGAAAGTTAGAAATAGTTGGGGAAGGGAAGAGAATGCATTTCTATATATAAAAAAACAAAACAAAACTGCGGGTAGTGTTACACCATCATAGTCATATGATCAGAGAACCAAATCACCTAGGAAAATCAATGTATCTAATTAAAAAAAAACCAAACAGCTTAGGTTTAGAACATGAACTATGCACAATCAACTGCTCAAGAATTAGTAGTAGACCAAAGGTCTTGTTTGGTAAATAACTTTAGTCTTGTTTCTGATTATCAGTCTTTTCATAGATATTTTGCAATGAGAAAAAAAAATGATTTGCTTTTCGAAGCTTCCTTAAACAATTCTTTAATTAGTGCTCTATCCACCCAACAAAGGCCCACAATTTTTTGTCTGACACTGTCAGGGACATACATTTACCCACTCCCTTCCTTCCTTTCTTATTTATATTTTATTAAGAAAAAATCCCCTTTTAATTAGTGATGCTGAAGAAGGTGTGTGTGTGTGTGTGTGTACGTACATGCATGCACACTGAGGGTTATGTTAAAACACATTCTTGTCTGTGTGATAAAGCCAACCACAACCATCTTTTGCAACCATTTCTATGTGGGTGAGAACATTTCTGAGAGATTGTCTTCCAAAGTATGAGTCATCCAAAAAGTTACTGAAATTGTGACATGGCATCAGTTGTGGGTAACTTTATTTGAAGGACTATCATCTGGAACCAGGTGATGTGTTGTGCACAGACTGTAACAACCACCAGTTAGAATTCAAACAACGGTTGAAGTGGTTTATCAGACTCCATTCTGTGAAATGTCTAAAAATAGCAATTTGTTACCAGATTTGCCTATCACTTTGAGGTGTGCTCATTTATTAGGGGTATGTTTCTGGGGTCTCTGTAATTTTATCAATGTGCTACTTATGTCACTTGTGTTTCTATATGGACCTCTATCTCTCCCTTCTGCAAGTCCTCACCCCCAATGGAGCTACCTTCCAGGGTTTAGTTTCAATGGGGCTGGGTTCCTCCAGCCACCGAATCAATCACACACACACACACACACACACACACACACACACACACACACACACACACACACACGTGTTAACAGAGCACATCTGAGTCAGGTGGGATTACTCAGCACTTCCAGCTGAAACCCTCATGTGCCCTGAATTCAGCACAGGAACAGAGTATGTCTGATTGGGTCAATCAGCATTAAGAGGCAGACACTCTCATATGCCTTAGCTCAGCACTTCCCAATCTCTTGTCCCAAATGTCCTGGCAGTAACTCCCTTGATGAGAAACCCCTATGGGATTTTTGGGCTTTACAGGGATCTTTGGCTTAGGGAAAAGAAGTGTTGCTGCAGAGCAAATGGGGCGGCTGAGGAGAAGGAAGAGTAAATTAGGTTCAGAAAGAGTATAGCAACCATCTTGACCATAAAAAGTTATTTTAGTGCCAGGTATATTAAACTTATAATGACACTAGTAGTAATAGCCATACAAAGAGAGACAAATAAACAAAGCTGTTACAATATAAGTTTCAATTGGGTATTTGGGGAAATCTAGCTCAAGTTTGATGGGGAAAAGTCAGATTTAGAAAGCTGTACCTGGAGTAGAAGAGAGAGGGAGAGAGAAAGGAATTAAACCAAGTCTAAGATTCAGAAAGTTGGCTTGCTCAAATTTGATCTGCAAAAGTCAGGTTTAGAAAGCTGTGCCTGGAGAGAGAGAGAGAGAGCAAGAGAAAGCGAGAGAGAGAGCTGGGGTCTCACCATTCAGCAAAACTTGAATCCGTTGAGATTCCCAGGTGTTTGTTGGAGATTGCAGACAGACAGCACCCTCAGCATGATCAGTGAAGGTGTTCCAGGCAGGGAAGTGGAACTGGTGCAGTGTTTGGATCTAGGGACCAGAACAGAAACTTGAGCTTGGGTAGGGGTTTTTATAGAGAACTAGCAATGGCTCAAGGGAGAGTACTAGGTTTGTTTATGGGTAAGTGATGGTTCATATGCTGGATAATAGGAACTGATCACTCCTGGCGATGGGTGGCATTACTCTGAGAGAGCTCACAATGCAGACAGGCAGATTCAGTGTTTTGGGTATCAATAAAGGAGTCATTACTAGAACGGATCTGATAAATGCTGACTTAGGTGTGTGCAGACATGGGTTGATTAGCATTTGGTGCAGGGATCCCCCATCATGCAGTCCTCCCCTGCTTCTCTGGTCCAAGAGTTCAGTGATGTCCCTGCCTTGGAATCTCTGTTCTCCATCCTGAATGCTAATGGAGGTGCCTCCTTTTCCCATCTCTGATGCAAATGAGACTAGGGAAGTTGCCTTAATCATGTCGCCCTTATCCAGAGAGATTTAGGTGCATCTCTCACTGTATCTTCATTGCCTTTTGTAAATCCTTCTTCTGTTCAGTTCTGGTTTGGGGGCGGGGGAGGGGAGGGGAAAGGGGAGGGGAGGAAAGAGTCGTTCATGAGTCAGACAGGCTGGGTACTGCACTGGGGTTCCCCAGAGCTGCCAGGTAACGGATTACCTAGGCAAAATGTTTTTATTCCTGTCTCAAGGTATTCTGGTAAGATGTTATGAGACCTCCTAAAGAAACATGACTTGCTGATCTCGTAATTTTTACCCAGATACAATTTCCATGGATAACAGTTTTCTTTCATACTAAAGAAAAATGACAATAAAAAGTAATAGTATGCTAGGTTACAACTGCAGTCATATTTTATCTGGTAACCCCTTATGAGAATTAACTGTCAGCTGTGTCTACCCATAGATGTAAATTATCAATGAAAGGGTGGGATTTTTGACAGGATTTATTTAACTTTGCTCTGAACTCTCATTGTCTGTAATGGAAACAGGGGGCCCAATATTGACGCTTAAAAAACCCAAACAAACAAACAAAAGAAAAATCTCACTCTACTTCTTTGTAAAGGCAAAATACAACCCACACTCTGAGAAGTGGAACTTTTCACTTTCACACAATCACAATACAGCAAAATGGAATATCTAATATCACTTAATATTATTATTTTATTGTCCCTATATAGTGGGTGCATCTACATGTGCAATTAATGTAGCACAATAACATCCAGACCTGTATGACCTAAAGGAAACTGCTCCCAGGCACAACATCTATACTTGTGCCCAGGGCAGCAGCAATTTGAGTGGGGTGGAGTTGCCCCAGGCTGGCAGAGGGCATAGGTGGTCAGCCCCAGGCTCCAGGTGGTGGCAGAGGGGCTGGCCAGAGCTTGAGGGTACTAAGAGTGTGGAGACATGTGGCTAGGCAACAGGCATCTCCTGCACTTGAGTCCCTGTCTCTCTCTAAACGTGAGTTTCAGTACAGTCACTTACTTTGCCATAGATAATACTGTCCAGAACAGTACTATTTTATGGTGGAGAAAATTAGTTTACTGTACCTTAATACCACATGTAGATGGTGACGCTTTACTGTGGAGCTATTTAGTCCATTCCACAGTAAAGTGCATGTGTAGATGCACGCTGTATGTTTGAATACAGAATACTATATCTATATAGATATAGATATAGATCTTTCCATTTATAATAAATAGCTAAACATGTTTGTGGATTTGCTGTGATAGTTATGAAACCCCAGAAATTAGGGTTTATAAATCAGAACTTTTCAATAGTACAGTTTTATAAGTCATGGGGATTTTTTTTTCTTCTAAATAACTCCTGGACTTATTTTGAGGAAATCAGAGTATCTCAGGGACCCATCCAACACTAAAAATAGTTTAGAATTGGGGGAAAATGTCTCTTTGGGTCAAGCAGATTCCAATATAGAATTGGTATTATAATAACAGATTTTGTAGGTATCCAAAACTTGCATTCCTTTTCTTCTTTTCATTTCTTATACAAATCAAGCATTAACAAACATGAAAATGGCTGCGTTTAATATGGAAGAATATTGTCAAGTTCTATTGTTACTGAATACATAACTGGCTACACAAGGGTTAAATCAACAGGTTGCTCTCTTTCTGCTGACACAAAATCTGCTATCATCCTTTTTCCAATGACATAAAACCTCTGAAAAAGTCTTTTTTCTATGAATGTAATGATTCCCTTGTTGATATAAAATGATCAAAAGCCTGAGATGAAAGCTTTAAGCTCTATGATAAAACATTGATAGTAATGTTTTAATAGTCAATATGGTGACCCAAATAATGTAGTATTCTCTTCTGAATTCAATCTTAAAGCTTTATAAATCATGTACATAATCTTTTGTAAGTCTTCTTGTATCAATGCTTCTATAACCAGCAATTATGTGCATAACACTTTGTGTCAAAACTGCCAATGAAACTTGCAATTCAAACTGCAGTGAAGTATCCTATTTAGATTAAGTAGCAAAATATAATTAGCTAAATCAATGAGAGCTGTTCTAAGTTATCCATAAAGGCATAAGAAACTAGAATTAGTATTGTCCAGAGGTTTTTTTTTTTTCTATACTTTTGGTCTAATTTGTGTAATGTGCCAATACTATTAGGGAATTCATTAAAATGTATACAACATTGACTTATGAACAAATTCCAATAAAGTCTATTATACACTTAATTGCTAATATTGCAAGCTTTTAATTGTTTGCTTAATTGGCTGATTTAATTCATGTAAATACCACATTATCTAAATTAAAAACTTAATATTAATTTGTATGGGTTTATGCTATTCAGCAATAAATATGTGATGAGTTAAATCACAGAACCATGAAACCACAGGAGGAGTCAGTTTTTCTTTTATAATACTTTAGAAATTCAGTTTTTCTATGATAATATAATTTGGCTATGCTAAACAGAGCTAATCATTCATCCCTAATTAACAGACAGAGGTGTGCTGAGGTCTTCCACAAAACTGAACAGTTACAGGTAAGTTTAGTGTTATCTGCTTTAGGGCTGGATTTGACTTAGTGATTTTAAGACTTGCTGATGAGAAATAATTTTGGTTGTGGAAACACCTCCCTCTATTCCCATAGCTAAAGCAGTGCTCCATGAAATGTGTCATCCTGGTTTACGAGCAGATATAAAACTGTTTAATGTTGGTGGGGGAGGGGAGAGGGGGTAGTTTTGGGGGTTTTTTTTACTTTCTAGTTGCCACTGTGGATGTCTTTATGTTTAGGCTTCAGGGTAGATTTTGAAAGCTGTGTGTGGGAGTTGGGAGATTATATATGTGAATCCCATTATTTGTTAACAGGATTTGAATGCATATATTTGCCCTAAGATTTAATTATACTTCTCTGCAAATGTAGATCAATTAGATAACTTACAAGCCTACTCACTGGGGAAATAACTGGCAATTTCACTTTTCCTGCAGTGTCATGATTATATTAGAAAGTTTGCTGTGCCATTTTTTCTTGGGTTCTCTTTGCAATATCAACAGAAGCATAAGTATCCCTTAAACTTCCTCTGGTGCACTATTTCTGAAGCAAAATGAGTTAGATACAGTGGAAATGACAATAGGTTTAATTGTCTGGGGTTCCTGGGTGCTTAAAGATTGTTGATTTGTTAATTACCAGTCTCTGAACCACTCTGAATGGCAGATTAGCCAACTGTTGCAATAGCTTCAAATAAGAAAAGATGTCATGATAAAATAAGGGGTTAACTGTATTTGAAAAACCTTCCTCAGTTTATTAGCATATTTATTATGGATCAAGGGCTTGTATCTTTGCATTAGGCATCCCTACTATGGAATTAAAGAGAAGTAATGGTTTTGTTGCCCCCTGCACAGTCATGAGGATCTACCCAGATTATCATGACAGAAGCATGGAGGAGACCCATAATATGTTCTCTTGCAAGAAATTAGACATGTAACATAGCTGCGCAGCTCTCTTTCCCCGACTCTGTCCAGAGGCCAATAGTAGTAGCAGATTAGCACTTCTCTACCATTCTAGCTATATGCTGGGGAAATGAAGTCGACACTCTTCCCACTGCCTATCCTCAGCTAGGGTAGAAGAGAGGTGCTGGTGAAGGAGGGGTATGGAAGTCTTAGTGACTTGGATCCCATTGAATATCTGGAGCTTAATGTGAAATTATTCTCTGAAAGAGGATGTGCTTTGCTTTGCTGAATTTACAACAGAAATTAAAGTTTTGATTCAACCCATCCAGAATAAATAGATAGCATTTTTTAAAAGTTGAAAATGTCTCTGACAACCTGGATAGCTGATAAGCTTCGAATTCAACAAAGCAAAGCAAAATTCTCTTCAGACATCCAAGCAAATATATAATGAGTGGGTGTCAGAGTCCTCAAATATCTCTTCTAAATAATAATAACAGGCTTCAGATATTAAAGGGGCAATGAAAGTCTGTGGGGATTAGGTCAGTGATTCTAATCCAGGTTTGTAAGAATAAAAGCACGGGGAAACAGTGTCTTTTCATATCATTGGTCAGATAACCAATCCCCACATTCTTCATGAACCTAAATATCGCCACACTTCTGTGTGTGAGTTGTACAGAAGTTCAGGACAATTAGATCAGTCTGAAAATGGCCAACCTGATTTAAATTATTTGTATCTTGGAGGTAGTCTGGTTTAGATTGGGCCTGGTGATACCCATCCAAATGAACTTCTCTACAGTTCCAAGTGCAGCCCTGGGGCAGGGAAAAGCCAAGCCACTGGCCTCAGCAGCAGGGCTACACTTTACCTATCCTCCCTAACCCCCTAGCTCTGGACTATTTTTTGCACCCGTGCCCCTTTTTCCCCACGTCCAGATCAACACCCCCCCCCCCACTGGACCACTCATGATGCTAGTTTTACCAGTGTTTTCTGGTTCTGGGAGCCAAGGAAGTAAATCGGGGGTGGGGGAGGGGGGGCTGGCAGGGGTGATTGTTCATCTGGAGAGAATTGCAGGGATAACAATACTGCCTATTCATAAAGGGGGTGGGGGAGAGAGACCCCCATTTCCCCCCAGCTCTTCTGCAGACCCCATGATCCCCCATAACCCAGCAAACCCTCCCAGTCCCCACCAAAAGTCTATGGACCCTGCTTGCCCCTGATCCCACCCTGCAGACTCTGCTAGGTCCCCTGATTTCCCCCAGAGATGCTGCCTGCCTCTTGATCCCCCCCCCCCCAAAGACTCTGCTTGCCTCCCTGATCCCCTCAATCCCCTCGGCATGCCCCATCCATGCCCTCCAGTCACTCCAATGGACCCCACCTGCCCCCCCAGAGCCAGCTTTCCCTCTGATACCTGAAGCCACTCCCTCCCCCACTATTCCCCCCATCCTTACTTACCTTAGATTGGATGGACATTTTTTACTTATTCTAAACTCTCCCTAATGTCCCCGAATGTCTATATATCCCCTATATAGCACAGTGGTGCTTGAAGCCATTAAATGCTCCTTTATCAGGAAGGCTAGGAAAATAACGTCACAGGAATAGTTATTCTAATAACATCATCTCTTTCTCTGCTAGTTCATGCACAGTTTGCTAAGTTTATTCAGTTAAAAAATTATCTAGAAAACTTCCTAGTGTTTTTCTTGGTCTGAAAGGCTGCTTACCAACATTAAAAAAGAAACAAACAAACAAAAAATCTGTTTCACCAGATGAAGCAGTGAATGAGTTTGACCTGGATCCACAATGTCTGAATAGATCAGGAGCTTCAGCCAAACTTTTTGGTGCTTTTATCTAAAAATGCCCAACTAAAGTGCCTAATCAATATAGACACTGGGCCATATCCAACTAATAGAATGAATCTTCTGGGAATTTGCTGTGCTCAGCACAAAAGCACACCAAATTTTGAGTAAAGTGATACCTTTTTTTTTTTTTAACATCAGTAAGTATCCAAAATTATTTGAAAGTAGCTCACTACCAATAGTCACAATCTTCTCTAGTTTTGATGTTTATGTTTTAAACCCAGGTAAGCATAGGGCCAACCCCTCATCCTCCTGTAACTTGCATAAGCATTTACACCAGTACAAAGGGAGTATGTAATAGTATCTTTGGCAAAGTCTTTGAAAAAATTATCAAGGCTCACATTTGCGAGAGCCCAGCAGGAAAAATTATGCTGAGGGGAAACCAGCACGGGTCCGTAGCAGGTAGATCATGCCTGACTAATCTAGTCTCTTTTTATGACCAGGTTACAAAACCTGGGCGCAGGAGTAGGGGTTGACGTCGTTTACTTAGACTTCAGAAAGGCCTACAATACAGTATCCCACACCATACTGGTGAACAAGTTAAGAGGCTGTGACTTGAATGAATGCACGGTCCAGTGGGTGGCGAATTGGCTAGAGGGTCGTACCCAGAGAGTTGTAGTGGATGGGTTGGTATCAACCTGGAAGGGTGTGGGCAGTGGGGTCCCTCAGGGTTCAGTCCTTGGACCAATACTCTTTAATGTCTTCATCAGCGACTTGGATGAGGGAGTGAAGTGTACTTTGTCCAAGTTTGTGGGTGACACAAAACTGTGGGGAGAAGTGGACATGCCAGAGGGCAGGGAACAACTATAAGCAGACCTGGACACGTTGGACATATGGGCAGAAAACAACATAATGCAATTCAACAAGGAGAAATGCAAAGTGCTGCACCTAGGGAGGAAAAACGTCCAGCATACCTACTGTCTAGGAAATTACCTGCTTGGTGGCACGGAAGTGAAAAGGGATCTTGGAGTCCTAGTGGACTCCAAGATGAACATGAGTCGTCAGTGTGATGAGGTCATCAGGAAAGGTAATGGCACTTTATCGTGCATCAGCAGATCCATCACAAACAGAACCAAAGAGGTGATACTTCCCCTCTATCAGGCACTGCTCAGACCACAGTTGGAATACTGTGTGCAATTTTGGGCACCACACTTCAAGAGGGATGTGGATAACCTGGAGAGGGTCCAGAGAAGGGCCACACGTATGGTTAAGGGCTTGCAGGCCAAGCCCTATGAGGAGAGACTAGGGCACCTGGACCTCTTCAGCCTCCGCAAGAGAAGGTTGAGAGGTTACCTTGTGGCTGCCTATAAGTTCATCATGGGGGCACAGAAGGGAATTGGTGAGGCTTTACTCACCAAGGTGCCCCTGGGGGTTACAAGAAACAATGGCCACAAGCTAGCAGAGAGCAGATTTAGACCAGACATTAGGAAGAACTTCTTCATAGTTAGAGTGGCCAAGGTCTGGAATGGGCTGCCAATGGAGGTGGTGCTCTCCCCTACCCTGAGGGTCTTCAAGAGGAGGTTAGATAGGCATCTAGCTGGGGTCATCTAAACCCAGCACTCTTTCCTGCCTATGCAGGGGGTCGGACTCAATGATCTATTGAGGTCCCTTCTGACCATAACATCTATGAATCTATGAATCTTATTGGGAAAGTAACACTAGCATTTCATGTAGAGGCCCCAGTGCCAATTAGGACATGCCTTAACACACACACACAGAGTCACACGTACCATGAGTTTTGCTTGCCAGCAAAACTTGAGGTGCACTTTCCCAGAAACCCCTGTACCTAGTTCTTTGAAACCTGGCTGGCTTCATGGCCTCAGCAGGGGCTACCATGTCAGCAGTTTTCACCTGGCTGTGCTTTTACATTTACAAGTGACATGAGTTTTGCTTTCAAGAATTTGAGATACAGTTTCCCAGAAACTCCTGCAGCTATCTCCTTGAAACTTGGCAGGCTCCATGGCCTCAGAAGGGGCTACCATTTATGTACTTTTCTTGTGGATCAGGCAAGAAATAACAAAGTTATAGGCAGTTTCATCCTTCTCCTTTATAGCCTATGGGCAAAACATCAAAACAGCTTAACAGGTTTGAAGAAATGAAACGGAACAGCGGTTTTGAAACAAAACAAAACAAAACTCAAAATGAAACACTTTCCCATCAAAACATTGAAATGGAAGTTGAAAGGAAACGGTGCTGTTTCACACAACCCTAGTAATTATGTTTAAACATAGACATTATAAGCATGTTTCAGTGCCATATATAATTTTCAAAATTATTCAACTTGAAAAAAATGCTCAAATTTTATTCCGAAGGAAGCCTTCTCAGCCTTCAAAACATAAAGAACATCCATAAACCTGGAGGTCAAAAAGAAATCCCCTGACATGATATTGATGTTTCTAATATGTGTCCCCTTCCAGCTTAAGATAGTCTCCTTAAAGCTTGCTTAGATTCAGATCTCCCTGTCTGCTTTTCTGAAGTTACTCCACTGTAATTAAACTAACTTACCGTCATTGATTGCTTTGAATCTTTCTCTCCCAACAACATCCATGGGAGTCAATGTCTCATCCCAGTAATGTTAACAGAGCAACTTTGTCCATTGAATTCAAAGGCCTGTTCTTACCTAGGAAACAGGAAACTGTTTGCATGAGAGACTGTTCCAGTATGGCTAAAATGACTGATTGTTTATTCGGAGTAGAACGGCATTAACAGGAGAGTCTGAAAACCGTTTAACCATTCCAGAATATCTTACAGCCTGGTGCTTAATGCATTGTCCTGGAATGTGGGAAAGAAAAAGTCAAATCTTTTCTGGAAAAGGAAAACACTGGTTGTTGGTCTTGTATACTGAGAAAACACCATAAGGAGAGTATGACTGGTAGAATTTCAGCACAGTAGCTGCTGGAACAACAGAAACCCAGAACTGCAGAGACAAACAATAAAAAAATTAAATGGAAACTGCATTCACCAAAGTGCTTTGAAATTCAATAAAAAATGAGCTCATGATAGCAGAGGTTGAAGTACTTTTTTTATATTACCCATCTTTAGTTTCCATAATATAAAATATGCTTCAAACTGAAATCCCATCACTGTCAGGTCTTGTTTGATTCTCCATCTTTGAATTTCTTGGAGTTGGTGACTGGCTCTGTGCCAGCTCTGGTTTTATTAATGTATAGTAATTCAATTAGGTAAACACATTAAATTAAAGGGCCCTAAATAGGCTTAACTACAAGTTCCATTTGGAATTAAAGGATGGTTAATCTGTTAATTAAATATTAATCAATTATTAAAAACAAATTTGAAGTTTAACAACTGTAGATACATTTATTTTACATACTTGTTAATACTTAACAAACATGCTTTTTTAGCCATCTGTTGCTTTTTATTACATCTGGTATGCATATTATATGCCTTATTGCTCCTAAATAGTACAAGTAAGTATGACTGGAAGCAATGTTATCCAGTAGGTAACAACTGAGTGGGTGTCAGTTTTGAATTCCTAATCATATGCTCTTTTGATAGCTAATGTTAGACCAGCCATTTATGACAGGCCTGTTCCCATAACCAAGTAGAGAGTTTGGGCATTGGAATAAAGCCTCTCAGTCTTCCCTTCTAGAATTATACTTATTTACTCAGCCTGGAGATCTTGGAGAAATGTATTGACTAGTGAAAACTGCCTTAAGGTTTTTAAATAAACATCTTTTGAAAAAAAAATAGAGATTATGATAAACTACTTAAAACTAAAAGGAGTATTGATGATGCTTTAGTACAAAGTATAGTGTTTTGGTCATATGGAGGGAATAGCTCAATTGATTAATTTAACTTGGTGGCTTTATGCCATGTTGCTATTGGTATATAGCCATAGAGCAGCCTTGGCTAGTTAAAACAGCAGGTGGTTATTTATCCACTGATCAATCTACATTATTGCAAATCTGCATGTTGCAGTTGGCTAGTGCCCTCAGAACTTCCCATCTCATATATAATTATGCAATATTGGTGTGACAGATTCTTATTTAATTATTACAAGCCTGTATTTATCTAAAATTATTAAATTATACTTTGAGGTATAAAAATATTAATAATGACTTGATGAGGATTGCCTTTATTATATTAACCATATAAGTCACCTTTAAATAGCTAGAATCTCCTGAGATACTATACAACAGTATCTGATATGCAGCATTTCACACAATGTGTAGAATAAAGTGAAATGCATGTAAGAACCATGCTGTGGTTTTGGTTCTCACATGTATCTCATTGTCAGTAGTATCTAAACCATGAATTAACAAGACGAAGAGTGCAAGATATACTTGTTTTGTAATTTAGGCAAGTGTTCCATGATTTTCAAATGATTCAAACTGTGATTATTACTACTGATCTTTAAACCCACTTATATGAGCATTTATATCAACTAATAAAATGTAAATCCCCAAGTTTGGAAACTGTTACAGGCCTTGTTACACCTTACACTGTGAGCCACCAAATGTGATCAGTGTTAGTGTGTATGCTAGCTCGAGTTTGGAGTGGTCACATGTTCAGGCCAGGAAGGGCATGGAAGACTGAAAAATAAGAATAACAACCCTGCCCCCATTCCCCCCGCTTCCTTTTCAGACTTCCCCTCCACCCCTGGGGCTCTCCCCTTGTCAGTTGGAGTTGCCTCTGCCTCTTCCTCACCCCTCAGGGCATTACTTACTGAGGGCAATGTGCTGCTGTTCTTCTGGCCCAGAGTAGCAGCAGGTAGTTTCACCCTTTCCTGCCTGTTCCCCTGGGACAGACAGTGTGGGCAGTCACAAGTAAGTCGGGGAGGAGGTCTGAGTGGCCTGGTGTGGCTACACTTTAATGTAACACAAGCTGGGTAGCAGGGATCAGAGACAATCCTGCCCTGGAGTGGTGTAACTTTAAGATGCATAATGAGTGCTTAAAATCAGTTTCAGGTGTTAACGTGCAGACAATTCAGGTGTTAGGACCTCCTGCCCAAAATTACTGTGCAACAAGGCCTGCACTTTCAAAAGAATATCAGATCTTTTTTGGCATCAAGAACAATATTTTAAAATGAAATAACATCACAACAAGACGTTATTCCAAAAACAAACAAACAAAAAATGGCTCAAAAAATCTTCAAAGCAAACTTTAAAAAGCACAGTGCCTAGATCTTATCCAAGTTCAATTGAATTTGACCATCTAAATGATCTTCCTTTGAAAAATATAAACTGTGTCATATGTCCACATGTCTTCTGTCAATATTCTGTATTCTTTTGGGGTTAGAACTTTTATCAACTTGCTGCTCTGCTCAATTACTTTACCTAGAGTCAAGTCTTCTGGTTACATTATTTTTTTATTGCCTCTTGGATGTTCTCAAAAATTCATAACGTAGATTATAGATGCCTTATATCATTGAAAGATCAAATTATTTATCCATTCTGTCACTTAAAAATATATCTTTAATGAAGAGCATATTACTTGCTTTATTATCAAGTTATACTTTTCACAGAAAACTCCATTCTGGATCAAAGTTAACTATAACTAGGGTGACTACACATCCCGGTTTTGCTAGAACAGTCCCAGATGTCATAGGTTGTCTCGGTGTCATGTTTGGTTGGTGAAAATTCAAACAAATATCCTGTATTGGTGCCACCCACCTTATCCACATGTGGATATCCCAGCTCCTTTAAGAACACAGGCTACTCACACATAGCAGGGGCAGTATGGGTCTGCTCCCACTTTGCTGAGATGCAGCTCCTGCTGCTAAAGGCTCCATGTGAAAGCCCAGAGCCTGAGCAGCCTGGTTTGTGTTACCATCCCTCTAGGGTCGTGCCACCAGCTTCCTGAAAGCTCAGAGAGGTGGTGGAATTTCCATCCTTGCAAATTTTTACGACTCAGGTAGACTAAGCCTTGGTTGTGACGATCTAGTTAGGGCTGGACCCACTCTGAGCAGGAAGTTGGACTAGATGACCCTCCGAGGTCCCTTCAAACCTAATTTTCTGATTCTATGAATTCTTTTTTCAAAGCTGAGGGAGTGTCCAAACAATGTGGTTGTTTTAAAATGTCTTCTAACAAGAAAGAAGGAACTTAAGTGAGAAAACGTAAATGCACTTTCAATGACACACTTTAAGTTCACACTTTCCATTCTTAAAACAGGCTGACACAACGTTATTTGTATGCTTTATTCTTCTACATTTTATGTTGCTCATGGAAGCTGGTAGCAATATCACAGACCATCTCCAAACAAAGAAACAGTAATCTGCAAGACAGGCAGTGTCTGCGAGTGCTAAGCTTAATTCATTTTTCAAACAAAGTACTGTTGCTGACACTGAGATTAAATGTGCAGCTGCAGAAGGTATGTTCACACACCATTATGTCCAACACAATCATTCCTTCTGTTATGATGACTGTTCACTGAAAATTTCAGAGATATTTGATTCAAATTTTTCTTGTGCGTGTGTACAAAAAGCAAAGCTATTGCATTAAATATACTACCCCCACTGTTAGAAGATGAACTGTCTACAGAATTGTCTGGAACAAATTTTATCACTGTATCGGATGACGCAAACAGGGAAGTAGTAAAGCTAATCCCAATATTGATTCATTTTTTTAATCTTTTAAATGGCATGAAAGTTAAATAGTTAGATGTTCACTCCATCAAAGGAGAAACATCTGAAATCGTTGTAAATGTTATTGAGAGTTCCATTCAGAAGCATGGGATTGTGCACAAAATCATCCATTTATGCAGTCATAACACTTACATGAACTTTGGTGGGGTCCAGCATCACAGGAAAACTAATGTTATTACAAAATTGAAAGAAAGGTGAAGCAGAGATTTACTTGGAATTGCTTGTGGGGCCCACAATATACACAACTTTATCCAGAAAAGTTGTGACACACTTCTGCTAGAACTAGAAGCACTTGTAGCAAAGATGCATAAGTATTTTCATATTTACACAATTCTTGTAACCAAATTGCAAGAATTCTGTGTACAAATTCCTGCTGCTGACTACAAAGTTTTGCTTCAGCATGGCAACAAATGCTTTCTGTCATTAATTCCAGGAATAGAGTGTCTTCTTAAAATGTATAAGCCTTGAAAGCATAGTTCATCAATCAGCCTGTAAAAGGACCGGTGCCTCCAGGGGCAGCTGTCACATCCCCTGGTGGCAACTTGATTCCTGTACTATGCTAAGGTACCTTCCCTTTGTTCTCACCTGCCACATCCTATTAATGAAGTTTAGAAAGGGAGACTGGCCAAGGATCTTAAAGTGTTCTGTAACTTGTCCTCTTTACCACAGATCCCTCTCAGGCTGCACTGCTCCCAAGCACCGTTTCCTACTAGATGGGCTCTTCTGGTCCACCCATTGCATTATAGGCTGTTCACAGCCTCAAAACCTCCCCTACAGCTGTGCCCAATATACCTCACAGGTGTTGCCAATCACTCATTGTCTAAGACCTGGGTCCTCTGCCCCTCCTGGGCTCAGGCCTCTGTCTTATTCTACCCACACCTGGGCACTTCACCCATATGGGCTACTCCTGCGCAGAGCCCTGCATCTCTGACCCTGTTTCCACCTCTTGTAGGCACTGAGACCTTGGCCCTTTCTCTGCCCTCCCATGGGCTATGGCTACCTTCCCCTGTCAGTCTCTGGCTATAGCCCTCCTTGACCTTTGATCCCTCTTCCTGGGCCCTGACCCTGCTCCTAGGCCAGTTAAGATCTCTGGGCTCTTTGACCCTAGCAGGCTCCAGCTGTGGTTCCTCCTTGACATTTTGGCCTCTCTTCCTGGGTCCTGACCCTGATCCTAGGCCAGTTGAGGTCTCCAAGGGTGCAGCCTCCCAGACCCTGCTTGTTCATGCCCCTCCTGGACTAGGAGTCACTTACCCTGGTCCTCACCCCTCCTGGGCCCCAGGTCCCTGACCCCAGCTCTAGCCCTGGCCTCTATCCTACAGGACCTGGCCCCAATCCTGAGCCATTTGAAATCTTCACCACCCCTACAGTCTGCATCCTTAAACCACTAGTCTTTCTTATCCCAGATCAGACAGTATCAGGAACCTTGCTGCAGCCCTGCTGCTCAGGACTTCTTCTCCCCATGGCCCTCAGGGCTAGGCTGCTTGCTCAGCTCAAGTCCTGGGCTTCTATTCTAATGGCCCAGCCCCTTTAGGTCATGTGGCTCCTAATTGACATTGGTACACCTGCAGGCTGCTTCTCACATAGCCTGCCTTCTCTTCAAGTAGCACCAAACTTCCTCCTACACATCCTAAATGTCCAATTCTGATTGTTAATTTCTTTAAAAATGAATGCAGGAAATTTTGGTTGCCATTTGTGCATAATCAGCTGGAGAATTTTACTCAGGCTATCCAATGCATGGAAGAACAAGAATCTACATGAGCTTTTGAAGCATCAAGAGAGTTATAATTACTGAAGACAAAACTGATCAACAGAAAAACACTGAATTTTTTTTCCAGTTAATGCAAGAGAAGAAATGAGCCACTTAAGGAAACAAAGAAAGATGACTTGCCCAGATACAATCTTCAACTTTATGACTGCACCATAAATTATTTAACACTTCAGGAAGGTTCTTTTGATGGTACTTCTGGATTTGATTGGATGAACCTTCACCTCTGACCTGAATAATGTTGGGATGTCATAGATTTCATAGATTTTCACAGACATTAGGGCTGGAAGGGACCTCAGAAAATCATCGAGTCCAGCCCCCCGCCCAAAGGGCAGGAAGTCAGCTGGGGTCTTAGGATCCCAGCAAGATAAGCATCCAGTTTCATCTTGAAGGTGTTCAATGAAGGCGCTTGAACGACCTCCGGTGGCAGGCTGTTCCAGACCTTGGGGGCTCAGACAGTAAAGAAATTCTTCCTTATGTCCAGCCTGAAACGATCTTGTAGTAGTTTGTGACCATTCGACCTCGTCATCCCTTGGGGCGCTCTGGTGAACAAACGTTCCCCCAGATATTGGTGGTCACCCCTGATAAACTTGTAGGTGGCCATCAGATCACCCCTGAGCCTGCGCTTTTCCAGGCTAAAGAGCCCCAGGGCTCTCAGCCTGTCATCGTAGGGTCTGCTTCCCTGACCTCTGATCATGCGCGTGGCTCTTCTCTGGACTCTCTCAAGCTTCTCCACATCCTTTTTGAATTGTGGAGCCCAAAACTGGACACAGTACTCCAGCTGCGGCCTCACTAAGGCTGAGTACAGGGGGAGAATGACGTCCCGGGATTTGCTTGAGAAGCATCTATGGATGCAAGCCAGCGTTTTGGTCGCTTTATTGGCCGCAGCATCGCATTGCAGGCTCATGTTCATCTTGTGGTCAATGATGACCCCCAAGTCTCTTTCTTCCATAGTGCTAGCCAACATAGCACTGCCGAGCCTATAAGGATGCTGCAGGTTTTTTTCCCCCAAGGTGGAGAACCTTGCATTTATCGGCGTTGAACACCATCAGATTCTCGTCCGCCCACTTGCTGAGCCTATCCAGGTCAGCCTGGATCATCCGCCTGTCTTCTGGTGTGGATGCTTTGCCCCAAAGTTTGGTGTCATCTGCGAACTTGGCCAGTCCGCTTCTGACTCCAGTGTCCACATCATTAATGAAGATGTTGAACAGTATGGGTCCAAGGACGGAGCCCTGGGGGACCCCACTGGTCACAGGACACCACGATGAGTGACTTCCATCAATTACTACCCTCTGGGTCCGACCCCGGAGCCAATTTTCCAGCCAGTGGATCGTGGAGGACCCAAGGCGACAATTGGCCAGTTTCTCCAAGAGGCGATCATGGGACACCAGATCGAAGGCTTTTTTGAAGTCAAGATATATGACATCAATCTCATCTCCCTTGTCCAGGTGATAGGTCACCTGGTCGTAGAAGGAAATGAGATTGGTCAAGCAAGACCTACCCGCAACAAACCCGTGCTGGCTATCCCTTAAGATGTTGGTGTCGGCCAGTCCATTAAGGATGGCCTCTATAATAAACTTTTCTAAGATCTTCCCCGGGATAGAAGTCAGGCTGATGGGCCTATAGTTAGCCGGATCCACTTTCCTCCACTTCTTGAAGATAGGCACCACATTGGCCTTCTTCCAGTCTTCGGGCACTACACCAGAGCGCCAAGAGTTTTCAAAGATCCGCGCTAGAGGCTGGGCTATGATGCTCGCCAGCTCCTTGAGTACCCTGGGGTGAAGGTTGTCAGGGCCGGCTGACTTGAAGGTATCCAGCTTCTCAAGATGTTCCTTCATGAAGTCAGTATTAATGGAGGGCAGGGGATCACCCTCACCCGGACTTCCCGGCCCTGTAGCAGGCATGGGCATCCCATGGGGCTGATGAAAGACCAACGCAAAGTACCTATTTAATAGGTTGGCTTTTTCCTGGGCGTCAGTTGTCAGTTGCCCCATCTGGTTCATCAGGGGTCCAACGTTGCCCCTGCTTTTCCTCTGGCTCCCCACGTATCTGAAAAAGGACTTTTTATTGTCCTTGATGCTCAAAGCTAGCTGGAGTTCAGTTGCAGCCTTGGCTTTCCTGGTCAGCTCCCTACAGGACCGGACCAGTGCAGAATAATCCTCCTTGGAGGTGACTCCCATCCTCCATCCTTTGTAGGTCTTTCTTTTTAGCCTCAGGAGGTCTGCTAGGTCCCTGGAGAGCCAGGGGGGCTGCTGTGCCCTCTTGCTGCCTTTCCTCTGAGATGGAATAGACTTAGTTTGTGCATTGAGGATCGCTCCCTTGAGGAGCAACCACTCTTCTTGAACTCCCCTCTCCCTGTGGTCACAGTCCCTTAGGGCCTCACTGACAAGCCTCCTGAGCTTGTCAAAGTCGGCTTTCCTGAAGTCAAGGACTTCTGTGTTGCTGACTGACTTGCCAGCTTTTCGGCGGATGGTGAAGGTGATCAGCTCGTGGTCGCTGTCACCCAGCTTCCCATCGATCACTAGGTCGCCAACTAGGTCATCCCCAGTAGCCAGTACCAGGTCGAGCAGCGCTTTGACTCTCATTGGCCCATAGACTTCTTGAGTCAGGTAGAGGTCATCCACGCACGAGAGGAAGCTCTGCGACCGCTCAGATTTTGCTGAGCGATCCTCCCACGAGATGTCTGGGTAATTGAAGTCACCCATGACAACCGTGGTCCTGGAGCTAGCTGCCTCAGCCAGTTCCTGGGCAAACTCCTGGTCAAGCTCAGGACTTTGGGTGGGAGGTCTGTAATAGACTCCCACCATTGTGTCCCCTGTGCCGTGTTCCCCACGGATTTTAACCCAGAGGGTCTCCAGCCATCCACCCTGGTCGCCAATATCGGCTTGCAGGGACGCGTAGCTTTCCTTAACATAGAGAGCTACACCCCCGCCCCTTTTCTCTACACGATCCTTCCTGTACAGGGTATAGCCATCTATCCCCGTGGTCCAGTCATGGGTGGAGTCCCACCAGGTTATCCCGTTATCCCTATGACATCGTAATTGTTTGCACTGAGCAGGAGAATGAGTTCCTCCTGCTTATTCCCCAAGCTCCTGGCATTAGTGTACAGGCAGGCAAGTGCCCCCTGGGGGGCTCCTTCCTTGCCCACAGATTTTACCAGGGCTGGGGTGGGCTCCCTTGAGTGCCGTGATCCCCTGGCTTTGCAAGGATTGCTCAGCGGGCCAGCAGTGGCAGTAGTCCCGCCGTCCCCCAACGGGCTTAGTTTAAAGCCCGGTGGAGCAGGTCAGCCAGTCTGGCTGAGAAGAGCCTCCTCCCTAGGGGAGAGAGGTGGAGACCATCTCTTCCCAGCAGATGTCATATGATTTTATAGGCAAAAGAGTTGACACTGAATCATTAAGTAGGCTGATAAGTGCTGATGGTCTTTCTCACGAATTCTGTGCAATGAAGATTTATGTGGAAGGCAAACTGAAAGAGTGGAGGAAGAAAGATCTCTCATGCAAAAATTGTTGAGTTGAGATATTCAATCATTTCAGTTTTTTTGTCATACCAACAGATAATATTTAGTTGAATATGCTCTTTGTCTACTGGAGACATCTGCTGTACTGGAAAGAGTGTTTCCACAAATGAAGAAACAGTGATCACCAGAGAAAAACCATATCAGTGTATCTAAGGTTGCTGCTCTGCTGAATATCAAAGTGAAATTCAGTGAAAACTGCCTAGAATTTTACAAAAAGTTGTAAAACAAAAGTTACTTGAAGAAGATACATTCCTTCAACAAGTACCAGTGGTTTGAGTCCAGAAAGTAGGAAGGAGAGAAGATGGAAGAGAACAATGACTGAAAAGTGTAAAAGTCAGCAGTTTGGACTGGATCATGTTCTTGGGCTATTTTTCTATTTTTAAAAGAATATATTATCATAATTTTTGTTACATCTTAATTTCCATTTTTGGTGGATATCAACATTATGTTATTGTTTACAGTGGTACAGTTCAAATTAAAACAAAAAAAATGTCATTATTTACACTATTTTTTAATTCTGCTGCCTGCCTGCCTGGTGCACCATGCCATTCTGGCTTCACCTCTGCCTGCAGCACTGCCACTGATTTGGGGTGAGGAAAGCAGGGGGTGAGGGTCAGTGTTCTGGATTTACCATGGTCACCCTAATTATAACAAGAAGTGTTGTTTCATTGAATCAGAGTGAAAAATATTTAGGACTTTCATTCTTTCCTAGATACACTGTTTTATTGTGCTTGAATTAGCTACGTAAGTTTCCACTATAGATGTACTTATGTACAATAGTACAATCCAAAATTTGGTCAATTTATTAATAAATCAAACTAATTGATAGCAAATAAAGACCAAATACTAATCCCAAAAAGTGTCAAAGGGAATTTTTCCCCAACTGCCATAAAGCCAGGGTTTGAAATTTGATGAACACACAATAAAAACCAATATCACTAGTTACTCTGCTATAATTATATTCATTATTTTGGTCACTTAGTTGGAAAGTGACTGCATTTTTTTTTCCATTTCTATTTGTACAGTACCTAGAACAGAAGCTTTGTCTGCAACTTAGATTTCTGAGTTCTACTGCAATACAAATATTTGGTTATGATTATGGTGATAATGGTAAATCTATGGCAAAGGTATACATGTATTTTTAAATTATTTTTTTACAAAGAATGAAGATTTCAGTTTAAGACTGGATCTAAATTATACAGGCATCTAATGTATGTCTACAGGTTAACAGGTGGACTTTTGTTTTCAGTTACACTGGGGTGACAGCAGCGTAAGCGAGAGCTAAATCTATCCCTCAAAACCTGCCTGAGTGCCCATATGCTACTATTTGAACAAAAGTACAAAATCACCAAGTTATACAATAATAAACTAAAGCAATGAAATCTAAATAAGGAGAACTTAGTACACTGGTATTTAAAGTTTGTGGAGGAGTTGGGAGAGACAACAGTTCTGTGTTTGTATCAATTTTAATGGGGATGAATTAACATGCGTCTGAGGAATCCCGTAAGAGTTTTTGAAATGTTCAGAATTTACCACCTATTTCCAGAAAAGATTGAAGATGTTTTGCAGCATCTGTGACATCATTGAACTTCCCCTAGCTGAGCAAATCAAAACTCCCCTGGATCCCAGATGAATGAGTTGAACAATTTTAACAATCCCCTATCCCACTCCTTCGCACCCCGCTGCCCCTCTAACAGACAAACAAACAAACCCAAACATATACCAGAACAGTAAGAAAGATGAGAATTGGATGAGCTTACAGGTCAATATAACATATCCTGTATCTTGATATTTCTATTCCAGTCAAAGAAAGGGTGAGCTATAACATCTTTGCAAGTTAACTGTATCCCAAAGAATACCACCCCCCATTAAAATAATCCACATTGTTACGTTAATATAGTAGCAACACATTTCAAGAAATCAACAAGGGCCACTGCAAATCTTAATAGAGTTATCTGTACTCTGACATCTCTGTCTTAGTGAAAGCAAGATCACTGATCACTGTGCCACATTGCTTTAGAATAAAAATAATGACATGGAGGAATCATAACAATTCTTCAATAATATGAGGGTACCACTACTTGCATAGTAGTCATGAGGGAGCTGAACAGATCATCTAGCCTGACCCCCTGCCACAGGTAGGAAAGAATGCTGGGTTCACAAGACCCCAGACAGGTGATCGTCCAATCTCCTCTTGAATTTGCCCAAGGTAGGGGTGAGGACCACTTCCCTGGGAAGTTGGTTCCAGATTTTGGCCACCCTAACTGTAAAATATTGCCTTCTGATCTCTAACCTAAACTTATTCTCCACCAGCTTATGACCATTGTTCCTCGTCACCCCAGGTGGTGCTGGGGAGTAAAGAGCTCTGCCTATTTGCTGTTGATCTCCCCTGATGAGTTTGTAGGCAGCCACCAGGTCCCCCCTCAGCCTCCTCTTGCTGAGGCTGAACAGGTTCAGGTCCTTCAGTCTCTCCTCCTAGGGCCTGTCCTCCTGCCCTCTCACCAAGTGGGTGGCCCTCCTCTGAACCCTCTCCAGGCTGGCCACATCCCCTTTGAAGTGCAGCACCCAGTACTGGATGCAGTACTCCAACTGCGGCCTGACCAAAGTCGCATAGAAAGAGAGTATCACCTCTCTGGACCGGCTTGAGATGCATCTTTGGATGCATGACAAGGTGTGGATGGCCTTGCTGGCTGTGGTCTGGCATTGGCGGCTCATGTTCATCTTGGAGTCAATAATGTCTCCAAGATCCCATTCCGCCTCTGTGCTTTCAAGAGGGGAACACCCCAGCCTGTATTTATGCTGTGGATTCCTTTTCCCAAGGTGCAGCACCCTGCATTTGTCTACATTGAACCCCATCCTATTCTCATCTGCCCACTTTTGTAGTCTGTCTAAATCTATTGGCAGCCTCTCTCTCCCTTCAAGTGTGTCCACCTCTCCCCACATCTTAATGTCATCAGCAAATTTGGACAGTGTGCTTTCCACCCCCTCGTCCAAGTCACTGAGGAACATGTTAAACATGTACCCCACTGCTGGCATCTCACCAGGTTGAGTACAACCCATCCACCACTACTTTCTGGGTATGCCCCATCAGCCAATTTTTTACCCATCCAACTGTTCAGGCATCAATGCTACAGTCACTTAATTTATTGATGAGGATGGGGTGAGAGACAGTGTCAAAGGCCTTCTTAAATCTAGAAGGACTACATCCACAGTGACACCATCATCCAAGGATTTAGTTACTTGATCATAAAAGGCAATCAGGTTGGTCTGGCAGGACCTGCCTTTGATGAACCCATGCTGATTACCCCTGAGCATGATCTCCCCTGCAGGCCCCCCAAAGATGTGCTCCTTGATGATCCTCTCCAAGATCTTCCTGAGCACTGAGGTGAGGCTTACAGGCCTATAGTTACTTGGGTCCTCCTTCCTCCCTTTCTTGAAAATTGGGGCCACATTAGCCAGTCTCCATTTCCCCGGCACCTGGCCAGATGACCACGAATGATCATACAGCCAGGCTAAGGACTCCGCAATGACCCCTGCCAGCTTCCTCAATACCTTTGGGTGGAGGGCATCTGGACCTGCAGATTTTTAAATGTCTAGCCCTTCCAGAAGATCCCTAACTACATCTGCACTGACTGAAGGCCTGACAGAGCTGTCCCTGAGATTGTCCCTACCTCTGGTAGGTGGGATGTCCCGGTCCCTATTCAAGAAAACAGAGGCAAAGGAACTGTTAAAAATATCAGCTTTGTCTGGCGTAGCCACAAGATTACCATTTGCATCTTGCAGGGGCCCTTCATTGCCTGGTGCCCTCTTCTTGCTTCCAATGTACTTGAAAAAGGACTTTTTGTTGTCCTTAATCCTGGATGCTAGCCTGAGTTCTCTCTCTACCTTGGCCTTCCTAATAGCCCTCGTACACTCACGGGTCAAGGAGGAGTACTCCTCTTTGGTGATAGCTTCTCCCTTACACTGGTTATACACCCCCCTTTTAGTCATCAGGCATTGATGAATGCCGTTGATGAGCCAAGGGGGTTTCTGAGCACTCTTACCCTCCTTGCTTCTCTCAGGGATTATTATCCTTTGGGCCTGGAGGATCTCCCCTTGAAGGTACGACCATCCCTCATGAACTCCCATCTCCTCTACTTTCTGGGCCCTCAGTGCCTCCCCCACTAGTCTGTTAAGCTCATTGAAGTTGGCCTTTCTGAAGTCAAGGGCTTTAGCCTTGGTGTAAGTCTTTGACACCCTGTTTTGGATAGTGAAATCTGGCAGGTGATAATTGCTATTGCCCAGGTGGTCAAGGACCTGCAGTCCCCTCACCAGGTCACCCCCTGTACCCATAACCAGGTCCAGCAAGGTGTTACCCCTAATGGGGCTGTGCACTTCCTGGATAAGGCGAAGGACCCATAATAGAGCCAGGAACCTACATGAGCGGTCAGACCTGGCTGTCTGCTCCTCCCAGCAAATGTCTGGGTAGTTTAGGTCACCCATGATGATAACATCCCGTGACCTAGCCACCTCCATAAGCTGACTGGAGAAGTCCTGGTCCAGCTTTTCCCCCTGGTTGGGTGGTCTGTAATAGGGCCACCTTCAATGAGCTTAGGAGACTAGTGGGGGAGGCTCTGAGGCACTACTTCATATTCAATAGATCTCATTCCCAAGTGGTGAAATCATCATATTTTTACCAGGAAAGTATAAATCTACAGCTTCAACAACAAAACCATAACTGGTAATTTTTTTAGATATTTCACACATTTGCTCAAAGACCCCAAGCCAATATTTCTTTAAATGAATGGGAGTCTTTCCAGTGAAATATTAGTGAGATTTGGATTGGTCCTTTCAAAAATCTGTGTTCTTTAAATTATAACTGTGCAGGCCAGGGGCGATCTGGGCCCGTCTTTGCGCACACGGGCTGTGGCCAGCAGCCCGGGCACACGGGGTCAGAGAAGACCGGGGGCGAGCTAGAATTAGTCATGGGCACGTAGTGGTTGATTTAAAGATTGTTTACTTACACCAAAGATGTTCATGGTGTAGGCTGGACAGTTTCCAGGCACAGCTCTGCTTAAATCCTCGTTAGAGGACTACGACAAATTCATTCTTTTCCCTGGAGTTGTTGAAGCTCCGTGGGTTCGGTAGTTTCTCGTACAGGAAGGGATATGTCTAGGAATCTATTGGCAATGGGGAGAGGCCAGAGGCTATTTTGTCCTCTGTTGCCTTTTAAGAAATGCGTTGGGTTCATAAGGATCCGCAGCGCTTAGAGATCTTTCTCTCTCTCACTCCGACTTGGGCGGAAACCACCCAAGCTCTTTATACGGCTAGCAAGCCAATCGCTAGCCGCCACCTGTGCATATGTTAGAACCGGCCAATAATATGGCACGAATTCTCATACAAACGGTGGGAACTCCTTGCACCGTGCATTTCTTAGATGCAAAAGAAATGCACTATGCAAAGAAAGCTACAAATTGACGGGAAATTCTCCGTTGCACCGGGGTTCTCTTCTGCAGCAGAAAACTCTACCATGCAAAGAAGCTGCAATTTAGGGGGGAAATAATTTAGCAGTGCCGAAGCACACACAAACAAAAAATCACAACTTTGGGTTGTGACAATAACATTACATTAAATTACCTGGAGAAGAAAGTCATTGTGTGTTTTAATTCATATAAGGAATGGGACAAAAGTAGGCTGCAGATCATGAGAGAGAGTTGGGGAAGTGAAAATCCTGGATCCATGAAAAACATATACATCATTCCAGTGTAAATTAGTTTTAAATACCAAGATTATTGGTAGCTAATTAAAAGCACCCAGAATGTCTCATGTATCAGCATCCCTGCACTGAAAAATGGCAGTGGGGAGCTTGGAACTAAAGCTCACTGAACAAACTTTATTCTAAAGCACCCCACCACCATTTTCCAGTGTGGGGATACTGATATACATGGCACTGGAGTCTTCTGGAGTGCATAATTACAGTGTGTCAGAGCAGCCTCCTTGCATGTATATAGAAGCCCATGATTGTGGATCGGGTCTGGCTTGAGCACACATTCGGCAGTGCCAGGAGCCATGCCAGAAACCTGATCTATGTAATTTGAGGTAGGAAGAAAGAAGGGTGGGATCGGGGGGGCTAGCAGGTCCATCGGGGGGGGGGGGGGCTGTGGGGGATTGGTGGGCCTGTGGGAAGGCAAGTTCTTGTCAAGGTGTGAAGGGGTTGGAGGGCTAAAATATCCTGGTCAAGATGGAAAGAGTTGAGCCTCAGGATGTATGTGGGCATCAGCAGAGTCAGGAGCACAGGTTATCAGAGCTGTGAGGGGAGATCCAAGAGAGACAGTCCAAGATATAAACTGATGTCAGAAGCTAGGATGAAGCTAGGACTTAAAAGAACCAGTGTCAAGTTCCAAGTAAGATCCAAGGTCAGGGTCAAGGAAACCAAGTTGAGTCAGGATTCTGGGGAAACCAGGGAGAGCAGGGCCAGCACTGAGGCTCATGGGAGATCCAGGAGATCCAAGATAAGGGTCAGGGAAAGCCAAAGCTAAGTCAGGAGCCAAGACAACCACAGAGCACTGAATGTGAGGCTTCCCAGAACAGAATGAGGCTGTATGGAGGCATGCCTGTAGCCTGAGGCTGAAGGTCTGTTTAAAAGGAAGGAGTGGCACTTTCAGCAGTCAAACTGGCTTCAGAGAACTGGGTCAGCCACATTAGCCAGGGATCGGGGCAGATGTGGTAGCTTATGTGGTTGCCCAGCCAGGTCTGCTTGATCAGAATTCCTGAGTTGTTTGAGTGGCTGGGCTTTCCCAGCCCTGGGACTGTGCTCTGAATGTATATAGATGTTCCTTATATGGGGATTAACTATTCCCTATCTATGTTAGCTCTCCTCAGGTGAACCATAGCATTGGAAGAGATTTCAAGGGTCATCTAGTCCAACCCACTGAATGAATGCTACTCGTAAATCATTTCTTACCAATATTATCAGGTCTTCCTTTGAAAACTCCATATATATATATTAAGTTTATATATATATATATTTCTATCACTTCCCTGGGTAGTCTATTACACTGCCTGACCATTCTAACATGATGAATCTGAAAATCTGAAAAAAAAATCATTGCTAAGACTGTTCTTTTAGAATTTATAGTCCATGGATGGTAACTGACTGTCAATAGTATAACATTAACATTTGTGAACTACCACCCTGTGTTAAAAAGCAAATAATATGATCACATTTAGTTCAAGTAACTGAGCTAATGTATCTACTTTACTGAGTAAAAAACACATGCACACACATAAATATTTATATGTTTATTAGGATTTTTGGTTGTAGCTGTGTTGGTCTAAGGACATAGGAAGGCAAGTTTCTTTAAGTAGATGTGATATCTTTTATTTAACCAACTGAGTGGTTGGAAAGAAGTTTTTAGCAAGCTTTAAAGTGCAGTCCCCCTTCTTTAGGCTGGTATGAGACTCCAAGGAATGAGGGAAGCTAAAAGTGTTACAGGATGTAAGTGACAATGTAAATAGGTAAAAATTAGGAAAACATAAATCAGGGAAGGGGGGGAGCAGGGGGCAAAACAGCCAAAGGTGAGTAAGGGAGAGATCCTACAGTGGTGGTAATTCAAGGTAGAAAAGAGTCTGTCTGTGAAAAAGGAAATGGTTGGAAATTAGGAAGACAAAGGGCAGATTAGGGGGTGGGGAGAGAAAGGTGTAAAAGATCTAAGAAAAGACATCAGATCTACTCAAAGAACCTTGCCTGCCTATGTACATTTATTACACACACATACCTCATATCAAGAGAGATTTAAAATTTATCGGGCAGTCACTGTATGAGAAACGTAGGGTGCATCTACACATGATGCTACATTGCTGTAGCATCTGTGGACATCTACACATGACCAGCAGCTACTACAGTATAGTGCATCACTACAGTGACATGCTCCCCCAGTATAGTGCACCACTACAGTGAAGTAGCTGCTAAAAATAACTATGCACTGCACGTATGAAGTAGTACAGGCTGTTACTGTGCAGTGATTTAGTACTTCCAAAAGGTAGTACTAAATCACAGTGCAGTAACGTCACTATAGTGACACATGTAGACTCAACCGTATACTTTGTATTTATGTAAAAACAGCTACCTCCCCAACTATTTCAAAGTGCATAGCATTCATTAAAAGTTTACTTTTCATTCCATCCAGGAAGAGCACACACCAACTGCTGAAGCTTCCTTAGCCTGATGAAGGGTTTTTGAACCCGAAAGCTTGTTTAATAACTATTCTCCAACCATTTGGGTTGGTCTAATAAAAGATATCAAATTCACCCAAGGAACCTTGTCTGCCTATGTCCTTAGACCAACATGGCTACAACCTAAACCCTTGTAGCATTCATTAATGAATTAATTTTCATAACACATCTATGAGGCAGTGGATATGTCTACATGTGTGCTTAACCGATCAGTTGTTACTGAGAAGTCATCTAGTACTTGCAAGCTTGCAGGCATTAGTAAGTACTAAATGACTGTGCAATAACTGCTGTTATGTTATTTTGACCCTACAGCGCAGTAGTGCCAGCATCACAGTTCATGTCCACCAACACTATGTCGCCATAGAAACAAGCTATGTCACCATAGCTCATCGGTATGGTAACATAGCGCCTCATGTAGATGTGCCCAGTGAAATATTAATGTCCACATTTTGAGAAAGAAGTAATGACACAAGAAAAAAAGAGTGGAAACAGTCCTATTGAAATCAGAAGTGTGCCACTGACTTCATTACATTCAAGATTTTACCCTACCTAATTTTCCCCAGACCATGCAATAAGACAATGACTGAGTGAAACTCCATAATCTCTAGACTTCCAGATTTGGGTCTTACCAAAACCATGCTTCTTTGCATGGTGTATAGCTCAACAAAGTTTAGAGAGATTGTTTTGCACAGCAATGAAATTACCTAGAAGTAGCAGAGCATGTCTGGAATTTAGGCTCCCACTTTATATTATTTGTATTTATTTTGCTTTGAATTAAGTCCAAATGATACTAGTGGGTGAACTTTTGATAAAAACTTCCATTGATCTATTTTTTCCTTTTATTGAACAAGAAAAAAATGCTTTGAAGTTATAGCATATATGAGTAACTTATGTTGCCCTTTTCCAGTGAATATGTTAGCACAGAATAAGCAGTGGTCTACTTTTCTTTTTCTTTTGTTCTCTTACAAAACACACTTTATCAAACTTAACAATAATGCCCCCTTTCATTTCACATTTAGAGTGCTTTGATCTGTAGTTTGAATACGCCCTTAATGGATATGTGCAATTTCTTGGTCATATTCTTTTGCATGAACAGAAGCAGCTGCCTTTTAAAAAGACAATGACAGGTTAGAATACCTTTAAAAACACTATTAAAAAGCAAAACACGAGAGCTAAAAAATGGATGGCGAGCCAACTATTTTCTCCCTCACTGAAACAGCAAGAAGTTTGAAGAGCAAACAGTGGCAAAGTAGAGACAGTGGTATCCTAACCTCTCTTTAACTATTTATTCATGAAAGGCGCGCTTCACTGTCAAATTTGTAATTCTGTATTGATACTACTTTTGGAATTTGCATTCAATGACATTTTGATTATAGTATTCAAATTCATGTGCCCTTAAAACTTTGCCATTTATTTTGTATGCAAAAATCTTTCAGTTAAATGTCCCTATTTCCATTTTCCTCTGGATTCCTCTGAGACTATGAAGGGAAAAGTAACTGGGATCTTTTTTCTTCCCCCCCCAAATATTGTCAGGTACAAAGAATTCAAATGATAACTATTGTATTAAGCACCAGCTGTTTAATTCTTAGCTCTAAATTATAGCAATGAACAAATCATCTATGTTTTTCTTATGGTACAATTTGATCATTATATTTTCCATTTTAAATCCAAAATCATATTAATGTTAATGTAAAATGCCAGCTAGAATGGCACCCTCTTTTTATCCACAGAATGAAAAGGCACAGTTAATAACAATGCATACTTTTGGACTGTAGGCATGATCAATAGTCTTTTAAAAATAATAATGGGTGTTCAATACCATGGGATAATTCACAGGTATGAAGTCAAGTAGGTAGTATTGTTTGCAGGCCCGAGGCACTGGTATACCTATTCAGTTTCTCTAGATCATGGGGGGAAAAAAAACCCCACTGAAATTGCTTTTTACAATAAACAGCATCAAGATTTAATATTTAGACCTATTATTCCATGCAATTCTTTTTCAATTGTGGCTGCCCATACATGTGCACAGAGGTGTGGGGGAGGGAAGAGGAGTGAGGGGGTGTGTGCATTTTAATTAGAGTTGTTCCCAGGCATACCCGCTAATTAAACCACCTCACTGTCAGGTTTATTAAGCCACCATGTGTTTAAAAATGGCTGAGGGATGCTTTGTCTAAACTTCATTTGATGAGGCTGAGATAAAGCACCCCATGGCCATTTCAAAATGTGTGGAAGCTTAATACATGTGATATAGCAGTGACGCTGGAGCACTCTAATTAGAACACCAGCAAGCACGTGTCTAGGTAATCTATGTGTCTGCAGCCAACTGAAATCACCATACTAATTATGCCATGGTTTTTTTTTTTTTCCTGACCATTCACTGCAGATGTAAGAGTATGGTTTCCAAAGTTACTGTGAACACAAGGTATACCTGAAAAAATTAGGACTCAATTTGAAAATTATGTTTTTTTTATATTAATTTTAATATGTGTGTGTGTTTATACACAATATACATATACATACATAATATACACATACACACATTTAACTTTGTAACCTTTCATATTATATATATATATATATATATGAAAATTCCTGACTGAATATTGAAGAAGTGCTATTAAATGTATATAATTTACATTGTTTTGGGGGAAGAGAGGAATATTCTGTTAGCTCCCAAATCTTCTGTTAGCTAGAAGGAATTAAGCATTCTGGTCCCAGTCCAGCATGTGCATACCTTTCAATCCAAGTGAACCCATTGACTTGAAATTTAATATATGCTTACATTCTTTGCTGGATCTAGGTCAAAGTGTAAAGAGCTGTAAAGGTTTAGTGCCCAGTTTTCAATGATCTGTGTACAGGAAGGACCCCATCCATAAACAGAATCTGCTAAAATCAGTGGGAATGTGAATTTACCCAGAGGTTTGCTTTTGCAGGGCCAATTCTAGGATTAGAGTCTAATATTTTGGAAAGTTTGATTTTACTGACTCTGGCTCTTTGAATTTCATCAACCTTTCACATTACATAGAATTGTTCAGCTTTCCAGTGAATAACAATCTGTTAGCATTAAAGGAGATTGATTAATTTGGAATCTATGGTGACTATTATGTCAATGAAGCAAAAAAAGATCAGAATTTTTAATTAAAACTATTGGAGAGTAGAAATTGTTCATGATTTATGTTTTATGTAGATCTTTACAGTCTTAGTATCTTCTAAATAGAGCAATTTGTTTTAACTTTAACTTTTAAATTTTTGAAATAATTTTAAAGGACAACTATACTTATTGCTTTATCTTCTGTTTCACATATTAGATTGCCCTTTTTAAATAGAACTTTAATTTTCAGTAGGTTATTTGATTTGAAAAGAAAATACAGGGAGTTTTCAACATAGTATTTGCCAACTTAAAAAAAAAAACACTTTATAGTTTTCAGTAGAAAAATGGAAAAATAAATCATAGTTATAAATGTCATTGTGTAAGCTAATTTTAAGATTCTAAAAAGGCCTTTCTCCAGACTACTACTGTGTTTAAAAAACCTGCAATTACAAATAGATTTTATTAAGAAGCATCTCCAGAAATCACATTCTAATTCTGAGATATCTTGAATGAGAGTTCAAAAATGTATGTGCCTAGCACAAATTTGAGAGTTTTGAAATTGAGCAACTTCTTCTATTAAGATAATACACACATGCATGTATATTCTATATCCATACTTTTTCCCCTATAAAATCACCCTAGTTAGAAACATTCTTGTCACTGAACAAAACTACTGGGAAAGCCCACAGCTTCTCATAAAACATGGCATCATAACAAGTTGCACAGCAGTTCTTCCAAATTTAAATTGGCAATATATTCAATTATTAATTGCATTTGCCTGATAACTCCCAGTAGTAGTAGTAAACACACGAGTCCTGCTAGGTGACCAAAAATGAAAATGCTTGCTTTAAGCATTCTCTATCAAGATCATGGCTGCACAAGGCATGTATTCAAAGCAAATACAGTAAACAGTTACTAGATCACATATCAGGTTTTATATATTATATGAAAAATGAATATTCAGATTTTTAGTTTGCAAGGTGCCATAGGCATACCATAGATAGTTCCTATGCAATAATAAATACAAGAAGAAAATAAGAGCTAATAAAAATGTTGTGAACCTAAAAATGAAAAAAAAAAAATCGAAACCATCTTTCTTTTTATGTACATAATTAGCGTTCCTGTTACAGAAACACTGAAATTCCTTCAGATGACTGACAACCCTGAAAGTCTTACTGACAATCCTAGAACCCTATGCCATTTATTCTCCTTCAGTCCAGTTGCATTTAACAAACTGTCTTTCAGTTTCTTAATATGAATACATTTAGGCATCTAACTAATATATCATTCTTGATATGTATTCACCTTGAGCAGCGTATATCATTTAAAATAAAAGACAATAAAATTTAAGGCAGAAATCAAGGGGCAGTTTCATCTCATGCTTAACAAAATATAATCATGCTAAGGAGTCTGAGGAAAGTGTGAGGTGATGTTGAACAAAGGCTCTAAGTATTTTCCCTGTATCAACTTGTAATGTTATATACGGGTTCATTTCTGTACAGAAGTGGTAGACTGAGGCTGTCATGTCTCTAGCACACATTGTGCTTCCCAGAGCTCCTAGAAAGTATACCTGGCACATCAAACGTTTAGTGTATATTCCACTTCCAGTCTAGCCAGTGATATTGTCTATTTAAGAAAATGTCCCATCGTTCTCATGACCTTTTTAGGGCCTGATTGTGAGACAAATCATCCCTAGCTGTTTCACTACTTCTACTGATTAAACTTATGCTATAACAAACACTTCAACTCCCTTAAAATGCTAAAGTTCTTATGCACTCTGAAAACCTGAGATACCAATTATCAGCCATCATGAATAGCAAGTATACTCTTTAGAGGACTAATAAATCATGGAAATAAAATACATCATAATAACATTTGTTTTATCAGAGTAAATCCTCTAAAATGCACTATATACACTGCATATGAAAATGTGTAGTTACCCATTATTACTGATATTACATAATTACTTTAAACACAGACATCTGCAACAAAGGCAGTATTACTTTTTATCAGATATATTAAATTAAAAACCCATGAACCATTGCTGTGTTCCATTTATCGAATATGTAGGTCTCTTTTACATGGTTCTCAATGGGAACTTTGCTTCATTAAAAACAGAACACTAGCTCCAATTCTTATTTATTCCTTTATTCCTGTTTTCATAATTGTCTTCCCTCTCATAACTGCCTTGTTCTGTATAATGGATTGAAGAATCTTGAAGCATTTTCCCATGCTTTACATCATCACCCACATAAGTCTTTGGAACTTACCCCTTCTCTTCTAATATAGCAGCTATGTCTGCTATAATGCAAAGTAAAGTTGTGTTAAAACAGCTTATGTGCTGTTGCTTTATACTGCTACTTAATACAAGAAAATAACATCCTTTATTCTATAGATTCCTACATCTGAAAGTGACTTAGTGAATGATGAGGATGCTGTTCTGCTGGTTTTGCTCAGAGTTGCATATGGCCTCAAGATATAAAATTACTAACTCTCTAAACATGACTTAATGAGGGGAATGAAGCACCTGAAGGAATGAGGCCACATTACACTAGCTAATATCTTTCATGAAGCCAAACCCTTCTCATTACCACATGGATGCTTTATTTCTGTTCCCATTTCCCCCACTCTCTCACCCAACACACTCATCTGAGACCCAGCTAATGGTAAGCATATTTTAACATGCAATGGTTTCCTTTTTCTTCTTAAATGCATATATTGAAATAGTAAATCAAACTTTTTTTATTTATTTATTTGTTTATTACACACATGATATGTAAGCATGTGCAAACATAATATAAACATGCAAGACTCAGACCTAAGGTGACAAGAGGCAGCCATATCTACAGTTTAATGGGAGTTGTGTTTGCTTGTATCAGCTCTGAAGTTGACCAGGCTCTGAGCAGTTTCCTCAAAAACACATGAGCAGCTGTCCCTGATTTTAGCAGGTCCAGTCATGCTCTAAGAATACTGAAACAACATGAAAAGCAACTTTCAGATCCAAGCAATCTCCTTTCTGTGTCACAAGACTCTTTTTTTCAGTAACAAAGAACCCCCAGTGAGGACCCTTTGAAATAATTCAAGCACTAATGCTTTTTTTTTTTTTAATGTTCCCCACACTGTATGTGTCTGGGGAAAATGTGTTGCTTGGAGCAAAGCCATTTCATTTTTGAAGGTGATGATGTTCAAAGAGATGACACTATTAATGTCCCAAACAGTGCCAGAAAATATCTAAGTGGCAATTTATTCTTTTTTGACAATCCCTCCCAAGCAAGGATGATCGTCTTCCATGATTCAAGGAACACGCCTGTGCTCGACTTCTTTTATCATGGACAAGCTGCTGCACATCAGTTTCCTCATGATTCTTGAAAGAACGGGACCTTGATCCAATAGATAGGAGACCAAGACAACTGGGGATCTTGTTCCACTGCAGCCTTCAGCTGCTTTTGCAGTCATTGAGATTCTAACATCTTCCATCTGCTCTGCCATTCAGGATTTGTAAACCCATGGCTGGGGACTGGGCAGACTTATTATAGTAGTGACCTGTACTTGCCATGTCACAGCACCGTCAAATGATATATATGGCTTTTTAGGAGGGAAACCATTGTCATCTGCTTGAGATACAAGCTATTTAGAAACCTTTTAGAACCATGTATTTAATACCTGAGAATATGATTCCAGATTAAGCAAGTCATGTCTTCATTTTTTTGTACTCTGCTTACCCTGTTTCAGGTCTTTTCTGTTTGAACATGTTAAACAGATTATATCAGTTGCCAGTCTCCTCAAAATAGGTCTAGCACTAGAAAACTAATTGAATGGTAGGTCTGGATTGAGGTGAGCCATCAGATGTACATAGGGAAGCCTGAATTGTGCTTGAGTTAACACGCACAAATCCATTGTTCCCAAATCATACAAAGTGGTTTGCATGTTTTCTCCATAAAGCAATTGCTTTCTTCTGTGTGTAAACATTGCGGGAGTAACATAGCCAGTGTAATGATTACATTAAGAGATTTGGTATCTGTTGTGTATACTAAATTGAGTATATATATATTTTTCAATTTGCATACAATAGGTAAGATCATACAAACGAATGCTGCAGCTTACATGATCTAAATACGTGAGACTTTTTCTATTTGTATTCATTTTTGCTCTTGGAATGAGGTGGTTTCTGTAGGACCAAAGATACAGGCATGACTTAAACCCAGCACATGTGAGATGTACCCAAGCAGGTTCCATTACAAACATAGGAGTGGAGATGATGCTCACATCCCCATGAGCATGCATGTTCAGTTAGTTTGCAGTTCTGCAAACATCTGCAGCACCACAAACTACATGTACCACATGTACACATTTTCACCGCACTGCTAATTTGCAGCTCAGCGGGGGGGGGGGGGGTTCCCCCTGGGAGATCCCAGTGTCAAAAAAAAAATTGCACCCCAAAAAAAAGCACCCAAAAATGCTGCATGTGGCTGCAGCATGTACCACTTCAAACTGGAGTCTGGCCAGCCAGAGCCACAATCCAGCTGCTGGCTAGCCTCTGCCTGTCCGGATCATTATGCTGCAGCCCAAAGAAGCCCCCAGGCTCTCAGGCAAGTTGGCTGGTGCCAGCCCAGTTCTGGCCCCAGCCTCCCCTTCTTCATCTGGGGCATTTTACTGCATGCCAGAGCAGGTGAGCAAAGGTGTGCCTGGGGACAACTAGCAGTGGCACAAATATGTGCTACTCCTGTTTGTCCCCAGGGAAATGCACATTCCTGCTTATGGGGATGTGCCTGATCTGTTTTTCAAGAGAGCGAATAGCTAGAGTAATTTGTATACTAAAGGACTTGCAAAGCAAAACTGGGAAACATACTTTACTGAGCCAAAGGTTAACAAGGCATTTTGCATATTCTCTTACTGGTCACTCTAAATGTTATATAGAGGAAGTTTGGTGTGAAAAAATGTTTGCTATATGCTATGTTCAAACAGGAAGCAGGTAAATCATCTTTGCTTTGTAAATTTTAATAAATAAGTGGTGTTCGTACTTGTTATTTACCTACCTACAAATTTTAATGAATATTTCTAGTGCTAATTGCTGATTTTCTATATTTAGAGGGAACAGGCACATATGGAGATAATAGCACAATGTGATATTTATGAGGTGCCAGTTCTCTTATAAATATAGAAATAAAGTAATTAGCAGTAGAAATATTCATTGAAATTTCAATACACTCTTTGGGATTCAAAATTAATTGAGCTAAAGTTGATGATCCTTGTCATAAATTAATATTTTTGGGATTTAGAAGTTGACTCACTAGAGAGGTGTTTTCAACTTCAGAGTAATTTAAATAAAAAAACATTGAACATAGTGAGCATTTCTGTTAAAAGAAAAATACATCAAATACCGATTACAAGTACTTAACAGTGAAGGTAGTTGCTACCACGTTGGTAATTTTCAATCGATTTATTGTTTCCCCACTATATAAGTCCAATCCACTATCTCTAACAAAGGGGGGAGGAGGGGTGATTTGGAAACTGATTGTGCTTGTATGTTTTCAAGGAAAACTATGAATCCAAAGCATTGATGGCAAAACTAGAAACCTACACTTTACTGGTGGATACACTAATTACAAAAAATAAGATTTGGGACTTTCCCCCCTCATCTTAAACAATACCAACTATTTTCCAAGCTCATAACTGAACAAAGCCTCTTTAAATAAGATTATCACTTCTCATGTACACTGGATTCTGTGGTAATACAATATTATGGTCATCCAGTGATTTTTTGTGCCCTTCCCAAACATCAAGTTCAGCAAGACTCAAATTGCTGAAAGCCAGGAAAAAAAGTGTTATGCTTTAGAGATAGAGTTAAGGTTCATCCAGCTAAACTTTGCCTCCCTCTGGCAGCAAATCCAATTGGATCTATCTTGAATCACTACAGCCATTTTTATGTTTCTGATCAGACCTGGTGTGAGACAACTCTATTCTTATATAATGCAAAGGGAGAATTAGACCCGTTTTAACAGCCAGTAATCTGAGCTGACAGCTGGCTAGACCTAATCAACAGGACACACTAAGGACTGGGCCAGATTTTGAATGCACACCTTTATAGAGTTTCTAAAGCTCAGACACCTGAATCAGGGCTAAGGGGAGCCCACAGTCCCAGATTCTCTCTGGAGGGCAAGCACAACCAAACTTACCCTCCAGAGGATAAGCACAACCAACTGAGTAAGACTCATATTTCTTTTGGTTTTCAGCAGGTTACAGTGATGATTCTCATCTTATTCCACAACATCCTGGTGGTAAGAGTACTTTTCTTAGAAGCATTAAAACTAGGTATTTCCTTCAGAGTTTAAGATGAAGGGGAGTGGTGTAACCACCAGGATTACAGGTTATTCTGGGTGAAAACACCTTCTGTCCCTATTGTTGAAACCTCAGCCACTGATCAGAAAGAAAATCAGCGTTCACTGATGCAGAAAATTAGCAGGAGTAAGAGGCAAATTCTGATGCCTAGTAGTCAGGGCATTTATCTACCAGAGGTGGAGATCTCAGTTACATGTCCAGGACTACTTATCCAATAACTAATGTGAAGACATTAAAGTACTCACACAACACTTTCTTCTATCATAGCCTCTAATGAAATTAAACAGCACAAAGATAATGGATAAATATATACTATAAATAATCAGCAGTACAAATAATAAATATTGCAGCAAAAGGAGACCTCCTCATCCTTCATTACTGTGACAAAATATGGTAAATTGATCAGAATTTTATAGAAATTAAAATGGCACCAAAATGTTGAACTGATTAGGTTTTTTCCCCTCTACAAAGATAAAATGATAAAGGTGAATGCTTTATTAGTGTTAAGGATAAAATCCCTTTCAAAGAATTATGATGCAATTCTCTATTCAGAATTTTGCTTTCTATTATACGTATGCAAGTTCCATGAACCTCAGTGGAAGATGGAGTTCCCAGATCTCACATGTTTGAAGTTTGCTATCAAATTTATTGCCTACTGGAGAAGGATAATTACTGAGGCAGTATTCCTAGTTCTATACTTCAGGTACAAGTAGTGTTGTTTTATCCAAAGAATGGCATTTCTGTCTTTTTGTTTCACCATTTTTCCAGAACAATTACCTGTGGTTATCTTTCAAAGTAATTTATTTTCAAAGCCAAACTTGAGACTCATTATGGTCTGTGACTACATTATTAAAAATAATTACAAATGATCAGTATGAGAATATACAAGTTTAACAGGAAAATATTTACTTTTTCACAAAATTAAAGTTAAAAACATAAATTAATCACTTCTTGAGCTGTCTGCTTAGCTAAGCAAGAGTGCAATAAATCATAATGTGATTATTTATGCTAAACAGCTTTGGTTTTATAAGTAGCTTATTAAATAAATTCTTATTTAAGTTAAATGTTCTAGAGATTTTATTTTTATTAAATGCTATCTATGTTCACATGAACACATTCATATATACATTTCCTTAACAATTTTCAAATAATCTTAACCCTAAACAATCAGAGTGAACTAGTGCTTTTTTTTCAAATCACACCACTGACTCCTAATTGATGAATATTTGTCTATAAAAGATGATGGATTAATAAGCTTTAAAACTGAGTGTACCTAGTCAGCAAACAATAAAACCATGAGTGGGAGCAATGAAAAATTCCTGTCATTCTAAGTGGCCATGAACTCCCAAGCTGACCTTCTAAGAAAGATAGGAAGAATAGGGTGTATTTCAACCTCTAAAACTGCATTATGTTGAATACCATGGAAAAGAGTCACATTTATCAAGAATCTTTATGAGGACAAGCAAAGTAATACAATTCATTACAGAGAGTTTGCTTTAAATATACACCTTTGCTTATTTGAGATTTGAAATATGCCAAAAGTGAGTGTATATGTATATAAAAATCTGAGATAATGGCAATAGTATTCACAAATGAGTTTGAAAGCATCTTGGGTGTGATGAAGCAAAGCCACATTATAAACTGCTATTTCCATGTCAGAAAGGTATGTCAAAACATTATTTCTATGGGTATACATGCTAAGTAGAGGGATCATGTTAATATATATAAAACACAGGAAATTTCCTTCTCTATAAGTCTAAAAGAAAAAGTTCAGTACTATAAGGAAGAATCCATCAAATCAATGTAGAATAATCTACTACTATAGATGCTATAATTCTATCTGTACATTCAGCCTCCACAAGCACATACTATGCTTCTAAGGAAGATGATTTCAGTAGCAATATTCATTTCTCTAAATGTTTTAGAAATTTGTGGAAAAACACAAAGGCCAGATCCAGATGTGCAGGCACATCCAGTTTGTGGCATCACAAAACTCTTTGAAGCACCACAAACCACACACATTGCATGTTAAACCATTTGTTGCATTGGTAATTAGCAACACTGGGGCAAAATTTGATAATAGGATTTCCCAGTAGCAAAAAAACCCAAAACAAACAAAAAACAAACAAACAAAAAATCCCTGAGGAAAAAAAAGCAGTACAAAGCACACCAAAGTGCTGCATGCTGGAACAAGCACAGATACAAAGGCAGGGCTGCCTGTTCCCCTGTCTTTGTGTGTGTTGTGGAGTCCCAGCCAGCTGTGCCCTGTCTGGCTTGGGCACAGGGTGCCTCAAGATGGGGAAGCAGGCAGCATTGGGCTGGCTGCTGCCCTGTCTCCACATGCCTGTGAGCTAGCCCTGCGCTGAGGCACCCTATGCCCCAGCCAGCCAGCCTGCACTGTGGAGTAGCAGAACAAAATTCCCACTGGAAACTGCATGAGCAGGGGCATGCATTGCAGCACAAAGTAGCAGCACAAATTTGTGCCACTACTATTTCTGCTGCTGCGAACACGCGTCCCTTCTTGTGTGGACATGGCCAAAGCGTCCAAGGGGTAAGAAAACGTACAGAGCCAAAAAGACTCAGCTTATTATCGTTATGTAGTTTTCCTTTCTAACGTAGAGTTGTTAATGTTACAAAAAAGCAAACACTCAAAGCGTTGGGTACCGTTAAAATTAAAAAGTCAGTTGTATGTTTTAATTCATCCTACTTGTGTCTATTTATTATGGATCCCAAATTAATGGAAGTTTTTATTTTAACCTCTCTATGGGCACATCTAAACATATGCTTTACTGAGGAGTTAACTAACAAGCTCCTCTGTAAAACATTACAATTTACACATGGACCCATATTAGGGAGCAGTAAACTAAACTAATCAACTCTGCTCTAGGATAGTAATGCCCAACACAAGTACTAACTTATGGCAGGGTATTTATGTGTGCTCAAATACACATGTGGACTGTGACAGGGGCTGGCTAGGACATGAGATTGCTACAGCATGGGGGCTGCCTGCCAGCTAGTCCCACACTGTAGCGCCCTTGTGCCCCAGCCAGCCTCACTGATGCCCAACACTGCCACTTGGAGCCAACCCCCTCCCCAAGCCACCTGCTCTGGGCGAGTTGCTTCTGGGTGCAGCATCTTCATGTGTGCCTGGGACTGCCCCAGCTTGAATTGCTGTGGTACCAGGCACACACGAATATGCTGCACCATAGTTTATTCAAGTACATTAATATTATGTGTAGATGTATACCCTGTAAAATCCCTATCTGTGAAAGGGCATAATAAAGACCTCAGTGTGAAGCATCAGGATATTGTAGTGATAGGTATCCCAGAAAGCTCCAAGAGGAAATTAATAATTCTATGTCCAACACAGAATTAAATAGTGTGCTACAAGGCAGGTTTGGATTCAGATACTAAAAAATAGGAGAAAACAAAATATTTAAGAGCAGCTTATTTAGTAAACACTGTCTGGCCCATGAACACAGTGGGATAGAACTATTAGTGGGATGGGAGGAAGAGAAAGTAGTAATAAAAATGAAAGCTTTATTAGCCAAGCTAATTCTAGAATCTCCTATTTTTAACACTTGTCTTTGGAACCTTAATCTACTGTTAAGGTAATACTTTTTTTGGGGGGGGGGGGGAGGGGAAGAGAGGAGGAAGGAGGTCCAAGGTGAGAAGAGGGAAAAGATGAGACGGCCATATGTAATTTCCAAGACTCTTCAAATAGCAAACTGGGGGAAAATGCTTTGAGAAAAATAAGTCATGAGGAGGAAAAGAATGTGTAGATTCATTTAATAAATATCAGCCTTTTGATTTAGTAGAGTAACTGATAAGAATAAATAAGGTTGTCATTATTTTTGTGGGCCAGAAGCTATGGGATGATGAGACACGTTTTCCATTAAATATTATACTATTGAGTAATAGAATGAGGGTGTTAAAACTGGAATCCTGAAAGCCATTCCAAGTTGTGAAGGTACGCATATGCAAGTGACCACACCTCCAGCATGACCTTATCCCACTGTTTCTCTGCCTGCCTTCCAACATCTCAATCTTGTGCTATTCATATTAGGAAGGCCAAGGTACAGATGGAACTCAGGCTAGTGTCCATAATTAAGGACAAAAAAAAGTCCTTCTTCAAGTACATTGGAAGCAAGAAGAGGGCACCAGGCAATGTAGGGACCCTGCAAGACACAAACAGTAATCTTGTGGCCACGCCAGACAAGAAAGCTGATATTTTAAACAGTTTCTTTGTCTCTGTTTTCTTGAACAGGGACAGGGACATCCCACCAACCAGAGGTAGGGACAATCTTGGGGATAGCTCCATCAAGCCTTCAGTCAGTGCAGATGTAGTTAGGGATCTTCTGGAAGGGCTAGACATTTTAAAATCTGCAGGTCCAGATGCCCTCCACCCAAGGGTGTTGAGGGAGCTGGCAGTGGTCATCACGGAGCCCTTGGCCCGGCTGTATGAGCATTTGTGGTCATCTGGCCGGGTGCCGGGGGGTTGGAAACTGGCTAATGTGGTCCCAATTTTCAAGAAAGGGAGGAAGGAGGACCCAAGTAACTATAGGCCTGTAAGCCTCACCTCAGTGCTTAGGAAGATCTTGGAGAAGATCATCAAGGAGCACGTCTGTGGGGGGCCAACAGGGGAGATCATGCTCAGGGGCAATCAGCATGGGTTCATCAAAGGCAGGTCCTGCCAGACCAACCTGATTGCCTTTTACAACCAAGTAACTAAATCCTTGGATGATGGTGTCACTGTGGATGTAGTCTTTCAAGACTTTAAGAGGGCCTTTGACACTGTCTCTCACCCCATCCTCATCAATAAATTAAGTGACTGTGGCATTGATGCCTGCACAGTTGAATGGGTAAAACACTGGCTGATGGGGTGCACCCAGAGGGTGGTGGTGGACAGGTTGTACTCAACCTGGTGAGATGCGAGCAGTGGGGTACCCCAGGACTCGGTCCTGTACTGTTTAACATCTTCATCAGCGACTTGGATGAGGGGGTGGAAAGCACGCTGTCCAAGTTTGCTGATGACACTAAGATATTGGGCGAGGTGGACACACTTGAAGAGAGAGAGAGGCTGCAACTAGATTTAGACAGACTACAAAAGTGGGCAGATGAGAATAGGACGGGATTCAAAGTAGACAAATGCAGGGTGGTGCATCTTGGGAGAAGGAATCCGCAGCATACATACAGGCTGGGGAGTTCCCTTCTTGAAAGCACAGAGGAGGAAAGGGATCTCGGAGTCATTATTGACTCCAAGATGAACATGAGCCGCCAATGCCAGACCACAGCCAGCAAGGCCAGCCATACCTTGTCATGCATCCAAAGGTGCATCTCAAGATGGTCCAGAGAAGTGATACTCCCCCTCTATGAGACTTTGGTCAGGCTGCAGTTGGAGTACTGCATCCAGTACTGGGTGCCGCACTTCAAAAGGGGATGTGGCCAGCCTGGAGAGGGTTCAGAGGAGGGCCAACCACTTGGTGAGAGGGCAGCAGGATAGACCCTACGAGGAGAGACTGGAGGACCTGAACCTGTTCAGCCTCAGCAAGGGGAGGCTGGGGGGGGCTGGTGGCCACCTACACTCTCATCGGGGAGATCAACAGCAAATAGGTAGAGCCCTTTTCTCCCCAGCACCACCTGGGGTGACAAGAAACAATGGTAATAAGCTGATGGAGAATAGGTTTAGGTTAGAGATCAGAAGACAATGTTTTATAGTTAGGGTGGCCAAAATCTGGAACCAACTTCCCAGGAAAGTGGTCCTCGCTCCTACCTTGGGCAAATTCAAGAGGAGGTTGGATGATCACCTGCCTGGGGTCTTGTGAACCCAGCGGTCAGCCTAGATGATCTGTTCAGGTCCCTCCTGACCCTATCTACTATGAAACTACTATGAAACTATGAAACATTCACCTTTTCCAACTTCTCTCTCATTCCTTCATCCCATGCAACTTTATATCTTCACCATGCTCAGTCTCCCTCCTTTTTCCAGGTCCAATTCAGTTTTATCTGACATCCCAGAGAGGGCACAAAGGAAGCATACAGCTATTTGGGGAGGTGAGGGGAAGTTAGATCAAGTTAAAAAGACCATCTGATCTATGGTAAATTGGGATGGGAGGGGCTAAGGGGGGTTTGGAAGGGATTGGGGAGACAAGCAGGCTTGGGAGGTCAGGGTGAACAGGGAAGGGGGCTCTTGCAAGCTTAATTAATTAGTTAGGATGGAAGGGGTGGGCAAGACAGATGGATAACTACTGAAGCTATTCCAGCTTTCAAACTAGAATTTATTAAACACACACAACTAGAACAAAAGAGGGTATATTTACATAGGCCTTTGTGTGTAGTGTATCTGAGCACTGGGTGGTGGTTTTTCTGGTGTTTTCTCTGCTATCTTCCTAGGTGTCTTATTTCTTCATAGATTCCCACAATTACCTTCTTTACATGGACACTTCACAGTGTAGCACTTACATTGCAACCTTTTATACCTCTTGGGTGATTGACAGTTGTGACACATTATGCAATCATAACCTTCCACCAATCACTTTCCCTCAGAAATTGTTCCTGTCAATCTTTCTTTCCTGAAAATTCTGTATCATTTATCGCTCCCTCAACCCATCACTCCCTGTCTTGCAGCTCACACTTTGATGCTTATTCCTGTCCATCACCTTTAAATCAACTAAGGGACAAATGAACTACTGTTCCTGCTTGATAGTTTTAAAGTAGTTCAAAGGGTCACACTGAGGACACACTTAAAATGACTTCAACCTTCAAGAGTGGAGTACAAGCCAGGGGCTACAGGGCATGCAGGGTGCATGGTGGTGGTGGTGGGGAAATCAGGCTTTGGGTGGGAACAGGCAAGGTCTGTGGGGGGGTTGATGGGGTCTGGGAGTGTTTGGCAGAATCAGGGGGGCTCATAGGGCCCACAGGGGGGGAACTTGGAGGGGATGGAGGGGGCTCTCTCCTCCACCACCTGGGATTACAGTCTATTTTTTGCTCTCTGATTCCCCACCCCCTCAGACAAACAACTCCCTCTAGCAAACCAAGGCCCACATCCAACCTGTCCTCCCCCCACCCCTGACTTACTAGAGTCCACCAGTGCCAGGAGTCAAGGAAGTAAAATAAGCAACAGGAGCAGCTTGCCAGTCGGGGGACTTAGCAAGCTTGTGCAGGGTGCTGGCTGGTCTGTGAGGTTCATTATCCATCTTGGATTGAAGGGGAGGGGCTGAGGGTGCTAGAATATCCAAGTGAGAGGAAGGGGGTAGGAAATGCAAAGCCCTAGGTCTGTAGTCAGTGACTGGGCTTTCCCAGGCCTGCAGCTGTGCTGGGAACTGTACAGAAGTTTAGGACAGTTAGATCAGTCTAAAAATGGTGAACCCAATTTAATGTAATCCTTCCTCTGAAGTACACTTAACTTAGAATCAAACCACTCTAATCTATAGCTCCATATAACAGGGAACCCTAACCTCTTAACTACAATCAAAGGAGTAACAAGACTTTTGTAGCCCACAGGGGCCACCAGTACTGCCAGTGATACTGCCTGGAGAGCCCTGAGGAGATCAAAAGTGACTACAGAACTCTGGGTGCTACGGTGTGTGAGACAGGACCTTAGGTGATGTTCTCCTCATTCCTTCTGGCCAAGGGGAAGGGCCCACACAAGAGTGGATACATCCTGTAGATTAATGCGTAGCTGTGCAGATGGTGTCACCATCAGGGCTATGGCTTCTTTGACCACAGAATGTTGCTCTAAGAAGAAGGATTGCTAGGAAAAGATGGATTCCACCTGACAAAGAGAGGAAAAAGCATCTTCACAGACAGGCTCATTAACATAATGAGGGTGGCTTTAAACTATGTTTGCTAGTGGGTGGATACCAAAGCCCTGAGGTAAATGGTGAAGCAAGTGAATTGAAGAAAGCACAAGCAGGAGAGGGCAACAGGGGAGGTCTTCTCTTTCTTCCTGAGAAAGTAGGGCAATCAGCTGGTTACCTCAGGTGCCTGTACATGAATGAATGGGAAACAAGCAGGAAGAATTGGAAGTCCTTGCACAGTCATGAAATTATGATGCAATTGAAATAACAGAGACTTGGAGAAATATACATACATGACTGGATTACTGTCAAGGATGGGTAAAAACTGCTCAGGAAGAACAGGCAGGGGAGAGTAGGAGGAGGAGGTGTGATGTATGTAAAAAAGCTGTATGGTCACTCAAAGTTTGTGTGTGAAACTGGAGATAGACCTGTTACAAGTCTCTGCATTGAGATCAGAGGGGAGAGCAACAAATGTGAAATTGTGATGGGTGTCTGCTATAGACCACCAGACCAGGAGGATGAGGCTTTCTTCCAGCAGCCAGCCGAAGTATCCAAACTGCAATCTCTGGTTCTCATGGGGGATTTCATTCACCCTGACATCTGCTGGGTGGGCAATATAGCAGGGCACAGGCAGTTTTTGGTGAGTGTTGGGAACAATTTCCTAGTGCAATGGGGGGCCATGCTCTTCTTGACCTGCTGCTCACAAATGGTGGGGAATACAGAGTGGACAGCAATGTAGGCAGCAGCAACCATGAGGTGATTGAGTTCAGTAACCTGAGGAAAGGAAGGATGGAGAACAACAGAGTAAGGATCCTGGACTTCAAAAACCAGACTTCAATGTCCTCAGGGAACTGATGAGCAGGATCCTCTTGGAGGCCCATCTGAGGGGGAAAGTAGTCCAGGAGAGCTAGTTGTATTTAAAGAAACAGTACTGAGGGCCCAGGAATGAACTAGCCTAATGCACAGGAAGACTAGTAAATATGACAGAAGACCAGCTTGGCATTGCAGGGAACTCTTCAGTGAGCTGAAATACAAAAAGGAATGACTATAGAGGAGTATAAGAGTACTGCTTGGGCATGCAGGAATGAAATAGGGAAGGCCAGCTGGAATTGAAGCTAGTAAGGGACATGAAAGATGACAAGAAGGGTTTATATAAATATGTCAGCAACAAGAGGAAGATCAGGGAAAGTATGAGTTCCTTAGTAAATGGAGAAGGCAACCTAGTGACAGATGATGCAGAAAAGGATGAAGTATTCAATGTGATTTTTACCCCAATGTTCACAGGCAAGGTCAGTTCTCTAACTACTGCACCTGGCAGCACAATTTGGGGAGAAGGTAAGCTGCCAACAGTGGTGAAAGAATAGATTAGGGATTATTTAGAAAACCTGGACATATACAAGCCCATGGGGCTGGATGTGATGCACCTGAGGATTCTGAGGGAGTTGGCTGATGTGATTGCAGAGCCATTAGGCATTATCTTTGAAGACTCATGGTGATCAAGAGACATCCCAGACAATTGGAAAAGGGCAAATATAATGCCTGTATTTAAAAAAGGGAAGAAGGAGAATCCAAGGAACTACAGACTGATCAGCCTCAACTCAGTCGCTGGAAAAGTTATGAAGCAGGTCCTCAAGAAATCCATTTCTAAGCACATGGAGGAGAAGGTGATGAGGAACATTCAGCATAGATTCACCAAGGGCAAATCATTCCTGACTAACCCAATTGCCTTCTAATGATGAGATAACTGACTCTGTGGGTGCAGGGAGACCAGTGGACATAATGTGCTTTGACTTTAGGAAGGCTTTTGATGCAGTCTCCCACAACATTATATCAAGCAAGTTAAGGAAGTATGGGTTGGATGAATGGACTGTATGGTGGATAGAAAAGTCGCTGGATCACTAGGGTCAGAGAGTAGTCTTCCATGGTTCTTTGTCTAGTCAGCATCAGACACAAGTTGGCCAGTTTTGTTCAATAACATCATTAATGACCTGAAGGATGTGATGGAGTGCATCCTCAGCAAGGTTCCAGATGACCCCAAGCTGGGGGAAGTAGCAGATATGCTGGAGAGTACAGTTAAGATTCAAAGATACCTAGACAAAATGGAGGATTGGACCAAAAGACATCTCATGAGATTCAATAAGGACAAGTGCAAAATCCTACACTTAGGATGGAACAATCCCATGCACTGGTACAGGCTGGGGACTGAATGGCTAAGCAGCAATTTGCACAAAAGGACTTGGGAGTTGCAGTGAACAATAGCTGAATATGAGCCAACAGTGTGCCCTTGTCACCAAGAAGGCTAGCAGCTACATTAATAGGAGCATTGATAACAGAAAGAGGATTATTCCCCTGTATTTGGCACTGGTAAAACCATATCTGGAGTACCGTGTCCAGTGTTGGGCCACCCTACTATGCAAAAGATGTGGACAAATTGAAGAATCCAGCAGAGGGTGACAAAAATTGTTAGAAGTTTGGGGCACATGACTTCTGAGGAGAGGCTGAAAGAAATGGGTTTATTTAATCTGGAGAAGAGAAGACTGAGAAGGGATTTATTAGCAACCTTCAACTACATGAAAGGTGGTCCCAAAGAGGATAGTGATGGACTATTCTTCATGGTAAAAAAATGACAGAACAAGGAGCAATGGTCCAAAGTTGCAGCAAGGGAAGTTTAGGTTAAATCTTAAGAACAGCTCTCTAAAAAGGCGGGTAGTCAAACATTGGCACAGGTTACCCAAAGAGGCTGTGCAACTTCATTCTTGGTGGTTTCTTAAACCTGGCTAGATAAAGTCTTATCTGGGATGATATAGTTAGGAATAGTCCTACTTTGAGCAGGGGGTTGACTAGGTGACCTCTTGAGGTCCCTTCCAAACCTAATTTCCAATTATTCTAACAGCTACAACAAGAAGCCCCAACAAGAGCACAGACCTCAAGATTAGGCCCTGTTAAGACCTTGGGAGGGTGCAGGGCCAGAATAACCAAATCTGATTAGACCAAGTAGAAGCAGCTGAGCTAAGCTGCAGCAGATAGGGGAGAGGGGTGAGGTGGGGGTTAGGAAGGGAGGATGGTAGTAAAATTCCTGTGACTTAAACTGGGCACTAGTTCTCAAGCCAATATTATACCAGACTATTGTAAAAGGGCCTGATAAGGAAAGCACATGTTCACAGAAAGCAGATATGGCTCAGATTAGTGGTTCTTACTCTTGTCACATACGTGCTGGAAAGAAGGGTAAAAAGTGGTATTAATAAAATTTAGTTTGTGATTGTGTCAGGAAAATGTGTGCCTATATTAGAGGAAAAGGACCATCAGGTACTAGGTCTTATTCATAGAATATGTACACAGAGGGGCACAGTAGAATTGAAAATATGTTTCAGAATATGTTTGAGGAGCTTGGGAAGTGGAAAAAAGTATAGAAGATCTAACCATCTTAACCCTATACTCCCACAATACATGATGGCAGGAATATTCCTTTAGCTGTAAATAAGGCCTGAAAGCAAAACTAATGTTTTGCACAGGATATTAGTGAGAAAGTAGAGGAACCAGAGTGGTTTCATTCTGTGTTAAAAAAAAAAAAAAATTAAAAAGGGAAAAAAAGGATGGAGTACTTTGCTTTTGCCTAGACCTCAAATAACTTTAAAAATATGTAAAACGGGACCATTTTTCCATCATTACTAGAGAACAATTTTTGGGGAGATAGCATAAGCAACATGTTTATCCCTATTAGATGCATCAGCTGGGTTTGGGCAGGTTCCAACAGAGAAAATTTGCCCACACATTTAACACTCCATATTGAAGACTGCTTGTGCAGATTCCCTTTTGGGTTATGTTCAGCACCAGAAATGTTTCATAAATATGTACAACAAATTTGATGGCATGGAAGGTACCAAAGTAGATAATAGTGTGTATAGATGATATTTTAATATGGATATGTACAGTGGCGGAACATAGTTGGAAGCTTCACAGAACTCTGTAAAGTGTTGTCAGTAGAGTTAATACTCAATAGACAAAAGTGCAAGTATATAGCCAGAAAAATAACATATCAGGTGCAAAAATAATGTATCAAGGTGTACAGATAGATTTCAGTAGGATACAGTCAATTACTAATATGTCACCTCCCACAGATAAGGAAGAAGTCCAAGAGTCTCTGGGCATGGTAAAGTTTATGAGGAATTTGTACCTAATCTGGCACAAAAATTCAGTAACCCAAGAGTTTTACTGCACGAAAATAAACAATAGGTATGATAAGTACATCATGATGAGGAGTTTAGGAACCTAAAGGAGTTATTACAAAAGGCTCCAGTGCTTAGATTTTAGACAGCAAACATCAGGTTAAAGCTGTCTACAGATGCCTTTAAAGAGAGATTTGTCTGCAGCACTCAGGGAGAAGTATAGGAACCACTGAAGATCCACAGTATATGCTTCCAGGATTTTAATTAGAACCGAGTATCAGGGTGCACAAACTGAAAAAGTTCTACATTTTCTGCATGGGAGGGCAACTCTAGGTGAATGTGTGATGGGATCCGATGCACAATCCACACAATCACACTTCCTGTCATGCCACATGTGCATGCCTGGAAGTGTGATTGTAAAAGCATGAATCAAATCCCATCATGCCCTATTGCTGGTTCAGGGGGATCCTGGGATCATGATCCTGAGCACCCTGTGCACTGTCAACTAGCAAGTTCCCACAGCATCCTCTCTCTCATGGCTAGGAACATGTCTTTTTTTTTTTTTTTTCCAGGAAAATGTGCACAGTTTTAGATAAAATGTGGGCTGTACGTGCAGATACCATGGCACAAGTTTGGACTTTACAAACAGGAGAGAAGACTGAGGGGGGATTTGATAGCAGCCTTTAACTAACTGGAGGGTGGTTTCAGAGAGGATGGAGCTAGACTGTTCTCAGTGGTAGCATATGACAGAACAAGGAGCTATGGTTTCAAGTTGCATCAAGGGAGGTTTAGGTTGGATATTAGGAAAAACTTGCTCAGTAGGAGGATGGTGAAGCACTGGAATGGGTTAGTTGGAGAGGTTGTGGGCACAACCAGGGTTAAATCACATCCAGGAGAGTTTCTCCTGGGACAACCAAAGTCTGTACATACTGGGAGACTAGGGGAGCCTGCAGAGCATATGGAGATGTATGCATACTCTCCCTGCTCTCACCTCCCCACAGCTGTACAGTGTTAGCACTATAACCTCTCCACTTTCCAGGGCCTCAGCATTCAAATGTCTATACACACAGCTCTGGGTAATTTTTTCTACCACAGGAACAAACCTGGGAGAATAAACCTCTCAGATTAGAATGCGTGCATGTGCAGCTCAGCCTCCAGGATATCATCATAATATACAACCAGAAATGGGCAGAGTTTAAAAGAAAGCTAAAACAGGAGTTTCATTCTCATTCTGAAAAGTAGTTTGGGTGCTGTTGGCATAAATAAAGAAACCTGTTAAAGTGGGTCCTGACTCAGTGAACTGAACCCACAACATAACAGTACTTTTTAAAAGCAGGGTGTGTTATACAGGGATGGGTTATATTCAATACAACATAGAATTTTGTACAAATGGGCAACTTTATTTTTCTTGTTTAACAAAGTAAAAGTGGACAACGTGCAGAGAAGCTTAATTTAGCATTCAGAGGTAAGAGAAAAACAAATCACCATTACACACAAGAGTGCCTCACGTAGAAACTGATTCTCACTTGTAAGATTAAGGTTTACTAACAGACACACAGAGGGATTCATCTCACCTCAATCAAAATTAAAAAATCATGAAGCAGTATACATCTCTTGGAAAATCTGGGAACATCACCTAAACAGGCATTGCTCCATCTTGTTAGTTTCACCAAAATTCATTTAATTAACTCATATATTACTAATTAGTTATCTACAAACTAGAAAATAACCACATATAATTCATCTATAATTTTCCAGTAAGCTACTAAGGAAATGGATGGACAATTTTGTAATATTAAAATAATATTAGCTGGGGCATATACATGCTGCACAGAGTCTGTACATATCTCAAGACTAAGTTTTTTTAAAGAAAAAGAAAAATTCTATTTATTCTTCCAGGCATAAGAATGAAAACTGATATTACAGTGCATCTACCAAGTCATTAAATCATAAGTTTCAACATACCTTGTCATAGGCTGTTCTATGCTCCAGTCAAATGGATTATTAATCTGAATTAGATCTCTTGCAAATTTTCTCAAGTCAAACATTATCTTATTACAACTGGATCAAAAGCTTAAATTTCTCCCCTGCCCTAATCTTTAGCCCAGTGGCTAAAAATAATGGAGAGAGAGAGATACCTTTTAGAAATAGCACTTTTAGAGGATGCAAGTAAATATAAATAAGATTATACTGATCAAACTCTGAACAATCTCAGAAGCAAAGAACTTTGACTTTAAACACAGAATGTTTTAATAGGAAGACTATCAGCATTAATGACATCTAAACATGGAAGGAAACCATAATTACAAATCTGTTGGCAGATCATTTGAAAGTTGACTAATCAACTGAAACCACTTTGCATAGAACTATTATTAGCTGTTTTACAGTGGGATAGATATCTGTATCCAACTGGAAACTCCATGTTGTATTAAGGTTTCCATCTTACATTCTATGCCAAGAATAAGTCAAAAGATTTGCAACTGTGTATTGCAGACATCACTCTGCCCAGGTAAAATAGTTGAGTATTTACTAAAGGATAGTCACTGAAAAACCATCAAGACTTCAATTTAGGGCCAACAAATCTAATTATCTTAGCAAATCCCAATGGCACAATGGACTTTTTACACAGGAGGAACTTTCTATGCAGGAGTCTTCAGGGTGGGTTAAGAATGACTGGAATGTTACAGTGAATGCATGTGGGACAGACACGTTATTTAAAGTAGCCTCGGAAGAGAAGGAAGGCAGATAGAAGCAATGCATGCAAAAGAGTCCAAGAGGGACTCTACATATCCTGAGAGAGGTGAAATCATCCTGAGTCTGGATCTCAGGATTCCTATTAATTTTCAGAACAAAAAGACTGAATAGTAAAGCAAGATTGGTTCAGAAATCGGTTTGCTATTCCTGTGTTCCTTCCTTTCCTGCCACATTATCTCCAGATGAAACTATGGAGAAAGTAAGTGTAAGTAACTGGGGTTTCAGATGTCAGATGCTGTTTCAGGGTCTGGAATAACTGGATGGACTGATGTGATATGCATCTCAAGGAATGGTGTCAATCAAGAAGCCTGACCTGAAAGTGTGCCCTATAGACCTCAAAATAACAACTGGTCCCTGTCCAGACTTAACTGCTTTGAAGTACACAGAATCCAGTGAGTTGGGGGTTCATTTGCAGCAAAATCATGGCCATACAGACTGTGTCTACATGTGGATTTATGGCATCTTAAATTTACTGTGCAGTAAGTTACTGAACAGTAAATTGGAATAGGCAAGCATCCACACATGCAAGCAACTTGAGACTAACTTCAGTCTCAGGTCAAAGCGGCCTACCATGTGCCCCTGTAGCCAGCAGGGGGAGCTCCAATCTCTGGGAGGGGTGGGGTCACCCAGGGTGGAGACCAGCAGGAGGCAGCCAGCACCCTGGCCACAAACAGTCCCCTCATGGGCCTGGGGGCTGTGACAAAACCAGAGTATGCCTGCAGCCGGCAGGTGCTACAGGACCTGCTTCAGGGCACTGCCAGGGGCCTGCTTCAGAGCATCAGGTGGGACCCTGCAGGACCAGGGGAGGGGAACAGGTGTGGGGGCATGGGCACAGCCTCTCCTGGGCAGCCAACTCCTGCTCTGCCAACTCCATGCACCACCACTCCAGTGCTGCCACTTTGGCCCAATCTGCCTCACAACCTCCACCACTGCCTGGAGGACTACCTGTTACAGTCCTACATGTTTCTTCCCCCAACTGCCAAGAAAAAGATTGCCACCAGGATTGATGCCTTTCTTGGCATCTAAGAGGCCCATGCCCACCCAGCTGCAGGGGCACAAGCTGTTCAATAAAGGTCTGACCTGTGTCTTACCTCTCTATGTTCCGTAGGGGGGAACTTAAAGCCAGGGGAGTGCAGGTGGGCTAAGCAAGGAGGGGAGCCCAGGGCTGGTGGCAGGGGAAGGTGTTGGGGTGGGGCCTGGAGATGGGAGGGCCTGCCACCCAGTGTACAATTTACCACAGGTGCAAGGCTGGCAAAAATAGGTGCTTGGTGTGGGGCTCCCCATCATGGACCACATCTGGTTCCTCCTAGATTCCTTGTCCTATGGCATGTAGTGGGCTGCTGCTTGGCCAGAGCCCCTCCCCAGGGAGGAGATGGTGCTGCTACTATCCAGTGGTGGCATGGATGGCCACTTCTTGAGGGCAATGGTGGGGTGGGGCCAAGGCTGAGGCAGCCACTGGCCAGGCCCCCCCAGGCTGCCAGTGGGACAGCAGCCAGGGAGGAGTTCAGGGCAGGGTACTGAAGGCCTGAGCTCTACCCCATCACTGGAAATGTCATGATGGGGCATGGACACAGGCTCATAGGGTGCTAAAATGTGGGTCATCTCCCACATGAATGTCTGGGGGCTCCACCAGACTGATGACCATGGACGGTCACAGCCACCCACTGGGCCTGCAGGTCCTTGGCCTTCACATGGCACAGCTGTACTGACTGGAAGTGACCCCATGCATGCATCCCAGCAACTAGGACCTCATAAATGTGGTAGTTTGAGCACCCTTTCTCCCCCTGAGTGAACTGCTTCAGGACATCCTTCCTACCCCACAGTGCCACACCTACTTCTGGGTCCAGTTTGCATCCCTGAGGCTCCAGATGGGCGGGGGCACACAGATGGGCATGGGGCTGGACACGGTGGAAGAGAAGGACATCATGCCATACACTGGCTAACTGGGCCCCTACATGGCTGGCCCTGTGATGCTAGCACTGGAGGACTGGGAGCAGCACCCCTAACAGGGGCACAGCTAGGGAGTCTCAGCCATATGGCCAGTGTGCTTCACCACAGTTTTGCAAAGAGGCAGAGGCTGGAGGTAAACAGCAGTGGGGATCAGGTTCTGGCCCTGGTGGCACAGCCAGCTGTGGCCAGAGAGCAGCTCAGGAGGGGGACATCCCAGGCAAACAGCCTGCAGGCTGTCCAGGAGGACACACGGGGTCTGCTGGAGGTGCTGCAGCTACAAGCAGCTCCTGCCATCTCCCAGGAGTGTGTGCCCCAAGGCACAAAATGGCTGCAGGCTTTTATATCCTGCAGCTAGGCGCTGGCAGAGAGCAGCCCAGGCCAGCAGCAGCAGAGGGGGCCAGCCAGGACCAGTTGTCCCCCTAGTGGCCAGGCAGACCCAGCAGGGAGCCCCCTGGGTTACTGCACAGTAAGGCATCTACTTATGCAGTAAGTAATCATATTTATGCTCAAGTCAGTCAGTGTAAGTCACCATATTTAGTGCACAGTAAATATGGCTCATTGACAGTAAATATGGCACAAGCTCATTGACTGCTTTGAAATGTCCCATAACTTTTGACTTAGCATTTCCTGTGAGCTAGAAGTCAACAAAAGGCATGGATTCTAGGCTCAACTTCTCAATTACTCTTCCTGTAGAAGCAATGGGATACTTCCTCCCCTTTTTGCTGGGATGGAGAATATCACCCATAATGTGGACATAACTGTGGGGTACTTCAGTACAGTGGGTCAAGCACACTGCTCAGACTTTTCAGATTAGCAGAAGTGAAATAAATTCTCTTAAAAACAAGAGTATCAGCCTCTAGCTACTCAGACTTGAGAAATACTCTTTCACTGCCTTTATAATTAATATACTCGAAACAACAAAAGGGATTAACTAAACCTAGCAGTACATTAAAAAATACAAAGTCCTAACCATTCTGTTTCTCCATGCTACAGTCCTAATCTATGCCAGTGTTATGCCTTCAGCAGCTATTATAAGATATTAACCATCATTTGTTTAAACACCTCAAAAGCATGTACAGCATATGGCAATCTTAATTGAAAGAGACAATCTCTTATCTAGCCCATATCCTATGTAGTCACAATACCATTGGGCTAATGGATCAGCAGTGCATATTGGATGGCAGTAATAACTATCAACACACTTGGTTTGGCTCATACTTTGATTCCTACACTTAAACTGCAAGAGGAAGGGGGATGTGAGAGGAGAAATAATTCCAATCCTCTCTCTCATTCTTGTTCCTGCCCAAATATGAAGTATTAGAATTTCTTCAACTAAACACTCCTTTTCTCTCCCTCTCCCTCTCAATTTATTTTCCATCTTATGTCCAGTGAAGGAGCTTTGTAGAGCTTCTTCACAGATGGAAGCTTCCTCGACTTTAGCATTGGCAAACTGGCCAAGTGAGCCATACTTTAGGCAATGAAACTTTTGATTGTTACTTGCATTAAAAAACATTCTTCAATAATCACATGAAAGGCAGAATATGCTTTGTTCATAATTCATTATACTGCCAAGTAGTAGAATTATTAGTATCTTAAATTTTTATGACATTTTCAAGAAGACATTATAAAAATACTTAGAAAATCTGACTTTATTGCATTTCAAAAACTCAACTTACATTTCAACTTAATAATTTGCATTTTTACTGGCATCAAGCTACTGGAATTATCTCTCTGATAATGTAATTTCAGAAGTTCAGCACAGTCAAAATTCTAATATAAACTTTAGGAAAGTATTTATGCTAAAATTATGTGCAGACTAGTGGAGCAGTGTGCCTATAGCAGCAGCCACTTTAAATTAAGCCATTTACTAGCTGTCTTGCAAGGTCATATTATGAGTAAGTGAATTTTCCATCTTGCCCCAGCAGTGTATACTTGCCCCCACTGTATACTATGGGAGCTTATCCTCTTTCTGAAGTCTAACTTACTATTAGTTCAAAACAAGCAGTATCTGCTGCTAAGACACCTTCAGTCAAGCACCTCAACTTTGCAATCATTTCTAGAAGTCAGGTTCCCGGCTGGCCTAGAGGGGCCAGATTCAGAGCACGGTCCCAGTGCAGGGACATGGTGACTGCCTCAGGAAGGGGATTTCTCAAATAGTCACAGCCAGATAAAGCTCAATAACTTACCTGAAGAGACTCCATGGGTATTGGACATCTACAACTCAGACTGGATCAGCAGGACCAAATAGGGCAAGGAGCAATAAACATCTGACTCATGGCAAGTATAAAACCTGAATAGGGAGTGGAATGCTGGGGGACAAGACAGTCCAGGATCTGGAAGATGCATAAATAAGGCAAGGTGCTGTAGGGAACACTCAACTCAAACAGTGCCCTGATCCCACCATCATAAGTTTAAAGGGCCAAGACACCAAAGTGCATGTGATACCAACTCTGGTGGTCCAGGAAATGACATCTTTGGTTGGTGCTAGGCGGGGTGTAGGGGAGGTGGAGTCCCAAGCAGGAAGGACAACCGGGATGACTGAAGGAAGGCATCAGAAGGGACGGGATGACCATCTTCCTCCCAAATGAATTCATTTTCCAGCAAAGACATGGCAGGTGAGATCCCCTGGGAAACCAAACAAGGTCCAACCCATTAACAAGCCTGTTTCTTCCTTAAAACAATGGCAAAACCAGAAAAGATCCCACGAACTCGATGCACAGGTGAGCATCATGGGAAGCTACAGAAACCAAATTTCAGATTTTTTAAAGGGCTTAGTTGCCTTTTTCCCCCCACATCATGGCCACACTGGGTATATATATGGCTGAAGTAATGTTCCCTGTATCTTATTGTATTGTTTAATTTAATTCTTCACTGGAAGAAAAAATTAGAAATTGCAAAGTTTTCATGGAGAGCAAAACAAATTCAAAGTTGTTTGGGCAGGTGGTGGGTGAGTTTGGCTTATTTTCCCTTGATTTCTGGGAATACCTTTTCACTTTCCTAAATCTAGAGGACAGCTCAAGGAAGAACCCTGAGGTCAGGAAGAGTCCCCTTGCTGCAGAGCAGAGAATGTAGCAGGGAGCTAGATACATAGCCCCTTAAGTACCTATATTCACTAAGTATCTAAATTCCACCTTCAGAGGCAGGATCCTAGATTTCAAGACCACCATTTATATGTGTTGGTACTGGATTTATGACACAGATATGTTGTTCTGGGTGGATCCAAAACCTCAGACTGCCCACAACTTCTTATATTCAATACTAGGCTAATATTATTGATAAACCATGATAGCAGATAAGAATAATGCAGGCAAAACAAACAAAATTACCCCCCGATTCTACTTATCTACCAGTTCCAGGGTTCATATAGGAAAGGTACACCTGGCCAGTATGCAAGCTTCTCCCTTTCATTCTTTCTTGAATGTCAGAAGCCTTGGATGTCAAGGGTGGAGGCCCATCCCGTGCAATGAGGTGGGTGAGATGGGACAGTGGTGTGCCTTCTACCCGTGGTGGCCTCCAGATCCCCCCACTCGGGGACTTTTTGCTGCTCTGAAATCTCTCCTTTTGTTTTCTTTTTCCACTGATGACTCTATTTCTGGGTGTCATCGATTGTTTTCCCTGTGGTTGTTATACTGTCCACATTCTGTAATGTCAGCATAATTTGTTATTTCCCAAAGCTACCACATGCATACATCTTAATTTGGTCATTTACCATTGTCTTAATTTGGACATGCCTGGCCTCCTAAATTTGGTCATTTTACCAAAACTGGACATCTCAGGGGCTTTGCAGCTTGTTACTATGACCTAATACCACCTTATCTCATGTTATCGGTACACTGCTCATGTTTTCAATTTCCCCAGACTCTTTGCCTACTAGCTCCAGACACAGTGGGCCTTGAAGGCTGAGACCATGAAACTTTGTCACAACAGGCTTTTAGAAACCAATTAACCCTTTCTGTTCCCCTGAACCATTGTTCTAATGGAATATCTACTCTACCTACTACAAGTCAAGTCATAAAAACAAAATTCTAAATATCATTTTCTAGCCATCAATATTCAGGTTATTACACTTTGTAGACTCCTAGAATCATATGGCATGCCTAATCCAAAACCCATGGTGATTTAACTTTGAATGGGACATCCCACTCTGAGTGGTCTCATTTCAAGACACTTTCCCCCTTTTCAGCTTTTAATGGGGAAACAAAGGAGCCCCATTACAACACATGCACATTTATTTCATTTTATGTTCATTTGGATTTACATATTTATTCCTCTAAAAGGCTGTAGGTAATTCAACAAAACTTCAGAAGCATTAACATAACCATTCAAAACAGAACTGTGTCAGCTACCTACATACAAACAAACAAAGAAGGGCAACTCGTATGCTCATGGGCCTGCAGACCAAGCCCTACGAGGAGAGACTAGAGAACCTGGACCTTTTCAGCCTCCACAAGAGAAGGTTGAGAGGCGACCTTGTGGCTGCCTATAAGTTCATCACGGGGGCACAGAAGGGAATTGGTGAGTATTTATTCACCAAGGCACCCCCGGGGGTTACAAGAAACAATGGCCACAAGCTAGCAGAGAGCAGATTTAGATTGGACATTAGGAAGAACTTCTTCACAGTTTGAGTGGCCAAGGTCTGGAACGGGCTCCCAAGGGTGGTGGTGCTCTCCCCTACCCTGGGGGTCTTCAAGAGGAGGTTAGATGAGTATCTAGCTGGGGTCATCTAGACCCAGCACTCTTTCCTGCTTATGCAGGGGGTCGGACTCAATGATCTATTGAGGTCCCTTCCGACCCTAACATTTATGAATCTATGAAACTAACTAACATCTCCTTCTTACCTCTCCACTACTATAGGAAGCATAGAATCACTAATGTCCAAATAGCCCATCCAGATTTTTTTTCAGGATGCTCAAATATTATAATAATATATAATGTTATATATAAGAATTTGGATATACATTTAATGAAATACACTTGTTTTATTGAGGCCAAATATTGTATATGACTAAGAATATGAGCTGCAAATAACTCCTCTTGCCTATAAATCTTGACTGTGGCCTTCAAGTAATTTCATATCTTATACAAGAGCAATTTAGGGGCCTTGTAACACCATATACTAGGAGCTGTACAAATGTTAATCAGTGTTAGTGCTAGCTTGAGTTTGGAACAGTCACACTTTAGGCCAGCAGGAGCCTGGAAGACTGAAAGGTAAAAAAAAAAATCTCCTCTCCCTCCCATTCCCAGATACCTCCCTCCTCTCCCACCCCAAGTGCTCCCTCATTTCCCACCCCCAGGCTCCCTGGTGTCTCCTCCTGCCACTTGGAGTTTACTGCTGCCCCTCCCCCCTGCTTACTGCTGGTTGCCTGTGCTGTCTTTCCCATGGGAGCAGGCAGGGAAGGGTTAACCTGTCTGGCCAGCTGCTGCTACTGTGGTCACCACTGGGCTGCTGCTCTTTTCTGAGCCAAGTCTGTGCAGAGAATAGCAGTAGCTGAGCAGGGACATTAAACTTTTCCCTACTTGCTTTCCTGGGACAGACAGCATGTGCATCTACAAGTAAATGGTGGCGGGGGGTGGAGGAGGGAGGAGCAGTGAGCAGGGATCTGGGATGCTAGAGAGGGGAGGGGAGGAGCATTGGGCCCCAATTTGGGCCAGTGAGGGATGGGGCAGGTGGGGTGTTTACACTAAGGTGTAGCTTAGAGTGGGTACATTTTAGTGTAACATGAGCTGGGTAATCCTGCCCTGAAGTGGTGTAACTTTAAGCTGCCTAATGAGTGCTTAAAACTGGCTTCAGGGGTTAATTTGTGGACAATGCAGGTGTTTTGAACTCCTGGAACAGCACAAAATTAATGAGTAATGATATCCTAACATTTGGTAATTATGGGTGCCTATACATGTGCAATGAGGCTGCTCCAACATATTGTAATTAATTATAGCACGTCAGAGTAGGCTTGATTAATTGAGTCTGCTGGACTGTGATAATTACCATGCTCCAGCAGACTTCAGTGTCATGTGCATCAGTGTCCCCATGCTGAAAAATTTCGGTGGGGTGCTTTAACTAAATCTTGTTCAACGAGCTTTAGTTAAAGTACCCTAGCTGCCATTTTTCAGAGAGTGGACACATGACGCTCTGAGTGATATAATTAGAGCGGCTTTCAAAGCCAGTCTAATTGAAGCGCTCCCCACCTGCCCCCACCCCAGTCCCAGGGTACATGCATAAATGCCCTACAGGATTGAGCTCACCTTTGGGGTTGTCATTGTTAATTTTCTGACTTGACATTCTTGATATTTATCTGTCTTCTTGTAGTAGAATCATTAGTACCTTAATGAACTGACATGATCAGTCTGTCAGTGTTTTAAGAACAAAAACTACATTGATTATTAGTCCAAAGTCCCCACACTGCCAGCTGACAAAGCACTTTTTCCTAAAAATATAGCTACCACCAGAACCTGAAACAAAACAAAGGAATTAATTGTTCGACAACTATGGAAACACTGGTCTAATAGAACAAATTTTGGAAGATAAGAGTTGGTTAACATTAAGGGCCTAATACCAGGAGATGATAAACATTCATTTGAGTGACTTCAGTAGGCATCACCATTTTATTACACCTGATTTTAGGCATGTCATTTCCTTTTAGTCTCAGGGTTACCTGCATTCAACACTATTTTGTCCTCTCACTGTTAAAAATACGAAAGAAATTAAGGCATGTGAAACTGAAGCTATAGGGAGGGTTCCTAATACTAATGCAATAGATTCCTTTTGACTTTTTTTTAGCTGTCCTATGTCAATTTTTTATAACCCTCATTTTTGTTTTTTTATGTCTGTGGTTGTCTCCCATCTGATCAAAAAAAATAGGCTGGAAATGGATGGTGTTCAATAAAGATTACACCCAAACGACACTGGTTAAAGTCAGGCACAAAACATTTAGGGGTCATCCAAGTTTCTTTATACTTCTGCAAAGACAAACTAATCCTAAACTTCCATAACCTCTATTAGTGCAATCATGACCTTCTGATAAAAACTGATTGGGGTACGGGATATATGTGCAGAGGAGTTAAGTGATTCTATAATAAAGGCCATCAAATGACATTATATTCTGTTTTTTTTAAAGATTAATTCCCAAACTCTAGTTTGATCTATTAGTTTCATGACCTATATGATGCTCTTTGTACCTTTAATTATTATTATTTGACCTGAATCCATTATGGAACATTATCATTTTCTAAAATATGACCATAAATTTCAGCTAAATTGTGACATCCAGACAGATACAGTCCTCAAAGGCGCAATACCGTGCTGCTGGGCATGAAGACTGACAGTGAGCATTGGACAGACCAGTGTTATTTCTTATAGTTTTCACACTTTCTTCCCTGCTTCCCCAAAATATATCAAAGAAATATTTTTCATAACAGACTCATCTGAGTAATGGAGGAAAGAAAGCTTAATAAATGTAGCAGAGCTCTGAAGCAGATGGAATTCCAACCTTAACATTTCAGCTGTTCATATTTCTGAAATTCTAAAAATAAGAAAAAAATAAAAAGTGGGAGGTTCTAGTTTCCTAGTTCTCTGAACTGTGGGAGAGCTAGAAGCTTCAGAAGGCTTAAGATTCACTGCCTTAAGAACTCTGCTTTCAACAGGAATCTTAAGGGCCAAGGGAGTAGCCTGAAAGCCCAGGGGCAGGGCAGAATCCCCAAAGCTGAAGCAATTTCCTTGATGTGCCTTTCTCTTAGTCACAGACTAAGAAGTTGTTCTCAGCAGCCTCCTCAACAAGATATCAGGATACAAGTCTCAGTTTCTGTGATCTCCTGTCTGTGTTTTGTTGAAGCATTATCAGATAGTGACAATCTGATTGCAGCAGATTGTTCAGGGCAAAGATTGGGCTTATGAATTGCCTATATACACGCCCCCCCCAAACACACACACACACACACTCCCCTCTCCTTCCCCTTTCTCCCTTTCTCTTTTCTCCCTCCCTTTCTCTCTTCTCCCTCTCCCTCTCCCCCCCTGGTTATCTTTGCTCACAAAAGATGAACAACAAAACATCAAAGCTAGTATTTCCATGTAAAATTTCGCTTTGGATTTATCATCATTTTCTAAAGAGAACTCAAAACATTTATTCTCTGTGGGTCTGGGGCAGAAGAGGTCTAGCTGGTTAGGTGTCAGTTTACAGCAGTGGTGATCAACTTTTGAGAGCAGTGGGCTGGGTGCCAGTAACCCAGATGTACCATAGACTGTCCCTTGGTAGAGGGAAAGGGGGGGGGGGATGCCAATGTTAGAGGGACAGGAGGGAGAGAGAGGAAAAGAACTTACATTTAGGCTGAAAGGGGTCAACAGCATGGCACAGGACAAGGACTGAGATGTGCTGGACCAAACTGCTTGTCTCTGATCCAGCTTCCAAAGTGACTGAATCCAGTCTGCAGACCATAGGTTGAGTGGCACTGGTTTAGAACCACAATATTTTTTCTACAACCTGTACCAGAGAAATATATTAAAGTTTTGTGGATACTAAAATACCTTTAGCATGGCTAAATGAGACTGGTATGATAAACCAAGCAGCCCTTAGCCTCCCTCCAAGACACTGGAGGTGCTGATAGGCTTCCCTTTTTTTTTTCCCCCAATTCTTACAACGTTATTGCAAATCTTGTGATACCTATTTTTTAGTCTTTGATCCTTGAGTTGTGACATGTAACTCTTAGTTTGCATTACAAAGTGAAGTATCTAAGCTTCATGGTTAGCAGAAAATGTGAAAATGTCAGGTCTAGAGGCTCAAAACATTTTTTTTTAAGGAAATTTAAAAGTACAGGGTGGGTTTCTTTAAATCTTTATACTTTTTAAGCTAACTACAAGATGAGCCATGATATTTGAATGTTTCGTGTTGCAAATACTAAGACATGTATAGATACCAATGCACTTCCTCAGGCATTGGTATTCCTTTTGCAACCAATCTAATAAAGAATTTCAGAAACTCGCGTTTCCTGAGCATCATATATAAACTAGAAAATGGCAAGGCCTAGAGACTTCATATAGGATTTATTTGAAAAATCTTTGCAAGATAGAATATACAAGAGCAAATTTGAGCTGCTGCAAAGTATATTTATCAAAAACTATTAAGTGCTGAATAAATAGATGTCAGGAAATTTACCAGACTGACACACCACTATAAGGATTACTAGGGATTCTGTGTCATTCATTATTTGCTGAAGTGGTCATGAATTTATTTATTTTTTGTTAAATTTTCTAGAATACCAAATCAGCTACCATGTCCCAAATGCACCTAGGCACCATATGCAGTCAAATCAAAGCTGCATGGGCAGGGTCTTGGGAATAAGCTGATGAGGAAAAGCCTTGATAATAGATGGATTGTTTGGCAAATATCATTTGCTTTTCATTTTTGTAATAGTCACAAAATTACATTGAGAAGCTATAGTATAATGTGAAAATAAAAAGAACATGTGGATTAATCCCATTCTTATACCCTCCTCTGTTTTTTTTAGCAATAAACAGAAATAGAAACATTAAATGCACTAATAACAGAGACCTAAAAATGAGACTCCTGAAAAACTGATTGAAAATAAATAAATCTGTAGCAAGACCAGGCCCCAGGGATGGCTATGATGCCTCCTGGTGGCTGAACAGCTCTTGCAAATACCCTAGCTCCCTGGGTCTCCTTCCTTACCTCTTGTCTGCCATGCCTTTGTGTAATTAGTTAAACTGATGGAAAGGAAGGCTGCCCCAAGATCCCATAGTGACTCTTCATCGATGCTTGTAACCAGTGAGTTCCTCCCAGACTACATAGATCTCAAACTCACCCCCCTCCAGGTACTAGGTGGGCCTTCTTGATCTGTCTGTGCTTCAGCACAATAATTATCTTAAAGTTTAATTCCATGGCCTCTGACCTCCCCTACAGCCATGCTCATGCCTTAGAGGTGTTACCAATCACACCTCATTGGGCACTCAGCTCAATTTTCACTCAGTCAATCTGGGCCTCCCAGACTATATCAGTCTCTGTCTCTCTTGGGGCTCAGGAGTCTATGACTGTTTATTTCTTCTTCTTAGGTTCCTGTGTTCCTAATCAGTCTCTGCCCCTCCTGGGCTATGGGATCCATGACCCTGCTGATCCTTACCACACTTGGGGTCATGGGTTTCTCACCCCTACCAGGCTATGCTCCTCTTGCTCTCACCCTTTTTGAGATATGTTCCTTGATCCTCTTGGACTATGGGTCCCTGGCCCTTGGTCTCATCTCTCTCAGGCTATAATCTCACCCTTCTTAGGTTACAGGCTCTTAGCCCCCAGTTCTACCCTTCTTGGGTACTGTCTTCAAGTCTCTCTCCCCTTCTCTTTCTATCCTTCTGCATCTAGCAGATACCTTCTATGTATGTTAGGGCCTGGCCCTGGCAGAGCTCCCCACAACTGTAGTCTGGCTCTTTGGCACCCCTGGGACCTCCTGACCTCTCCTTCAGTACTAATCCCAAACCAGCAGTAATATCTAGAACACAGTGTAAGCACATTGACTATAACAAAAGCCCTACTCCTTCTGGATGTGTATCTAAACCCCTCCTGTAATCCTGTAAACTTTTACTTCTGGCCTTAATTCCAGGCAGCTGTCAATGGATCTTCTGTCTCTAGTCTGTTAAGCACAGGACTCCATCCCTGATAGTCTATAGTCTTTTGAGCCTACAGCCCCCAGCTTGTCTCTCTGACAGAGTCCTTTTCAGGGCAGAGCTCCTTTTCTAGCAGCTTGCTGGGACAAACTGCTCCCTGATATCCATTCTTGGGTTTTTATAACTTTTAAGTCTTGCCCCTGTGGGTCATGTGGCACTCCCTGCCACCTGCAGCCCTAATATGTCAGGACCTACCAGCAAGTTGCCATGGGGCTGACCAGTACAGCTGCAGCTGTTGCCTAGTTAGGGTCTGCTCTACAGCCTTGTGAAGGTGTAGCTTTGCTGCAGTTAGGCACTCTTAATCTATGGAATCTAATTGCCTGCCTGTCTGCAGCCAACTCACTCAATTCAGTGTTCCCTTGAATGGTGGCAAGTGCTTTCTTTCTTAATGGCCTTTCCTCTGGCCGGGAAACAGGTCTTCACTGGTACCTACTCCTGTACAGCTACCCTCTATTCAGATGCCTAAATTCTAGCTGCCGCAAGTTTTCCTGGCAGTAATGGTAGCATTAGTATCCCAACATCACTAAAACAGTATCTCTAAAGTTGAACAGCTCATGTCACTTGAAAATCTTATGCAAAAATCCATTTGGGAATAAAAATTTGAAATTTTAGAAGCTACAAGTAGGAAAGGAAATGTGGAAAATTGTTTAAGAACAATATTCACCCCAATTTAGCATGCATGTAATTGAATTGAGTATTGAAAACTTCAGAAATGGGGAAGGTAGACTCCTGGTTCCAGAGCTGTGAGCCTGTAGGCCCTAGAATCCTATGCTTGAGCTGAAGTTAAGATTTCTAGCTCCCTGCTACAGCAATTTGATGTCAAACCCTCACAGGACTTCCAGGTTCCTGCCTCTATATTAGAGTTCCTGAAATAGTTGAGGTCCCTGATTCAGATCAGCACATGGGAGAGAGTTGCCTTGGACCTGTGGTTCCTAAAACTGGGTTATAAATGGGCAGGATTTTCTCTTTTGGTAAATGTTTTTAAGATTCCAAAAAATCCTCTCTCATTCTCTGTCAAACAAACTCAGGATCACTTGATATTGTTCTTATAGCACTAGAGACACATACTCACTTAACCAAGAATAGCCAATATTCTCAATATTTAGTCACTCAACCCAGATGAATAGATCTATTGGTAAAATCCTGCTCTGATTGGTTAACTTAAATCACTAAACTAATTCAGTGTTCTGGAGTGAGCAATTCTTCTCATTGCCAAAACATTTCCAACCAGTTTTATGTAACACCATAACAATTTAGAGAAGGATGTGGTAACAATGTTCATTCTTCTGTTTCAGAACCGGCAAATTGGTTGTACTGGTCTGATAGTACCAGTAAATGGAAGCTCTTCCTTTCATTCAAATAGTTTGCTCTCACCTATAGTCATTAATCTCAGAGTAGCCATGGTGTGCAAAGCCAGTGACATGAATTAGCTTCCCGACACAGAACTGTTAGTGTAGAATGACTTTACATAAATCACTGCCAGAGATTATAATGAAGCAAATACTTAAATGATATTAAATTATGTTAATAAAGAACACTTTTCAGTGATAACAGTGAAGATAACAATGAAAGGGCCTTTCATTCCATATGTTTCTGGACATCACCTGATTGGTATCACTAAGTAGAATAATGTACCTCCTTGTGATACTACTTGAGCGAAATTCATTAAGGAGAGCATTGACTGCTAGCAAAAACCTAACACCAGATTCATCATAAAAAAAAAAAAAAAATTCTGCATCTGGTATGACTAGGAATAGGATAGTGGTTAAAATGGGGCAATAGCCTCTTTGTGTTTAAGCTATCATTTCCTATTTTAGACTGCCGCTATAAAGGAGAGGTCCAAGAGACACGAGTGGTTTTTGACATAAGGAGATGTGAGGTTGCTGAGTTGTATCATGAACTATGGCTCATTATGTTATATTCTAACAAAATTTGAGTAGAGCAGGAGAAATGAAACCTGACATGGGCATTTTTAATTTCTTTTGTATGACCTTAGGCTGCTCCTGGAGACATCTACAATTAGGGAACAGAGCTCGCCAAAGATCAGCTTCCAATTTGTAGAATTTTCTAATTTTTTCCATTTACTTTGGATTTTGTAAAAATTCAACTGAACAAGATTTTGGAAATTTCCATTGTATTGGAAAAGCCCAAGACCTTGCAGCTTCTTTGCAAAATTAACATTTTTGTTAGATTCACCATTAACACTAGCAAAAACCATCAGTTTCTCTAGGACTAGGGGCAGGGATATCTTGTGTGCCCAGCTTCAGACTGTCCTAGGGCTGGCAATCCACAGCTACCAGAATTCTCAGTCATGCAGCAGGCTTGCCATAGATCTAGAAATGCTTCCTTTTCTGGGATTTGGTGAAAGATCCAAAATATTGCAACCCCCAGCATTTTTGACAATTCTTCCTAAAATCTGAAAAATACCTACCAGTTCTACCAGTAAGCCACACATCCTAAAAGATAGAGTCATGAATTCCAAAAAGAGCTTGGAGGGTTTGCTATCAAAATCCCCTCCCCATATTTTCTACATTTCCTATAAGAACTACCAGCTTGAGAAACTGAAGTTTGGTTTGTTCAGAAAAGCCTGAACCTGGACACAACCCTTCAGAATTTAGTAAACTGAACTTGACAAAAGTTTAACTTCCCGAGGCATATGATTCCCATGAGTGCCGAACGTATCAATAAAAAAGGCATAAATGATGGAAGAAGAAGAAGATGACAAAATTGTTCAGATTATGCACTGGAATGGATTTTGCACAAAAAATAATTGAGTTCCAGTTACAATTATCAAGGGAGTACCTCACATTCATTTTCAGCATTAGTGCTGTAGGTAGCAGTGATAAAGGTGTTATTGCTATGCTGTTTTCTTGTTGTGACTTTCAGTGGAGAATAATGCTTTCAGAGCACGAGCTTTTAGGCTAAAGTATCAACTTTTTATAATAAGAAAAGAAGCAGTAATTCAGTAAATTATTGTTTCAACTTCAGATTATCAAATCCAGGAGAGCAGACCTAGCAGGGAGGGTACACATAAACTAAAGTATTTTGGGAGTAATATTATCTAATGAATACAGTTTTAAGTCAGTGATTCTCAACCACGTTAGGTTTGAGGCACCCCTCAATTGGCATGAGGCACCATCTAGTTGAGAGGCACTATTGTAGCACCCTGGTTCAGAATCGCTGCTTTAATTTAAGAGCAAAACTACAATGACAATTATAACTGCAATGAAAATTGTCTTATGAATCAATTAAATGTAATCAAGATTACGTTCCAATTAAAGCCTGAAAGCAATTGCAATGTCCAAGTATAACATTAATTAAAAATTGCAATAAATTTGATCAAAGATGATATGTTGCTTGCTTTAAGTAGTTAAAACTGAAATTAAAATTTGGATGGTCTTTGCAGAAATAAATGGCTATAGTGTAATCTAATATTCCTGATCTTTTCTGGACATAATTAGAAAATACCAATATTTAAGAATCACCTTTAGAATTTTTCTTACAGGCATTCAACCAAATTCGAATAGGTAACACAGATGGAGTTGGATACAACAAAACATGGTATAAATCTCAAGCATCTCCTAATATTGCAATATATATTCTACCATTTGAAAATATTGAACATGATACTACAGGATGCTGATTTTTTGCCATTATGAAGAGAATAGCTTAACACAATTAATGGCTTAACAAAACCATGTGCTTGTATGCATTTGAATTACTCTGCATTTGACCTGACTAAAGTTTCCTGTTTTACGTTAGAAGTCAGTATTCCTTTTTGTATTGTGCTAAAGTAGCCACATTATGGATGATGTACATTTCTCCCTCATATTTCTAAGAGAATTATTACTTCCTTGCTTTTGGAGTTCATTAAACTGTCTGGGAACCTTAGAACTTTCTCTAGGGAAAGGGCCAGGGACTTCCAATTTGTCCAGTTTCAGACTGCCCATGAGCTGGCAACTCAGAGCTACCAAATTCCCATTCATGGAACAGTGCCTAACAAGAACCCTATCCTCCTTCTCCATGCTGCAAATCATTTTGTGGGTTGATTGAGACCTTTCATTCCAACCTCAACAATAACTGCTTCTATTTAACAAATTAGATGCAGAAATAGATATGGTGAACCCTCAGCTAGTGTAAATCACATTTCAGTTAACTTTCAAGGAGTTTCCCCAATATACAGAAATGGCTTTATAGCTTACATTTGAGCTATTGCAGCATTTGGAGCTATAGGAGGATATCATATTTTTATAAGAGGCTGCAAGTGTGAGTTTGTAGGCCTGTATACATTTTACCTGTTTAAATTTGCAGTACCAATATACTGTACCTATTTATATATTCATCTATACAGATATATCTAGATATAGATATATTGTATACGAATTGTGTTATGTACATAAAGTAATGAAAGGTGATTTTGAATAGATATATTTATACATATAGATATACAGATATGTGTATATATAGATATCTATATCTATCTATTCAAAGTCACTTTTTATTACTTCATGTACATAATACAGGAAGCTCATATCATCATCCAGAAATTCAGGGATTACTCCAGCAAGCCCTCTGAATGGAAGGCTCCCATGTGTTGAAACCTGTTGAAAGGTGTAATACAAAAAGAGGCTGCAGAGTCTTGCCTCATATTGTTTCATAAACTTGGTTTACTGGATTGAGACAAAACATTCTACAATCACCACAACCAAAGACAAAGAAGAAAAGTGAGCATAGTCATGTTGATTGCTGGAGATTCTGACTTTGCAGAGCTTGTCTATCTTTTTCATGATCTTTCTGCATTGTTTAGTTTTCACTTGGTTCACTACATGCTCACTTTAATGGAGCTGTCATTGAGGCACAGGCAAGAATAGCTGTATTCTCTCCTCAGACACATTTTAGACTGTTAATTACTGATTCAATCAGGAGATACTCCTGATTTACACCAGAGGGATACAAAGACTCAGACCAAAAAGAGACAGACCAACAAAGAAGATTTGCAGAATGATTGACTACTGTGAAAACGGTTGAACATTTAAGGTTGATTTCAAACAAATTGAAGATGCAGTGTCATGGAAGTGAACTACTATAGAAATATGCCACTGGTTTCTCTGAAGTTTTATTTTCTGATTTACTACCAGATCAAAGTTTGATGCAGCATTTGCTGACAGAAAAGCACAGCTTACTGGATTTATTATGGTAGCAGTAAATACATAAGAATTTCAAGATATGCATGTCTACAGGAAAAACAATATTGATGTGGATATTTACAGAAAACCTTTTTATTTAATCCTGGAAAATTTAGCTGGCAGATACTTTTTATTAGCATTTTGGTAGGAAGCAGCATTTTAAGTGGTGGTTTTATTGCTCCTCAAAAGACTGCTTTCATTTGGAATACTGAGACAGCAGGTCCTTCTTTATCAATGTCAAAGTTGTAGCAGGTGGAGTTTCAGACATAATTTCTGAACAGAGCCACAGCTTTCTTGGTTAAATGTATTTTCAAAATTAGACATGAATGTATCTTATATTTCTAGATCTGTGAAATTTTCCCACCATGCACATCCTACTCACAAGTGGCTAAACCAAGAAATCTCTGAAAGACTTGCTAGTTTCTCCAATGCTTTGAACAAAAGGCAATGTAGGGCAGAATTAGGAAAGTCTGTAAATTCGCATCCAACAAGTAAAAAAAAATGCACAGAACTTTTTCACCTCAGTTCTTGTTTTGCATGGATTTTCAAACTTTAATATAACATGTTGCCGTTTGCCAAGAGTTACTGCTAACATAATTCAGTTCTATAGTCAAAATCTACCACCCTTACAAGTTACCTAGCTGAACGCAATGTGTTTCTTGCCAGATGAACTACTTGCTTACAAGGTGAAAGATCAAACCTAATTCTTGCTGTGGCAGAAAAGAACAAAGGAGAGGGTAAAGGGGAAGGTGACCAGAGAAAGAGAAATAATGGTGCGGGGGAGGAAAAAAAAATACCCCTTGCCTTTGTACAGACATTACAGGTAGAAGTTTGGTGGGGGTAGGGTGGGGACGAGGACAGTGTGATTGGGTTAAAAATGCCCCCCCCCCCCTCATCTAATTCAGTAATTAGATAGGTCCTGGAAACCTGATCTAATGTAAGTCAAAGGAGGGTGGAGGAGTAAGCAGGATGGAGGAAGGCTAGTGGAGTCCACAGGGTTTGTCATGGGGATCAGGGGACTAGCAGAGTCCATGGGGGAGGGGGTTTGCTGATCCTACTAAACCTCCCAGAACCCCTGCCACTGAACTACCTTGAATCCCAGAAACCGCCAACAGGGCCATTTTCACTTGCATTCACCAGAGCTGTGAGCCCAACTAAAATAAGTTCAACAAGCTGGAGGACTGTTAGTGGTGGTAGATGACAGAACAAAGAGCAATTGGTCTCAAGTGGCCACAAGCAGAGTTTAGATTAGATCTTAGGAAAACCCAGACACGACTGGTGAACTCAGAGTGGTGGGGTGGGTGGAGCATCCCACGGAAGTGGGAGGTGGGGGTTTGCAGCCAGCCGGGAGCAGAGGGGTTTGTAGCCTCCCCGCTACTGATTGGAGTTCCCAGCCAGCTCCAATCCCCCCCCCTCCCCCGCTCCTGGCTGGTTGCAAATCCCACCCCACTCCCAGTCAACTGCAACCTTTCCCCTCTCCCATACTCCCATGGGATGCTCCACCCACCCCACCAATCTGAGTTCACAAGCTGCACCTGGGAAAACCTTTCCCCCAAGGAGAGTAGTAAAGCAGTGGAACAGGTTACTTAGAGAAGTAGTAGAATCTCCATCCTTGGAGGTTTAAGACCTGGCTAGACAAAGCCTTAGCTGGAATGATATAGTTGGGGATAGTCCTGCTTTGAACAGGATGTTGGACTACATGATCTTCTGAGATCCCTTCTAACCCCTATTTTCTATTATTCTAAGTTGGGGTGGGGAAGGAGTGGATGGATCAAGAGCAGAGGCTTGCAGAGATGAAGAATTATCCCAAGGTAAACTTGGTCTGTTCCTTAGGACAAGCAGTTGTACACTGGGGAGAAACTCAGGGTTCCGGGGCTCCCCTGCAAATGAGTTTGTGACAGCAGATATCCTAAAACCTATATAACTGCTTTGTTTTTCTGGTTCTATATTGAATACAAGTGGATCTTATCTAAACCACTGTAATTTTAAACCCATTTCTTTCAGCTGATCCTGAACAGGAAACATTCTGGAGACACTGAAGGAATGGTCTAAGTGATGGAGGTGGATGGGGAGAAAATGTTTTGCACAGCTAAACCATGAAAATGATTACATATCATCTTATGATAGATCATTTCTGGAATACTTTACCCCCTAGAAAAGTTCCCCTCCACCTCCCTTCAGAGGTGAAGTAGAAATTTTCCAAAGTATATTTGATTGGTGTGGTGGTGTCACTTCCATAAGTGCATTGTAATTATTCTATACTTCCTTCCCCTTGACCCCACCAGAAGATAAGCCAATGAATACTACACTCAATAGAAAGACAAAAGAAAAAAACTTTCCTTGTATGTGTGAAACAAGCAGAGGGAGAGAAATTCCCAAGGTCTAATCTCTGACCCAAGATATTTTATAGCAATACAGAACAGATTTTATAGCTCTGGTAAAGTATATGAATAATCAGTTGACATAACAGATGAAGAGTAAACACCTGTGTTTTGAAAGCTTAGGTGATAAAATGTCATACTTTTTTTATTAGAACAACATGAATGCTATACCTGAAATGACAGTCTTCTTGTATCTCTTTGCCTCATCAGCTTTCCATCTCATTTCAAATCCCAACTGATTTTTTCCCCCATTCTTCTTGCTTGTTCTTCTTAATGTTTACCACCTTTCACTCATTTTTCATATTGAAATTAATAATATCATATCATTTAGACCATGGTTCACAAAAGAATTTCTCTAAAAACACCTAAAACACCTTTTTCCACTTATCTCCTTTTCACTTATAAAAGTAATGATGTGCTCATACAAAAAAAAAAAAATGCAGTAATTCTCCTCAGATAAGTATACTACTGTATGCTAAATTCTCGAAAAGTTCAGAATCTATACAAGATTGACAAGCATGGACTGATTAGTCACAGATAACCTCCAGAGACCTGATCTTAAGACTGCTGATTCCAGTGAATTTGAGCCCAGCCCTATAGCTAGGGACATACATTACACATGAACTGGTGTAAGTGATCAGAAACTGGCTCAGCAGAAGGCTGGTGTGTATAAACTGCTTTCAAAATGTCCAAAACAAGTTTAAGATAAACCTGGATGGATGTAGTATATCAAACTTGACTGATTTAGGTTAAATCAGTTTATTGAACTTCTGTCCCCGATCCCCTCTGGATTCAACTTAACTCAGTCCTCCAGCATCCCAGGATGCTTTGAACCTCCCACACAACCCCCACCCCTGCTTTGGAGGGTGAGTGGGCTACCCTATGAACATGCCTCCTGAGGCGGGGGGGGGGGGGCACAGCAACCACCTGTGGGCAGCAGTGGTGGTGCCGGCAACAGGGGCATGGTGGTGGCAAGCAGGGACCGCCAGCAGGTGGCTGCAGGGATGGGAATAGCGAGAGTGGGTTGAGTGGGGCCTGCCCACAGGTGGCCACAGTGCTGTCAGTGGTGAGGCAAGCAGTGGGTGGTGAGCAGGAACCACCTGCAGCCTCCATCCGCACTGTCGGTGGCAGCAAATGGAGACTGCCCGTGGCCACCGACAGTGGCAAGGAGGGAGGAGCAACTACCTGCAGAAGCCAGTGGTGGCCAATCTTGCAGGGACACATACCCCCCTGTTCCTCCCCTACACACCCCCTATGCATTACCCTAGCCCAAGCTGTCTGCTCCAGCAGAGCAGAGAGACATGCTCTAGCATCTCCCAGCTTCTGGCCTGAGCCACTGAAGGTATGTGACTGCATTTCCAGAATCAAAAGTGAATGTCTATTAACTTGCTTATTGATTCAACCTCTGCAGCTTAAAACTAACCTGCAAAGATTTAATTGATTCAGCCTTGGGCTTTTTGTCTGTCTATACTTAGGCCATATGCAAAACAGGTCAAAAGAAATCGTGAAATCAGCCTTCTCTGAATTATGAGGCCCTGAAACTCCAGATTCAAGTTTTACAGCTGGGAATTACATCTTTTAGTAAAGTTAACTTGTGAAGAATATGAATTAAAACCTTTCTCATTATATTAAATTCTTCTGCTGTTGCATAATTCCTGTGTGTCATTAGAGTCTCTCATTAGCCAATTATAAATGCCAATGCTTTGTGCCCACTCTTATTTTTCTTTGAATCCTCAGCTTGACATTGTACCAACTTCCTTCAAACTGCTATATAATCCTGTTATAAATTCATTGTCTTTTCATTTAAAGCCTTTGGTTTAATTCTTTCTTGGATGTGTCTGTCAACTCATTCACACTGAATAGCCATGCAAGGGCTCTACTTCTGACTTTTTAATGTGCCAGTCACAGATAGACATAAGAATCAACTACAGTATCTCAAGTGAGCTTCCACAGTGCAAACATTCACACAACTGTAAGAAACAAACCTCATTTCATCTTGTGAATCTTTGGTTGACACTAAGATTAAGAGCTTAACAAATGCAATGGTCTGCTCCGTTACCATCTGAGAGTTTTTCTTGCTCTTCCGTGCTATGAAAGAGAAATGAAGGACTGTTTGTCTACCTAACATCTTCTGATCTCTGTGGTGTTGTTGTGATTAAAGAGGCAGGAAACAAAAGGAGATTTGGGATCAATAATTTAAAATACTCAGATCTGCAACCAGATCTATTGCCCTTACTGGACACTGAAATGCCTTCCTTTCAAATTGCTGTTAATGATTGCTAATTTGATTTGAACCTGGTGGAATATAGGCAAAACACGAACTAACTAAATGCAGAAATAGCAGGAAAAGCAAATTAAGCAATTTTGTGCCATGAACTCATTTAAATGTTTTAGAAATTAATCTGCCTTTACATTACATTCAGTCTGTGTGTGTCTTCAGTTTTCCTTCCTTTCACCATTTAACACCCTTCTAGTTGATTTTTTTTTTTTTTTTTTTTGGTTTTGATCTTGTTGCAGAACTTCAATTTTTTTTTTTTTTAAGTATTTATCCTTTTCAGGAAAAAAAAAATAATTCTTGCCATTTTTTCCCATTTCTTGGGAGGCAGATGAAAGAGTTTGTTTCTAAACTGCCTATAAAATTGAATCCATACTTTAATATCTCCAGTAAAGTGCATTAGTATCAAGGGTGCTATAAGAAGTCTTTGCAGGCAAGAAGAAAAAGGAAACTCCATCAGTGTAAAAAAGGCTCTTTGGTTTTATACACCCATGATTATGACGTCTGTTATTAAAAATGTCACATTACATCAACAAGTAAACAAGTAGCTATATCTAGTTCACATTACTTCTGTAAATACCACCATAGTGATTCTCCAGTGAGTAATGGAATAAGTAAGAAAATAATTGAAATAGAATAGGTTTACTTAAGATTTATAGACAGGTACATCAATAAGAGAGATGGTCCCTTGAGTAGAAACAGCCTTACAGTTACAGAGGTAGGACATTGCTTTTGAAGTGCAGCATGTGCTGCAGATTACTTAAGTGGCAGGACTAGTGTACTGCTTTATTCCAGACACTGCTTTATCAGAATCAGCAAGTGAAATCAGATAAGTGAAAAAAGAGATTTGATTGTGTTAAAGCTGATCTGCAAAACAAATGAAGAAAATAACTTGTGGCCCTATTTTGGCTTCCTGAATATAAAGACTCATGATACATTTGTTGCCATTTTTAAAGAAGATTTTGTTTCCTCCATTTCCTTCTCTTCTTCACAACCTCAAAGAGAATGCCTATCAATATGTGTACAGGTACATCCTGTGTGGTCTAGTTGCAGGCACTTCCCCAGTCACTACTACCGAAGTATACCCAAGAAGGAATCCCCGTATGTATGCTGCTGCTAATGAACATTTTTTTGAGAACAATGTGGTACAGTGCACTAGACTGAAAATCTCCTCTCACTCTCCCTTCTCCTTCCCCCACTCTTTCTTTCTTACTATTAATGTTGATAGAAGGGGTTAGGGCACCTACATATATACATTGAGGCTGCTCCAAAACACTCTAATTAAAACACATCAGAATCTAGTCTGCTGGAATGTGGTAAATACCCCTCTTCAGCAGACTCCAGCATCATGTGTATCAGCATCTCCATGCTGAAAAATAGTGGTGGGGGCATTTTAAAGATCATTTGATGAGCTTTCGTTAAAGCACCCCCATTCCTATATTCAGTGCGGGGATGCTGATACACAGGATGTTCCAGGTGCTTTAATTAGAGCGGCTCTCGGAGCACATGTATAAATGTCTTTACAGTTCAATTTTACTCCAAGAAAATGTCCACAAAACATATAAACACAGAACATGAATCATTGATATATAATAAGGTAACAGGATGGACCTAGGTCTATTGTGAGGAAGGGTATATGTTCCTCCATTTGCCCTACAGATATAGTCATGGTCTCACCTATGACTTTGTGTATGTTATTTAAATCCTAAAGCTACATTTTAAATCACTACTGTTTTATATGAGAATTAACTTTAAAAAAATCTAAGCATCTAAAGGAAGTTCTTAATTAAGAAAATGTAAGTAGAAACTTTTAAAGGCACCCAACAACCATTGAAAGGTATGCACATTTGGACACTCAGGTACCTATGACCCTTTTTCCTCATTAGTTCAAAAGGTACTAGCTTATGGCATTACAGTTATAGTTATTATTAAATTTAATAATGCATGAAGGGACACGCTGTTTGTGATTGTGGCCAGAGGAGTAACTCAGAAAAAATAAATCTGGGGCAGTCCTCTCACTCTTCCTGCACTCATTCCCTCCTATCTTTTGGCTTGCAACATGCAGGAACAGCAACAAAACATCTGGGCAATATTATGGAGTACAAGGTGTTTGGGGAATTGTAATATTGTAAAGTAAGTGGCAGTGGAGTTTACTGTTGTTTGCAGGAAAATGTTCATTCTGTCCCAAGTTCAAAGGGGGAAAACCCCTTCTTTCCTCAAATGCTGATTTTTGTAGCAAAAAAAATAGAATCACCTCCACTGGTGCTTTACAACACCACTATTCCCAAAATGTCTTGTGTTCCATGACATACAGTGCCCATGTTGACTGCTTCCTATGGTAAGAAAGTGCAGGCACAGCATGGGATGTCAGGGTGAGGTGTCTCCTCCCCACCTCTGTGGCATCCCTCCCATGAGTGGGTGTGGGGCACACATGCCCTACTCACATACCCAATGTCACACTGTTGGTTGTGGTTTCCCACCTGAGTACAGCAAAGAATCCTGGGGGATTTTTTTACATCAATATGTGGAAGAAGTGAACCAGAACCAAAAAGGATGACCTTGACTAACTTAAAAGTGGCATACATCTAGTACCCAGGAGCAAGTGTCATGTATTGATACCTAACTCTTAACAATCAATCTTTCTGCCATAAGGGAACATACATATGAACATAAAGCTTAAATTACACTTTGAACACTATTATTCACAATCATAGAAAATTAAGGTTAGATGGACCTCAGGAGATAATCTAGTCTGACCCCCTTCTCAAAGTAGGACCACCTCCTTTCTGTAGTAGAGAGCCAAAAACTGGACACAGTACTCCAGATGTTGCCTGAACAGTGCCAAATAAAGGGGAATAATTTCTTCCCTCTGTCTACTGGAAACAGTCCTACTAATTCAATCTCATATGCCATTAGTCTTTGTGGCAACAAAGGCACATTGTTGATTCATATTCAGCTTATTGTTCACTGTAACTCTCTGGTCCTTTTCTGCAGAGCTGCTGCTTAGCAACTCAGTTCCCAGTCTATGGGATTATTCTGTCCTAAAGTGCAATACTTTGCACTCGTCCTCATTGAACCTTGTAAGATTAGTTTTGGTGAAATCCTTCACTGTCCAGGTCTCTCTGAATAATAGTCGTAACCTCCAGCATATCTACTACTCCCCTCAGCTTGGTGTCATCCTCAGACTTGCTGAGGGTGCACTCCATCTCATCCTCTAGATTACTGATGAAGATGTTGAACAAAATAGGCCCCAGGATTGACCTCTGGGGCATTTCATTTGATACTGGCTGCCAACTAGACATCAAGTCATTTATTATTAACCTTTGACCTTGACTATCTAGGCAGTTTTCTAACCATCTTACAGTCCATTCATTCAACCCTGACTTTCTTAGCTTGCTTGAGAGAATGCTGTGAAAGCCCATAGCAAAAGTTCTCCCCACATCCAAAGAGCCAATCATATCATCATAGAAGGCCATCAGGTTGATCAGGAATTACTTGCCTTTAGTGAATCCATGCCGACTGTTCCCAATTACCTCCTTCTCCTCCAAGTGCTTAGAAATGGATTCCTTGAGGACTTGCTCCGTTATTTTTCCAGAGACTGAGCTGAGGCTGACCGGTGTGTAGTTCCCCAGAACTTCCTTCTTCCATTTCGTAAAAATGGGCAATATATTTGCCCCTTTCCAATCAACTGGGACCTCTCCTGATCACCATGAGTTTTCATAGATAATGGTCAGCAGCTTTGCAATCACATCAGCCAACTCCCTGAGCACGCTCGGTGCATCGCGTCCCACCTGATGGTCTTGTACTTATACTCTTCCCTAGCTGCCTGTCCAAGTTTCCACATCTTGTAAGCTTCCTTTTTGTGTTCTAGCTTACTGGAGAGTTTCCTGCTAAGACAAACTAGTTTTCTTCCATACTTGCTAAGTTTTCCTGCATATGGGGATGGTTTGTTCCTGTGCTCTCAGTAAGGCTTGTTTAAAATACAACCAGCTCTTCTGGATTCTTTTCCCCTTCAGATCCTTCCCATCAGTTCCCTGAGTGAGTTGAAGTCTGTTTTTTCTGAATTCCAGGGTCCTTGCTCTGCTGTTCTCCTTCCTTTCTTTCCTCAGGATCCTGAACTGAATCATCTTACAGTCACTGCTGCCTTCCACTTCTATATTCCCCACCAATTCTTTCCTATTTGTAAGCAGCAAGTCAAGAAGAACATGGCCCCTAGCTGGCCTCTCTAACACTTGCTCCAGGAAGTTGTTCCCAACACCTTGACTTACATGTTTTTATTGTTTTTATCTATTTACACAAAACCTGTTTGAACCTGCATTGCAGCATCAAACACAAGATCTTTTTAAAGAAGGAATCATTCTTAGCACCATTTAAGCCCTTTTTTTTTTTTAAACTCTCATACTCTGTTGTGATGTCGCAGGTAATTATGAATTTGTGAATGCTATTCTTCCAATATTAGGGTGGGGGTTTTTTTTTAAATAAAACTTAGCTATAGAAAACACGTTTTAGTACATAATTTAAACATATATTGCAACATTTAAAAGAGTGCAAAGCAATGCACAGTAGGCTTAACACAGCAGAGAATTCTTGCCACTTGTGTTTAATTTAATAACTTTAATAAGACATTTTTGCAGGAACTCTGCACCAAATGACTCTTACTTTTACCTGGGAGGCTCCCACTTCCTCACATTTCACAAAATATGGGCTCAAGAAGACATTAAATTTTGTAATATCCATACTATGTTAGATCAGGGCCAATAACTTATTTCTTAATTACTACCCATACCACTAAAGTTATTTACAGTCTCTGCCGCTTTGGGACTTTTAGCTATAAAACCTTACCAGCTGATAGCCATATATTTTGCTTAAGGAGAATGAAACCTCCAGATAGCTATTTTACAATTCCATATTTAACCAGGCTTATAAATATATTTTATAAAAAAAGTAAATGGACTTTTTTTTTAAATGGGAAAAATTAATGACTCCTACTGTATTAAATATTACCTACTGAGGTTTATGTATATTAGAAATGATGTAGACAATCTCCTTTTTAAAATATGCACTCATAGAGTTAGAAATAAACCTTATGCACAATATCCTTGCAAGATCAGGCCCCCATACCCTGGACTGCATTTTAGCACATCTAACATAGTTATTGAAGTTAATGTGAGACTGAGGTATACAGAGCTCGTATGGGGGATTGGGCCTCAAGTACTTACAAGGTGAACACTACCAGGGAACATCAATAATCACTCTCACTCTTTTCCAGGAGGCTTTTGTTGAAGAGTCACAATTCAAGAGAAGAAAAGCAGCTTGCTTAAGTAAGTAATAGTAAAAAAAGCAAAGCTTTGGTTAAGGAACAAGTATACCTTGATGTCAAGTTTGAAGGTGGTAGAAATTCAGTTACTTTGGGCCAGATCCTCAACTGGTATAAATCAGCATAGTTCCATTAATTTCATTGGAACTACACCAATTTATGCCATCTAATGATCTAGCACTGTCTATCTAGAATATCCAGAAGCCTAAAATATTTATGATTTCCTGACATTTAGGTATATTCATAGTTTAATACATCAGGTTGCCTCCTTCACACATCATTTACATAATGAAATAAACCATCGCAATGTGAGATAATTCTTCATAATGGGAAATAAATATGCCATAGACTCAACCTATTCCAAAATTATTTTTAACACCTGGAACAACCTGAACACAAGAGGGAGAAGATTAAATAAATGTATTTAACATTTGCAGTAATAATGTGTTTCTCATTTTTGTCCTGGCTTAAATTTGATAGAGAAAATCTGTGCAAAAATATTAATGCAGGAACAAAAAGCTGACTTCAAAGCAACATGCAAGCAATATTAAAATCAATGATTCAAGAAAGCTATAAACAACAGTGATCTGACAGCTGGTCTATGAAAGTTATAGTCATCAGCTACATTGCTAAACAACTTTTCTATCTCCTGTGTTCTAAACATACATTCTTTTATGGAAAATACACCATTTTCAATGATTGATTTTTGCCTAGAAATGAAAGATTCCCCACTCCCTTGAGTTTAAACAACTTGTGTTCAATTGTGCTCTTTTGTAAATTCTGTAAGTTCTGGAATTTTTTTAAGTTCCATGATGATCCAGGAAATATATATGGTAAGAGATTTTCCTTGGATCCTAAGGGTAATTTGTTCCCAAAGCTTGTCAAATCTCTCTCCCAGCTATATTGTTGATCCAATAAAAGTCATTCTTTCTCTCTCAAACATGTGGAATTTTAAGCCTGGCATGTAGAAGTACTTACTGATGAGTGTATCAAGATTATATTGAGAAACATGTTTACATCTAAAGAAGTCAATTAATCACTTTTTAATTGTGCTTCCTGAGATAGCCATTAAATGGAATGTCCACAAGCATCCTTACTTTCTGGTAATTTGGGTATGAAGGAGTCATGATCTTTATGCTAGTTCCCCATAAGTGAACTGGAGATAGACAATTTATTCATTGTGTATTTAGATTTTAGATACCTATGCTCAGGGACTATTTCCTACTATGTGAATGTACAACTATGGTTAGGGGCTTACAGGACAAGCCCTCTGAGGAGAGACTGAGGGACCTGGACCTCTTCAGCCTCCACAAGAGAAGGCTGAGAGGTGAACTTGTGGCTGTCTACAAATTCATTAGGGGGAAGCAGCAAAGGATCAGAAATGTTCTGTTCACCAGGGCGCCTCTTGGGGTAACAAGGAATAATGGTCACAAACTGTCAGAGAGAAGATTTAGGCTAGATATTAGGAAAAAACTTCTTTACAGGAAGGGTGGCCAAAATTTGGAATGGGCTTCCAAGGGAGGTGGTGTTCTCCCTTACCTTGGGGGTCTTTAAGAGAAGGCTGGATAGGCATCTGGCTGGGGTCATTTGACCCCAGCATTCTTTCCTGCCTAGGCAGGGGGTTGGACTTGATGATCAGTTGAGGTCCCTTCTGACCCTAGCATCTATGAATCTGTAAACTAGGTCCTGATTTTGATTGGACCCTAAAAGGCTACAGTAATAACAGCTTTTGGTTAAGAGTTGTTTTAAACACAGACTTATAAAAGTGTACACCCTTCCCTTTGTAACATCATAGAGCAGTTTCTCTTAGCCTGACTAGATAAATTTAAGAATTCTGCTCTCAGGCTTGCTAACAGGAACATTCAGGAAATCAGCAAGAGTAGCTGTATGAATCACAAGAGAATACTATGAGTAACCTGCTGACTTAGTATTAGGGACTGAAGATAATCACAGGCAAAGAAGTAGCGTGAAATTATCCAGCCTGCTTACAATACATGTAACATTATGCAATCTTTTAAGTATTCTAAACTATTTTTAAAGAAAAAAAAACCTCGCAGAGAGAAGCTGAATTCTCTGTTCCTTATCCCAGTGCAATTCTATCATTAGCATGCAACATCCAGTACAATATACAATAAATAGATGTACTCCTGTTCTGATTATTCAGAGTTGCAGAAAACTGCCTTTGGCCAAACAGGGAAATTTGAATGCACCTCTAAAGAGGTTCACACCTTAATGTCATGTGAACTTTAAGGCCTTATAAAAACCATATAAATATTAATGTTGGCCTTGATTTTGAAACATAAACACATGCTCAGATTCCAATGAATTCAGGTTGATTCTTTCATACCCTACTTTAATGCTTTTGTTCTTGGGGTCCTTACTAATCAAAGTCTGTTTCCAGTTTCTTCAGGTGACTCCACCATAAAGTTGGTCCATTAAAAAATAGCATGAAAAAAAACTCAACTTGTTTCCTACATATTTCCTAAACCATCATTGCTACAACAGTACTCCAACCCTACTATCTCTGTTTAGAGAAGGGGAAAAAAATGGCAACTTTTTTAAACCAAATTTTTAGAGAACCACATTTAGTAAATGGTTCTTAAGGGTGCAGAGAGTTTCATTGATTCCTAACATCTTTATTTTTTCAGCACTATCCTATTTCAGGTAAGGATATACTCTCCTATCTTGAGGCTATCCAGAGACAGATATATATATATAAGTAAATTTGTTCTCCTGAGAGTTCGTATTTAACCTTGTGAAACCAACTTGCTGTAGATACTTTTCATTGTTTTCTTTAAGCCCACCAACATGGCAATATAAGTCACTGTTCAGAAAGGTAGGAGAGAGAAAATTGTACAACATAGCTAATGAATGCTAGAATATATTGGTGTATAATTTGTTTCTGGAGCAAGCTATGAAACTTTGCTTTGAATAGACATCGTGTTCATTGCATTGCTAATAAGATTTTTTAGGTCAAAAAGCAGTTAAGATACATGTCTGTATTTTGGTTCTGCTTTTCACCTAAGGAAAACCTATTTAGAATGTCACATTACACAATTTAAAAACATTCGAATACCTGCTCAAATGTGCTATCCCAATTCACCTAAGACAGCTCAGTTTCTAATCGCCAATATTACAGGCCACTTGGAATTCCCAACCTAAATGACCAAGTATTTATATTCAGCCTTTTCAACTGTGGAGATCTTTCAGCAGAGATCTGGAGCTTTTCCCTCTGAAGACACCTTCACATCTCTGTAACCATATCCAATGCTGAACAACAGCACATAACTTGAAATAAGATATTCTTATGATAGCCCACAGGCAATTAGTTATTCTTACCAGAAAAAAAGAAAAACAAACCTTACAAGAAAACATAAGTAAGAATTTTCCTCAAAACCAGAAATCCAATAAAAACTGGGCATCCTCACCATTAGTAAGCACCACCAGCAACTATTTAACTTAAGCATCACCTACTGACTTTACTACACAACTAATAGAACTTCAATGGTGTATACTATAGGCCTGAACATGTATGTGATGCATGGTAGGAATGCTTACTTACCCATCATTCAGACCTTTCACTCTGTGTTAATTCTAGATCCTCAATACTTTCAGGTAGATTCTGGCTGTCTCATGTAGGAGTGTGCACTGGAGTGGTAGGGATAGATGGCAGGGAGGGAGAAGTTCCCTTCTGTTCTAGGGTCTATGTGATAGAAATAATATAGTCCTATGGAGTCCAGGAACTGTTCCCTAATTACAAACACAAGAGGTCAAGTTAATGATAATTTGGTCAAGGCTTTATAATATTTAACAGCTCAGATCATCACTGCTGACATGGCAATTGACTTGCTTTGAAATTCTTAGTTGGTTTTAGAGTTATTCAAATGGAGGTTTATATTCATCTCTGAAAAGACTTTGATTGCTTCAGCTCTGCATCAAAAACTGCCACTGGAACATATGATACACCTTCCAGCAACAGTGAAGTCAATCCACTTCACTTAGCTATTTAATATTTTTGGATGACACACTGTGCATTTGCCATTAAGCACAGAAACATAGAATCTAAATTTGGAAAAAAAAAATATCTAGTCTGTAGTCCCCATCCTCTGGCTTAAAAGTAAAACAACACACCAGGAGATATTTTCATTCTCCTGTTAGAAATGCTACCAAAATTAGATTAAAGCCCCTGTATATCTTTTGAAAAGTAAATATTGCACACCTCTTCTCAAATTTCCTTAGATTTCTGAAGTTTCTATGATACAAGACATGATCTTTTCCTTATTAAGAAGGCTTAACCTTGCTGTCTTCACTTAGTAAATACTAACATTAGTTTCTGAGGTTCTAAAATCTGTCCAGTTGTTAGTTGCACTGAAGATGGACCATGGGAAATCCTGATTCTAGCATACAAGAGAAAAAGGACCATATTCTGCCTTCAGTAATACTCATGTTGCTGTATTGATTACATGGAGTAAGAGGTCTGACAAAGCCCCAAATTCAGCCCAAATCTTCTGACTAAATTAAATGGATAGCTGATGCGAGTGGTTCTCAGCCACTCCAGAGTCACAACAGTCCTTCACCACTTTGAATGTGGTGGCACCCCTGGTTGAGAACCACTGTTCGTGCTGCCTCACTGTACCTCAGTGGGCACATCTAGACAAGACGCATTACCATGCCAGGCAAAAAAAAAAAAAAGCTTAAGGCAGTACTGTGCAGTATAATTAGTTTACTGCACATTAACATCACAAAAAAGCATGTGCCAGTACTACTGTGCAGTAGCTCTGATTACAGTGCATTTAATACTCATAATTACAGGTACTAAACTTAGTGTGCCGTAATTACAGTGCATTGATGAATGTGTAGACACCCAGTGGTTCTCAACTCGGTGTCACTGCAACTACAGCCAGGTAAAATTGCCCCATTTACCTGCTGCACAGCCAGATCAGGAAGGCAGCATGTATATTCTCCTGCTTCATTAGGGATGTCTGCTAATCCTAAACCAGGCAGGAGAGTTAGTTCATATTGCTGCCCTTCTCAGTCAGACTCTACATGGGATCTTCCACAAACAGAGCTACACAAAGAGGGTGGAACTGTCCAGCACACTTCAGGAACAGCATTGGCCAAGATGGCAGCACTGGGAAGGGGTACAGTATGACCCAGGCCTTCTGCCTCCTTTAGGGTTATCAAAGAACCAAAATACAGGAGAAACCCATGTGTGCTGCAGCCCAGGCAGTTTATCTGATTACCACTTCCATACCTCCATCACAGCATCCCTGAGGTGGGTCTTATGGCACACCAGTTGATAAGCACTGGCTTATGCTTACTCAAGTAAGTGTTATGATAGCTTGCTCATTTTATTAATTTGAATAAATTATTGAAAATAAAATAACTACTCACCTGAGTTAGGTGAATAGCAGGGGATCCTGGAAAATGAAACCTAAACATGAGGCATTACAGTTCACCTTGGCCACTTGCATATACAACAGTGCCTATTTTATCTGGCAAATACATGCACATGTGCATACTTTTCAGCTGAAGTTTTATAAGAGGTTAAACAAGTTCATATGAAACAAGCAGCAGCTATTATTTCCTAGAATTACAACATACAGTAAGTTTGCACTCCTGCAATCATTGGACGTGAGACATATTGATAATGAGACCTGAAGTTGTGCTAAGCAGGGGTGGGCAAAATATGGGCCATGGGCCAGATAAGGCCCACCAGGCTATTGTATCCAGCCTGCAGGGCCCCTAAAAAAATTAGAAAATTAATTCCCCTGGCTGCCTGTCATGTGGCCCTTGATAGCTTGCCAAAACTCAGTAAGTGGCCCCCTGCCCAAAATAATTGCCTGTCTCTGTAGCTAAAGCAATTTTAAGGTAACATGACTGGAATTGAACTAAGTGGTACATTTCAATGTAGTACAGCTCCAAGTTTTGGGAACTTTTTCATCCATAAACCCTGAGCCCCATTATCAACTCAACACACTAAGGCTAGTTACAGACTTTCAAAAAGCCCGTGGTAGAATCAAATAAAGTTATGTGGTTTTCTGTAAGCAGCATAGTTTAGATTGGTAGTAGAGACTAGCTACTGATGAATGCTAATATGATATCAGAATATAGTACTGTGTTCTATAGCAAAAGGACAGATTGTTGCAAGTATTATGCACATTAAGTTTGCTGATTAACTACTGTCAAATATATTCAGTTATCTGACCATCTGTCAGAAGATGCTTAGGAGCTTAATTATTAGGTAATTATTTCATAATTATTCAGAAAAATGTCTAATGTAAATTTTCTCATTTAATATTATTACCATTTATTGAAGAAGTTTATAGTCTTCTGGCTTCTTGTCTAATTGTTTTCAGCCAACATCTGCCAAATATGAAAGGTAAGAACAACAACAACAAAAAATCCATGTATAAACCATTTCTTTTGTCAGTATTCTGTAAACTCAGCAAATGTCCAGTAGCAATTAATATCCAGGAAGCAAAAGACACAAAACATACCGAGTGCCCTCTTCCAGCTGTTGATGCAGAGAATCAGCCTAGGGAGATCTTTAGAACACATATTTGGAGAGAGTTCTGCCAGCTGGTGTTTACTAACTCTCTAGGTCCAATCCTGCATGTAATTCTGTGTGTAGTCCTAATGAAGCTGACGGAAAGTAATTCCAGTGGAGTTTATGGAACTATTCATAATAGCTGACTGATCAGACTTTGGCCCTCTGTAAAGCCCTTGGTAGATACTTCTAAATCTAGAATGGCAAACACCAATCAGAAAAAAACAAATGAGCACTACCTCTATTATCAATCCATTTCCCCCCCCCCCCATCTCTCTCTCTCGTGTTAACTCAATTACATCCTGTATTTTTGTAGACTTCTTGTTTAAGAGGCAAGATTTTTTTTTCTTAAAGCTTTCAGTCTTTGGCCAAGCATTTGCTTTAAAATTAGAACTATTTCTTGCTTCTTTATAAAGCTCTTAATTTCTTCTAAGAAACCCAGACTGAAGGAAAAGAACAGGAAAGCAGCAGCAAATGGTTGTAGAAGGATATAAAACAGCAACTGGCAACTGTTACTTGTCTATGTCACAACCCAAAGTTGTGATTTTGTTTTGTGTGTGCTTTGGCACTGCTAAATTATTTTCCCGCTAAATTGCAGCTTCTTTGCACGGTGGAGTTTTCTGCTGCAGAAGAGAACCCCGGTGCAACGGAGAATTTCCCGCCAATTTGTAGCTTTCTTTGCATGGTGCATTTTTTTTGCATCTAAGAAATGCACGGTGCAAGGAGTTCCCGCCATTTGGATGAAAATTCGAGCCACATTATTGGTTCACGTTAAATTATGCATACGTGGCGGCTAGCGATTGGCTTGCTAGCCGTATAAAGAGCTTGAGTGGTTTCCGCCCAAGTTGGAGGACTCCACGAACACCAGGAGGAGGAGACTTCACGCTGTGTGAAGATCTCTAAGCGCTGCGGATCCTTACAGACCCAACGTATTTCTTAAAAGGCAACAGGGGCCTGACCAGCCTCTAGCCTCTCCCCGTCGCTGATAGATTCCTAGACATATCCCTTCCTGTACGAGAAACAGACGAACCCACGGAGTTTCAACAAGTCCGTGGGAGAGAACAAACCTGTCGTAGTCCTCTAATGAGGATTTAAGCGGAGCTGTACCTGGAAAACTGTCCAGCCTACACCACGACCACCTTTGGTGTAAGTAAACAATCTTTAAATCAACCATTACGCGTCTGTGACTAATTCTAGCTCACCCCCGGTCTTCTCCGACCCCGCGTGCTCGGGCTGCTGGCCACAGCCCGTGTGCACAAAAGGGCCCGGATCACTCCCGGCCCGCGCAGTCTAAACTATTTATTTGATGTTTTTCAAGTAGTCTGCAGCATATATCTCAAAAAGCATTGGCTTCAACATAGATAAAATGCGAGTGTTTAAGAAACTGACAAAATACATTTATAAAACACTTCTAAGATGTTTATTAAACACTTGTGTTTAATTCTAATGGATAGGTAAGTATGTATTATGTGAGCATGTCTACATGTGAAATTAATGCACCTGAATTTTCTGCCCAGAAAATTCAGGTGTATTTTACTGCCTAGGCATGTTTCTGCACATGAATGTGCATCGGGAAGAAATTTGCTCCCAATGGGAGCAGGTCAGTCCAGGGCTGCTCCTACCCTGTTCTGCTCCCCTGCAACAGCCAAGGGGAGCTCCAGGCTCTCCCGGTGCCAGCCCCTGGCTGGCAGGGGCACTGGAGGCAGCCATGGGCTGGCAGAAAACATGGGGAGAGGTCAGGCTTACTCCTCTGAGCAGCTCTAAGCCACATGGAGCTCAGAGCTCCCAGGAAAGGGGTGACCTGTGGCTCCCTGCTTGCTGCACTAACCGGGAGCAATTTGCTCTCAGTCAGTGTGCACAGGTGTGCTGCAGTACATTAGTTTAATACACCATTTTCTACTACCTGTATTTACAGGTAGTAGAAAATGGCATATTATAGTAATCTACTGCTCAGTACTTGCTGTGCATATGCAGATGGTGGCACTTTACTGTGCATTAGACTAGTATAGTACTCAGCAAAGCATTGTATGTCGATGTCTCCTGTACATATGAAATGCTGGACACATTTTCACTGCTTGTGTGACTTCTGGCAGAAAGTCAAAAACAGTACATTGAGAATGTGGGGAAAAATGCTTTCAAAAATCTTCTGGCAGGAAAACAAAAGATACTATAGATTCCCATGAGGAACATGAAATGTGTATGTAGGGTTGATGTTTGAGTGGCAAAGGGTTAATTCATTTGGTAGTTGTAAATAGGAGTGTCTTGAAGTTCAGCTTTAGGGTAAAAAGAAATATGAAAATGAGAAATTGGGAGACTTGTCGAAAACAGTTAAGGGCTGTCCAGAACAGTTGAGGGCTGACACTTTTTCTAATTGGAAGTATGTGGGGAAGAGAATTTGATGTATATTGGAAGAGACACTGGAACACGTGCTCTGGCCAGTAAGAAAAGATAAAATCAGTTTTGTTGTGCAGTGATGGGAGAACAGAAAATCCAGAAAAGACAGAAGAAGAAATAAGGACATTGCTAATCTGTTTGGGTTTTTTTTTTTTAAGTTCTGTTTTTTAAAAATAGTATATTCCTAAATTAAAGTCACAAAGAATCATCATCAGTACCTGGTCTGATCTCCCCTGTAGTATAGACCATAATGGAAAGGCTATACCACCTTGCTACCTCACCAAGTAGTACCTCACAGTGAGGCACACAACACTCCATATGTCCTACATTATAAAATTGAAGTGTATCCAAAGTTACAGTACAGTGGTTATGGGTCAACAGTCAACATATAGTTGGCGATTCCCTGGGATTCATTTAGAGAAGTAGATGATGCATCATGGCAGTATCCCCTGGCATGGTACTAAGGTGAAAATATCTGGCACCTAAGTGTACATACTTAGAATTTCATCCAGTATTTCCAGCATCATTCCTTTCATCTTACTGAGTTTCAATATCTATTTTGGAAAGGCATCCAATCCTCATTTAATGGTTTCAAATGGCAGAATATAACATCTCTCTGGTTAAATTATTCTAATAGCTATTGATCTTCACTGTTAAATGTTTAGGCCTCATTTCTAGTGTGATTTTGTCAAGTGTAAGTTTCCATACACTGGGAATTTCAATTCTTTTGTCTGCTAAATTAAAAAGATCCACTACTGAGACTGATGATGAACAGGTTAGAAGATTGATCTCTATTTTTCTATACCATCAAACATGTGACTGTGAAAGTAGGTCTAGGGCTGAATGTTCATTTTCTGGGTTTTGGAGGGTAAATTCCATATTGTAAGAGATCTGAAAGGCTTCCCCCACCTTCTTCCCCTTCTTTTGATCTTTTGATGATTTTGAACACCTTTAGAGCTGTAGCCCTCAAAACAAGACAACGTTCCATTTATGGCTTCACTACTGAATGGTAACCTACCACTCTTTTCTCAGTCAATATTTCCTTGTTGTGACATCTAAGGGTTAGAGTAACTTTGAGTGATCATAATAAGAGTTCCTGGTCTGTTGGTTACCCACTATGGCCTCCAAATCCTTTATATAAATTTACAGTATGTACTCTTTCTTATTCTTTGCACTCTGTGACCCTTTTTCTCTTCTCCCACCACCAGAAACACAAAGCCACAGTCCGTCTCACATTATTTTTTCTTCTCCATCAACATAACTCTTAAACACAAGTCAAATAAACAATATCAGAGATCATTTCCTAACTTTCCTGCAGGAGAGAAGTCTCTCAGGTAGGGATTATATCTTAAAAGCAGGATTTGAAAGACTCCAGCATATTGTAGTTTGCTCCCCTACAGAATATATTGGTATCAATGAAAGCATTTAGAGAGAAATCCTGGAAACTAAACTTAGATTAGAAGCATATCCAATTGTAGTAGACTAGCTTTAAAAAAGTCATTCTGCATAGATACTAGTTCTATCCAGTGTCTCTGAGGTTGGAAATGTTTATTCAATATCTTATTTCATATTTTTATATACCTGTGTATTTCCTGGTTCCAGTTCAGGCTGAGAGGCAAAACTACTACCAGCAGGCTCTTATGATATACACTGTACCTTAAGAAAACTGTGAGATAAACTGACAGGGGGGAATCATTTTGTTGCTTGCTTAATTGCAAGAAAAAGTTATAAATGCATTTTTTTCAATGGGATTAAATGTTTTTGAAAAAAAAATCCCACATCAGAAGAACCAAAATTCAATTTATCAGAAATCTTCAAGCTATATACTTAAGAAGCCAGGCAACTGACCTACACATAAAACAGGGTATAAAAGCTCCAGGGATACTTGGAAGTCTAGATCCCACTAACTCTCTGACTTCCATTAAAAAAAAAAATGCTATCAAATAACATACTCCAGTAGAAAACCACTCCATTCTACTATCTCTAGTACTGATGTGATACTACTTAAGTATAAATTGAGAAACCAAGAGAGAATTAATTTTAACAAAACAATTTTCATTCAAGATATCATCATGGGAGCTGATATAGCTTAGATCAGACTTCAATAATGAATATGCTTAGACATCATTAATTTTTATGCCTACGTTGTTATTATGTTTTCTTGAACATCTTAGGAGAATGAAGCTCCATTTAGCTTGGACAAGTCCTTAAAAAAAGTTTGTTTGTTTTTTCTGCTGATCTGATACAATGAATTATTTCTTTCTTTATCAGTTCTGTCCACCATTTACTGGTAGGGCGATTAAACCCTGCTTAAGTTCTACTGCAAATGGCAGAACTAAGCAATGACTGGAGTCTTGTCTCTTCTGGAAACATAAATATGTTTGTTTAGCATTGACATCTCAGATGATTTATTATTTTGAAGTTTAAAAGTTTAAATGCCTATTCCAAGGCAGCTGTGCAATACAGTTAATTACAGAAATCTGTTTGTATGTCTAAACAGTTCCCCCTCCCAAAAAAACAAAACACCTAAAAGTGTCTTCATCATGTTTCCAAGTTCAGTACATGCAGATAAAAGGGGCTGTTTTTTTTGTCATCAACCACAAGATCATCAGAAAAGGAGTGCAAGCATGTCCAAAAATAATCTGTATTTGGGGGTTAGTGATTTCTCTTTACTGCCTCACAAGTCATCAGAGTTCTTCCATTTTTGGCACAAATGTTACTTAATATATACATAGATACCCCACATTGGTGAACATGATCATTGTGAAAATCTAACCACTGTACTCTGGCTGCCCCCTAAATATGCCATCCTTCATGATTTTATTTGTAATGCATAGATCAGCAGCTTCAAACAGCAACCTTCATTGTAAAGAAGAAGAACAACAGCAACAAAAAGATGATGGTAGTGCCGGTGGTGGCGGCAGTGGCGGCATGGGCTTGGGGAGGAATCCTTTCTTTACAATATGAAATTTTCCTTCCAAAACTTAGAAAATGGCAATTCAACCCTAAACCTTGGACAGGCTCTCGAAAGATAAAAAGCATGAAGGTATAAGGTTTCTGAGAGTTTGTGTTTCACAGACCTGCAAGGCTAAAGACAGGTACTTTATGCCATGGAAATGTATAGTATGAGTGAGATTGGAGAGAAAAGGTCAAGTTCCATGAAGGACCTTGTTCCATGCGATGCTTAGCTTTCACAAACATAAGCTGTAGCCAGGCTGCCAGTAAACAGACCCAAACCTCTAAGCACATGAAGTCTGGCTTCTGTAAATAACTAGACAAGCTTTTTCCTACAATTTTGCTATATCATGTATTAGTAATCTGGAAGAAGAAATGCCCATTTTCCCAAGAAATAACATATACAAACCACCCACTGCTTTTTCTGGAGAGTCCTGAGAAACCCAACCTGGGTTAACTTAGGTCAGTTCCCAACCTTTTTCTCAGCTTGGCCCCAATGATGAACCCATTTCCTCAGCATAGCCCCTCACTCCCAACCCACAGCTCCCCATCCCTGCCAGTGCCTCTCACTCCTGACCCACAGCTTTCAGACCCTGCCAATGCCCCCCACTCTCAACCCACAGCCCTCCACCCCTTAAAGGAGAAAGTCTGCATTTTTCCACAGTGAATGAAAAACTCAGATCCCTATATAATTGGTGAACATTGTTGAGTCTTTGTGACCTCATTTTTTATCGTTGCAACCGAAAATGTGGTCATGACCACAAGGTTGGGAACTGCTGACTTAGGTAGTCAGCTTCATGGGAGGACAGGATACAAAATACAGTCCACATATATTTGAAGAGATTTGCAAACATTTCCAAATAATTTCCCTTCACAGTATGTTACTTCTGCTTGCAATATGATTATACAGGAAGAGTCTTAACTGTTATTGAAAAATTAAGTAGTAATAACAGCTAAGCATATATTCCATTTGAATTTGATCAGCAGGTTTCCTGTTTTAATGCAGACCTCATTATCATAATTTTATCACAAGTGATACAGCCAACAACTCTACGTAAAAGCTGCATCCTAAATTTATTTACAAACTGAAGTTGCTGTAGAATGCTAAAGTCCACTTGCTAAACATGGGCATCTAACTATAAACATAGTACAGTATACAAATCCCAGTATGTTTTGAAGTTGTTGCATACAACACTGACTTGCTTTCTCCACTATCATACTGCTAGAGGTGAGAGTAAGAGATTGCTGAAGTGAAGCTAATATTTTATAAGAGGAGATCTCTCTGTTCAATAATGCACTCTTCCACTTAATTCAAAATAGCCCAAATTTGTTGAAAGCTAATTTTTTCTTTGTTACTTTGTGGAAATTTTGTTGCTTTGGCTAAAAGGGAAGGTCTATTTTGTTCCTGTGAGGTTGAATCGCCCTTTGCGTTATCTGTATTAGAAATGCACATAATGGTCCCATTTAGGAAAGTAACCACATAGTCCCTAGTTCAAAGCACCAGAGTAGACAAGATAAAGCTGAGAGATTTAAGCCTCCATTTTAGGGAGGAGGAACTGAACTACGGATGGCTGAAAGTTCAAATCCTGCAAAACACTTGAACACATGCTTATATATAATTTGTTAAAATTATAGCACAAATAATTTGAACAAGTTTACACTTGAAATATAGCAGATTTAGGAACTGAATTCAGATGTACCCTAAATTGACTTGCCTTTTTTACAAAACCATCCTATTCTTTTTACACATGTCAGTTGTCTACACATTTGTTAGGGGTCAGCAGCCTATGGCCCATGGGCTGGATCCAGGCCACAGAGCCCTTTGATCCAGCTTGTGGACATGGGGCTTCAGTGGTATTGTGCAGAGGGGATGGAGAATTCAGTAGAAGTCACTTTCTCTGTACCAGCACAGGGAAAAGTGGTGGAGATGGGTGGGGAAGGCACAACAGCAGGAATAGGAAAAAGTGGCAGTAGTGGGCACCTTTTCATGCCAGTGCAGAGAAAAGCAGCAGCATCAGGTGTTTTCCTCATGCTGGTAGCAAGGAAAAGTGGCAGCAATGGCTGGGTTTTAATGAGTGTGCTGTAACCCACTGCTAGCCTATCTCTGCCCAAATTGGGTCATTTGGGTCTGCAGACTTAAAATGTTGTTGATCACTGGTTTAAATAAATGTTAAAATGTACCTGGGGTTTTCCTGACAGCCTTTTTAGGTGTATCATCCTACATAAATATATAGAATGTACTAAATATAGACACCGTTGCCTGTCTGTTGAAACCTGCACCACTCTCTCATTGCTTTGCCTAAACTCAGTCTGACAAAGACACCCCATACCAATGCCATCAGGAACAGTCTCTGGTCATATTTATATAACTGCATTTCTACAAAGACCTTTTAAGACAAGCAGCTTTCATTTGTGTGAGTCACATTGAAAACAATGCATCAGCTCCCCCAGCTGGCCATTCAGGAGAAATCACTCAAAGCTTATCCTACTGACCTTAACAATGATGTTCCACACAGACATAGAGTTTTAAATAAAACAAAGCTACATTAGGTTAGTAACAGACAACGTTTCTTTCAAGCTTATATTTTATTAAAGAATTCAGAAATGTTCATTGTCTATCATGAAGAAATACGAACTATGCTAGTAAATGTGATTTAAGGATTTGCTCTACAAAATGCTGCACATTTATAAACATTTTAAACATTTTGTTCATAGATCACATTTCATGAACATATACGCAAGTGTATACTTGCTAAATAATCAGTTATGGTAGATTAATGTTTTTTCTTTAGAGACAGTTTCGTTAAAACAGCAGAAAATCTTTATTCATGTATGCATTTTTTCAGCATAACTGTCATGCTAATTACTTTGCACAGTGGCTTGTGACGATTTAATCATTTTTTTCATAGTGATGTTAATAAAGGACATATGGCTGACTCTGTATTGTAACTCTTTGATCCTTTAACAATACTGGACATAAATAGAAAAAGGTTTGACATTGTTATCTGCAGGACAGTATTCTCTCAGCTCTTCTATATCTTTTGTAACAAGGCACAACCAAAACCACCTGTAGGGCAAATCATAATGGATCCAGGGACACAAATTGTGATGGTCAAGGCGCTCTCATTTAGCTTAATGGAAAACTGCAGGACCTTAACAGCCCTTAGGCATGGCACTGTATAATCTCTTGTACAAGGTCAGGCCAAACATTTCAAATAGACTGAAGATTCAACTGCTCTGACATTTCTGAATCCTCTATAATCGTATAACCAGTTGTTTATTCCTTGTCACCAGACAGGTAACTGATTGTGATTATTCTGCAGAGCCAGGCAGTGTCCACTTAATCAGCTGATTACCAAAAAGCTTTTACTATTACATTTTATATTTATTAATATATCTTTATGATCCCATTCACATAGAAGCTGCAGAAGCTGGGGAGGCAGGGGGTGGGGGGAGTGACAGAGCTAGTTAGCTGACTTTCCTGCTGATAAAGTAAAAGTAAAGGGAAAATTGAACTTTTCTCTCTTTTTTTTCCTAAACCATTTTTACTTTACATTGCTGAACTCCTCTAATGTCTTGTTGCTGGTAATACTATTTCAAAACTACTCTGAATGTAGGAAGGTCCTTGTATTCCCCTCCATCAGCCAAAAGCAATGAAGCATTACAATTCTCTGCCTATTCTATTAATAGACTTGCAGCCGAAGCACAAGAAATTCAAGGACTTTTTCCTTCTTACATATTTTATAACAGTATCACTAAGCAACAAAACCCAAATCAAAGTGCATAAAAGCATTAGTGTATTTTCTGATGAAGTAGTGCATTTTTTATGGGCTACAATTGTATTAAAATATATTTCCTAATTCACCCTTATAAACTCAAAGGGTTACAAGCTTTCATACATTGCAGAATGAATCCTAGAGCACACTAAATATCCCATGTAATGTGAAGCAACAGGAAACTGAATCTGAAGAATATGTATACTTTATCAGGAGTATTACACTTAAACAGTTAATATGCCCAGAGTTAAGACAGTGAGACTGAAGCCCATCACAAATGAGAGGAGTCTGTTTTAAAGATATATATATGGTCTTTGAAATTATTCAAGTAAGAGAAGTAAAGTTCTGAGAGAAGCACAGAAATCAGACCTTCCAGAAATCCCCCATACTTACATTTTAATAAACTTATCTCACTCTGATACACTACTACTAGTACTGCTTCTGGCAGAAGCAGCAGCACTGTAGCAACATTTAAGAGCTCTAGTTATGATCCTAATCTAGTGGGAATTCTGTAAACAAGTGGTACTTCCAATACTCCTCTTTTTCCACTACTTAGGTCAATACCTAAAGCCTCCACAGAAAGCTATTAAGCAGAACAACTTTCTGTGTCAGACAGCATTAATTCATTTAGTTTAATTGAGTCCTGGAGGGTTATCATGGACAATTTGAGGATAGTTCTGGAGGTGGTACCAAGACTGAGACAAACTGTGGCTGCTGGTATGACTTATGACTTTATAGCAGGGTTGGCAACCTTTTATTGCTGTAGTTTTGGCTGGGCATATCTACATAAGATGCTACGTTGCTGCAGCCATGAGCTATGGTGACATAGATCATCACTACTGTGATGTAATGTCAGCGGGCATTAACCGTGATGCCACTACTACTGTGCAGTAGCAATGAAGTCATAGCTCATTGCTACATGCAATAGGATAGAAAATGACAGCTGAGACAGTGCAGGACCAATGAGTTCTGCATGTCAGGGGCACATGTAAATACTCTCACTGACTCGCTCTAGGTCAGAGTTTGGCTGGCAGGTGGGAGGGCAGGCACTGGGACTGAACCACCACTCTTGCTTTTTCCTGCTGCTGGCTTTCTCTTCACCAGGGATTGCTGGCCCTGGTCTAGTGTGTGTAACTGCTTATCATCAAGTCTAGGCCAGCTGGATGAATCATAACTTTTACAAACTTTAGCAGATATGCAGTGAGGAAATTCATAAAATCATAGAGAATTAGGGTTGGAAGGGACTTGTATAGGTCATCTAGTCCAACCCCCTTCCTAAGGCAGGATCATCCCCTTCCAAGTCATCTTATACACAGTTATTGTCCAGCCTCTTAACGTAACTATAGTCATCCCTGACACAACACCAAGACATAACACCCAAACCTGCCACAGGTAAAGCACGGGGTCCATGATGGCCAACATCTAGCTTCTGTAAAAGTTGTAATATACATTCAAAAGATCTCAGGTAGAGGGCCACCACCCCCCACTTCCTGCATCCCCTCAAAGCACCACCAGAGAAAGGCAAAAATTGATCACATGGGCTGATGGGGATTCCCAGGGATATTGTGGGGTGGGGAGGAGAGCAGCGTTCCCTCTACATTGTACAGTATGCGCAGCCACACAAGCTCTCCTGGCAGCATGGCATGAGTGCGCCTGTATGGCCGTGCACATCATACAGCTTAGTGGGAATGCTGTGGGGGGGAAGCACCATTGTGCTTGTCTCACTTTCCTCTCTGTCCTCCAGGTACAATACAATAGTTTTGCACTGTGATACCCAGCTCCAGTGCCTGGACAGCTGGGTATCACAGTGTCAGACTTTGTATTGTGCCTGGAGCTTAGCGCTTTCCCTGCTCCTGCAAAGGACCAAAAGTGGGGAAGAAGAGAAATGAGACCATCACCATATTCACTCTGCTGGGAGTGCTGAAGCAGTAGGGAAGGAAGGTCTGCACTGCTTCTTCCTGGCTTCATACCAAGCAGTTTACTGCTACCCTGGGGGTGGGAGGTGAGAATTGAATAGGACAAGTGGAATAGTGCTACCTTTCCCTGAGGTATACCTTTTGGTATGGTGTTGGGCAGGTGCAGTGCAGGGCTTTCCACACTATTACAAAGGCTCCTCAAGCAAGGGCAGGGGAGCACCACCAGGATCCCTCCTACCACAAGTCTTCACTATGGCTAGAGAAGCCCTATGTTGCCCATCCCAGGCCACATAAGCTGGACAGCACAAAATTGCACCAATCAGTGTATCTGGAGGGAAGGGCAGCACAATTCTGTTTGCCCCACTCACACCCAAAAACACTCCTTGATGCAGTGCTGCACTATACAGCTCCTGTGTCCAGACAGTACCCAGAATCAGGTGCCCCTCACTGGATCCTAATTATGCTCCTGAACTTTAGTGAACCATGGGTGCATCTACATGTGCTAATCTAAGGCACTTTAGGGCACACATCTACATGTGCATATCCTTAATGCACCTTAAAAATGGGAATTTTAGGTTATTCTCAAAAGTAGGTATCACATTTAGGTGTTAATAGTTAAAGCACATTAAAACACGTGCAGATGTGTTAAGGCTCATTAACATTGTTCATGGATTGACTTGAAACTAACTTCATTCCTACGTCAGTCCATGCACATGGTGCTAATGCGCTTTAATGAGTGCATGTGTAGATGCGAGCCTAAATCACTAGCTAATGCACATTAAATTTAGATATGCCTAAATGCACATGTAGATATTCCCTATTAGGAACTTTTCCTGCCATAAACTTCACAATCATTTCTGCTTCTTCCTTAAACTCAATCCACAGATGGATAAAACAACGTGAATTCATGTGCTTCCAAGTGTATACACTGTTGCAGCTTACTCCTTTAGTGTGATGCATGGATGTATACACAATTTTTACTGCTCACTCAGGTTTTTGTAGCTGATGGAAGGCTATGATATTGCTCAAAAGATTTCAGATGTTTTTTCCTGAGCTATTTTACCCCTCCAGAGTGAGACACCACAGATGTAAAAATGTGGCAAACCCCCCCCCCAAAAAACAAAACAAAAAAAAAAAAAATCAAGAACCTTAAAGTCTTTGAGATAAGCAAAGGAGGTTTTGTCAAACTCTACTGAAATCTTATTTATTATTCTGAAGATTTCAACCAGGTTCTTTAAATTTTGCGTAGCTTGACAAACAAGGAGTATTTTTTTCTCCCCTTTGTAGCCTAAAAACCAAGTAGGGTAAAAACATGAAAACAAAATCCTACCATCTTAACAGCTCTTGGGATGAACTTAACTGCCATCATAATCAAGATGATATTTCTATTGATTTCTACTGCTGAGATGAAGCCTTGCTATTGTAGTTTCAATCCAAAATGAAAAGGAATTATGATAGTTCATTCACTTACATAGACAGCTTATTCTCATGATCCCTAGCAGATATAAGGGAAGAATGTCTCTCTGGAGAAAGAGGAACTGAGCTGAACAGTCCTCAGAGAGAAAACATAGGAACACTTAAACCTGAGGAGAATCTTTGAATTTTAATTTGTAGCATTTAATGTCAAAATCCTTTTATAAATAAGGCTAAATCATCAATACAAACTGGGGTAAGAAGCAAACACACTGAAGATGTTTACAACACAGTAAGGTAAAAAACACCTGTTCATAGTGTTGGCACTGGATGTATGATCTAGGTACCTTTTTCCAGATTTAAATCCCCCACAACCTTTCCATTCAATGATAGACAAATTGTATTGATACCCAGTGATAACAGATATGAATAATGCAAATGATTCTATTTCTACTAGTCCAAGGACTGTCACAGGATCAAGGTACACCTGGCCAGTACACGAGTTTCACCTTGAGGTTCTTTCTTGAATGTCAGATGTCAGCAGCCTGGAGGTTGGAGGCCAGGGCCCACCTCCCCCCTACTCCCCCATAGGGGGCATAACACCAGCTTGTCTCACCCACCCCATCTACGGTAGCCTTGGGTCCCCATCTCAGGCACCTTTGCTGCTCTGAAATCCCTCCTTTTGTGTTCTTTGTCCCCTCTGATGACCCTTCATCTCTGGGCATCGATGTTTTCCTGTGGTTGTCATGCTGTCCACATTGTGTCCTGTCAGCATATTTCTTTGTTTCAAAAATCTATTACATGCACACATTCTGATTTGGTTATTTACTGGTTTCTCCATCTACCAAAACTAGAAATCCCAAGGGCTCTGCAGTTTGGCACTATGACCTGCAGAATCCCTTATCTCTGTTTGGGTACACTGTTCATGTTGTGGAACAGTGTAGTACATGTCTTCAATTTCCCAGTCTGTGTCTGCTTGCCCATGTCAGACACCATGCTCCTTGAAGGAAACTTCATCACAAACAGGCTTTTAGAAATTAATTAACCCTTGCCATCCCCCCTGGAACATTACTCTAATGCATATTTACTTTACCTACATCCATCGCATATTACCATGTAGAGGTAGTGAACCCAAGGGAATTTACAGGTCCCCCAAAAAAACAAAATAAAAAACAAAACATATAATCATATACATCTTTAAATGGGTGTTATCAGCTGGGGAGAAGGGATCTTCTCACAGCTGCACTGTGAGGGGATACCATGAGCTCAACATTAGGAAGCCACTCCATGATGCCAGGCTTACAGTACCCAGGGGAGTTAAAATAGTGGGTGGGCATTCAGCTTGGAATCCCAGCTGCACACCTGCTTCTAAAGTGTCCAGGGCATCCTGAGCCCGGCATCAAGGAGAGGCTCCCTGATGTAGAACTCATGGCACCCCAGAACTTTAAGAAGTCATCCCATCAGGAGAACAGGAAGGTGGCACTGTCCCACTACTCCCTGCACTCCTAGAGACTAGTAGGGGAGGGAGCAGTGGGGCAATGCTCCATGTCTTCCCAATAGCAGCATAACCCCAGTATGAGGAAGGCACAGATAAGTCTTTCCCCATTGCTCCACTACCCCACAAGGTACAGGGCAGAATGGAAAAGCAACTGCTCCCCATGATTTCCCCAGACCAGGATCACCACAGTATGGGAAAGGCTGCAGGTTGGAACACCTATATGTTTTCTCTCCCAGATAATGTTAAGACCAAAAAGGAATAATGTTGACAAAATCATGCACATACATTGTTTAACATAAAAAAAAAACCAAATTCAGTTTCTCACATAAAATATAGAACAAAATATGGCAAATTACTAACAGTTTATTTTAATAATGTCGGTGCACTCATTCACCCCAGTGCAATTACACCAACACTTTTCTATCTATATCACAGCTATTCCATATCTCACTGCATATAGAGTTTAATCTGGAGTTATCATCCAATATTGCATGGGCAGTAATTATTTTAACATCAAACAGTTAAATTCCAAATCCAAGATAACCAACACCCTTATTATTGATTTTTGTTGTGTGTGCCCAATCAGTTGAAGAGCTCAGGTTACTCATGATTGTTTCTGTGAAGCATATGAAATGATTGACCTCATTATCAACTGCATAAAAACCAAGATACTTTACCAGCCTGCCTGATATCAACCAGCTGCTCCTCTACACATTACAATCAGGTGACAATATGTGGAGAATGTGGAACATTTTCCCTACCTGGATAGCCACCTTTCCTGAAAAGTAAACATAGATGACAGATTTTCAACACCAGATAAAATCTGACAGTGCTGCCTTTGGATGTCTCCAAAATCATGTTTTCAATGATCATGACATCAGGACCCAAACCAAAGTTCTCATCTACCAGTCTGTTGTTATTCCTATGGGTGTGGGTGTGAAAGTTGGACAACATATCAGAAACACCTGAAAGACATGGAAGGTTACCATCTGTAGTATCTTTGGAAAATCCTCCATATCATAGATTCTTGATTCATAGATAGTAAGGGGATGGAAGGGACCTTGCAAGATCATCTGGTCCAGCACCCCTGCACTAGGCTGAAAAGAAAACTGGGGTCAGATGATACCAGTGAGGTGTCCATCCAGTCTCCTCTTGAAGATTTCCACGGTAGGTGATTGCACCGTATCTGGAGGGAGTTTATTCCACAGTCTGAACATCCTAGTTGTGAAGAAGTTTTTCCTAGTGTTAAGCCTGAAATGGTTTTCCAGGAGTTTGTAGCTATTACTCCTGGTTTTCTCCAAGGGTGCCCTAGTGAACAGATGTATTCCCCTGATGTAGCGGTAAACTGCTACCAAGTCCCCTCTCAGGCTTCTCTTTTTTAGGCTGAAGAGACCCAAGTCCCTCAGCCTTTCTTCATACGGCTTGCCTTGCTAGCCTCTGATCATATGGGTGGCTCGTCTCTGGGGTCTTTCATGCTTTTCCACATCCTTATTGACGTGTGGCACCCAGAACTGGACACAGTACTCCAACTGTTGTCTCACCAATGCTGAGTAAAGCAGAAGAACCACTTCCTTGGTTTTACTTCAGAGAATAGGAAGGACAGAAGAATGAATACTGGTGTTGTGACTTAATAAAAACTACCACCATTGAAGCCATGCCTGACAACAAGCTACCAAAACAAATTCTCAAAATAACCCTATACTCCCAACAAACTGATGGTCACCACTTAAGAGGTGGGGAGAAAGAGATTCAAGGATACCTTTAAGGCTAATCTGAACAAAGGTGATATTCACATTAAAACCTGGAAGACTCAAGCTTAGAACTGTCCCCAGTAATCCTGTGGAGCATGACAACCTACTTATCATTTCAAGCAAACTTGCTTCACTATGGAGGCAGATAAAAAGGGAAAGAGCTGTGACATGACATGACCAGGATCTATGTCTTCCTCCCACAACTATTTGCCATGTCTGCAGATGAACATGCAGATCCTGGTTTGGCCTCTTCAGTCATCTATGGGCTCACAGATGATTTCCCTATTTTTTGAAAGACTATCATCCTCATATCAAAGGACTGCCAATAATTAAAAAAAAAATTCTTCAACATTTATAATTTAAGAAGGAGATTTCAATAATTTGCTTATATTCATGCAAGCCAACTGGCAGATAGGTGTTAACCACAAACAAGATGCATACATATATTTAGAACTCAGTCAGGCTGGGTTAGGTAGGTCAAAGGAACATATGCCTGGTATAATTATAGATCACTGAATATGCATAGGAAAGACTGCTAATATGAATCAACCGTCACTAGCATTCACTAAAGTCATGCCTATCAATTCTTGAGATATCACTGTTATCTCACAGAGACTATGGCTATGTTTTAAAGGTGGAACTAGTTGGGATCAATAGCAATTTCAATAAATACTGTAAAACATATTTTGTGCATGTGTGTGTGCATGCATATGCATGTGGCATGCAGCAAAGTTTGCTTGGCATCCAATTCAAAAGCAGTAACAGGGAAAATAAATAATATGAGGAAAAGTAATGTTACACATAAATATGGGGTCAGTATGTCTGTGTTCTAATTTAACACAAAATGAAACTGGATGCAAAAAAAGATTTTTCTTTTAAATGTACTGAAACCCCTATTTGTATATTAGTTTACTTTGCAAAGTAATGCATTCCACAATTATTTCCAACCCCAGAGAAGCAATTCTAATGGTTTCTTTCATATGTAGAGTGAAAAATGACAACATGGCATGCTGTTTCTCTTTTTTTTAAATGGTTTTGGAGCATTACAGATGCTCCCTAGCAGGAGACCAAGGAAGAAGTTGCCTACAGAGATTGCCTACTAGCTCAATTAAAGTTGGTTGTTTAGTTTTTCTCATTCACTGTATGCCTATATTTATTGAACCCAAGGATCACTACTTGGTGTCAGAAGTAATTAATGAAACAGCACTTGGAAGAATTTGAGATCAAAACTGAAGGAATTGGAACCACACAGAAAGTGAAGCAATGCAGCTACATGGAAGTACAAGGACTACTGTAAATGATCTTCCTGCACAGTTACAGTGTAAGGACAGGTGGTCACCCTTCCAATATCAGGCAATATAACAGAACTTGATGGTGTTCAGACAAAGGCTTAAATGGTACTAGCAACTACAGGGTCAGAAAAGAAAACTAAAGAACTTAGATAACCTCTTCTATTTCATATTGCCAGTGAAGAAGCCCTGGCTGTTTATAACACCTTTACCTTTGAAGATGGAAATAATATGCCTTTAAGTGTAATAATGTCCTAATTTGAGGAATACTGCATGCCAAAATAGAATGAGACCCTTGAAAGTCAGATTTTTTTTATTTATTTATTTTTTTTTATGTGCGGACAAACAACAGAAAAAGTAAAGAACAGTATGTTACTAAACTAAAAAGGATGAGTAAGAACTGTACTTCTGAGAATTTGAAAGAATGTTTCGGATTAGAGAGAGGATTATTTGAAGCATTGCAGACACCAAGTGTATTGACAGACATAAAACAAAACAAAACAAAACAGTGCTTTACCAGAAGAGTCATTGCATTAGTTAAACCCTGCTCCTCAGCATCTAGACAGAACAGGCACTTCAGAGGGACTTTTTGGTGTGTTTATCTAATAGCTGATTAAATCAGCTATTAGATCATAGCACCAAAAAGCCCTGCTGGAGCAGTTAATTTATACAGATGTTGGGCAAGCTGAGTCCACCTAACATGATGCTTCTTCTGGGCATGTGCTGTGCTCAGTGCAGGGATGCACTAAGCTTAATGTAAAGCATTGTTTGTTCACTTTTTTCCATATCAGTAAGCAGCCTGAGTTTCTCATCATATAGAAAGGCTACTATATGATGGAGATTTGTCCCTGGAAAAGATGATCTAACCATGTAGCAAAATCTTTGAAGGCCCAGACTGCAGAGCTGAATGCACCAAAAGGAGTCTCTCATGCAGTAGATTTCAAAAGAATGTGACCAGACAAATCCACCTCAGGGTGGAATTTTCTATTGGCAAGAAGACCTGTAAGGGAGAGAGAGAGAGCAATCAAACAGATGTGCTCCCAGTGTGGAAGGCAACATAGCCACAAACTTCATGCTGTATTTGGAAAGCTCTATTTTACCTGTAACATGACAACCATTTTACTAGGTACTGCAGATCCCAAAACACAAAAACCCTAGAATAGATGCTGTTGAGAGCATACCAAAATAATTTTGTATAGATATGGTTGAATCAAGCAAATATATATATACCTATATCAATGAAAGAAGCTGGATTTCCCCAGTGGAAATGCAAGGAACAATTCCATTTAAATTGGAAACTGGACAGCAACTTAATATTTTGCCAGAACATGGACATTGAGACCAAATAGTGAGTTCCAGTGTAGCAGGTATCCAAGTCCTAGCCCTGCTACTCTAGCCTCCCCAGGTGAGCCTGACCTAGACATGAAAAGGTTAAGTCTCTTCCCTCCCAACTTCACTGGGAAAGGACAAATACCCAGAAGATGGCAGGAGTTCCAGTCATCCCTGAGAAGTAGACTGTGGAAATCTACAGGCTAGGGCTATCCTCTGGAAAAGGGGCAAACCAGGGAGACTTACCTGATCTACATAGAAGTGTAGAGTGAGTGCTGCACAGGAGTTCAGAGGACTTTTGCTAACCAGGACAGCACGGGGAAGAATGCTGACAAGGTTGCCATAGAGGAGTACTCTGCAAATGGGTAGGCAAAGTGATCCTGCATGCAAAGGAGGTTGAGGAGTGCCAACCCTCTGTCAGTGAATACAGACTATTCCTGGGAAAAAGGAAATTCCAGGTACTTACCTGGGGCCTGTGTAGAGGCACAGACCAGCTGCTGTTTTTTTCAGCAGTGAATCTCAGTTGCAGGGTAAGTGGAAGGATGCTACTTGTGTTTGCAGCTCTGCTGGAGGGATGCATAATAGTAGGAAAGTGACTTGAGCTGTAGAAGTAGTGCGACTGCCTGACTACTGCTCAGGGTAAGGCAGGTGGTCCTGGAGAAGGAAGAAAAACAGAAAAGAAATAAGCCTGCACAGAAGACAGGTGAGAGTCTGTATGCCACCTGATGCTAATAGGCTCTTAATTGAAACCAAGTGAGGTCCAGAGAGTAAACTGCTGGAGTTAAATAAAGACTACAGGAGGCACAGCTTGGAGGTTTGCCTCATTTCAAGCAATGTGTAGACTGCACCTGAGAAAACTTGAGGGAAGGTTTTAAATTTGACCTATGGGGCAGAAGCCTGAGTTAATTGAGCATTTGCAGCATAGGTTGTTTTACTGAAGATCCTGAAAGACTGTTATTGGCTCAAGGCATGGACCTGGGTGCAGGAACCCATGAGCCCGGTTGAGTAGCGAGGGGAATAATTGATTAGGAGGAACAGTCCCTTCAAGGGTGACTTTGAAGCCTCTTCATGAGTGAGGCCCAGACTGTAAGGGAAGTCCAGCAAAGACTGAATCTGAATTGTGACATGGTAGTCACCAAGGAGGTTTCTAGAGGGGACCAGAATGTTAAGTTCAGTTTTGTTTGAGTTTTACTTTTGCATAAATAATATATGACAAATATAAATTAAGAAGAATGCCCAAACCGAATTTGACAAGTCAATAATTTGCAAAACATGTCAGGTTCATGTCAAACCAGGATGTGGGGGAAGGAGGAGCCCTGGAAGAGGACCAATCCCAACAGCAAACTAGACAAGATCTATTATGGGCTTGCATTTCCTCCTGTTTATAATGATGCCAAGAAAAGCATGACAGGCGAGAAACTAAAGGACAGTTGAGTGTTGACCCTAACTAGGGAATTGACCGGTGGTCCAGGCAACACCCTGTCACACCCACAAATATCAGAAGAGCTGGTTATTTAGGCACAAATATATCAGTGAAAGGGAGATGCAATGCTAGAAATCCAGTATAAACATGGAGCATACAAACTCCCATTCATTGTGGTACCTAGACAGCCGACACTTTTTTGCACCAGCTAGAAACTCATTTTCTCTGTACCTTTGTGTTAAGTTGTCAATTTTTTAGCAACTTGCAGACAATTTGGAAGGAAGAGCACAGGTTACAGGACATAAACATTTTGTGGAGACATCAAGTAGTCAGCCTTTCTGTACATGCATGAATGCTATCTACAGCTGAGGCATCTGTGTATATAGTTCTCTTAACAGTTTTACAGGAATAGTCTCTCATCTGTCAATATACAAAATACCAATATCTAATCAAATCCAAATAAATATTTTCTACCTGAATGGGATGAACACTGCTTCATATGCTACATATACAAGGTAAGATAATTGAAGCTCAAGAAGCTCTCTGATAAAATATCTTTATCAAATGAAAAAGTGACAGACATATCATTAGATACATTCAATTATTTTTATTCTATAATTTATTCTGCAAGGAGGTTCATTTTTGTGTACCTTTGAAAAAACTAAGTATTCAGATTGGATAGATACTTGCACTCTCATTTTAACTGAACATTTTTTTGTTGACCTAATTCTGGGTTTTTTCACCTCTGCAAAGTTTTAGGATACAAACAAGTATTCACAGGACCCAGGAGTGGCACAGGCAGCCCAAGGTAAGTTGAGGGAGGGACTAGTAGAACTAGGAGGGCTGGCATGTCTGCAGAGATGGCAGGTCCAGGGAGGGTTGGGTGTGGGGAGAAGTGGTGGGACCATAGTGAGGAGGGTTTGCCTGGTCAGGAAGGGTACTTGGGGCGCTAAAAGTAGCATGGTCTGGGTTGGGGGGAGACACAGTGCAGCCGCAGAGCTGTGACTAGTGCCTAGGCTTTCTGATCCCTGGGAATGTGCTCTGAATGCATGCAGGTGTTCACTAGATCAAGTTAACCCATTTTAGATCATGTTAACCCTTCTGAACTAAACTAACTTAGGCTGGGTGCTCCATTTTCAAGGCAATTTTAAGCTCTGTGAATGTCTGCATACCTAGGCATTAAGATCGACCTAATCTTGGTTAGGTTGTTCTAAATGTAATGCTTGTATAGTACCCATACAGTGTATGATCTTTGATTGGCTATTCATGAAATAATACACTACAGTTCAACTCTGCAGTAGTCTTTCTACCCTTTGACACAATCCTGTTGATACTTCAAGTATTTAAGTGTAGAATGACATTGCTGCGACTGAAGGTAAAATTTAAACTGAAAGAGAGAGAATGATTGTTTCAAAGTCATTTGGAGGACTTGGGGACACAACTCATTAAAATTAATTAAAGTTATGTGTTCCTCTTTAAACATCTCAACTACAATACATACAACTTGGGAGAAAGTGGTATTCTGACTCTCAGTTAAATAAAGAAAAGGTCACTGCCTTTGTACTCAGTTGATATTTGGACAAATAAACCAATTCAAAACAAGCTCTACATGTACAAATGATTCTTTTTTTTTTTTAAGCTGCCCGTTCCCTGTTCCAGCTACCTTTCAGCAATGATGGCTTTTAGCCAAGCTTTTTGCTCCTATCACAATAGTTACAGACATAATAGCTGAGAATGACAAATCTCTGGAGTGGATGAGACAGTACAAACGTGATGTGCAAAGCAAGGTTCAGTGACAGTGTTAACTTCCTTTAATGTCTGAGTCATAGGAGGGAAAACAAATAGGAAAAAATGACAGAAGAGATATTTGGGGAAAAGAACAGAAGCAAAACACAATAGAGTAGGCAAAAAGATAAAGATCAGTTCAGCAACTTTTACTCATGCTGACTAGCACTTTCACACTGAAGAAGACCCACTGACAGCAATTTATCTGCTTGAACTAGAAGACCAAGTAGGAAGTGTGAGCAAATGTTTCCAGAATCTGACCATGAAGGGAGCGGAAGCAGGGGAGAAAAATATATACAAAAAAATGCTGTAGAAGGAAGGAAATAAAGGGTGAGGGATGGGGGACAAAGTAAAAGAGAGTGATTATGTACAGGAAAACTAGTAATTATCCTCTACAGGCACCATAGAACCATAGAAAATTAGGGTTAGAAGGGACCTCAGGAGGTCATCCAATGCAACCTCCTGCTCAAAGCAGGATCATCTCCAACTAGATCATCCCAGCCAAAACTTTGTCTAGCTGGGTCTTAAAGGCCTCCAAGGATGGAGATTCTGCCACCTCTCTGGGTAACCTGTTCCAGTGGTTTACTACCCTCCTAGTGAGAAAATTCTTCCTAATATCTAACCTAAGCTTCCCATGCTGCAGCTTGAAACTGTTGCTCCTTGTCCTGTCACCTGCCACCATGGAGAACAGTTTAGCTCCATCTTCTTTCGAACCTCCCTTCACGTAGTTGAAAGCTGCTTTTAAATCCCCTCAGTCTCCTCTTCTCCAGACTAAATGAGCCCAGTTCTCTCAGTCTTTCCTCGTAAGTCATGTGCCCCAGCCCCAACAACATTTTTGTCCTTTCCGCTGGACTCTCTTCAATTAGTCCACATCCTTTCAGGTCAAAATCAAAAAACATTTACTTGATTAGAAGATGAAGTTTTCACTCCATTTAACATGGGGCAAGAAGCTCTTTGCCTTACAATTGGGCATTAGGTAGCCGAGGAGAGAGGGAGGCTGGCAGCTGCTCTGGCTCCAGTCCCAACCCAGAACTGGACCTGGAGTTGTAGCTGAAACTGGAGGTAGAACTGGAGCCACAGCTGCTCTTTGCACTCACCCCGCTACTGACTCTTCATGCTCTGCTTCTCCTCCCCCGCAGTCTCCAGTCTCTTCCCCCCCATGCTGCTTCTCGCCCTCTGTTACACTCCTCCTTACCTATGCTTCCTTCCAGGAGGCTCTGTCCTTGCTGCAGCTCAGGACACAGAGCATGGCTCCAACCTGGATGCATAACATGGTTCCAGCCAGCTCTGTAGCACTGGCATGGAGTTGGCACTGCTGTTCCAACCTGACCCTGTAGCATCAGTGCTGGCTCCCCGCCACTACTGCTGCTATGAGGCCAGGCTGGATCAGCAGTGCAAGCTCCATGTCACTGCTAGGGAGTGGGCTGGAGCAGTGATTCTTTACCCAGGATGCAGCAGAGATGGAGCCTGCCAGTGCATAGCAAAGGTATGGGGGCAGGAGTAGAAGAAGCAGGAGCTGGGGAGACACTTCAGGGCTGGGAGAGATGGGAGGAAGAGGGGTAGAGACCTGTGGCTGCTGGTGGCAAAAACAGCATAGAGAGGGGAGAAGGGGGGAACAGAGGAAGGGGGAATTGGGGCAACCTGGGACTTCAGGGGGGCAGAAACAATGTAGGTAAGTGGGGTGAGAACAGGGGCAACAGGCAGAAGCTGCTTGCCTTTCTCACTGCTTGCCCCACCACTTTCACAATGCCTGCCTCCAACCACCTACTGCCCAATGCCTGCCCCAATCCTGCCCCCCCACCTACCTTACCACATGCCCCCCACAACTGCCTCCCCCACTGTCTTACCCCTATCACCTGCCCCATGACTGCTCCCCTCATCACCTCTCCCCCCCACACAGCAGTATTGCTCCCCTCATCATCTCTCCCACCCACACCACAATTTGGGGGAGACAAACTGAATATGGTCCTCCAATAATTAGATTCCATATATGGAATAGTATAAGTTACTTCAGGCATGACTTTACACCAAATCTGAGTGAACTCATTTTCAAAATTCATTTATGGCTTAATAGTCTAGTTCCCAAAGAACTTGTTTGACTTTATTCTTTTAAGAATTTATCAGTATTCAGTTGTTTTCCACAGAAGGTTTTGAACTTCTCTATTTTCATGTGTTTAATGGGTATTACAGAGCTTGCTCAAAGTACTTTGCACCACAACATCTATCCATTGCATATCAATACATATCCATTCCAAAATAGTCCTTTTTTGTTTCTTGTTTAGTAATGGCAGCAGTTGCAGTATGTTCCTAGCATATGGAACTGATATAAATGTGTGACTGAGGGTTCATACCAGTGTTACATATGTAGTAATATTTAGTCTGGTAGAAATGCTAGTTGTGCAAACATTCACAATGCTTAGTCTGGTCTAAAAATGGTGTGCATGGTCAGAATTTAAACCTCATCTGATGAGGTTTAAGTCTGGTCTGATAGGGCCTTTGTACATGCCACAAAATTGGCCTTTAAAGTGGCTTAAATGCCCTTTTGTAGCACTTTAAAAGCAAAGCTGTTTACACTGTCACCAACATATTGTGTGTTAAATGACTGTGGGACGTAGCAAAATAAAACACCTCAGAGGTGTTTTATTTTGCTACCTAACGAAGTGCAACAGCCACAGAGGGAAGCACCAGCCCGTGCAGTTCAGGGGCTGTGCAGGCAGCCTGGCTGGCATCACCCCATGCAGGCAAGCTCCACTGAAGAAAAAAAAAATGGGGGGGCAAGACTGATTCCCACCTCCCCACTGAGACTGCCCACTTGCCTAAGCTGTGCAGAGCCCCAGTGCTTCTCTCCACAGATTTAGGGAGGGGAGGGGGGAAGGGCAGTGCTTCTCTCTGTGGCTGCAGTGCCCCCTGGGACTGCACAGGCCAGGTGCCTGAGGATGGGTGCTGCCTGGAGGGCACTACCACCGCTGCGGAAGGAAGTACTGGCACCCCCACAGTTCAGGGACTGCTTGGCCCACAAACAGCTCACCCCTCCCCTCACCGCCACCAGAGAGGCAGGTAAAGATTGGGCCCAACTCTGGTATACATGCAACAGGGATTTATTTCAGTATCACAGAATCATAGAAGTAGGGTCGGAAGGGACCTTGTAGATCTTCAAGTCTGACCCCCTGTCTGAGTAGGAGGAAAACTGGGCTCAAATGACCCCAGCCATGTAGGCATTGAGCCGCTTCTTAAAGACCCCCAGGGTAGGAGCCAGCACCACTTCCCTTGGAAGTTGGTTCCAGATCCTAGCCGCCCTGTGAAGTAGTTCTTACGGATGTCTAATCTAAACCTACTCTCCAACAACTTGTGGCTGTTATTCCTTGTTCCCCCCGGGGGGTGCTAGGGGAAACAAGGTCTCCCCCAAACCCTTCTGGTCCCCCCTAGTGAGTTTATAGATGATCACCAGGTCCCCCCTCAGCCTTCTCTTGTGAAGGCTGAACAGGTTCAGGTCCCGTAGCCTCTCATTGTAGGGTCTGCCCTGCTGTCCCTAGATCATGTGGGTGGCCCTCCTCTGGACCCTCTCAATGTTGTCCACATTCCTCTTGAAGTGGGGTGCCCAGAACTGGAAACAGTACTCCAGCTGTGGCCTAACCAGTGTCACGTAGAGGGGAGGATCACCTCCTTGGCCCTACTTGAGATGCACCTGTGGATGCAGGATAAGATCTGGTTAGCCCTGCCGACCTTGACCTTACATTGTTGGCCCATGTTCATCTTGGAGTCAGTGATGACTCCAAGCTCCCTTTCTGCCTCTGTGCTCTCAAGAAGGGAGTTTCCCATCTTATAAGTGTGCTGCTGGTTACTACTGCCCAAGTGCAGCACCCTGCACTTGTCAGTATTAAAACGCATTCTGTTTTTGTTAGCCCACCCCTGCAACCTATCCAGGTCTTTTTGCAGTCTTTCCCTCCCTACTAACATGCCCACCTCAACCCAAATTTTGGTATCATCAGCAAATTTGAACAGGTTGCTTTTCACCGTTGTCCAAATCGCTGATAAAGAAATTGTCATCCAAATCGCTGATAAAGTGCTGGCCCAAGGACCGAGCCCTGGGGGACTCTGCTGCCCACTTCCCCCCAGGTCGAATATGACCCGTCCACCACCACCCTCTGAGTATGACCCTTCAGCCAATTTGCAATCCATCTGACTGTGTAGGCATCGATGCAACAGTTGCTTAGTTTTTTAATGAGGATGGGGTGGTCGACAGTGTCAAAGGCCTTGCTGAAGTCCAGAAAGACTACATCCACGGCGACACCTGCATCCAATGCTTTTGTGACCTGATCATAAAAGGCAATCAGGTTGGTCTGACGTGACCTGCCCCTAATAAAACCATGCTGGTTGCCCTTCAGCATCACCCCGATGCCAGCCCATCACAGATGTGCTCCTTGATGATCTTCTCAGATAGTTTCCCCAGGATTGAGGTAAGACTGACGGGCCTATAGTTGCCTAGGTCCTCCCTCCTCCCTTTTTTAAAGATGGGGTCTCTTCTCTCTTGGCTATCTTCCAATCATCTGGCACCTGTTTAATTCTCCCTAAATTGAAGTGGTGTTTTTGAAAACCCATAGCTTCAATGTAGGGAGATTTAAACTGAAGTAAACCCATAAGGGTTAGATTTCTTTAATGAATGCTTATTCAATTCCCCTATCGATAGAAGTTTCTCTGCTGTCCTCCAGCATCCCAGGGTGCATTGCTTTCCCTTGCAGCAGAGAGATGCTCTGACACTTATGCCACACTCCATCACTGCTCACTCCAGCAAACCCTACCCCTTGTCTGTGCTATGGCCAAGAAACCCCAGCTCTAGCCCTGTCTTATACTCCAATCAGGAAGATGCAGGGGCCCAAGGCAGCTGTGTCCCCTACATATAATCCAAACCTCTGAATACCTGACACCCTAGCCAGATCCCCAAGACCTACATTCAGACCCCAAAACAGAGATCAACTCCCCTCCTCCAAGAGTCACACCCAGGACCCGAAGTCTCAAACACAGACCCCCATATTAGAACTGAAGATCCAGGCCCCACCACAGACCCATCTCCAACATGCAGGAGCTGGTTATAGCATTTGAGTTCCCTGCTTCAGCCTGGGGCCAGGACTGTGTAAGGGGCATGGTGGAGGTGGGGTGGGGGGCAGACATGTGTATGGAACAAGCTGGCAGGGAGGTGATCCTGCCAAATCAGGGCTTGAGTGAGCATGGGCAGCCTGGCCACTGCCAGAAGATGCCAAGCCATAATTGCTTGAGGAATGAGTGAGTTTGCTGGCACAACTGTTACACTTGGGTAAATGTCCCCCATAATTTTCATGCTTGGGGGTCATGGCTAACTGTGCTGGACCTGGCAAGAGGATGCCTCTGGAAAGTTCAGTGCTTGGAGAGACATGGTCAGCTACTCTGGGCCATCTTGTGGATGCCTGAAACAGCATTCACTTTCTTTGTTATTGTGGGAATTCTGCAAGACTGCAAAAGGCCCTTTAAGAGCAGGGGTTTTTGCATCTCAGAGGGATAAGCACTCAAGGGTGGGGTGGGGGGGGAGGAAGATGGGGGATAACTGTAAGGACTACTATGAGAAACTCTGGATGGCAAGCAGCGAAAAGGGGAAGGGACAAGGTGCCTGCAAACATCCATAGTCTTCCCCAAGGGGCTGGGCTTGGCTAAAAAAGGGATTGTAGCTCAAAGGCAGGCAGTTGGCAGGGCTGTAGGGACTAATAAGAAAATCCTGTGCTTGAGCCAGGCTGTAGGTCTGGCTGGTCAGAGAGGGGAGGGCTTGATCAAATAAAAGTTTGCCGTTAAGCTAGAGAGGGCATTCTAGCTCTGGCCAGGAAGGAGGCACACCTCCCAAGTGGCTGTTACCTGGAGGTACAGTCAAGGGAGTCCTGAGAGACAGAGGATTGCTGTGAGGACTTAGAACACCCTGAGAAAGGACTGTTCTTAACCCTTTCACAGCCAAAGGGCCAGGGGGTCCAGGACCTAGACTATAGAGTTTAAAGTCCTTGGTGTACAGCTGCCATGGAAAAACCCAGGCCAGAATAAGGGGCCTAGGGCTGAAGCTAGCATCCAGAGTAATTAGGCCAAGACTAAGAGGATCTAGGGAGCAAAGGTGACCCAAAAAACACCATACCAAGGCTTGGGATGTCTCCCACAGAAGTAATTATTCCATCAAGGCATGGCAGGAAAGACATTGGCAGTTGTACAAAACAGCTGGAGCGAGAAGTGAGATAAACTAGTTGGCCAATGGCTGTCACTATGGCCTGGTAATGCTAATCCTGCCTCAATGCCCTTGAAAAGTTTGGGCATCCACCAGCTGGGTGAGTTGGGGGGTCTGGATTCACTCTAGAGCAGGGGACTCACCTGGCTGGACCCTACTCAGTCAGGGTAAGAAGGAGCTATGTACCAGACCACACCCCCACACACCCCAATCTATATCCACATGGCCAGAAACTCAGGTGATATCCAGACTCTCCTGCAAACACTATGATAAATCATTTTTGCCCCAAGATGATATTGGGTACTTTCCAGTGATTTGTTGAAATCAAGGGCCCTACCCCATGTTGAGTGGACATAAACTGGTGAAGGACTAAAGATGGGATTAAAATTAGACTAGTTTTGTATCAGCTTGTAGGATGGTTTGATTAAGTGACAGAACTGTTGTCAGCTAAATAAGGAGGTATCCACTACAGTGTTCCATTGCAACACAGATAACTAGGGGCTAGTATAGTCTGGACACACATGGCCCAATTCCTACACACAATACTCCAGATTTGGATTTTTTTTTGTAAAAGCATCATGGGAGACTATATCAAAGATCTTTTTTAAATCCAAGTATATGACATCAACTGCATCTCCCACATCTAAGTGGTTCATTACTTGATCATAGAAGGAGACACAGATGGACAGATCTGCCTGCAATGAAACCATGTTGGCTATCCTTCAGCATCATGCCTTCTGCTAGTATCTCACAAATGGACTTCTTGATATTTTTTTCCAAAATTTGACCTAGTATCGAGGTCAAAATGATCAGCCTATAGTTTCCTGTATCCTCCCCCCATCCCTTCTTAAAGATTAGCACCACACTGGCCCTTTTCCAGTCTTTTGGGGCCTCTCCTGAGTGCCATGAGTCTTGAAATACCTTCATTCATGGTCCCTCAATAACTCCATCTAATTCCCTCAAAAGTCTTGGGTGTAGTCCATCTAGTTCTGCCAACTTGAAGACATTCAGACACTCTAAGTGCTCCCTCATCAGTTCAACACTGACCATTGGTTGGTAATCGCCCACCCCCATCTGTCCACTATCTGACCACGTGGGCAACCACTATTTTTATGCATGAACACTGATGCAAAGTGTTCATTGATGAGTTCTGTTTTTTCCTGTTTGTTATTAGCTGTCCTGTCCCATTCTGCAAGGGTCCCAAATTTCTCTTGGCCTTCCTCCTGATGCCTATATACATAAAGAAGAACTTCTTATTGTCCTTGATTTGCTCACCAACATGATCTTGGCCACCACCCTTGCCTTCCTTATCATCTCTATACAAATACATGCTATATTTGTGTATTCCTCCTTGGAAACTACCCCTTCTTTCTACTGTCCAGAAGCCTACTTTTTCTTTCTTAAGCACTCCTTGACTCCTCTGGTAAGCCAAGAGGGCTTCCCAGCCTCTTTACCACCTTTCCTACATACAGGAATGAGCCTTTTATGTGCTCTGAGGATTGCTCCCTTTGAGGAATGACCACCCTTCCTGAACTCACTTCCCCTTCAGTCCCGCTTCCCATAGGGTCTCTCCCACTATTTTCCTAAGCTCAGTGAAGTCAGCCTTCCTGAAGTCAAGCACCTCTGCCCTACTGGCTAACTTCCCTGTCCTACAACAGATAGATATAATCTCATGATCACTATCTCCCAGATTACCCTCAATCCTCAAATCTCCCATCAGGTCACCCCTTTGTCTAGAATCAAATCCAACAAAGCCTTCCCCTTTAACTCCTGTAAGGGCCTCAAAGGGAGTCACAGATATCTGCCTTCCTATTTCTATAGATATAGATATAGAGATCAATATATATATATATGGTGTGTGTGTGTGTGTGTGTGTGTGTGTGTGTGTGTGTACACTTCTGTCACTTAATCAAACCATTATTTAAGCATGGCTTTTCTTTGTATGTATATATATGGAGTGCTTCCCTTTCTGTTCATGGTTCCATGGCAGGAAGGAAGAAAAGAAGGAGAGAAAGAGACCAATAGCTTATATACAATTTAGCCCCTGAGAGTAGAAACACTCAGTACCAAGTGATGAGTCAGATCCCCATATATCTAATTTTAGCAACCTTTGAGGCAACCTATTTTGTGAAGGGAAACAAAATATCTCAGGTCTCAGGTGATTATATCCAAGGCCATAAACCTAGTTAAGTTTTAAATTAAGTGCAGATAAAATACAATGATAAAAATGACACTGTGCTGTATGTGACCTATAACACAGAAGAGTAATTACAGCAAGTACATTATTTTCTCAGTAGTGAACTGCTTAAAATAAATAAACAAACACATGTTTTTCTATTTTCTTCGGCGGGACAAAAAAATCCCTGTAATTTAATAACTAAATATAAATAACTGAAATTACATTTGTGATGCAAGAAACTCCATAGGTTAGAGATTCAGTTCAGGTGTGAAAAAGCATCAAGATGCCAAATCCTCAGAAATTTCAGGAACGTATAACTGATTTCAAAAGGGCAATGACAATTTTCCATAACTGAAGATCTGTTTCAAAATATTTTTACAAACTGGGAATAAGAGTCTGCAAAATGGGGAAAGAACTCTCATTAGATGACCTTTTTTCATGGACTTGCAGAACTGTCTAATTTTGGAACCCAGGCCTGGAAAGGTGCTAAGAATCTTTTTGCTTGGGAGCTAATGGATCTCAGTGCACCTAAACACAGGGACATTTAATTCTTTTCAGAACTTGGAGGTAGAGAGCTACACATTAAAGAAAAATAGCATGATCAGAAAAGATTTTTCCTAAGCTTACAAGATGTTGGATTTACTTTTGAGATTTTGGACAAGTTCAGACTGATGGAGTGATTCTCACAAGAAAACTCAGTCCTTGTTTTTAAAAGGTCTGGCTTTACCAAGGCTAAAACAGCATTGATTCAATGCCTTTGAAATTCTTTGGACCTATGTCTAAATGTCACACCCCTAACTAGCCTTCAATCCAAATATATTTGTTCATAAAGTCCCTTCTGTTATTCACTTGGTATGTAGGCAGTAGGGCTGTGCGAAGCTTCGGTCACCAATTTGATTCAGAGATTTGGCCCGAATCAGCAGATGAATATCCAAATCTGAATTGAATCAGGAGACCCATTAAAAGGTCTAAATTGAATCCAAAGCCTCCAAATCGATTAAAAAAAGATTCAGAGATATTCAGAGATTCAGATTGGTCAGGGAAAGGCAGGAACAACTGGGCAGCTGCAGGTTCTCCCACAGCTCCTTCAGCTGTGTGTGCCTCTCCATGGGTGGGGGGAGCCTTGGAAGAAGCCCCCATGGCTGCCCTGCCAAGCCAGCCCTAGCCCCCCAGCACTTAAAAAAACAGAAGTCCTGCACTTATTGGCTGCAGGAGTGATAAACAGGGCCTCTGAGGGCTCATAGCAGAGCCACTCCCATGCAGCGCAGGGCAGTGGGGGTCAGCAGTGGTTGCCCCCTCCACCTGGCACCTGTTTCTCCTCACTACCCCACACTCCATGGTGGACTTCTAACATGAGCCATCAAAGGCCCCAATTGCCACAGCCAGAGCTAGTGAGTACGGGCCTTTTTTTTTAGTTTTTTTTTTTTTAACTGCCCGAATCAGCAGATGGTGGGGCTGGGTGGGGGGGGGAGATCGGGGCACAGGGGCTGTGAAGAGGGGCTCTGCCAGGAGGCCCCAGAGTCCCCATAGCTGCTGCTACTGCTGCTGAGTGGGTTGGTTTGTTTTTTTGATTCCCAAACTGCTAGGGCAAGATGCAAGGGCCATCAGGGGCAGGGTTGTGGGGGAGGGGCAATCGAGGTGCAGGGTCTGCTACTCTTCCAGGAGGCCCCAGAACTTCCACAGTCCCTGCTACAGCCAGTGAGTGCAGGGCTTTCCTTTTTTTGCTTTTTTTTTTAAGTTCCAGGACTAGGCTGCGCCAGGCAGGGAATGGGGTCAGGCAGGGCAGCCAGGGGGGCTTCTCCTGTGGGTCTCCCCACCTGGGGAGAGACAGACAGCTGGTGGAGCTGCAGGAGAACATGCAGCCACCCGGCTGTACCTGCATCTCCACAGCTAACTTGAATCTCCGAATCAGCACCAAACCTCCAATTCTGATTCAGCCGAAGTGAAAGGGGACAGTGACTTGAATCACCATATTGAATCTCTATCCTCTGTATCAGCTAAATCTGAATCCTAATCAAATACTTTACTATTTGTACTAGCCTAGTATGCAGGCATTTGCTATCAACTGATTGTTGATATGCAGAAATAATAGTAGCTCATTAACAATTATACCAGTTATAGGGTATAATTCTTTATTGTGGGTCAAACTAAACCATCATGTCTCTCTCCACCCCATTCCTGTACTAGTGTAAGTGTAGGTAAGCCACTGTAACTGTAAACCTGAGTGAAGAAGGTTTGTTAAAGTTATAATGGTTTGTCTCAACTTATATCAATACAGGAATGGACAGACAGATAATTTAAATGGTATGTGTTACTAGCTAGCAAGTCCTCTGCCCTCTCTTCATCTCCATTTTAAGATAATATATCTAATACATACACAGATGAAATGCAAATATATATATACATAGAAATATATAGAGAGAGATAGAAATATATATAGATAGAACTAGAGGTAACAATGCATAAAACCTACACAGTTGCACTGAAACGCATAAATTAGAAAGTGAAGCCTTTATAATGTCTTTAATGGGAAGGACCATGAAATACATTTTCAATATGTATTTAATTCCCTTTGATTCCTAGTCCACTTACAATTTAAAACCAACTGCCTGACAGTGGCAGTATTATTTCCATTCAGGCAGCAGTGAGGGAGTCACTTGACTTTGTGACTCATTATAATCTACCTGATCCCTTCATTTCACAGGTGTTAATGTTTTCACTAACTTTTTTAATGTTTCACTAACTAAGCTATCCTTTCTTCTGCAATTCTGGTCTTTGCTGCTTCTCTTAATGTTGCTCCTATCTCACAGCTCCGCAGACTGTTTTTAATTCTAGCCAAAAATATTAACCCAGGTGTGGAAACATTAACTCAGGTGAACATGAGCTCAAGTGGGGAAATAACTTTCAGTGAAACATTGAATGTACTGTCAAAATGCTCAAGGAGACTAGACTTGGTTTTATGAATCTGAAAGAGATGTACATGCAATTTACAAGATAGCAGAACTAAAGGAACAGTATTTTTTTATTGTTTTTGCTGGTTTGTTATATTTTTATATGTAATGTATAATATACGAAATGAATGCACATTCCAATAAAATTACAGGCAACGCCCGCTTAGTGCTTTTAATTGGTTCCTAAATAAACAAGTGTTAAGCAAAATGAGTGTTAAGTGAAACCAAAAGAATATGATTACCCAAAATGGTGACCACAAGTGGTATTAATGACCTGAGATGGCAACCATGAGTGTTATAGTGAAACTTGCTGAGCGCTAAGTGAAATCTGGTATCAATTTAAAATGAGCTTTATAGTGAAATAGTGCTAAGCGAAACAGCATTAAGTAGGGGTTGCCTGTATATATGTTTTTCCTTTTATCTTGAACTGAATAGCACGGCCTTAGTCCATTAGCATATAAGTAAATCTTCTAGTTTCTTCTTACCTGGATAAAAATGTGTGTTTTGTTACATGTGATGATGTACCATAGCATCTGCACCCACTGTATCAAAATCCTAGCTCTGCCCATGGCTACATGTATATATTCCAGAAATGATAGAAGTTCATGAAATCATTAAACTGTATTCAAATAAAGAATCTGATTCATTGTCATTCTTGCTTTATAGGAGCTGCCATTTCTATTTTATGTTAATATTCTGAATAAGAGTTTATAGCTTTGAGTTTTTGGAAGGAAACAAAGTTATACCATGAGTAGGTCCCTTTCCCATGCTTAAGAGGGTCAAGGTGTTTTTTTTTTCCTTTGTGACAGCTGAATGAACATTTATTTTAAATAATAAAAATACAAAATAGGAACAGAACGTGTATATAACGGAGTACTGGCCTATCATTTGAATCAGAAATTAAATACCCATCTAAGGGTTAGCACCTAATCATTTTCCTCCAGTTCTCTGGCATTGTTTATATACTTCATAAGATTTCTCTTACATAAAAATAAAATTTGTGCAAATTCTTTGGCATATCTCACCAAATGTACGTAATTTGGCAAAAATCAGTAAATGCAAAGTTGCCTGAAACAAAGCTGTTAAGTATCATTCTAGACCCTACAACTATCATTAGTGGCTATGGGGTTTTTAACTCCCTCAACCAGGGCTAACTGACGTTATTTACAAAGTCTTTGGATCTGTAAACAGAATTTCTAATTACCACAAGCCATATGAAACAAATATTTAAATCAGCATTAGACCAGGCAGATTTATATAGTAGACACATTATATAGTTGTCACAACCCAGTGATTTTGGTGCCTCGGCACGGTGGAATTTTCCCGCCACATGAGAGCCTCTTGCAAAAGTAAAGGCTTTCTGTTGCTGCAGAAAACCCCTGGTGCAAGAGAGTTCCCGCCATTCGGATGTAAATTTGTGTCCCACTATTGGCCAGTTCTAAATTATGCACATGTGGCGGCTAGTAATTGGCTTGCTGGCCGTTTAAAAATTAGCGCGACTTCCGCCCAAGTCGGAGAACTTTGAGCAAGCTGCAGAGCGCTTTTGAAGAGATCTGACTCATGGCTGAGCTAATCGATAGCCTGATCGCCTATCGATTCGTCTCCCCATCGCCGAGCGCAATCCCAGACGTATCCCTTTCCCTGCCGGCCCGATTTGTAGACGGACGTGCTGGCCTGAGCCCTGCCAGCTGGAACAACTAACGTAGTTGTTCAGATGACCGGACCGTTTTTCGTCACAACAGCAAGCGACGTAAGTAAAGTTTTACAACCATAAAGCTTTCTCGGCCTCTCTATTCACCAGCCCGCCCCGATGAACGAGTAATTATTGAATCACCTCAAGTTGGCTTTGGCCGTCTGAGACAATAGTGAGATGACAAAAATAGTTTTTCAATGCACCTTACAGAAAGGCAGTCATTGACCTTCATAGACAATCATAATTTAGAAATTACATTGAGAGGTATGACTTTACATGCATACACACTATATAGATATAGATATAATCAACATATAATATGCATTTTATATTATCCCTCTATATCTATCTACACATACATATACACATACACACACTAATATGTATATGTATATAATATGTATATTAGTGTGTGTATGTGTATATTAATACATATTACTGTGTGTGTATGTGTATATGTATGTATAGATAGATATAGAGAGATAATATAAAATATAAATATTGACCTCTATATAAATATTTCTCTCTTGATAGATAGATAGATAGATAGATAGATAGATAGATAGATAGATAGATAGATAGATAGATAGATAGTTTGTGTGTGTAAATATATAGAATGGTATAAGAGAAAGAAATCAATATTGTCCCCAAGCCCCAGAGGTACAAAACTTAAGACAGACTTTTCTGACTAGTCTAAAGCATCCTTAGTGAATACTTAATTTCTTTGGCAATGTGAAATAAAGAGAAGAAAACAAGGTAGAAACTCACCAAATAAAGAATACAGATTACTACAAAAATGTTGATGGCAACGAGGTTAACAAGAAAAGAATTTGCTATTAGGACCATGCAGTCTTAATTATATATAGGTAAGTACGTAACTTTTTTTTTATTTAACATTAACTTTACCTGATAATATAAATGTTTATTTCCTGTTGTATGACATATTTTACAGTTCAGCTTAACCTAAGATCTGTTCTTTTTCAAAATGCTTTATTATAACTGCCTATGCAGAGTGCAGAGTATTTTCCAGTGCTCAGTTAACCAATACTTATGCAGGGTGCTTAAGAAGCAGATAACAACTTCACTTATTTCCTTGTTCACTTGCTCTTTGCAGTGAACATCTGATGTTATACTCCTACATTCTTCCTTGTACCATTCAGGTAGCCCTAGTATAAGCTCTGCAAGGCTGGGGATAAGGAATCCTTTTAACTTCTTGTCTTTCTTTGTGTCTCCAAAGGCAGGACACAATCTTCCCCTGAGTTTGACACATTGCATAAGCACACCATTAATTAAATTTCCAGTCTTCCTAGCTCAAGTACCACTCAAGTATTTACGACAATAGAATATAAAACCTGTGGTCCTCTGTCTGTAGCCAATGTTTGCCTTTTGCCCAAGCCAATGTAATGTAATGAGAAGTGCTTATGTTCATAAATCATGTATTTTAAATTAAATTATAAACATTTATACATACTGAACAGAATGAAACAAAGCAAAAAGACTTTCATTTTTAAATAAAAGCATAGGTTGACAGCAAATAATGTTTTCTAACTTAAAATAGGTTGCTTAAAATAGAATCGGTAGGAACCATTGTTTAATATGAATGTATTCTAGATTTTTTTTAATCCAAATAAAATGACAGACCTTTAAAGTTGAGTTTAAGAACTCAAAACACACAACATTTGAATCAATGAGAAATGCTATTTTCCTCATTAATTGGTTTCCTTATTAATTATTGAATCCTGCCTTCATTGTAACTGGTAAACATTTTGTAATCAACTTAATAGAAAATGAACCAGGCCTCATATTCTTTTGGAAATTAATAAAATCCAATTTTGATCTCACTTACATAGATGTAAATAAGGAGAAATTCTGTTGCAGTCAATGTAGTTATTAGGACTGTGTGAAGCTTTGGTCACTGATTCATTTGGCAGAGATTTGGTCTGATTCAGTGGACAAATCTTTGAATCCAAAATGAATCAGGAGACCCTTTAATTTCTCTGAATCAAATCAGAACCCTCCAAATCGATTCAGAGAAATTCAGAAAGATTCGGCAATTTGGAAATAGACACAGCTTTAAGTGTTTTTTCTACATACCTCAAGGTATCAAGTAACTTGTGAATGCTGCCATGCTGAGGCAGATGGAGTGTCCCACAGGAGTGTAGGGGAAGTGGGGCAGGGTCCCCAGCATGCTTGACAGCAGACCCAGAAGTGGACCAGAAGTACTTCCAGTCCACTTCTGGACTCACTGCAGAGCAGTGGGAATAGGCAGGCATCTACATGTGCAGGCAACCTGGGACTAACTTGAAACTCGAGTCAGAAGAGCCAGCCATGAGCCCCTATGGTCACCAGGGGGAGCTCCAGTGTCTGGTCCGATGGCTGCCAGCTGGATGCCAGGTTGCATGGGTCTTACCTCTCTGTTTGCTGTGGGGTAGGCACCCAGGGCCAGGGGAATGTGGTCGAGCCAGGCAGGGAGTGGGGTCGAGGGCTAGGGTGGGGAATGAAAGTGCGCTTCCCACAATGCAGGACTTACCATATGTCTGGTGATAGTGTAGCTGACAGCTCAGCGCAGGACTCCCCATTGGCATGGACAAGTTACTGCACCAAGTGTCTGCAGCCCATGGTGCTCAGTGAACCAGTGCCTGGCCAGAAGCAACCCCTGGGGAAGAGCTGGTGCTGCTGGTGGCTGGTGATATCATGGCCAGCTACATCTCATGGTGTGGTGTGGAGCTGGCCAGGATGCCACTTGTCAGGGCTCCCAAAGCTGCCTGTGGGTGCAGCAGCCAGGAAGGTTGGCAGGGCTATAAACATCTGAGGAACCTCCTCCAGGAAGGTGTCATGCCCAGAGGAGTCAGGGTGGAACCAGTGCTCTGCCAGGCTGCCCTCACTGGTGAAAACCACGGGGTTGTGGCCTTGGTCCTGGGACACCAAAATGTTGGTCAGTTTCCACATAAAGGGTATGGTCTTGTGGACATGACTGGACTGACAGTTGTGGTCAGTCACAGCCACCCACTGTGCATGCAAGACCTTGACCTTTATGTGGCACTGCCATGCTGACTGGGAGTGGCCTTTCTCATGCATCCCACCTAACAGGGCCTCATAAACATGGGCAGTTGAGTGCCTGCCCTGCACAAACTGCCTCTGTACTTCTACATCCCCTCAGAGGGCCATGAGGCCACACACTTCTTTCTGGGTCCAGCTGGGGACCTGGTTACGTGGCTTGGGCATGCACACATGGGCAAGGCCAGACCTCACCAGAGAGGACATGGTGGTGGAACCTCCCATGCCAGCTTTTTGAACCTCCCATGCACAGCTGGCCCTGGACAGTGCTCAGGAGTGTTCAGCAGTGGGGAAAGGCAGGGCCTGGAAGCTGCACAGCAGAGGCAAGTGTGCCACAGCACGTGCACATAGCCAGAAAGACAGGAAACACTACTGGGGGTGCACAGGAACAGGGAGCTGGTGCTGCCCTCCTGCCACAGCCAACCAGACAGGAGCCCTGGGGAGCTCTGAGGGTTGGGCACGGGGAGCTGAACAACACTGAAAATCACTCATCTGCAGCCAAAGAGCAGCCTTGGCTAGTGGACAGGATGAGCAGCAGCAGTCTGGGTCCTGTCCAAGGTGCACACAGGACGTGCAGTCCCTTAAGCTCCTATGCGGTGTGCCCCAAGGCACAACATGGCTGCAGGCATTTACACCCTGCAGCTGGTGGCTACCAGAAAGCATCCCAACCCTGGAAGAGTGGAAGGGGCCAGCCAGGAGCCCTGGAGCTGGACTCTGGCTGGCCAACTAGTGACTGGGTAGAGCCAGCAGGGAGACCTCTGGGTTATAGCACAGTAAGACATCTACATGTGTGTTATTGCGCAGCAACAAATGACGCATACATTTGATATCTGCATGATGCAGGTATCAAATATACACTCAAGTCAGTGTAAGTTACCATATTTACTGTGCAGTATGGGTGTGCACATGTAGATGCACATCCATACTGTGCAGTAATTTTGGTTACTGCACAGCAAATGCACACATGTAGATGCACCAGTTTCTCTGAGTTTCACTTATGCCTGAAATAGGCAAGTTTAATAAAATCCAGTTCTTTGGTAAAACACAAAGTTTAGACAGAGATATATACACCAGGGATTTTGCTACCATGGTTGTATTAATTAGAGGATGTGTTTTAATCACATTCCTAGTCAACATAGTTAAGCTAGTGGAATTTTTAGATCAAGCCAAAGTCTTTGCACACTTGACCAACATGTATAAATGTTGCAGCTCTTGACAGAATTCTAACGTATGTGTAGCTTTAATCCTAGGCCTTTTCTAATGAGTTGATGTCAGGTAGGGGGCACAAATGTCAAAGGATGTTGTCCATGTTGATTTGACTGGAGCACATTGGTAATGCACATGACTGAAATGATACACAAGTCATCATTTTTACTAATAGTCACTGTGTTTTAGCTTTAAAAATTTCACCATCTTATAGTGTCAAAAATGTAATAAAACTAATTTTAGTCAGAATTCATTTCAAAGCAAATATATATTTAATATTTTTCACAATAAATAGTGTTTCCAGTTATGCAGGACTTCCAGTAGAGTGAGGAATTAAGATAGCATAAAATTAAACCATATGAGAAATGTCCTGAGAATAGAAAGTCCTGCAAAAATCATGTACAGTCATGACAGATCTACCCTTTGACTATTCTGGGAACTAGGTTCCTAATTAGAGAACAGACCTGCCCATTAAGGAAGAGAGGAATAGTGATTGTTGACAGTCAACAGGGAAACCAAATTACATGAACTCATTATTTTAAATGGTTTGATTTAAAGGCAGACCTGTTAATGAGCCAGCAAGTGCTATCATTTCCATGTGCCCAATTTCAGTAATGAAATTAAAATCCCGAAATAGATGAGAAAGTAAGAAAAATGGAAAGGCAGACTTTGCTTGTTTGTTTTTTCAGCTAGTGGAAAAAAGACATAATTATTAGAAGTTAAGAATCAGGGACTCAGGAAGGAAAAACAAAATCAAAATCTAAGGTTTGCCCGATGCACCTAGGTATAGTGAAAGTATATGAAGGTATTACTGTGCAACCTTTTTAGAAATGTATGAGTTAGATTCTATCTAATATATCTTTTAGTAAGCATTAAGGGTGAAGAACATAAAGAATTTTTCTTATTTTTCATTGCACACACGGCATGTCCAGGCAAGCATGCACATGCCGCTTGCCCCATCTCAAACCTCTTTAAGATGGGGTAATAGGAATGTGCAGGAATGAAAAAAAATGTTCCCCGTGCTGCAAACTTTCAGCACAGGGAGAAAATTAGACCTCTGGATATCCAGGGGGTCTAAAAAAATCAAAGTTTAAACAAGCAGAGCAGGGCGCAGTCCTGGACTGTGTCCTAATGCAACTGGAGCTGGGCCCTCCATGGACGTGCTCTGGCTGCCAGAGGATCTCTGTGGTTGGCCCCTTGCCCTGGTCCTGAAACACGCAGTCAGCCAGGCCATGTGTTCAGCACCAGGGCTCCAGTGCCAGTAAGTAAGGGGTTGGAAGGGCTGGAGGAGCGGGGAGGGGATGATGGGGAGGACCCCTGACAGCCCTGCCCACTCCCCCAGCCCCCCGCAACCCCTGCCCTGGTTGGCCCCTCCCCCCACCAGCCCTCCCGAGGACCCTGACCCCTGCCTTGGCTGCCCCCCCGCCAGCTCCCCCGAGACCCCCCATCCCTGCCCTGGCCGGCCCCTCGCCACTCCCCCCGCCAGCTCCCCCTCGCCCCTGACCACTGCACTGGCCATCCCCTCTCCCTGCCAGCCCCCCCCCGAGGCCCCCAACATCTACTCTGACTGGCCCCACCCCCAACAGCACCTCCATGAGGCCCTGACCCATGCCTTGGCCAGCCCCTCCCCCCATCAGCCCCCCTGAGGCCCCAAACCCCTGCCCTGGCCGGCCCCTCCCCCTGCCAGCCCCCCCAACACTGCCAACCTCTGCCCTGGCCAGTCCCCACAACAACCCTCCCTGAGGCCCTGACCCCGCCCTGGCTGGCCCCTCCCCCCACCAGCCCCACCGAAGTCCCCTCCCCTTGCCCTGGCCAGCCCCTCCCCTTGCCAGCCCCCCCGAGTCCCCCTCCCCTATCCTGGCCAGCCCCAACCCCCTCCAGCCCCGCCGAGGCCCCCTCCCTTTGCCCTGGCCAGCCCCTCCCTCTGCCAGCCCCCATGAAGCCACTAATCACTTTTCTGCCCTGCCTGGCCCCAGCCCCCCAAGCCTCCCTGATCCCTTCCCTCACACCCCATAGTTAAAAAAAATAACAAAACAGCACTTACCCGCAGTTAGAGCTGCCTCTGGCTGACTGGGGCCTCACCCACACACTACAGGGCAGAGGGACAGCCCTGGAGGCCCCAGCCTGGCCCTGCTGCTCTCCTGCTATCCTGTTCTGATGGGGGGGGAGGGATTCTGCCAGGAGGCCCTGGAGCCCCACCCAACCCCTGCTTCTACGGTAAACAGAGGAGGTTTTTTCTTCTTTTCTGTTTTTTTTTTTTTAAGTGATGGTGCCTGAGGTTGTGGAGATAGCCATGGAGGCCTGGGGGTGCAAGTTGGGGGGTGAGACTGGGTGAGGCAGCCATCAGGGGGGCTGCAGCAGCTGGTGGGGGATGGGGCCAGATGGGGCAGCAATTGGGGGGCTGGGGTAGGGCATGTGGGCCTTGCATGTGGGCATGCGGGCCTTGCAGGGGGGTGGTAGCCCCTGTGGGGGCCATTTGGCCCTTGTTGGGGGGCTGAACCCCTTGTGTGGGGGCCAAACCCCTTGTTTGAAAGGGTTGTAGCACTTGTGTGGGGGCCGAATCCCCTGTTGGGGGGCTGTAACCCTTGTGTGGGGGCCATCTCCCCTGTGGGAGGGCAGCAAAATATATATTTATGAATTTATGGAATGTGTATTTAAAGTCCATTTTATTATTATGATAAGAGACTTGCTTTAAAACTGTAGATATATCAATAAAACATTGTCCAACTGATCACTGTCTTTGTCTCACTCACTTAATAGTGGTCTTTTGGTTTACTTGTGGAGGAATATGGATTCAGAGGTATTTTACAGAGTGATTTTGGGATTTTTTTTATCAGGGATTTTTCAGTTTTCCAATAGGGAACACCAGAATTCCTGCTAGGGAGGCCAGTGGCAGGACCCTGCCTGCTCAGAGATGGCACCTTGCACCCAGCTGGCTGTGGCTGATCTCCTGGCCAAATGGGGCCAGGAAGCCATGCTTTGACAGTTCAAAGCAGGCCACCACACTGTGAACATCTTTTGGGTGATGGCTGCCCAGATGGCCGGGCAGGGGGCACATGTGGCAGTAGTGCTGAACAGAAGCCAACCTTGCAACCACAGTCCACTGGCAGCTGGCCCAGAGGGGCAGGTGCCTCTACTGGCTGTGCAGTCCCCATCTGGGTCTGGCATAGCAGATCACAGCCAGGCAGTAGCACCCACTGCCAGACTGCTGCATTGGGTAGAGGGTGCAGGGAACTCTCAGGGCTGCTTCAGCAGTCTAGCTGGCATAACGGGTAGTGTCCCCAGTTACCAATTGACTGGGTCCCAAAAGCTCCGGAAAGCTAGTAGACCCGACCTACTTGCCAAGGTGGCTTTTTATACTGCTGGAGCCAGGACAGGGCAGCTTTTTATACTGCTGGGGACAGCACAGGTGCTGGCCCCAGGCTTTAGCTCCCCCTGGCGGCAGATCTAGGAGGAGCCAGGCAGAGTTATTTTCCCCCAAGTGGCACAATTTGCTCCACACCAAAGTGCATGTCCGAGCACGAGCTGCTTCAAGTGCACATGCTTGCATGTGTGGACACACCCACAAAGCCCCCCAAAAAAAGAATACACTGTACTTTGAAGGGTAATTGGATTGCTCCTTCCTTCTTCTGACTGAAGAGTGGTCCATAGCATATCTTATCCCATGGTGGAGAAAATGTAAAACAAAATACACCTCAGAAAGTCATAAATTGCATGCCTGTTAAGACTGCCTGAATTTCCTATGTACTGTAACTTTAATAAAAAATATGACTAGATTGTACCAAGAGATACAGTCTACCACAATGAGAGAATAAGCTTGTCTATACTGCATCAAAGACATGTCCCAGAGAACGTGAGACTGAGCACTTCCTGCCTACGCATGCTTATGGTCAGCTTCAGGATTTCCTTACAAAACACTTTGTGTCAACAATCAAGTATGTACCATTTACACGTGTAAATGATTTGCATGAATTCAAACTCTTTTGTGTATTTAAATAAAATGCAATGCTCTTTTACACATATACGTTTTGTCATGTATTTCCAGAATGTGTTGTGGTCAGAAAAAATGTACTCAAAAATGACCAGGTGAGCAAAGTTAAAAGTACATAATTGGAGGCTGGATTACAACCGCTTTGAAACTGCTCCCCCTAAAATTAGTCAGAAAAGATATATCTGATTCATCCTAGGTATGCAGACAAGCAAACAAAACATTAAATAATTGCAATTTGGAAATAAGCATTCAATTCTGTTCACATCTCTATCAAATATGATCGTTCTCATTATCCTAACAAGAGCTGTTAAAACATTTTAAGCCCATGTAGCTATGTAAGCAAAGCTACCTTTGCTTTCAGATTCAGGCTACAATTGTTTCAAAGAAAGAAAAAACTGGGGTCAACCCCCAGCTTATAGCTCTTTCTTTGTCATTTCTGACTTGTCTTTCAAAAGAGCACATGATTGAATCTACTGTAATAAAAATGTTCTAGAAAGTGAGAATTAGAGGAATTATATGCTTTCCATTGCTAATGTGCAATGCAATGTCATTTTATCACTTTAAACCTGCAAAAGATGCAGAGTCCCCTACTATCTTGCTTTATGGGATCTTCAAAAGCTATCATATACATCAACCCACCTAAAAAATAAATCCTGTGCACTGTGTGCTTGAAAAGTTAACAGTGGTTCTTATTTTAGCAATGTCCCTTTTTTATCACATGAAGAACATATATATATATTCACGCTGCAATAAGGACATGGAAATGTAAGACTTTTTTACATGTGTATGTGCTGCAATGCCAGGCACTTTGCAAAGTACCTGGCGTTGCAACACATATAGTTGTATAAGCATTGAAATGCATGTTCAAAGGTGTTTTAGTTCAAAACCGCACTGCCACCATTTTCTCCACGCTGATGCACATTTCACCGCTTATACAACTGCAAGTGACACAGAGTGGTGCTCATCAGCTCACATGCTGAGCAGACTTGATTAATCTAGTCTGCTCTATTGCACTGGCTTGTTGCAGTGCATAAGAGTATATTTATAAATGTCTGTATATTCCTGCAGACAGAGAATCCAGAGAGATATAGAATATTGGAAAAAGGGCCTTATCTGCATGATACTAAAACATCTACCCAACTATACCTCTATAACACAATTCATGAAGTAATTCTGTACTGCAGAAGCATTTTACCAGGATTTCTCTGGAGTTCACTTGGGGCTAAAGTCTTTCAGTAGCTTTCCCTGAGGGAATGCAAGAATTGTTCCAGTTAAAAACATATAGAGTAAAAGCTGCGTTAACCAACACGTTACAAGCCAGCATGCTCTATTAACTGGCATGCCAGCTTGTAAGGTAAAAGCGAAACTGGAGGTGCCCACTGTGGCACTTCTCGTTTCGCTGAGCCCCCATGGCCCAGGGCATAGAAGCCTTCAATGGGGCCTGCCTCCCTGTCCCTCGGGGCCCACGGGAGGGGTGGTGATGCGGCAGTAGGTGTGGCAATGCCTCAGATGCAGCAGGAGAGGTAGCAGCCTGAAAAGGCAAAGACACCTGTTCGGGCCTCTCAGTTAACTGTCATATTTTGTTATCTGGCACTCCCCCCCTTCCCCATGGGTGCCAGATAACAAAGCTTTTGCTGTACTTCTTTGAGGGCCTTGTTACACGTTACACTGTAAGCTGTGCAAAGGTTGATTGGTTTACTGCTGTCGTGCAGTCATACCTTCAATTTGAGCAGTATATCTGTGAGGAGTAACCACACCTTAATGGAACAGGAGCTGGGTTATGCAGATCAAGAGATAATCCTGCTCTGGAATAGCATACCTTTAAACCACATGATGTACACTTTAAGACAATTAAACGTATTAACATGTAGACAGTCCAGGGGATAAGAACTCCAGGAACCACCCAAAGTTAACATGTAACAAGGCCCTGAGATTCTAAGTTAAGGAGTTATTATTAGGACTAGTAATGATTAGGAGTTCTACTAGGAAATAGGTCTCCATTCTTTCAGAAGCTTAATGTACACCTAGGATAAAATAATCCTTTACTGTCAGGAGTTCATAGCATAGGTAAAAAAAAAATAATAAGGGACATATTGTACTATGGCACAATTTTTGTACTTAATATGGACTCTAGATTCAGTCATTCATTTGTTTGGAATACCAAATTCTATAAAGTGGAGGGTTTTATTTTCCCTGCAGATCACTCTGAAAAAGACACAGAAGAAATTCTAGAATTTCCCATATCTTAGAACAGCGCTGATGCGTCCGGCTTTAGCATGTTATATTCAGCCCCTTTCTTTTCTCACTTCCTTTCTTCCATTCTTTCTACCATTCTCCTCCCACACACCCCATTCTTCCTAGTGAAGACTTTTTGAGAAGCTAACAAATTACCTTGAAATACTTCAGCTTTAATAAAACAGCATATTTTCTTGAAATTTTATTTCAACAAAGTGCATTCTAACAAGCTGTGTTTATCACATTCTTTCCAATGTTATATTTATATATGATAAATTTAATTCTGTTCTCCAAATGACTCAACACAGAAGTAGTGGTCCAGTGGGAAGGGAGGCTATGTTTGCTTTAAGATGCCCATGCCTCCTATAGAATCAGGACTTCTGCAGAGGATGGAGAGACCCCATGTCTAAATTGACCATCCTTGAGGCCCAAAAAATGGTGTGTCTGTACCTGCTCTACAATGTACCTGGTCTCAACCATGCCCTATTCACCTGCTTATGCTCTACACATGCCTGTCTCGGGGATGAGATTATGAAGGTGGTCTGAGAGTGCCCCTTCTGTAGTTTTTGATTTTTTTTAAGGGGGGCATCTATCTTTAAGGAACATCCTCTATGGCCATATAAAACTAAGTGCCTCAGGAGCAAAGGATTGGCCCATCAGCTGTTGACAATACACATCAGCCCAATTTCATGTGAAGTACTTTCCAATATTTTTTTTTTTAGGCAGGTAAGAGACAACACTTTCTTTGGTTAATACATGCCAGATATTGAACTGTCAGTGTAATTAATGGGCTCTTACAATAATCTGCTAGAGTTTGCTTTAGCTCTAAAACATCTGTTTGTGATGCTACAAATAAATTGTGTGAGTTATACTGAGCCAAACAGAGTATAGTTCAACATGCTTTATATGACCTTATAAGGTTAATCATAAATTAACATACCTGGTTAAAACTTGCGTAACAAGCATTAAAGTGCACATACCTCAAAGAAGAGTGCTCCATGTGAGCATGGCTTGCAGCAGAAGATATTTGCTCCTTCTGAGGCATGATATGGAGCAGTGAAAGTTATGCCTCTGAAAATACCAAACTAAGGGCAAATGAAAACTTGCCTCAGTGGAGATATATAGGAAGAGGGCAGTCCCAGTAAGAGGCCTGCAAATACAAGCAATCCATCAGTGAGCCTGTGAAAAATCCAAACCTCCTGATTGGTTGGGAGGGCTCCTTAAAGAGAGAAGGGTTTTTTTTTCCCCCCACCCTGGGGGAGGGAGACAGAGGAAGGACATGCTGAAATATGATGAGGGGAACCATACAGTGGTGGATCTATCCCTTGGGCTGGCCAGAGCTCATGGGGTGACCTCCGGAGGACCAGGGAGCCCTCAGCCCTGAAAAAAAACAAGCTGGGGGTTAAGGACATGGCAGGATGGTTCCCACAGCACAGGGTACACAAGGAACCCATGATCCCTGTGTGGGGTGAGAGGGAAGGCAAGACTGGAGGGAGTTAGTCTGGGTCACCTTTGGTCATCTGTGAGAAGTTGGGTTGGCCTGAGGGGAGTGGGTGTCAAGCGTCATGCAGGGAAGCTGTGTGATTGAGGAAACTCTAGGAGGGGTGAGTAACAGTCTATAGAAAGACCAAGAGGGGTTGGAAAACATGATGGTCTTTTGTGTTGCTTGGTTTTGTGTTTGCCTTTGAGTTAAGGTTGTACCAGGGATAGAACAGCACTGTCTGAGGGTACTGGAAGCCAGAATCAGCTATCAGATGAGCCAGAGGACACAGAGTCCTTTACCAGCTGCTGTCTGCCAATCCAGCTGAAGACTGGGTTGCGTGTGCTGAGCCTAGCAGACCCTGAGTTGTGCCCCCCTCTTCTGACCACTGGAGAGATTACAAAAAGCATTTTATAGTCACCCTAAGTAGAATGGTATTAAGTCAGAGTATCCATGTATTTGAAGTACTGTATAACCAATGTGAATTATAGTACATTGTTGTCAAATTAGTGGATGTTGGGTTACTATTGATTGTTAACTGATAGTATTAGCTTAGTTATGCATTTCTATCTTCATGTAAATTATAAATTCAAGTTTCTATTATCTATCAATCATTACAGTTTGTATATATCAGTTTGTATCATATCTTGCACTGGAGGAAGGAAACTCAGGTTACTCTGCTACTCAGCTGCTACCATTTCTTCGGTGGACTGGGAGAAAGACTGAAATTTCTTTCACCCTAGGGGTCTGAAATTGGCAGTAGGCCACCCCTAGTGTGGGCTACTTGAGCTAAATATTGCATAAATATCACACTGAGTGGCATTTGCTATTTTGATATTTCAGAAGAAGTGTAAATGAACACATGATTTTTTTTTTCTTTTAAGTTAAAACAATTTTTTTTTAAATATAAAAATTTATGGAACTTACTCCAAGATAGAGTTTTTTCTCTTTCCAGTATGCAGTACTAGGAGCCCCCAAAACCCCTATGGTATTTAGCCATCATCTGTTATTTCCGTAGGAGTTAATGATAACAGGAGCATGAGCAGGTGATCTGTGTTATGTTTTAAATATTTTATAATGTATACTGCCTGCCATTTTTTGAATTGGATTTTTCCATTGATGTTTCGTAGATAAGAATCAGGTCACATAGGATTTAATTATTCTCTTGTACCATACAGATTATAAGTTTCATTTATTGTCTTTGCAATATTTGACAAATTTCTCTATATGCATTCTTTCAGCAGGGGGAAAGAAGAAAAACAACAAACTGCAAAATCTGGTCAAGTCCTGATCATAAATATGTTTCCATTTTAGAATTCTTAAAACAGTGGTGACACGTAGAGTGCCATTGCATCCCCCAACTGGCCACGCTCACTGCTTAGGTGATGGACAGGGGGGCAGGCAGGAGTGCTGGTGCCCCCCTGCAAGTACTGGCCGGGGAGTGGGAGCATCGTGGCACTCCCAGAAGCAGCCACAGCCCCTTATGGAAGCGGCCTCAGCCACTTCCAGAAGTGGCCGCAGCAATCAGCCACCTTGCAGTTGACTCTGGGCGCCCCCACTCCATTCAGCGAGATGGCCACAGGGGGTGGGATGTACCCCCCCCTGACCAAGGCAGCACCTGTGGCCCATGACTTCAAGAGTTCTGAGCACACCAGGTCCTCTCAAATACAGAAGAAGTGGAACTAGTTTTGAAGTATTCTGCTTTATTTATTATTTTATGTGTTAAACATTTATTTCATTTACAAATGATTTACCCCTGTATTTTTCCCCTAGGTGTTTGCAAATTTGATGTCACTATGAAAGATTAATGTGTGTTTAAACAAAGTGACTAACCTAATTTAATTACTTAGGACAATTCTTAAATAATGCTTTACTGACTTCTAAGCAATTATATGCATTGCCTTAAGAAACGCAAACTAATGTGACAGTTTAGATTTCATTTGACAAAAAGACATTCATTCTCATTTGCCTGTCACTTACTTTAAAAGGATTCAGGTATACAGTCTACTTGGTCTAAATAATAATGTATTTTTCTGATGAAAAAAATCATAGGTATTGATTTGATATGAGAAATTTATGAAATCTATAAAGTAAACAATAGATGCAAATGAGAGTGGGAATTATGGATCAGAGTTTAACAACAAAATGGATCTTAAGGTCTATTATTCATAATATGATCATGAAATGACTAATAGTAATAATTATTGATATCGCTCCTTCTCAGACTTTGCTCAGAGCTAGTGCTGTAGAATTGCCATAAGCTCTGCATAAATCATAATGTGTGGTTTTACTGCATTAACAGATTAGGTGTCACTTTCTGGACTCTGGTTTTCCCTCTGTCAAATAGCATATATTATCTGCACAAACATTGCTATTTTTTTTTTAAGAAATTGTTCCAAGCCAAAGCAGCCAAATCAAGTCCAAATCTGTGAGTCAGTCCAGAGCCATAAGTGGCCCTGAAACTGGCAAACATCCTTCACCCCCATCAGAGGCTTCAGATATTTCCAAAGTCTTTTGGCAGGCATCCTACGTGCAGGCCCAACCCCAGAGGCTTGGGGTTCAGATGTCCCCAAGTTTTGCCTGCCCTCAACCCTATGGCCACAGAAGCAAGCTAGGGAGGAGCCTCCCATTTCCATAAAGTAGGCTTTAAACCCCCAAAACTTGGTGGGTACTAAAGCATGCCAGAAGACCAGTTATCTCTGGGAGCTTTTAAGGAAAACTGCCTTCATGGACTCAGACACATGGTGTTTCCCCTGCCAGGTACATTGCACCTGGCACAGATTACTTTCCCCTTTACACTTCCCCAGCTGTGTTGACTGCTGGGCTGCTTGAATAGAACTCAAAGTTCTCCCCATTTCCCACTTATAATCAGCCACTTCCCATTCATATTCTTGGAAAGAACAGATGCATCAAATCTGTTTTCTCCTCCTATACTAGGAAATGTGTAGTCTGCACAAGGGAGTCCATCATGTGTGTATCCCTCACACATCACGCAAAATGAGGTCACATCACGGCTATACCCACATTGATTATAATATATATTTCTCAAAATTCTTTACAAAGCAGGTAAATTAACCTGATCAGATGGTACAGATACAGAAACGAAGAACAATGATTGGTTATATCTAGCATCAAATCAAATTTCAAGGGAAAAAATGCAATTCAACCTAATTGATCCAGACCAAGTTCTGAACAAAATTAATAGAAAAAGTAAGTTAATTCATTAACACATACTTCCAGTTCATCTGGTAAGTGGTACTTATATAGGACAAGGTACAATCTCTGAACTCTTTCCAATATGTTTATCACATCTTTCATTCTGTTTAAATCAATTTTTCATGTAGTCCTTTCTTTTGTACTTTATTGTTTTAATTTAAACTGGCAGTATCTATTGCTGAATGTTATTATATTTATGAGAAAAAAAGTTATATATTCATTAAATGTTATGCTTCTCACTAAATAGTCTGTGTTTGGGGCCAAAATCTGCACCATAAAAAGGACTAGATAAATATTTCATTTAAATAACATCTTTACTGCTAGAGGCATTTATGAACAAAAATATTACACAGAATTAGTATTTTTATAGTCTACATAAAGAGAGGACAAATTATTATTGCAGATCCATTTATCCATCAATAAATGTGTATTAAAATAATGCTAGCAATAAAATGATCCCCATGTGAAATAGTTGAACACTCCAGTGAAAAAACAACAACTATATTTAATAATTCTGTGTATGATATTGTATAACTAGTTTTAAAGGTCATGGTTGCCACACATACTATTTATATATAGCAATTAAAGGATTTTATAGCTTATTCACTTAAATTTTAAAAAGCATGGGCTAAAGAATATTTCCAGGCAAAAAGTCCAGTTTTGCAACCATTGAAATGTATTTTTTTCACATTAGCAAATGCTGGCCTCTTTATGATTCAAAAGATATGTTTATTTCTATAGGGCTGTTTATGCAGTTGATATCAGGATAATATTTTGTACGTTCTATAATCAAAATTCTTCTAAGAATGTGTCAGATACTGAAAGATGCTAGAAATAAAAAATCCTGGTATCATCAGAATGCTCAGATTACAGTTATCTCAGAAAGTGAAATAATCATTGTCTGTAGCATCTAGTGTGTTAGTAAAAAAACAGAAAAAAATGGTAGGAGGAATGAAGTGTGAGATTACCAAGTGTAACAAGGAACCCTAGCCCTGTTACTAGGAAGCAGAGCGCCAACTTTTAGGCTAGAATCCTGCAGGCTGGACAGCTGACTGGGGATATCACATGACTGATTAGAGTTCAGGCCAGAGCTATATAAGCCCTGAGGTAAGCTAGCCAGGTGGCAGCTCAAGCTGTGGCAGTGTGTGGAATTCTGAAGGCTCCAATAAACTGTGAAGCAGCCCTGACACTGAGAGCACCAGGCAGAGCGACCCAGAGATGTGGACATGGGTAAGCAAGCTAATTGACTTTGTTACTTTTGCTTTGTTTAGCCCAGGGGCTTAATGTTTATTTTGTAGTTTAATCTGGTGTTTGCAGGTGAGGCTGTAGGGGAGGTGGAGGCCTCATTAGCGCCCACAGGGGGCACAGCTTCAGGGGCCAGAGAGCCTGGTGCCATGGAGGGTACAGTTATACAGGACCAGGGGCCTACATGCAGGCCAAACATAATGGGTCTGAACTGGATAGCTTATCTATATAAAAATGGGTGGAAGCTGCATTGAGAGAATGAGAATGAGTAGAAGATGAAGATAACATCTGTAAGGCATGGGACATGATAAGGGTAGGTGAGAGTCATGCAAATAGCCCCTCCAGGTGTTTGGAGGCAAGACCAGATCTGGGAAGCCCTGGGGCAGCTTCCCTCTTAAGAACACAAAGTAACAGCAAGTTGTGGCAGAATAGTGAAGGGGAGTCTATTCCCAGAAGAAGATTCTAATAAAATAAGGATTCTGGGGGCCTTCAGGCATGCTCAAATGCCTCTGGGGATGGCACCCTGTTACAGAAGTTATAACTCTTGTTGAAGTTTTAGAAACTTCCCAAAGAATTTTTGAGGAACTGGTACTATACGGTATCATCAAACACTATTACCTAACTTATCTGTGCTCCAGTGCTATTCTATTTTGATTTTTTTTTTTATTAAGGTTCACTGTAAAATTTTAAATGTACAGTAAAATCTCTGTTATCCAGTACTTCACCAACTGGAATACCTTATTAACTGTAATATCAGTGCAGCACCACACTGAAAGTGATGGGATGCACACAGTGCTGTGCTTCACCATTTTGCCTCCAGCTGAGCCACTGAAAGCAGCAGAATGCACATGGTGCCATGCTGCTTTGCCTCCTGCTGCACAGGGGGGCAGAGGAAGGAAAGCTCACATGTTGCAGCTGCTGCCACTGCCACCCACCACCCTGCACTGCTACTGCTCTGGATGTGGCTGCTGCCACTCCCTCCCCACAATCCCTCCTGATCCACATCTGACTGAAATCCCTGTGCCTCAGGTAACTGGCACTTTTTGCTTACCAGAACCCCCCGTTCCCCACTTGTGCTGGATAATAGGGAGTTTACTGTATTTGACCTTTACACACATGCAAACCTATCATTCATTTACTCTGAGCACATCACTGGTCCTAGTTCATGATGGTTAGTGTAAAGGCCCTGGTTATGAAATCTTGGGCATGTCTACACATGCATTTATGTCTGCCTAAATTTAATACACATTAACTTAATGCACGTTATGTGAGTTTAGGCAGGTACCTACACGTGCAGGTGTTAAAGTGCGTTACTGCAGTGCGTGGACTGACTTGGGACTATAACTTTAGTTTAAAGTGCTTTAACACATCTATATGTTTTTGTTAATGTGTTTTAACTATTAGTGCCTAAAGTTGATACTTGCATTTGCAGGTAGCAAATTTAGGCATGGATAGCCTACATTCACCATTTTTAATGTGCATTAAGGATGCACATGAGTAGATGCACACTTAATGTGCATTAACTTAAACCAATATGCATTAAACCATCACATGTAGATACACTCCTTGAAGCCCTTCTCAGATACAAAATATTCTCATCATTTATTACATTTCAACAAGACAATTTTGTTAGACCCTGACTCCTGCAGATTCAATGCTCCCCAAAAATCCAAATATTGTCACCCTAACAAATTTTACTTTTCTATATCCAAGTCAAATCTGGGATAAAACATGTGACAACTGGAAACAAACCATTTTTGGTCAAAGAGGTTCAGTTTACTACAGCACATGTATGGAGGAATGAAAATATCGAGAACTATTCCAGGATCTGAGGATGCCTTAAAAAAATCTTTGATAAACCTTCATCCTTGCCAAATTTATAGGGGGAAATAAGAAATGTAAAGGATTAAAAAGAAACATTCACCTATACCATCAGCAGAGTTTCCTTCTCCAGAAAATGGGAAAAGCAAAAGACTCTTTTTAAATCTACCTTGCTGAACAGATGTGGCATACCTACTACACAGGGAATGCTCTAACATTATACCCTAAGATAGAAGAAAATAAGACATTGCATACAAATTAAAAATAAAAATTCCGTGACAGAAGACAGGTGATTTCCTTCCATCTAATTATGATCAAGGAGTAACGTTTTGCCAATGTATTAAACAATTATTTTGAACATAAGGACCTATAAATATAATTTCAGAAAATATAATTTGGAATAAGCTTATCTGAAATAAATAGAAAGATATATGCCACAGTAGTGAGTGAGGAACAATGGAGTACAAAAAAAACAATGACAGAAAAATGTGTGTGTGAAGTTGGGTTGGTAAATTATGCTAACTTAGGGAGGGGGAAAAAAACCTTTAAAAATGTTTGCCTTTGAATACATCTTTTAACTTATGCAGACAACTTTGCTCTAGGAGTAGTGATGAACATTTCACAAATTAGTTTTTTTTTTTCCTGCAGGATTAAAATATTTTCCATTATCTCATCTTCTCTTGTAGAAAAAAAAGTCTTGTCTCCCTCCACCCCACGTCATCTAGCAAGAAAGGAAATTATATTTCTATTTGCTTAATTTCTTACCTCAGAAATGTCAATTTTATACTTAATGGACAATTATTCCACACAGATCCTCCACAAGGATGCATAAATGTAACATCAAATTAACCCATCTTTACATAGTATGGCCATGTCCAGACAAGCAGGGTCATGAGTTTTGTGATGCCAGAGACCTCTTTTTTCCACCACAAACCACACATGGTGAATGTCAAAATGGGGTCCATGCTGAAAATTTGCAGTGCGGCAGCAACATTTGCTATCAGGATTTCCTGGTAGCAAAAAAAACGGGCTGAAACAAAAAGCGGCACAGCACATGCAAAACAAGCATGCACTGGCACAAATGGAAGCTAGGCCATCCAGAACAATGCTCTGGCTGCTGGCTAGGTCTCTGTGCTGCCCTGCTGTTCCAGCATACCACCAGGTAAGACTGTTGGGGCCAGCACAGGTGTTGCCCACTGTGGTACAGATTGTTAACAATGAGCCACATGCACCGGGACATGTGTTTAGGCAATTTGTGCTGCTGCAAGTGCATGCCCTCCTCATCTGGACTTGGCCTATGGTTCTATATGCTCAGGACACATAATCCTGCTAAGGACTTAAATATATTAATGAAGAGGTTTTTGTTGGGTTGTTTTATTTTAGCTCAAGAAATAAAAGCTCACAGTTTAAAAAGCAGTGGTCTGAATCCAGAATACTCACATGATGACTTATTCACTGTGGTGTGACACTGACACTTTTTTGTAGGAGAAGTGGTTTTAGATTAGACCAGTGGGGAGCCAATCTTTTTGGCAAGCATGCAACAAATTATACATGCATCTTGTTTGAATACCACTCTTGTCTACATCTCTTGCTAATCTGCTGATCTCCTTACTCCTTCTTGTGCTATCTGATGCTATGTTGCCTACATGAGAGGTTTACTGCACGGTAGACTAATTAGCTGCACAGTAAACATTGTGCATCTACACCTGTGCTCTTATTAGGCTAAACTAATTTACTCTGCAACAGGACAGTACTTGTAAATATAAATACAAGTACTTTCCTTCTGCAGAGTAAAAAGTAAACAGCAGTACACATGTAGACACTGTCCTGGCTGGCTGGCTGGGGCATGAGTGTGCTTCAGTGCAGAGCCTGCCTGCCAACTAGGTCCACAATGAAGTACCTTGGTGTCCCAGGCAGCCCTTCTGCAGCATGTTGAGATGGGAGGAGCAGCCTGCCAGCTAGGACTGCTCAGTTCACTGTGCTCCTAGGAGCATGTACAATCATTGCATCTGGAGCAATAAGTTCTGGAGTTTATTGTTTTGTATTAATATGAACAGGTAGACCACACCCTGTGTGCCACACACAGAAGCTGGCCATGACACTTGTGGCATACATGTTAGTCATTCAGTTGTTCAAAAAATCTGGATGCTCATAGAGATACTGAAAAAGAGTCAGCAGAAGGAAAGCTTGAAATGTTTCCAGATACAGACCTGAAAGCTGAAAGAGATTGAGAACTCCTGGTGGCACCCCAGAGTCCTTTTTATTTCAGTCAACTTCTGGGAACAGTCTCCCCTTCTCTCACCTGCCACATTTTGATGTTTACTTTAGTTCTCAAAAGGGAGGCTGCTCCAGGGATCCCTAGGTTGGGTATTCCCTCCAGGGCACCCAGAGGTGGGGAGCTTCTGCTTTAAGGACTAGCTGCATGGCTCCATACCATCCCTTCACTGTGCCCCATGCCTTACAGGTGTTATATGAATACTGTTCCTTCTGTTGGGGGCTCAACCAACTCAGCCTACAACCCCTTACTGTAGCTAGGCCATCTAGCCTAGACCCACTGGGTCGGGTTTACCTTTGATGCACTAGCTCTAATCCATCTCCTCTAGGGCTTCACAAAATGTTGCCGGGTGTTTTGTTTTGAAGCTGTTTCAACTCATTTCAACCTTGAAACAGAGAAATAGAAACAAAATGAAAGGCTTCAAAACAGCCTCGAAACAAAACAGGGGCAGTCAAAACATTTTAAAAGTTTTTAAACATTCTGAGTTTTGAAGCTGGGCTTGCTTGCAGGGAAACAGAAACTAAGGAGAGGGAGGGGGAAGAGGGGGGAAGGACTGCTCTGATATTGACATGTGTAGCTTGCCAGTGACTGTGATCCTTCCCTGAGGTCCCTTCCAATCCCAGTGCTCTGGGGGAGGGATGGAAAAACAGCATAAAAAGCATGCATTGTTTGAACTGAGTTTTCTCTGTGCCTTGAGGTCAGTTACTGAGCTGCGTCTTCCAGCAGCTCAGCAGCATCAGAGAAAAGCTATCACTTTCTACTTGCTAGCCTATTACTAGCAAGTAGGATTCAATACTTGTTGCTTTCTATACACTTTTATTATTACATCATTCATTCTTTTCAATTTATTCCTCCCCCAAAATCTTATTTTTGGGTTTTTTTAGTCTATTTTGATTCTTTTCCCCCAGAAAAGAAATCTGTGCTTTTTCTCACAGTGTGCATTCCATTCACTATGCAGCGTATTATAAAATAGAACTTATTCAGGAACACAAACTATTTACATATTTTATTTATTACATAAATATATAAATACAATTATCTACATATACTATAAGCCCACACTCCACCACATTACATATATACAAATTACATTACAGAAGAACACACAGATTTTCCAGCACACCAGACACACTAGGAAGGGAGCTGGAAAGGCAGGTGGCAAGCCTTCAGAGAGGGGCACAAGAGGGGGTAAAGGGAGAGCTATAAGATATCCTCCCCCCCACAAACTGAGATGTAGCCTTTCAGTGGTTTGCAAATTCCCTTTGAGGATCAAGTCTGAGAGATCAGAGACAGGTAGTTGGGTGTTCTTGTCTTTGATAGATTTTTGGTGTGCACTCATTCTGGTGTGCAGTTGTTTCTTGGTGTTTCCTACATATTTTTCATCAGGACACTTGCCCTGAAGGAGATGTGTATTGTATTGTGAAGATATCTCTGTTAGGGTGACAATAATTTGGATCTTGGGGAGCACTGGATCTGCAGCTGAATAAAAGGTATGACCTGTGGCCTAGCACAGCTGCTAACCACAAGGCAGAATGATATATTAAAAGTATATTGCAAGATGCTTAGGAAAACAGATTTTGCTTATGAATGCTTATGCTAAGCCAGCCCTTTGTTTATGTTATGTAACCATCTTAACTGTGTCAACCATTTTCTGAGGAAAAAACAGCAAGTGAATCTGTGTGATTCTGCGTGCTGTGAATGAGGTGACATTTTAGGAACATGGAAGTTAGTACAACCTGAGACAGAAAAACAAACTGGAATGTGAAAAACAACATGTAATTGGTAACAGAATCTGAGATGAACATATACAAAAAGGTGAATGGTGATTGGTGAAGAAGCCTCCAGAAGCTTCCAGGTTTTGGTCAAAGTCGACCCATTGACCGAAGATCAGGAGTCAAGGTCTTAGACATGCGCTCATAGCAAAAAGCCATGTAAATGAATGAAGTGCATAGGCAATTCCATGCTAATAAAGCAACAGTAAACAGAGGCAGAGCTTGAGATGGGAGGAGAAATGGGTGGAACAGAAGGAGGGATGGAGGTGGAGTGAATGTTAATGAGTATATACCAAAGTGTATAAATGTGAGAAAAAACTATTGTTTAGGGTAGATCCCCGGTTTGCTGTTTTTTTGGGACCTGGCCCGAAGCTGTCTCCATTCTGAATAAAGCTGTTACAAGCAATGTGTGCTGGTGTTTGCTCCCTGCTTGCTCTGGCTAGTGAGTAACAGGACCTATGAGCAATTGGATCGTCATCTCCCCAGTCGTTGGGCATTGCATGGAGTAGGGGTCTAATACTCACCATACTGGAGATATTGTTGTCAGGTTTTGTGTGTCTAGTCATGGCATGGTCTGGATCCATTTGGTGTGTTTTGGGATGTAGGAAGTTGGCTTCTGCTGATGAGATTAGCGAGGTTCAGTGCTTGTTTGAATTTACAAACCACTTTTCATAGACGAGCCTATAAACTGAACTTCACCAACTTCCTAGGTACAGAAACTCATGGACTCAATATAGACATTGTATTTATGACACACTACAACCTGCCAGGCATCTGACTCCCCAGGTACTTCTCCACTCTTACCTGCTACATCACCCTTCCCCCCTCCCCCAGCCTGTCCTTCACCCCCTGACTCCTTTTCCAGGCAAGAAATCCACTAACTGGATTTCTTGCATGTATTGCACCCCAGCCTCTGGCTTCTTTACTATTCGTTCCATCCAGGAACAGCACATACACCAACTACAGGTGCTTTCTCAGCCTGACAAAGGGTTTTTAACCCAAAAGCTTGCTGAAATATATTTCTCCAACTATTCAGTTAGTCTACTAAAAGACATCAGATTGACCTAAAGAACCTTGTATGCCTGTGCCATGTCCTGACCAACCTGGCTACAACCTACACCTCTAGCACCTGTCCCCAGTCAGCTGACTGGAAGGACACAGGGACCTGGGAACATCTAAACCCCAGGACTGGGGCTAGCAGGGAGAGTTATCTGGAAGCCTCTGGGGAAGAAGCTTCTGCAGGAAAGGAAAGAAAGGCTCTGTGACTGTTTGTCTGCCTGAGATGCTAATGCTACTGTGCTGCTTACTAATCTGTTGTTATTTAAAGTGGTGGATCAGTGTGAGGCTGTAGGTGAGAAGGAGGCCTCACTGGGGCACACTACTGTCATGTAGAGGCCCCAGCACCAGTGAGGGCATGCCTTAACACACACACACACACACACACACACACACACACACACACACAAAGTCACACATCAATAGTTTTGCTTGTCAGCAGCTTGAGGTACAGTTTTCCAGAAACCCCTGCACCTATCTCCTTGAAATTTGGCAAACTTTGTGGCCTCAGGAGAAGCTACTATCCTTGACATTTTTGTTCAAATCAGGTCAGAAATGACAGTTATAGGTATTTTCATGATTCCCTATTATAGCCTACGAGTGAAACGTCAAAACAGTTAATTTGTTTGACTAAACAAAATGGAACAGTTCTTTGAAACAAAATGGATTAAATTGCAACATGAACATTAAGCCCTTGGGCAATAACAAAGGACAAATATGTATAATGGAGGCATGTTGCCCCGGCTGACAGAGCAGGTTTCCAGTTTCCTGGAACATTCAGGAGCCCGCACTCCACCACAGCCTGGGCTGACTGTGCCCTGTCTAGCCCATCCCAGCCTAAGCTCTCATCTGGTCATGTGATAGCCCTAGTCAGCTGACCATCGTGTAGGGCTACCCTTTAACCCCTGCTCTGCTGGAAGGCTGTGATCTGAAGATTCTGGCCTTAAGGGGGAAGCTCTGCTTCCTAGTAACATGGCTAGGGTTCCCTATTACAAAGCACCATTTACTACTCATCTAAACTAGAGCATACCTCTTGAGAGTGACAAAATGTGTGCCTTGAGAGCAGCCTTACTATATCATTTCTGGGACTGGAACATGCATAACTTGAGCAGCTTGGTTACTCTTCCAGGAATGTTACAGAAGTACTATATTTATCTGCATATCACATGCACTTTCCCTCAAAAAATTAGCCAACCAAAATTGGGGTGAATGTTTTAAGCAAAGAAGCTGACTTCTGCACCAGAATCAGAGTTGCCAACACAGGAGGGGGGGCAGGGGGGGCGAATTACTGATAATCTGCAAACTTTTTACTAACACCCAAACTGTTTTCCTGACATACTTTTCTCTGGCATGTTATGATTTACATAATATAAATGTAAACTTTCTGCTAGGCCCTAAACAGGAGCTGGGTAGAAATTTAGCAGTTTAACACTAACTATTGAGGGAAAAAATGGTTATGAAGAAAAAGTTTCTAGATTATCAGTAAATAAAAAGTTCATAGGGTGGCAACTCTGCTTTACTACAGCAAAATTTACTTCTCAAGTTTACCCTGTGCTGTCCCCACCCCAGAAGTCCTCAACTCACGCCACAACCTGATGCTCATGACCACACCCTGCATCATGCGGCTTTCTCCAGCACACTCCCCAGTTTTTATCCCCACTGGCCTTGCCCTTGCATCCTAGCACATCTTCCCAAAAGACTACTGATCACTTAGCTGTGACACTCAGGGAGCCGTGCTCCTGTTGAAACAGCAGGTGGTACTGCTCTGCTCTATCCATCCATCAAGCTCCCAATTATTTTTTTTGGTGAACAGATCCATACAAACTTTAAAAATGAGTGTTTTTAGCCTTTTTTATGGACTGTCCATAAATTTACAGGCAGTTGTCAACTCTGACCAGAATAGATGAATGTGGATGCTGTAATGGCTGCCAGGGACTTAACTTTCTTCCCTGAATCATGGAGCAGGTTAATCCCAGTTATCAGCATCACTCATTCTTTCTTTGAAAGCTCCACCACTCAAGCTTTAAACCTGTTACAGTTGCTGATTCTGAAGAGTAGACCCTCCACTCATGCTACTTGTTGATGACAGTCAGCCATGACTGTAGAAAATTATATGTTTTTCTTCATCCTGTCTTCCCAAAACAAATTGTGGGTCTCCTTTTGGGAAGGAAGCATTTACATGAGAAAATACAGTAATATAGGCATGCCCCTGAACATACCCTAATACTCTAACACTAAATATTATGGTACTACATGGTTAGTCCCACTGATGTTTATGGTATTACAGTGGATATTAGGAGATTTGTTACTAGAATCCTACTAACTACTCATAGTAAAGTTTTATTTACTTTACTATGGAGAAAGATTGTATTCTGTCATCTTTTTTCCCCAGTGAATTGGTTTAACAAACAACATTAGTACTTACAAATCAAAATGTCCAATGGATATATAAATAATTCTGGTCTCATCAGATCTTCTGTCAATCAAGTTGCTGATGCTGGCCCTCAGCCCAAATATATATAGTTTGAAACATGCTTTTATTGATTACTTCAGGCAGAAAGTGCAATTCTATGAGACATAGTGGTCTATTTATGAGCAGCAATCCTGTGCTGAGGAGAGCCGGTGGAAATAGCTGGCAGGCAAAGAAATTAGATTTTTTTTTTTTATCACACTGTCACAAAGTCATAAAAGTCCCCACATAGTATTTAAATAAACACTATAAAATATTATTTTTAAAATGTTAGTGCTTATTTGAATATGGAAAATACTATGGTGTCTAGGCCTATGGAAGAAATCTCTGCCATCTTTGCTTTTAAAATCAGTTTGTTTTACAATAAACTAAAAAATGTCAAGGAATTCCTTTGTCTGGACTCATGCTATTTAGATAGACCATATTCACATTCTTGAGAAGGGGTGGCCAACCTGAAATACTCATGCCTTTAGTGGCACAAGCAGCCTTTGTGTGTCTGGAAAATCAGAGAGGAGACAGACAGCAGTGATAGATAAGGTAAAAAACAGAAAGCAGAGCAACAGATCAGGTAAGAGAAGGGGATCAGAGTGGGTGGATTTAAGATTTTGAAAAAGGGGGTGCAGATGTTGTGGTGCATCATCACATTTAAACACAATGAATACTTATATCAAATTAAAAAGAAACTATGAGTTTTACTAATAATCTGGTAGCATAGGGCTATATTATTCAGTTTAAGACTGGAGTAACAATAAAATATACATTAGCTATATTGTTTATTATGTATAAAAAAAAAAAAAACCAAGCAAAAATAATCAAAATATGTTGTTTCATTAGTCCTATAGTCGTTAGACTTAAATTATTATCTCTTTTTATAGATTCACAAAACAAAATATAGCATACTTCACAGTGCATCCAGTGCTTCACAGAAAGTTATTTCCACATCTGAGTTCATATTTTTTGCTAGAATTAAAAACAGTCTGCAAGACTGTGAAATATGAGCTACTTTACCAAAAGCAGCTAACAGACAGCATCTTGTAGAGGAAAAAATACCTTAATTAGTGGAACTTTAAGAACATTAAAAAAAGGAGAGAAGATTCTTAATACCTGTGGGATGAAGGGTGTAGGAGGAACCAGTTGGAGCATAATGAGCCACTAAGTCAAATGACATCCTCACTGCTGCCTAAAGTCAAATGTTATTGCCACTGCCAGACAGTCGGTTTTAAACTTTGGGTGGACCAGGAATCAAAGTGGGTACAACCAGACTACTGCACCTCCCCCTGATCCACTCCTGAGAGTAGCATCTGAGGGGGGGCTTCAGGTCTTATTTGTTGTACACCTGCCAGAAAGGTTGCCCTGCACTGCCCTGGATTTTACCTCTGTCACATAAACTATTTTGGGAAATGAGCAATTTATTTGAAATTTGCTTCAAATAAAACAACTTAAGCCAAATTCATGATGAAGATATCTATGTTATTTGATGGCTATACTTAAATAAGATATCAGTTAATACTTTCTATTACTACCCAGTTACAGCCATGAACTTGCCCTGTCTATTTTTTCAGTGACTCTTTGCTTCTACATCAGGGACAGGAAAACATGGCCTGTGGGCCAGATCCAGCCCACCAGGCAATTTCGCCCCGTCCATGGGCACCCACCAACTAATTGTATCAGCTGACCCAGGCCACAAGCCTCACTCTCACCCTCATGTGTGCAAGGGCCCAGCCCAGCCAGCCAGCAGCTTCTGGGTGGGGTTGCTGCTGCTACTGCTGTAGCTGCTGCAGCTGCCAGGGTACCTGCTCAGTTTCCTCAGTGTCCAGTGGCTCCTCTTTGTCTCATCGCTGCAGTGCTCCCTCTGGCCAGAGCTTCATGTAACACACACACACACGCGCGCACTGTTACTGAGCAGCAAGGTGTCCACATGTGTGTTACTGCGCAGTAACTAATTGGGCGTAAATTTGATACCTGATATGATGCAGGTATCAAGTTTACACTTGAGTCAGCATAAGTCACCATATTTACTATGCAGTACGGATGTGCACGTGTAAACCTGCACATGTACTGCATAGTCATTCTGGTTGCTGTGCAGTAAATGTGCATGTGTAGATGTGCCCACTGTCAAGTTCATGGTTTACTTTATCTTTGAGGTCAAGTGCATTTTTCTTTGTTTATAGATCATGAGAATTACTGAAGCAATCCTAGATCCCAAGGGATATTTGAGGATGCTACTAGTACATAAGCTATGCTTCTCTGGATGTTTCTTTAGGTTTACTGACTTCTGAAATGTGCTACCATTATTTGCCTTTTAACAAGTATATTCCAGGTATGAAAGAAGCATTACTGAGCCCTTCTTTTGATGACAATATTAAATACTGTTCTCAGAGTTTCAAGTTAAAAGATACAATTCTGCCACTGAAAACCAGCCATATTAATGATCTAAATTCTGCTTACAATCATTGTACTTGTAAGGAGATCTGTGTAACTGCCTGGCTATATTCTATACATTAGAGATTGCTGGCTAGTGCTGCTCAGAAAAAATAAATACATGTTTGTTGATATAGTTCTTTCATTAACACCAAAGTGTTTTACAGACACAGTTACACATTGGGTTTGATGGAAAATTCATCAGGATTGTTTTCAAGGTCCACAGTTCTCTTGTCATTTTTCCCCAGAGAGATGTATGTATTGAGAGATCCTAGAATCAAATTGAAAACCTGAGCTTTTCAGTCCCCAAACAATTATATGATTTAAATTTATTTCATAAAAAGAATATGTTTTATTTTAGTCCCATATAGAATAATAAAAAAATGTTTGAAAAGCCAAAAGCTGTCACAAAACAGAATTGTTGCCTATGTACAGCTCTACTCTTAGCTTTAATCACATGAAGCACAATGGAAAAAAAAATTCCCTGCCTCTCTCCTTAATTTATGGTATATTTGAATAAAATTTCAGAATTTCTTGGTCAGTGTTTTCAAATGTATCAACTATCTAGAAACTTTGCTTTGTCAGAAATCTTTTGTACCAGATTTGAAGTATTTTGGCTTTCTTTGTAGCAATTTTTCTCTCTTTCTTAAAATGTCTCAGATGGATTTATTCTAAAGCAGGTCACTTGGTACAAAATCTAGATAATTCCACTCACAGCACTGATATTCCTGGTTCAGGCTAAGGTTAAATTAGCTTCCTGCAGGAGTCTTGGTAACCTGGTATTCTACATATGATCTATTATAAACAATTCATGTAGTTTCCTAAGTTTGCATTTCCAAGTTTTAAACTTTGTCCTTTGCAGACATCAGCTGGTTCACATTGAACTTTATTATGAAATGACAAAAAAAAAAAATCTTGCCTAGATACGTTTTTCTGACGATATAGCACATCTGATTTCTACCCACAAATTGTGTAAAGTCATGTTTATCTCTCTTCTCCTACCTCCATATGAAAAGTACTGCATACCTGTAATGCTGTTCACTTTCCGAGGAGAAATATATATTTGCCTTTGACAAGTCTGCAATTTGAGCACCACTCTCAATTGCTTTTCTCATCATAGAAAGATATTCTGCAGCAGTATCCAGAGTGCTTATTTTTATCTGCTTATCCAACAAAATCTTTCCATTTTTCTCAGGCAATACGTTAACTATGTCCATGTGAATACTAATGATGTGGCCAGGAGAACCCCCGATCACCTGATGGCGGACTACAGTGCTCTGGGCGGCGTGCTGAAGGAGTTCGGTGCACAGGTGGTATTCTCTTCCATCCTACCAGTGACCGGACGAGGAAGACGGCAGGAGAACTGCATCCGAGAAACCAACTGGCGGCTTCAGCAGTGGTGTCTCGAGGCAGGCTTCGGCTTCCTGGACAATGACCCGCACATCACGACGAGGGACATGCTCAGCTGGGATGGGCTTCGCCTGTCCCCCAAAGGTAAGCGTGTGTTTTCTTCTAGGTTGGCAGATCTCCTCCGGCGGGCTTTAAACTAGGCTCATCGGGGGGAGGGGAGTACGAGGGCAGGGGAAGCTGTGGACCACCAAACCATGTGGCACCCACAAGTACAGCCTAGCCTGAAGAAAGAGCATTGGAAACCTGAAAGCCATGGGGAGACGAGCACTACAGCACAGGTAAGGAACAAGAAGGTAAGAAACAATGGGCCTCTTGGGACTCGGAGCGGGGAGGCGGCAAGGGCACCAGTCGCAGGGCTCAAGTGCCTATATACTAATGCTAGGAGCATGGGGAACAAGCAGGATGAACTAGCGCTCCTGCTTGCACTAAACACCTATGACTTAGTGGGGCTAACAGAAACCTGGTGGGATTCATCCCACGACTGGGCGGTACATATTGAGGGCTATAGATTGTACAGAAAGGACAGGTCAAGGAAGAAAGGAGTGGGGGTTGCACTTTATGTCAGTGAGCAATATACATCAACCCTCATCAAGACAGAATCCAAGGTTGAGGAAGTAGAAGGATTGTGGGTTAGGCTACATGAGGGGCAAGGAGAAAGGGATTTGGTGGTAGGGGTCTGCTACAGACCCCCACATCAAGGGGAAGAAAGAGATGCGGGGCTCCTGAGGCAACTCTCGGAGACCATAAAAGCTAAAGAGGCGGTAGTCATGGGGGACCTAAACTATCCGGACATCTGCTGGGAGACGCAGACAGCAAAGTCCCACCGCTCATGCAGGTTTCTAACCTGTGTACAGGACCTCCACCTGACACAGGAGGTACACGGTCCCACTAGGAGGAATGCCATACTGGATCTGGTATTGGCAACAGGGGGCGACATGGTAGGGGACCTCCAGATCGGTAGCCATTTGGGGGACAGTGATCACCTAATAATAGAATTCAACATAAGATGGTGAGTGGGTAAGGTAACTAGTAGGGTGAAAGTGCTAGACTTTAGGAAAGCTGATCTCAATGCACTCAGGCGATTAGTCAAGGACGCACTGCAGAGTAGGAGTTTTGAAGGGATGGGAGCCCAAGAAGGGTGGCTGTGCCTTAAGGAAACAATCCTTCGGGCACAAAGCAAGACGATCCCCGAGCGAGGCAAAAGAGGGAAAGGGGCCAGGAGGCTTCCATGGCTGACCAGAGAAATCCAGGGCAGCCTAAGGGACAAAAGGGGAGCACATAAAAAGTGGAAACAAGGTGAGATCACTAAAGACGAATATACCTCCTCTTCACGAGTTCTTTGCCTCAGTGTTCCTAAGTGAGGGACATGACAAGTCTCTCACTGGGGTTGTAGAGAGGCAGCAGCAAGGCACCAGACTTCCATGCATAGATCCTGAGATGGTGCAGAGTCACTTGGAAGAACTGGATGCCTTTAAGTCGGCAGGCCCAGATGAGCTCCATCCGAGGGTGCTGAAGGCACTGGCCGACAACATTGCAGAGCCACTGGCGGGAATATTCAAACACGCGTGGGGCACGGGCCAAGTCCCGGAGGACTGGAAAAGGGCTAACGTGGTCCCCATTTTCAAAAAGGGGAGAAAGGAGGACCCGGGTAACTATAGGCCAGTCAGTCTCACCTCCATCCTTGGTAAAGTCCTTGAAAAAATTATCAAGGTTCACATTTGTGAGAGCCCAGCAAGGCAAATTATGCTGAGGGGAAACCAGCACGGGTTTGTGGCAGGCAGATCATGCCTGACCAATCTAGTCTCTTTCTATGACCAGGTTATGAAACGCCTGGACACAGGAGGACGGGTGGATGTTGTATACTTAGACTTCAGGAAGGCCTTCGATACGGTATCCCACCCCATACTGGTGAACAAGTTAAGAGGCTGTGACGTGGATGACTACACAGTCCGGTGGGTGGCGAATTGGCTAGAGAGTCGCACCCAGAGAGTCGTGGTGGATGGGTCGGTCTTGACCTGGAAGGGTGTGGGCAGTGGGGTCCCACAGGGCTCGGTCCTTGGACCGATACTCTTTAATGTCTTCATCAGTGACTTGGATGAGGGAGTGAAATGTACTCTGTTCAAGTTTGCAGATGACACAAAGCTATGGGGAGATGTGGACACGCCGGAGGGCAGGGAACAGCTGCAGGCAGACCTGGACAGGTTGGACAAGTGGGCAGAAAACAACAGGATGCAGTTCAACAAGGAGAAATGCAAAGTGCTTCACCTAGGGAGGAAAAATGTCCAGCACACCTACAGCCTAGGGAATGACCTGCTGGGTGGCACAGAGGTGGAAAGGAATCTTGGAATCCTAGTGGACTCCAAGATGAACATGAGTCGGCAGTGTGACGAAGCCATCAAAAAAGCCAATGGCACTTTATCATGCATCAGCAGATGCATGACGAATAGGTCCAAGGAGGTGATACTTCCCCTCTATCGGGCGCTGGTCAGACCGCAGTTGGAGTACTGCGTGCAATTCTGGGCACCACACTTCAAGAAGGATGCGGATAACCTGGAGAGGGTCCAGAGAAGGGCAACTCGTATGGTCATGGGCCTGCGGACCAAGCCCTACGACAAGAGACTAGAGAAACTGGACCTTTTCAGCCTCCACAAGAGAAGGTTGAGAGGCGATCTTGTGGCTGCCTATAAGTTCATCACGGGGGCACAGAAGGGAATTGGTGAGTATTTCTTCACCAAGGCACCCCCGGGGTTACAAGAAACAATGGCCACAAGGTAGCAGAGAGCAGATTTAGATTGGACATTAGGAAGAACTTCTTCACAGTTAGAGTGGCCAAGGTCTGGAATGGGCTCCCAAGGGAGGTGGTGCTCTCCCCTACCCTGGGGGTCTTCAAGAGGAGGTTAGATGAGTATCTAGCTGGGGTCATCTAGACCCAGCACTGTTTCCTGCTTATGCAGGGGGTCGGACTCGATGATCTATTGAGGTCCCTTCCGACCCTAACATCTATGAATCTATGAATATCCATGAAACATACAGGGTGCATCTACATGTGTGCATTTACTGCACAGAAATAAAAAATTATTGCTCAGTACAGGCATGCATCTGCACTTGCATGCCCATCCTGCACAATAAGTATGGTGACTTACACCAACTGACTTCTGTCCTGAGTCAGTCTACATATAGTGTTATTGCACTTTAATGCCCACATGTGTAGATACTGAACTATTCCTGCTTACTGCATAGTAAATTACTGTGCAGTACATTTTAGCTGGCTTAACTGCACTTGCACACACACTCACTGGGTAGCCTACTGAAGTTATCAACACACATAAATAAATAAGAAACATTTACTAAGGAAACATCAATTATTATTGGCACAAAGAGACTTCCACGATATTCATTGTCAGCTTTGCTACTCATGTTCAAAAGGAACCAAACACTGCCTGAATTGCTGCAAAATGCACAATGAGTGGCTGAAGTTATTTCAACAATGTGTCTTATGTACCCTTCCTTGAAATCCATCTGGGCATTTTAAAAGCTGCTCATTTTCTTCCCAGTTCAGGAGACTCAGGGATGCATTTATTTTTTACATTCTATTGAAGCCAGTAGAACTTAACTGCATGCTTATGCTCTTTCCTGAATAGGGACCATTTCTTGAATTGCTATATGATAGATGTTACAACTTGAAGGCATGGAGGCACTGAAGACTGTTGTAAAAGATGGATACATATGATAGACATGTGAAATATTCAAGATTCCTGCTTTGGATTTCTGGAATCACTGTGGGGACAAAATGATACAATTCCCCTCACAGGTAAACAAGTCCTCAAGCTTTGTCCTGCTTGAGATTAAATTATATATATTTTCTTTTGGTCTGCATGCACTTTGTTCTGGGTAAAGAATTTAATAAGCAAAGACAGTGAAGAGGTTAAAATAATAAGTCAGCCCTGAGGTGGAGTCAGAAAGATACACATGGAGATGCAAATCAGAAAAAAAGAACTTATTCATTCTCATATGTTTGTAACTGCCAAAGTCCATGTGGTTAGCAGGTAATATCCAGTTAGAGGGAGCCAACCATTTTCTCAGGTGTACCACAAGTTAAGCCCTGCATTCTTCCTGAATGCCACTCCAGTCCTTTTCCCTTCTGCAAGCTGCTGTTCTGCATCCAGCTGTCTACCCTATCTGCCACTGTTCTCCCTGAACCAAGTTGTGTAAAGGTTGGCTGGCCACCAAATTATTCTGTTTCTGATAGAGACAAACACTACAAGTCCCACATGCTGGCCAGGCTTGGCGGGATTAAATCATAAATTGCAAGGGAAGTATAGCTTTAACAATCTGATTTGAACAGAGAGGGATGAAGGTCAACTGGAAGCTTGAGTGTAATACCCCCAAAATAGGTGTAGCAGGCTTGTCTTTTGGAGCTTGGGTTGAGTCCCAGGTTTGAAACCTTGCTGTTTTGATTGGTGGAGCCCATCCACCAATCAGGAGGCAGCAAGAGGAGTGAAACCACGCCCCTTTCCTGAGGGAAGGGGGAAAGGAGTTCCCCCACCCCCACTCCTGGACCTGATTGAAGACTGCAACGCTCAGGTCCAGAAGACTTCAGGGGTGGAGCCCTGGAGCATATAAAAGGAGCTGCGTGCCCAGCATGAGGAGAACACATCCAGGACAGAGAAGAGAGAAGAGTAGGGCTTAGAAGAGTTGAGGACAGCAGCTCACCAAGGCAAAGCAGAAGCCCAGAAGTGCCCCTGAAGACTTCCATCAGCGGTGAATGGTGGACAGTGCCAACAGCTAGGCTCTTGGTGTGCAGCATGGTGCACAGTGTCCAGACCCTGGGAGCTGCCTGAGGTGGCTCAGGTCTGCAACCTCTGGTGTGTGGCCAGAGACATGATGTACAGGCCAGTGTACAGGCTGGTGCATAAAGTAGGACCTTTGGAGTGCTGGAAAGTCAGTGCAGGTGGCACTGCACAGAGGGTCTGGGAGCAGACCGAGCCTGGTGCTGCATAAGGCAGCCCAGGCCTCTAACCCACAGCAAATGGCTGAGTCCAAGAAGCCAGACAGTGCTTGGGCTACTGAGCCAGCAGACAGAGCCGAGCCAGAGGCCCCAGAAGCCCTGCATAGAGGAGCCCTGTTCCAGGGGACAGTGACCCCCATGAAGCCCATTGCAAGTGAGAGGGCAGCTTGGTGCAGAGGATGAGGGCCTGGGAGCCATGTGTTGTAGGGAAAAGAGGATTCCCATAGGGGAAGGGGAGTCCCCCCTGGTTAGTTAACGGCTCCAGAAAGTGGAGGTCCCGCTGGGATCTATGTTTATTTTGGGGTTTATCTGTTTCAGGTCAGATACTTACCTGTTACTTACCTGTATCTGGAGCACTGGTATAAGGTTTTATGGCATTTACCCAGAGGCTATTGTTTATATTATTTGTTTAGATAGCTTATATATATATATAATATGTATATAAGCTAAGCTATATATAGTACATATGTTTATATCCATGTTTCTTTTCCTTGTGATACGTTAATGTCAATAAATGACATTAATGTCAATAATGACAATAAATGCTGCTCGGGAACCAGCAGCGGGAAGGAGAGGAGTCAGCACACGTGTGTCCCGCACGCACGTGTGCCCCTTTTACCAACTGACTGACCGGAGGCGGCGGCGGCAGCAGCAGCAGAGGAATCGGCAGCAGGGGCAGCAGCAGCTGATCCCCCGAAGGTAAGTGGGGCGGAGGGACCCGGCGCAGCTGAACCGGATCCAGAGGGGAAGACCCCGGGTCCCATATAGCTGAGCCAGTAGGGAGCCGAGCTCCCGAGCCGCGCGGCGCGAACGGAGCGCGCAAACAGGCGTGTTCTGTAAGAGCACGCCGGCGTTTGCGCAGGCGTTCGCGCCAGCAGGCGGGCTGGGAGGGCCAGGAGTGGGACTCCTGTAGGGGTAGGGCGTAGACACCGCACAGGTCTACAAACAGCAGCTTATAGAATGGTGTCGACGAGGAGTGCTGCTAGGGTCTCTGCCCAGGGGGACAAGGCTACCCGGAGCAGGTCTGAGGCCTCCACCCAGACCAAGCCCATGGGGGAGCTGATGTCCCCCTACCTCCTGGCCTGTGGGGGATCCCCAGCAGGGCCGGGGGGGCAGAGATTGGGGGCCCCCACACCTGTCCGGCAGGTGCCCGTCTTAGGGCTCTGGAGGCGCAGGTGAGGGAGCTCCGGGAGGAGGTTAGCAGGCTGAGGGGGATCAGGGAGGCGGAGGATGAAATTGACAGTTATTTTCTTTCCCTGCAGGCCCAGGCACCCAAGGAAGAAGCAGCCTGGGGAGTGCCCTCTGCAGCAGAGTGGCAGACAGTCACAGCCAGGACCGGAGCAGCTCGCAGCGAACCAGTACCAGCTTCTCCAGTCCGACTGGTGAACAGGTACGAAGCCCTGGCGAGCCTGCAGGAGATGGAAGGGGAGGAGGAAACCCTTGGGCAAGAAGAAACACCACATTCTTCACACTCCGAACAGATCAAGAGATCCACGAGGACCCAGAGGAGGAGACGACGAGTGCTCGTCATAGGTGACTCCATCCTGAGAGGTACGGAAGGACCCATCTGTCGCCAGGCCCCTCGGCACGAGAGGTATGCTGCCTCCCTGGAGCAAAGATTCGGGATGTGATGGAGGTAATCCAGGCCAGGATCAAGCCCACCGATTATTACCCCATGGTCCTAGTCCATGTGGGTACTAATGATGCGGCCAGGAGAACCCCCAATCACCTGATGGTGGACTACAGTGCTCTGGGTGGCGTGCTGAAGGAGTTCAGTGCACAGGTGGTATTCTCTTCCAACCTACCAGTGACCGGACGAGGAAGACGGCAGGAGAACTGCATCCGAGAAACCAACTGGCGGCTTCGGCAGTGGTGTCTCGAGGCAGGCTTCGGCTTCCTGGACAATGACCCGCACATCACGACGAGGGACATGCTCAGCTGGGATGGGCTTCACCTGTCCCCCAAAGGTAAGCGTGTGTTTTCTACTAGGTTGGTGGATCTCCTCCGGTGGGCTTTAAACTAGGCTCGTTGAGGGGAGGGGAGTACAAGGGCAGGGGAAGCTGTGGACCACCAAACCATGTGGCACCCACAAGGGCAACCCAGCCTGAAGAAGGAGAACATTGCAAACCTGAAAGCCATAGGCAGACCGGCACTACAGAACAGGTAAGAAACAAGAAGGTAAGAAACAATGGGTCCCTTGGGACTCAGAGTGGGGGGGCAGCAAAGGCACCAGTCGCAGGGCTCAAGTGCCTATATACTAATGCTAGGAGCATGGGGAACAAGCAGGATGAACTAGCACTCCTGCTTGCACTAAACACCTATGACTTAGTGGGGCTAACAGAGACCTGGTGGGATTCATCCCACGACTGGGCAGTACATATTGAGGGCTATAGATTGTACAGAAATGGCAGGTCGGAGAAGAAAAGGGGTGGGGGGTTGCACTTTATGTCAGTGAGCAATATACATCAACCCTCATCAAGACAGAATCCAAGGTTGAGGAAGTAGAAGGATTGTGGGTTAGGCTACATGGGGGGCAAGGAGAAAGGGATTTGGTGGTAGGGGTCTGCTACAGACCCCCACACCAAGGGGAAGAAATAGATGCGGGGCTCCTGAGGCAACTCTCGGAGACCATAAAAGCTAAAGAGGCGGTAGTCATGGGGGACCTAAACTACCCGGACATCTGCTGGGAGACGCAGACAGCAAGGTCCCATCGCTCACAGAGGTTTCTAACCTGTGTACAGGACCTCCACCTGACACAGGAGGTGCATGGTCCCACTAGGGGGAATGCCATACTGGATCTGGTATTGGCAACAGGGGATGACATGATAGGGGACCTCCAGATCGGTAGCCATTTGGGAGACAGTGATCACCTAATAATAGAATTCAACATAAGACGTCGAGTGGGTAAGGTAACTAGTAGGGTGAAAGTGCTAGACTATAGGAAAGCTGATCTCAATGCACTCAGGCGATTAGTCAAGGACGCACTGCAGAGTAGGAGTTTTGAAGGGATGGGAGCCCAAGAAGGGTGGCTGTGCCTTAAGGAAACAATCCTTCGGGCACAAAGCAAGACGATCCCCGAGCGAGGCAAAAGAGGGAAAGGGGCCAGGAGGCTTCCATGGCTGACCAGAGAAATCCAGGGCAGCCTAAGGGCCAAAAGGGGAGCACATAAAAAGTGGAAACAGAGTGAGATCACTAAAGATGAATATACCTCCTCTGCTCGTGCTTGTAGGGAGGCAGTTAGGCGGGCCAAAGCTACCATGGAGCTGAGGATGGCAACCCAAGTAAAAGACAACAAGAAATTATTTTTTAGATATATTGGGAGTAAAAGGAAGGCCCAGGGAGGAATAGGATCCCTGCTAAATGGGCAGAAACAATTGGTGACAGACAGGGGGGACAAGGCTGAACTCCTCAACGAGTTCTTTCCCTCAGTGTTCCTAAGCGAGGGGCACGACAAGTCTCTCACTGGGGTTGTAGAGAGGCAGCAGCAAGGCGCCAGACTTCCATACGTAGATCCTGAGGTGGTGCAGAGTCACTTGGAAGAACTGGATGCCTTTAAGTCGGCAGGCCCAGATGAGCTCCATCCGAGGGTGCTGAAGGCACTGGCCGACAACATTGCAGAGCCACTGGCAGGAATATTCGAACGCTCGTGGCGCACGGGCCAAGTCCCAGAGGACTGGAAAAGAGCTAACGTGGTCCCCATTTTCAAAAAGGGGAGGAAGGAGGACCCGGGCAACCAGAGGCCAGTCAGTCTCACCTCCATCCTTGGTAAAGTCTTTGAAAAAATAAATCAAGGCTCACATTTGTGAGAGCCCGGCAGGGCAAATTATGCTGAGGGGAAACCAGCACGGTTTTGTGGCAGGCAGATCGTGCCTGACCAATCTAGTCTCTTTCTATGACCAGGTTACGAAACGCCTGGACACAGGAGGACGGGTGGATGTCGTATACTTCGACTTCAGGAAGGCCTTCAATACGGTATCCCACCCCATACTGGTGAACAAGTTAAGAGGCTGTGATGTGGATGACTACACAGTCCGGTGGGTGGCGAATTGTCTAGAGGGATGCACCCAAAGAGTCGTGGTGGATGGGTCGGTCTCAACCTGGACGGGTGTGGGCAGTGGGGTCCCGCAGGGCTCGGTCCTTGGACCGATACTCTTTAATGTCTTCATCAGTGACTTGGACGAGGGAGTCAAATGTACTCTGTCCAAGTTTGGAGATGACACAAAGCTATGGGGAGAAGTGGACACGCCGGAGGGCAGGGAACAGCTGCAGTTAGACCTGGATAGGTTGGACAAGTGGGCAGAAAACAACAGGATGCAGTTCAACAAGGAGAAATGCAAAGTGCTGCACTTAGGGAGGAAAAATGTCCAGCACACCTACAGCCTAGGGAATGACCTGCTGGGTGGCACAGAGGTGGAAAGGGATCTGGGAGTCCTAGTGGACTCCAAGATGAACATGAGCCGGCAGTGTGACGAAGCCATCAGAAAAGCCAATGGCACTTTATCGTGCATCAGCAGATGCATGACGAATAGGTCCAGGGAGGTGATACTTCCCCTCTATCGGGCGCTGGTCAGACCGCAGTTGGAGTACTGCGTGCAATTCTGGGCGCCACGCTTCAAGAAGGATGCGGATAACCTGGAGAGGGTCCAGAGAAGGGCAACTCGTATGGTCAAGGGCCTGCAGACCAAGCCCTACGAGGAGAGACTAGAGATACTGGACCTTTTCAGCCTCCACAAGAGAAGGTTGAGAGGTGACCTTGTGGCTGCCTTTAAGTTCATCACGGGGGCACAGAAGGGAATTGGTGAGGATTTATTCACCAAGGCGCCCCCGGGGGTTTCAAGAAACAATGGCCACAAGCTAGCAGAGAGCAGATTTAGGCTGGACATTAGGAAGAACTTCTTCACAGTTCGAGTGGCCAAGGTCTGGAACGGGCTCCCAAGGGTGGTGGTGCTCTCCCCTACCCTGGGGGTTTTCAAGAGGAGGTTAGATGAGTATCTAGCTGGGGTCATCTAGACCCAGTACTCTTTCCTGCTTATGCAGGGGGTCGGACTTGATGATCTATTGAGGTCCCTTCCGACCCTAACATCTATGAATCTATGTATATATAGTTAAGTTCCCTGACTGTCCTGGCCTGGTTCTATAGAGATGGAGGGAAACTGAGCAGTCTGCAGTTCCCCCACAGCGCACCTTCCAGCTAACAATCCCCTTCAACTGGAGAAGGGGTGTATTTACCTCAGTTACCTGGTCTACATAGGGTTAAAGATAGAGTCACCTCTAAAATCAGGACAGAGCTTTGCTACTTAGAACAGAAATGAGAGTTACACTCACACTCCATCACCAACTCTGAGTGTCAGTACTCCTAAAGATACCTAACAATGTTTGTCATTGGCCCCTGCCACACTTTACACTTAAGATGTGATGAATCAGTTAGTCACATCTTAAGCTGTCACCTGGCCACTTGTTCAAAAATTAATGGCATGATAAAAGGAGGAATAAGCCACAAAATTATTCCACACAATATGTATAATAACTTTGTAGCTCATTCCTGTCACACCATTAATTGAATATGTGGACAAAGGCACCTGTGGCTGGAAGCCCCACAGCTTGGGGCCCACAGACCTATATGCACCCCTGAGCCTAGGACCACATAATTGATGTGGTTCCCCACCATGGGATGACCCCCACAGATTGGAGTCCATGTGAGCTGATGGGACTCCCAGCTGTGGGAGTGCATGGTACACCTTCGTCAGCTGAGGAGGCTCCCAGCCAAGGGGACTTGATACTTGCTGGTGCAGGGGGAGAACCCAGGCTCTCCCTGCACAAACAATAAGGTGTGATAGGATCTGATGCACCATCCCACAATCACTCCTCCTACCAAATTTGTGGCATGGCAGGAATCATGATTGTGTGGATTATGTATTAGATCCCACCACACATTTACCTGCCACAACCTGAAGGAGCCCATAATCACAGCCCCACTGCTTCTCTTTTTATGTCTGTAACCAGTAGTTAGGATACATTTTTGCAATTCTATATTTGTGTGAGTTATTTTCACTCAGGACTAGGTGTGAGGCAATGTCTCATGTGAAGCCCCTTATTTGAGAAAGTCCTTCAAGAAGATATTCTATAGTTATCATTCCTGATTACCTGAAAATGTAAATTGAAATATCTTTTATTCAGGTTCAGTAGGCCTTTCATTTTTCTATTTAAGAAGTTATTATTTTTTTGGATTTTTCCACCCTTTGGAAAGCAACATGTCTCACATGCCTCAAGCAATCTGTTTGGATATTTCCTCTGATACCCATGCACTGCAGATATCCCTACATTTTTGCCAATTACTTATTAGACAACAAAGGGCTTCCAGGCTAAATATCACTCACTTGACTAGTATCAGGTCCACTGAGTCCTTCTACCCAGAGCAGTTTTCCACTATGTTTCCAGTTTCAAAGACCATAAGGGGGCATATCTACATAACACATTTACTGCAGTCAACTAATTAGCTACATAGAAAAAGTTGCATCTTTACACGTGCACCCATATTAGGTTGGAGTAAACTAATTTACTCTGCAGCAGGGATAGTACTTGAAAATAATAAATACTAGTGCTATCCAGCTGTGACATTTTTTACTCCATAGCAGCACACATGTAGACATTGTCCCAGGTGGCTGCAGCACAAGGGTGCTTCAGTGCAGGGGTTGCTGCTGGCTAGTAGGGCTGTGCGAAACGGAAGCATTCCGTTTTGACCAGTGTTTCAACGTTTCAACAGAACAATGTTATGTTTCAGATCTTGTTTTGAGTTGAAACAGCTGTTCCATTCCATTCCGTTCTGTCTAAACGTTTTGCCATTTCGACCCTGTTTTGATGTTTCACCCATAGGATATAATAGGGAAGGTTAAAACAGGCTATAACTTTGTCATTTCTGGAATGATTTGGATGAAACTTACAGGAGTGGTAGTCCCTTCTGAGGGCATGGAGCTTGCTAAAGTTCAAGAAGATAGGTGCAGGAGGTTCAGAGAAACTGCACCCCAAAATCTTGAGAGCAAAACTCATGTCACTTGAGTGTCTTAGGACACAGTGGGGTCAAAACTGCAGGAGTGTGAGTCTCTGTGGAGGCCACAAAGCTTTCTAAGTTTCAAGGAGTTACATGCAGGGGGCTTGCGGAAACTGCACCCCAAATCTTGAAAACAAAACTCATGTCACACGTATGTGTAAAGCCACAGTGGGGTCAAAACTGCAAAGATAGTAGCCCCTGCTGAGGCCACAAAGTCTGCCAAGTTTCAAGGAGATAGGTGCAGGGGTTTGGGTAAACTGTACCTCAAGCTGCGGACAAGCAAAACTCATGACACGGATAACACTGTGTGTGTGTTAAGGTGCAGCGGGGTGAATGCTGCAGACCTGCTAGCCCCTGCTGCAGCAACAAAGCCTGCCAGATATCAAAGATCTGGGTGCAGGGGTTCTGGGTTCTGGGGCCCTGCAGCTCTAGGTGCTGCCAGGCAAAACTCGTGTCATAGGTGCTTGTGCAACTGTGTCTGTCTTGGGGTTGGGGGGAAACTACTGCAGGCCTGGCTGCTAGGCCCTGCTGTGGCCACAAAGCCTGCCAGCTGTTAAGAAGATAGGTGCAGGGAGGTTCTGGGGCCCTGCACCCCTAGGTGCAAAACTCGTGGCATGGGTGGTTGTGCAACTGCTGCCTCTCATCAGGCAGCAGGACAGAAGATCCCTCATCACTTATCACCAAGACGTGGGGGTAATAATTGACCACAGTATGAACATGAGCCAGCAGTGTGATGCTGTAGTCAACAGGGCCACAATACACTGGCATGCATCAATTGATATGTAGCAGAAAGCCCCCTTTTCCTCTTACCTGCATTTGCTCTCCCCTCTTTGGATATGTTTCTCTTTTTCTACCTTTTCTTCCTTCCTCTCTCTTTCACTTTAAGATAAGGAATTGTGTTTTAAAATTTGTATGTGTGCATTTTGTATCTCCCCTTGTAGTTTGGTATTTTTATCTATTTGTGTGCCATGGCATTTGTAGCTTATATTTTATACTCCTCACCTTTCAACTAAATTTGTTTTAGTAAGTTATACATTGTAACAATGTTAACAAGGGCAGGAATCAAACTGTCCTTCCCTATATCAGGCTGGCCTCTGAAAGAGCGAGTGAATCAGTGATTGAATGTGTAACGTGATTGAATGTGTAACATGGTAGCAGCAGGCAGCAATTAACACCTGGGAAGCTGCAGATCAGCCAACGGAAGAACTCAATAGAAGACAATATAACAACCGGGAAATCTCTAAACGTCACTGATCAAGGGCTAGAAGCCCAGGCCTGAGTTAATCAACTCCAGAGACCAACTTTTGGGCTGAATATCTCCAGATCGACCACTCCCAGAGCCCTATTCTAAATTCATCAATGGACTCCCAAACCTGCACGTACATGCGGATGACCCCTGGGGCTGACAGATGCCGTCCAGTAGCCCCGGGGGGGGGGGGGAAGTCCCACGAGGGTCAATGACCCCTGGATTGGGCAAACCTGAACACTGGGGAGTCACCAAAGTCTGCCAGGGACAGATAAAAGGCAGGGAAAAATGACCCTCAGTGGCACCCTCTTGATCTCCAACTTGACCAGACCTGTCCAGCCAGAAGGACCAACCGGCGACCCCCTTCTGGAAGATAACATCATGCTGAAAGAAGCCTCAACGACAGACTCCAGCGCTTGTAGAATAGGTATACCTGACTCTGTAGCCTGCTACTGTGTGTGTATGTGTGTGCATGTGTGCATGTGTGTGTGGGGACCAGCCCCAAGGTTTATGATTACAGTGTTTCAATCCGCCTAATAAACTAGAATTTTAAGGATCCCGAGTTGGACATTTGTAGCCAACAGATACATCTCCAGCAAAACCATTGCCTCAACATAAAAGTTCATTAGATACTTTTTTAGTCCCCCCATGTTAACAAACCATATTGAGAGAAGAAAAGATTTCTTAGGGTGATATCTCATATTGGACCATCTATGTATTTGGGATAAGGTTAGCCAAGCTTTGAATACAAGACTTTCTTCCTCAGGCGTCTGATTACAGGCAGTTAGGCAAAGCACAGAGAAAACTGGCAGAGGGATGGGGTGAAAGAAATTCCCAGGGGTAGTGGACACCCATTCAGCAGAAGAAATGCAGCTTATTACAGAATCTAATAAAAGATGTCACCCTAAAAAATCCTTGCCTTTCAAATAATTTCTGGACCGTCACAGCTACATCACTCTTATACTACTAAAACCATGCTATCAGATCAACATCTAGTTTTATAAAAAAATGCTCAGCTCTGCTCTGCCAGTCACTATGTATGGCCAGTTGCCATACAAATTACACAATTTTTACTTGCCTATAAAAACCCTCATAGGTAATTAACCTAAGGACTCACTTACTGCTCCCTTTCTGTTTGCTGCTAACCAAGGGTCTAATTCTGTCACTTTTTCTTATGGTGAATGCAGTAGTGCCTTATTCCTCGTGCTGTGTCCAAGTTATCTTTTAAACTGCCTACTGTCCTGTTGTTAACTCCCCATTCTATAAGTCACTCATCTCCTTTCACCCTCTCAGTACCTAACTTCATCTCAAATCTAACTCCTGTTAATGCAAAACTCTGTCTCTGTCTCACAGCAGATGGCTTCTCAAAGAATAAGATGACCTCTACAGTAGATCATGTGAGCATGTCACAAGTTAATTTCATTCCTGTCTTGTGATGTTGCCAAGAGTATATAGCGCATTACTGAGAGCCACTGTGGCCATGATCCATTATTTCAAATGCAAATAATGATTTACATTACCACAGCCCTTAATTAGTTTGAGATTAACCTGGTTCTGTCATTGCTGTATAGCTATTATTATTAAATATTCTATGCTAGCTTGGTCAGCCAGGTTTTGTTTGTTGTTTTTTTTCCTGTGGTTCCTTAAATAGTAAGAAAGGTAGATCTATTAGTGTTTGGGAAATCTTGTCTGCAACTTAAGCTACGAGTGTTCTTTAACCTTTGGGGAAGCATAATTAAAATCAATGGGAATTTAAAAATAGCATAGCAAGACATAATTAAAAACAGACACTTAACTCTGGAATGAGATGAAAGCAAGTATAGATCGCCATGACCATTTACTTTGAACTGAAGTAAAGGGCGAAAACAATAAGGGAAATCAAAATGGATGTAAAATGTGAAGATAAATTAGGAAAGAGAACCCTAAATGTGGATTTAGGTCCATGACTAGGCACCTGCCATTTCATATTTTTGAAACATGTGCTCAAAAAAACTTGAACTCAGAACCATCATTACGATAAATATAAAAATATTGCTCTCACTCAAAAAGGCTTAAAAGTGAATCACATTTCCTTTCTTCTCACACCCAGCCAAAACAATTTTCTCCACCAGAAGTGCATTTTACAATGCTAGCATACCAGGGATAAGGAACTGAGAACTAAGCTAAAGAAAGAAAATATAAATGTCAGAACTGGGCATTGACACCTCATTAGGTAGCTTTGAAAATCTCAGCCCAGGGCAGAGATTTCATTGATGTTTTATCCATGTCCCTGTAATTCCAGTCTCACTGTATGCCTTCCTGATTAGTCTTTTTTGTTTCCTTCCATTGTCACCAGCAATTGTATAAATATACTGGGCCCAATACATTTATAAATATATTTGTTTTCTCATATCTGAATGGAGAGTATAGAAGTTTCATTTTGCACATATCTGTATCTTTTGTCCAAGACCATAACTTGAAATGTTGCCCCCCTGGGAGGGGAGGGAGAAAGTAAGCACGAGCACTTACTTCCTCAGCTATTGCCTTAGTTGCGGCAGCAGCATAGGCTCCTGCTGCCTCACCACAAACTTCCTAAACAGAGGTTGTTATTGCAACAGTGGAGGCCCAGGCTCCCTGGCAACTATCATTCTGGGTTTTGTAATGCAGAGGCAACCTCCAAAAATACTTATCCAATGTAAGTATTAATGTAAGTTCTCTCACAGATTAGAGAACTAAGAAAACATGCTTCAGAATGCAGCCATCCCATTGCACCCTAGACCTGCCCAAAAAGTGATATGAATTTTCAATGGCATTTCAAAGTACAGACTTTTTAGGGAGTATGAGAAAAAGAGGCTAACATGTTTACTAGTAATCCCCGTTTCCATGCTAACCCTGGCTCCATCACAGACAGCAGCATAATATATTTTTTTACCCGTTGCTTTTTCCCCCCTGTTTAGTTTTCCTTGTGCCTGTCATAGCAGCTATAACAATTTTTAGTGTCTTCCTCCTTAGTGATATTACTCTCTCCCTCTGTTTTCTCTTATTGTTCTCTGTTGTTCGGTTTTGAGCCCCCGCACAGGATGTTCCAAGAAGAAATTACATTTAGAACACATTACAGTGTTTTAAGCAATACAGTAATGAGTCCCTTGTTGCAGTACTTTAAAGTTCAATTCCACCTGGTATAGTGAACCTATCTCACTGTTTCTTCTCAGCTTAAAGACAAAAAATAAAAAATGGAGCATTTGCAAATGATCGATGGACAGTTGACTAAAGGTCTTAGTGCATCTCTATTTATTGGTACTTACATTCCAGCTAAGTAAAAATAGAAAGAAGTAATGACTCTTTTTTAGATCACCCATTACAATAGTCCTATATTAATTCCAGGAGCTTTACATGGAGTTGTCAACAGATAGACAGTAGGGCTGTGCAAAATTTTGGAGGCTGTTTCATTTCAAAGGTGTTTCGGGACATTTTGCACCTGAAACACCAAGTCTGAATCAAAATGGAAGGTGCTGAAACATCTCTGAAATGAAACGGGGCATCTGAAACATATCAGAAATGTTTTGGAACATGTTGGAGTTTTGGAGCCAGACTTGTAGGGAAACAGCTGTAGACCGCTGCCCTGCCAAGAGATTGCTCTTCAGGGAGCAGAGATTCACACTGGGGGTTTCCTCACCACCGCTGCCTGCCTTGCACTGCCCCGGCAACATGGGACTGCACAGGACAGGCAGTGGTGGCAAGGAGACCCCAGCATGGATCTCTGCTCCTTATGGAGCCAAGTCATGTGGCAGGGCAGTGCTGGTCCCGCTGTGTGATGTGGCTCCACAGGGAGCAGAGGTTTGGGGCAGCACGGGGCAGGCAGCAATGGTAAGGAGACCCCTGGTACAGATCCTAGCTCCCTGCGGAGCTGAGTCACATGGCAGGGACCAGCCGCTCTGCACTGTTTCCCTCTCCCATGACCTGGCATAACAGGGGTCAGAGATCTGCATGGGAGTCTCCTCACCAGCATGGAGGGCAGTTGCTCTCCCCTGGACAAGCCACCCATGGTCCCGTCCTGCTCCCTACCGGGGCCCAGCAGCTCCTGGCCCCAAACCCCACCCAGCTGGGCAGTAGAGCTGTGCAAAGCTTGCAGTCCATTCAAAACAGATTCAGCCAAAATTAAACAAGACAGTGATCCGAAACACCAAAACTAATAACTGGTCTCCAAAACAGCCGCATCCTAAACCAAATCAAAACACAGCCATTTTGAACAGCCCTAATAGACAGTTCTTTAACTAGGTCTCATAGTTGTGACTTAAGGACTCAGTTTTTAAAGCAAACACAGGTTCAATAGATGAAATGCTATCTAGTACTTTTATTTATTACTTGTATGAAGTAATAAATATACTCACCAAATACTGGTCAGTACAATGGTAACTTAGAAGTGAAAAGGTTGTGTTTAAAATAGTTTTTGTTTATTGATTCATTAGTTCCTGGTGCTACCAAGGACTACATTCCATTATATTTCAAGTCTTCTCCTCAATCATACATAAACAGTTTATCTAATTTAAACTATTCTTACTGATATTTATGAACTGCATTGAAATAGTGCCTATGAGCCCCCCCCCCCCCCCCCCCCGGAAACAGGACCCTACTGGACAAGGCTCTATACAAACTTAGAATAAAAAAATGCTTCTAACCTGAAAAGACTGTGCTATGTTTGAAATTTTTATTTTTATATACATATATTAAGAACTTCATTCAAATACCCTTCCTGGTATCTCCGTTTTGAGGGTTCTGGTATCAAAGCAGGTAGATGTATCACTAAATGGCTGAAGGTTGTCAACACTTGCTCTAGAGGCTTCTGAATGGTTAAATATTTTTGTTGAAACATTTTTTTGCTGGTGACAAATGCTAATTCATAGATCATATGCAGAAAATTTAGAAAATGTGAAAAAAAATGAAGATCAATATATTTATTTGGAAATAAAAATGCTTTCAGAAAGTTTTTGTTTTGGAAAAAACTGGATTTTTACATTTGGAAGTCTGAAATTTACTTTCCAGTTTATATTATTTTATTCACTTAACCTTATTTGGGACGTATTACATGTCATATTCTAGTACCAGGATCAGTACTAATAAGCAGCTACCCTAAATGTTTTTTTTTTTAAATCACATTAACACAATGTTTTAAATATTATATAACATCACATGACTCTGATTAATATACTGTCATACTGCATGTTTTCAATAGAAGTTATTGTACCTTCTCTAAGAACTCGATTTGACCAAGTCCCTTCCTGTAACAGGGCAGATTAATAACAAGAATCAGGTTGTAAAAAGAAAATCAATCCATTTACCTAGATGTACAAATGTGTATTTTGATTATAGATTCCTTTTAAAAAATACCTTTTTCCACGTACACTCCAGGTTTCCATTCAGAACAGTTTCAGGGTTGAATTTAAATATGAACTATAGTGCTGTAAATTCAGCAACTCTAGGGACTTGCATTAGTATTCAAACAAATACCTTTGCTATTAGTAAAGACACAACCATAATGTTACCCTATAATTTCAAGAAAAGGATAACATTTGGACTACTCATTTTTTTATTACTGTGGATGAAAGATGTGGAAGAAGAAAAGTCAATTTGACTTTCAAATTCCTGGAAATGTTTACACTATTAGTATTTAAAGCAAAAGCAAAATTACTTTTAATTCCTACTCAGAACTGCTTTGAGAACTCAACTTAAAATGCTATATATATTTTCACTGCCAGCCATTGCATTTTTGAGTTCTGTATCCAAATTCTAAATGTACCAGAATATAGCAGTATGTATTCAAAGGACTGTTTATTACTTGTAAGATACATTTGTGAAGTCGATTAGAAAACATGCTGATTACCAGGGAATTGTTTTGTTTTTACTTTTCCTCTTGGATTAAAGGATATTTTGAGGTGGCCGGGCTGGAGGGGGGAGAGGAGTCGGGGGGGGGGGGGGCAAGCAGGGGGCTGGGGGAAGGGGAGGGGAAGGTAGGGCGGATGTTTTAAATTTCTAAAAAATGATACTAGATTAAGTATTTAGATCTATTTTTTCCAAAAGAAAAAATGATTTAAATAAATCTTAACAGATTTGATATGAAAAATGTTGAAAAATAATGAATGTGGTATCTTACAATATAGATTTTAGAGAGTTAAATGTTAAGGTAAAATTGCAATAAGAAATTTTCTAAGATGTAAATGACAGAAAAACTACTGCTAGTAGAAATATATATTTGTAACCCTCTACATTACTTTTTTTTTCAACTACATTCCAAGATGAAGGTCTTCCATACTCAGCAGCCAAGGATCTAATTTCAAATTTTTATGGATAAGTTTCTGATAGCAACTCTAAGGAAAAGCACTGACATTGCACATCAGTGTTGTTATTCATTTTATTTTACTTTATTTTCCCTTGTCATTTTTAATAAACATAGAAAGAAAGCTTTTGACTTTTTCTAAATCTCCAGAGTTTTGTGGATTCCTCAAAAGATATAGTCACTACTGTATAAGTTTTTCCTTTCTAGAAAAAAAATACCCCAACTATCATTCAGATTTGAAAGATATTGTTACACTGTACATCCTTACACAGAAATCTTACAAAGGTATTTGACTGTTTAGTGAATGTTTTTTTTCCCTCGGAAGTGTGACTGACTTTTTATATTTTTCTCTAACTTGGGCCCCTGGCACAGGTTCATCAAAAGGCACCTTGGGATCTGAGTCCTGATCCCAACAATCATGCCTCCTGCCATAGTATACAAGCATGGCGGGAGGCACAATTTTGGGATCAAATCCCAATCATGCCCTTTCTACTACCTGGTATAGGGGAAACCCAGGATCATGATGTTGGTCTACCCCTGCACGGACAAGATGAAAGCTGGTTTTCTGCAGGTTGGTGGTGATCTGGTGCAGTACCATGACCAGGGCTGGCAATCAACTGATTGCTAGTCCCATCACCAGCACTGCACCTAGATCAGTTCAGGACCTTGGTGTTGTCCTTGTATTGTGACTGCATCCCTAAGATGTCCACAAAGGTATGGCATTTGCCCTTCCTAATCCCCAAGGGAAAAGCTCAAAAGTCCATCTCTAATGTAGGAAACCTCTGGGGCTGGTAGGAGGCTCAAGGGGGTTGTTATTGTTTCTAGCCCTTGGTAGCTGTTCTCACCAGACTCCTCAGTAGTGTTGTTCCAATTGAGCTGTACTGTCAAGGACTCCTAATTCCCATAGTTATTCTCAGGCTTAAGGCCAAAGATATTCAAAGGCCAATCATTCTTCCCTTCTGTCACCATTCTTTCACCAAAGGGATATATTAAAGCTGAGAAAATTCGCTCACAGGGTCTAGAGGAAGGAGGTACAGTGTCTCCCTCATTTCTACTGACCCTTCCATACTTACAACTATTAAAGAAAGAAATATCCATAAATGGAAAGGCCCCTCCATGCACAGCTTTGGTGTGCGAGGTTGAAGGGAAAGTAACTGGTTTCTTTAAGGGCTCAAGTTTGCTAAGTGAAGATTCTGATTTTCACAGCTTCATCTTGAACTGAATGTGAAGAAATGCCAATTACAAGAAGCTAAAAAAAGGGTTCTATTCTCAGGCAAGACGTTTTTTAAAGAATGTAGAGTAGGAGCTTTCTGTATTGGCTGCCAAATTTGTTGTCTCCGAATAGCTTGACAGTTGGGGACAATATACTTTGATCTTCCTGTTAAAACTTTTATATTATGGGTTTAATATCTACTGTACCTGTAACATCCAAATGGTCTGTTATACAAAAACTAGGGGTACTTACAACAATTCACTTTACCTGGTCTATTTTCATCTGGTTTATTTTAAGCTGCCTAAACATAGACCAGGAACAGTGCATGTAGACTTTTGCCACTCCCAGGACCCATGCAGGGAACTTGGGTTGGGGGGAGCAATGGGTAGGATCGAGAGGGGGATGACAGGTCTTTGGGGGTGATTTCAGCACTCTGAACACCTGTGTGATTGGGCATTCAGATCACCCTAATTATATCAATCTAAATGTAACAAGTGTACTTACCCTAGATAAACACATATGTAGAAAGGCATAATGGAAAGATTTTTTTTTAGGCTTAATGAAGATGAAAATATTATCAACACTTACTAAAAAGATGTTTGACTGACAGGTAACATTCTCAAAATGACTGCTAGCATGTTTGACAAACAGTCACAGCTAATTACTACCAATTAATTCTGAATTAATTATAGAGAAAATGTTTATATCAATTAGCATCAAAGTGTCAGTGGTCATTTAGAGAGGTTAGTTTTTGTTTTTTATGAAGCAAAACACCAAAACAAATAGTTTAACTTTTGAACTGATACTGCAAACTTCTAATACACTAGAGTGTTTTCAATACTGAGCCCTTTTATGAATACATCTTTGTATTTCATATTATACATCAAAATAGATTTACATGAAACATGTTGACTATCCCTGTTCATAAATATTAACATTGGTATTAATCAAATTACATGGTAGTTCGACTTGATAGCCTAAAGATTTGAGAACAGGTGTTTTTGAAAATCCAACTTTATCTGTAGAGAAAAAAAACTTTAAACAAGTAAATTTCCTCCTTCTCCCTCCCCCCACCCAATCATTCTAAAAGATTCTTTTTTTTAATGAACCATTGCATATTTACCTGAAGAGAGAAATTAAGGAAATCTATTTGCAATGCTTTCAAGTTTATTAAATCTTATCTACAATCCTGCATTGTGGTCCCTGGAGGCAGAATTCTATATCCACAAAGCATCATTCTGACTTCAGAAGTGTGCCATAAAGACAGAGCATAGAATACAACAAGAGAGACAGAGATGTGGAACAAATGTAAAGAAATGAAAAAAAAAGAGGAAAAAAAAAAACTACTTCAAATTACATATGATTTTGCAATTTGTGAAGAACTAGAAAATGATAGGCTTCCCTTAAGGATTTTGAAACATATAATAAATATAAAATAATAATCCTGTTACATAATTCTGTAAAATGGTTTCAAAAGAAAAAGAATCTGTAGAAAAAATCATCCTCTATTAAATCCAAACACATGTTGTTACTCTAAGTGTAGGAATCCTTGGGTGAAATTCTATAGCCCTTGTTACCCAGGTCAGAATAGATAATCTAATCGGTATCCTCTAGCTTTAAAATAAATGACATTCTAAAAATTTGAAGTCTATAGTACCCCATTCATCCCATATTGCTAAATGCCAAATTATAAAGAGATTTACCATTAGGCTTTCCATGTAGTCGGAAATGTTATGAGCAGATACCATCTTTTTTTTTTTTTGAGCTAGTAGATATCGAAGTAAGTCTTGCTGCAATTAGTAAATGCAAATAAGCTGCCTCCTTAGGCAGATGCAATACATTTAAAAAAATAAAACAGTGGGGTCAGCTCTTGAGTATGGAAGCAGCAATATTTAGCCATGGACAATTTACACAGATGACTGTTTTATATCCATTAATATTTAATATATTAATTTTGAATTAGTTACTGTCTAAGCTGATCAGGCAGCCTGGTCTCAGAATCATTAGTATATCATTTTTCAATGGCATAATAAAAGAGGAAAATTAATTTATTTGCACCTCAGTTTCCTGTCTACCAAACTGATATTTCTTACCTCACTGGGGTTTCTACACAATATGCCTAACTCCTCAGTAACCTAGTTTTCTTTGCAGTAAGCGTGAGCATCTACATGTGTACATGCTTACTACATATGTCTGCATATGCAATTGATCCAGGCTTAGTTTCCTGGGGAATAAATGTATGTGGTTTAAGTACTTCCAGACAGGCATCTACACATGCAGGGACTAGGCAGCAGATTCGCACCAAACTTCCTGAAGCCCTGCAATGGGCCATTGCCACCACTGAGAGGCAGCAGTGGACAGCCCTCTTCAAAAGCCATTCTTGCTCTCTGCTCCCTGGACACACAGGCAAATTAAAGCACATGCCTTCTGGCCATGGACCCACAGGCCTCTCTGCCAATGGGCGCCCCAGGACCAAGAAGCAGGCAACATGGCATGCATATGTGCATATGCATAGCCACATGCAGGTGGCCAGGAGCCCAGCAGAGAGCAGCTGCACAGCCCAGTGCAGATAAGTCTGTAGAGGGGAAGAAGGGGCATAGGGACAAGGGCAAATTGAAGCCCCGACAGTGAGGGAGGGGGCTGGGGTGGGGGCTGGGGCTGGGGGCATGGCACTTCCCAACCCCAACTAGGGCGATGCATGCCTGGGGCAGGGAGCAGGATGAGGTTACAGGTAGCTTGTCCAGGGAATTGTGGGGGGTTGTGGGAAGAGGGGCACCATTCTGTCACTGCATGCACCCCTGGGAGAGGCATGGGGGCATCCAAGGGCATATGTCCCCTGGATTTGTGCATGGGATGGAGGTGGGCTGTGTGCTGTTTGCTCAGGTCTCTCTGTACTGCTTCCTTTGCCCTATGGTGGGACCCTATGTGGGCCACGCGTCAGAGCAGGCAGGGGACACGTGGCCCATGCAGGGCCCCCAGGCAAAGGAAGCAGAGCAGAGAAACCTGAGCAAAAGTAATTGGGCAAATTATTTTAAAAGCTCCATGTCTGAAGCTAGGCTCCTAAATAAATGGGGTGCTTAGCATACTTGAAAAATCTTCAGGCCACTTACCTAAATACCCAAATCCTTTAAAGCCCAAATTCAGGGCTCTGTGTTTAAAAAAAAAAAAATGTCGATGAACACATTTTTTAAAAGGGGAGAACCTCCAAAAGGCTTTAAAAACAAGAATCAAAGAAGAATCAAACTGGCCAGGAGGCAAGCTCCATTGTCCTTGAAGCTTAGTACATAGCAAATGCAGTCAGACTGGTAAAACCACCATTATAAGCAATCTTTTATTAGATCTACTAAATAGCTGGAAAAAATTCTTCTTTGCAAGCATTCAGGTACAAACACCCTTGTTCAGGCAGAGGGAGGGTCTGCAGGAATGCCAGTCAATGAAAATGCAAATTGTGGAAGATAATGGGTGAGAAACAGGAGGTGGTGGAGGGAAGGGAATAATGACCCGTAGCTGGAGTGTTTGGGTAGAGGCAAGAACTTTTATTAGACCAACTAAATAGTTGCAAAAAGTTGTTATTTGCAAGCTTTTAAACACACACGTCCTACCTCAGGCAAAAAAAAAAAAAAGATTAAAAATTGTGAAAGATATGAAAGATGGTCAGAAATCTCTCAGGTATTAAAAAAAGCCAGTCTTTAGAAAGCTGTTCTTCTGGAATGAAAACTTAGGACTGTTGCAGGGAACAAAAACAGGTTGTTTGCCTGTAGGTATCAGATGTCAGCCAGGTTAGGGGAGGGTGGCATAAAATTAATGTTAAAAATTAGTCCTGATTGTTGAAATTGGCTTTTTGAAATTTACCTGTAGCTAGTAAATTGTATAGAGGTACCTGGGGTATCAGATGTTAGGCAGGTTATAACATGCCATACATCCAGTCCTCAGAGGGAATTTACAAAACACTTTTTGCAGATGAGCCTACAAACTTCATTTCATTAACTGACAACCCCAACATTAAGTTAACCGACAACTCCACATGTAGGTACAATGCAAAATGTGTATTTAAAAAAAAGAAGTCACCAAGCACCTACATGACCACTAAACTAAAACATCACTCCTTTCAGATCATTATACATTTTTGACAATCCCATGCATTTGAGTAATTTTCCTAGGGCAGTTTTTTTTTATTCATTTTTTTGTGTGGCAAACTTAAGTAGTTAATTTCAGCATTGTGTGTTGTGCTTTATTTATTAACACACAGTGTAAACATTTAACAGGTCTGTTTAGTAATGCTTTTTTAGTAATGCATTTATGTTTATAATGGGGGAGTGATGGCTAGAAAATGGTATTTAGAGGTTTGCTTTTGGGAATTGGCTTGTAGGTAAAGTAGATATGCATTAGAACAATGGTCAAGGGCAATAGCAAGGGTTAATTGATTTCTAAAAGCCTGTTTGTGACAGTTTCCTTCAAGGCCCATTGTGTCTGACATAGGCAAGCAGCAAATAGATACATGGGCTGGGAAACTGAAGACATGTATCACACTATTCCATAACATGAGATAAGGGACTGTGCCACATTGGCCAGGTCACAGGGCCTAGCTGCAGAGCCCTTAGGATTTCCAGTTTTGGGGAACAAACCAAACCAGGAGGAAACTGGCAAAGCCTGAATTAGGATGTGTGCATGTGATGGGTTTGTGAAACAAACAAATATACTGACAGGACATGGACAGTATGATGACCTCAGGGAGACCAATCAGCGATGCACAAAGATGAAGAATCATCAGGAGGAAAAAAGAATACAAAAAGAGGGATTTCAGAGCAACAGCGGGTTTTTGAGAGGGGAAACCAAGGCCACCATGGACAGCCCCATCTCATCCACCGCACTGTTTGGGGGGAGGCCTTGGCCTCCCACCTTCAGGAGGCTGACATCTCACATTCAAGAGAGAACCTCAGAGTGAAACTTGCATAGGGACCAGATATGTACCTTCACTCTATGAATCCTGGGACTGGTAGATACAGAATTGTTTGCATTATTCTTAGCAGCTATTGCTCTGTATCAATAAAATTAACCTATTATTGAATGGAGACGTTGTGGTTGGTCTAAGGGTTTGGGTCCACCTGAAACAAGATATCTGGACCATAAATCCAGTGCCAACAGGTGGGGGAGGGGGGCGCAAATTACCCAGTAAATCTTAATCTGCCTCTGCCTGGCCAGCCACTTCTCTGCCCAGCAGCAGCATGCCCAGCACAGGAGCTGCACGCAGTAGCACTCTCCTTGTCCACTCTTCCTCCTCATACTATGGCTGCTCCAGTCCTTGACTGTGGCAGTAATGACGAACAACCTGAGCTCCTGCTGACCCACCATGACGACCACCACCTGGCCCTGAGCCTGCCTGGATTCCCCATACCCAGTAACCACCTCCCTGGCTACAGCACACTGTTCTAGGGCTGCTGCCACTGCCACACACCTGCTGTTGGCAGGGATGCCAATGATGGGCTTCTGGATGCCACCCATACAAATATTGAAATGGAACCAGGTGGGGCTTTCTGGATTTTTTCTCCTTTCTCTATCTACTGGGGAAAGCCAGCAGATGTGATGAAAGGCTCATAGTTACTAATTTTTTGGTTGAACAGGTGCATCATTAAAGGCATCCATGTTTCCAAAGGATCAATGGGATCCCAGGGAGCAGTGGCAACATATAGGTGGTGGACAGGGGTGCATGTGCACCCCTTAAGAACATTGGTGCACCCCCTAACATCCAGCACTCCCAGCTTAGGTGGTGGGCAGAGGGGGAATGTGGGAGCACCAGTGCCCCCCCCATGAGCACTGGCTGGGGAATGGAAGCACCAGGAGAAGTGCCGCTGGCACTTCTGGGTGCCCTGCTTATGCCTTCCAGGTGGCATGATAGGCTGTGGGGGACCCCCCGCCCCAGTGCTGACTGGCTGCTGGGGGACACATGCCCCCCTGACTCAGGAGGTACCAGCTGCCCATGCCAGGGAGCTGGAAAAATATGAACTATGTGTTAAGTTAAGACAGTTAGCTTCCGTGACAGGAATGGATGTATTGGAGTATAGAAAAGAAAAGAGGTAGTTAGCCATGTTAATCTGAAGTCAGGCAGAAAGCAGGATAGATTTACACCTTATATGCTAAGCAAACCAAAGAAGCATAGAGTTTCATAAGCAGCTGTTTATTTCATCAGATCCTTAGTACCAAATGATGAAATATGGTGCTGCTTAGAAAAGCCTGTGCATCTCTGTGATATGGTAACCCAGGTGCTTACTTAGGGAGGACAGAAAGATGGAAAGAAAAAGTTGCTTTCTCAGCTGTATGATTGTGCTGATGGCATGGCAGCAGCTGGACATCACCATTGCCCCCATGTAATGAAGCTGCTCTGGGTACCTGGCTGTCTTCTTCTTATGCTTCTGCATCTAGGATTTAGTTAGCCTGTAAGATGCAACTTTGCCTTGGCTTGTGCTTAGTACAGGAAACCTCCTCTATGTTTGGAATAAGAAATACATAAACGCTCTGCTAGTAGATAACTGCACAGTTAACTCTTCCTCTAGTTGGTCAATATGATGAGAGACAAGTACACTACTGACCTCTCCCAAATGTGTTTTGTACCTAAAGTCTTTTGACCTAACATTTTTTCAGAACCCTTCACTCCCTATCCTTTTTATTTAAATTATTTTCTATTTAAAAATGCCTATTTGCTGCAAGTCCATTCATAGCATTTGATAAAGCAGTCTGTCACCTGCAAAAGCTTATCCCTCTCATAACCAGTTACTCTATAGGGTGCTTCTTTGCCCTGATTTTTGTCTGAATTCAAACTAACATGATTCATTACCTCTTTCTAGAACCAGTTTAGATATATGTTCATTACTCCAGGTTTATCTCTTTAAGAAACAGGCGCATCACTCGTTGATGTATTTTATGACTCTAGTCACTCCTTCTCTGAGCCCAGTCCTACAAACTCTGTCAACTGTATCAGAAACACAGCTCTAAAAATGTTAGTGGTGAAATGTTTTCTTATGTCTTGATTCTGTAAGGTTCTGAGTGGTGACCCTTGATTACCCCAGAAGTCAATGAGAACTAAGGACACTCACCATTTTGCAAGATTGGAGCTCATTCACCTGAGAAAGCCCTCCTCATATGTGGATGCCAATGTTTTCTCCTTTATCATTTTGATTCTATCCATGTTATTCCTTCTCGTATTTGCAGAATTGGCATTCATGAAGATTCAGCTTCTTGTTCTATGCCAGCAAATAACATGTTGCCAACTCAGTTCCAACAGAAACTCCAAAGTACTGGTGCCATTATATTTGGCCTTAGATTTTGGATGAACTGAGCTACAGACTCCCATGGAGGCTGTAAGGCCATTGTTGCAGAAATAGAATATTCTATCATACTCATATTTTTTTTCTAACTTTCTGTTGAAAGATCACCTCTATAAAACTGAAAGGGCAGGTCTATGTTCGCTTGATATGCTGCCAGTTGTATTTATAAGACAATTTGCATCCAAAACTAAATTGCTTCCCTTCTCATTATCAGCCCATTTTTTTTCTCAGAGGTTCAGAGCAACTATTTTATTTTATTTTTGTTAATACCACTGGAGTCACAGATGCATGCTGCCTGCTAATGAAGAAATCACCAGGTTGTGATTCTGAATCAGAGGGCTACTAACAATAAGGAATGACCCAATGTATTTTACAAGCTGTCAAGAGCTTTAACAAGATGTTACATCAAATATTTTTTCTATTAGACTAAATCATTTTTAAGCAGAGTTTGCTGTGTTAAAAGATCTGAATATTTTCCTTGAAATCATGTGGCATATTATATGAGGACATGGGACATTTAAAAAAAAAGTAAGAAAAGACTATAAACCTAATGTAACACATAAAAATGATTAAACACTTTCATTAAACATAAACTTAAAGAACAGTAAGGGTATGTCGAGATGAACGTGGAAGTTTAGTTCTCCGGGGACAAGAAGCAGCGACATCCCTTGTGCTGCAGCTACTTGCCTTGTGCCATGAAAGCTTTTGGTGCATGGCAAGTTACCCCAGGGTGGTAGGGGAGGCTGAGGCCAGCACTGTGATGACCCCAGAAGCCTTATCTGGGATCTAGGGGGCCTCCTGGGGCTGCAGAAGTGGTGATCCTGCCAGGTGGAGCTGGGCTGGCAGCTACAGCATAGCTCTGGATGGCCCGGCTCTGTTTTTCAGCAGTGCATGCTGCCCATGCATGCGCTGCTCCATTGTTTTTCATGTTTTTTTTTTTACCCCTGGATATCCAAAAAACCCATGAAAAAAACCCAAAGCAGCGCATGTATGGGCAGAACACCCTTGCAGGGTGAAGAATGCCTGTGTGCGGTATGTGGTGCCACAGACATGTTAGAGGTGCTGCATACTGCATGGTCATGATCATCTGGATACGCCCTAAATGTACAACTGTTAGAGTGATTAACATCTGCAAAACTATGCTATTTTTAAATATCTGACTATGAGAAATTAATCTTGAACCCATAACTTAGACCCTGCCCTATACAGCAGTTGTATAGTTAAGTCAGATCCCAGGAAAAAAAAAAAAATGTCTTATTAGTAAATGTAGAGAGATGGTACCTCTATTTACCATCAGGTTTCTTCCATGGATTCCCCACACAGTTTGAGGAGACTGTGCATCTATAAATACTTCCTCAGATGGCTTTAGTAAGCAGGTCACTACACACTGGTATCAAAGTCACAGTCCTGTCTTTAATACCATATTTTGAGCACATCCTGTAATCTGACCTGTCACAGCACAGCAGCCAAGTGGAAATGACAGTGAATGACAACAACAGACTAAGTAAGATGGCTGCTAAGAGTACAAAGAGACCCAGGGACCCCAATCAACTGAACCACAAATCCATTAAATGATTTAATTGTGTATCCAACTGTGGAATATATTTACAAGGGCAGAAATAAGTACACAAAAAGTATGTGCATAAAAAAACTATTTGATATACAAATACACATAACCTTATATATTCAATTATTCCTTTTAAATTTGGGAGACATCAGATTAAAGCATAAAAAAAATACAAAAATCACATGTTAAAAACAAAATAAAATGTATCACCTTAGATTGAAAAAATGAAAACAAAACAAAATTAAATTCTTTGTAAGTGGAATTGCTTTTAACTGTTCATGCTGAAAGACAATATACATTGTGGTCCATGAAAATAGGCTAGTCTGTTTAACATCTGTTGTAAGTTATTTTCTAGTCACTGTCATTTTCTAGCTGGCATTACAATAGTTGTGTAGCCAGGGTACACCCAGGGGGGTGTGCCCTGTCCTCCAATGACAGTGGTGGGGGTCAGGCAGGGTGCTGAGGGAGGGGCTGGCTACTAAAGCAGTTCCCTCTCCTCTCTCTAGAGCCAGGCTGAGACCGAGTGCTAAACTATATACAATTTATTACTATAATAAATACTTAAGATAAAACATGAAATATTTGCACTAAAGCTTAACATATGTAATATATATGTTAATATATATAATATCCCACAATTTACATAAACCATATAACTTACAATATATATAATAAATAATATAATACATTAAACAAGATAGTTAAGGTTATAACATGACAAACACATATGGGAAATCAAATTATATAACCCAAATAAGTTAATATTTCGTAGAACTACCAAGTAACAATGCAAATATACATACTAACACATTAAGAACATATAAACCATATAAACTTCCTTAAAGAATACCCATAGCTATATAGACCTTGACACAACAACAATCACCCAAAATAGGGAGTGCATTCAGTACCTCCCCAAGGGGTTACTTGGAGCCCCTCCCCTTTAGGACCCTGGGATGTGGATACGCCCCTCCTGCAATGGAGGGTGGAGGTAGCAGACCCTCCTGCCCTATGCCTGCCTCCCCTGTGGGGCCCACTTCCCTAGCAACTAATGCTTCCTCTCCGAAGCAAGCAAGGCTCGTCCCCTGGAGGCCAATCCCATGAAAGCCTCTCTCCAGCAGCACCTTCAGCTCTCCTAGATGGCCTGGCATCCCGCACTGGGAAGCCCAGGGCTCGCTCTCTCTCTCTCTCTCTCTCTCTCATGGGAGCTGAACCGTTACAGGATCTGTTTCCCCGGTCTCACACTGGGGGTCCTCCCTCTCCCAGGCCCTGCTCTGGGCATCAGGGCTCTTTTACTTTAAGGTGGAGCCACAATGCCAGGCTCTGGTCATTTGGCTGAGGGCCAGGGCTAACTTGAGCAGCTGCGAGATGCTCCCAGATGGGTCCTCCGTGCACCGACTTGCACACCGGGTGCAGCCTGATCACCCGCGAGCTGCTCCAAGGTTGGACTCTCTGTGTGCTGATCCCCACACTGTGTGGGGCCTGAGCAGCCTTGAGCTGCTCCCAGGGCCACCTCTTTGTGTGCCAATCTGCACGCTGACTGCCCACCCTCTTGCCGGGTTTGCAGGCTCAAGCTGCCTTGAGCAGCTCCTAGAGGCTGATCCCCATGTGCTGATTTGCACACCGCTGAAGATCAAGTGGGGTCCCGAGGATGGCCATCTCTGGAGCTCCTCTCTCCTCATTCTCTCTCATCATCTTCTCTAGCGTGCTGAGCATGCTCTCCTTTTATACTCTTCAGGGGCTCCCCCCCAAAGTTCTTCAGACCTGGCTGGCACAGTTCTGATTCAGGTCCAGCTGCTCTTTGCCCCCTCCCTTTGAAAAAGGGCAGGGTATTGCTTCCTTTGTTCTGCCTCCAGATTGGTGGGAGAGCTCCACCAATCAAACAGCAGACTCTCAATCCTGGGACTCAACCCAAGCTCTGAAAAGGGAATCCTGCTACATTGGAAACACAAAATGTATAAAATCAAAGAAAATGTTTTCTGAAATTAAACTAGATGTTTAGTTATGCAGCCTGCTTTGTCTTGGACTCATCCTAGCACATGATCTGAGCCTTATGGATTTCATAATCCTTTGTATGGATTAACATGCAGAGCAAACCATGGGGTCCTAAGAAATGATCATCACAAAACAAATAAACAACAAAACCCCAGGCATTGGTTTTCAGGCACTGGGCACATAATGTACTTTCCAAAACAAATATAGTTCGGACAATGTTATTATTATTAGTGTCATGTCATCAGCTTGTGAATCTCTTCACTTCCATTTGATATAATGTAATATGATGATATACAGCAAAAAGTCAAATGATGATCATATTTGCTTCCTGCTGGTACAGTGCATTATAGGAGTCTGAAACAATGTGTTAGCACATTACTAAACAGCAAATTGCTACTTGCAAGAAGACAGTAATTTTATTATTAGTAATCTCTTTACTAAGGCAGAGAATTGAGTTTCCACATTTCTACCTTAGATTGAAGATGAAACAGAATTTTATTTTTGCAATTAGTGTAAGGAAAGAAAATTAATAAGGAGACTTTGATTGATGGGAAAAAAAAGTTATGCCTTTCTCTCTTTCAAATCATGCAAGAACTTTTTACAAATAACTTCAAAAGGGAAAGAAGAAGTTATTATAATTAGACAATTTATGCTGCATGAATGCTCAAATCTTTAAAAAAGGTCTAAATTATTTATTCAATTACTTTCCATCTAACAGAGACAAGTCTTTATTATATTGCATAATTTATAACTTAGTAGAAAAACATATGCTAAAGACTTGCTAAGTTTCTGATTTTCTCCCACAAAATGAGCAAATTCAAGCTGAAAGTCCTTTTGCCTCCTTCCTGCTTGTTGTCTTCCATTCTGGCCTGATCTGGAAGCACGCATATGAAAATCAATGGGAGAATCCATGTATCTGAATATATGCCTTAGGCTTAAGTACTTTTTTGATCTGGCCGTAAAAAAGGAAGTAGAATTTTTAACCATAGGAAATGCACCATAATCCTAAACCTAACATCTTTATCTAGTAACTACATGAGTCAAGCCATAATGAATTTCCTGGAAACTTTACTTGAATAAGGATTGAAGAATCATATCCTCAATATAGGAAATCTCAGTTTACCTGATCTATAAAAGAGTCCTAGGAAATGAAAAACTAATGCAAGGTTTTGGTAGTTTATTATTATTGTTGTGGTTGATATAATAGTTGCTTTTAGCGTTCCTAACAGAGATCAAGACCACATTATGCCAGGCACTGTAGAAACACATAATGAGGTGTTGTGCAATTAACTGGAACCAACTATACATGCAAAATACCTATCACGCCATAAAAAGGTCCAACCAACTATAAAGACTTTGCAAATGTGCACTAACTTTATAGCTGGTTGCTACTGAGCTTTAATTTGCACATGTAGCAGGGTCTCCCTTGTGGCTGGGAGCCCCGTCAACACCATGCCCAGCTAGGCCTGAGAGTCCAGCAACTGAAAAGATGCTCACTCTTTGCAGCTGCCAAATCTGGGTCCTTGCAGCACCCCACAGCTGCTGAGACCCAGAGTTCTGCAGCTGTGGATGTTGGGTCCCAGCAGCACACCTCCCAGCTAGGTCCTAGCAGCTGTGATCTCCCAGCCTCAGGGGTGTGGAGCTATCAAGACTGGGAGATCACAGCAGCTGTATCTCCCAGCTGTGGGGTTGTGGGGGACATTCCCATGGCTGGGAGCCCCTGATCTGAGGAGCTTTCAGCTGCAAGAATTTGCTTCTTGCTGGTACAGGCAATAAGGTATGATGGGATCTAATTCACAATCTCACAATCACAATTGTTTGGTTTGTACATTAGATCCCATTGCGCATTTACCTAAAGGCATAGAGGGGCCCAATGAGAATAAATCTCTTCCTCAAAGTATTTAGAGTCTTAATAAATTGGATGGATGAAGGAGATACAGAGACTATGCTTCCTCTATGGTGTGCTCAAGAGTGCTACCAAAAAGTATGCCTGCCCACTTGGTCCTGTGCAATACATCCCAAAATCTGTCAGTTAGGCTTTGTGCTCAGTTTAGCACAGGCCTGAGCAAACTCCTTCACTTCCTCGCAAGGCTTCGGATCTCAGGGTTGCATTAAAATTAGTTATACTGGCTAATTAAGGACCTTTGAAATATTCTGAAAAGAAATGGGTGGATGAGCATAATTCTTAAAGTGGTCCCAGATGATCTTGCAGATTTGTTCACAGAAAAAAAAAGGAGTAACTTGTCTAGGGTCATACAAAAGGTCAATGAGCTGCCCACTGCACAGTTGTTACTTCACAGTCATTTAGTATTTGTATAACCAAGTACTAAATGGCTGTTCACTGAACAGTTTTACTGCACAGTAGCATCTCAGCATGGTTGCCTAGTGATGCTTAGTGTGCAGTAGCTAGTTACTACTGTGCAGTAGCATCACATCATGCCTGGCAACATTACCGCACAGTAGAAATGATCTACTATGCAGTAGGAACAAGTTACTGTTCAGTAAGCGTCTTGTGTAGATACAGTCTGAGAGAATATTAAATCCAGCAAAAGTAAATCAAGCACTCCACCCATTATACAATGAAGGAGAGAAGGGGTAAGGGGAAAAAACACAACTTGTTGTTTAAATCCTTTGTAATGGACTAATTTCTGGAAGTTGATCAGTGTCCTTTATTCCTATTAAAGATAACATGAATCGACGATCCTCTGAATCTTAGAGGAATTCAATATACTTTGGAGCCAGATGTTAGAGAGTGAGAATTCTCCCTACATACCTAAAATGATCTGTATTTTGCATTTCTCAGCACTTCAATCAGGCACTGCCAAATGTTCCAAATGTATGCAATAATGTGTGTGATGCAGTGTCAAGCCACTGTTACTGATGAAACGTATCTATTTAAAATTGACTGCTTTTTGGTCATGTTCATTTGCTTAATATCCATCATGACTTTCTCTGAATTTGAGTAGTTCCCTGGAAACTTGATAGGTGTAGGCTATAGAAATCCAGTGTATTTTTTATTCATACTAAGCATCCATCACTCCATTATGTCGTTCACCTTTATATATTGAAATAGTGACACTGAGGTGAAATCCTGTGCAAGCAGTAGAGTTGACCCAAATCAGCATAACTCCTCCACCTGCTTAGTGGACAGCTCTACTGCCCTGGGGGCAGTTGTGGCACCAATCCAACTCCCGCTCCCATCCCTGGTCTTGTTACCTTCCCACCTCCAGAGATACAACCCCATGCAAACAGCCTGCAGACCACATGCCAGCTAGCCAGATTGCAGGGCATGAATGGTCTGTGAGTAGGGTCTGGGGAAGGAGAACAAGGTAGAAGGCCAGATTGGGTCCCCATGAACTTGGTCTTTCTTCCCAAGGCAGGGGCAGTGCATCTCCAAAAGCACCTTCCCTAAATGCTCCCAACCATCTCAGGAATCATGACTGGCACCCCTAAACTCCAATCCCAAATCCCAATATATTGTGCAGTTTGAAGTGCCTGAGCTAGGCAGGAAGAAACAACTTCATATGGTAGAAACTTCTGGATATCCTATGAAGAAATACCCATAAAAATGAGTGTAGGGAGTAAACATTCATGACCATCTACCTTCAAGCTTCCTTTAATGGGCTGGGACAAAGCTGTAGTTGCTTTGCACAGAAGAGGTTTTTGCAGCACAGCTCTAGCCAGACTTGTGAACACACAAAAGAGTTCTCTTTCTGGACAAATATTCACTATCTCAATTTCAAATCTTTCTCTACTCTTAAACATTTGCCTTTTCCTGTCTGCATTTATAACTCAACTCCCCCTCTCCCAAGCCCATAACCTTTGATCTCCCTCTCCTTTTCTCCATTTTCCTCCTTTTCTAAATTCCCTCTCCATTTTCTCTACTCCTGATATCCTTGCTGATCATGTATTACTATTTAAATCAAATTAGAGAAGGAAATGTTACCTTAAGAACAAATTCTCTTACTCCACCCAAAGAAAAAGGACTAGAATTCCAATTTCTCTTCCACCTGCAGCCTTCTTTGGCTTTGTATGTAAGAAGTTAGCATGGCTCTTTGAATCTGTTAAATATACCAACTGTCATAACATTTGCTTGAGCTCTAATAGCCAATTATTTTTTACTTTCTGGCCATTAATATTTCATTGAGCCTCCGGTTCATTCACTTTACTGCTGCAGCTGACAGGACTGTGAACAATCCTATGTCCTCCCACTGTCTCTATTTATTATCTTTTGTCTGCATACTCAAGGAAATAATAATTTCCTTGGCTCAGCATTTACATTTCTCCGGTAGTGGATAACATTCAGTAGGAAGACATCTGTAAACTAAAAATAGAACCATTTTGAAGAATTAAGGTGATACTTGTGATTATATTTCCATATCTTTTTTAGAAGGTCAAATTCCTTCCAGTACAATTACCATTTATAAAGTAACTACTGTACAGAACAAGGATTTGATTTCATCAAAATCCTTTGAATATAAGTTGTTATAACACAAAAAGATATCAATGTTTTACTTCAGACATGAAATACCCATATCCAAAATTGGCATTCAGCTACATCATCAAAAAAAAATCATCTTGAGAATAGTGATGGCATACTTTAGATTTCCTTTAGGATGATAAAAGATCTTTTTGACAAGTTCTCAGCTGAGGCTCCACATTTTTACGTTATAGCACCATGTATGGGTCACTGTGGGAGGAGAAGTCATATGGAAATTTTCTAACTATGCCATTCTTTTGTCACTTTGTACATTAAAATGAAACAGAAAGAAACAAAAAAAACCCCCATTATACTATTATGACAAATTTAGATCTGAAGCTTACAAACAATTATGCATATGAGCAACTTTATTCTCATGACAAGTCCCATTGAATTCAATTAGACTATTCTGCTGTTTTCAGGACACGGTACCTAATATAACACAAGGAGAAAAAAATGGCTCATAGAGATAGTCACTTATCATTAGCTGCAGTGATGATAGATCACATTTTGTGACCTACTTGCTTTCCAGAATGTTCAGCTTCACAAACTGCAGTAGCTCAAACTGAATTAGCCTTTTAAGACAAAGTATAAGGACCTTGTTACACATTAATGTTAGGCGGCTCCTAGAGCTCTTGACCCATGGGTTGTCCACACATTAACACCTGAAATAAGTTTGAAGCACACTAGGTAGCTTAAAGCTATGCCATTCCATGGTAGATTTGTCTCTGATCTGTGTTACCCAGGTCATGTTCCATTAATGTGTGGCCACTTCCCACAGATGAGCTGCCCACGTTGCAGTCCTCCAGCATCCCAGGATGCAGTGTTCCTCCTGCTCTGTCCTGTGTAGACAAACTTTCCACCCCCTGAACTCTACTGCCCTGGAGGCAGTTCTGGAACCAAGCCAACTCCATCCCTGGAGATAGGCTCTTCCCACCTCCAGGGATGCAGCCCCATGTAAACATCCTGCGGGCCACATGCCAGCTAGCCATGTTGCAGGGCATGAATGGGTCTGTGAGTAGGGTCTGGGGAAGGAGAACAAGGTAGAAGGCCTGATTGGGTCCCCATGAACTTGGATTTTCTTCCCAAGGCAGGGGCAGTGGATCCCCAAAAGCATGTTCCCTCAGTGCTCCCATCTCCCTCTAGTCATGCCTGCATGCACAGAAGATGTTATGATGAAGATTACCCAGTACAGGCCAGCATCTGGGGTCTACAATTTCAAAGTCAAACTTGAGAATATGCATGAATACAGTAAAACACTGGACCAAATTAATCTTACACCTAAGGATTCAAAACCCACTGTAAAGAAACAAAGAGACTCACACTGACACACACACACACACACACACATATATATATATATATACACACACACATATATATACATAGACATAGACTCCCTCTCTAACTATATATAGTCTCACAATGAATACAATAACAGAACCATTCTTCAGCCCAAAGACTTATTAGTATACAAGACCATTTTGTCAGAAGTTATTCAAAAAATAGAAAGCCAAATCCAAAAAAAACAAATAATAAACTTTCTCTCAAATATTCTATTCCAACTGTTCTCCTCTCCCTCACCTCTCTTCCTAACACCCCCAAAAGTTGTTTTTTTTTTTCCAAGAAAACAAAATATTTTGAAAAAAGTGCCTGAAACACCCCTAATAATAATATTATGGCCACATTTTGTCATTTGAATGTTATCTGGATGCCTCACAACCCTATTGTCCTCTAAAGGACAGGGTCCCTAGCCAGACCACAACTGCTGTGATCTACCAAAGTTAAGCATTCCCTAACCTCATGAAACATTGGTTCCATTTTCCAGAAGCAATGTGGGAATAGGACTGGGGAGACATGATAGGTCATGAAGTTCAGTCCCTGTTATTAGAAAACCATATCATATAATTCCAAGCATAAACCCATTGTTGGCTACAAAGGACCAACTCATGGGATCATAAAAAATTCTAATTTATTGTACAGGATATGAAGTTACCAATAAAATCATAAATGCAAACTTGAGTTATGAGGGGTACTGGTCACCTTAGTGCATGCACATACACACACACATGCACTCACTCATTCAAACCCATGTCATTTAAACCCATGCAGTATAGTGTATAGTAGCTGTTGCAGTGATTGTAAGAGCACTGGTGTCAGTATATCTACCTATCTGAGGCCCTGGAGTCTGCTGTTGATGGTCAGCTTCCTTCAAGGTGATGTCTTCTCTAGAAGGGGTTACCTGCTTGTCCTTCTGTCTCTGCAGGTCAGGTGCTGGATGAAAGGGTGCAACTGAGGGTCATGCTTCACACTTCACTGCCTTTTATCCCTTTCTGGCAGGCTTGTGTGATCCCCCAGCATCATCTTGGCTGCTGTATCTGGAGGTCGCTGTCCCAGGTGGGTTTTGAGTAGTACATGACAGCTGTTAGTCACAGGGGTCTCTCTGCCTGCTGGTACCTGAAGTTTCGGGAGTCCACCCTTGACTTAATCATAGAATCATAGGGCTGGAAGGAACCCTGAAGTATTATCGGGTCCAGGCCCCTGCATAAGCAGGAAAGACATCTGAGGTCAGGTGACCCCAGCCAGGTGGCCATCCAGTCTTCTCTTGAAGACCTCTAGGATAGATGATTGCACCACCTCTGGGAAGAGCTTGTTCCATAGTCTGGACACCCTAATTGTGAAGAAGTTTTTCCAAACGTTCAGCCTGAAATTATCTTCCAGAAGTTTGTGGCCGTTGTTTCTAGTTTTCCCCCAGGGCGTCCTGGTGAACAGTTGTTCACTGAGCCCCTGATGTACACCTCTCATATATCAGTAAGCCGCAGTCAGGTCCCCTCTCAGCCTTCTTTTCTTTAGGCTTAAGAGTCAGAGATCCCTCAGCCTCTCCTCATATAGCTTGCCATGCAAGTCCCTGATAATATGGGTGGCCTTCCTCTGGACCTTCTTGAGCTTTAGCACATCCTTGTTCAAGTGCGGCACACAGAACTGGATGCAATACTCCAGCTGTGGCACCAATGGTGAGTAAAGTGGAAGAATCACTTCTTTGGTTTTACTGGAGATGCATCGATTGATGCATGGAAGAGTTTTATTGGTCCTAGTGACTACTGCATTACATTGCCGGTTCATATTCATGCTGGGGTCTATTGTTACCCTCAGATCCCTTTCATCTGTAGTGCTAGTCAGGTTAGCAATGCCTAGCCTGTTGGTGTGCTGGGGGTTCTTCCTTCCCAGATGCAACACTTTGCATTTCTCTGTGTTGAACCTCATCTGGTTCCATTCTGCCCAACATGCCAGCCTGTCTAGGTCTGCTTGTATCTGCAGCCTATCTGCGGGTATGTCCACACAACCCCATATCTTGGTGTTGCCCGCAAAATACTTGTCTATTTTGGCTGGAAACACCTCATTCAAAACTTCCTTTAATCCTTCAAATCTTTTTCATGCCCGTGTCATAATGGCAGCCAGCAGTCATTCCTTGATAAAAGAGCAAACCCAACTTCTCTTGTCCTCTAATTTCCTATTGATAAGTTCCCATCTTCTAGCAGATATTCTTATTCTCTGTAACCTAAGTGCGTGATCTTGCACTTTGTACTATTAAATTTCATGCCGTTTCTATTACCATATTCCTGAAAGTTATCCAGTTCGGCCAGTATGGCATCCTGATTCTATACTGAGGATACCTACTAATTTTGCGTAATCACACACTTACTCAGCACATTCCTACTATTTTGTGCAAAGGTTATTAATAAAAGTATTAAATAAGGGCAGTCACAAGATAGATCCTTGAAAACCTTCTCTAATATTCTTAATCAGTTCCCTTTCAATAGTTCCCTTCCTTCTCTATTTTGTTACTCATTGTAATCTCCCATTAGCCCATTCCCTAGGCACCTAACAATCCTTGTACTTTCTTGTACACTATTTTCTAGTGTAACAAATAAATTACACTTTGTACCATATTTTGTCTAAAGTCAATATATTAAAAGCTATTCCATTTCCCTTGTATACAAAAGACTTATCACAGATATCAGGCTACATTATCATGACCCCTTGCTTTTAAACCTATGCTGCATTCTATCATGTTTTGCATTCAAAAGCTGGTTTATTCCAACTATGGAGTTTGTATAATAAAAATATATCACCCCAAGAAATCCTTGCCTCTCACAAATTATTTTTCTTCAAACTTTATCCCAAAAACATTGCATATTATCAAAGACATTCTTATAGGCTTTTAGTTAGCTGAATTATTTTTATTTCAATAAGGTTTTGTTTGCTATTCTATAGTTATATGATGCTATTTGCAATTTGCTGGAGTTACTAAATGCTACAGTGGGATATATAGTCTGACTGAGGAGTCTGACCTATGGCCTGTGGAGAATGGAAGTATGAGACACATAAGTTTGATGTTCCATGACATTTCCAAATAAACGTTTTTCAGTGGAAATATTTCAATATTCAATTGTTTCAAGAAAGACATTCTTCAGGAAATAAAATTCCAGACTGCTCTGCTAAATGTGTATTTATCATCATGAAACTAAAGTAGAATCCTTTTACACTTAATTAAAGAAGTTAATTGTTTCAAGTTCCTCCTCTGTCACTGTAAGTGGGTTGCCTAGCTTGATGGTTTCTGTACAAGGGTTTTGCTTCCTGAAGAGCTCCTGAGAAGTTCTTCCAAATAAAACATAATCTTTAAGCAGTAAATAATCAAACAACAAAAACAAACACAAAAACCAAAAAACCCTTTTCTGCCATGTCTCAGGCACAAGGAAAGATCTTTGGTCCTGGACCCAACACAGAAGCCTTCTTGTAGCAAGCTGTTCTGCTAATAGCTTGCTGCTTCTTCTCCTGCCCACTCTTCTAGGAGCTTGTTAAAGCTGTAAGTGTGACATTCTGTGTATCATTATGTTCTACAGCTGTACTCACTTAACAGAGCTGTCCCTTTTTAAGGGACAGACTGCCCTGTTACACATCTCCCCCTTACCTAAGAATCCTCAACACACTCTTCCATATCTAACCCTCTCTTTCCCATAAGAAGTACTCAACACTGGCACATGTAGCTCCTAGCTGGTGGTAGACATTGAAGGGGTAGGATTGTATTGCCAGGTACCAATGTTTCTGGTGTTGTCTTCTTGCATCATGAATAACCACGCTAAGGTGGTGCATCTCCAGCAAGATAAAATTTGAGTGCCTCAGTTGCCGTCTTTATGGTGTGGAACTCCTCAATTATAGGGTATGTTCTTCTCAAAGTAGGAGCTTTAGAGTCACATACAGGAGTGGGTATTCTCCATCCTCAAAGTCCTGAGAAATAACAACCTTAAAGCCTTGCTCCACAGCATCTGTTTGTAGAATAACTCTGTGACTAAAATCCAGATGGTGCAGCACTGTGGTAGTACACAGAATCCATTTTCTCTCTCCAAAGGCATCAGTGCACCCTGGAGAGAACTGCACTAGCCTGAGTGCTCTCTTGCACAACTTGTCAATGATTGAGGCAGAGATTGATGATAACTTTGGGATAAAAATGTTGGTAATAGCTCACCAATCCCAGGAAGGCCATTAGCTGTCTATTTGTCTCAGGTTAGGAGGTTGCTACCAGGGCCTTCACCTGTCATGTGGGATATAATTGCATACCCATTGCCTAGTGTGTACCCCATACTAAGTTTCTGTACAAATAAGCTGACATTTTGCTGGGTTCTTCATTAGGCCAGTAGACCAAAGTGACTGCTTTAACTTACTGGAGATGTTCCTTCTGTGTACCTGTAAACACTACCACATTATAAAGATATGCCAAAGCATACTCTTGATGCAGCCACACTATCTATAGGGGTGCAATGTGATGGAGGTGCAATGAAGACCAAAGGGGACAGTTTCCCTTCTTTGGATGATTACCACTAGGGATGGATCTAGGGCAGGGCTGGGAGAAGGGGAGATTGGGAAGTGCAGTTGCAGCCCCCTCAATTCATTGATTCCTGCTCTTCTGAAAGTTTAAAGTAAATGGACTGGCAGAGACACCTGCATTTCTATTCAAGTGCAGTTGAAGAAGTCAATTGACTTCATGGCTCATTATTATCTACTTGGTTTCTGCAAACTTCTTTACTCCTATAGTGCTAGCAATCTTCACATCTTCCTCTAATCAAGCTAGCCTTTTCTCTACAATTATTTTGTCTGTTGTCTACTCCCGATAATCTGCCTCTCTTACCCCCAGCCTCCACCATGTCCATGAAGGGTGGCTTTGTTACTAGAGGATATGAACCCACAACAAATCCACAAAAGACTCCCACTGACAGACAGGGAGGTGAGGGCAGGGAAAAATCAGGCTGAACCAGCAGTCAGAGGCAGGAGCTGAAGCAGATCCAAGATTTTGCAAAGCAAGGATTCGTAGTAGTGACCAGAGCTTCAAGGGTGGCTGCACCCCCTGCCCCCAACCTCTTCTCCCCCCAACTCTTCCCCCTGCCCTGGACGGCTGATTGTACTACAGGACCAGCAGTCAGGAACTTTTTAAGTTCCCAAATCATGTGACAATCCCCTACTTCCCCTCCATACTCAGAGGCACACCCTCACCCCCTCCCCTCTTTTACCCACTTGTGGCTGTCACTATTCCCACCATCAGGTGGTGAGAGGAGCTCCAGAACTGCTCCACCCATGCTGTGAAGGATCCAGGCTCATTATGGGTCAACATTGACAGTGGCAACAGGTGCTTGCTCCTGGGCTGGTGGGGAATACACAGAGGGGTCAGACAAGGAGGGGAATCCCACCTGCCCATCACCATTGTGGCTGTTCAGAGCTGAGACTAGTCCCATGCAGCTGCTACAACAGGACAGGACCAGGGATGGGAAGGAAGAGGAAACGTTGGGACACATATGCCTCTGAGTATGGACAGGAAGGGAAGGGGGGAATTCCTACTTTCTTCAGGGAATTGATGAGGAGGGGCTGAAACATTATGGATGAAGAGAGCTGTGAGGGGCAGATTGGGTCTGTTGGTCTAAAATGGGGTTGGGGGGGGTTGGTAGAAATAAGGTAGAACTATTTATCCCCTGTAAATACACAAAGTTACCTATAAGTAAAAATAAAATAAATCCAGGTAATACATATTTTGCCTAGAGTCAGGTTTAAGTCTGATAACTGACATCAAAAAACTTGAAGCTGATTCAAATACCAAATATTTCATAGTGTGAATACCACACAACAGTTTCACTGAGGTTTGTGTGACCTAAACAACCTATTACTTCATGAAAACTCATCATAAGATTAAGCTCTGTCTGGCATGTTGAAGTTTTTCTGATACCTTATTTATTTTTCTCTGGGAGCTCATTTACGCATTCATTAATGCACAGTAGTTACTGCTCATTTAGTTTAGTACTTTCTTAATGGAGTACTAACTAAATGTGCAGTAACTACAGTTACTGCAGAGTAGCATCAGTGTGTGGTGTTTTTCATGACAGTTACTGCACAGTAGCCTAATAACACTGTGCAATAGCTAATTAGTATGGTTTTTGACCAGCACGCTACTGTGAAGTATTATTAGGCTACCACGCAGTATGCAGTAAGCATCTTACATAGATGTAGCCTGGATTTACTAGAAAAGGAGCAGAAATTTACCTCTCTCTCTCTCTAGCTTGTATACAATACTTCTTGAATCTTCTGTAATATGAATTTTCTCTCATGTATTTATCTAGACATTTTTGTCTAGTTATCAAATTTCTTCTCATGTGGTGCACTTTTTAGCCATTGTTTCTTTTTTTCATCTAGGGCTTGTACAAGCTAATATTGAGGTCAATTAAAGGACTCCATTGGTATCAATGGGAAATAAAGCAGAAGCAGTGGTGGGTCAGTACATTCTGAGAGATCATTGTCTAACCTGTTCTTAAAAACATCAATAGTGGGGATTCAACAGCATTGCTAGGTAGCCTATTTCAGTAATTAACTATTGTAATCAGTGTTTCTTAGAATTTAACCATTTAAACCATTACTTCTTGCACATACTTACATACAAATGAATAGTGCACTAATAATACTGAAAAAATATTATATTTTATTTATTTCCCAATTTTAAGGTTAAATATTTTTGCATTATATTATATAGTCCTGATCAGTGTGAATACTAGCTCAGGTTTAAGACCCCTGGAGTTCTGCAAAATATATCAGGAAGGCCTAATATGAACATATACAAAGCTCATCAGCATGTTCCAAGTTTATGATCCTTAGATGATTTCACACAAAGAAACTGGTACCTTTTTCTGCAGTGTTCATTATTTCCTCTGCCTGAAATTTTGTCTTTTTAAAGTACTTCAATAGAAATTTTGTAGGAATTACACTAACCAATAGCCAGACTCTTTCATTTCTATGTTGACAGTGTGTTAAATAATCAGTTGAATTCCCTCATTTAGGTTACATCCTATCCTAAAAGTTGTATTCACATAGAACCACTTCTTTAATTTTAATGCATTGGGAAATCACACACACACACACGCAAGACTCAAATGTTAATCCCAAAACAACATAAATTATCTTAATGATGGAATGTTTGATGTTTTAATACTAAACACACAGGGAGTAGCAGTCCTACTGATGGTTGATTGTGTAACTTCATAGCCATTGGGAATGGAGATCTTGAGTAGTGAAAAATAGGCAACTGAAAGGTAGTATCAATATACTGGTATCTTTTGTATAGCTCCAGTTAGAAAGATAACAAGAGCCTATAAAATATTCTTCCTTCCATATCAAGTACACAAAGGCTAAACCTGAAGAAATATCAGACAGACAGAGAATGTGAATAATAGCCTTTAATGATATACTTCCAAAGGTAGAAATACTATTAAGAAACGCAAAGCTGAAGTGCCAAGAAAGAGGAAAATGAGCAAGACAGACAGCTGTCATAAATGAATATAAATGAAATTAAGTTGCCTGAAAAGCAGGAAATACAATTTGTGCCAGAAACTGTCATAATGATCTCATCCATCTTTCAAACAAGGAGATCAATCATCGTCTTGTCCGCATCTTCAGTATGCTTTTAACTTCAGCTAGTTACACCTTAACATGGAAGTCAAGTTAGCTAAAATTCTTAGCTTTCATTTGTGTGTCCCTTATTCTTTAGACCTGTCAACTATTTTGGCAGGCACTGGAAAGAAATTATGCTGATTCTATATTTGGGCAATAAGCAGATCTTGAGGAATAGAAAAGACACTATGGAGTAATGACTAAAAACAAGGTTCCTGTTCTGGCTTCTGTTTCTGGCCTCTAAGGGGAACTTAAACAAGTCAGTTCAACTGTTTGGTCCCTAGTTTTCCTTGTCTACAAGAACTGCGCTTATATATCAACGTTTGCTCTCTCTCATACCTTTAAAATGGCAGGGTCTAAATTATATAAATTATACCTGCCAGAGTAATAAAATAAGAAAATTGAATTTTGGGCTGCATCACAAGGAGTATTAGGTGTAAGACATAAAAGGTGATAGTGCCATTCTGTTCAGCACTGATTAGGCCTCATCTAGGGTATTTTATGCAGACGTGGGTTCCACATTTTAAGAAGGATGTGCAGAAGCTGGAGAGGGTCTAGAGACAGGGGACAAAAATAACAACAGAATTGAAAGGAAAGCTGTATGAGAAAAAGTGGAGAAATAAACTGTTTAGCTTGAAGAAAACACAATTAATAGGGGACTCGATCAAAGGCTTCAATAAGAACAACATTACTGGAGAATGGTATATGAAGCAATGGCTTTAAAATGGGCACATCTACATATGCACCATTACTGTGTAACCAAAAATTACTGCACAGTACAGGTGTGCGCCTATATGTGCACACCCATACTGCCCAGTAACTATGATGACCTATGCCGACTTGAGAGTAAATTTGCTACTATCTTACTGTACAGTAACCCTGTTTCTGTGGACTGACTTGGGAGTAAAGTTACTCCCAAGTCAGTGTTCATACAGCATTACTACACTGTAACTCCTACACATGTAGACACCAGTCTACAAACCACTTACTGCGCAGTAAATGCATGTGCAGACACATCCACTGGCACCAAGATTTAGATTAGTTAATGGGGAAAAACTTCCTTACTGTTATAGATTTCATAGACATTAGGGCTGGAAGGGATCTTGTGAGATCATTGGGTCCAGCCCCCTGCCCAGGGGGCAGGAAGTCAGGTGGGGTCAGATCACCCCAGCAAGATAAGCATCCAGGCATTTCTTAAAGGTATCTAGAGTAGGTGCTTGCACCACTTCTGTGGGGAGTCTATTCCAGACTCTAGAAGCTCAGATGGTAAAGAAGTTTTTCCTTATGTCCGGTCTAAAATGGTCTTCCAGCAGTTTGCGACCATTAGACTTCATCTTCCCATAGGGTTCCGTGGTGAACAGATGTTTTCCCAGGTTCTGATGCACACCCCTTATATACTTATAGGCTGCCACCAAGTCACCCCTGAGCCTTCACTTCTCCAGGCTGAAGAGTCCCATGCTTCTTAGCCTCTCCTCATAAGACCTGTTCTCTTGACCTCTAATCATGCACATGGCTCTCCTCTGGACTCTCTCAAGTTTTTCCACATCTTTTCTAAAGTGTGGAGCCTAGAACTGGATGTAGTACTCTGGCTGCAGCCTCACCAAGGCTAAGTAAAGTGGGAGAATGACTTCTTGGGCCCTGCTTGACCTATTTGGTGAACAAAAGCCATCGGGGTAACCGACTACAGAACTTGTGGCTGCCACCTATGGGCAGTGATGACACCTAAGGCCACCAACTAAATTCTGGGGACAACAAATGAAAAAACGGGGCATTTTCATGAGGTCATCAGGACAAAACAAGTGCACCCTGGTGGGGATATCGAGCAGAGCACCTCAGTTGGGTTCTGCTTGAGATGTATCAGTAGATGCAAGCCAAAATTTTATGTGCCTTGCCAGCTGAGGCATCACATTGGTGGCTCATGTTTATCTTGTGGTCAATAATGACCCCCAAGCCTATAAGTATGATGTGGGTTTTTTCTCCCAAGGTGAAGCACCTTTCATTTCTCCATGTTCAATGTCATCAGGTTTTGATCCACTCATTTTGACAGCCTGTCTAGGTTGGCCTGAATTGCCAGCCTATCTTCTAGCATGACTGCACTTCCCCATAATTTGGTGCTGTCTGCAAACTTAGTCCACTTCTGACACCCAAATCCAGATAATTTATGAATATATTAAAGAGTACTTGTCCAAGTAATGAGTCCTGAGGGAGGCTACTAGCCACCATTCACCATGCTTAGTCAGTTCCATCGACTATCTCTCTCTCAGTCTGACCACAGAGCCAGTTACCCAACCTTAAGTTTGTTGAGGCTGCAGTTTCTCCAATTTTTCCATGAGGACATCATGGGAGACCAAGTCAAAGGCTTTTTGAAATCTAAATACATTACAGCAACCTATTCTCCTTTGTCCAGATGATGCGTCACCTGGCCACAGAAGGAAATGAGGTCAGTCAGGCAAGACCGACCCACAACAAAGCCATGTTGGCTCTCTCTCAGAACATTGCCTCCCGTTAGCCTGTTGTCAATGGTTTCTTTGATGATTTTTTCCAAGATCTTTCCAGGAATGGAAATCAAACTGATGGAGCTGTAGTTCCATGGATCTTCCTTCCTTCCTTTCTTGAACATAGACACCACATTCACCCACTTTCAATCTTCAGGAACCACTCCCAAACAGCACAAGTTCTCAAATATCCTTACCATTGGTCGTGCTATGATGTCAGGCAACTCTTTTAGCACTCTTGGGTGCATTCCATCCAGGCCAGCTGACTTGTGGATATCCAGCCTCTCAAGCTGTTCCCTCACAAGATCTTCATCAATTATAGGTGTATGATCATCCTTACCCTGGTAGTCTTACATCCTATCAGGCATGGTGATCCTCTTGGACTGGTGGAAAACCAATACAAAGTAATCGTTGAGGAGATAAGTTCCTTCCTGGGTGTCAGTTGTCAGCTGCTCCATTTGGTTCAGCAAGGATTTGATGTTTCCCTTTTTTTTTTTCCTGACTTCCCTCATATCTGAAGAAGGACTTTTTATTGCCCTTAATTCCCATAGCCAGTTGGAGTTCAGTTTTAGACTTGGCTTTTCTAGTTCACTCCCTACAGGTGTGGACCAGTGCTGCATAATCCTCCTTAGTGATAGTTCCCGAGTTCCATCCCTTATAAAGCTTCTCTTTTCAGATTCAGGAGGTCCATGATTTCCTTGCTCACCCAAGGGGGTATCCCAATCCCTTTGCTACCATTTCTATGGGCCAGAATGGACTTCCCTTGTGCTTTTAGGATCATGTTCTTAAGGAGCAATCACCCATCATGGACTCCCCTCCCTGTTAGATCATGGTCTCTCAGGGCATCAACAACCAACCCCCTGAGCTTGTGAAAGTCAGCTCTCCTAAAGTCAAGGATTTCTGCATTGCTGACTGATTTGCCAGTTTTGAGATGGATAGAAAAAGTGATCAACTTGGGATCACTGTCACCAAGCTTCCCTTCGATCCTCAGGTCACTGACTAGATCATTCCCTTTGGCCAGTACCAGATCCAGCAGCTCCTTATCTCTTGTCAGCCCATAGACTTCTTGAGTCAAATATAGCTCATCAATGCAAATGAAGAAGCTTCATGACTGATCACTTTTGGCTAAATGCTCTTCCCATGAGATGTCAGAATGGTTGAAGTCACCCATGACAACCATGCACTGAGTGTGTAGCCTCTACCAGTTGCATAGTGAATTCATGGTCAAGCTTTTCATCCTGGTTAGGAGGTCTGTAAGACTCCTACAGTTATATCCCCTTCACCAGATTCTCCCCGTATTCTAGCCCAGAGGGTCCCAAGTCACCTTCCTTGGGTGCCAATGTCTGCTTGTAGGGAAGTGTACTGCTCCTTCACATAGCTACTCCCCCACCCTTTCTTTGCAATATGATCCCTCCTGCACAATCTATAGCCATCAGTAACTGTGGTCCAGTCATAAGTGGAGTCCCACCAGGTTATAATGGAAAGATTGTAGAATAGACTGCTCAGAGAAGTTGTGGAATCTCCATCATTGCATGTTTTCAAAAGGCAGCTGGATAAGCATTGTACAGGGATGATTTAGAAGTACTATTCCTGAATTTATGTACAGAGGTTGAACTAGATGACACTCAAAGTCCCATCCAACCCTATGATGCTGTAAGTCACAGTCTTCTCTAATCTGGATCCTTTAGACAAGAAAGTAAATATTTCTCTGGTATACTTAATGAAAATGAAAAGGACACTTTCTTTTGGCATATTGGGCATTATTTGTTTGCCATATTAGGATAATTTGGGAACTCGTGGGTAAGTGTTGCATTCATAGCCTACACAAATTTATTGAATGTTTGTGCAACTTATCACATCATATCAAAATAAGGTCATGTAGACGTTTCATTTGTACCAGTAGAAATCACCATTTTCCCAGTAGAAACCATGAGAGTATGGCCATTCTTACTTTTTCTCCCAGAACAAAAATAGTGGTTCCAAGGGGGAAAAAAATGGCCTTCAACCAAGTAGAAGTAGCTCTGGGAAGGGTTTCTCCCAGGAAAATGAGCATTTGTGCAGTTTCCAATGTCTTAACTCCTCCAAGGGACCAGGAAAGTTGGAGTCATTTGGAAAGACACCCATACCTTTTGGAAACTGGGGGTTGCCTTGGTCTAGAGAAGGCATGCGGGCAGCAGTCCTGCCCCTCCTATAGGCCAGGAGGGAAAAGGAGAAGCAGCTGCCAGCTGCTCTCCACTGACTACTCACATATCAGAGTCACCAATGTGAGAAATAGAAGGTTTTCCCCTGCTGTTCAGGCTGCTTGGCTTCCAGGCACTGGGAGCTAAGCAGAGGAAACAGAACTACAAGCCCACACCTGCTTCTCACACCAGAGTCCCCAATGTGAGAAGTGGGTGGGGAACTTTGCCTTGTTGCTCCATTCTCCCCAGGGAATGGGAGGACTGGAGTAGTCCACATGTTCCCCAGATCAGGACTACCCCAATCTCAGGAAGACATGAATAACAGAGGGGAAAGGGAGAGGAAGAGAGAAAGGGGAATTACAGGCTCAGTGCCTCTACTCTTCCCCATCCTGGAATTATATCTAGTAGTGGAATTTTCCACCACTAGAAATGAATATGTGCATAGCCTAAGTGTTTTAATTTCTTTTGTAAATTGTCCTGAGCTTTTGTTGGGAAGGGTGGCATATGCATATTACAAATAAATGAATAAATAAATAAATAAATACTTGCACTGTCCAAACATGTGAGAAAGTGAAGTTGGGCTTAATTTGGAGCAGTCCCATTGAAATGAACAGGGCATTTTCCAGAGACCCGGCTGTTCCAGGTATGTGGTCTCATTGCTCAGATAGGAAAAATCAATGACAGAAAGGGACTGCGCTTCCTGGAGTCAGCACATCTTGGCTGTGCCCTCCAGACTCCACTGCAGTTCCAGGATAGGAAAGGTTTAGCCCATGTAAGGAAGTAAATTAACTAATATAACTCAAATGGTTGTATTTGTGCCTGCTTCTGGCCTTCCCTTGGCCCAGCAAGTTATCTTGGCCGCCTTTCCTCAGGCAGCCTAGCTCTTCAGGCCTTGCCCTTTATCAGAGCTAAGTTCAAGTGGGCCAGTCTATCCTGGGTAATGTGGGCATTACCTGGCATCACAGCACCCCAGCCCTGGCGAGCGTGCCAAGCAATGCATCCCAGCCCTGGTGCCAGGCAATGCAGCTGGCGAGAGTTGGTCAGGGTTCTGTCTAGACAGCGGGAGTGGTCCTAGTTCTTGGCTCCTGGTCTTTTCTCTCTGTGGAGGAATGCTGCACACACACTGGACTATGTTGGCATTCCTCCCCCTCCTGGGGTTGGCACAGCCTTTCATAAGAAGTACCTGGTTAGTTTGAGGCAACTATGTCTCTTGCTTGCCTCCACATGCCGTGCTGCTGCCAGCAGGTGCTGAGCGTTCCTGGTGGGGCAGATGGAGCATCCCACAGGAGCACAGAGGGACCCAGAAGTGGACCAGAAGCACTTCCAATCCACTTCCAGGTCTACTAAGGAGTGTGCAGGGGGGCTTCCCCTGGGCCTCGCCCGGCTCAGTGATCGGTACCTTCTGGGTCTGGAGGGGCACCCGGGGTCCCCCTGCAGCTGATCACTGAGCCAGAGGGTATGGGGGGGGGGGGCAGCATGCATGGTGGTGGACCCAGAAGTGCACCTGAAATACTTCTGTTCCACTTCTGGGTTTGCCGCCAAGCATGCAGGGAGGCCCCCCTGCACTCCTGTGGGACATGCCATCCACCCCAGCATTGCAGCATTCATAAGCCATGCCTGGTACTTCAAAGTACATACGTTTAAAGCTGTGTCTATGGCTGAATCACTGATTCTTGGAGTCAGCATCAAATCTTTAGATTTGAATTCGACCAAATCGAATTGCGGACAGTGATCTGAATCAACGAATCGAATCACTGTCTCTGATTCAGACTGAATCCAAATTGAATACGGCCCATTTCACATACCCCTAGCAGTAATTCTTTTTGGCAAGTTGAAACTGTTCTATTAAAGTTATACTGCTGGCTTGAAGTACTGCTGCAACACCACCATACTTGTACAAAACCAAGGGTCAAAATTAAAAAGAATTCCCCTGATTTGCTTTATTGTTCACTGTTTTTTTTCTTTTTTTATCATCATACACTATGTTCCGTTTTATTTTTTTATACACTTGTAGAATGGATAATCTTATTGTATGCTTGTAGCAAAATATAAATCATTATATATAATGTTTAATGTTCATTTTACTGTATTGTTTTGGTGAAACGTATAAATAAAACAATTACTAAACTGCTATTACTCCTACTACACTTTTATTGCTGGCCTGAAGTATCACAGCAGTAACACCATAATAATAATCATTCATGAAAATACTCAGTATAACTGAGTGTCTCTTAAAGCTTGTCATCAAAACTTAATAGATGAATAAAAGTGAGATTCACAGGGCATCTCAAAATGAAATGCATAGGTGTTCTTTTCCTCATACTTCCCAATGTCATTAATTTATGGTAGTTATTGACTTTTAGCATTTCTTGCATCAAAAGGTAAACATCAATAATGCTTTCTGCAGGAACTTTATAAGTATTCAGTTAAGAACAACAAAGTATATTTTACATCAGGTAGCACTAAAGAATGGTTCAGTAAGCTATAAAATCCATACAAATATGTTGAAAATATTGGTTGCTTTTCAAAGAGTGAATATTGTTGTCATGAACAATCACATTTTTAATACACCTCAGGAAAAACATAATTTGAAATCGCATGCACATTTCAGGTTTATGGAACATTAATTAAGACATCATCATTTGTGAACATGCAGATTTGTCAAAAAGAACAGACTACTGTTTTTCCTCCCTAAGGCCAGGTCCACATGAGCTGGGACATGTTTTGCAAGAGCATAAATACGAGTGGTACAAATTTATGCCGCTACTTTGCCCTAGTTCACACCCCTGCCTGTGTGCTTTGCAGCAGGACACATTGTCCCACTGCCCCAAGTACTGCAAGAGCAGGGGTGGTGGTTGGAAAAAGGTCCCGCAGGAGGGGCTAGTCATGCTCTGTACTGAGGCATCCTGTGTTCTGGCCAGCTCGGAAGCAGCATATGGAGATGGGGGAGCAGGAAGCCCAAAGGTGCCTGCTCTCACATCTCCAGGCACTTCAGAGCCCTCCACACTGAGGCACGTGGAGCCCCTGCACTGAGGCATACTGTGCCACAGACAGCCCAAGGCTGCCTGCTTCTCTGTCTTGAGGCACACTGTGCCCAATCCAGTGGGGAGCACCTGGCTAGGTTGCAGTGTGCCTCAGCATAGAGGCTCTATGTGCCATAGTGCAGTGGCTCCTCAATGGAGCCGAAGTACTGAGGCATGCAAAGACGGGGAAAAGCCAGCCCAAGGCTGCCAGCTTCCCCATCAAGGCACAGTGGGCTCCAGCCAGTTGCTCCATGGTGGGTTGGGGTCTAAAGTGCCTCAGTGGGGGGGGCTCCACGGGCTCCACATTCTTCAGTGCAGGGGCTCTGCAGTGGAGTCCTCATGTTAAAGCATGTGGAAATGGGAGCAGACAGACTTAGATTGTCTTCTCTCCCATCTTGAGGCACCCTGTGCCCCAGCCTGTGCATGGGATTAGCTTTCCCAGTGCTGCCTTGTCTCCCATCTTGAGACACCCTATGCCCTATACGGCCAGGGAATGGCTGGCTGGGTGCAAATGGATAGCTTAGCATAAGTATTCATAATCAAAATCTGCTTTATCTTCTAACAATTGCCAGGCAAAAATCCTCAGCACAGGGGACTCCACAGTGTGCCTAGATGTCCCCCATCTCTGTGTTCCTTTCAGTGCTCACCACTTCGGTGTGGTTTGCACTGCATTTTTCCAGGGTTGGTTTTTTTTTTCTACTGAAAAATCCCAGTAGAAAATTTTACCCCAGCACTGATTAATGTGCAACTCATATAGTTTATGGCACTGAAAAGTGGTTTGCAGCACCACAAACCACATGTGCCTGCGTATCTGGATCCAGCCTAAGGATGCAAACAAAAGACATAGCTGGAATGCACGTCAAGAAGCCCCTGGCACAGAGATGGGTTTACAGTGAAATAAACTGACCAATGAATGTTACTGATTCACTTCACATAGAGTCTGTTAAAAATGTGTTGTAGGATAAAAAATTATGCAGAAATTATTTTGATACAGTTTCTTATGAACAATCTGACTTTCATCAGGTAGCACAACTGCAAGAGAAAGATTCAGTAGAAAATAGGCTTCCAAAAAGGCTATGCACTTAAAAAGCCAATAGGCTTTGGTGTATGTAGGCCAACAGTTCCATCATTAAAAAATAATTCTCCAACATATATCCAAGTCTGGGTAGCAATAAACTTTCTGCTCCAGATATTCACATTAAAAGATTTGATAATCTTTACTACTAAATGGGTTGGCCACCATGACGTTGATGATTAAAAAACATCTTATTTTTGTACATTTCAATGACATTTAAGTTTTCCATCCACTCCTCTAATACCCTGAAGGGGAGGAGGGAGGAACCGGGAAACCATAGGCCAGTTAGGCTCACCTCTATTCTTGGGAAAACTCTGGAAAAAATCAATCACTAAGGATCACATTTGTGGGAGCCCAGCAGGGGAAATAATGCTGAAAAGAAATCAGCACAGGTTCATTGCAGGTAGATCCTATCTGACTAACCTTGTTTCTTTTTATGACCAAGTCACAAAATGCTTAGACACAGGAGTCAAAGTAGACATCATCTACCAAGACTTTAAGAAGGTCTTTGATATGGCATCTCATTTTGTTCTCGTAAATAAACTGACAGGTTGTGATATAGATGATTACATGGTCAGGTGGGTGGCAAATTGGCTTAGGGGTCACACCCAGAGAGTGGTGGTGGTGGACAGGTTGATATTGACCTGGAAATATGTGGGCAGTGGAGTCCTGCAAAGCTCAGTCTTTGGACTGGTGGCTCTTCAATGTCTTCATCAGTGACTTAGATGAGGGCATGGAGAGCACCTTGTTCAAGTTCACAGATGATACCAAATTATGGGGCAAAGTTAACACACCAGAGGGTAGGGAATGGATCCAGGTGGATCTGGAAAGGTTGGAAAAATGGGCAGAATGAAATAGGATGCAGTTGAACAAATACAAGTGCAAAGTGCTGCATTTGGGCAAAAAGAACCACCAACACACTTACAGGCTGGGGGATGACCTTCTCAGCAGCACAGCAGTGGAAAGGGATATTGGAGTCATAGTTGACTCCAAGATGAACATGAGTCATCAATGTGATGAAGTGATCAACAAGGCTACCCACACTTTATCATGCATTAGCAGATGCATGAAGAGGTCTAGGGAGGTAATGCTTCCCGTCTATGCAGCACTGGTCAGGCTGCAGTTGGAGTAATGCATCCAGTTTTGGGTGCTGCACTTCAAGAGGGATGCAGAGAATCTTGAAGGGGTCCAGAGGAGGGCCACTTGTATGGTCAGAGGCCTGCATGCAAGGCCCAATGAGGAGAGACTGAGAGACCTAGATCTTTTCAGCCTTCATAAGAGAAGGCTGAGAGGGGATCTTGTGGCTGCCTATAAATTCATCAAGGGAAGGCAGCAGGGAATAAGAGATGCTCTGTTTACTAGGGTAGTCCCTGGAGTAACTAGGAACAATGGCCACAAATTGATGGAGAGCAGATTTAGGTTGGACATTAGAAAGAATGCCTTCACAGTAAGGGTTGCCATCATCAGGAATGGGCTTCCAAGGGAGGTGGTGATCTCCCCTACCTTGGGGGTCTTCAAAAAGAGACTGGACAAGAACCTAGCTGTGGTCATCTGACCCCAGTGATCTTTCCTGCCCAGGGCAGGGGGTTAGACTTAATGACCTACTGAGGTCCCTTCCGACCCTAACATCCATGAATATATGAACCCTCTGCTATCCTCATGAAAGCAAATTCAAAAGTTATGGGGATTATGTATAGGTGTATTTGGGCTGTGTAAAGCCTTGGTTGCTGATTCAATTCAGCAGAGATTCAGCATGATTCAGCAGCCAAATCTCCAAATAAAATCAGGAGACCCTTTAATCTCTCTGAATCAAATTAGAACCCTCTGAATCGATTCAGAGCAATTTGGACAGATGCAGTGATTTGGACATAGACACAGCTTTAAATGTTTTTTCTACATACCTCAAGGAACCAGGTGGCTTGTGAATGCTGAGATGCTGGGGCAGATGGACCATCTCACGGGAGCACAAGGGGTCCCCCATGCGCTTAGCAAAGGACACAGAAGTGGACCAGAAGTGCTTTTGACCCACTTCTGGGTCCTCCAGGGAGTGCATGGCAGATCTCCCCCCCACCTCCTGGCTTGGCAACTGGTGCCTCCTGAGTTGGGGGGGGGGGCACATGGGGTCCCCTGTGGCCAATCACCAAGCCGTGGGGGTGAAGGAGATGTCCACCCTGTGCTCAGCATCAGAAGTACTTCTGGTCCACTTCTGGGTTCACTGCCAAGCACAGAGTCCTCCCCCCCCCCCCTCCATGCTCCTGTGCAACAATCAATCCATCCCACCATTGCAGCATTCACGAGCCACACCTGGTACCTCAAGGTATGTAGAATAAACATTTAAAGCCATGTCTATGGCCGAATCGTTGATTCTCCAAATCGTCAGATTCAGTCAAATCAAATCAGGGCAGTGATCCGAATCAATGAATCAAATCACTGTCCCCAATTCAGGCTGAATCCAAATATTAATCAAATACTGCCCATTTCACACACCCCTATAGTGTAGGGCATTAGTTCTCAACCTTTTGGGTCTATATATTTGTGCTATTAATTCAACTGAATAAACTATGGTGTGAACTACCAGCTAGCCCCACAGTAAAGCACCCTTGTGCCCCATCCAGCCCCATCAGCATCTACATGTGCATTTTGGTGAAGTAAATACCACCACCACAGGACAGTACTTGTGTTTACAAGTACTATTCTATGACAGCACGTATTCATTTACTGCAGCCTAATAAGGCCGCACACGTAGATGCTAAAACTTTACAGGAGAGCTAAGTAGGCAACTCAGCCATAAACATCTCATGTAGACACACCATTTTAAATCAAGCCAACCCTCAATATCTTCTGAATTGAACAGCACACTATTTTAAAAATGAATGCATATATTAGAGTGGTTACCTCCTTGCAGAGGGGCTGGGCAGAGAGGGCAGGAGGGCTGCATAGCCAAAAGGGAGGAGCCTGAACCTATTATTATATCATCATCATACCTCCTGTCACCCTTCAAGAGATCTCACAATACTTGATAGTGAATCACTAGTCTAGTGTATGGAAAGAAAAACAAGAAACAAAGAGGGATCTAACAAATCCTAAGATTGAGGCTTATAAAAAGGTGTTCAACTGTAATGTTTATGTGGCCATTCCTATATAATAGAAATCACAGTTCTTGATACTGCAAACTGGAGAAAAAAATTGGTTGTAATGATTATATTTAACGTCTCTGACAGGTCACCCTTATCTACTGATATGGAAAGTGTTTCCATGGGAGACTTCTGGTTCATTTTTAAGTGAGAAGTCAGCATATTGTTGTTCACCTCTGAGGTTCTAAATGGACTAAGTTCTGACCATTTGGGAGACCATGAAACATCATCATAATTGTGATCACTTAGATACGGAAAGTTCATTTAAATAGTGGAGAAAGACTGCAGGGAGTTTTCAAAGGAGGAGTGTTCAAGGGACTTCTCAGAATTAGTCTGTGGAATTAATATTTATTAATTTCCTTTGTAAATGAAGTAGCAAGTAGTGTTAACTTTAGGGGATGGGGGCATCATTTGTAACTGTTAGTTCAATTGTAAAAAAATATTATAAATGTCTGAACTTCTATTGATAAGTGATAGTTTGATGCAATATTATAAACAGTTATAAAAAACACTAGTTGCCTGGGAATGAGGCTTTCATGCTACCTCTAAACAGGATGTGTTGGCTTTTTTAACAAAAAGAGAATAACAGGAGCAGGGTAACTGGGATTGCAACTGCGCCATCCCAAGTGGTCCCAACTGGAGAAATACTCTATGGATCATATTTGCAGATGTACAAAAGAGGAAATTGTTCCAAGGGATAAAGAGAGTCTTTGAGAAGATATAATTGTTCCTTTAGGAACCTTTGGTGTAGGGGAGGATGAGACTCTCCTCCCTCTCAAGAAAACAAAACCCTCAATGGACATAGAAGGTCTGTTAAAAAATAAAAGTATTGATCTCTTTTGGCTTGGTTTCTAACAAAACAATCAGAATTCCTACAAGATGGAAATTACATTTTCTGACCATCAATAATTGACAGGTGCATTTCTCAATATGACCTATTTTTTATCCAAATGCTTCTGTTTTTAAACAAGTGACAGCAGTGAACCCAGGGGTGTTACTTGAATCACTAGACTATAGAGGCAGTCACTCTCTTTTATTGCTTGTTCTCTTTGGCCCCATGCTTCTTTCTATCTTGGCTGCCCCAGGATCCAACTTTAACAAGAGGTATGGAGAGTGCCCTTATCCGACCTATCATATATATTAGTGGTTAGGGCATTTTTCTGGCAAATGGGACATTTGGCTCAAATCCTCTGCCCTCCCGTGAGTGAATAAGGTCTTGATATGAAGTTCCCTACTTTTTAGGAAAATCCCCTAAGCAAAAAAAAACTACTGGAAAAAATGGTAGCATTGTGATTTTTTTTTTTTTTGAGGTAGCATTATGAACAAGTGAATGGACTCACTAGACACCTACTTCAGAAGTGATTCTATGATTTTAAGTGGAGCTAGGTATAGTTGATCACAGATGAATTGAGGTGTCTAATATTGAATCTGAGACAGGTACTTTAGATTTGAAGTGGGGAAGTGTGCAAGCAAAAATTTGTGCCGAGCGCTTTATATGTGCTACCTTTAAAAACTTTCTGAATTGCTTTAGGAGGCACTTCCCTTTCCCACCCTTTATGTGATACCTACTCTTGCTCAAACTGGAACACTCTTCAGACTTACCTAGATTTCTCAATTGACTGCTTGAGGATTTTAGGGGCGCATCTATGCAAGATGTTTACTGCAGAGTAAAGTAATTAGCTCTACATATGTGCCTGTTAAGCTGACGTTAGTTAATTAAGTCTGCAGCAGGAGACTTAACTGGAAGAAACCTGTAACATCATCAAGTCTGGTCCCCTGTAATGGGCAGAAGTTATTTGGCTCAGATAAGCTCAACAAGGTGCCCGCCCAACCTCATCTTGAACACCTCCAAGGAAAGTGATTGCACCACCTCTCCTGGGAGTGTGTTCCAGTTTCTAACAGAGAAAAAGTTCTCTTATATCTAGCCTGAACTTAACTTCTATAAGCTTATGCCCATTGGTCCTTGTCCTCCCTTGAGGTGCCTTCCTGAAGAGTTGATCTTGGTGTTCACCCATGATGTACTTGTAGGTGGCTATCAAGTCACCTCTTAGCCTTCTCTTGCTCAGACTGAACAGGCCCAGTTCCCAGAATCTCTTGTCATAGGGCCTACCCTCCATGTCTTTGACCATACAGGTGGCCCTTCTTTGTACCCTCTCAAGCTTATCCATGACCCTTATGAAGTGTGGTACCCAGAACTGGACACAGTACTCCAGCTGAGGCCTCACAGAAAATAGAGAGGGAAGAGCACCTCCCTGGATCTATTGGCCACACATCAGCTATTTTGGCAACCTCATCGCACTGTTGGATCATATTCATCTTCAGGTCCATCATGACCCCAAGGTCTCATGAAGATGCTGAGCCATCGTGTAGTTGTGGTGAGGGTTCTTCCTATTCAGATGAAGGACTTTGCACTTATCCCTGTTAAACCTCATTTGATTCCCATTCCACCCATGAGTCCAGTCTGTCCGGTCATCCTGGATCCTAACCCTATCCTCCATTGTGCCCACATTTCCCCACAGCTTGGCATCATCCATGGACTTAATCACTGAGCTTTCCACCCCCTCATCCAAGTCATTAATGAATATATTAAAAAGCACGGGTCCAAGCACCAATCCATGGGGAATGGGACACCACTGGAGATGATGATCCAGGATGAGGCCATCCCATCAGCTTACCACTCTCTGGGAGTGGCCTCTAATCCAACTGTCCACTCACCTCACTGTAGACTGGTCCAGCCCAGCACCTTCTACTTTGAAAGAATTCCATGGGAAACAGAATCAAAGGCTTTACTGAAGTCTAAGTAAATCATGTCAACCTCATGTCCCCCATCCAGATGGCTAGTTACCTGGTCATAGGACACAGGGTTTGTCAGGCATTATCTAACCTTGACAAAGCCATGCTAGTTGCTTCTTAACACCCTGCCAGTTACCAGCTTGCAATTGATGGCCTCCTTAATATGATTTTTAAAGATTTTATCCAGGAATGACCAGTCTGTAGTTAGCAGGGTCATCCCTCTTCCCTTTCTTAAAGATGGGTACCATATTGGTCTTCTTCTAGTCATTCAGGACCACTCTCGAGTTCCACAATTCTTCAAACAGCTTGGCCAGTGGTGCTGCTATAAGCGTAGCCAGCTCTTTCAGGATTCTTGTTTGCAGGTTGTTGGGCCCAGCAGACTTTAAAACATTCACGTGTTGCAAAAGATCCCTCACTTGTTCAGGGATGATTTCATGTAGCCTGTTGTCTTTCCCATATTCCCTGAGCCTCTGGTCAGGTGAACAGCTGCCATTTAATTTCAGGAATACTGACATTAAATATATTTAGTGTTAGGGTGACAGTATTTGGATCTTGGGGAGCATTAGATTTGCAATTGAATAAAAAGGCTATAACCTGTGGCCTAGCAGAGCTGCTAATCACAAGGCAGAATGGTGTGCTAAAAGTAACACTGCAAGATGCTCGTGCAAGCATTTTCTTAACAATATAGTAGTGTTGTAAGATATATAGCTCATTGTGTAAAAATGAACAGGATGCAAGCCACCAGCTATTGTTAGAAGACAAAGCAGATTTTGCTTATGAATACTTATGCTAAGCCAGCCATTTGCTTATGCCAAGTAACCATCTTAACTGTTTCAACCATTTTCAAGTGAGTCTGTGTGCTGTGAATGAGGTGAAGTCTTAGGAATGTGGAGATGGTACAATTTGAGACTGAAAAGCCAGACTGGAATATGAAAGACAACATATAACTGGTAACAGAATCTGAGATAAACATATACAAAAAGGTGAATGGTGATTGGTAAAGAAGCCTCCAGGCTTTAGTCAAAGTCTGCCCAAATGACCTAAAGAAGTGAGAGTCTTAGGCATGCGCTCATAACAAAAAAACATTTAAATAAGTGAAATACATAGGCAATTCCATGCTAATGAATTAAACAGTAAACAGAGGTGGAGATTAAAATGGGAAGAACTAAGGGTGGAATAAAGAAGGGACAAAGGTGGGATAAATGTTAATGAGCATAAACCAAAGTGTATAAATATGGAAAAAAAAATAATGTTCATGGCAGCACCGCAGTTTGTTGGAGCTGGCCCAAAGCTGTCTCTATTTTGACTAAAGCTGTTGATGAGCAATGTGTGCAGGTGATGCATGATGGCATCAATCTGTTGTCTCCTTAGTTATTGGGCATTGCATGGAGTTGAGGTCTAACATTTAGGAACTCAGCTTTTTCACAGGCATCAACTGTGTGCTGTCCCCGAGTATTCAGTAGGAGTCCCACAGTTCAGCCTAATTTGTTGTTGCTCCCCATGTATCTGTAGAAGGACTTTGTTGTCTTTTATTCCAGTTGCCAGCTTGATCTCCACGACTGCCTTGACTTTCTGTGTCTTGTACCTGCAGGACCCAGCAATACAGGTGTATTCCTCTCCAGTTGCTGAGCCATTCTTTTTTCTTTTTCAATAGTTCTCTAATATCCCTGCTGAGCCAAGCAGGTCTATTGGCTCCTTTTCCATTTTTTGCCTCAGTGGAAATGGCCTGGTTTTGGGCTGTGAGTATTGCCTCCTTAAGGAAGCACGACTGTTCCTGAACTCCCAAGTCATCCAGGTGCTGGTTGCAGAGGGCCACTCCAACTAGCAACTTGAGTTTGCCAGAATCTGCCTTCTTGAAATCCAGGACTTCTGTAAGACTAGGAAATCAGCCAGAAGAACAGTGGATGGTGAACCTAACCAGGTCATGATCACTGTTTCCCAGAGTACCACCAATCCTTAGGTCACCTATAATGTCATCCCCTTTGGCCAGTACTTACCCCTAGTAGGCCCTTTCACAACCCGTGTCAGAAACAGGTAATTTATTGTTGCCAAGAAGTCGGCTGACCTACTGGAGGTGGCCGAGTGATCCTCCCAACAGATGTGATGAGTGACTTTAACTACCCTGACAATCATAGCTTTAGTGCTAGCTGCCTTTGCTAGTTCTCCAGAGAATGCCTGATCACTCTCCTCTTCTTGGGAGGGGGGGCTGTAGTAGACTTCCACAATCAGGTCTCCCTCTCCTGATCTCCTTGAATCCTGACCCGAGGGTCTCAAGGGACCCTTCCTTGCTGTCAAACATGACCTGTGGGGAGGGCTACTGCTCTTTCACATAAGTGGCCACACCTCCTCCCTTCTTCCCAGATCCTTCCTGTGAAGTCTATAACCCTGAATAGTCACTATAGATGACAGCCAATCATGTCTGTCATCCCATCATGTGTCCATCAACCCAACCAGACTGAAATCCTTATCAACCAGGAGTGCCAGTCCCTCCTGTTTATTTCCCATGCATCTGGCATTCCCATAAAGACACTTGAGATCTCCCCTAGTTACCTCAGGTTTTTTGTCACAGTGCCTGTCGCAAGATGTCAGTACTAATTTTGTCCATTGTTTGAACACCCTACTGCATGTCATTGTGGCTAGTGGCTTCGTGTACAGCAGTAGAACCTTCTCCCCAGCCCCAGCATGTGCCTAGTTTAAAGCTCTCCTCAAGCCCTCCTGCATGAACTCCTGCATGAACTTACACACCAGGCCCAGAGCACATCTGTTTGTGTGCTCTGTTTGTGTGGCTCCCTGGGGGCTGGGCTTAGTAGAAGCCAGGGGGGTGTGACCCTCCTTAGCTCCACTAAGCTGCCTATCACCACTGCTCCTTGCTACCCACCATAGTCCCTGCTTACCTCCTGGCTTTGTGCTGGAGGGTCGGGGGTCTGCCGAGGGTCTACAGCTCATGATGGCACGATGGGCTCTCACCCATGCGTCTCCACCAGACAGCCACTCCCAACTGAAGTTTTTCTTCAGTTGGGACCCTTTAAAAAGTTTAAATCTCATGGACTCTTGGAGAGTCTTGCGAGATTACACAGCCAGTGCATGTGTGCAGATGGTTTGCATAGTACCATGCCACTTGCAGGAGCCAGAATATCAGACCCTGCCCTCAGTATGGAAATAAGAGGGCCAGTAACTGCCCAACCCCCTCCCCCACTCCTGTACTAACGCATGTGCCGGGCCCAGAGTGCACCCATTTCCATGCTCTGTTCACTTGGCACTCTGGGGGCTGAGCTAAGTAGGAGCTGGGGGGAGAGGGGAGGGAAGTGACCCTCCTTGGCTCCACTCAGCTGCCTCCTACTACTGCTTCTCACTACCTGCCACAGTCCCTCTCATCTCCTGGCTCTGCACTGGGAGGTTGGGGTTCTGTTGAGGGTCTATGGCTCTCAGGGGTGCAATGGGCTTCCATCTGTGTATCTCCACCAAAGAGCCTGCTGGTTAGCCCCACACTGGAGTGCACTCATGCCCTAGCCAACCCCTCCACAGCAGGTTGAGCTGGAGGAGAGCAGTTCCAGACTGGCAGGCTGACCCCTGGGGTCCCCTGCCAGCTGGAGTGGCTCCAATCTGGCTCAATGTGCTACAGTCTGGGCACACATTCAAGTGGCATGCCCAGGAGAAAAACTCCAGAGCAGTATGTACCAGAGTTTATTGCTTCCCATTTATATGTTGATGTGCCTTAGGTACCTAAGTGGCTCAAACTTTATTGCTTCCCTGTGCCAAGATGCCTAGATTTTAGGGACTAAGGCACTGCCAAACTCCATCACTCATCACATATACTTTTTTAAATCTGTCCCAAAAGTCCTAAAATAGGTTTTGCAACCAACTTCATAAGCTTAGCCTCTGCTAAATAAATGAATAAATGAAAGATATTTACCTACTTGTAATAAGAATCATTAGGTAAAACTAATGGTTTGACCCACACTGAAACCTTGACAATAGGTGTTACAATAAATGTAGTGTATTAATATTCTTGTCACTTGATATGGGAAAGATGGAATTAGAATAAAGTTGTTCCTGGTGAGTGTGTGCATGTTCTCTCTTACCCAAATGATGTTATAAGAATCAGGCCAATAAATTCTTAAGTTTGCAAAATATGATTAATACATTTACTCCTATCACTGGGTTGCTCTTATACACTAACCCATATAATAGATAAATCAACAGAAGCCCCATTAATGCTGATGACCTAGCTTTCACTCAGAATTTGTCTGCTTCTCTTGAGGCCTCCTAACCAAGTTCTAATAATTTCTCTGTGCTTATTTTTATCTCCAGTGAAGTGTAGATTAAAAGTGGATCATGCAAACTGTATGTACATTATCACATTTTATAACATCAGAAGTCAATATAATTGGTCTCTGGCAGCAAAAAAGATACAAAATATTAATACCTACATTTTTTTCATAAATTTTCACTATTATATCCCTCCCATCACCTTTTGGGACAAGATGGAGTGCCAACACAAAGATTTTATCATTATCTGTGTTTTCATTACTGAGTTTTCTAACCTGGAAACAGATCTCAATTTTCACCTTCATCTTGGCAAGCCACCTGTAAATATGTATTTGTTTTATTTTAACTTTTCATCTTCACAACTTGAATCACTTGCAGAGACAGAGCCCCTCAGATTTCATACACTCAACTGGTTGCTCTCTTTATTTCTTAAGGAGATTATAATCTTAAAGAGGTACAAATATATCACCCCTTCAAATATAGGTAATCTCCATGCCTTTAAAAATAAATCCCATTAGACTATAAAAGCCAACAAAGGAGGGAAGGAAAAGGGAACAGAAAAAAAGTCTGAAATCATAGTAACAATACTTATAATTTTGACAGAGTGAATTTACCAGATTTACATGAATAGAAGATGAAATGGAATATACAACATCTCCCCATAATTATATTCTATATACAGAAAGTGTATAAATGTGTTATAATTTCCAGGTATAGAATCTAATTATTGGAGGTTTCCCTTCAATTTGTCCCTTCCTAATGCTACAGCAGGGAAAATAAGTCTGGGATATCAAGTAGTCCCTTTGCTTTTTGCTTCCCCCCAACTTTTTTTCCCCTGGCAGCCCCTTCCCTATCTCCTTACAGTCAGACCCTGCTTTACCTGAGCACAAGGAAGTAAGGAGCAAATTTGAAAATAATGACCTTGGAATTAAACATGGCTGTAACAATTTGCATATAGTATCTATACATTTAGCTCATCCAGAATTGTCAAGTTTCCTTTTTTTTAAACTTCTGCAAGTTTTAGCATGCACGGCAAAAACCATGCTAACACACTAATGTGCAGTAGTGTTAGTCTACTGCACATTAAGTGTCACACAAAAAGTACATGATAATGCTAATGTGCAGTATAACATCCTACTGCACATTTATTTAGTAGCTGATTATACAGATACTAAATTTAATGGTCAGTAGACACAATGCATTAATGGATGTGTAGGTTGGGGGGGTTTCTATGGAAAATTTATCATATTCCAGGCCAAATTAGTTCCAAATCCTTTCAATTGGGCAAAACTCAATTGTTCAAACACCATATGTGGCTCTACAACCAGCAAGTATCCTCTACCCCAGACTTTTTAGCCTGGGGCTTCAGATACTCCCAAATCCATCGGTGGACTTCCTAAATGCAGGTCCAGGCCCAGAAGCTTGGGGCTCAGATGCCCCCAAGTCTCAATTGTCCTTAGCCAATGGCCAAAGGAACAAGCTAGGGAGAAGTCCCCCAATTCCATAAAGTAGGTGTGTAGCCAAGATCCTTCCAGTGGAAACTGGCCAATGGGTAGCTGATTATAAGACTCTCATAGGGCATCCGGTCCCCAGTGCATTTTGACAAGTGGGCACCTTCCACTACACAATGCTATTTAAATCCTTGCCTACTTTATGGAAGTGGGGTACTCCTCCCAAGCTTGCTCCTGTAGCCACTGGCTAAGGGCAAGTGAGACCTAGGGGCATCTGAACCCCAAGCCCTCTGGGACTAGGCCTGAACATGGATGCCCACCAATGGCTTTGAAGGCCCAGGCTGAAAAATTCTGGGGTAGAACATACTTGCTAATTGTAGTACCCACGTAGTGTTTGAATTTTGTTCCACCAAGATGATTCAGAACTAATTTGACCAATTTGACCTGGAATATGAAACTTTCTTTAAAAAGAAATTATATTTGCATATTTGGTTAATATAAGTCATGTGTTTTATAGTCATGCTTAGGGTTGGCTGTATTTAATCAACTTCATGTTTGGTTTCCTTTGCTGAGCACATGCTGCTTTTAGTAGCAGTTTAATGATAGACAATGTATTTAATGAGGTTTCCCTATCTTATAGTGTAAGACCAGGGCCTTCACCCAAGCCAATTTGGGAAAATAAACCTCATCTTGAAGTCAAGTAAATATTGTAATACAATCTTTTTCCCCTCTTACAGTTTATTGACCTAAGACAACAGAACCTTGACAATATTGTTACTTTGAGATCCATCTGGGGGGGGAGGGGGGGGGCGGCAGGGGAAGGGAAAGTACAACAACAATGAACATACAGAATCATATGTTTTTATTCTAATGTTTTTCTTCCTAGGACTATAGTGCCTGATCCTAATGTGCTCTGCATGTTATCACTGTCATAGTGCAGGATCCCCAGGAAGGGCTGCAATACCCCTAGGGCTCCATGACTTTTTTTTTTTTTTTTTTTGCCAGCTTTGCCTTGAAGGCACCTTCTAATACTACCTACAACATTTTGTTGGTTTAGGTAATAGATAGGAAGGCTGCCCTCAAGTTGCTCCGCAGTCATGGTCCTGATGGACCCCATTAAACCCTGTGGGTTCATAGACCTCTTGCTAGGCCCTACACTAAGTAGGTGCCCCACTGGACACCCCAGGCCTCATAGGCTAGATAGGTTGTTCCAAAACCGGTGCTTTACCATGTCCCATACCTCACAGATGGTATATCAAATATTCTCCCTGTGACGAGGTCTTGGCCTAATTCGGCCTTCTGTTATAACCAAGCTCCTGGCTCTGCACTCACTCTGTTGCTTTGGGCTATTGCTCTATTGCTCCAGGCTCTCCACAGCCCTGTTTCTGCACCCTCTGGTGCTGGGGCATCAACCAGTAGTGTGCCCCTCCTCCCCAATTGACTTCATCCCAGTCCACTGGTTCAAATAATAATGGACTACAACATAACAAGAACAATAACCATAACACTGGAGACCACACTCTTTCCCTTTAAGAAGGCAAGCTTTTCTCTCTGTAATATGCATCTCATAACCCTAGGTGCTGTAGAAGCTCTTGGAGCCTGTTAGTCTCACCAGTAGCAGAACAAACAACTGTGTATTACGAATTAAGTTTTCTTACAAGAGCTTCTCCCCCCTGGTTGCTGTCAGAGAACTGACTCCTGCCAGTCCCAGCCTTGGGGCTTATATAGGCCCAGAGACCTGTTTCCTTCCTGTCAGCTGACTGGGTGCAGGTGCCAGCTAATTCCCTCATTAGCCTGCTGCCAGGGCAACCTGCAGTTGTGGTGCACTGTCTATTTCTCAGGGCTCTCTAGATAAGCTGCTTCTGTTCTTAAAGGAACAGGCTCACTTTAGTGGCCTGTGACAATCATACTAGACTAACAGTACATGGATAATTTGCTGAGGCTCTTACAATGCCTTTTGAGGATAAATCTATAAGTATAACTTAAAATCTTACAGGAATTAATGACACAAGTGATTTATTGAGCTGGGGCCTGAGTTCCCATGCAGTTTTCAGGAATATAGCCATTATTGGCCATTATGTTCTATTTGAGATGGTTCCCAGGATGGTATGGAGGAAATCCCAAACAAATTGAATATTTAAATTGTGCGCCAATTTTTTAGTTTGGAAGTACTGAACTATTTTGTCTGTGTATTGCATGTCTATTTCCTCACAAGCAGATAAAAAACTAAAAAAAAAAACAAAACAGCTTAAAATATAGCATGAGCATGTCCTATGGAGTGTTATATAAATGAAATGAATAGAGCCCCACAGAAATGTAACTGAATTCCATATAAAATGACTGCCAAAATTCAGGAAGGTCTTTGAGATGTACTACAGGCATTAACAGCATGGGAATGGAAAAAGGAATTCAAGAGGCGATTAAAAGATTAAACCACATAGTAGTTTTGTGTCTATGTTATACTATCTATAACCCCTACTGACACCATTGTCTTTTTCTCAGCTAATCAATCAAATTAAACTGCTCGTGACATGGTTTCAAAGATATAATGAATGAAATCCCATAAGGCTATTGTGAGTGGCACATCATTGAGTTCTGAGTTATTTGGTTGGGTAAACTAAGCCACAATGATGCTAAGTAGTAAATGCATTATTGTTACAAGCAAGCAACATGGAGTTTTCACAATCAAATTTTAATGAAGCAACATTTTTACCTTAAGTGCATACATAGACTAATATTCAGTTACCTACCTGTATCACACATGTGTAATTTTGCATTTGCACCTACAAATAGTGACTATGCACTTTTACCACCTATTGCTAATTACTTTAAACAACTTGCCAGACAAAGGTGGGCAAAACCCAAGTAATATCCCTGATAGGGAAAATCTAAGGGTGTTGTTAGATGTCATATTCTCCACGTTATATGCTCTTATAATGAGAGTGTTTATACGTTAAAGCAAGAACAGACAAGATAAATATCCTCTCAAACTTACACCCCTTTGGACAAGGATTATCTCCAGCTAGTGTTAGTTGGCTCTTGCTGCAATAAAGTCAGTCTGCTCCACATGGCCAATACAACAAATGCATTCTTCCAGTATCCTAGGATGAACTGCTTCCAACCCCCCCCCCCCCCCCAAATATAGATGATCTATCATCTGGAGCTCTATTGCCTCAGACTGACATGAGAGCTGAGGAGAGCTAATCTTTTGGGGGACAGTGAGGATCCATGGCGGGGGGGGGGGGGTTGCAGGTGAGTGGAGAGCTGCAAGTGAGCTGTTAGTGGTGGCATAGAGGGGAAGGAGGGAGGGCTGCATGGCAGACCAGGACTAGTGACTGGGGAGCTGCTGGAGAGACAGGCATCCACAGGGCAGACTTGGCAGTTCCTAGTCATGCCCCTACTCCCCAGCTCTCTAGTAGAAGGTCAGAGTCATGCCTGTTAGTGAGGTTATTAACCCTTAACATGCCACTGCTCACAGTATGTGCTAAATTAATCCTGCCTAACATCCCTTACAGTTAGCATGTGAAAATTGTAACATGTAACAAGAAACAATAGGCAATTTTAGAATGCTTTTGAACCATGTAATATAATGCGATTGTTACCTATCCTGTTTTTATTAAGGATTTTTAAAAAATCATGGAAAGAATAATATTTGCATTCTATATATTTTTTACATTTCCAGTAGAACCCCTTTAGTTTAATCTAAATTAAGTTCTATAGAAAGAATTAATAGCCCCTAACTGCCCCTGCATAACACTTTCCTATGATGTGGCAGAACAACCTTCTGAAGAAGAACAAGCAGATAGAATATAATTAAGCAGTTCAGACTGTAGGAAGAATTAAATAAACAAATAAGATACAAATGTACAGCACTTTTTATTTAATAATACATAGGAATTTAGGAGTAGTTTTCACCTTTAGCTCTTCTATTTGCAGCCTATAAAAATCTTTATTAACTTGTCATTTTTACATTTCCCTCTTGCTTCGAATACTTCTATCATAAGTAATTGTGTAAAATTTTTTTGTAATCTCTCAGGAGGCACTTAATGTTTGAGCGGAGTGAAATTTCTTTACCAAGAAACTTTCTCAGAGAAAAAATGGAGATGTAGGAGTATTTAACTATCTTGCAAGGTTGTGTGGATGTTGTTGAATGCTTCATCTCATTCTGTGATTTGTAAAATGAACCAAAACTAATGAAAGGGATTTTTTTAGTCAGTACACTACTTTCTTTCACATTAAAAGTTGACAATTTAAATTAAATTTTGGTTTTGGCCAAGCATTGTTTAGCACAAAAATTCCTCCCCCCCTCCAAGTTTTTGTTTTTGTTTTGTTTTGTTTTTGAGGGGAAGACTCTTAATAAGTCTTAAAGATATGTTACTGGTACTTTATTAATATAATAATTCTTAAGTTCTTACAGGACCACATTCAGGGTATATGCAAAAGCTGGGTAAGAAGTTTTCTATCTTTTGCTGCTCTGTAGCAGGATCTCTGATGAAACAAAGATATTGGACCTAAAACTTCCTTTATTTGCTTTAAGCAGGCAGACTACTGTGTTTTTACTATGAAAGTCTGCTTTTGATTTCACAAGTCAATTGTAATTTTTTTTTTTTTTAATAGAGCGCAAACACAGTTCCTCACTACCACAAATTATACAGTCAAGTTTCCCACGTTTGGGAAAATCACAGGGGCAGCAAGCCCAGAGTGCAAGGGGCAAGCCTTGCCCTGGGAAAACCACCTGCTGGATCATGGTATCTCTCCTGCCAGGTAAGTCATTTGTAATTGCAGAGGTTTTTTTTGTTTTTTTTTTTTAACGATAGCTAGTGAACAAAAATTCATAGACTTTATCCTGTTCCGTTTACTTTCTCATAGGATAGAGAAAGTTCTATTTTATTTGTCATGGAATGCATGTCTGTACAGCATCTCAGTAAAATCTAATATTGCATTAAGTAGCCACATCTACATAAGCAGGGGCATGTGTTGGCAACAGCAAAAATAGTATTGGCATAAATTTGTGCCACTACTTTGTGCTGCAATGCACACCCCTGCTCATTCAGTTTTCAGTGGGACACATTGTCCCATTGCTCCATGTGCTGCAGGGGGGCTGACTGAGGTACAGAGTGCCTGCACATGGGGCTAGTTGGCAGGCAGCCCCCACATTGAGGCACCACGTGCTCCAGCTAGTCGGGGAGCAGCAAGTGGAGATGGAACAGTAAGCAGGTCTGGCCTGCTCCCCTGTCTGTGTGTGCTTCAGCATTGGGGCTCTGCAGCAGACAGAGATGGGGGAGCAGGCAGTCCTGGGATATCTACTTCCCAGTTCTGCATTTGTCCTGGCACACAGCAGTTTGACATTTTTTGCTCTGCTTTATTCCTCAGGGGGTTTTTTGCTACCAGGGAATCCCAGTAGCAAATTTTGCCCCAGCACTGCAAATTAGCAGTGCAGGGCATAGTTTAATGTGCAACATATACAGATTGTAGTGCCTCAAAGAGGTTTACAGCACCACAAACTGAATATGCCTGCACTTTTAGATCCAGGCAGTGATGTGATAAGCATCTGGCATATAGTATTTGCTTGCTGTAACAGGGCAGCCTGGCATTTTATAAGGCAGCAAAAAACTTGTGGTAGAGCCCTAGCTATAGAAGATTAGCCACTCAAGGAGGCAGTTAAAAACTTCAGAGAGAGAGCAGGAAGGGGAGTTAAGAAGAAGCAGTTCACAAGCAGAAGAGGGACTGAAACCCAGAGAAGCTCCACCCTAAAAAGGACCAGGGAAAGGAAAACTGTTGCCAGCCAGAGAAGGATTATCAGTTTTGGTTTGTTAGGGTAAAGTTACATGTTACGCTTAGACCATACAGGCACCAAAATGCAAGCGTCTGAATATTAAAGTTCACTAACTCATCCTAACGGTCCTCTAAGCATTGCAGTTACACCACTTCAAGTGAGAGTTAACTCTTGGCTATGCTACCTAGCTTGTGTTAGGGTAACTTCAGTCTGCTCCACAGGTGAGAAAAAAAAAACAAAGAATAATTTGAAGTCCTCCAGCATCCTAAAATGCATCGCTCCTAGCTCCCTCCCTCGTTCAGAGCGGGGTTAGAGCCCAGGTGTTCTGGCTCCTAGCCACACTCCTGCTCAACAGCCCTTGAATGGCAAGTCAGAGCTGTGCAGGCCAGAAACAGTTTTAACCCTTAATGTGTGACTGCTCACAGCAGGGTCTAACTTTAACACTGCATAACATTCCACAGACTTAGTATTCTCCAAGAGTAAAGTGTAACTTCATTCTATTAGTTTGTGTAAGCAAGGACGCTGTTTGCAGTTTAAACGAGGAACTAAAAAGTCCCTTGGGGGGGGGGGAATCACTGCAAAAGGCTCACCAGTACAGTAAAGACTGTTTATGCATTTTAAAAGGCCGGCTGAAGAAGCCTTCAGGTCAAAGCCCATCTACAAGAGGCAACAGGTTCAGTAACCTCTTTACACTCTCCTTTACTCCCCAGGGGTGGAGTACCATGTAGGAAAACACTTTGTTTTTTATTTGTATAAATTAAAGGTATTTATATTAAGTAGTGCAAGATCAAAATATGTATCTTGTTCTTGGTGTATTAGGTGGGTTTGGTGAAATCTTTCATTGGGGTGGCTTGTGGTTAGATTCATTTTCAAGGCTGAATCTTTGAAATAAACAAAACCCCTATATACTCAGTGAAAATACAAACTGTGTGGTATGGGCCACTGGATTCCGTAACCCTCTGGTGTGACAAACTGATGGCTTATGACAGGCCCCCAAGTGAATTAAAAATGAAAGGTTGTATTTAATTAAACATAAACATGAATAATGCAGTAAGCATTGCTTCCCATGTGTTACATTAGTTGAAATTAAATGCAATACACTCTATGTCACTCCTACATTTTCATTTTTCAAAGAATTTAATTCATAATAAAGAATTTTGCATTCAAAATGCATATGTAACCTTAGGTGTTATCTGGGAGAAACGTAGACATTTTTGCTGTGGTGTGGTCCCCAATTTCATTCCATGTTAATTAGTTTCAGTTATGATCTGTACATTTGGGTATCTGTTGTTGTTTCCTGTCTCAGATATGTTTTACTGTCATCCTTCATTTTTTTGCTTATCCTCCTGGTATACTTGATTCTTCTATTTTACATCTAGGTGGGGGCATCTAGATGAGACGCTTACTGCAGTTGCTTAATTAGCTCCACAGTAAAATGTCACCATCTACACATGCTGAGCTATTAGTCAAGAGTAAACTAATTGACTCTGCCACAGGTTAGTACTGCCCAACACAAGTACTATCCTATAGCAGGGTTATTTACTGTACCACAACACACATGTAGATTGTGACCAGGGCTGGCAGGGGCACTTTTGTGCCCCAGGCAACCCTTCCACAGCATGTTGAGCTGGGTCGGACCAGATCCAGTCTGGGAGGCTGATGCCCTACACATCCACCTAGGAACAATAAACTCAGGTGAAAACTGCCAGAGTTTATTCAGGTGCATTAACTGCACATGCCAATGCACCCACTGTGTCAACCAGGTTGCTATCAGAATTTCTTGTTTTTATCCCCCCCGCCTTCCCAAAACTCTGACAACACCAGAGCTGAAACAATATTGTCAAAATGGTGTTTCTACAGAGATCTTCCTATCAAGATACTGATCTTGTATACTTAGAGGTGTACCAGTTTATAAACGGAGTCATAAAATCATGCTACAGATCACTAACAAAGCAGAGTTTCTGGGAAGTCTATCAAATGTATAACTCCTTTCTTAAATGGATAAGGGAAAGAATTCACATTTTAACATGATTCTTCTTGATTACAGTTAGCCCCATATCTACTCTGATTTCTGCCACCTTCTTTTAGTGTACTAGTAAGAACTGCATTGTTTTAACTTTCGCTACCTAGACTCGCACAGATCTTAGACTTGGTTTGTTAATACAATATTGATTAGTCTCTACTCTCGTTTGATAATATCCAGTTGTTTTTTTCTTAACTAAAATAGATCATACCACCTTAAAGATAACCATGATATCATAATAAAGCTGTGTCACAGCTATATTTTAACCCTCCTTCAAAATCATGGGGCCGCTCTGCAAATATTTATAGATGGGATATCATCATCTGGGAAAATGTTTCCATTTTTCCCATGCTACAAAGTACAACTGTTCTTATCACATTGGCCAATGGTGTCAGAGCAATTTATACAAAGACAAATTACATAGCAGATGGGTCTCTGTTGCTTGCTGCAGCCTAAATGAAGTGGGCTTTGTAAAGTTTATCCAACTCTGCCACCTGCAAGTTTCAGAAGCGCCTGCTTGCATCTCTTACAAACTTCCACTTAACATTTTGGAAAGTCTAATCAGACGTAGAGGGAAAAAAAATCCTTCTTATGAAGCTTCTTAAAGTTTAAGTTAAAAGCTGCCAGACCACTGGTAAGTGACTTTGAAGGCTTTTTAAAGCATTTTTTCTTCCTTTGCATTTGCATCTGTGTATATCTGAAGTGCACACATGTGGCTCCCTTTTACTTACTTGAAAAGCTTACTTGGAACTTTAATTAGACCCTTCTAAGCTTTCTTGATACATTTTTGTTTGCTTGTTTTTAAACTGCAACTGGAACTAGATTAATTCTATCAAGTCCCAGAAATAGCAAAAAATGTTAGTGGTTGCTGCTGCTAGACTGGGATCTGGGTCTCATTCCAAATGCCAACTTCTGATGCATTAATTTTGACAGAAAACAGGTTTCAAAACTCAAACTTGTTAACATGATCCTAACAATGGGCAACATTAATGTGTTAAAAAGGTTTGGCATTTTGAGTACAAAAAACTCAGTCTGCTTAGTCATATGACAATAGAATAAGTAATGAGAGGAAAGTTATTTTGTGATATTTTTTATTGGACCAAATACATAGTTGGGAGAGATATTTACAAGCTTCCAGGCACACACCACCCTTCTCAGGCCCAAAGTCTTGTAAAACCTTTGCCTCTTGTACATTTACTGGATCTTCTAGGCTACACCACCACTCCATCCAAACTATCATTATCTCATTATTAAAAACTCTTCAGTATAGATTACGTATTTTACATTTAGAAATTAAACAAAATAATTTATGTAAGAAAAGAGATGCATATAGTAATTCTCTGTAGCATTTTACTAAAAGAAAACAAAGTCCTGGAAATTGTTTGCTTTTGAGTAGCATCTACTTCCCGGGCCAGGAAGCCTTCTATCAGATCATCACATGAGTTTCCTTATCTGTTCTTGCCCTGACAAAACTTAGACAATGAGAGATGTGCAAATATTTTTGATGATCAATTTCTGACCTTTTTTCCTGCACCCATGTCATGTTTTTTTGGAGTTAATTCACACAATGAATATGTCTAAATAAACTGTAATGGCAAAAGTTCACAAATATTTGATATGAGTATTACACAACTAAGGCATTTTGTTTAGTTCAAGTAAGTCATTTATGTTATGAGTTCCTGTTTCTTTTTCTTGTTCAGCTGTGTAAGCCAAATAAGGTTTGAAGAAGCCTCTGAATTATAAAGTACCTTTTCTTTCCAAGAAATTGTGGGTACTTACTCAGGTAAGAGAGAGACACCTAAGAAGCCACAGAAAACACTGAAAGGAAACTGCAAATTTAACAGTCATACCAATGAGTTTTTAACTCATGGCAAGTAATACCAAGGATCTAACTGACTAGAATTTTAGAGGAAATAAATGTTCAAAACCTGCTGCAATGTTTGCCTATAATCATGTAGTTAAGGTTTCAAGGCACATACATACCATTAAGACTCTCAAATATTCATGGAATTCGGGCAAATGTTACCAACCTCAGACAAGGTGAATTAATAAATCAAGAAAATATTGAGGGAAAATACACCAAGCATTTTCCCTATACTTTTGAGAATGCCTATGAAAGTTTTGAATCATAAATGTAAATATATATTGAAGCATTCCTAAAAATAATCTGAAAGTCGCCAATTACTCCCATTCATTAAAGCAAAGAGCAGTAACAATCTGCAGATTCCTTATGCTTATAATTATATAACATACAACATAAACTACAATAAAGAATACTAAGGTTGCAAAGTCAAGCAGTGAACAGTCAGGAGTCACCCTAATTAAGGTGCTTTATAAAACCTTTAATTGACTTTTTTTGTGTACATGCATTATGATAAAGTCTTTAATTATATTAACACATACTTATTTTGCTTAACCAAAAACCCCTCTTGTCCTTGCACATGCAATATTCTGCCATTTCCTAAGTGTTGACTATTTGACTTTGCAATGTGTCCCTTGCAAGCTCATCCAATTCCATGCCTCCATTAGTTTCTACCCACTGCAGACTGCTATCTTCCCTTTTCACTTCCCTTAAGTAAAAGTGGCACCCTCTAGCTTGCTTCTCTCTGTGAGTCAGGCAGTTCACTTTCCCTTCTTTATGATGCCTTGTTATCTGCAGTGCAAGTTCTAAGAACACAGTTCACTTTGTTCTTAATTCCAGGGCCACAACAACTCCATACTGCTGGATGGAACAAGGGGTATGGAAGTTTCTTTAGCTCTGATATGTTCTACAGCTCTGAGATGGAGAATCTCATTCAGTCTCCTGGGAATGGCAAATGTTCAGTCCAATTTGCATGTAAGAGATTTTTTATAGGAGCCATGCTCTACAAAACACCTCTGAACATGAATAAGCTAAACTAAGCCAGTGTTGTAGCAAAAATTGCATCTTTCCTATCAGAACAACTACTTAACCCATTTTCAGTGGCAAGCTTCAAACCATGCTGAGTTTCTTAATGAAACAATTGCAAGGATGTTTTGGGGTGTTTAGTTTTGTTTTGAAGATGAAAAAAAACCCACAAATGATTTCCTTGAAACTTCTAAAAAAGTCTGAGATCGCCTCCATATTTTGTAATGCGTTAGCAAAATTGAGATAGAGACACATTCTTGAAAATGTTGACCTGAACATTTAATTTGGCAAAATTATAAGGTACTGAAACCATCGTCTAATAAAGCAGACTTACTGGCAGTGGTAGTAGCAGCTATCTATCTATCAACCTTCTTACCTATGTCATTTTTAAAATGAGCTTAAGTGATTCTGTAATGTGTAAAGAATACTGGAGTTTTTGCTTTGATCTTTGCATTGGATTTTCTTCAAATTCTGTACCATCTTAATAATTATTCCTTTTCCAATTCTAAATACAGTATTTAAGTCTTTTCAGCAACATAGAAAAAGGTGCAATGGTTTCCCATACACAGACAGAAATCCCGAAGTAATTAATTTTTGATTAAGAACAGATATAAAAGGCTAAATTTTGTATTCAGTTACATTGGTGAAACAAAATCTAATCTCTACCAAAGTCTCCACTGTCCATATGTCTGAAAACATAATAGGCTGAACACAGCCTTTATACATACACATAATTCTTAGTAATTTCAAACTGAAGCGCTCATGGTAAATGCAATGCCATTTTGCATTTAAATGTCTCATGTTGAGATGGAGAAGCTGAGGCAAAGACTAGGCACAGGCATTTAAAAAGCCCAGGGTGGAATCAAACTCAGTTATGTGGCTTTCTGTAAGTGGTGTAGTTTAGATCAGTAAAGAACAAGCAATTTGCCCTAAGCCACAGTCTGTATCATATTGCCTGATTTATACCTATATTACACCTATTCTGTGTTACTAAGGTACCTCAAGTTTCATTTTTCTGTATGGGAATCAGGCTTGTACAGTAACACCTTATTTCAGAGCAACATTTAGGTCTAAAAGCATGCTGAACTCTTATTAAAATACTGAAAGAAATTCTATCTTTACTTACAAATATGCATCTTATTACATATCAATTTGATTGCACAGATAAAATTAAAGGGGATGAAAAGGAGCTTGCTTCATTCTTGTAAAGTACTAGCATCTCTCAATTAAAGGTTTAGATGCAATTATAAACCAGAAGAAAAGCCCTTAATGTATTATAACGTTGGAAACTATGCTACTTCCATGAAGAGAGATTTCACAAATTCACAATTTTATGTGCTATGTTTTGATTTGTGTAAATAACTGTGTGAAATAATAATAGTGATGGTAATGCCTTACATTTACATAGTGCAAATGCATAAAGTAATTTTTAGAGAGAAACTAGAAGTGTGAGGTTAATCAGATGCAAACACTACAGACAGAATCAATACAAAGAATATGCCACAGTTTATTTTCGGTATAACTGCATGCAGCATACAAATTTCCCACATAAACAAAGGGGAAAGTAAATGCATGTTTTATTGAAATAAAACAAGATGGAAATGTTGGTGAAAGACCAATGTAAGAGCAATTCGATCATTTTAGATCATGTATCAGCTGTTAGTTATCTATTTCACCTCTTTAGAAAAAAGATCTAAGCTAATTGAACAGGAAAAATGCCACTCTTCTATAACAAAACTCTCAGTAGCTTCAATAAAGAGTCACTCTCCCGAAAATTTATTGATCTGTATTTGAAAGCTGATTTTAGATTTTTCACAGAAGTTCATGTTAAGCCACTTTCTTTGTTTATTACTTACTCCTAAAACACTGACAAACCCATATTTGTGCTGGCCATTGTATTCTTGGGGTTTTTTTTTCCTGATGAGAAATTCTTGGCCCTTTCTCAATGTAGGTAAACTTTACAAGAAACTTTTAATGATATTCATCTGTTTTCTAATTATTAACAAATGCAAAACCCAAGTCAATTTGACAAAAAAGCAATAAAGTCATTAGCTCTGTCATACCTACACATTTGATAAAAAATATAAGTTGGATGAGCCATTGAACTAACACAAATGTGGAAAATAAATGCATGATAGACTTAATTTTGTAGTCAAAAGGACAGGGACTTCAAATCCCACAGGAAAAGATGCCTTTCAATTACAGAATTTGAAAAGTATTAATTGTAGTGAGATACTCACAAAAAAACAAAAAACAAGCCAATTTGCCTATGTTTTAAAAATACTGAGTTTTTGGGGCTACTGAGGTGCTATTTTTTATAAGAAGGGATACAAGAGCCCTAACCTTACATTTGCTCAAAAAAAAGTTTCAATCACTTTAGTCAGCTCAAAACATTCACTTGACTTGTGGATTTATTTTCTAAACTTTTATTCTATCTTTTGTATTTGACTTCATTAAAAAATGGACACAAAAAATAAAATCAGAATTAATTTGGATACTTTTGAGGGGTTGGGGTTGGGGGTGAAGGGACCCTCCTTTCCTACCATACTTTTTAAATGGAGCTGCAGAAAATACAGATGATATTTGAAACTTTCAACAGGACCTAATTGCCCAAGTAATTTTATTTATAATGTTAGTGACAATTAAATCAAGAGAACTACTCAGATAAGTAAATGCTTACAGGATTGCATCCATAGTAATCCTGAGACTAGCTGCCCAACTCCCATTGGAATTAAATATTTAAATACTCTTGTGAATCAGACTTCAGATTTGAAACAGATTCTAAATTTGCTCTTGGGTAAGGAGGGAAACAAATGAACAACCATAAATGACTACAACTTTGGGTCTGATTTAACAGTGACTCAGTTTACCATGATGACATTTTCACAATTTTTTCCTCCCATCTCATCCCATTGCTAACTGTATAATGTTAAACATATATGATAGTTGTGTGGGCCGGGAGCGGTCCAAGGCTTTCGGGGGCGGGCGGTGGGCTGTGGCCAGCAGCCTTGGCACGTGGGTCAGGGAATTCGGCACGGTGGACTAGAATTAGGCACGGACGCATAGCGGTTGATTAAAGATTATTTTACTTACACCGTAGATGGTCGCGGTGCAGGCAGGAGAAACTTCGCTTAAGTTGCAGTTACAAACGAAAAGAAAACTCACACAAAAAAGACCCGTAGAAAACTTGAGCCTCTTAAACCCGGAAAGATCTCTGGATACACACACGAAGTTTGCTAGGCTCTGTGGACTGAGTGCGCAGGGTGGGGTACGTCGAGGGATCAGGCGGCAACGGGGAGAGGCTAGAGGTTGATCAGGCCCCTGTATCCTTCTTCAGGCACACTCTGGGTTTGTTAAGCTCCACAGCGTGCTTAGAGTTCTTCACAAGATGGATGTGAAGTTCTCCTCCTCCAACTTGGGCAGAAACTGCTCAAGCCTCTTATACGGCTAGCAAGCCAATCGCTAGCCACCACGTGGGAATAATTTAGAAACAGCCAATAGTGGGACACAAATTTACATATGAATGGCGGGAACTCCTTTGCACCGGGGTTTTCTCTATGCAACTGAGAATTGCACCGTGCAAAGAAAGCTCCTCGTGGCGGGAAATAATTCTGCAGTGCCGAAGCGCACACACAATCATACCCTTGGGTCATGACAATAGTAAGAAGAAAAAAAACCCAATATGAGTATGTCCGTGGAGCCCCTGGAGCTAACCCCCCAGATCACTAGTTAGAAATAAGCCTTGTCCTTCACACATGCCTACAGTCACAAATTAGCATAGATATTTTAGGATATCTTCGGAGCAGCCTTCAGAATATGTCCAAGTGGGTATAAAAGTCTTATTTCTCCATAGAGCTCCTGGCTTTGCTCTATACCAGGATTCCATATAGACATACTCAACATAATCACTATTGCAGTTTATTGAAAATATATATATTGTAGAGTCTGATACTACTCCCATTGACATCTGTAGCAAAACCAAATGTGGATGGAACTGGGATATTTTTTTACAGAAGTACTACCTTTGGTGTAAGAATTACAAGATGTTAATACACTGCAATATATGAAGCCATACTGCACAGCATGTGGTGTTGTATTATTGCTTACATAACCTCCTGGTACTTAACATGGACTAATTATCCTAGTTAAATTAAATTCTTATTTGAGTCGTTTAATTTAAAGTATAAACATAAAAGCTTTCTTACCTACTGTACCATACTATAATCCTCTCATGAATAAACACAATGTTATAGAATAAAGAAAACAGCTACCTAATTATCCTTACATATTCATACACCAAATATAATCAAAGCAATAATAAAGCTCACTGAGGTCCATAGTGCACATGCATGACTCCATCAGCCCTTAGTGAATCATAAAGGCCCACAAATAACAATGCAAATCAGTCTTCCATGAACACAATACACAGTGAGACAGCAATATTACAGGAGATATTTTAGTCTGCATTCAGAAATAGTTTCAGATAATAAAAGTGTCACCTTATGATATTGCAAGGGACTCCTCAACACACTTCACCAGGTGGAATTCATAACAAACTAATGACCCATAGTTATCCTCTGTAGATTTCAACATGTAAATTGACTTATTATGTTTCTTTAAAAGAGACAAAAAAGGACCATAATATGTTTGCTGTCCCATGAGATGCTTGTTCCTGCCCCCCCCCACCCCCAACTGAAGTCAAAGCACATACTTATTCATATGGGAAAATGTCCTTTCATCATCCAAAAGGTATAACATCCCTCTACATAATGCTTTATAATTCTTGTACTATGATCACCTTGAGATTGAAAGGAAAGAACATATAAAGGAATTTCTTGAAGCCAGGTACAATAATTATATGCTTGTTACACCAATTGCATAAAGTCTGGATGAGCAGAATGACTGAACAATATTTTTTTCAACCCATTTAACAGTGCTTAATTGGTTCACATGGATTTGCACTATCCAACTCCACTGGGACTAGTGTCATTTTTTCCCTCTTCCCCCCCCCCCTCCCTTTTACCCATCCCAAAAAGCAAAATACTCTATGCAAAAATGCATTTATGCATCCACAGTGTCACCCATATGATGAGGGGAACAGCATAACAGAATCTAGGGAAGATCCCTGCCAAAATTTGCAATCATGCATTGAAAGTGTGATAGAAATTACCTCTCGTCTCAGAGGACCATCTTTGGGAAATATTTTCTGACAACTTTTTTTTTTGAAATGTGGGCAATTTGATTGGAAAACTCTACTGCAGTCCTTTTCATGTCTGTCTCACTTTCCTTTTCTGCTTTCTATTGAACCTCATCTACTTCTTGCTGCTCTGGATTCAAAATGGAAGACAATCTATTTATGGCATAAACTTTACCCATAGGGCCAAGCTAGTCCTCACTTCTCATTAGCACTTAGGCAAAGTTACCTGAAAGTCAGATCTGAAGATGCACATGCAGGGAGATAACAGGTAAACTTATTTCAGAGATGTATTTGGTAGCCGTGTTGGTCTGAGACAAAAAGAAATGAAAAACTCTAGAATTCTTGGTTCAGAGATTATATCTTTTATTAGACCAAGAAATTGCAACAACAAAAAAATCTTTTTCTGATATATATATATATATATTTGCAGGTAAACTTATACTACTGTTAGTATACAGAATTTTTCTTTACAAAAATAAATAAAAAAATAAAAAATCTGTGCACTTGGGATTTGACCATGGGGTACACATGCACTTGCACTTTAACCTTCCTGGTTTTTTTAAATATTTGTATAATAGTTTAAAAATTAAAGTAAATGGAAAGATTCCTCCCTCATTGCACCAGTGCTATTAATAAAGAATCTACCTCATGTACTTGTGAAAGACAGTTTAAGAAGAGGATTAGATTTAAATGCAGCTAGAAAATGAAGCACCTTCTTAATTTTAAACAGTCAAGTGGACCCATTGAGGTTACATGCACTTAGGCTTACTCACTGGCTTAAAATTGCAAAACTATGAGTTCTTTGTAAATGGGCCTCAGAGTAAAAATGAAGTACAGTGCATGGTTAAGAAATTATATTTTGCATAGATACTGAACATCACTGTCCCTGTTTCTAATATCATTCAAAAACAATCCCTAGTTTGTAAACCAGTTTTTGGTTAACCATGCTGACACTCTTATTCGTTGTTCTCTGAATAATTGTGAGTTTGTATTTGATGAGACTCTGAAATTATTTCCAGAGTAGTACTATATTGCCACCCAATGCAGACAGAGGTCACAGTAAATATGCTGTCTGTGAAAGAAATGAAAAAGCTGAGGATTTTTTTCTAGGTCTCTTTTTCTCCATCCACTGTCACCAACACGCAGTGTGCTAATTTAAATGTCGTTTGTCTCTTTCTCTAGTTTCTAATATTCTAACCACAGTACCTATGTTAGAGGTGCTTAATGTAGTGGTAAAAATAACACAGTATATTTCTGGACACCTAACTAGATGCTGCACTAACCCCTGGTGGGCTTATTTATCCAACAATTACCACTAAGGGGACGTTATCATTCAACTAATAGCTAGAGGTAAGAGCAGTAATGCAGCTCCTATACATTTCAATTTCCTGCCTCTCTTTTGGAGCAAGAAGGTTATCTAACAATGGTCTCAATTACAGAAAAACAACAGGAATAAACCTTTGAAAAAAAATGACTGCGTATTTTAGAGAGTTAACCTTCAAGATTCTATATGACTTAGTCCATTTATAACCAACTTTGTTCATTGCTTTTATTTTCCACCTAATTCACTGAGATAAGGAGTTGTTAGAGATATAATAGGTTGCCATTATGAAGAATTCAATCAGCTTTCATATGGATATTGCTTTGTGACTTCAGCAACCAAATGCATGTTTCATTTAATTCAGCATTTTATACGGTTTGCTAGAAGGTTGATTGCAGTGGTGGAAGTAGAAGAACAGGAAAAGAAACAAGTCTCTTGTTTTTGGCTCATTACCTCTAAAATGAGGAGGTACCATGATTGGTCATAAAGGTGCTTCAGAGACTCGAAAAGCCACAAGGCAGAAAATATAATTAGTTTCTTTTTTTCTTCTTCTTCAGGAAAATAGTCTAGAAAGATTATACTGAAAACTGTAACTACACCTAAATTATAAACTCAGTTTAAGAATACCAGTGACATTTGTTTATTGTTTGTATCATAAACTTACTTTCAATTGATTGCTCTCTTAGCCTACTGCTCTATTTTGATGTACATATTTGATTTAAAAAAAACCCATCTATTTCTACCTGTAGGTATTTTTTTTAAATAATAATTGAAGAGGTAGATAAATTCCTGGCAGTCTGTCACACCATGTAACCAAGATTTAATCAACAAATAATTAATCATAAGAACCAGTGTCCCCTGTGGGTACACATCCTGACCACACTTCTCCATATTCAAACCAGCTGAAAGTAGATTTGAAGTATGAAGTAAAGCTCAGTAGATCTGACCACCTGTTGTAAAGAGTGGAGCTATATCTACAGCCACTAGAGCACTGAATGGGATGAAAAACACTCTCTAACAACAATTAAAACAACAAAAAAGCCCCAAATTATTTACAGCTTCCTAAGTCAAAACAAAGACCATAAACCCCACTCAAAAACTATCAGTCAAGCAATTCAGATCCCAGAGTATTGGTATCATGTACTCAGACTGAAACACTCCATTTAGAAAACAATCTACTAACTGTGCCCTAATATCTTTTTCAAAACCTGATTAAGTAGTCTTAGAGTCTGAATGTATCACAATATTATCTAGATCTACTAAAAAAATTAATTTTCCAAGGGAATTTTAGCTCCCCCCACACCATTTCCTACTTTTTTTTTTGACAGAAAAAACCCTGAAAACCAAAAGCTATTCAACTTGGGGGTTTGTTTCTTTTTTAATAAACAATATTCAAATAAAAAATGCAATTTTAACACAAACAAAACATTTTAATGAAAAGGTTTTATTTTCTATTAAAATATGTATAATATTTGGTTTGTGGGTTTTTTTTTTTTGTAGTCAATATTTTTAATATTGGCATTATAGATTGTAATTTACCCTGCGATGGAAAAAAACAAGTAACAAAAATGGGCATACATTCGCAATCAAAATGATAAATATAATCCTTGCTTTATGATCTTATTTCTTTTCCTATTTTCTTGCTTATGGGGACATAGATTAGACTTGGATAACCAATCTCAGCCAGATATTGGTAAAGATATTATCTATCTGGACCAGATCAGACTGAGGTAAAGAATCAAGTGTCACCAGTGATCTGAAGATCTCTGATTCATGCTTCCTCAGTAATGTCTCCAAAAGTGTCACACAGCACCCCTGCCCAGGGCAGCTATCTGCTGCCCAACCCCTGCTCCAAGATTGGAGTTGGGGCTGGGACATTATCCCTTTCCCAATCCATCCCTAACTCTCCCAGATAACTCCTCAGAGATTTCATAATTAGTTTGTTTCCATAATTAGGGACTTTAACACAGACAGAAGAGATTTTTGTGGGTTTAACGCAGCCTGGATCTCTTTATCAATATTAGATTGCACTTTGCCATCTCTTTTCATAGGCAGTGAAATGATATTTAATGGGTTTTTTCCTTAAGACTCAGCTGCTAGAATCAAAAGAATGAATGGAAAACATAAATTTACTTCTAAAAGTGGGGAGCAGAGCATGAGAATGTGTAGCCCTTTTTGTCCTCCAAGGCTAGGGACAGACATCCAAAAAGCCTGACTTGATTCAGTCTTTGCAGGTTAGTCTAACCTGGCTAGGCTAAAGCCATTTTGTAACCAGACAGCTATCCCAGAAATGCAGGCACATGCCTGCAGTGGCTCATGCTAGAAGCCTGAGGGAAAGGGGCACTAAAGCAGCCCTCCCTTCCCTTCCAGTGCTGAGCTGATGGGGGCATGCCCAGGCCCCGGCAGGATGCTGTGATTAGGAAGGGTTCCCCCATTCCTGAACAGCCCAACAGGATGTTTATCATGTCTAACTCAGTGCTTATCACCCCATTAAGTAAAAAGAGGGACATTACCAGCTATCTGTTGATTCTGCCTTTTTTCCGTGTGCCACAGCTCAGAGATAGCCAGCATGTGGTCTGCTAGCTAATGCTGAGAGATGTCTGTGAGGCACGGGAGGAATGCTTGCTTAGCGGGGGGGGGGAAGGGGAGGAGCAGGCAGATACTGCTGGGCCTGCAAGTCTCTGCTGAAGCTGCAGCCAGGGAGCAGCGGGGAGGGGCTAGCCCTGCTGTGGAGCAGAGAGCTCTGCCCAGCGCAGAGAGCATGCCAGGATGCTGAGGAGTCTGATTTCATTTAAACCAGCATGGGGTCTGAGACAGACATTGCATAAATCGGTTTGAGCCAAATCAGTTAAGTCAAATTCAAACCAGTTTCAGCCATTCTCAAACTGGTTTATGTGCACTGTACATCTGTTCTGTTACAGGTTTAAACCAGTTTCTGATCACTTAAACCAGTTGATGTGCAATGTCTGTCCCTAGCCCAAATAAAAAGAATATTGAACATATGATTTAAAAAAAAATCATAATTGTTAAAACATTTTTATGATTTGGAGCGGGGGTCCTTGGGTCATGCTTTATGAGTGCTTGGGCATGGCAATAGTCAGACAGAATTCACTCATGTCTGCATTCAGGACGAAATGAAAGCCACACTTCTTTAATCATGTTTTCTGTGCAGCACTTGGCATCTATGCAGAAGCAGGTCACAACTGGAGAGACTGGAGGGTAGTGAAGGAGAAAAAGCAGCACAGACATATGCACACTGGGAATGTTGCCATTTAGAGCACGATCAGCACTACCTTAAATGTTGCAGTGTTAAGTAGCAGGGTGACAGGTATTTTGGAAATATCAGAGAGTGGTAATTACATGCTTAGCTCAGGTATGTGAAGAGTACAAGAGTGCCCTTTTATGTACCCTTTATGAAAGCAGACCTTTAATCTTTGACTTTTTTGGCACATACAGTAGCTGCTGTTATTAAAAAATAAAATAAAACAAAACTTTACATGAGATTGATAATTAGCATTCAAAGGTCTACCTCTGCCTTCATTGCAATAACCAAATGCAATTTCCATCTACTTTTTTTACACTAAAATAGTACCTAAGTATGCAGATTTAATGGCTACATGTATCTTAAAATAGAATAGGACCTCAAGGCTGTAACACAGATTGATGGAGTCAAGGAGATTCAAACTTAAAGCTGGCGCATACACATTTCAACCTTAACTCGTTCCATTATGCCTATTATCAAAGCATACATCATTGAGAGTGACAGGACAGCCCTATGATACCTAGCTACACTGATGAGTTAAATAACTAGTGACAGCTTTAACTCTAAATGCTCTTGATTTTGTCAGTTTGTCAGAACATGAATGTTACTTAAAAGTAGCACCAGTGATTATGTGGCAAGAAAGAAGAAAAGACTACATTAATTTTCTTTGCTGGTAAAAAGAATCCTTTTAAATCCATGTATTTGTAGTCACTTTTTTGTAAGAGGAAAGGAAAGGGTAGGTATCAAATGTTTTTGCATCCCAGTTGAAACCAAGATAGTCCATGTATCTGTGCAGTTACCAACTTGTACCCCCATATAAATCCTCAGGTATCATTTTTACACCTAATGAATTCTCAGGGCAGAAACTGCTATAGGTTTTGCAAGCTTGCAAAGTGTCATATTCAAAGCCCTAACTTAGCATTTGGTTCTCACAGATCACTGTTTCTCCATTAAACTCTCTATAATTGCCTGTTTCCACCCACTGACCACTTTTTTCCTTCCTGCATCTTTGAAACTCTGCTTCAGGAAGCCGTCTAAATAAGCTGAAAAGGCAAGAGATAAAACATTCAAACTGGAGCAACGAGTGCAGTTGCAAATACCCAGATAAATTATATTTGATTAAGTCAAAGATCAACTTGTCAAGAGGACAGAAGTAAGAACAGTTACAGAAGTAAATCCCTCAAAGCCCTCATACTACTAGGATCAGAAAGGACAGTGGATGAGGGTGACTTGTATTTGGGGCTCTTGCATGTATAGTCCCAGGCTTATGACTAAAATGGTACAAATTGCATTTACTTGATCAAAGTCTAATGATCATCATCATAAAAAAGCCAGCATCTCTGAGAATTCTTTTATTGTTAGTACCAGAGGTTTTCACAGTTTTAAGTGCACCAGTTGTAAGTTTGAATCCCCTGACTCCATCAATCTGTGTTACAGCCTTGGGGTCCCATTCTATTTTATTTTCCCCCTTCCCTGTTGGCAAATATTGACTGTTTATATCAACCAATGAAAGGCAGGCTAAAAGGAAATCTTTCTAGGTGGAAAGTCAAGAGAAAAGATAAAATGTCTGCCATGGATGGACAGAGTTAAAAGCCTAAACTCCTGCCAGCTAAGTGAAAGGTCTAAGGCCCACATATCATATATGATTTGGGCACCTTTGATGGAATTTTGATGGGATTTAGGTAGCTAAATCTAATATTGTGATCCAAAAAAACCTTGACGCTTCCTACCTCTACATTTTCTGGACACGTAATATTGCTCCCTGGTATATATTCAGACCTATTCCAATCTTCACATGCAGCTTGGTGCAAAAGCCTAGTCATGATCTAGGCCCTAGATATTTCTCCACCAAATTCCTCCGATGGGCCCAATTCAGTGGGCCTTTGGACAAAATGTCATTGTGGCTGCTTGGTCTTAAGTGACATATTTTATCATGGCTATGTCATCCATCTTTTTAATTCATATTCTTGTGGTTAAAGCAATCAGTATATGCTCTATCAGTTCCTCCTCAGCCTTTGGCAGCTCAAATCCATATCTCCCAATTGCCAAAAGAGGCCCTAAAGCACAGGCTGTAGACCATTTTGTTGGAGACCAGTCACACTGAAGCAAGGGATTCCAAATTCATTGAGCAAGAGAAAGAAGGGCACCTGAGAAGCCTATAGTAGAAGTAGGGAAGGCAAATGCCAGTTTTATGTAGTTTATCTAATTACTTAATATAAAAAATGCATGAATAGTCCTGGGAACAGGAATCAGAAGTCAGGATTGTCTTCTCTGATACAAGTGACCAAGCCACCTAGCTCAGTCAGGCCCTTTATTGTGTTCTCTCTTTTTCTCAAATGATTTCCTATTTAGTAGTAACACTTCAGACACAAAAAGCAAAAGATGGTCCATCTGCATACAAGATACCCTATATCCAGTTGTTAGGGCACTCTCCTGGGAGGTAGGTTTTAACTACCTCAGTTGACAAGAGAATTGAATGAATGCTGATGTTTCTTTTCTGCAGCATTTCTAGGCTGGGGACAGAAGTTACACATAAGCCAGTGATTGGAAACCCATTCAAATCTGTAACGCAAAAGAAGTTCAGTGCACATAAACTGCTTTGAAAATGGCCAAAACTCACTTACGATAAACCTGTAGGGCACATCAAAATGAGTGTGCATGTGTGTTTCCTCAGAGATGAATACAAGTGGCACATAGTTGTACTGATGCTACTTGTGCCCAGGGAGCAGCTGGGCACACACACTTTTGGGTGAGTGGAAAGAGCTAATCAATGTTACAACTATTTCTTCTGGATTAAAATTTTTCAGATACAGCAGAGCTAAAACGAACTAATCATGCATCACTTTCTCACACTTTTGTGATAGAACCTTCATATTGTGTACCATTTTACTAAAGTAAAATCACTTTCTTTTTCCTGAATATTATGTGTTTCTGTTTCCAGCCTTAAATATCAATTACTTCTGGCCATGAGTAATTAAACAAACTAATGAGATGTTATTCTAAAATACAACTCTACCTCCTTTGAACCATTTTTGAACTAAACCTTAACTACTATTTTTTTGTATGATATGATCCCTTTATAGCTGTGCTTGTTTTTTGTATTGTTAGTTGTTTTCAGTCAGATACCACTTACTTTCATAACAGGAAATAATTAGCTAAATATTTTAATTGCATGTTTCATACAAAATTGACAGGGCATTCAGTAAACTGAAAGTGATTTAATAGCACTAAAAAAACACTAGGTACAGTGTGCAAACTCCTGTCATGTAAGAAACAGCCCACTGCAGTTAACTTCAGCAGTCAGGTTAATTGCATTTCATTCATCTGCATACGCCATTCAGTGTGATGTAAAGTCATTTAAATGGGTTGCTGACCTCTTTCTGCGTTTGCTTTTTCAGATGTTCCAGCCAAGATGATCTTGTCTGAAGTGCATGGAACATTGGGGTCAGATTTTTTACTGTGTTGTTTCTTATATGGGTTTCTAGTCTAGTCCTATTGTCTGCAACACCAAACCAAATGACAGCAAATATTATGCCAAATCAGAACAATCACAGTAAACATGGCATATGACTTTCAAACAACTACATTTTCTAGTTATTAAGCCAGGATCCTTTGGGCCTGTACTGATCCTGCTGGGCTGCAGCCCCTACTCCCCTGTGGAGAGTTGCTGGGCAGTTGCTGGGAAGGGAGGGGCTAGCAGGTGAGTGGGCTCTAGAGCCAAGAAGGGGTGCATGGGCTGGATCTGGATATGAATTCACACAGAGGCAATGTGGGCTTCAGGGTGCCCAGGAGCAGATGGGGGAGTGAACTCGCCCTGCCCCTTGCTGCCACCACTGCAATTGTCATGTGCAGGCTGATCAGAGCAGCCGTCGAGTGATGCAAGTGGCAGGCAGATGACTGGGGCAGTGGGGGTGATCTGGGAGGGTTTCAAGCAATGGCCTACCCCCATCTCCACCCTCCTGCCTTTCCCCTCTCCATCCCGCCCCGGACCTATACTGATTTTTTGCACCTTACATAGCTCAGACTCAGATAAATCTCCTTTCCAGACTTGCCTGTTTCCTTTCCCTATCCCTGCCTTGCTGAGCACTGCAGGAACAGGTTCTTTCCCCCTATTCCCTGCTTGAATCCCTAACAGCCTCTTAGACCTGAAACAATAGCAACCAAGCTGACGTTAGCTTTCTGGTGACCTCCCCCTAAGTCTTCTTCATGGCAGTCATACAAAAGCATCTATTTCTGTGTTTAGTGCCCCATTCCTATCAGAAAGCTTTTGCCTCAGAGTTGCACAAATGACCTTGAAGAGGAAGAGTCGCTCTAAAAAGAGAGGAGGAACAAGATTCATTAAAGCAAGGAAGGAGAGGACTGGGAAATGTACCTCTAAGAGATGGGAAGGACATGGAATGAGTGAAGGAGAGAAAGAGTGAGAAGAGAAAGAAGGATAAAAGAAAAAAAATATCTGGAATGTGTGATGGGGGTAGAGAGAGATGAGAAAACCCTAAGTGCCTTGGGGCAAGGAGGGTGTTAATGTTCAAAACAGGAAGTAAGGAAAATTCATAAATATGACAGAGTGGCTATCAGGAAATTTGCAGATACACAAATAGAGGGAAGGAATGTTCTTCCTCAAAGATGGCCTGTGTGTTCAAATTCAGTGCTTAGGTCACTGGCTGAGAGGCTTATGTTGAAGTACATGAGACTGTAATATTTGCTGTGTGTCAGCAAACTTTTTACTTCCAGGCCCAGGCTCTGAGTGATAGGATAATTTATCTCTCTCCATTGAATGAGTAATCTTAACTTAGAGTGTTCTGGGCCTATAAAAGCATATGCAGGCTTATGCATGACTGATTTTTTTTTTTTTTTTTTTTTGGTAGGAGCAGGTTGCACTTGCCTTTAGTTGTTTAAATAATTTACAAATCACCAGTCACCAAAAACTTAACAAAAGTCAACCAGCTGCACAGAGACATGCATTGGCCCTTTTTAATCTACACACCCAGTAAAATTGTAATTTAAAAGCAGTAAACAACTGAATGAGCCAGGTAGAAGAACCCCTAGTTCTGAATGTACTCGCTCATAGGTGACTGGTAGGGGATACACAGGGGTGCACGTGCCCCCCCCCAATGGCTGACACTGATATTGTCAGTAGGGCTGGTGCCCCCTTTGACAGGGCTGCAGCCATTGGCAGCTTCTGCGGTTGCCCCCCTAGATTCAGGAGGCACCAGTCACTCATGTACTAGCTTCCCCAAAATTGGGGGAAGCTAATACATCAAGGCCAACTAGAGAGGCTTACACTGACAGAAGGAACTCACAGATTTCCAGAGACTGAATGCCAAGGTAAGTATGCCTAGGAAGTCCTACTCCAGAGTAAACTCCTGAACTGGATAGGAAGTACCTATATTGTTTTCTAGGTGCCTTAGTAAAGCAGAGTGAAAGACTGTCTTACAAATACACAGATCACAGTTTACTAAGGTTTTTATGTAATTAGACACTGAACTGTATACGTAGTCTTATCAGTAATCAGTGAAGTTTCTAGAAGGTCTGTCACTGATTTCCAGGTAGATACTATGCTACAGTAAGGAGTATGCAAAGATTTGCAATTTCATGTATAGCAGTCACATAAACAAGGTCAAATTTCCTTTCAAGCACCAGTCTTCTGTTTTACAATGTGGACTGATCCTGTAAGTCCTCAACTTCTGTTGAAAAGTCAGCAACCTCACAAATGCTTAATACCTAATAGAATCTCTCCCACAAAGGAAGCAACCAGCTATTTTCTGGCCCAGATCTACCATTTAATTCAAGGACACACTAGGAGCATACAACCCTTATAGTTAGGTTAACCTAACCAAGGTTACATCGATTGAGCCACGCGCATGATCAGAGGTCAGGGAAGCAGATCCTACAATGACAGGCTGAGAGCCCTGGGGCTCTTTAGCCTGTATAAGCGCAGGCTCAGGGGTGATCTGATGGCCACCTACAAGTTTATCAGGGGTGACCACCAGTATCTAGGGGAACGTTTGTTCACCAGAGCGCCCCAAGGGATGACGACTAGGTCGAATGGTCACAAACTACTACAAGATCGTTTCAGGCTGGACGTAAGGAAGAATTTCTTTACTGTCCGAGCCCCCAAGGTCTGGAACAGCCTGCCACCGGAGGTTGTTCAAGCACCTTCATTGAACACCTTCAAGATGAAACTGGATGCTTATCTTGCTGGGATCCTATGACCCCAGCTGACTTCCTGACCTTTGGGCAGGGGGCTGGACTCGATGATCTTCCGAGGTCCCTTCCAGCCCTAATGTCTATGAAATCTATGAAAAATGTCTATGATTGAAATGTCCCAGCATTTACAGGGCTTAGTTCACCCTAAGAATGCCATGACTGATCTAAAGTTTGTTAATGGCAGAAGTGAACTAACTTGAGATCAATATAAGGTTAACTCAATCTAGTAAGAGTTAACTGAACTAGTGAATGCTTGTATGCATTCACAGCACAGCTCTGGGGCTGGAAAAGTCCAGCCAATGACTATAGCCATTTTTCTTACTCCAGTCCCAACCCTGACTGGGCTAATTTTAGCACTTCAGCTAGAGGTTCTGCCCCCACATACACCAGGCAACCCCTCCCACAAACCCTCTGTGGACCTGCCAGCCTCCCTTCTGCCCCCAGTACTGCCAGGCCCTTCTTCCCCAACCTCATCCCCTTACAGAGTTACTTACCTTTGGCTGTCCATGCCATGCCTTGAAAGTAGCAAACATCTGCATGTTCAGTTCTTGGTTCAGGTTTAAATCAAGTCGCTGAAACCTGATTTGGTCCCATGAATGCAATGATATTCTCTTACAGTAAAGCGAGTCTTTAAGTTCCAGAAACTCAACACAAATATACTAGGAAGTGCAAGAGAGGAAAAAGCAGCACTGCCCTTACTATACCTCAGTGGAATATTAAGAAAAAGTTTAATAACCATTCTCAATCTTCTTGAAAGGCCCAGCTCCCAAAGAAAATGTAGCAGCGTGGAGCTCTGTGCAGACTAATTTTCCCTGCTGAGAAGCAAGTTAAATGTCTTCTAGTACCTGAAAAAGAGTATTTAAAGCAGGCTCCAGTATCTCTGTGGCAAACCTTAAATCCTTCTACATCTCTTCCCTTTTCTACTTATTTTCTCCAAAAATGTAGTTTTAAATTGTAACCTTCAGTACATTCCATTAAAATTGTAGGGACATTGCCTCTTTTGCCTTGATAAGTAAGTAGTTTAATAAAATTCAAATACAATTAATTACATTAGTAGTCTGTTATTTATCTTTCTAACATACTCAACGAAGCATTACAAATATTTTTAAAACCAAGAATTACACCTTAGTTAGAAAAGTCATTGACTGAAAATTTATTAAAATAATGTTTTTATCATTTAAAAGTATTAATAGTTAACTTTTAAAACTATAGATCTGCAAGTACAGAAAAAAAAATTAGATGAGGCTTCCAACACTGCTGTATTGATTTAGATACAGCAGTGTTTATACTGTTTTTGCTAATCAGAAATAAGATCACTCTTTTCACTGGCTGCATTTTATTACATTGTTTCTTGCTATATCCAATTATATCCAACACATAATCTAGGGTCACTTCTTAATAATTGAAAGAAAAATGAGTGGTATTATTTTAGCTTGACTTAGCAACATTTTTGGACAGATTATTACATGCAGTTATTGAGTACACATGAGCAGCCATGTTTAGGCTAATTTATCCTGATCAAGTGAAACTTTTCAGAAGTAAGGGGCTCCATCTGGTGGATAGTCAGAGGCCTGGTAAGTTTGGACTTGCTTAAGTTACTTTTCTAACACCCTGGTTATTTATATCTTTCATTAACTGTCTCCCTGCAACAGAAATCTCATTCTTTTTCCTTAATGAAAATAACTAATTTTCCTGTGATTCATATCAGCACCCTAATCAGTCTCAGGAAATTTAGAAAAGAAACATTTGGCTACTTCTTTTACCGACTACCTGAAATACTGCAAAGATAAAATAGACAAACGAAACAAGTTTTTCTTTTCCCCTCCCCAGGCTATTTAAGGTTACATATATGCATTGCATTTAGATTGACACAACATGGTCAATACAAATGCCTACTTGTGCAGGCAAGTAGATTTAATTTGGCCCCAAAAATGATGAGACCAATCTAAGTTAGTATGCCTCAAAAGGTACATTAACTTAGATCAAGAAAGGGTCAGCCTGAACAAGGAAAGGGGTAAGCCAATTCTAGTGAACACCTGCACATGTTTTGGACCTAGGAATGCTCTGGGGCTGTGCTATTTCTTATCCCAACCCTGGCCGGACTATTTTTTAGTTCACCCCATTCCCTCCTGCAACCAGGCAATTATCCTCCCAGACCTGCCAGCCTCCCAGAGACCCACCTGCCACCCACCCCACACCCACTGACCCCACTGGATTTCATCAGCCTCTCCCCTACCCCTACTTCAGGCTTCCTGCACTGTTTCTGGTGGCAGTGAATAGCTGCACACACCACTCCTGGCTTAAAGCAGGTCACCTAATCCTAGACTAAGTGTGGAAAATGCTTGTTTGCACTCTATCAGATTGCTGAAGTTTACTCAGTTTACCAGCCAAATTAATGTTTATAAACATTGTAATCAAAGGTTGCAGATCAAACCTTAACTATAAAGTGTAAGTAAATCCAGCAAAATCATCAAAAATCAATGCAAAAATGGCTCATTTGAGTGGTATATGATTTGACCCTTCACTGTCCATTCCACCCACATGACAGTCCTTAAATACCACAGGGATGAATATTCAACAGTCCAGACATTTCTGCCCTAAGGACTGGTTTATTTCACAACAGAAAACTATGTTCACAAAAAGGAGGACTAAAAAATTATTGCAGGTATGTAACAGCTGAGATTATATTTTACAGTTCTTCCCAATCGTTGATGGATCAAAAGGGTTATTTTAGTGACTGGATTAAGGGGCTGGGCAGCACTGTGGGTGAATAGTAAAGATGAACTTCTGTTCTTTATATTTCATTTCACTTGTGTTTATCTCCAATATTGTATGTTCCATTAAATCTGATCATGCAATATAGATTTACAAATTCCCTTCTACACTATCTAACAAAGAGCTGAACTCATTAGAAACATTTTTAAAATTAAAATTTAATTTTGAAGGAGACAAAATGTTTGCAAAGGTTTACTTGAGTCTGACAGATATGATTTATATTTCTAAAAGTTAAAGGAGACTGCACTCAACATTCCAGGCACTTTGAATAGTGATGAATAAATTAACTAATGCACTTTCTGAACATCCCCTTACTTTGTTATGCATTTTTATGGATTTTTGGTTTTATTATGATGAAAAATGGAAACCCTGGTCCTTGAAAATGTTAATGCTTTATTGAACTGTACATTATTCTAGTGCTGACCACAAAATCAAGCAACAAGGTTGCCTTTCATTCTAAACCTGGCACCACTATATAAGCATGCTAAACAAGAAACATTTACCAAGTTCCTTGGAAATGGATATAGATCTTTTAGATAGATTCTATCTTTTAGATAGAATTATGGAGCACCACAGAAAAGCACAGCACACCCTCTCTGCATGCACCAAAATGGGTCCAATATATAATGGCCATGGGCACACATCAAAAAAACATGCCTAAGAAAGGACACATTGCTGTGCATCATGCACAGTTCTAAGTTTGGCATCTGTTTCAGGATATTGTACACAGACTTTTACTGTGCTTTGCAGTGGCACCCTCTGGATAGGTCCAGTGAAGGTGCAGTCTCTTAGTCCCTCAGTCTCATTAATATGTACTTTAAAAGATGTAGAAATAGCCACAGATTTCATATAACCCATATTTCAATAGCTTTCACACTTGATCGGGACGTAAACCTGGACATTTTTCCACAGGCAGACCAAAACCTTGTTTTGCTTGAATAGAACAATTTTTCAGAAAATGAAGGAATTCTTCAATACAAAGCCCATTGTCTCATATGGTGAGGGATTTGCAAAACTCAAAGGGTAGCAACACTTTTCCGTTATCTTCACTGTACTTTCCCATTGAGTGCACTTCATTGAACAACCTGGATGAACCTAACAGAGAGAGATAAAGCATTGGCACACACTGCCAGCTCTGTCTCTTGTCTGCATTGTAGCTGACAATGGTTTTAACATTAAGTGTTATCAGGTGTGCTTGGTGCACATCTGTTGCTTTGTCCGTTGTTTGGACTTGCTTGTATGCTCTTCCATTAAGGAAGGTTTGAGAAAAAATAAAAAATGCTCCTATTATTTAGACAGAAATATGCTTTCTTAAGACTTTCCTGCAGACACAGCAGAGTTCTCAGAAAATACCAGAGATGTGACGCTGGGGCATCAGATCATATGAGAAGTTACCAAGAGAAAGAAATCTCTGTTCCTATCCAAAAATCTACAGCCATTAAAAGTCTTAGGCCAGATACATATATTACATCTAGACTGATCTATGTAATTGGAAATCCATCTAAACCTGTAACCATACAGAAGTTTGGTACACACAGACTGCTCTAAAAATGGCAGAACCCGATCAAGATGCACCTTGTTTGATGTGCCCTCAAATGTGATTGATTTAGGTTAGACCACTGAATTGAACTTCTGTACTAGATACCCTATCAAGTTATATCACTGTTCACCACCATCCCAGCCTCCTTTGTGGCCCCTGCTACTCTCCTGCTACCCCACCCCCCATCATAAGGAGGTGTGCTAGCACTCAACCCATGCTCAGCTGCTCTAGCAAAGTGCCCAGTGGGCCCTGCCCCTGAGTTGAGTACAGCCCCCTGCCCCACCTCCAACTTTTGGTCAGGAGGGGGTGGAGGGGAAGAAAGTCATCTGTGTACCCTGCATAAGCCCCAGGACCTGGGCAGCTGAGTCTCCATGCTGTGCTCCCACACACCATCATGAAGCATCCCATGGTATACACACAGAGCTGACACTGAGTCCAAAAGAACCCACACACATGAGCACAGCCCCACAGACCCCAAATCTGTCTCTTGCACACCTAGACAGGGACTTGCACACCCTCATGTTCAGGCACAGCCCCATGGACCCTGACCTTGACACAGTCACAGCCAGCCAGGAAACTTTGGTCCCTTATGCTCTGGTACAGCCCTACAGACCCTGATCCTGGCTCCAGCACACCCAGCAAGGGAAACCTATGCTCCCATGCTCAGGCACAGCCCTACAGACCTTGACCCTGGCTCCTACACACTACACCTCAGTAGCCTGAGCCAGGCACCCTGCCTGCCAGACCCCAGCATGGAGCCCACCCAGACCCTCAAGCAGAACCTAGTGCAGATGGTTTACCTCTGGTAGGGCAAAACGTCATGGGGAAGAATTTTGGGACTGCGTCTGCATGCAGGCAACCCTGTGACTTCTGCAGCTCTGCCACTGCTGGCAGGTACCCAGGCCATGGACACCCGGGGTACTGCAAGGCTTTTTTGACCCACAGTTAGAGTACTGGGGCGGGGCACTGAGCATCTGAAACAAGGCAAAGAGACTCATGGAAACTTTAGGAACAGGTGCGGCATGGTCAGCTGCCTGAGTGTTGCAGGTAGAAGACAGTGGAAATTTCCAGGCCAGGACATAGGGTATTGTCAGATCACGGGGTGTCTGATTGAAGACCCTGGAAAGTTCAAGGTTTTAGGGGTGGCCTGACCAGTGAAGCTCTGGTCATGCTGAAGCAGGGGCTACACCTAGATGCAGCAAGAGGGAGTGATATGCCCCAGAATGCTCACCTTTTCACTTCCTCCACTCCTTCAATGCATCCACCTTCCAGACTTCCTAGAATCCTTTCAGCCTTCCTACCATCTTTCCATCTACCCCCTCACAGTCAGACGAACACCTATCCATGGATGCTGATACCTCATGGGCACCGCCATGGACCATGGATGACCCCATCCCATTCTCCTCAACTAACCAACCCTGGTCACACAATTGGGACTATGGGGAGATGAGGGTTTTCTTCACCATTGGGGCTGAGCACCAGAACCAGCACCAGGTCTAGAAAGGGCATCAAAACAGGAAGTGCATTGCTCAGCAGATGCAGGCACAGGGCCACAAAAAGAAATTCATGCCAAGACTAAGTGCACAAAGATGCAGTGTAAGCATGTATATAATGCCAACAAAAAGTCTGGGGCCCAGGGGCAGACCATGCCCTTGTATGAGGAGCTGTCCTGCTTCCTCACCAAGGACAGGGCCATCAAGACCTTACATACCTATGGTACAAACAGGGTGGATGAAAGGAATCATTTGCAAGGACCCCACCAGAGGAGTAGGACCCAGGACTGCAGGACAACTGGGTGCCAAGGAGCCGGTCCCTAGGGGCCACAAGGCAAGAGGACAGCTTCTGGAGCCAGGGCATGAGGAGTTTGCCTCATTGGTACTGGTCTCTACATCATCATGAGATGTGGGATCTGAGGTGAACCTGCAGGTGATCTTAAGCACCTTTGATATCTTTTTGAGAATGGCCAAGATCAGGGAGCAAGGCACATAGGAGCTGAGGGGAAGCTCTGTTGCTATGGAAATTGGGACATGGGACCTGGATTCTGTCCCCTCCACCTCATGAGATCCCAGAAAGGGGTTGGAGGAGGTAGTGCAGGGATAGGAAGACATGAGGGGAGGGTGAATTACCCTACCCTAGGTGCTCACAGTGCTCCTAATGGATCAAGAGGTTTCTGTCTTTCAGCACTGGGCAGACCAGTTCCAACCTCACTTTTCTTGGTATCTTGAATCCTGGACCACAGCTGAGGTGCCAGCCTCCCTGCCCCCTGGCCTTGGGTGCTTAGCAGCCCATCTCCCATTCTATGGGATCATAAATCTGCCTCATTCACTTCTCCCTGCCCTATCTCTCAGGGTCAGAGCAGTGGTGCTGGCCAGAGGAGTGGTGCTGAAACAGCCTCCTCTCTGCCTTACACTCACAGAAAGGCACTAGGGGTACGTACAGAAGTGTTCCGTGCACATTTTACAGTGCTGTAATTTAGAACATTTTTTTATAGCACTATAAAGTTACAGAGATCTTAAACATGACAGAAGTGGAGTGTTTCATGAGCCTCCCTTCATTTTCCAGGCTAGGAGGCAGGGGGCTCTTCACATTCTCCTGGGGCTTCTCCACTGGTCAGAAATTTGACCAAAGTTATTTAAAGCATGGTAGGTTGCTAAAGTGCTGTAAAATACAGTGCTTCAAATTTAATATCTCATTTAACAAGGCTTAATTTAAAGCACTGTACCCATTTTTAAAGTGCTATAAAGCTGTACACTTCTGTTAAGTCATGGCAATTAAGTGCTTTACATGGTGAAAAAGCAATTTCTGTACACACCCTATAAGAGCTCTGCAGGCACACTGCAAAACTAGGTACAAGTGGCAGCACTCAGCACCTCACTCCAGTTAGCAGTACCATGGGCCCAGGTGACAGAGAGGTTGCCAAGATCAGAGACAGGAGATAACACACAGCTATCTATGAGAACCACTAGAGTTGAAATACAGCAGAAATGAGAAAAAAAATCCACCCTTGCTAAACAACCCCACTTCCTTCCTTCCTCCCTCCCTCCCTTGCAGTCCAAGAATGGCATAGATGTGATGGCAGGAGTCTCACATGGGAAACATTATCTCAACTGATCTAGCCCTGCTGCCAGGTGATTCCTGAGCTGTGTACCTAGAGAGGCTTGCAAGTTGCACTCAAGCAATTTCCCTCCTCCCCTCTGATCTGATCCTTGGGGAAAGTCCATGAGTGCCAGGTAACTCCAAGTCTCACAGCACAGGCAATCACTGTACTAACTCATCTGTTAGACCACGACTCCATGTGGTGAGCAACAACTAGAGAGATGACAATCCAATTGCTCATGGATCCCGTTACTCATTAGCCAGAGCAAGCAGGAAGCAAACACCAGCACACATTGCTTGCAACAGCTTTATTCAGAATGGAGACAGCTCCCTCACAGACACAGCCTATGAAACTGGGAAGCAGCAGTGAACATTAGTTTTTTTCACATTTTATACACCTTGGTTCATACTCATTAACATTCACTCCACCTATGTCCCTCCTCAGGTTCAACCCATACCTGCTCCTATCTCAAGCTCTGCCTCTGTTTACTGTTTACTTCATTAACATGGAATTGCCTAAGCATTTCATTCATTTACATGTCTCTCTGCTAAGAGTGCATGAGTAAAACTTTGACCCCGGCTTCTCCCGGTCAATTGCTGGTTCTTTCTGGTTTCTTGCTGACTCCTCCTTCCTCTCCAAGGTCTTGCTTCTGCTGTATCTCCTAACAATAGCTGGTGGGCTGCATCTTGTTCTTCTTACACTAGGAATCATGCATCTTGCAAATTATCCCATTGTTAGAAAACTGCTTGCTTAAGCATTTGCAAGGTTATTCTTAATATATCATTCTGCCTTGTGACCAGCAGCTTTTGCTGAGACACAGATACAAGCCTTTATTCAGCTGTAAATCCAATGCTCTGCAAGATCCATATCCTGTCACCCTAACACCCTCAAGGCAACCCCCACTCTGCATCCCCTTCTGCAATTGTGGCCCCATTCCAGTCCTGTATATCCCCCCCACTACCCCAATCCTTGAAAGCAAAGAAACACCCTAACCATACCCCATCCCACAGTATTCAGAAGAAAAGTGCTGAAAAGCCAAGGGCAGCACATAGCAGGATACTTCTTAGGCAGTTACGGTCTGGGGAACCTCTCCTGGGGTCAGGCCATGGTCTCAGCAGCGCATCAATAGCAGTGGAAATTGTGAACTTGTCCAGGGGTGTCAGGAAGTGGCCAAAGGGAGTAGCTGAAGTGCTTCTTCTTGTGGCCAATCTGTCCCCCATGGAGCTTCATCAGCCAGGGAAAGAGGGGTAAGCCCCCACCCCCGATGATGGGGGAGATGATGATATTGCTGATGATGAAATTGGGGCCCCCAGGAAAGTAGCACCCACTTTCCTTCTGCCTGGAGAGTGGGGAATTGCAGAAGATGTGGGCATCATGGACGCTGCCTACCTAGCTGGTGAAGATGTGAATGAAGTGGCCATGGTGATGTTGTAGTGATGGTTGACAAGGGAGATGAAGTGGCTAGTCAAGACATCCTAGATGTTCAGGTACACCTCCTGGATGGCCTCTTCAGCTGTGGTCTTACCCACACTGAACTGGTTAGTCACATAGTGGCAACTGCTGGGTGTGGCCAGCTTAATGATGGCAAGGGCCACCCACTTCTTCAGAGTTAGGGATGACTATACACTGATGTCCTGGTGAGTGATGTGGGGAGGGGGGCAGCATATTCATGGATGGTGGAAGGTCTGGACCCACTGTTCATCTTCCCAGTGTTTGATGGTTTAGAGGTGGTACTAGGGTATACTGGTCTCCATGGTGTCCTGGGTGGCCTCATCCTCAGAAGCCACATGAAAGTCAGTGGCCCAATCCAGAACACTTTTTGGGCACAGGGTGTGGTGAGTGACCCGTCATGTGAAGTCCAGCTCCTAGCCTGGAGACATGAAACTGCATGCCATGGTGATCAATGGCCGGGTCATATGCACCTGGGTGTGCATGATGGCCCAAAGCCTCTGGCTAGAGTTATACAGGGTGATGAGATGGACATGCCACAGCTCCTGGGTCTACCTGCTTTGGTGTGGGCAATGGGTTATAATGGGAGGATGAGGCAGGCTGAGACATGGAGGCACATGTAACTCATGACAGATGGCACTCTGGGACACTTCTAGAAGCCTAGGGATGGGCATGAGGGAAGATCTGCAGTGACATGGCAGGGGGTTTGGAGGTGTGCTTGCCCATGTCCAGAAGCCAATCAGGGGTGGCCCAGTTGCTCAAATGTGCTTGGCATTCGCTGGTAGCCCAGAATGCAGGAGCACCTCCATCCTGCTGGCTTTGGCTAGTGAAGGCAGCCTGCATGCCTTCCCACCCCCCTCAACAGTACACAGAACATGTGTACTGTTCACTACTGGTCTAATCTAGGCTGCTCTCAAAAAAGTATATGTTAGATCAAGTCCTCCTCACGCTTTTGACACATCAGTGTTTAGTCATAGCATTATTTTTTTTCCCCAATCCCTAGCCCTATACCATTGCACTTAGTGTGCTATCTGAGCATCTTCAAATAGTTCAAAAATCATTTAAATTATCATGCATCATAGGTCATTCTTTCCTTGTGGGGAAACTATTTTAAGCTCAAGTTAGTTTGTGAGGTAATATTGCACTCTTTTGGCTGTCGAGGAATTGTATCTTATCTTCCAGCATCTCCTTCCTATATTTTATTTAATGAAGCATTATTAGTAGTAATGCATATTATTCGTACCATGGGTCCAAAACCATTCTCATTTGGAGTTCCTATACAACTCGAAGGACCATTAAATGTATGCATTGCTTGAGTGAGAAACAAGGGGCTTGGGGGTGGGGGGGTTGGTGATATCTTTTACTGGACAGTTAATTCAATAAAAGATATCACCACACCACCTTGCTTTTTGTATATTTCTTGGACCATAGTAGCTGCAACAACACTCCAACTTTCTACTTGTTTGAGTGATGCCAAGTTAGTCATGTGTACTGAAATATGCAGAAGTTGTGCTGAAGTTGTGCCAACATGAGCTGTGCTGAAGTTAGGTTTATCATAAACTGCATTCAGCATAAGTGGATATAGTATCAGACTTAACTCATTTAGGCTAAATCAGTTTATTGAACTTCTGTCCCAGACCCCTTTCAGATTGTTAACCCATAGTCCCCAGCATCCCAAGATACTTTGCACCTCCTCCACAAACCCCACCTGCACAGGGTGGGGTGGCCTAGCCTTCAGCCTCAGGCTTTTTGACTGTCTGTACTTAGCCAAAGTGACTGTAATCAGTATAACACACTAACTAAAAAACAAACCAAACAAAATTACTATCCCTAAGTGCTTATTATTTGAATGTATAAATGGCAGTGATGTTGGAAACAAATACAATAAAATTTGCCACCGTAGCTGGAATCCTTCATAATATAGACAAGTTAAAAAAAAAAGAACTTAGAAGGAGGAGAGAGAAAGCATTGGTACAAGTTAAGAAAATGACATCTCAAATCATAAATTCATGGCATAGAGTCAGAAGTAAAGGGAATAAAAAGAAAGCAATTAAGAAAAAAGCAGATGAAGTGTAGCAGTAAGGAAGACAGGAAACAATGAGAACATTGGTGGAGAGTGTTGATAGTAAAGGAGAGATTGGCATTTGGGTGAGCCAATGAGGAAAAAAAATGGAAATGCTGAACATTTTGATGATAAAATATAAGGGGATATTTTTGTGGTATTTCCCCCCTGCTCCCCTTTTCTAACTAGCTGAAAATAAATTCAGACACAGTGGAGACACTTGGCCAGAACAGTGCAAATGGAAAAGGAAGAACAAAAGGAAGCTGATAGACTAGAGGAAAGAGAAATGACAGAGGCTGGAAGCTGAAAGTTAATAAAGGAAGAAATGGAATGATAGCTATTAGTAATGGCAATGACAGCTATTAGTAGTAAGCAAATACTTACTTGAAATATAACAAATTCTCTTGGGATTGTAAAACTAGCCTGTGTGCTTTTTCAAGTGCAAGCTTCTCATGCGATATCCAGTTCTCCCTTTTTTCAAGTGTGGTTAGATATACACCTAAAATAGTTTTGGGGTATTTGGAGCAGATTATTAATGAGCAGAAATGTCTCTCTCTCTCAGAGGAAGTCTGTGGAGGTGTAATAATTTTCAGCTGATGATTGGAACCAAGAAGCATGTAGCATAGTCCTTCTAATAACATACCTTGGAATTTAATTTGCACCCATGTTTTGCAATTCTCTACTTTAAAAAAAGGTCGAATGTATAAACAGATTTTTCCTGTTTTTTATAACTCAGATTTAAGATGCAGTATTATTTAAGAAAAATACTTTGTTAAATTGTGTGTAGTACTTAAATGAATGAAGTAAATATGAACGTAAATATTCTTATACTTCAAATAGCAGTGTGATGAAGCCTTTGATTGGGCTGTATATGAGGACTGATCCCAAACCTGAGAGTGTGAAGCATGAACTGCTAATGCTTGAGCTAAGATACAAGGTCAGTTAGCTAACAGCTACAAAATATCAGCCACATAAATCTTTATTCATTGTGTGGGCAGTGGTAGGAAGAAACTATAATGTTAGTCTGGATTGTATTAGGCCAGATTTAGATATGAATTTGGGTAAAAGTAAAGAAAATTGAGAATTGACTGTTCATCCTTTGTTGAACACATTTTCAAATTTAAGAACAATTTTAAAAGTCAATAAAGAACTCCAAAGACAACTAAATTTAAAAGAAATATCCCTTTCACTTCAGTTAGAGAGACCCTATATAATGTAACTGGCTCAAAGATCCAATTTTCCAACAAATAAGAATGGAATATTAATTGCAAACGCACACATTATGATCATGCTGCACTATATCTTTTCACAAGTTGTCTCAATGAGAACAATTCGACTGTTCTGCATAAGAGATGTAGAACATGACCCTAGGCAGGTAAATATAGAGTTGAATCAAAATGTAACAGTTAATGAAGATCTTTCCCATTGTGTTTCTTGTTCTAAACAGAACACACTATTCTGAATGGTACCCCACATATTTCATCTCCTGAACTTATGTGGGAGTCTATTCAATATCACTAAACCTCTCCTACAAAAAGTTAGCATCCTAGTATAAAAGGGGAACCATGTTATTAGGAAGGAAGGACAGAAGTTCTTGCGATTAAAGCACTGCACTAGGCTTGGGAAGATCAAGGTTTAAGTCCCAGCTCGCCCAAGTTACTTCCTGCATAAACATGGACAAGTCATTTAGGGCTTGTCTACCTAAAATTCCTTAGTATAACTTAAATTAGCCATCTATTTGAGCACTGGAGGGCCTTAATTTTCTTACCAGCTTTCAACATGCTTCTGAAAGTGAAATGGAATCATACAATTCAAAGGAACATGTTAATCCTAAAGATAAGCAAAGACAAAATTCTGAAGGGATTATGTCAATTCCTCCTCTTACAAACTGTACGCCATAAAAATGCTGTTTCTGCAAGGGAGTGAAGGAGATTGTAATGCTGAAAAATCCTCAAATCCTTTTGAATCCCAAGTTAATTAAAGTGCTTAATGGAGCTTTCTTGACCATGCTAGCAAAGCTTTAATTCAGCTCATAGAAAAATGGATCAGTAATAAAGTTGCAGCATGTGTTTTCAGTCCTTTAATAGACAATAACAATATTTCTGATTCTGAGGTCAACTTAGACAATGTGAGAGTGGGCCTTTAGCTGTTTTTCATCCAGATCATGTTTTTCTAATGAGTTCTTTTCGTAAAGTGCTGACACAGTGACTTAATTCAAAACCTTCCTTTGAGATTTGCAGATTTAAACTAAGTTTACTCAAGGACAAGGGGAAGACAACTTTTTAGAATGTGAATGCCTCGCTCTATGCCTAATTATGTACTATCTTACGGTATTTAGCAATTACAATGGACATGCGAATACCTGCTCTTTGACATGGGTAATGGCATTACACTTGCAAGGGTCAGAAAGAAGGCAGGTAGGTAACAATGCACAATTTATTATTATTTTAGATCTCCTAATTTTAATTCACCTCTTTTTTTGGTGGTGAGGGGCATCATTAAAAAAAAAAAAAAAATCAACCCATTTTCAAAGAGTAGTTTTGTAAATGCCATACGGCCACTACGTGTAAAAACCTGCCATGCTTGAAACATTTGAAAACTGATAGATTTCAATGATAGACTTCACAGATGAATTTTTAAATGCCCCATGAACTGGAAGTTCAGATTTTTAGTTTTGGGAGTATTTTGTTCAGTATCTTAAAACTTCTTAAACAAAATCCCAGAAGTTTCTGAATTTTTTCTTCTTTTGCTCAGGATTCTTTTGGCAAAATTACAACTTTTTAAAGAAGTTTTGTTTTAAGTAATTTTTAATTAAAAAAAATACAGTTCACAATTCTATCTTGCTTTTTGAGATCTGAAAGGATGAACACAATACAGTGAGGTATCAAAGCTGCTTAAACCAGACGCCTATACATACTTAGTATAATTGCATTCTCATACTTAAATATATAGTTCTTAGGGTGCATTTATTTTGCTATGTAAAAACAAAATATAAATTTATTTACCTGTAAATAACTCCCTCCATATTACTTTCCTGCCATTTCTTGGTTAAACACTGACAAATGCCAGGCACTACACTTCAGGAAGAGTAATCAAAAACATAAATAAAAAATGTGTGACAACTGGCACCATGTCAGCATTGTGGAGCAAGGTCTAGCAGTCTTGCTGGATCACAGATGAAATATGAATCTACAGTGTGAACACAACTGTAAAAAAGGTGTATGCAGTTTTGGGCTGCAACTAATAAGAACATTAGATGCAAAACCATTAGATGCAAAACACCAGAGGTGATAGTAGCTGTTTATTCAGCACTGGTTAGGCCTTATCAAGAGCACTGCCTAGAATTTTGGGGGTCCATATTTTAAAAAGGATGCAGAGAAGTTGTAGAGGTCTAGAGGCATGTGACAAAGTTGATAAAGGACTTGGAAGGCAAGCCATAGGAGGAGAGGTTGAGATAGATAGGCATGTTCAGCTTGCAAAAAAAAGTTTAAGAAAGGATATGATACCAGTCTTAAAATATCTGAAGGGCTGCCATAAAGAAGAGGGAAAATACTATTTTTTTCCTATTTGTAAAAGAAGCATGAATACCAATGGCTTGAAGTTACAGTAAATAGGTTTGGATTGAATATCAGGAGAAACTTCACTGTTAGAACAATGAGGCAGAGAAATAGACTTCCTAGGAAAACTCCATCAGTGGAGGTTTCCAAGAAGTTGGAAAAGCATTGGTTAGGAATGATCTAGGAGTAGCTATGCTTGGAGTACACTGTAAAGCGGAACAATTGTGTGCACAGAAGTTCAATGCACATAAACTGATTTCAAAATGGCTGAAACAGGTTTAAGATAAACCTGGATGGATACAGTATAAAACTTAATTGATTTAGATTAAATTGGTGTATTGAACTTCTTTCCCAGATCCCTTCTAGATTCAAGGTAACTCACAGTCCCCAAGCACAGGTGCTGGCCCTGGGCTCTAGGTCCCCCTGGCTGCAGATCCAGGAGGATCCAGGCAGGGTTATTTTGCCCCAAGTGGCACAGTTTGCTCCACAACAAAGTGCATGTCTGAGCACGTGCTGAGGTAAAAAGCTCAGGCTCAAATTTGCACCGCTTATATTTGAGCTGCTGCAAGCACACATGCTTGCACGTATGGACATGCCCAAGGTGTGGGGGAGGGGGGTTGTTTATCTCTGTAGGGGAGTGTATGACCCTCTTCCTTAGAAGTCTTGAGTACCCTTGCCATGCTGGGACACAGACAGGACAGTGACTTCTTTCATACTCGTGCTCTGCCTCTAATAGGTTACTGTCCTTTCAGTGTCTTTGAGCAAAATGTCTTGTAGCTGTGCAACAGGGTTGATTGTGTTGTTTCAGGAAAAGTTAGACAAGGACTTGTTGGATGGTTTGTATCCTGCCTGGAGAAGGTGATTGGACTAAATGAACTCTGGAGGTCCCTTCCAGCTCTATTTTCCTAAGAGTCTCTGAAATAAAAATAGGAATAAATCTCTCTGATAAGGTTAAAATGGCTAATAATAAGATTCATTAGCCTTTACTGGTTCTAGCTAAATAGGCTCTATTGAGTAAGATCAAGAATAAATTCTGTCTTGGGAGAAGTTCATGTAAAACGTATGCCACAGATGCCCTAGAGGAGTCCTTATTTGGGATGCCAAGCCTTACCCAATCTCTAGAAGTATCCCCTGAATCCATTTTAGGCATATAGAGAGGGTGAGTGTGGCAGGGTGTCCTTCCAGGGGTTGCCATAAAGACCCTGGAGTCCCTCACTTTTGTGGGCAGTCACCCCTTCACCCCTCACTTTCTGGGCAATCACCCCTTCAGCCAACCATTACACCTTATGGGCCAATTCTACAGATGGGTTCCTCTCCTAAACCATGCCCCATGCTTTGCAGACAGCATATTTGCTGATGTTCTCATTCACTTATCCCCACCTCTGGGACTCCTGGACCCTTGCAGGTCTCACACTCTTAGTTTCTCACTAGGCTCTAGACCCCTCCCCAGGTCCCTAGGAACCTCCTTCTCCCTTTAGTTCTTCCTCAAACCTCCAGACTTCTTCAGCTGTCCTCTCTGTGGTGGTGCTCTAGAGTTGCAGTCATCCTGCTGAGGCAGTGTTCTCTCAGAAGGCTCCAGATCTTCCTGCCAGCTTCTTTCAGGGCCTGGTATTATACATGCTCTAAGTCCAGCCCTCCTCCTGAGTCAGGTGGTTCCCTCTATCAGGCTTAGTTTCACCTGCCATATCCTTGGGTCAGGTGGCTCTCAATTAGCCCTGGCCCACACCAGCCAACAGCCCTGCCATAGTGAGCCTTTGGCTTCTTGGAGTCCAAGGCCTGGCTATGAAAAGTGGTTTTTAAATTCCCTTCAAGGATCAGGCCTGAGAGCCTGGAGACAGAGTAGGGAATTTTGTGAAAAAATGTGCCCCCATAGGTAGTTGAGTATTCTTGTCTTTGATAGACTGTGGTGCACAATTTGTGGGGGTAATGGAGATATGTTGGCAGGTTTTGTGTTTTGGGCTATAGGAAGTTGGCTTCTGGTGATGAGGTTAGCGAGGTTCGGTGCTTGTTTGAATTTACAAACCACTTTTCACAGCCAGGCCTATGAACTTCACTTCATCACCCTCCTAGATGCAGAAACCCATGGATTCAATATAGACATTAGATTTATAACACACTACAATCTGCTGAACATCTGACACCCCTGGTACCTCTCCACTTTTACCTGCTACATCCCCCTTCCCCCCCACCCCAGCCTGTCCCTCACCCCCTTACACTTCCATTTCCATTTTCACTGATGGCTTTCTTGCCTGCATTGCATGCCAGCCTCTGGATTCTTTACTATTCCTTCCATCCAGGAACAGCATACACACACCAACTGCAGGTGCTTTCTCAACCTGATGAAGGGCTCTTCAACCCTAAAGCTTGCTAAGATATATTTCTCTAATTATTCAGTTGGTCTACTAAAAGATACCAGATTGACTCAAATAACCTTGTTTGTCAGTGCCATGTCCTGAGACCAACACCCCTAGCACCGGTCTCTGGTCAGCTGACCAGAAGGACAGAGGGCCCTGGGCACATCTAAGCCCCAGTGCTGAGGCTGGTAGGGAGAGTTCTTTGACAGCTGCTGGAGAAGAAGCTCCTGCAGGAAAGGAAAGAAAGGCTCTGTGACAGTTTGGCTGCCTGAGATTCTACTGGTGCTACTGTGCTGCTTACTAAGTTATTACCTGTTGTCATTTAAAGTGGTGGACCGGGATGAGGCTTTAGAGGAGGAGGAGACCTCATTAGGGCACACTACCATGTTGTGTAGAGGCCCCAGTGCTAGTGAGTGTGCCCCTTAACATACACACACACAGTCACATGTGGCATGAGTTTTGCTTGTCAGCAGCTTGAGGTGCAGTTTCTGAGAAACCCCTGCACCTATCTCCTTGAAACTTGGTGGGCCTTGGTCACTCGGAAGGGGCTGCTCTCTCTGCTGTTTACATCCAAATCTGCCTTAACACATACAACACAAGTTTAGCTTGCAGCAGTTTGAGGTGCAGTTTCCCAGAAACCTCTCTACCCATCTCCATGAAACATGGCAGGCTTCATTCCCTCAGAAATGGCTACCATTCCTGCAATTTGTGTCAGAATCACCCAAAAAATAACAAAGTAATAGGTATTTCAGTGATTCCCCATTATAGTCTATGGCTGAATCTCTGAATCTCTCTGAATCCGTGCCGAATATTTCAAAGTCGATTTGGGCAAATCAGTTTGGGACAGTAATCAGAATCTCTAAATCACTGTCCTCTGAATTAGCCGAATATGAATCCAAATTGAATACTTCCCTATTCGCACAGGCCTAATCTCCATAACAATGAGTTATGGTTATGGCAATACAGAATCAGCAGGTACAAACCATGATGTCACTGCTACTGCACAGTAGCTCATTGCTATTGCACACGAGAGTTAGAAGTGACCTGCACGTTACTGGTACTGTGCAGTACCAGCAGTTACTATGCAATCATTTAATACTTCCTAAAGTACTTTAGCAAGCACTAAATGACTGTGAAGTAAAAACTGCACAGTCAGGTGCACATGTAGATGAGCCCAATATCCATCAGGTAACAGCTCCTGTTCTCACTGAAGCCTTTTAACCTTTTATTCTTAGGTCTACTTTTCTCTCTCCTTTCTTTATCTGTCAGTCTCTGGTTTTTTTTTTCCAAAAACAAGCAGCTTTTGGTGCTTTTATTACTTTTATTCCTCCAACTGTAAAATTATGTAAGACTTTAGACAAAGTTCCCATCCTCAGGTCCAGGCAGTTTCTTTCCACTGCAGCTTTGAAGCCCTTTTCTGGCACCATAAGCAGGTGAGAGCCTTCAGGCCTGAATCCAATTGTGCTATGTCAATTGGTCCATGTTTCCCCCACATTCCCAACCAGTAGAGAAGACCAGTTACAATATTCTGGAATACCTCCAAACACAGTTAATCCATTATTTCCCATTATGTAAGCTAGTTGTGGAGCCATTAATATTTTTAGATTTAAATACGTTTATTATTATACAGAGGTAAAATAAACCTATATTTTATGTATTATATAGGTATATAAACCTATATTCTCTCATAATACCAAATCAATCTGGGACATTATAGTTACAGTATTTTGAAACATTTAACGGGCTAAATATGCCATTGGTGTTGTTGGAAAGCAAGTATCCTGGACTGTGGAATGCCAGGGATGCTGGACTAAGTGAGGTAATACTGAATTCCTAAGCATCTCAAATCCTGGTGGTACTTAAGATTGGACAACTGGTTCTCTGGAAACCATTAAAAATTGTAGGGGTGACATCAGTGTCAGCAAAGTAAGAGAGTTAACAAAGGAGGAAACTAAGACTGAATCATTCCATCAGCACAATCTATGCCAGTGAGTGACAGCTGAAGATCTCTAAGAAGAAAGCCAGTCCAACACTCATGATATTTAAAGCTAGAAACTCTGCATAGTAAACTGGGGTGAGGTCCATTTGGGCTTTCCAATCTCTGACATCTATAATACTGGATCTTGAATGATTTTGCTAAAGAGATTCTCCACCCCCCTCCCCACCCAAAGCTCCATTTTATATAACTAAAGGCATTTCCTTTGTGGTCTCTCCAGATAAGAGACTTTTGACTTTGGAAATTTGAAAAGCTCAGCTATTCTTCACTCATCCTCATTCAATGGAAAACAGTTCCAAATGCACCAGCCTTCCAAGGCTGCATCCAAAGCCTATTTCAGGAACACAACTTCAAGTCTAAAACGACCATGCTTCTGGCTCTTTTCTGCACCCCCAAATTCACCATAAGCAATAAATCAGCATTTCTAAGAGTGATGGCAAAGTGTACACCACTGGGGAGAAAACCAGGGAGATCCAGGTAAAAGACAAATAGCTTTTTATTCCTGGATTTCCTGGGATTCAATGCAATTAAAATATCCATTAAGAGCCAGCCATTCCTTCCCATTATTCTTTGTCTGGTAGAGTCTATTGTCATGGGCAAGATGCACTACCAGCCCATTTCCATATTTCTGTGAACTGGCCTTTGGACAATGCCATACTGTCTAATGCTCACTCAGAGATTTGTTTTTGTATGTAACCTGAAAACTACTCTATCACACAATTACAGTGTTAAGAAGCTTTTGTTTTTTGTCAACTAAGGCTGTATATAAAAAAGGGTCCAGACATTGTTAAACTCACTTGTTAACTATGATAGTAAATGGGGCATTTGCCCATCAGCATGATATAGTAGGCTCTCCCTCTTCCAGTCTGTAATATAATATGGTGTAATATAAAAAATACCAGAAGCATAACTTCTTTTATTAGAGGGTTCTAACCATTGAGAAGGATACAAAGTTCAAAATACCTCTTACATGCATAAAGATAGTAGCTGTGAGCTAAAATTAAACTAGTGTCCGGCCAGGAATGCAAATGAATGATCTATTCATAGACTAGAGTCTTACACATATCACACACATGTATATATGAAGGAGTTAATGTCTCTGTACTTCTATGGTACAAGGAAACAAAATCAAGCAGCCTAACTGGACATACCATCTAATCCTTTACCTGCAGGCAGACTCCTGACCTTTGCCACAAACAATGGCACAACATCTTTAATTCAGTTTCTATTAGTGCAGAGAGTTCAGTGTCTCAGAGAACTCCCAGAGGTATTATTCCTGAGACAGATAAAAATTTTCAGGAGGTTTGGGGAACTAAAGGTGCATTTTTGCAGTCTATTAAAATGCACTCTTGTTTGAGCAAGGTCTGATTCCATGGCAGAGGGGATGTTTAGCTAGATTCACACCTCTCCCCTCGAGGCACTGCATATTTATTCAGAAGCAGAAGAGTCTTGCCCTCAGTTTTCCTATCAGCTATGCTGGATTGTTTTACCTTATGTAACTGGACTGAACTTGGTTTTGGCTTGATGCAAAGGAACTACATTGTAAAATAAATAAATAAAATATTTACTATTAATGAGTATCTGTAAACCTGCAAACTTTTAAAGGTCATTTTCATGTAGCCTCATAATGGAATCTCAGAAGACTGCCTTTCATTATTTTGCATTTTCAGTTATTACCAGAAAACCCAGACTCCTTGCGGCCAAAGGACACTATATTGACTTGAGACAATGTAATTCTGATATAATGTTCTCTTTATAACTATTACAAGAACAGAAAATGGTACAAAATAATCAATTCTTATGTCAAGGACAATTGGAATGAAAGGGAATATCATAAGTATAATTGCCTCTTCTCAAAGAAATTTCATACTTGGTCTCAGATGACATACAAGTTATATGTCAGTGATGATACCATCATTCTCTTTTCTTTCCTCTTCACATTTCCCAGTCCCTTAGAACCACGTATTCTCGTATTACATGAGGGACTTCTATGGATATTGAGTTCACAGATACTATGGTGATAGAAGCTATAGTGGTAGGTAAGGGGCCTATCTAAATACATGAGATAGGCATGGGAAAATATTCTGATTGTAATATAAACAGACTAGAAATTAAAAAAGAGAAACCCTGAAGCATATTTAACATTTTTAAATTAGTGTACTACACACACAGGAATGAACATAAGCCAGTAATGTGGTAAGAGGGAGCAAGAGAGAGAGGATTTGATCAAAGAATATTTTTTAGATTAACTTCTGCATTTTTCAAAGATTTGCATGTTTTGGAAAGGTAAAAAGTGAAAAAGGAAAGAGGGAGTTTGGAAGTCTAGACACGGTTGATTCTTTTGGTTTAAAATGTCATAAAAACCCCCAAAATATATTATTAATTGTTTTTACTTTTGGAAACTAATACATATGAAAAATTCTATTCAAAATAAAGAATTCAAATTCAACTCTAATAAATAAACCCATTAAAATAAGATTAACATGTATTTGTCTCAGTTTTTTTCTTCCTGCTAAAAGATTTTTTTAAAAGAAAAAGAAACTTTTTATTAACAAGTTAAATACTTTTTTGAAGGAAGTGTGTGTGTGTGTGTGTGTGTGTGTGTATGTGTGTATTTAACCAATCTTTCCTATTTCAAACATAATAAAAATCCTTGAGTTTTTTTTCCATGATGTTTAGTAACAAAGTGCCTCTACTTGTTTCTCAAGGAAAAACTTGTAGCATTTGTTATATCTGTTTGACTAAATGACAGAGCAAATTTCTATATTATGATACAATTTCAATAACGTGTTTTCTTCACAGAGTTCATTGGATTGCTAGAAACATTTATATTAGCAAGTTTCTACCACATAGAATGTAACATACTTTACCAACAGAATGAAGTATGTTTTCCTGAAGATACTTCAGCCAGGAAAAGTGAAGGGCTCTAATTGTCAGTATTCAAGTGGCCAATTTTCATAATGCAGCACATGGTATTGTGAAACTACAGCCTGGAAGTGATCTTGACCTTGGCTAGCAGGGGCTTTTTTGAAAACTCATCACATCTGCCTTCTGCATAGCAAGTGTGGCAGAGGCTCAGAAAAGCCACTCATCTATACTCCCAATGAAAGGCCTCTAGGAAGAACTGGAATAAACACACAGACTAAGCCAATCACCTGCTTCTTCAACAGTAAACCAACAAAAAAAATACTGGTTTATATCTTTACATGCAATTAGCTATCTTTTTGTATGTCTTTTTTGTCTCAAACCAACATGGCTACCAAGTACACCCCCGAAACATGGAAGATGCCGAATTTCAGCCGATTTTGGATTTTAAACTTCATTGCAGAACAACAAGGAAGTTTTTTGTTTTTTTTTTTGCCTTCTTACCTACCATCTGACACCTTCAGGGAAGGAATTCTACCTGATCAACACATCAAAGAGCTACTCAACACAGCTCACAAAGACACTCTCATGGATCCAGAGGGACAGACTTCCATCTTCAGCTCCCTCTGTGCAAAAATGAAGTTTATTTCTGACCTATGGGGACTTTTTACCATCTTGTACCATCTACACTTTTTCCAGAGCCTGATGAAGGGACTTTGATTCCTGAAAGCTTGCAGAAAAGGACAATTTTCTTGCCATTTTCCAGTTGGTTTAATAATAGGTATCATTTTGGAACCAAGAGTTCTAGTTTTTTTGTATGTCTATAATGAACATGTGAATATATAATATAAAGGTAACCCTTCTGCCAGATACTGGAAGCCTAACAATGACCAGGTTCATATTTAGGGGTTTTACACTAACTGTTTAAAATTAGCTCAATCACCCACTCAGAAACCAGGGAAAATAAATGTTAAACGTTTGGTATTCTAATGTGAACAATCACCCTATCTGCAAGCAAATGTTAAACTAAAACAGGGCTTATTACAAAGGAAAAGGGGAGGAAACATACATCTTAAGTTGGGACGGGAAACTTAACTATTAAACCTTAACCATAATTCAAAACAGATCACAATCACTGGCAAATCAACACAGGCAGTAGCAATGTGTAGAGGGTGCCCAGGGGTGCACGTGCACCCCCTGAGAGCACTGGTGAACCCCCTGACCAGCTGCTCTTGCTGCTTAAGGATGGTCAGGGGGTGTAGGTGGGAGTGCTGGTCCCCGCCAGCAAGCGCCAGCTGGGTAGTGGAGCACCGTGGCACTCCCAGAAGCAGCCATAGCTACTTCTGGAAGCGATTGGCTGTCCCGTGATGGGCTGCAAAGGACTGCCCTCCACCCCCAGTAGGGAGATCAGCTGCAGGGGGACCCCTCTCCCACTGAGCAAAATCGGCTGAGGGGAGACCCACCCCATCATCAGCAAGATTGGGCCCAGTCGCTGACTGGTCACTGGGGGGGCATGTGGCCCCCCCTGACTAAGGTGGCACCAGTCTCCCATGAACAACGGGAGCTACCACCTAGCTTTGTCAGTTGGGAAGGAAGTCCTCTCCAAGGCTGCCCTCTGGGGACTCTACCAACTTCGCAAGCCAAAATAGTAAGTGCTTGGTGGAGGTCCACCCCAGAGGTCCTGATGCTTCTTGCTACCAGAGTTTGCTGCCCTGCACTGTGGGATCTACTATCTACACCAGTCAAAGTAGCAAGTGCTGGGCAGGGAGACCTGCAATAGAATTGCTGACACTGAGCTGGAGGGGTACTGCTAGGGTGTGCTACTCTGGCTGCTGGGAAGCATTGCTAGTATACATTTCTGGGGAGTGCTGCTCTGGATACTTCTTTCAGGGGTCATCAGCACTCCTGCACACTGCTGGGGCTCTCTGCCAGTCCTCCGTGCCATTAGGGTCTCCACTCCTCCTCTGCACATCTCTTCCTTCAGTTTTCTTCAGGTTGCTATACAACCCCAACTTTTTCAGATCCTGCCTTGTGCCAGTGGTAGGTTGAGGGATTTTTTTTTTTTCATCTTTTTTAACTATAGTGAGTCTCAGGCTTTTCCCTAAACCCACTATAGAGTCCTGTGCTCAGAATCACACTTACTTGAAGGATCCCATTGAAGCCATCCAGGGAGTGCCTCCTGTACAGAGTATCTCCACTCCTCCCCAACCTATGACTTTACACTAAAATTAAGGGATGCCCCACTGCAGACTTCTGCACAGGTTAAGATGAGGGCTGACCTGCCAGTAACCTATATAACTTTGCATTAGGAACACTTGTGTGCCTACAAACTTCACTGATTTGGAAGGAGGGGCTGGTGGACAAAATTTACCTGTCCTTTACAACTGCATATCTGCCCTTTACAACTGCACATCTTGGCACCAGACAGCATAACCCAAGCCCACAAACAGTGAAAACAGGTGAGAGTATCCCCCCAAACATGTACACTAAAGAGGGTATGCAAATAAAGAACACACAAAGTTTCCATTATAGAACACAACCAGAGTTAACCACATAGAATGCAAGTAGGGTTGCATATATATTTTACATTTTCATTAATGTTTTCAGTGGTGATTTTTCCATTTTTAATTAACTGCAGTGGCAATATAGTGCAGAAAAAGATATGAATGTTGTGAATGGTCTGAGGGTTTGCCAAATGAGCAGATTCACCACACTACCCTCTCAATAACTAGGATACTATTATAATATCTAAGCACATAAATACTGTGGGTGGAATTTTTGAAAGCCCTGTGCTTCTTAAGATATCTTAACTTGCATACTGATTACAGTGTCATTGTGGAAGCATGTGTTTAACATGGGTTTCAAGAACCTACCAGGGACCCTGGTTTAAGTCAAGGAGGTTAGTGTGTACTGGCTGGCTAGGATCTGGAACCAACTTCCAAGCGAAGTGGTGCTGGTTCCTACCCTGGGGTCTTTAAGAGGAGGTTAGATGAACACCTCATTTGGGTCGTTTGACCCCAGTACTTTTTCCTGCCATGACAGGGGGTCGGACTTGATGATCTGCTCAGGTCCCTTCCGACCCTACCAACTATGAAACTATGACTTCATGCTGCCACTAAAACATAGCTATTACTACCTGAGATAGCATCTTTCAAGGTTTTTTAGGGTATGTTTACATGATCTGAATCATACCTTAGAGTTTTAATGTAGATACACCCTAAATTACCTAGGTATTTTCGAAAAATCTAATGTTTAATGAAATGATCCTTACATCATAGGCAGGATTGACAGAAATCAATTTTTATTTTTTAATCATTTCAATGGATAATACCCATGTTTATTTTTAAGCGCTTATTTTGATTTTTAAATTGATTTAGATTAAACTAACAACATAAAGATCTTCTGCCCCTGGGGATCCAAAAAAACCCCAACAACAACAACAAGGCCAAGAAAACATTGTATCCTATTGGAGTGTCTCTCTCTATGTACCAGTCTCACCAGTAGGCTGTTTTGCCTCTTTTTACAGTCTCTCCCTGGTTCTCTGCAGCTTTGTCCCACTGAGGCATCAGGAACTCCCCACTGCTGCATCACACACACCTTCCTCCATGGCTGCTGCTTCCAGTCCAGCTTGAAAATTCTCCCACTCCCTCCCTCCCCTCTCCAACTTCAGGTATGGTTTAAGTAGCCTGTTATCTTAGGGGGCCCATGAATGAGCAGCTAATTGCTTAATTTACAAATCATTAGGTCACTGGCTGTTTTCCTCTTTAAAGAGAGTGGCCCTTTATACTACAGCCTGTAACTCCCCTCTGTTCCCCTCTACTTTCAGTTATAAATGATGGAAATATTTTTGTTGGTCTGTGATTGTAAAGTGGAATCAATGTTTATTGACAAAAACTGAATCCAGCCAAGCCTAATCATAGGGAATAGATGGATCTAACAGAATAGACAGAGTTGCTGGGTCAGGAGTAAGGAAGGAAGGATGATCTTGTTGTTAAGACATTGGACTGGGTTCAATTGTTGCTTGTCCCTAACATTTCCTACATGATCTTGAGCAAGTTGCTTCACCTGAATTTCCTATTTACAAAATGGGATATATACCCCTGGGACTTACATGTGCCAACAGTGGATGTTTAGCAGAAGTTTGGGGCTTCAAAGCATGCCATTTAAAAATATTAAATCAACAATGAAAACATCTGTGGATTGCTCCAGTATCCAATTGAAATCAATTGCCAAATTTCCAGATATCAAGAAATATGTTAAGAAGTGCCTCAAAACTGTTATTGAAGCTCATCTAGAAGTACTTGAGCTGGCTTTAAACTAGGCAGAAGGCTAGGCAAATTGGCATTAATGTACCTTTGCTACTACGTAATAAATTTACTACCTCTAATATGAAGTACTACATAAATGCACAGTAGCTGGCACTAGTGCACAGTAGCAAAGGTGTGCAGTCCTTTTGTGATGCTTAATGCACAGTAGACTAATTCTGCTATGCAATTATGGCATTACCACAGTTTTTGCTGTGATGCGCTAATGCGCAGTAGAATTAGGCTACTGCACATTAAGCATCTTGTGTAGATGTGCCCACAGTCTCCTACAAAATTTTACACCTTTCTGAGAGAATTAGTTTCTGAGCTGTCACCCTGCTTCTTTTCTGCCTGTCATCAGATTTATATGACTAACTACATATCTCAGCTGGATGGTTTAAAACAAGCTTGAGTGCCAGTAGCGGTAGAGCTGCAAAAGGTTTTGGTTTCACTTACTTTGGGTGCAGCTGCCACTGTGCTCCTTGCTGGCATGGCTGGATTGCTATGAGTAGTTTAAGGTGACTTTGGGTATGGCTGCCTGGGCTATATATGCACTTCTGAACTGTGGAGGAGACAAGGATTATAAATTGTTAACCCTCAAAAAACCCCAAAACAAACACAAAACCTCCCCCCCCCCCCAGAGATTTAGGCAAACAAAGGATTGAAAGAGGGGCAGGAGTGTCTATCATCAAAAGATATAACAAATGAGATTCTGCCATTAAAATAGATCTTCAATTTCCATAGGCAAAAATACTTGATCCCATAAGGAGAAGCTCAAGTAACAGCATATAACACCTACTCTATTCAATCTAAGCAGTATGCCTGAAACACTCAAAATAATTGTAACTGATGCAGTGATAGAGTTTGGGCAGAAGGTTGCAGTAGAAGATCAGGTTGAAATGCCTCAGGAGATGTGTTTATTTTTCAACTCAGAGTTGCCAGGAAGATTAGCAGCTACCCAAAAATATTTACAAATTTTCAACAAGCTTTGCTTGCACAAAAGCTTTTCTCACTGATTCCTGTCATTAATTGCAGCTAGACTGATGATCTGTGTTGCAAAGCAGTTTTAGAAAGTTTCAGTAAAAGAAAATGCCTCCATTTTCTAAATATGCTTAGTGCTTGGTGAAGATCAGTCCTGCATACAGACGAAATTAAAAAAATAATACTGATACACACACAGTCAAGATGAGCGTGGCCGTGCTGTATGTGGTGCCGCAGACATGTCTTTGGAGCCACATACCACACATTCAGTTATTCTCTGCACTGCAAGGGAGCAGCACAAGGGGTGGGTGACCCCTGGATAGCCAGGAGTAAAAAAAAAACACAAAAAAGGCCAAATGGTACACATGGGGGCAGCACATGCCACTCAAAACTGTAGCCTGGCTGGGCAGAGCCACACTTCGGCTGCCAGCCAGGTCCAAGTGGCAGGATTGCCACTGCTGTAACCCCAGGAGTCCCCTAGGACCCCATGTAAGGTTGCTGGGGCCAGCCCAGTGCTGGCCCCAGCCTCCCCTACCCTACCTGGGGTAACATGCCATGCACCAGAGGGCTCATATCACAGGCATTTCCTGGGGACAACTAGCAGTGACACAAGGTGTGCTGCTGCTTCTTGTCCCTGGAGAAACAAACATCCACACTTGTTTGGACATGGCTATAGTATGTGAAATAAAATAGATCAAAACCTCTAAATAAAATAAAAAATCATCTTGGTTAACAAGCAGAAAAACATTAATTTAGTTCATAATGTGATGTATTAAAAAAAATAAAAAATGAAAACAGGAAACCAAATAAAATATTCGTAGTTTTATATTAAAATTACTTTGGTAGTTTCATCATAGTTTTCCATTATTCATAGCAAAGGAGAAAGCTGGAAGACGTACATATTTTCCAACTAAAAGTCACACCGCAAAATGTGTTTAGGAAACCAGTTAAACTACCTGACATTTTGGTAATTATCTGGCATTTGAGGAAATAGAATATTTCTCCAAATGATATGTAGATTACACATATTATGTTTCTCCTATTCATTTGATCAAAAGCATACAATTGCTAGAGACCAGACTAGTTGCACTTCATACCTAAAAATATGGAAATGTAATTCCTTTTTTGCAATGATACAACTAATTGCAACATGACTAGCTATTTCAAATAATAATGATAAAGCTTTGTACTGTGATTTCACCTTTCATCTGATGAGCTCAAAGAGTTTTAAAAACATTAACTGAGATGTGTAGTCATTGTTATACAACTATTACACTGGAGTAAATTGATGCAGAAACAAGCTTAAAAAGGACTTGTATAGGGGCACACAATGAAATAACAGCAGACCTAGTGGAAGTACTCCCAGTGTTATGCTCTACCCATTACAGTCCTATCCTCAATAATAGCTGTTTACAGAAGCAAATAAAGATAGAATCCATAGCCTGAGGAGCTTATAAATGAGTAAAATATCAACACGGTCAAAGTGTACCAAATAAACTTACTTCAAATATGGAGGAGAGGAGAAAAATAAGAAAGTCTAGTGATTTAAACTCAGAGCCAAGAAAAAAAAAGGGGATTAAGTTTGTGACCACTTTTTCATTAGTACTTTGGATGCATATAGCACTTCATGCAGGGCTTTTTAAAAGAAAAACAAAATGAAACAAAAACAAAATACAAAATACAAAACCTTCTATAGCCAGATTTTCACATTTTGAAATCCAGATGCTGCTTTTTTACCATAAAAAATATCCCGAGATATCTGTAGGATATTATAAGGTGGTGGGATACCACCCATAGGTAAATCTTACATTTCATTTTTACAGATTCAGACAAGTAAAATGGTCCCCAGAGAGGGGCCGCAGAGAGGGACCTGAGCACCACGGTCTTGTAGGGTGGTAGTCAAAGCTGTGGCATGTATGCCACAAATGGCTGCCTCTATGTGTGGCACACAGTGCATCAGGGAAGGGACAGGCAGCACACTGGCAGATAGGCAGGGAGCAGAAAAGGGAGGAGTTGATCAGACAGAGCTTAGGGCAGGGAGCAGAAAGAGGAACCGATGAGGCAGGGGAAGGTTATCAGAGTGGGACTCAGGGAGAGTTTGGGGCTAATTTGTGGTACACCTTTCAGAATGCATCTGAAATCCTCAAGGTTGGGCAATCTGGTTCCCTGGAAACCATTAAAAATGTAGGGGCAACACCAATGTGAGCAAAGTAAGAGAGTTAACAAAAGAGGAAACTAAGACTGGTTATTGAGGGGTATCATTCTATCAATGCAGGCTATGCTGACAGGAGACACGCCTTGTCCCCACTGGATTAAAACAGGGGTGTCAAACTCTCATGGTTCCTTTGTTTTTTCTCCTTCCCTCCATATTTGAAGCAAGTTTATTTGGTACACTTTGACCATGATGCTATTTTACTCATTTGTAAGCTCCTCAGGCTATGGATCTAGGCTGGATTCAGGCTCTGGAGTTCCTCATGGCCTGATGTGGACACATCTCTGGTGACTAGGCAAGTCAAAATGATAATGGCGACAACGTGGTAATGGCATTAACCATTGTAGGTTTCTGAATCATGAGGATCAATGCATCCATTGCTTGCCCCTCTACTGTTCATGTATATCTCTAATTTTGCTCGTATCCCAGAATTCATTGGCTGACTGTGCCCAGAAATCATAGCACCTCCAAAAGCTCCACAGCCCATATATTTGACAATCCTCAATTAAAGGATACAATTAAGAAAATTTGTCATCTCAACTTCAGCTTTTGACATTAACCGGCTGTATATTACTACAACACATCCTATATCTTTTCTGATGTTAAGTCATCTTAGTAATAAAATATAGGCAACATGCTGTTTAGATATCTAACTGGAGCTGGTCAAAAATAATGACACATTATTTTTCTATCAGAAAGTGTTGATTTGTCAAAGCTGAAATGTTTCACAGAAAAGGTCAATTTTGATGAAGCTAGATGATGAAACTTCTCTGCTTGCCTGAGTCCTTAGAAAAGCAGCTGGTGGGATGCCATGGAGCCAGTAGTGCTAGATGGTACAGAATCCTTCTCAGCTTGCTAAGCGGGATGGCTGGACACCTGAAGTGGCAAAACTAAACACTTAAAATAATAATTTAATATTCTTCTGTCAGAAAAAATAATCGTATTTTTTATTATTATTCTGGAAATGAACAAAAAAATTCTCCAACATATCCATTTTTCCAAAACAGACATAATCCATTTCCTGCACAGTACTGTAAATAGTAGTTGGAAATGCTTTTATGTCTCCACAAGGCATGTAACAACATGTTACATTTATCTCTGCATAAGACAATAGGAATACAAGTTAGCTAAAATAACTTTAACCTTGGATGTAGCAGGGTTGGAGCTGTTTTGCTAGACCTGAGCAATAGCTCCCACACCCACTATTCCTCCTCCCTGTTTGAAGGCACTAAAACTGTATTTTTGCCCATACTCCAAGCCACATAGCACTTGGACTTTTGGGAGATGGGGGCAGGTTGGTCCTGTTTCCATGCTTCTCACATTTGGGCAAAGATGTGAGCTAGTTCAGATGCTATTGTACGAACAAAGGGAAGATCCATTGGTCAGTTTTTAAATTCATGCCTCTTGTTGATCCACCTTTTTTAAACAAACCAAAAACAGAAGAAGGAGTAGATATAGAAAATGCAGATTCTGCTTTTGGTGCTGAATCTTACTAGCAAGTAGCTTGATGAAGAGGAAAGGTACAGCACACTGGGTCTAACTGATAGGGTGACAATATTTGGATCTTGGGGAGCACTGGATTTGCAGCTGAATAAAGGCATGACCTGTGGCCTAGCAAAGCTGCTGACCACAAGGCAGAATGATAAGTTAAAAGTAACATTGCAAGATTCGTGGCAAGTAGTTTTTTAACCAGATAGTATTGTTGTGAGATATATAGCTCTTATATATAAGATTTTGCTTATGAGTGTGTATGCTAAGTAACCATCTTAATTGTGTCAACCATTTTTTTGAGAAAAATGCAGCAAGTGAGTTTGTGTGAATCTGCGTGCTGTAAATGAGGTGAAGCTTTAGGAGAGTGGAGATAGTAGAACTTGGGACTGAAAAACAGACTGGAATGTGGAGGACAATATGTAATTGGTAACAGAATCCAAGATGAACATACATAGAAAGTTGAATGGTGATTGGTAAAAAAGCCTCCAGAAGCTTCCAGGTTTTGGTCAAAGTCCACCCATTGACCGAAGAAGTGGGGTGAAGGCCTTAGACATGCACTTATAGCAAAAAGACATGTAAATGAATAAAATGCATAGGCAATTCCATGCTAATCAAACAAACAGTAAACAGAGGTGGAGCTTGAGATAGGAGGAGAAATGGGTGGAACAAAAGGAGGAGTGAGGGTGGAGTGAATGTTAATGAGCATAAATCCAGGTGTATAAAATGTGAAAAGAACTATCGTTCACTGCGGGTCCCCAGTTTGTCGGTTTTTTGAGACCTGGCCCGAAGCTGTCTCCATTTTTAATAAAAGCTGTTGTGAGAAATGTGCAAGTAGCATTTGCTCCCTGCTTGCTCTAGCTAATGAGTAACAAGATCCATAGGCAATTGAATCGTCATCTCCATAGTCGTTGGGTGCCGCATGGAGTTTGGGTCTAACACTAACCATCCACCCTGAGGCCTGGAAAATATTAACTGTGTCAGGGTACTTAAGACCTTGCTTTTAGCTATTTGCTTGAGGGGTCAGATGAAGACATTTCAAAACAGAGCATTTTCTGTAATGTGTCCAAGCTGCCTACCAGCTTATCACTGTTTTCAAAATGGGAGGCAGGAAAGGGAGCAGAGGGAGTTTGGTCTGGGGGGGTTTCAGCCCCTGCTGAAGGGTGGGGCAGGTGTATTGCCCCCTCCTCAGGTGAGAGGGCTCCAATTCACCCACCCACCCACCTTCCAGGACTGACTGGGGAACTCCCAGAAGGAGCTTTCTTTGCTTCCCTTTCCCCCTCCCATTCTGAAAGCTTAGTGGCCTAGCAGGAAGAAGGGGCTGTTGCTAGGGGAAACCAGCTTTAGGCTGCAGCCAGCAGCTAGATTTTCCTCCCTCCTGGAACCAAGGTTTCCTGCAAAGCAGTTTCAGTTACAGCAGGAAGTTGCACTTCTGTCTGCGCCGAGAGTCAGTCAAATTAAGGACCATTGATTGGAATAGCCCATCCTCTAGGCTTTTTGATGACCAATTAGGATTAATTTCTATACTTATTTTGGGCTGCTGATTTCCAGTCCTACTCTTATCTTGTTTACTAGTCACCATTTTACACACAATCTGTGGGTGGTGGAAGTAAGAATTTTTTTATTGGAATAATAATTCCTTTCTTTATTTTTTCTGACTTTTATACAGCACTAATACACACACATTTATAATATAAATATATTATAAAAACATAATGTATTGTGTGTGTGTGTATACACACACACACACACACACACACACACACACAAAATGCTGTATAAAAGTCAGAAAAAAAGTTAAAGAAAGAAATTGTATACATTTTTTCTCCCATGTTGCATAGAGGCCCCCCAAATAAGATATGTCTTGTTTTGGGGAAGACAGAGTGAAGGGGAATTTTTTTTCAGAGTTATGGCTATGCATAGAGCAGGGACACAGCCTAATCTTCAGCTCACTCTACCTTTCCTGCTCAACCAGAAGCTGAAACCCTCTCTGCTGCTCAAGACTGGCCTCCGTTGGTGGATCTATGATTTTCAAAAAGAGCTAAGAACAATGTGCAAGGCTGTGAAATAGGAGAAGAGGCACCAAGAATAACTAGCAAACTGTGAAATTACCAGAACAAAGGCTAAAGGAACATCAAGATGATTAAGAAGAGAGACAGTTGTTAACACTCTGCAGGGAAGAACAATGAGCATTTAAGTCAAGTAACTCTTTCAGCTGTCTGAATTCAAATGCTACTGCTGCTGTCTGATGGAGAAGGAACTGAAGTGGGGTGTCTCTAGCTTCTTTGCTTCAGACATATACCCCAACTGGCCAGTGCAGAGATCGGATTTATTTGAAGGGGAGGAGTGGGGGAGAAGGTATGTGTACAGTATAAAGGATGAGTTGGACTTTAGTTGTCCTGGACAACTGCAAGTACAAGCATCTATGCAACAGTGCTGAAAGAGAAGACTCTTTAGCTGATGGGAGAGGTTGCAGTGATGAAGAGGCAGAGATTTTATTATGTTGTGCCTAGTGAATTTGAGATGATAAAGATAAATTAAATATAGAGTAGACATAGACAGAACTTTGCAATTTATTGTTAGTATAATCAAAGACAAAACGATACCCCTTGACAATGCATATGCAAAACTTGGAAACAGCCATTAAAGTATATCCCACACCACTGGGAAATAGAAATTTCCTGAACCTGTAGCAAGGCCATGAAAAGAAGCAAATATTAGTAAAAAGTTAATCCTACCCTCCTCTGTGGGAGACCCCACATACAATGGGACTAGTGAATTTCTATTGCTAGTCTGCTGTTCTTCTCAGAAAAGAGTCAGCAGGCATCTGAATCTTTTATATGTCCTGTAGGCCAGAACCACCCAGCAGAAAAGGATCTTTTTGACCAGTAGAACTCCTGGTGGAACATGAAATGTGGGGCAGGCTAGCAGGAGCCAAGGTGTACACAGAATCTGGCTCTATGGGGTCCTATTGCACATGACTGTCAGAGGCAGGGAGCACAAGCAAGAGCTGGGTCAACACAGCCCTGCATGCCCCACTGCTGCTTGGACTGCTGCCATTGCTGCACTGCTTCCATTGCTGGCTCTACTACTGCCAGGTCTGGATCCATCCTGCAAGGAGCCCTCTGGTCTGGAGATGGCCTAGTGGGGAAGGAGATTTTGGCACCCCTTTCCTCTGGCAAATAAGTAAAGTTTTAGTTGTTCTGCCTTGCTCTTCAAACTTCTGTTTTGTTCTTTTACTATACTGTGGAAGAGAAAGGGGTAAAAAAACAACAACAGTGCATTCTTGCAGTTGGAGCCTTTATGTACTACCCTGTTTCTGGAGCTGATGCTCATTGTTGTTACATGCTTTTTCCCTATTTTAGATCTGATCTCTTCCCATATACCAGATAAGTGATGCAGAATTTTTATTCCACTATTCCAGTAGAATTAAAAAAAAAAAAAATCATACCTCTTTACTTTCAGACAACAGTTCACAGGGTGTTTGACACCCTGATTTAGATAGTTTTAAAAATTGGGAATAAGTACTATAGTTATTAATTTCTGAATTCATCATACAAGTGGAAGTATCCACTCCTGAGTTCATATATTAGAGACTGAACTTTCTGGCCCCATTGAATGCGTGGGAAAGTGTTCAAATCACCTGATCCAGACAACTGTTAAATCCCCTATTGAGTCTATGGGTGCAAGTGATATAAATTAGACTTTTAAAATACATCACACAGAAGAGTTCTGAATGAATGCAATATTGTGGGTTTCTGGGAAAGTGTTTTATATCACAGTATTTCTGAGCTCACAAAAATGTATAAAAATCAGGACTGGCACAAAGTATAGTTTATGTATTAAACCTACAGTAGGTTTAATTTTTTTAGGAGACGCCAGCTATGATACATGTTCAGGATAGACTTCTTTAAAGAGTTCTCCCTTTTCTGCAATGCAGAGTAGCAGCTGAACCTTGGAATGGGACCTTCAGTACAAGTGTAGTTCCAGCCCAGCCCAGCCCAGCCTAACTCTCTTCTACCCCTTCTTTCTTCAAAAGCAGAATGAATGGAGAATTACATGGAGGGCAGTTTCCCTGTAAATGCTCCTTCACTATGGCCAAACAGTAGAATTGTAACTCCAATGTGCAGCATTGCATTCCATAATTCTGATCATGATTTAGGAATGATTTTCCCTCCCCGCATCCCTTGACAAATTGGAAATTACTCGATTTTAACATATAACAAGACAAATTTACACCCACCCACATAAATCTGGAGAATCCTACCAACACCTCACTTGTTTCAATGCCTATAGAGCTCATCCAAGAGCTCATGAAGAAGAGAGAACTGATAACTGTTAGGGCTGTGCAATCCTTCAGTTGCTGATTCAATTTGGCAGAGATTTGGTGGCCAAATATCCAAATCCAAATTGAATCAGGAGACCCATTAATCTCTATTTGATTCAGAGAGATTCAGAGAGGTTAGATAATTCATACATAGATTCAGCTTTATATGTTTTTTCTACATACCTCAAGGTACCAGGCAGCTCATGAATGCTGAGATGGTGGGGCAGATGGAGCGTCTCATGGAAGTGTGGGGGGGTCCCCAGCAAACTCAGTGGTGGACCCAGAAGCAGTCCACTTCCAGGTCCACTGCAGAGCATGCAGGAGACCCCCACCCCTGCCTCAGTGACTCGTGCCTCCAGGGTCAGGAGGGCACCTGAGGTCCCCCTACAGCCGATCATTGAGCCAGGGCGATGTGGAGGGGGGTGTCCCCCATGTGCTTGGTGGTGGACCTGGAAGTTGCCTGAAAGTACTTCCAGTCCACTTCTGAGTCCACTGCTGAGCATGGAGGAGGAGAGGAGGGGGCCCATGCTCTTGTGGGATGCTCCATCTGCCCCACCATCTCAGCATTCATGAGCCATGCCTGGTACCTTAGGGTACGTAGAAAAACATATAAAGCTGTTTCTATGGCCGAATTGCTGATTCTCTGAAACAGAATCTAATCTTCAGATTTGGATTGGCCAAATTGAATTGGGACAGTGATCTGAATCAGCGAATTGAATCACTATCCCCCAAATTGGGCTGAATCCAAATCCAAATTGCATAAGGCCCACTTCACACACCCCTAATTACTGTTGGAGAAAGAAAAAATATATATATTGGAATTTCTTTGGAGGTAGACAAACCTATGGATTTTGCAAATAATGTCCCCTTCACACTATTATGTCACTTAAAAGGTCCTGAACTTAGTGTACTGCGTACACAGCTCTTCCTTGTAGCAGCCCCCATGCTGCTGAGGAAGATTCAGGATAAAGGGCATCAAACTATCAAGAGTGAAACCTTAGACAAGACACATTTTTTATCTGATTTTATAGTCATTAGGAACACTGGAATTCAAACCGGAGCAGCCAAACCAGGAGGCAGAAATGAAATCTGCAGTACCACCAGACAGCTGTTTAGATAGCAGGCCAGTCCACTCTGGTCCTTCCCCTGATGACAAGTCAGGAGACCAGAAGTAACCAATGGAAACTGCAAGATCCTTACTGGAGAACTATAAAACTGCTCTTACTTCCTGTGGGACTTGTCTCAACAACAACAGTCCTATGTGTACTTCTTGGACCTCTGCGTTGGTCCTGTCTAATCCCAGTCTTGTCATAGTACCTGTCTCTGCCTTGGTTGGACCTCCTGGCTTTGATCTACTATCTCTCCTGACCATGATACCACCTCAACCCTTGGCCTGATGACTTTGACTGCAATGGATGCATGGTATAACCCCAGACTACCTTTGGTAATTTAAGTGACTGCCCATGGTTTAGGTGATCATGATGATTGTGTCCCCTTGCACTGAGGATACTCTTCAAATGGAAGAGCATAGAAAAGGTAAAAAGAACCAGGTGGTGGTAGTGAGGGATTTGATCATTAGGCACATATAACTAAATTTGTGAGACCTGGAAGAACTGCATGATGATTTTCTAGCTGGATGCAAAGGTATGGGACCTCATGAAAAGCACAGATTGGCTGATAGTGACCTACTTGGGAAGAGCTGATGGTTGTGGTCTACTACTAACAAGGCACATCTACATGAGACACTTGTTGTTCTGTAGCCTGGTAACACTGCACAGTAGTGTGCTAGTTAAAAAGCATGCTAATAAGCTACTGCACAGTATTAGGCTCCTGCACAGTAACCATCACAAAAAAAATGTTCACTGGCTCTACTGCAAAGTAACTGTAGTTATTGCATATTTAGTTAGTATTTCATTAAGCAAGTACTAAACTAAATGTGCAGTAACTTCTTAATTCATATTAATGAATGTGTAGATGTGCCCACAGTGTAGTATGTGCAGGTGGTCAAGTGGCATTGTATGTTAAAGCTACTAACAGCATAAACATTTTTATCTGAAAGGAAAACTGCCATAACGTCCCAATAGGTAGAAATTCCATCCTTGAATAAGAATTTAATACCAAGAACGTATTATTGACTACCTGATCTGAAAGAAGAAGGTGACTACAAAATGCTTAAGAAGATTAGGAACTGGTAAATGAGACAAGAAATAATAATGAACTACTTCAATTGTCTTCATAGCTTATATTAACACTCTTGGCTTCAGTAAACATCTTACCAAGGTGAGAAGTGGGGATAGAATTTCTGGATGTAATAAATAACTGCCTTCTAGAAGAATGTGTCTTGGAACCCACAAGAGGAGACACAATTCTAAACCTTATTGTAGCTCTGAGTAACACATAGGATCCAGTGTTAGGCTACAGCCTCAGACTTGGGCCTTGGTTGATAGCACAGCCACTCAGCTCAGCCTGCCACCCTATGAGTAACCATCTATACACTACCTATTAATAGAGTGGCTGGCCAGGGTCAGCTGATCCTTCCTTATCCCCAAAATAAATAGGAAATGTCTGAGCAACAAGGCAACCAGACCCAAGATTTCTTCATTGCTCCATCTGACTTGCTCCCTAGCTTTGTTCTGTTTGAGCGTCCAGCTTCTTGACTCATCTTGTCCTTGGACTTCATCCCTAGATTTACCTCTTGGCTTTCTGACCTAGTTTAACCTTGTTTTCCATGTATCTATCTATGCCCCAATTGGTGCTTTGATTCCTTGAGTGGCTCCCAACCTGGCTGCCCACATCCCAGTGCAATACACTCTATAATAGTGACCATAATGTAATCAGGAAAACTATGCAACATGAGCCAAATAGGAAATAGTTAAAAGGAACAGTCAACAAAGTAAAAGGTCTGCCGGAAGCTAGAATGTTGTTTAAAAATACCATATTAGAAGTGCAGGAGAAGTGTATACCACAAATCAAAATGGGTACCAAGCAGGCCAAAACAACCCCTTCATGTTTTAATAGTAGTGTAAAGGAAGCCATTCAAGGTAAAAAGGCATCCTTCAATAACCTGGAAGGCTTACCCAAATGAGGAAAATAGAAAAGCTCACAAACTCTGGCAGGTCAAACACTTAGGGGGGCCAGGTCATTGGCAGTCTAGTATGAGAATCAGGTCTCTGAGGGATGAATGTCTAAGGGCTAATTATTAGATCTAGAGGGAGAAGCTAGAGGTGCATCTGTAATACAAGCCAGGGTCAGAATCCAGAAGGACAGAAGCTTAGCTTCCAAGTCTGAGAGTGAAATTTTAAGGTCAAAGTCCAAATATAGAGCTAATCTGGGTGTCAAGAATGAGAATACAGATCCATAGGGAAAGACAAAGATGAAGACCAAGGAAAAGCTAAAAGCCAGGATCAGGAACCAGGAAAACCAGAGAGTTCAAGAGTCAGGAGGCTTGTCATAGAAGACTAAGTCAGAACTGTTGACTAGCCTCAAGGGGATCCTGAAAGCTATGGACTAGTAAGTCTCACTTCCATCCCTAGCATGCCTCACCAATCTGCTGGAGTTTTTGAGGGTGTTAGCAAGCATGGGGACAAAGGGATCCAGCTGATATAATATAATCTGACTTTCAAAAAGCATTTCACAGGGTCCCTTCACCAAAGGCTTAAAAAAAAAAAAAAAAAAAAAAGCTGAGTTGCCAGATGATTGGCAGGAAGGTTAATTCATGGATTGAGACCTGGTTAAAAGATAGGAAACAAAGGGTAGGGCTAAATGGATTGACCATTTTTCAGGATGGAGGGAGGTCAGAAGAAGGATCCTGCAGGGACCTGTGCTGGACCTAATTTTGTTCAACATTTACATCAATGACCTGGAAATGGGAGTACACAGTGACACTTTCAAGCATGCAGGTGATACTAGTTTATTCTACGTAGTCAAACAAATCCCAAACTGACAAAGAAGAGCTGCAGAAATATCTCACCAAACTCAGGGGGCAGGAAAAAAAAGGCAGATGAACGTCAATGTTACAAATGTCAGCTGAATCCCCCACTCACCCCCCCCCCCATCATCAGAAGCGGGGTTAAAAACAAAATGGAAAACATCATGCCATTATTCATATCCATGGGGCACCTACATCTTGAATGCTATGTGCAGTTCTGGTTTGTACCTTAAAACATGCAGTACAAATTAGAAAAGATACAAAGAAAACCCTGATCATTTTGGTTGTCTATGTCACAATTTTCGAGGGTTGATTTTTTTTTAATTTTTTTAAGGAAAATGGTGTATATGATATGTGAGGAAATATAATAATACTTTAAAGCTATATTTTTATAACTAGCCATTAAGTACTTTACTTTCCAAAAAAATGTTCTTAAATTATTACAAATAGAGCAATTAATCAAAAGATAAATAGCTAAGATAACAAAATAAAGACATCCAACACTATTAATTAAGTAAATTGATCCTGCTATGAGAAGTCCACAAAAACAGAAGAGATAAGTCTTTAGAGGACATTTGTAGAACATATTTTAAAAATCCTTGGATGGATCATTGGTTGACAGATTGTTAGAAAGGGAGGTATTCTATTGCTCCAGTATTAAAAAGAAATAATTGTTTTTTACAGGTACAATATCATTACAATACAATAAACTTGGATAGAAACCATTTGGTAAACAGCTTAATGCATCTACAAATATGCACAAATCATTTTAATCTGAATGTCAAAAATCCCTGAACACTGTAAATAAAAAAACCTAAAATGCTTGTTTTTTTTAGGTATACATATTCACTTTTAACTCTAATACACAGAGGCTATAAAGCTCGACTGACTTACACACTTCCAGGAGGCTCCAGAGTCATTTGAGTATAATTTTATTACTTTGAAAACACTGCACAACTCAGGAATGGCTTTGCCCATATCTTTGGCTTTCAGTGTCTAAATGACTCCATAAAGTAAACTTCCCTGTAGGTAAACTTGCATATAGCTGTTAAAACTGACAATTCCTTTGTTGTTTTTATAGCAATTTACTCTGCTACTGGTAAGAGAAAGTTTCCTCCACCAGCTTTGTGGTTAAATAATAGTTTACATGGAACAACATTGTAATTCTTATTGGTAAGATATAAGACTTACTTTTACAACAATATTTTATCATTTGATTGCCTTGGCAGACCTTTACAGCTTCTGCCAATATAACACAAGAACTGAAAGCCATCATCCAGAAAGTCAAGGTAAGTTATTTTGGCAAACTTGGCTTTGTAGAGACTTGTTAATTAATAATAAAGAGCAAATGACAAAGATGTCCCCCCCCCCTTTTTTTTTTTGCAAACCAACAAGAAAACTCGATATTCCAAATTAAAATTTGAATTGACAATTGAAACTTTGATATTCAGAGCAATGACAACATATATCAGTAATTGATTTTGACTTGAATGGGAGATTGAGAACAATAATTCATTCTACTGTTTTTTTAAGAAACTTGATCACCAAAGGTTACATATGGAATAGTTTTTGTATCTTTACTTTTTCCAATATTGCAAGCATAATTAAGGGCCAAATATTGTGAATATTTTTTGCTACAAGGAATAGGATGGCTCTATTCATTGTAATTTCTTACCACAAGTAACAATATGCTGGAGTAAACTTCCTGTGCAATACCTTCTGGTCTTATGATCTTAACATGTATAAAAAAAAGAGATATTAAATGTAATCAGTAGTAGCTTCTCTCATCTCAAAATATAATCAATAATGTCTATTGAACAGCTATATCAGATGATTGACACTAGAGCTGTGCAAAATTTCACTGGCTGTTTCATTTTGATGCTATTTCGACTTGTTTTGAGCTCGAAACAGCAAAATCAAAATGAAATGAAGGGCTTCAAAACCAAACGCTTTGACTGTCCTCGTTTCAAAAGTTTCTAAATGTTTCAAGTTTCGAAGCTGAAGCTGGGCTTGCCTGCAGGGAAACAGAAAGTAAGGAGAGGGATGGGGAAGAGATGGGAAGGACTGCTCTCATATTGACTGTGGCTGTTTGGCTGCCTGAGATGCTTGTGGTGTTACTGTGCTGCTTACTAGGGCTGTGCGAAGCTTCAAGTGCTGTTTCAATTCAGAGGAGATCTGGCCCAATTCGGTGGCCAAATCTCTGAATCTGAATCAAATTAGGAGACCAATTAAAAAGTATGAATTGATTTGAAGCTCTCCTAATAAATTCAGAAAAGATTCAGAGAGCTCGGTGATTTAGGCAGTCCCTGCTCACTGCCACAGGGAGCTAGACCCAGACTCCATGCTGGTAAGTAGGGGGTGGGGGAGGGATGGCTGGAGGAGTGGGGAGGGGACCATGGCAGGACTCCCAACTGGCCCCATGCCCTGCCTGCTCCCCCAGCCACCTGAGCACCCCCTAACCACTGCCTGCTGTCCCAGCCCCTGCCGCCCCCCATAGACTGCCCAGCCCAGCCCCAGCTCCTGGCTCAAAAAAGGCCCCACTCACAAGCTGCTGCCTTGTGGGGGAGTGATCTCTGCTGCCCCCCACTGCCCTGTGCTGCATGGGGGACTCTGCCACGAGCCCCCTGGCCCCTGCCCGCTCGCTCCCCCCCGCATAGTTGCCCCACCCACCCCAGATCCTGGGTTTTAAAAAAAAAAGGTACCACTCACCAACTGCTGCAGTGGCCTCTGAGCAGTATGGGGCAGGAGAGGTCACCCCTGTGCCTGGCAGCAGCTGGTGAATCTGGGGCTTATTTTTTTTATTTTTTTTTTATTTTTAAGTGCCGGGAGCTGGGACCAGGCAGGACGGCCATGGGGGGGGGGGGGGGCTAGGAGAGCAGGAAGGGTTCAAGAGGCTTGTGGCAGAGCTCCCCACACAGCACAGGACAGCAGGGGGCAATGGGGATTGCCTCCCCCACCTGGAAATAGCTGGTGAGTTGGGGGCTTTTTTGTCGTTTTTCAAAAAGACCCGGGAGCTGGGGTCAGGAGAGCGGGTAGGAGATGGGGATTTGTGGCAGAGCCCCCCACACAGTGTGGGGTGGTGGGGGGCAGTGGGGATCACCCCTCCCACCTGGCAGCAGCCAGTAAGTGCTGGGCTTTATTTTTCAAAGAGCCAGGAGCTGGGGCCGGGTGGGACAGGGCAGCCATTAAACGGGGCTGGGAGAGCAGGTGGGGGATGGGGGTGATTCAGAGAGTTGGCCAATTTGGTGGCAGCAGAATCTCTGAATCAGATTCAGCCAAATCGATTCAGGACAGTGATTTCAATCACTGAATCGAATCACTGTCCCCCGAATTGGCCGAATCCAAATTCGAAGTGAATACAAGCCACTTTGCACAGGCCTAGTGGTTACTAAGTTATTATCTGTTATTATTTAAAGTGGTGGGCGGGATGAGGCTTAGGGGAGGAAGCCTCATTGGGGTACACTACCATGAGGTGTAGAGGCCCAGCACCAGTGTGTGTGCGCCTTAACAAACACAATCACACATGTCATAAGTTTTGCTTGTCAGCAGCTTGAGGTGTAGTTTCCCAGAAACCCCGGACCCATCTCTTTGAAACTTGTCAGGCTTTGTCACATCAGCAGGGGCTACTATGCTTGCTGTTTTCACATCCCTGTGCCTTCACACTTACAAGTGACATGAGTTTTGCTTTCAAGATTTTGAAGTGCAGTTTCCCAGAAACCCCAGCACCTATCTCCTTTGAACTTGACAAAGTTCATACCCTCAGAAGGGGCTACCATTCTTGCTGTGTTCATCCAAATCTGCCAAAAAATGACAAAGTTATAGGCAGTTTCATGCTTCCCCATTATATATTATGGGCGTAACCTTGAAACAGCATCCAAACAGCAAAACAGCTTCTATGAAACAAGAAGGAACAGTGCTGTTTCACACAGCCCTAATTGTCACCTGTGACTGGATATGCAGGTTAGCTTAGTCTAGTCTAAGTATGAACATTTCCACAGCCCAGTATGTATTACAGTTTTCATTATTTCTGCACCGTCTTGTGAGAGTACAGGGACATGTCTTGCACTTTATCAGACCTTGTTTGCCCGTCACAATGCAAGAGGGTCAGGTTCTAATTGAATCTGAAGCACCACTCAGATTTCAATCGATGCTAGTCAATGCAAGCAACCACTGTTTCAAAGGAAAAATGAGCATGTGCTTGAGAGTTGCATGTGTGGATGTAGAGGAGGTACTTGAGCAAACATACAGGTGGGAAAACTTTCAAAGGGCACCAGGTAGATATATCCAAAAAGGAAGTTTTCTGAAGCTGTTACAAACAAATCTAACAGGTTTTGCATTCCAGAGGTAAATGTTGATTAAATAGGTTTCATAACATTGAATCAGATGCTTCATCAAACATCACAAATCCCTTAGACAAACCCTTTTCACTTTTGCTGAATCATGATTTCACCAGATTTATTAAATATATTTATATATATAAAATATGTCTTCCAAATATATCCATATATATGTTTATTTCAAATACATATATTTGGAAAGGAATCCGAAGAAGAATAAATCTCCAAATCCCTCTGTTTAATGATTTGGATGAATACGGGAAAATTATTCCAGATATATAATCATGAAATTGACACATTTCTACATTTTCTAAGCAACTCTCTTTTCTCCAAAGAAAAAACCCACAGAAATATGTCAATGTTTAGCTTTTTGACCCTCTGATCACTATTAAAATTGGTATATTGCAATAGTACCCAGAATGATGAATTAAGAAATGGCTCTCATTGTTTCAGGTATGCTACAGGGTTCCTAACCAAAAGACCTTACTCATTAAGACAAAAAGAAATATGTTCAAAAGCTTATTTCTAAATAGAAGGAAATACCTACTATACTGTGCCCTGAAATTTGCAAGGGTCATAAAAAATTGCACATTAATCCATCTCAGTTAAATGAAAGAAATTCTGTACATAAAGCAATAAATGGCTTAAAAATCAAATTATGCATTCTTTTAAATTTTAGTATCTCTGTTTATTTTTCTCCACTGCTAAAGGTTTGCAAATTAGCATTGCTTTTCAACTGCATTATATAATTGCCTCACTTTTAACCTTAAACTAATGCATTCAGTAATCATCAGCCCCATTGCTTTTCAACCAAATAAATTCAAAACGAATGCTCAGCTCTTTATCAATGTTTAAATAACTCATTTGTAGCTCATTATTCAAAGGTAAGAAACTCAAAAGCAACTCATTACACAATGAATGAGCAAGCTCATTGATGTTTCCTTAGGTTTAATGTTGATTATATTGGAGCTCATTAAGGTAGTTGGAGTATTAGCTAGAGGCCTGGGGGGAAATGACATTTGTGGTCATGTTCTGTTGCTGACAATTGTAATTAGTTTTGCATTACAGGTTATAACATATACAGCATTTGGGAAAGAAAAGGAGGAGACACAGATGCCTATGGATGATTGCAAGGAGTCCTTGACACTGTCATCTCAACACAAGAGGAAAAAAAAAGGGTTTTTTTGTTCTAAACTAAAAAAGAAAAAGTAAGGAACATAACAGGTAATATTGCTCATTTTGACTCAAACAGTTGCCTTGCAGAGCTCACTTTCCTGATTGAGAAATTGAGGATCCAAATTAGATGCACTCTGTGTCAGCGTTTCTCAACATGTGGGTCGTAACCCAAAAGTGGGCGACAAGAATATATGAAAGGGTTGTGAACAAGTTTAAAAATGAATCAACAAACTTTAAAAATGGATTCTCCTTTAAAGGAGAAAAATGTGGGAAACTGTGGCTTTTCCCTTGCAGACTGTCAGAGTTCCAGCCTGCAAGGGGCTGCTTTGGGCCCCCCCCCATGTCCCACAAACATCCCACCCTGCCCCATACATTCACCCCCTGGGGGCTGGCCATGGGGCGGGGGGCAGTGGGTCAGGACTGAAGGGCACTGAATTGGGACTGGCCATCAGTGTTTACAGATGGGCCCTGGTATAAAAAAGGTTGAGAACCTTTACAATTTGCAAGATGTACACAATGTTGTTTCCCTCAACAATATAGAAACAAACAGAGCAGGCAATTTATTAAAATTAAGAGTTTACAGGTTGCATGCCACAGCACCAAACTTTAAATGCTCAGTCCTTGAAGCAGAATCCAAAAGCCAAAGTTAGATACCTACTATACATGAGAAAACGTTGCTGTTTCAAGTGATTCAACAAACCTGAATTTGAATAGGCAAGCCCTTTCAGCTAGCCAACAGGAAACACTGGGCAGAGGGGTGCATCTGAATTCCTAGCCCTCTCTGGAGGTTAAGCATCTTACAGAGGATGCAAAGAAGGGTCTTGTGTTCACATAGGATCCAGATCCCAGAATTCTCTTTCCAGGTTAGGTGCCCACAACCAGTTGTCCAAAGAACCAAACAGGGCCAGCTTCTTTTAAACACAGCTGCCAGAGGGGGAAAAAAAAAAAGGTGCCAATGCTGGTTCCCCTCCTCACCTTCTAGATTTTAACAAAACTGTTAGAATACTTTTATGCAGGCAATGGGAGACTCAGGTTTCATGCTCTACTTAGCCTCTGACAGGGAGTAGTCTCCCCGCTTGCAGCGTGCTTTAACTACCAGGATAACTGCACTGAAGGAGCTCTCAACCTGTCCTGTGGAAGAATTAAATTTTTGTACAGTGACACAGCAAACTTTTGTTTTGTTTTGTTTTTGTTTTTTTCTGTAGCCTAGTAATTAAAGCATGACCTGGGCAAGGGGAGCCCCAAGCTTACAGGCCTTATTAAACAAGCATTAGATGAAAACAGGAATCACCCTGAATGGACCACTAGAACCTAGAATGGTCCCTCCCAGCTGAGTGTTTCAACCAGTAGTGTACAGAAGCAGGTGCCTTCTCATGCTTTCTTCCTGCTCCATGAATCTTCCAGTCCTTTTTATGTAGTAACCTGCTTCAAATGGGTGAGAATAGCTCTATCCCAGCCTGGTGGTGAGCAATCTCCACAGGAAGGTGGGAAAATTATCTGAACACACCTCTACCTCCCAAGGCAGTGTTTTAGCCACTGGGTTAATACCACATGTACCTTTCTCTTCCAAAATTGGGGTGCATATCTTAAGTGAGGAAACTTAAGCTGCACTAGAATAGTGCATCCCCTGCAGAATAAAAGCATGGGAACACTGTGAAGGCTTCTTGGGGCTGTGCTTATCTCCCCTCTTTCAAAACCACTATTCTGCAGGGGCAAAATCTACTCTGGCCTCAGAGCTACAGTTGTAGCCATCTCATAGCCATTGCCAAATAGGCAACAGATTTTGGCTATTCAGCCAAAAGTTATTACCAATTTCAGTGGCTGTGATAGGGTTAAAACATACCTTTTGAAGGAGCTGCCAGGGAAGGATGAGTGAATTAAAGAGCAGGCTGTGCCCCTGCTTCATGTGGTCAGCTTTCAGTCATGATTTTGCAAAATAATAATAATAATAATAATAATTCCTCATTCTGTCTTCCCAAAACAAGGGACACATCTTCTTTGGGGGCCTGCAGTACATACAAAGGTGAGCACTCCAGCTCTTCTTTGAAAAATGGCCACAATTGCATTTTGTGAGGGATCTGATTCCAGGAATGGATGAGATGCACCCTATGCACGCTTACTAGACCTCAGGGGATGAAGGTACTTCTCTATCTAAATTCCATACCCTAGTTTAGGATTAAGGAACTAGTTGCTTAGATCGGTACAGTTCTGAGCATGCCCAAAACAAGTTCAGGGGTTGAGGGAACTTTCAGGCTAAGGAGAGAGATACCAAGTGAGTTTTAGGTACCTCTAGTACCAAGTGGTTGCTAAGAAGAATAACAAGTTTGAACTTGGGTGCCAGAAGCCAAACTTTCTGCACCTGGCCTTTAGCGCAGGAGCCTCTTAGTATATGTAGCTGAGCTCTGAGTTACCATGTAGTTCACTGAGTGTAGCTAACAATGACAAAAAATATTTAGACCACCTCCGCGACTATTAAGTGTATTAAGCCTGATGGAAGGTTAACTTTAGGGCTATTTGCAGCTGTTGGTGGAATACTTATTTAATAGCAACCGTTAGAACATTGTAGCATAATAATAGCATAACCAAAGCAGTCAGCTTCTGCCCAACAACTTTTTCCAAGGCAACAATCCAGTATTGGATTTCACTTCATTACCGTATGCTCAGTTGATTTCTGCCCACGTGTCTGTCTCCAAACGGATTAAACAAGAGCTTTTTATCCCCAAAATGCACATTCACTTGTCCCAACTCTGCCATCTCAGTAGGGAAAACAGCAACATGAACACACATAACTCATCCTATATTGAATTGAGCTGAATAAATCTAGGTACTAAGAAAGCTGCATAGGTTGCTGCCTTTATCATTATGTATCTCCAGCAGAGGGTTGTTTTTTGTTGTTGTTTTTTATTTAGCATAAGAGAGAATGAAAAGAAACAATGTTTTGCATCTGTCACAACATTTCAGAAACTTGCTCTTCCAGCAATTCATAGCTGGTGGCTAATAATTCTTCTGGACTAAATCTGCAGCAGTACTGTTTATTAAAGATGGAGATGTACTTGTTAGAAGACAGTTGTTTAAATTGAGCTTGAAGAGGAACAAAATTGTTACCATGTCAGCTCAATCTATCTTTCTCCTGGTGGCCTTAGCTGGGGTGCAGGAGCTAAAAAACAGTGGAAGTGCCCTTCTAAACACTGTGCCTCAGTAGTATGCTACCATTAAAATAGGGTTTGGAAAAAAGTTGGGAATTTTCTTTCTACCCTATGGTTCAGTAACAGAAGAAACAATATTTTAATTTGTCCCAGAATATTTTTCTTGACAAACCCAGAAAGCTTGATTTGGGTCACTGCAAGTAAAAGCAAAGCATCAGAGGGCCAGACTTACCTCTTTTTTATAAATGGTGACTCAGTGAAGGAATCCAATGCTGTTGCTACTCTTTTACCTAATGCTTAGCAGTTAGGGTATTTAACCAAAGATGGGGGAGGCCAAATTGAGGTCCTTTCTGTGCTTGAAGGAATTTGAACAAGAGTACCTGAATCTGGAAACGTTCAAAAGCAGGTTAGACAGATGGTTGATTGAGATGATTTATTTTGTGATCTTACCAATGATTCTACTCTGGTTATTGGGTTACTCAGTTATGAGGTAGGACACCTTGGCTTCATTCCCTGCTTCAGTGATTATAAAAAGGAAAGGCTAACTCTCTACACCTGCATTTCATCCCATCAATGCCAGAACTGAACTATGGTATTGATACAACTAATAGCACTGACCACCTCTCAGGTCACAGGAAGGCTATTTTAGCACCAACCTGTAGACTGCCACACAGTAGTGCACACTGCACTTCCAAAAGTGATACAAGTTGAATGTGGTTTGCACCAGCACCCAAAATATGATCTACTTCATTACTTTTAGACAAGATAGAACCATTTCCATACAGTGGCTGCAAAAATTACAGTAGAATTCACTATAATTCATAACAGATAAAAATAGATATTCCAACTATCAGTCTCTTCCTCAGCAGCAATGTGAGCTTTGGGCTAGTGTTACTTTCTCATATTGGGAAATCAGTCCTTCCATTGGAAAAAAAAAATGATTATCAGAGTTAGGGTAAAGTCACAGAATGAGTTGCCAATGTTGGAGAATTTGTAAAAATTCTAGAAAAAAAATTAACAGAATTCCCAGGTTTATTTTTGCATATGGTAAAACAAAAGCAAAACATAACATCTTTATTTCTACCGGTGTTTAAAGAATGTTCTTAAAAATGGAATACCCTTCAGTCCCTAAATCACTTCAGGACTTTGAACAAACCAGACTAGTTCCCCATTCACACATAAGGAAATAATCTTATTTAACCATCAGTTCCTTCAGGTGAGCAGGTGAATGCCAGCTGACAAATTAAACAAGGTTTAGCTGAATTGTAACAGGTCTTCTACAGACTATGTTTTACCATATGTAAGCATGGCTGGAGGGATCATTCCTCACAACATTATTTATGACTATGTCTCCTTCAAGGCGTCTAGTCACCATAGGGAGCATGATCTGTAGTCATACTGACTGGGTTTCAGAAGTGGTAAAAACCTGAATGCACCCAGAATACACATCATTGCTGTCTCATGAAGAACTTCTAAATAATATGCAGGTGGGTACCCCTGTATAATTTTGAGGTGTCTGGAACACAGACTCCTTTGAGAGATCTGAGCTGCAAAAGACTGGTTCCTTACATACTTAGGATTTAAGCTGAAGAAACTTTTTACAAGCCTTCAACCAGCCTACCTTCTTAGGACTGCCCTCCTCCAAAAGATCTATCAGTGTGATTGTTAAGGCACAAAGTAGGAATTATACTTTTTTATGGTTGAAATAGGGAAGGCTTTCAAGGCCTATATTTTTTACTGGAAGCCAAACTGGTCTTTTCCACATGTATCCCAGGTAAAGTATGCCTTCTTCAGGATAAGGAAGTCTCAGCAGTTGGTGTGTGCTCTTCCTGGATGGAACACCAACTGCTGAGACTTCCTTAGCCTGACGAAGGGTTTTTGAACCCGAAAGCTTCCTTAATAACTATTCTCCAACTATTTGGGTTGGTCTAATAAAAGATATCAGATTCACCCAAGGAACCTTATCTGTCCATTATTCTGACACATTTGGGGAATGCTTGCCTGGTAATTTGCTGTCTTCCTATGGCCAGGATTTTTTTGAGAAAACTGCTCCACCAAAATGAGTTCTTCAGGTTGAATCGCAAGAGTTCTTCACTGGTTTCACCTCCTGCCAGCAGATATCCTGTAGTAACTGGACTACCATGTGTGGATTACCACCCTAGATATGTTTTTGTGTAGTGGGTCTCCTTAGTAACATCCAGGCAATTGAAAATGGACCCTTTTGACTTCACTATAACCCTGGGCTGACACTGGATTTTGTCTTCACTTGTCAGTTCCTGATGCCTCAGTAAAATGCAGAGACAACAGGATTGTACATTGTTCAGGCAGCCACTGCACCATAACAGGCATCTACTAAAAAGTCATCAAGATGGCCCTAAAAACATGCTTTGAGCACACATTTGTAAGCCTTACTGGCATTGCTGTAGTCAGTATGATCATCCAGTCACTTGTGAGAATTGTAGACATTAGGATTTGATGAACTAGGCATTGCTACAGTTCCTGCTGCTTTCAATCCATGTTACTTGGAGGCAATGTTTTAAATCCATGTTACTATTAACATAGGTAGTCTAAACATGGTGAGGAGAAGCTTAAAGATTTAGATTGCTCAAGCTTTTTTAAGAGCATAGATCAAGCTTGCAGTTTCTATCACATGTAAATGCATCACTTGGGGTTCAAGACAAACCACTACCTGGTTTTCACAAATTGTAAGAAAAAAGAATATCTATTAGATTAGCTATCATTATTTTGTGCTGAGAACCGCAAGCAGCAATTTTCCTCAGCCTAGTATATAAGCTTTTAGTAACTGTTGACTGAAGGTAATATAGGGCTTAGGCCCCCTTCAGCCTGATGTCCTTCTGTTAAGGGACAACAGGGTGGGGCATCAACAATATCACTCAGGTGATCTGGGGTATTTCCCTCTTGCCCACCATGAGGTTCATTTTTCCTTTACTGGGGAAGCCAATTCCCATGAGTGACACTTTAGGCCTGCTGATAAAGTCTCTTCATGGGGCTCTGCCTTCACTACACTCCACCCCTACCACTTCCTGTATGTCAGATAGTATTCTGGTCCTGACAGAAGAGAGAGTGAAGAGTCTGACCCTCCCCTTCCTTCACTGGCATGACGTGCCTGAAGTGGGATTAATTCCTGCATGCATTATTTTAGGTTGGCCCCAGCCCAGGAGCCTCTGGGCCACCAGACCTAGTTAAGTCAGGGTCAGAGCCCCAGTGCCAGTCTTGCCAAAATAACTGAGAATAAGGGAATAGCAAAACAGGAATGAGAGGTCCAACCTTCTTCAAGATACAAATGGTGAATGTCTGACTGTTCCAACTTCAAGTATTACTTTTTCAGTCCTGTGAGCGATGCAGGCCTCTCTGGGCTGGTTCAGTATCAGTCAAATATGACCCTCTGCAGACAAATTCATCCTGGAGAGGGCAATCGAGGGCAATTCAGTGCCCTTGATACAAAAGATAGCCCTATCTGGGCTGCTTCCTGTATGATTCCAATACAAGTCTCTATGAGGGCGCCCAACTCTTCTGGGTGGCCTCCTTCCCAAATCCAGCACAGTCCTTCAGAGAAAGGCAATCCAGTCAGGATGGTTCCTACACCCAGTGGTCCTTCCCCTGTTCTCCACTTGCCGAGGCTATATCTAACCTGACTCTTCTTTACAGGTGCCTATCCCACAGAGTCCACACAATCATTGCAGTGTTCATTGCGGTGTCCTGGCATCCATATGTCCTGGTGATCCTCCAAATCGCCCATACCCTTCTTGTCTGGAAAGTCCACCCACATCTTTCCCAGCATGATGCTGCAGACTCTTCCTGGTGGCCTCTTCCTGGAACCACCTGGGCCCTTGGCTGCAGGTGAGCTCAGAGAAATCTGGAGGAAGCAGTGACTCCACTCCATCTAAGATAGGTGACAAGGGTCATATTCAACTTTCTCCCCTTCTCCTGAGTCTCTCTCTCCACAGGAACATTTAAACATCACTCCCATGTCAATCTCTCTTTGGGTATATATATAGGCATTATATTTAGATCAACCTGACCAGAGTTAAGTCACTCTAAATTCCCAATCATAGAGGTGTGAAGAGGGCTTAAATTGTCCCCAAAAATGGCACACCTGATCTAAGTTAGTTCACCTGACTAACTTAAACAAGGAAGGTTTAACCTCATAGCCATAACCTTCTTTCTGATCTAGGAAAGGTTTTAGCTCATGTCCAGAACACTGTGCTCTGAGTTGGGAGAGCAGTTCCAGATCAGCTATTTGCTCCAGCCTGAGGTCTATGCTATTCCTAACCTCTCCCTCCCCACCAACCTGACTGGGCTATTTTTATCCTCCCAATCCCACTACTTCCAGATAGACAAACCAACACCCACATCCTGCCAACACTCCCCTTCCACTATCTATCCCTTCCCCACCCTAAGTTATTTACACCAGGTTTCTTGCACAGCTTCAGGGAGCAGCAAACACAATGCTTCCAGCAGTGGCAAACTCTTACACACACCTACTCCTGGTCTAGGTGGCTTCAAGCAAGCACCTACAGACCAACTGAGTGTGGTGAATGTTAGTTCACACCCCTTAGGTTCTGGTAGGCAGGAAACAATTTCTTAAGCAATTGAGCCCAGTCATACCTCATCCCAAAAGAAGCTACAATACAAGCCACCCCAGGGAAATCCCCACCGAGCTGTGTTCTCCCTTTTATCCCTTCCCTTTATGCCTGACACCATTTGTGGATATAGTAGGTGAGGTCAATTGAGTCCAAAGCAGCTGTTTTCTGCTCAATGTTGGGTTTGTACAAATGAGCATACCTGTGCACAGAATTACAACCATGTCTATTCAACTCATATCCCAATAAATATAATTTCTAGCTGATTAAAATGGGTGTACAGTAAAACATCCCAGCTAATATAACTGGCTAACTAAACAATGACAAAATGTCATATTTCCAGTGTTTTCTGTACCAGACAAGGCATGCTAAAATTTGCCTGCTTGTTTATTTTTAGTAGTTTTGATCTGTTCATTAAAAAGGGCTACAACAATTTTTAATTAGGAAACTAGTTTATAACTGTAGAACTATTTCCTTTCACGAGAGAATGAATCTCGGTAATTAAATATCAAATTTGCATAGCATATTGCAGTGCAAAGGAGCTCAAAAAGCTTTACAAAAGTTAAAAACTAGACAGATGCAGTGCAGCAGATAGTGGAATCACTAATTCATTTTGAATACATATTTTAATAGTGATATGGGGCGGGGGGAGATTACATTCCATGACTATTGGGTATTTTAATTGTAACTGGTATTTCAAGTCACAAATTCACTGCATCAGCTTCATAGAATTTTGAATATGGCTTAATCACTGCTTCCAAAATGTGGAGACTTACAGAGCGAGAGAGAAGGAGAAGAACACAAGGGAGGAAAGGTGATGAAAAATTCAGATGAATTATTTAAAAAATAGAAGTGGGGAGAAAGAGACACTAAGAAAATAATGAATAGAAATATAAATGTAGAGAAAGATTGAATAAGGAAAAGAAAATTGTGTTGAAAAGAGACAACAAGAAGATATGGTATTAGAAAAAAATTAATGGCAATGCTAAAAAGATAAAAATTAAGAAAAATAGCCTGAGGCAAAGTATGATTTATCAAGATATGATTAAGCAAGGGAAGAAAAAAAAGAGAGAGTAGGGAGAAAGAAGCTGAGACGTAACTCCTTAAAAAATTAATGATTTTTAATTTATAAGTTAATAAAGGTTATTTCCTTTATTAGAAATAACCTATAAAAATTTGCTTGGCCTTTAATGACCAAGGGGGCCTTTTGACTCAATCTTTTTAGATGCTGTTTTATGCTGTGACAGAATAGGACAGGGGTGCCCCAACCTGTGGCACACGTGCCACAAGTAGCACTGGCAAACTCTATGTCAGGCACATGGAGGATTGAATACAGAACAAGAAGCTCAGTGGCAAATATGATAGAAAACAGAAATCAGAGCAGCAGATCGGACAGGGGAAAGGGACTGGAGTACTACTCAGGGAGGATGTGAGGCTAATTTGTGGCATGTGTATCAAAAGTACATCCCCTCCCCCACTGCCCACATGCTGTTATCAAATTAAGAACTCAGTTTAAAACGGCCTCTTAAACGCATATAATCCTGGCTAAGTATAGGTTATTGTCTTGCCAGGCAGTGAGGAATGGGGGAAGCCCCCCACTGCTTACCCCCCGACCCCAGCTGTGCTGGTTGGGGAAGGGATGGGGGCAGGGGCCTCTGCCCCACTACCCCTGCTGCCTGACCTGGCTGACAGGTACAGGCAGGATGCAGGTCTGGGGAGCAGAGGCTTTGCTGCCTCAGCCCTTTGACAGCCTGGGGGCAGGGCTGGCTTAGCACTCAGCCAGAGCAGCTGAGCATGGGCAGAGGTTGGCCTGCCCACCCTACAAGAAAGAGTTAGTAGGAAGGCTGCAAAGGTGCCTGGGGATGCCAGGTTACTGTGACCTGAGTCAGAAGGGCATCTGGTAAAGAAGTTTGATAGGCTGATGTAGGCTAAACTGATTAAATTTGAGGCTACATCCACCCACCAGATCTATCTTAGAAAGGATTTGCCATTTTTAAACCTGTTCATGTGCACTGAAATTCTGTTCTGTTACAGGTTTAGAGCATTTTTCCATCATTTTTACTGGTTATGTGTAATGTCTCTGCTAAGCCTGAGAGTCAAGTTCTTGCTCCTAATCATAGACTTCAACTGGGTTTTCCAGATCCCATATAAGTGACCTAAATATATGGATATTTTCAGGTAGGTTAGTTTCTTTCTTTCACATAAGTCTTTACAATTTAAAATTCATCAAACCTAATAAATTTCTAGTAGCAATATATTTTGGTTTTAATGAAACGGCATTTATCAGTGGGAAATCATTTCAATACAGTTTTGGGTTTTTTTAAATATCTTTCCTGAAAAGCCACAGAGACTGCAACCTAGGCTTACATATTTTGAATGAATCTGTCACACCTCCATGAAACATTTTTTTTTTTTAATTTGTACACAAGACTCTATGAGAGTGTTAGAAATTCCCAGTGGAGAATATAGCACAAAGACAGACTTAAGAGAAAGAGTGAGCTAGAAGGAAGAAGGAAACTTATCATTGCTACATGGAAGAAAGCCTTGCAGACATGTAAGGCAGGGAGATTTTTTTCAGTGCTTGAACTGCTTACAGTATTTTGGAATCATAATCAGGCATGAAATCAGACCATAGAATATGTGGCTCTCATGACCTTTCCTTTGTTTTCAAAGGTCTTGAGAGTGTTTTTGAGTATTACGTCACTGCTGAAAGTTCAAGAAATTCTTTTCCCAAGAATATATGCCTGCTTTCCTGCCATATTATCAAGAAATAGTTTGATCTGTAAGCCCTGGGTGCTTATAACTTAGCTAGAAGCCTAGAGGAACATGTAAGTGACTAAGGACATTGGGGATCTCAGAAATTAATTTTGATCTCTACAGTGCCACAAAATGATGCCCCATGTTGCTGTGGTAGTTATATTATACTTTGAATCAGTCCCTTTTGTCTGAGAAAAAGCAAACAGGAATATCTCCCAAGTCCATCTGAGCAGAACACTAAGCCTAAGTATAAACAGTCAAAAAACTAGAGGCTGAATCGATTCAGTCTTTGCAGGTTATTCTAAGCTGCACAGATTAAACTGAAATAAAAGTGAACAGATATTTACCTTTGATTCAGGAAATACAGTGGCTCACGTCAGAAGCCAGGGGGTGCTAGAGCATGACTTTCTACCTGTGTGTTCATTTCCTCTTCCTGCTACCCCTGAGGTTGCTGGGATTTGCAGTCCAGAATTATGGCAGTAAGACTCTGCAGGGTTGCTCATCATTTCCTCTTCCTGCTTCCACATGCCTCTGGGATTTGTAGTCCAAAGTCATAGACAGCAGTAAATTAGAGCTGGGGAAAGGGTGCTTAAACCCCTACCCTGACCCAGCCCCCAGCTAGGGTTTGCCGTGGGGTGCAGTCCCCCCATGTAGACTGCAGCTGGGATTGCCCCCCACAACCCATTTGTCAGCCAGCCCTCACTGCTCCAGCCAGGGAGAAGAGGGGCAGAGCCAGCCCTGCTCTCTCGAGCAGACTGCACAGCCCAGCCCATAGCTTAAAAGCATGCTGGGATGCTGTGGGACTGTGATTTAACTTGAACCAGGAAGGGGTTTGGGACAGACATTTTATAAACTGGTTTGACTCAAATCACTTAAGTCTGATACTACACTTCACACAGTTCTAGCCATTTTGAAACTGGTTTATATGCACCGAGGGCATTTTTATACATAAAAGCACTGAGACATTTGCAATTGTATAAGTGGAAAAATGTGTGTCAGTGCTGAGAAAATGGTTGTGGTGTGCTTTCAAACTAAAACACATAGAAGGTGCTTTAGTTCAAAAGCGCACCACCACCATTTTCTACACACTGATGTGCTTTTCGCCACTTATACAACTGCATGTCATGCAGCGCAGTTCACATAAGCTCCCATGTGGAACAAACTCAATTAATCAAGTCTGCCCCAAAGTGGAAGTTAACCGGCGCATCATGGGACAAAAAAATGTGTGTATAAATGCCCTGAGCTTCTGTTCTGTTACAGATTTAAACCAGTTTCTGGTCACTTAAACCGGTTTATGTGTAACTTCTGTCCCTAGCCTAAAATAAGAAGCCATTCAGAGTGTTCTGTCCATTACATCATAATAGAAACTATTCTTTACTTTCTTCCAGAAGTCAAGGTTTAGTGAAATGTTAGAATTTAAAGCATCTTCACTGGCATTTGAATAAGTACACACTGGGATGAGAATGACGGGTCATATATTTCAGAAAGATTTTTGGGGGGCCCTTTGCAAAATCAGGCAGATATTGCTGCATTGTAACCTTTGGATTGTGTTTTCAAGGTTTTATACTAACAATATCCAGAGATATACTTTAAAAGAAAAATGAAATAGATGTTCAATGAACAATAAATGAAGATTAAAAAGGTGTCAATACACTATTCAAGCCTTAATGACTAGGCTGTTAAAGTTATAATGTATCTGCACTTCAGACTATAGTTAGAAAATGTTTTGCCAAAGCAACGTTTCATCAGAAAATACTAATCTTTATTCTCACATTTAAAGCCTCTCAGGTCCCAGTTGAAACATCTCAAAGTTTGCAAACACTCACCAAATCCAAGATAGGATTCCAATGAATTTGATGAAATGCCATGTATAAATCCCAAGTCTTGAGATGGGGGGAGGGAAAGAGAGGAGGGAGCAGATAGCATGGAAACTGAGAGGCCTGGCTCCAGTTTGGTGAAGTGCCCTAGGGCTAGGCTTTTGTAAAGTATAAGAGTTGGTACTTCCAGACTTTTTTGCCATGTCCAGACAAGTGCAGACATGCAGTGGTACTGCAAACCCATCTGTGGTTCCACACATGGCACATGCAGGCATTCAGGTTTTATTAAAAAAAATCCATGCCATAAAAAGGAGGGCAGTGCACTGAAAATTGGAGCCTGGCTGACCAGAGCCATGCTCCGGCTGCCAGCCAAGCTTGTAGCTGCAGGTGTGCCATGGCTACAGCTCTCCAAGGCCCCCTGGACCCTAGGTAAGGCTTCTTGGGCCAGCAACTATGCTGTCCCCAGCCTCCCCTACCCCACCTGGGATAACCTGCCATGCACTAGAGCATGCATGGCATGGGTGTTCTCCAGGAAGAAGTAACAGCGGCACAAGGTGTGCCACTGTTACTTGTCCCCAGAGAAGCAAATGTCTGTGCTCATCTGGACACAGCTTTTGAAGCCACAGAATTTGAAATAGTCATTTCAAAGTCCTGAAATGGGTACCCAGGGGCCCTTTCTCTGCATTACTACATATAATGAGGCAGCCTAGGAGACACAGATCCTGGGAGCCCCTGAATGTGTTCTGTGAAATTGATATTGTCAGTTTCAAAACTGATATTAACATTGGTAAAGCCAAAAGAGTGTCAATTTCACAGACAAGCTACAGTTTGGAGCCTGTATTTGTTTTGGAGACACCATGTTTCATTGTTTATAAAACAACATTTTGTTGGGTTTTTCAGTATGTGGGAAATTTTGGAAGTTTAGAAATTTGTTCCATTCACAGTGAAGTGAAATTTCAAAGACTCTTGTTTCCCATGGTCTGGAAATCATATTTCTGGCTAGTTCTACTGCACACTACATTCTGTAACAACCACATAAACTTTCCATAAACATGAGCAGTCAAGGGAAATTAATGTGCTTCCTAAGATTCTTTTTGCAAAAAAGTAGGATCTAAGAGACAGACCAGTTTTTTTGTTTAATCTTTATTTTTTAAATGTCTAGTATTCTAGTTTTTACATAGTCATAGGATATGTCTGTACAAAACTCACCTGAATAACATCTGAAATACTAAGCATAACCAATATTCTGCTTTACTTATGTCTGGAACAAATTTGATTATTCCATGCATAATTCCAAACAGATCTTCACATAGTGACGCATTCTGCATATCATGTAGCAACACAATATTTTGGCTACCTTTGCAGCACTACTTATTTAACTGTGTCTAATGCTTGCACGTATTAGAAGCAATATGAATCACAAATAGAAATCTTTTTGCAAGTATAAAATATTAAGATTTTTCTAATCAAAGTTTTGTTGTGCTATCACTGAGTTCCCAGCTCCAATTTAACTGATTTAATTTACTGAGGCACCTCAAAGGTCAAGCAGACCACATTTACATAGTAGACTTTTCTGGGGGTCAGATGTACAATATGCACTGGGATTGGATAAAGTAAAGGAAAACTGTAAAAATGACCAGAGAGCAGCCACCCATTCAGTCTTAATGGGACTTGTTATTGGAAAGATGGCAGTTACCAATGAGTTACTGGAACATAAATCTGAATTAACGATAGGTTAGGTAAATTAATATATATTTACAGTGGTATAATTGAAAGCATTATTTGACCTTTAGAAAAAAAAAAAAAACAACCCCTAAATAAATCAGGATATAAAAACAAATGACAGAGGGGAAAAAAGGCTCTTTTCTATTTAAGTGGCCTAATTAAAAGAAGTGTCCCAAACACAACTGGGTTAGGCCTGTGTGAAGTGGCTAGTGTTCGCTTTGGATTTGGATTTGGCTGATTTGGGGGACAGTTATTCAATTCCGTGATTTGAATCACCGTCCTGAATCGATTTGGCCAAATCTGATTCAGAGATTCAGCCACCACCGAATCGCCTGAATCTCCAAATCAAACAGGCCCCATCCCCTACCCGCTCTCCCAGCCCAGTCAATGGCTGCCCCACCTGGTCCCAGCATCCCATCTTTTTAAAAATAAAAGAAGAAGCCCTGTATTCACTGGTTGCTGCCAGGCAGAGGGATGATCCCTGCTGTTCCCTCCTTCCCTGCGCTGCGCGGGGGGCTCTGCCATGAACCCCCAGAAGTTCCAATGGCCACTGCAGCAGCCGGTGGGTGCAGGGCCTTTTATTTTTTTTAAGAGCAGAAGTGCTGGGGCTGGGTGGGGCAGCCATTGATTGGGCTTGGAGAGTAGGGGTGGGGGGTCACAGGGTGCTCAGGGTGGATGGGGGAGCAGGCAGGGGATGGGTCCTGGTAGGGGCCCCCCTATGGTCTCCTTCCCTCTCCTCCTCTGCCTCCTACTTACTGGAATGGAGCCAGGGTCCAGCTCCCTGTGGCGGGCAGGTACTGCCCGAATTGCCGAATCTCTTGAATCTTTCTCCAAATCTTTTCTGAATCGATTTGGAGCCTTCAAATCAATTTGGACTTTTTTCCTGGTCTCCTGATTTGATTCATATTCAGAGATTTGGCCAACAAATTGGGTCGAATTCCCTCTGAATCGAATCAGCACCCAAAGCTTCACACAGCCCTAAACTGGGTTTTAATATCAGGTTACACGGACATACAATTAGCATATTAAATTAACAGATCTGTCAAGCATAGATGTAAACCTAGTAACCCCCTGTCTGTCTGTCTGTCCATCTGCTATGTGTGTGTATTTACAAATACATGTGCACATATATATAGATATACATGCAGTAATCAGGGGTGACTAATGAATAGAGATTTTAGCAAGAGCTGTTTGCTTTAAATCCATTTGGTGGCCTTGACTGTTATAAACAACACTTTCCTTCATGAAACCATTGAGGAACATAATGTCAAACCTGCAGCTAAGTGCTAATTTGCTGTAGCTTCATGTCCTAATTTTACTTAGTTGTAAAACTGTACTAAGGTAAGTAGAACACACAATTTCACAATAAACTGAATATAAAATGAGATTATTTCAGACTCTTTAGCATACTAATAAGACTATTGGTGTAACAGAATAAACATGAGATAGTTAAAGAGGATTATTTTCAATTCCTAATGTTGCTAGATAGGCAAGGATTCATTCCTGGGCATTTAATGATTTTTTTTTTCTTCCTATATGGTCTATTAATGCTACAAAGTTTTTGAGACAGATGAAAAATTATTCATGTTAGTTCCATGGCACATCTCAGAGGAACAGGTTTCTCATTATTTTTCTGAAATGATTTCTTGCCCATCAGCCAGTTCTTTGCTTATGTATATACATGTGCTACAATCTCGTTTTACCTTTAATTGTACTCAGGGGAGAGCATTAGTGTCATTAAGTTTAATAAAGGACCTCTGATCCATTTTAGGTGCCTTTCCCTCTGCCTATGCTGCCTCCATTTTTTAGTCAAGCAGGATTTAATCAGTACAATTGAGATCAGATGTTTAAGCATGTATGTACATTGTACTGGAAAATATGGAAAATACGTAGGAGAGACCAAACAACAACTGCGCACCAGAATTAATGCACACCAGAAATCTATCAAAGATAGGAATACCCTATTACCTGTGGGAGGACACGTCTCACAAGAAAACCACGCTCTCTCCAGTCTCTCAGTGCTAATCCACAAAGGAAACTTACAAAACACTTCCCAGAGATGAGCCAATGAACTCCACTTCATCAACATCATGGATATTAAAAATCACGGACTAAATATAGACATTGAATTTATGACACATTATAGCCTGCCTGACATCTGACTCCCCAGGTACCTCTCCACTATTCATCAACCTTCTCTCCCCCACACCCAGCCTGTCTCTCACCCATTGGCTCCTCAATCTACATCTTCAATGACTGCCTATCTTGTATGCATACCAGCCCAGCCTCTGGCTTCTTTACTTTTCATTCAATCCAGGAAGAGCACGCACCAACTGCTGAAACTTCCTCAGCCTGATGAAGGGTTTTTGAACCTGAAAGCTTGCTTAACATTTTTTTCCAACTATTTAAGTTGGTATAATAAGAGAGGTCAGATTCACCCAAAGAACGTTGTCTGACTGGATGCAAGTCATAGCAAAACTATCCTACTCCTTTCTCTCAGTCTCTCTGCATTTCCTGGCTCCTTAGGAGACCTCTGCTGCCTGATGATACTGGCAGTCTCTGAAGGCCCAGGGGTAGAATTCAGAGCTGCAATATTAATATTTATTTTTAATAAGCATGATGTTCAAAACAGGGGAGGTGGGTTTAATGAGAAATCTGTTGTGTGTACATGAGGAGAGTGAGGGAGGGCTGATTGTACATCCTTAAGACAATAATAGGTTGCTATACTGCAAATTCTTTATTGTGTGACCTTTTAGGGAAGATTTAATAAGAACAGGAGCCTATTTTTGTAAATAAATGTGTTAGCTAATGGCAGCATTACACAACATGTGTAATGCTAGAAAAGTACCTTTAAAACTATCCCTGCTGTTCTAACATTACATTTGTAGGCATTATAAAACCAAGCTTACTTTTCTATAATAAACAACTTCTGAAACGTGTAAAAGAATTCATTTCCTAAAGAAACTTGCATTTAATTTTTATTTCCCTGATGGTATTTTTTTTTAAAAGGTAAGCTTTTCATGAAACTGCATAATAAAATTCATCTTCTTTCTGTATGTAGATTACAGCATGCAAAAGAATGTTTTTAAAGGATTTTTTCCCCAAACAATCTCTGTCAACCTTAACTGATCAAAACCACTTGAGGTCATGCCCATAAAACAAGATGCAGCTGAGATATCTTTCATGTGCTAATAATAGGTATGACAAAATTGTAGTTATCTTTTGGCAACAACAGAGTATGTATATATAAATACAGGAGAAGAGCAACAGTTATGTACTTGCTATTTTTCCCTTTCATATGTTTCACTCCAAGAGAATTTACAGTGGTTTGCAATTCTTCAGTTAGGGACCAAGGGCCAGATCCTAAGCAATCCCGTAGGTGCCTCCACTTAGAGGTTGCAGTGATTACAATTTAAACCCCTTGTCACAGGAGCAGTAGTATAACTTGGGGTGGGCAAGCAGGGCACTAGCCATGAATACTGACCAGAATGGCAGTCCCCTTGGGAAGCCTGTCCTGGCAGCAGCAGCTTCCCACCACTGAATAGCAGGTAGGTGCAGGACACTACAGACAGCACTGCACTAGCAGTAGGTGGGGTCTTTTCAGAACCATGGCAGGTAAGACTAACCACACTTCCATAGCTCTTTAGGATAAACCACCTCCCCTCTTCCCCAAAAGGACACAGAGGCCACATCCACATAAGTGGGAACGTGTAGTTTGTAGCACCTCAAAGTCTTTTGAGGTGTCACAAAATGCACATGGCACATATGGATCCATTCAGCACACTGCATATTTGCAGCATGGCAGTAAAATTATATACCAGGAAATCCTGGTAGCTAAAAAAGTGCGAGGGATAAAAAAGCAGGGCCATGCACGTGGCTGCTGCAACACACGCTGCCTGAAACTAGAACCTGGCCAGCCAGAGACATTCTCTGGCTGCTGGCCAGCCTACATATGCTTGGATAACTGCTTCTGCAGCCCTGGGAGGCACCCCAGACCTCATGTAAGCCTGCTGGTGCCAGCCCAGCTGCTGGCTCCAACCTCCCCTATTCCACCTGGGGTAATTTGCTGCACACCAGATTGCATGTGTAGGGGCATTCCCCAGAGACAAGTATAAGCAGCACAACTATGTGCCAATGCTATTTGTCCCTTGGGAAACCCACATCATGCACACTCATCGGGATAAGCCCAGGGAGCATGTCCACATGAGTGTGGCCATGCAGTATGTGGTGCTGCAGACATGTCTGTGATGCCACATACCACACATTCAGCTGTTGTCTACACTGCAATGGAGCACTGTGGGGGTGTTTTTTGACTCTGGGAGATCCCAGGGTAAAAAAACTCCACACACACACACAAAAAAGCAGAGCAGCGCACATGTGGACAGCATGCGCTGTCCAAAACTGGAGCCTGGCGAGCTGGTGCCAAACTCCAGCTGCAGCCAGACTCTGAGTGGCAGGATCACCACTGCTGCAGCCCCAGGAAGTCCCCAAGACCTCAGGTAAGGCTGCTGGGGCCAGCCCAGTGCTAGCTCCAGCCTCCCTACCCCACCCAGGGTAATCTGCTGCCTGCCAGAGGGTGTGTGGCACAAATGTTCCCCAGGGACAAGTAGCAGCAACAAGTAGTGCTGCTTCTTGTCCCTGGTGAAATAAACACCCATTCCCATGTGGATGCAGCCAGAAAGTTTTGCCTAATGTGTCAAACTTGTTAGCTATGGTTCTGTCCATGCAGATGATCCAAAAAAAAAAGGGTTAGATGCTATGGCTGCATATATAGGTGATTCCAACCGAAGATCCAAGTTACCTAGTCACTCTGCAAAGAGGCATCTACAGATAGCCAATAGGAATGTTAGGCTTAGGGGTCTGTCTGAACTCATGCTTCTTCTCAAAATTTAGGTATCTGGTTCTGGGCTCAGAGGACTGTTTATGTCATACTGAGGTCCAGATCCTATAAACAAGAGATTCCTGTATGAACTGCAATACCTGTCTGACAGCAGCATTAAGTTTAGTATAGAGCACAGAGCCATTGTTCACTCTTGAACATGGCCTCTGATACTGCTACTGCTGCCCACCAGCAGCAAGTCCTTCTTATTCTAATGGGATTGAAATCTCTGTTCCTTCTTTCCTGGAGAGCACCTTACCTGTTCTGCTGTAGCCTAAACTTGTTGGGGACATCTCAGTGCACCAACTGTCCACCAGATGGCAATAAGACATCGTTAAAGCATAATTCCCTCAGAAGAAGTACAGAATACATCATACATAGACAGTTCAACTTAACCAAAATCTAACTTTATTAATGCAGCAGATGTTATCTTAGTAGTTGCTACATACAGAGAGAGAAAACACTTAGTATAATGGTCTCACCCAATTCTGGATGTTACTCTATCGTAGGGTCTGATGGCCAGAAAGCAATCCTGAAAGTAGGCAATGTGCATCTTTATGGCTGGCACAATCCAGGCAGATGTGTCATCATCTATCCAGCAAAGAACATGTTTTACTTTCTTTCTGACCCTTTTTATGTTTTCTTTCAACTTCACTCCTCTGATGATTCTTTGTTTCTGGGTACTGTTGATTGCTTTCCCTACAGTCAGCATAATGTTCATATTTTATCCTGTCAGCATATTCCTTTGTTCCCAACAGACCCATCACAAGCATACCTCTTAATTTGGTATTTTTCCAGTGTCTTAATGTGGGTGTTGTCCACTGGTCCCCTCTTATCACTGTTCATTAACATATCCAATCATTGCATCCCTCTGATTAAGCTGGTTAGTGCCAAGTTCTGCTAATTTGTGCTGGTAACAAGGCTATGACTGTCATCATCTCATGATGATTAAAAAGGAAAAAGACAATATATAAGCAAGCTCAATGCTATGAACTGACCATGAAAATACCAAAAAAGCAGAAACAGAAAAAAACAAGAGAAGGTTCAAACAACACTATAATTCACCACTCAAGCAGGTGCAATTAAAGATAAATATGACAAGCTACCCTCCACTTCCCTTATTGAAGCCAGGACCCTTGGGAGCCAAGGGTCCAAAATTCATGGGGAAAGCTAGCAAAAGAGAGGGTAATTCTGTGGCCCAGGGAGGAAGGGGCTCCCTGGAATAGTGAAGGTCTAAGTTATAGTTGCTGGTGCTGGGGTTAATTCTGTTTCATAATTCAAAATGGTGAAGGATTCCCAGGAGCAGGGGGCAGAATGCAGGACCCCACCTCATTAGTCCCAAATCAGCAACACACAGTCCATCTTGCTGGTTCTGTTTGTGGTTTATGCAGTGATCATGACAACAGACAACAGATGTGCATCAGTCTTGACAGTAGCACTATCCATTGGGCTGCATGAGTGCTTTTAGCATCAAACAATTGCTCGGCATGGCCCATCTCCACCTAAGGAATTTAAGTTTAGCTTAAGTATTTCCCATCATCTATTTGGATTTCAACAGAGCTCAGGCAGGAATGGAACAAGAACATGACTCTGTTTCATTCCTGTACATATTCAGTAACCCTAGTCTAGGGATTACATCAGGCCAAAACGGAGGTCTCTAAGCAATTTTGCAGTTACAATTAAGGGTTGATTAGGATTGTTCTTTGGGATCTGCTTAAGTTCTGTTTTGTATTTATATTTCAAATATGTCAATTAAAAAGTCAAATAATGAAATTAAATATTTCTTGTCAAAAATAAATGAAAAGTTTTATTCAACCTGAAATGATTAAAAAAAAATGTTCTGTTCAGCTGGTGAAGTGAAAAAAAATCAATTATTTGCACAGTTTTGTTTATCAGATTGCTCTCAGGGATTTGGCAAATATATTTATGGTGTGATTAATGTGTCAAATGTGCCATAAATTGCAACAGGTCATGCATTCAGCCAATTAATGATATCATAAAATGGCAAAACAGCTGTAAAAAAGTTCCACATATAATATAGAACATCTTTGTGGCTCATTTGTATAGAACATTAAACTGAATGTATGGCATGTGTCCTAAACCTACAGCTGCCTCAGCTAATGCCTACGATCAGCTGATTATCAGCATTGGCCCCAGGGAACACCTGGACCTGAAGCTAACCCCAGCCTGATCTCAGTGCTCAGCTTAGTATTAAGACCGGACACAAAGCAGGTCCAGAGTTCAAGACATAGCCATTCTGCAGGTTCAGGTGGGGGGCAGCCACAGGTCCCAGTTTGGCCCCAGCAGTCATGCAATTGGGATGTCCCAGTCCGAACATTACACATTGTTACCTATCAGCTCTGTGTCTGACTCACAAAAGACTCACCACCCCCCACCTCTGCCTGAATCAGAACTGATCAGAAGAAGGAATTACAAAAGACAATGAAGATGCAGTGGAAGACACACCTATACCCCTCCAGACATGGATGATAGGAGTGAAGCAATTCCCTTGGCCTCATTTATATCGGAGATGGAACAGGATGGCAACTCATTTACATGGGATATGGGAAAGGAAAGCACCTTCATTAGCACTCAGAATGGAGAACAGAGATTCCAGAGCAAGGACCGCACTGAATTCCAGGACTAGAGAAGCAAGAGAGCACTGCATGATGTGGGATCCCTGCACCAAATGCTAATCAACCCATGTTTGCACACACCCAACTCAGCATTTATCAGATCAATGCTAGTAATGACTCCTTTACTGGTACCCAAAACACTGAATCTGCTTGTTTGCATTGTGAGCTCTCTCAGAGTAATGCCACCCATAGCCAGGAGTGATTAGTTCCTATTATCCAGCATATGAGCCATCATTTACCCATAAACAAACCTAGTGTTCTCCCTTGAACCATTGTTTCATCCCTACAAAACCCCCTACCCAAGCTGAAGTTTCTGTCCTGGTCCCTGGATCCAAAAGCTGCACCAGTTCCACTCCTTTTCTGGAAGACCTTCAATGAGTGTGCTGGGGGCTCTGCCTGTCAGCAAAAACCTGGGAACCTTGGAGTGCTGAGGCCCCAACTCCCTCTCTCTCTCTCCCTCTTTTGTTTAAGCTCACTTTCTAAACCTCATACTCGGTTCAATCCCTCTCTCTCTCTCCTTCTCTCTCTTACTCCAGGCCCAGCTTTCTAAACCTGACTTTTTGCTGTTCAAACTTGAGCAAACCCACTTTCTAAAACTTCGAATTAGTTTAATCTCTCACTCAGAAACCTGGCCTGACTCAGATGCGCTCTGTTAATCTGAATGTATGTGTGTCTGTTGGATTGATTTGGTAGCTGAAGGAACCCAACCCCATCAAAACTAAACCCTGCAAGGTAGCTCCATTGGGGGTGAGGACTTGCAAAAGGGAGAGATACAAATCCATATGGAAACACAAGTGACACAAGCAGCACATTGATAGAATTACAGTGACTCTAGAAATGTAACTCTAATAAATGAGTGTACCCCAAAGGGATGGGCAAATCTGGTAACAACATCCTGCCATGCATGTCAGGCACAGCAGGCTATGGGATTTTTTAGGATGAGGCATAAAACTCCTCAGATTCCAATTGCACTGTTATTCTAAAGTATGTCAGGGTCCTTAGAAGTACCAGAGAGACAGAGGGCAGCCAATTGTCCTTAGAAAATGGATTGAAGCAATGTGAATTATTGATTTAGTGTCAAGGACTGATTCAATGCTGGTGGAGAATAGCTGGAGGATAGATGTGGCTTAAGGTATCTGAAAAGCCCAATTTAAAACTGCCCTCTGCACTTCCTTATTCCAGGGACCTGCAGAGTAACTTTTGGTTCACTGAAAAGAAAAAAAAATCTTAATATGTTGCTTCTTTGGATACCATTCTGAGGGACCTAAGTTTCTACAACGCTGTGACCTTTGTTTCATTCTGAAGGTCAATGTTGTGGCACCCAACTTGTGGAACTTAAAGCCTTGATTCGATCTGGCTCTCAGTCTTTTTTGAGCTTTAGTTCCCCATACTATAAAATAGTATTTCCTTTACCAGAGTATTGTGAGGATAGAAATATAACAACTTGTGATATGTAATGGGAGCCATGTAAAGTGTTTATGATAAAGATGCCTGAACTCCTTGGGAAACAAAGAGAACACCTTCAGAAAGGTACAGTTGCTATGGATTAGTGAACAACATTTCATGGAAAACATCCACAATATTTGAGGTTCACCCCATGCTACTTTTAGATAGATACTTTTATGTTTTAACTTTATAAATGTAAAGCTCATGCTAGAATGTAAAATCAATTTCATGCTATACTTGAACTTAAATACACCCTGAGATGTAATTTATTCATGGTTAGTTTAATGAAACTAAATATAATTAGGATATTTCTGTAACTAAAAATATTTTGTTATTATGAATTGTAGCATTTCACTCTGAGTTTTCTATGAGCATTATTAATCGTAGTGGTAGACGTATATTATTAGTCATATATTGAGTTATTGCGTAATACAGCTGATAAAATGAGCTGTTGACACAAGAAAAAGATGCCATTAGCCACAAATATATTATGTAATGGGAGATGGCATAATGATAAAAATATATTCAAATGTCACATAATTAAGTAATTTCATTACTAATCTTATAAGCAGATGGCTTCTCTAAATAAGAGACAGACTATATGGGAGGGAGAAGAGATCATTATGTATAGAAATTGAAACAAATGAGAATCAAAGCATTTTCCATTGCCACACTGTAGCAATTCCAGCCAAATAATATTTTGTCTATGACAAAATATAAACATTTTAATATTACTTTTCTTTAATAACTGGTGCATTAATGTCACATCCACAGTAATTATGGTTGGAAAGGCACCAAAGTTAGAGGTTACTTTGTTCTAAAAATTCCTGTAAAGTCTGTTTTTTGGGGGGCGGGGGGGGGTGTATATCATGGCAGGGGTCGGACTTCATGATCTACTCAGGTCCCTTCCGACCCTACAAACTGTAAAACTATGAAATACTTTGTATTTATACTTGCAACTTTTATCTCAAAAAGTACATTGCAACATTATCCAAACTCCTCCTCTGAGCTAATGTCTATATGTCTGTGACTGCTCTTTAATGGATTGAATCAGAACTTCAGTTGTGTTCCTTAAATGAAAAATCCAGCCATTTCACATCTAGCCAACAAAATAGAGAATACACACCACAAAACTCTACTTTCCACCACCTTCAGTTCTTTTCCCTTTCTACATACCTCACCCTCACCAAAAAAAAAACCAACCAACCAACCCCACCCCCACTAAAATATCCCCCTAGTAAAATAGATGGACTTTGCAATATCTGTGAAGATAAAGTGTGGGCTATTTTAGAATAAAGTGGGCTGGAGATGAATTTCAAAGAACAAAAAATGAAGCTTTTAGCAGTTATACAAATGGGGTTCCACTCATCTTGACTCCACTACTATAGTTCAGGGAGAGCTGCACTGCCTCACATAGGCAAATGCTAATCTCTTTATGGATTTATAATTCAAAATCAATATCTATCTTAAAATTCATCAAAAAGCTATTAGGTTAATGGCATGCTGATTTTGCACTCTTCAGCCTCTGACTTCTGTTTCCAAGGAAGGACATAGTACACTACAAACCAAATCCATGCCAGGTTTACTTTTCACATCAAGCTAACAAAAGGAGTGAAAATATGACAGCAAAGATTTTAGTGCAGGCTAACAATCTGAGAAGCTGTGTCCAAATGAGTGGGCCATGCAGTGTGTGGCACCACAGACATGTCTGTGGCACCACATGCCACACATTCATTTGTTCTTCATGCTGTAAGGGAGCAGTGTAGCGGTTTTTGACCCCTAGATACCCAGGGGTAAAAAAAACCCACAGAAAAAGTGGAGCAGCACACAAGGGGGGAAACATGTACTGCTCAAAGCTGGAGCCAGGCCAGCCAGAGCTACGCTGCAGCTGAGGCAGGATCACTGCTCCTACAGCCCTGGGAGGCCCACAGCACCTCCAGGTATGGCTGCTGGGGCCAGCCCAGTGCTGATCCCAGCCTCTGCCACCCCACCCAGGCTAACTAGCCATGTACCAGATGGCATCAAGATGTGCCACTACTAGCTGTCCCCAGGGAACCAAATATCTGTGCATATGTGGAGGTGGCCATGGTTTCCAGCAAACTTGTGCAGCCAATGCTGATGTCCATGTCACTTTTCCATCTAGTATTGTTGTCTGTGCAATGTAGATTAAAGCAAATATGGGTTTGCCTACTCATGCTACAACCAAACTTTGGTTGTATAGACAGGACCTGAGAAAAGTGGGCTCCGATCTTTGTCGGCTCCTACACAATGATATTGGGTAAGTTCCCATGCTTCAGGCAACAACAGACTGTGGTCTTGCTCTATTAAAACTTCTGTTTATTTTGCAGCATCTTCTCTGTAATCCACGGGAAATATCAGATTCATTTTGTTGTCCCTGCTTACATCTTGCTTACCTTCAAAACCTTGAGAGGACTAGATTCAAAGGGGAATTAGAACTACTTAACTATTCTAGAATATTTGAATAAATTAAACATAATCTTGTTCAGTTTTATTTTCAGTATCATTAAGCGCCCTATCCAGGGTCATGACTAATGGCTTTTTTAGACTATATAACACAGGTTGATAAGCAAATGTGTTTCAGGACAGAAACATGGTATTGAGGGAAGATTACAGAATGTTATGATGGGGGATTTTAAGTATTTCATATTATATTGTTTCCCAGAATAGGTTTCAGGATGTTTCATATATTTCCTGGCATAACTGGATATATGGAGGTATGCAAATGCTCATTCAGCTTTTCCAAAATGCTTGGGGGACAAGCAGCTTTCATACCATGAGGTATGTTAACATTTATAAGAGGGATTTTTTAAAGTTTAATTTGCTATCTTGTACACTAATGTATCAACAGGAGCCCACAAAATGATAGCGTATTATGCAAGGGGTGAAGATTTTTTGGGTGCTCTACAATTGAATCAACTGCATAGTTAGGAAGTTCTGAATTCAAAAGCTTGACTCTCTTATCCCAAACATGCAGAGGTCCCAAAATCATAGAATCATAGAAATTTAGGGTTGGAAGGGACCTCAGGAGGTCATCCAGTCAAACTTCCTTCTCAAAGCAGGACCATCCTCAAGTAGATCATCCCAGCCAAAGCTTTGTCCAGCCAGGTTTTGAAAACATCCAGGAATGGAACTTCTACCACCTCTCTGGCTAACCTGTTCCAGAGTTTTACTACCCTCCTAGTGAGAAAATTCCTCCTACTATCTAATCTAAACTTCCCTTGCTGCAACTTGAGACCATTGCTCATTGTTCTGTCATCTATCATGACTGAGAATAGTCTAGCTCCATCCTCTTTCAAACCCCACTTCAGGTAGTTGAAGGCTGCTATTAAATCCTCCCCCCCCCCCCCCCCCCGGCTCAGTTTTCTCTTCTTTAGATTAAATTAGCCTAGTTCTCTCAGTCTTTCCTCAGAAATCACATTCTCCAGCCCCCTCACCATTTTTATTGCCCTCTACTGGACTCTCCAATTTGACTACAGCCTTTCTATAGTGGGGGGCCCAAAACTGAACACAGTACTCCAGATGTGGCCTTACCAGTGCTGAACATAGGAGCATAATCACTTCCCTTAATCTACTGGCAACACACCTACCAATGCAGCCCAGTTTGCTGTTAGCCTTCTTGGAAACAAGGGAGTACTGCTGGCTCATATTTAGTTTATTGTCCACTGTAATCCCCAGATCCTTTTCTGCAGAGCTGCTGCTCAGCCAGTCAGCCCCCAGCCTGTACTTCTGCATGGGATTGTTCCATCCTAAGTGCAGGACTTTGCAGTTGTCCTTGGTGAACCTCATGAGATTTATTTTGGCCCAATCCTCCAATTTGTCTAGGTCACACTGAATCCTAGACCTACCCTCCAGCGAATCTACTACTCCCCACAGCTTGGTGAAATCTGCACACTTGCTGAGGGTGCACTCTATATGATCTTCCAAGTCATTGATGAAGACATTGAACAAAATCGGCCCCAGGACCAACCTCTGGGGCACTCCACTTGATACTGGCTGCCAACTAGACATCAAACTATTGATTACTACTCTCTGAGCCTGATGCTCCAGCCAGTTTTCTATCCACCTTACAGTCCATTCATCCATCCCATACTTCCTTTGCTTGCCTGAGAATGTTACGGGAGACCAAATCAAAAGCCTTGCTAAAATCAAGGTGTACCACATTCACTGGTCTCCCTGCATCCACAGAGCCAGTCACCTTGTCATAGAAGGCAATCAAGTTGATCAGGCATGACTTGCCCTTGTTGAATCCATGCTGACTGTTCCCAATCACCCTTTTCTCCTCCAAGTGCTTAGAAATGAGATTCCTTGAGGATCTGCTCCATGATTTTTCCAGGGACTGAGGTGAAGCTGACTGGTTTATAGTTCCCTGGATCCTCCTTCTTCCCTTTCTTAAATATGGACACTATGTTTGCCCTTTTCTAATTATCCAGGACCTCTCCTGATCACCATGAGTTTTCAAAGATGATGGCCAATGATTCTGCAATCACATCATCCAACTCCCTCAGCACCCTCAGAGGCATCCCATCCACCCCCCATGGACTTGTACACGTCCAGCTTTTCTAAGTAGTCCCTAACTTGTTCTTTGAGCATTGACAGCTGCTATTTCCTCCTCAAACTGTACTTCCTGGTGCACTAGGCTGGAAGCTGACCTTGCTCTGAAGACTGAGCTGAAAAAGGTGCTAAGCACTTCAGCCTTTTCTGTATTCTCTGTCACAAGGTTGCCTCCCCCATTCAGTAAGGGACCCACACTTTCCCTGATCCTCCTCTTCCTACCAACATACTTGTAGAAAGCCTTCTTGTTTCCCTTCATGTCCCTTTCTAGCTGCAACTCCAATTGCATTTTAGCCTTCCTGACTTCATCCCCACATGCCCAACCAATGGTCTTATAATCTACTCTAGTTATTTGTCCAAGTTTTCACTTCTTATTAGCTTCCTTCTTGTGATTTTGTTTACTGAAGTGTACCCTGATAAGCTAAGCTAGTCTTCTGCCATACTTACTAGTCTTCCTAAACATTAGGATGATTTTTTTTTTCCTGCACTTTCAATAAGGCTTCTTTAAAGTACAGCCAACTCTCCTGGTCTTTTCACCCCCTCAATCTGGCTTCCCAGAGGATCCTGCCCAGGAGCCCCCTGAATGAGTCGAAATCTGATTTTCTGAAGTCCAGGGTCCTTACTCTGCTGCTCTCCATCCTTCATAGTTTCATAGTAGTTTCATAGTAGCTAGGGTCAGGAGGGACCTGAACAGATCATCTAGCCTGACCCCCTGCCACAGGCAGGAATGAATGCTGGGTTCACAAGACCCCAGACAGGTGATCATCCAACCTTCTCTTGAATTTGCCCAAGGTAGGGGCAAGGACCACTTCCCTGGGAAGTTGGTTCCAGATTTTGGCCACCCTAACTGTAAAATATTACCTTCTGATCTCTAACCTAAACCTATTCTCCATCAGCTAATTACCATTGTTCCTTGTCACCCCAGGTGGTGCTGGGGAGAAAAGGGCTCTGACTATTTGCTCTTGATCCCCCCTGATGAGCTTGTAGGCAGCCACCAGGTCTCCCCTCAGCCTCCTCTTGCTGAGGCTGAACAGGTTCAGGTCCTTCAGTCTCTCCTCCTAGGGCCTGTCCTGCTGCCCTCTCACCAAGCGGATGGCCCTCCTCTGAACCCTCTCCAAGCTGACCACATCCCTTTTGAAGTGTGGCGCCCAATACTGGACGCAGCACTCCAACTGCAGCCTGACCAAAGTTGTTGTGGGCCATAATTCAAGGATGGTGTTTGGAAAATGGCCTCAGTTGCGTGTCGAGTGGGGCACTGAGCAGTGACCCCAACCCAGACACGCTTGGGGATGCCAAGTGTGAGAGAGGAAAAAAGCGCGACAACTAGTAGGTGAAGAAAATTCATAAGTTTACTTACAAACCAACAAGATGATTAACGAGTTGAATCAACTTGATGAATACAGGAACTAATTACAAGGACTATTTACAGTAGCAGGTAGACACAGACGACGTAGTGCGGAGAATGAATAGATGATGGGTAGCGGCGAGTAACAAGCAAGGTGTAATCGTGAAGGTTGACTGCAGCCGAAAATACTATCAGTACAAGTATGATGCCTAGTTGGGCAACACAGGGCGTTCCGGATTGCACGTGGTCTAGCTATAAGCTGTGGTAGCCTATGCTAGGAAACTAGCTAGAGGCCTAGGGGTCGGTCCAGACAAGACAGGTGATAAGGCTGTCTTCCTGAGTTCGGGAGCGTCTGGGGACCCTATGCTGAGGCACGCAGTCCCCTTTATAGACTCCCTAGCCAATCAGGGTCCCCCTTGATGGAACATTCTGGAGGCCTCAGCATGCTGGTCCAGCCAGTCACACTCTAGGGGCAACTTCTGATTGGTTAGGCTACTAGCAGTCACGCACTGTCCGCATGATAGTGCAGGTTAAGGTCTCATTCCTCCGCCACTGCATCACCAAATACCAGTCACTGGTAGCCATGTCACTTAATGTCTTAACCAACAATCTGGTGTAGTCACATCACCTCCGGACATGCCCCCTTGACTACTGCCAGATTGTTATATGATTAAACATGGATACATCGTTAATTTATCTAATACTGGTCATAGACACACACTCAAAGTCCTCGTCTTCGGAAGGCTTAGGTATTTGAGTGTAAACTAAGGCTGATAGTGTTAGGACTTTCTTTTTGATTGAATCAACGACACAACATCCTACGCAAACACACAGTAAACAACTGAATAGAGGTATTAACAGGGTTAATAATGGGGTGACTATGCGCATTGCTAACGAGGAAAAACTCCAACCAAAACTGGAAAAAAGGTCCGCGAGCCAACCACTGCTTACTTTCGCTATGGCATAAGCACCTTTAGCGGCCTTTTTAATTAACTCCAGTTGAGCCATTAGCAGTATGGTCACATTAGGAATTGAAATACAGCAATACTCATCAGATAAATTTAGATATTTGCATACTCCTCCATTATGAAGTAACATAGCATCTAGGGCAAGTCGATTTTGCATAGTCATCCTTGAGGTTTCTTGTAACTGCTTGTTTAGCAGGAATAGAGCTTCATTGGTGGCGTTGAAGCCTATTTCTACTTCCTCTGCTAATTTTACAATGGCCTCCCGGGCTCTCATGATTCCTACATACCAAACGAACAACCCTTCCATTACCCATTCAAAACGTTTGCCTACTTGTTGGCTATAGGTCATTCTGGACCAAGTGGTGGTGGAGCGTTTTCCCCTGGCCTCAGCATGTGTGACCCAGGGAGTGGATGGGTTGGAAGTTTTTGTAGCAAGAGGTGGGCAGAGTTCTACACTGGCAATAAAGCAAGCCCCATCAAAGTGAGCAGGTAAAGCAGTATATAGTACACCATTGTTGCATGCCCACATGAGTCCTCGGGGTGCATTGGTCGGCAGCCCCTTTCTACGACACCAAGGGGCCTGCATTCTAGGTGTGCAGTAGGGGTGTGTTAGGTTGCGGCTTTCTAAATGCCGCACTTCTGCTTGTCTCAATGGGAAGAAAGCACTTAGCAGCTGATGTTTCCCATTGAAAATAGTGAGATTTACCCCTCTGCTTACATTCCACCCACCCTCTGGCATGGAACTATTAAGGAAAAGGAACCATGAAGGCTGGAGACTATGGGCTTGCCATGGTAGGAATTGTACTTGATCTTCATCGGTGCCCCACTTCCGAGCCCCCCAGGGGATACGATGACAATCAATTGGCTCTACTTTGTTACTCCCTAGTCCCCTGCTCCTACAGTTTAGGCTAGAGATGTTCTTCTTTGTTATTTGACCTGATGGCCAGTAGTACATCGTCATTCTACCCCTGCTTATGTGTGTATAGTTGGGAAAAGAAACTATTTGGCAACCTGGGCAAGTTATGGGACCATTGACTCTACAAATAGAGGTTCCACACAATGGTCCTCGTACCTCAGAAAACCATTTTGCAATATTAAGGGGAGTAACATACGCCTCTAGAACATTGTCCTTGATTGCTGCGGGCTTCAGGATGCAAGCGGTTATCCCCTCTAGATGCGGTCCGGTGGCATTCACCCAGATTTCAATCATCCGGAGCACAGAGTTCTGATGTAGTGGGTCCTCCTCAGTGCTCTCCCCTGGTGTTGCTTGAGTTAGGAGCAGGAACAGGTGGATGGTGGTGAAAGTTGTTACCATTCTTGCACTATTGGCGACCCCAGGTAGGTTGCTAGACAACAGGCTGGGATGACTTGCCCGTTAAAATAAAGGGTATCTGGAACAAAAAAACTTATCACCTAATTAGTATAACTGTATATGTATATACAATGTTGCGCCCAATCATTAATTGGGAAACCCTCCCCCTAACTCCTTCGGCTCAACCAATTATGGTGGGCCAGGAGGGTGCGTGGTGGTGTAGCTGCTGTTAGGGAAATAAAGTAAGTATTAGGATAACTCCCTATTTTTTCAACTGTTCCAGGAAGAGGCATCAGTCATGTTGTTATGGCCATGGGTACAGCTAGCCATACTCTTTCTTTTTCGTTGTAGCAAGGTTTCCAAGTAGGTGGTGTAACTGCTGGTCTTTCCTTCCATAAATCTTTAACTTTGTTTAGTGAGATTAGGACTTCATCATTGAATTTGATCCAATTTTTATAACTACCATTGCCCCGTAGGCGTAGACTCTCCTTATAGAGGCCGATATGCCTCTCAACTACCCCGTTGGATTGGGGATGGTATTTTAAGTGGTGGTGCCAATTGATATTATGTTTGGCCGCAAATTGCTCAATAACTTTAGAGGTGAAAGGTGGCCCTCCATCTGAATGTATTTCAGCTGGCACTTGCCAACGAGCATGCATTTATCAAACTTTCTTGGACCTTCACTGCAGTTGTTTTTCTGATCGGAAGGACAAGGAGCTGTCTTGTTCCTAGGTCTACTATAGCTTAGCCCTTGTTAGGCACTTTGGCCTCTGGTAGGGGGCCCAATATATCAACTTGCCAGGTTTTTCCCGGTGAGAAGTACTCAGTGTTGAAAGCTCCATGTTTGTGTCTATGTTGTCTTGGTTTTTCTCTAGCACAGGTGGGGCATGCCTGCACTATTTCTTGCCAACGTTTTATATTAGGCCCCTTCTCTGCATCTAACTGCCATCGGATTCGGGCTCTGGCAGCACTGGGATGCCCCCAGAATTCATGAAGCCACTTTAAGAATAATTGGTCATCCACTGTACCTTGACTATTCTTATTACTTATTTGGATTGATTGGACCACTTCTGTACATCTCGATAATACTCCTTGTGCAAGAGCTTGATCAATGACCTGATGTGCTGGGTCTGTGTCTCCCTGATGCGATCAGGTATGTTTTATCAGTGGTAATGTCTCGAGCTGTAGCAGGGTTTCTCTGATGTCCTCCCAGATTTGTGGATGCTCTGTAACCCTAGCGGTTTTAGTCATGATTCTATAGATGTATTCAGAATCAATTGCAATTACAGGGACTGGCAAGGTGTTATCATGACAACCTCGAATACGCTCGAGGGCTAAGTGAAATCCCCTCAGCTCCAACGCCTGAACTGATTCACCGTTATGTGCGTTATAGATTTTAGTGAGCTGGCAGGGCTTACAATAAAATCCGTAAGCCCAGTTTTCTCTTGAGGTTCCATCTGATGCCACCCAACCTGGTTCTGTTGTCCCGTATAACTTAGGCATGAGGGACTCTTTGTCTTCATTCAGTGGTAAATCTCCCTCTAGAACTTTCCACCCTGACCAGTAGTATTGAAATCTCAGTACTACTGCGCACCATGTCTTCGCAGTCCCCTGATACTCTGGGTGGATCTTGCCAGGGTCTAACAATGTTAATAGTGACCCTCCCGGTGCAATCAGAGTTCCCGTATATGGAGCTAAGTGTTCTGCCAATTGGGTAGCCAATATGGTCTTTGCTAGGCACCCATATCTATGCTGATGCTCTTGCAGGGTGCGGTGGCCCATGTACACTTGGTGTTTGGTCTCAGTGTTTCTAGCAGTGGCCCAAATGTGTTCTTCTGTGAACCCTACATAGACGTTTAGAGGAGTGTTTTCTGACGGCACCGTCAGGCGAGTGTTAGCCACCTCAGTTAGTACTGATTCTAGAGCTCTCTGGTCATAATTTGTCCATGGCTTTCGATTCCTAGGCTTTTTTTGGAGTTGTTGTTGAATACACTGTACCACTTTAAGATGTGGAGGTGCTACATAATTTCGGAGCCAATTTAGGTGTCCCAACAGGGCTTGAAAATCAGCTTGGGTTTTTGGTCGTTTGGCAGATGTAGGCATAATGTTATGTGTAGTACCCGAACGGAACTGACCTTCAAAATGAGTTCCCAGGAACATGAAGCTGTTAGCTGGTTCGTTCATGGACTTCTCATCGTTTATCTTCCAACCTTCTCTCCGCAGATGGGCCCTTAGGTTCGTGGCTGCTTGGTGTACGGCTTCTCGGTGACGTCCCGTTATTGCTACATCGTTTACATAGGTCCAGATGTTGATTTCTTGTGTGCCTGCATAGATATTTCTGAAAGATTGGATGCTATTATTCATCATAGCATTTGCAAGAGCTGGGGAGTTTTGGTATCCCTGTGGGCATACATTCCATCCGTATATCTTGCCACCGACACACATATTTAATATTCCTTGTTCGTCTATTATTGGGACTGAATAAAACATATCTTTTAAGTCCAATGTTACTGCCCACCATTCACCCCCCGCCTGGGCCTTTGTAATGTCTTGCATGATTTCTGTGATCGTATGATTTGCAGGCATTTGCAATAAGGCGCATCGGCGGTTGGCCTCCCCGTAATCAACACTGGCCGGGCCTCTGATGGCCTCCCCGGCTTTGGTATGCCCCACCTGGGTGAAAGGTAAATGGAAGATTTCACCTCTGTTACACAGCCGTGATGTTGAAGGCTTTGTAGCAGTTTTTCAATGGATGCCCGTAGATGCTCCTTTGTCGCTATCGGCTTGTATCGCCATGATGTCGGGTTCTTAACAATTGGTCGGTGTCTCTCCGTCTCCAGGATTTCTAATGGTAGGGCTGAGATAAGATGTTGTTGTAGTCGCAAAGATTTAATTCCGGGGACCCCTAAGATATTTATGCCCCCTAGGGTCCCGGATAGGGTCTTGCCATTGACTTTAAACCTTATCACAGGGGTACTGGCAACCGCATGGAGCCCCTGTACGAATATTATTCTTGACTTTTTTTATGATAGACTTTGGGTTTAATAACATTAACTTGTGCGCCGATGTCTAGTAAAAAGTGCACAGACATTTCCTCTTGACTACTTAATTTCTGTATAGTTAAAGTTAAATAGGGGCGCTCTTCGCTACTAAAGAGGCCGCCAGTGCCTGCCTCAATGGCCGCTACTCGTTTTTTTGTTGGGTCCTTTTGTCTGGGTCCCATTTTTTGTATTTGAATCCCATGCAGGTAGCTAGTTCCTTCTGGCCCTGATTTCCTATACTTTGTAGTTGTTTCGGTGTGAGGCCACTATTTTTAAGAAGGAACCCAAATCTAGCCTTTTCTTCCGGGGTTTCTCTTCTTCCACTGAACGTTGGGGACATCTTTAGAGATGACCTAGGGGATTGGTGTTTCTTTCCCTCCCCCTCTGCTACTTGTATGATTGGACTAGCCGTGGCCGCTTCCACTTTGCTGGTCCTTGTAAGGTCTGGTAATTCCGTAAGGATGTTCCCTATGGGGCTCCCTATCAAAGTGTGTAGCGTTACCTTTAGCAGGGCGGTTTGGTCTCCCCCATACAGTTCTGCGCAGGCTTTCACCACATCCACCTCCACGGTGCAGCCAGTACTCTCGTTATTGTTGCTCATCTAGCATCACTGGCCGTACCTCTGTGTTCCATATTAGGTAACTCATGCCAGCTATGGAATAAAGCAACTGTAACGGCGTCGGGTGAGATGGTGGGTTTGTGTGCCACTTGTGAATTTGTGCTACAAGGGTTGAGACTACTACTGCGCTGATTGGTATTGGCCATACCCAGTTGTTAGCAATTTGGGTTTGGTCTGTGCATGTTCCCCCACTCCAGACGGGATGTCTCATCAGGGTACTGGCCTCCTCCATGTCAAGTAATTCGCCTCCATGATTTAGTACGAGGCGCCCCACCCACATTACTGGGGTCTCCTCTGGGCTGATTTTTGTCTCCCTGATTAAATCTTGCATCTACCCCCTTGTCCGGGTCCGGTAAACTGCAACCGTCCGGGTTACCTCACCCTCCACCGTTGTTTTGACTGTGGCGATTGGATTTACTTGGAAGGTGGGGGCACTTGCGGTGTTGGCCTTCTGGGGAAGACTGGGGTATACTGAGGGGATTTTGTATGGTGGCGGTGAGGGAGTTGGCGCTAGAGGGTCGGTGATTGATCCCTTTGTTAACACTGTAGGGGGCACCGAAGCATTATTCCCTACATTTCCTGGTGAAGCGGTAGGGGGCACTAGAAGGCCGGTGTTCTCCTCCCCTCCTGGGGTGATGTCACTTACCCCTCCCATCTTGTGAGCTGCTCCTTCCTCACCCGCCTTATTTTTCTCCTCAGGGTCGCCGCCATTTTGGGACTTTAACCTTGCCAGTTTTGCATTCTTGTTGGCGACATCTTGGGCCAAGGCCTCGATGTCACCAGCTTGGTTCGCTGCAAGTCTTAAGAGCTCAGTTATTGTTCAATACATTATATTGATAACTTTTCCTTTTTTCCATTTTTTCCCTCAACATTTCCACCGGGAGGACTCTCGCCCCTTTTCCTCTAATTGTTCCCTGAGCTCCGTCAGGATTTCACTCTCTCTGCTCTCCTCACGGACAGTGGGGCAATTAAATCTATCCGACGGCGTGGCATGGCCGCTACTTTCTTTTACATATTTAATGCATCGCCCGTACTCTCGCCTGGGGTCTTTATCTTTGTTGTCAGTGATTTCTTTCGGTGTTATAAAGGGAATTACATCTTGTACTTTATCATAAGGTCGATACCTCACTGCTGGGCTTGACATTAGGCAGGCAAATGCGGCCGGAGTTAGGCCCTCCACGGCCCATTCCTTCTTGCCCTTGGAGTTTGCAGCGGCAATTACAGAAAAGTACCCTTTAATTGGGCCCATTATGGCTCGGTGGTACCGGGCATGATCTTGCAAATCAGTGGTACTCTCAACCAGAGGCTGTCGACGATCCCTCCAGGGGCAGTTTAATGACACATAATCAACCCCGTCCTCCTCACTTTTTGAGGATCTTAAATTTTGGGCATTATTCCTCTCTCGCTCCGGCGGCAATCCCATCCTCGTCGCCATGTGGGCCATAATTCAAGGATGGTGTTTGGAAAATGGCCTCAGTTGCGTGTCGAGTGGGGCACTGAGTAGTGACCCCAAACCAGACACGCTTGGGGATGCCAAGTGTGAGAGAGGAAAAAAGCGCGACAACTAGTAGGTGAAGAAAATTCATAAGTTTACTTACAAACCAACAAGATGATTAACGAGTTGAATCAACTTGATGAATACAGGAACTAATTACAAGGACTATTTACAGTAGCAGGTAAACACAGACGACGTGGTGCGGAGAACGAATAGATGATGGGTAGCGGCGAGTAACAAGCAAGGTGTAATCGTGAAGGTTGACTGCAGCCGAAAATACTATCAGTACAAGTATGATGCCTAGTTGGGCAACACACAGGGCGTTCCGGATTGCATGTGGTCTAGCTATAAACTGTGGTAGCCTATGCTAGGAATCTAGCTAGAGGCCTAGGGGTCGGTCCAGACAAGACAGGTGATCAGGCTGTTTTCCTGAGTTCGGGAGCGTCTGGGTAACCTACGCTGAGGCGCGCAGTCCCCTTTATAGACTCCCTAGCCAATCAGGGTCCCTCCTTGATGGAACATTCTGGAGGCCTCAGCATGCTGGTCCGGCCCGTCACGCTCTAGGGGCAACTTCTGATTGGTTAGGCTACTAGTGATCACGCACTGTCCGCATGATAGTGCAGGTTAAGGTCTCATTCCTCCGCCACTGCATCACGGAATACCAGTCACGGGTAGCCATGTCACTTAATGTCTTAAACAACAATCTGGTGGAGTCACATCACCTCCTGACAGACGCATAGAGGGGGAGTATCACCTCTCTGGACCGGCTTGAGATGCACCTTTGGATGCATGACAAGGTATGGCTGGCCTTGCTGGCTGCAGTCTGGCATTGGCGGCTCATGTTCATCTTGGAGTCATTAATGACTCCAAGATCCCTTTTTGGCTTTGTGCTTTCAAGAAGGGAACTCCCCAGCCTGTATGTATGCTGTGGATTCCTTCTCCCAAGATGCAGCACCCTGCATTTGTCTACGTTGAACCCCATCCTAGTCTCATTTGCCCACTTTTGTAGTCTGTCTAAATCTAGTTGCAGCCTCTCTCTCCCTTCAAGTGTGTCCACCTTGCCCCACATCTTAGTGTCATCAGCAGACTTGGGCAGCATGCTTTCCACCCCCTCGTCCAAGTCGCAGATGATGTTAAACAATGCAGGAGGACCGAGCCCTGGGGTACCCCACTACTCATATCTCACCAGGTTGAATGTAACCCATCCACCACTACTCTCTGGGTGCGCCCCATCAGCCAATTTTTTACCCATCCATCTGTGCAGGCATCAATACCGCAGTCACATACTTTATTGATGAGGATGGGGTGAGAGACAGTGTCAAAGGCCTTCTTAAAGTCTAGAAAGACTATGTCCACAGTGACACCATCATCTAAGGATTCAATTACTTGGTCGTAAAAGGCAATCAGGTTCGTCTGGCAGGACCTGCCTTTGGTGAACCCATGCTGATTGCCCCTGAGCATGATCTCCCCTGCAGGCCCCCCACAGATGAGCTCCTTGATGATTCTCTCCAAGATCTTCCCAAGCACCAAGGTGAGGCTTACAAGCCTATAATTACTTGGGTCCTCCTTTCTCCCCTTCTTAAAAATAGAGACCACATTAGCTAGTTCCCAATCCCCCGGCAACTGGCCAGATGACCATGAATGCTCATACAGCCGGGCCAAGCATTCCGCGATGACCCCTGCCAGCTCCCTCAACACCCTTGGGTGGAGGGCATCTGGACCTGCAGATTTTAAAATGTCTAGCCCTTCCAGAAGATCCGTAACTACATCTGCACTGACTGAAGGCTTGATAGAGCTATCCCCAAGATTGTTTTCCTGAACAGGGACCAGGATATCCCACCTACCAGAGGTAGGGACAGAGGCAAAGAAACTGTTAAAAATATCAGCTTTCTTGTCTGGCATGGCCACCAGATTACCGTTTGTGTCTTGCATGGGCCCTACATTGCCTGGTGCCCTCTTCTTGCTCCCAATGTACTTGAAAAAGGACTTTTTGTTGTCCTTAATCCTGGACGCTAGCCTGAGTTCCATCTGTGCCTTGGCCTTCCTAATAGCCCTCCTACACTCCCAGGCCGAGGAGGAGTACTCCTCCTTGGTGATAGTTCCTCCCTTCCACTGGTTGTACGACTCCCTTTTAGTCCTCAGGCATTGTTGAATGCCCTTGCTGAGCCAAGGGGGTTTCTGAGCACTCTTACATCCTTGCTTTTCTCAGGGACTGTTATCCTTTGGGCCTGGAGGATCGCCCCCTTAAGGTACGACCATCCCTTGTGGACTCCCATCTCCTCTACCTTCTGGGCCCTTAGTGCCTCCCCCACTAGTCTCCTAAGCTCACTGAAGTTGGCCCTTCTGAAGTCAAGTGCTTTAGCCTTGGTGTAAACCCTAGACACCCTGCATTGGATAATGAAATCCAGCAGGTGATGATCGCTTCCTTTACTTATGATCCTGAACTCAATAATCTCATGGTCACTGCTGCCCAAGTTGCCATCCACTACTACACCCCACACCAATTCTTCCCTGTTTGTGAGCAGCAGATCAAGAAGGGTTGGCCACTCCAGTACTTGGACCAAATAATTGTCCCCAGTACTCTCCAAAACTTCCTGGATTGTCTGCACACTGTTGTATTGTTCTCCAAGTAGATGTCAGGGTGATTGAAGTCCCCCATGAGAACCAGGGCCTGTGAGCAGGAAACTTCTGATCCTAATCTACCACTTCCTCCTTGTCTGGTGGTCTATAGCAGACCCCCACCATGACATCACCCTTATTCCTCTCCCCTATGACCCTAACTCAGAGACTCTCAATAGGCCTATCTCCAGTTTCATACTGGAGCTCTGAGCAATCATATGACTCTTTTACATAAAGTGCAAACTCCTCCTCTTCTTCTCCCCTGTCTGTCCTTCCTGAACAGTTTGTACCTATCCATGACAGTGCTTCAGTCATGTAAGCTATTCCACCAAGTCCCTGTTATTCCAATCACATCATAGTTCCATGACTGTGCAAGGACTTCTAATTCTTCGTGCTTGTTTCCCAGGCTCTGTACATTTGTGTACAGGCACCTGAGGTAACTAGTTAATTACCCTGATTTCTCAGGAAGTATGAGAAAACTTCTGTTGCCCCCTCCTGATTGCTTTTTCTCCAGGTCTCTCACACACTTATCTCATCTCAGGGCTTTGGTCTCCATCCCCTAGTGAACCTAATTTAAAGATCCTTACCTCTTAGATAATACCTGGAACATCATGGCTAAAACATCACTCCATCATTACAGTGTACTATAGAGGTATGCTTTTAATCCAAACAGATCACCACGTGGTTCTGTTTAACATGTTTTTGAAAATCGGTGGCCTTCTCAATTTGACAGCAGCAGGGTTTCATGTGTTGTCATGAGTTACCTCTAGACCCTAGACATCTAGACCCTGTTTTTTTACATTAAAATAGATGCATTTTCTTACCATTTCATCTAATATTGAATTTCTTAAGACCTGTGTCATCTTGGGAAATCTCAGTGACAAAAACAGGCTAGGAGGGTAAAATTAAGCAAAAACTGTCTAGAAAGTGAATTTAGTCCTCCTTTAGAACTACCTTTCCAAACTTTTCCAGCTATGTTCCTTATCATGATAATACAAGAGGTTCACAATTACTTATACCACTTCTAGAACAATTTGTTTTATGTGTTTGATACTGATTAAAGCAGTTTTATTTGTATTATTAACAATTCAATGGCTTGGTTGTTCTTCCTGCTACTGCTAGTAGAAAAGACCAAGCAATCCATGAAATAAGCATGGCGATATTAATAGAAAACATGTTGATTCTCATCATGGTGCACAGTTCCATTATAGGCTTAGCCCAATGCAGTAAGGTAGGGGGCCTCATCCATAATACTAAGACTGGCAGAGTAAGCTTAGAAGAAATTTAGTGTAGTTTGACATCCAAAGACATAAGCTGAAAGATTGCCATTGACATCAATTATCTTTGGGTCAGATTCTATACTTTGAGGAGCAAGATTCATACTGAAAAATAAAGAATTACTTTCTATCCGCTATCTAGTTACAGAACATACTTTATAAATATTTAATTGATTTTTAAAAATAAATTAAATTCAGAAAATTACAAGTAGCACTCTTCCATCTGTAGCAAAATCCCCAGTTTTTCTTTTTTTAAATGTATTTTAAAATTTATTCCCCTCCCCTTCCCCAACCATTTCTGACTTTCTCTCCCTCTCTATTCCCTATAGATAAGTATAAGTGAGTGCAGACTTAGGATAAGCTTTAACATTTTTATTTTGGTAGCAAGTTTTTGGTTTTGGATATCCAGTGTTTTATATTGTATAATTATTAGGTTTGTATTGTTTTTTACTGTTGTATATTGTATTATTATCATTTTTGTATTGATTTGTATTGTTTCATATGAATATTGTATGGATTAGGCGTGTATTTGTAAGTGAAACAAAGTCATGTCAGGTTTCCATTTTATATGTCAAGCCTCCATCTTGTGTCCTCTGCCTGGGCATCCCATGTTGCAACAATATGATTCATTGTACCCCTCCCATGTAAATTGGTTCCTGGATAAATGAAAGTAATTGGGAATGACTGAAATACAATGGTAGCAGGCGTCTACTGCATGGCCTGTAACGACTGGGCCATCACCTTGCATTGATTCTTCCAGGAACCCCAGACCTCACCCAGGAACAGAGACAAGAACCCAGCATTTGAAAGACAAAAGACCCTGCAAAAACAGCAACTCTACCATTGTACCCCACCATTACAGACACACAAAACTGCACATCCCTGCATGAAGCACACATGCTCAGTACACCAGGGGCTGACCCTTGCCTGGGTATGCTTCCTATCAGTAGGGTCACACAAGGTCTGCCCCTATAAAAAGGGGCAGTGAAGACAGACCCAGTGGGATGCCCTCTCCATCTGGACCAGCACCATGCCACACCACCTATCCACCCAGAGGCCCTGCTGGCGACCCCCCTCTGGACAACACCTACTGGACAAGGACCCCTTTCCAGCCTGGATAGGTAGCTATCACCCCCCATCCCCTCTTCAACCAAGGACTTGGACTTTTCTTCTCTTCCCTACCTGGACTCCAGCCCTTCCACTAAGTCTCTTTCTCCTGCTGCCATTGTGAGTGCTTGTGTGTGTGTGTGTGTGTGTGTGTGTGTGTTTGTTATGTGTGTGTATGTGTGTGAACCAATAAATTCATGGGGCTGTATAGTGTGTTGTCTGTGTAATAAAACTGTTATTTGGACCCCTAAGTTGGGTTTTGCTTTACTATGGTTTGGCCCTGTTCCAATCTCTGCTCCTTGCCCCTCTAACTTCTGTCTCATTTCTCCCTCTCCTGCTTCTGGCTCACTGCTGCCTTTCAGTCTCTCCTGCCACATTTCCTGTGGTTTTCTGCTCTCCCCCTGCTCCTATTACCTTTTCCCTGTGACTTTCTGCTGCCTTCCTCTGCTTTCCTGCTTTCCTGCCGCCTTTCAGTCTCTCCTGCTGCTTTTCCTGTGATTTTCTGCTATCCATCTTTCTGTTTTCAGGCTTCCCCCGCACCTTCTGTAGTCATCTCCAGCCCCCCTCCTCCCCCCCAGCCTCCCAGCTCCTTGTGGCTGTCCTTCAGTTTTCTCCAGCAGCTGGAGCCTTTCTCCAGCTCCCAGCACCTACTACTTCTCCCTGCAACTTCTCTAGCTGCCCCAGAGCCATCCTCTGGCTCCCCACATCCAGAGCCCCTCTTTAACACCCACACTTACCCTTAGTCCCATTTTCCCTCTCCCCACCTACCTTTTCAGCTCCCCCATACCTCTGTCTCCAGTCCCAGCCTCTGTGCCAGGATCACTCCCCTTTTCTATAGGCTTTGGGCATTGTCTTTTAATCAATTAAGATCAATTAACCTAAAGTTACCCCCAAGCCTCAGTTCTTCAGCCCAGGCCCCTCTAGTCTACCAGTTCTAATCCTGGTCCCAGTGACTTTCACTCCCAGCAACTTTCACTCCCTACACTCCTACTTGCTTACCTTAACCTTACCCCAGGTACCCCAAGCACACACATACACACTGTACCATTCAAGTTAGGAACTTACCTGTGTGTATGTGTAGGTGGGTTGTATGTGTGTTAACTGGTGAGTGAGAGTATCTATCTATCTATCTATCTATCTATCTATCTATCTATCTATCTATCTATCTATCTATCTAGCATTGTGTGCATGATATATGAATTAGTTATCTGTGTCTAACTTTTGAGGTGTATAGTGTATGTGCTTGAATTGGTGATAGGTATGCATGTGCCTAGGTTGGTTCGGATGTGTATGTGCCTGAGCTGGTAGTGTGTGTGTGTGCATGCACCTAATTGATTTGTGTGTTTGTATATGTGCAATTGTGTCACATCCTCCTGTCTAACAGCACAATATTGAGATCCTGAGAGTTGGCCTGACCCCACAGGACAACACATTTTCAGCTCAATTCAATCCCCCCTGGTGGCAGCAGGGGCCTGTTGCAGGGCCTCAGGAAGCAGGAGCACTTTGCTGCTAGGAGGAGCAAATCTGCTCCCATATCCCTGCACGTGGAGCATTTACCTGTGAATAGTTTACTTGCAAGTAAGTTGGTTCTGTATCAAATGCATGGGTATATACACCCAGAAAGGGGCAGGCTGGCTTCTAACAAAGCCACAGGAGGTGGTATGCAAAGGGACTCAGAGGAAGCTTGGCTGTGAAAGGTTCCACGCCCCAGTATGAACAGCTGATTTTGTTCCAGTGGCCTGCTCACTAACGCTGCTCGCAGATGTTAAAAAAATAAATAAATAAAAATGGTGCTTTATTTTAAGATTGGTGCATTCCTGCCCTGAGCCCAATGCATGCCCAGAAGATGCATAATGTTCACACAATGTCTGTAGAGATCAGGTGCTTTAGTAGGGCTTTCTTGGTGCCTTTATCTAATAGCTTAATGACTTAGCTATTAGATAAAAGTGCTATAAAGCCTTGCTGAACTGCCCAATTTATACAGATGCTGCAGAGCCAGGAAAGTAACCCACTGCTTCTTCTGGTAAAGCATGTTTTCAAAATGTCTGCAAGCAGCCTGAATTAATATCAAGGTGTGGCAAGTAAGTCAAGTGGAGAAACTGAAATAGAGCTGGTTTGTGTGGGGACCATAACAACTGCTCCACACCTGGAAAAGGGGCTATGGTAGTCACACTTGGAACGTACAATAAGTTATGATGGAAACACAGCATTAGGAAACTTTGCTTAATATAGTGGTATGGTATTTTAAATTTGATAGCATTTTTGTTATTGAATGAAATAAGTTATAACAGAAAGGTCTGAATTTGTGCCTTGGATGTTGGAAAATTTCTTGTTAAGTCAATAAGAATTTTTCCCTGAGTAAAGTGTGATGACATAGTTCTTTAGGGTTTTTTTTTAAATTCTATGTGTGTTATAAATCTAAAAGAAAGAAATATAGCACAACACCAGTGTGCTATGCTCTGCCCTAAAGACCTTACAATCTAAACTGTGAGATAAATGGACTTATAGTAATGTTAGGAACATTATCTGTGAAACAAAGCACCACCAGCACACCCTAGAACACAGCAACATAACATACACAGCATAAAAAGAAGTAAATATATTTGTCCATGGGAGATAATAGCCAACCCCCACTCCCCCCCACCCCACCAAAAAAAGTGAAAAATAGGCAAAGGAAAAAAATATCCATATTAAGCTATTAAAAGATTAGATAAAGGAAGATCATGCTAAGAATGGTTCCTATCATGGAGAATAAGGCAGGGCAAGGTGGTATCTTATAGACTAATTATAGAATAAAGTGAATCCTTGGCTGGGGTAGCAGATAATTTACAGGGAGGAAGAGAGTGTTGTTAGCTATAATGTTTTTTTACATTGATGAATGTAGAGAAATTTTCTTGTCATAAGTTGGCCAAGATAGAGGGCTTTGGATTTGGCCTTCAAAAAGGAAGAGAATGCTTAGATGCTAATTGCTGAAAATTTTCCTGATAAACCTGATTTCCTTCCACCTACTATGGATATCAAAACATTGCCTTTTTACAGTTTGAATCAACATAAAATGCTTTGTAGATCATTGGAGTCAAGCACCTAAAATATTTTTGGGGACCAGGGCTAAATTACTTAATTGACTTCAAAATTACAAAAGCAAAACCCTATCCCTTCAATTTCATTCCCTCTCATCTCCTTTGTCTTGATCAAATTTTCAACTGATACTTTCTCATTAGGTTTCCTTAATTGCCTTCTTTCTCTTTGCCCTGCGTCCCCATGTCCTGCTAAACTCAAGGGAACTAGAAGCTGCCTCAGATTTTGAATGAATTGCTGCACTATGGAAGAAAACCCCCCACGAATCGCATACCACTGGGCATGATATATCACCCCTCCCTCAAACCCATACAGAAAATCCTCAAACAACTACAATCCATACTAGAAGGAGACCTAATCCTCAAAGGGAACTTACAAGAGGAGTTCTAATCCTCAAAGGGAACTTACAAAACACTTTTCACAGATAAGCCTATGAACTTCACTTACTCAACCTCCTGAATACAAAAAATCATAGACTAAATATAGACATTGGATTTATGACACATTATAACCTTCCTGACTTCTGAATCCCCAGGTACCTCTCCACTATTTACCTGTTATATTCATCCCCCTTCTCTCTCTCCCCACTCCCCCACCAAGTCTGCCTCTTACCCAGCCCAGCCTCTGGCTTCTTTACTATTCATTCCATCCAGGAAGAGCACTCACCAACTGTAGAGGCTTCCTCAGCCTGATGAAGGGTTTTTAAACCCAAAAACTTGCTAAGAATTTTTTTTCCAACTATTTAAGTTGGTCTAATAAAAGATATAAGATGCACCCAAAGAACCTTGTCTGCCTTGTAACAGCCAGAACCAGAGGGATTAATTAGCAAGAAATATGTGCTTCTTGGAGGCATTTGGTATTTTACCTAAACAGGTAATATTAGTTAATATAAATGTTGTAATTTTGTAAATTGTAAATGTAACTTTTTTTCATAAGTTTAACCAAAATGATAAATTAACTGTTCGTGGAACTGACTGGACCCCATAGGTAAAGCTGTAGCTATGAGATTAGCTGACCTAACAGTTTCTGCTCAGGGTTCAGCTTTAGTGATTAAAAAAATGGATCCAAAAGCCTGGCACACACAACACATTCCAGGAAAGCACATCCCAAGAAAGCATATTCAAATGAAACCTAAAAGGGGTTGGGGCTTAGGCAGAGCAATGTCAATTTCAAGCCTAAAGGTGCTGCATCATAATTTGCTTATTGGATAAACCTGAGTTGGGTAGTAACCTTTTATGATAATTTTTAACACCTTTCAATCCCATAAGGTAACTGCTATAGGGTAACATTGTGAGTGGCTCTAAAGCCAACAGATTAGCATAAGACTGGGTATAAAAAGTGCATGCATCAAGTGACCAGCAGGAAGGAGGGAACAGAATGGTCACTGCTGTTCCATATGCGGACCCCAGACTCCTGGTGTGAGTGAGGATCAGATCCTGATCAAGGGACTTTCCTCGGTAACCCCTTTAACAGCATTGATTGGGGACGCCTGACTTCGCCGGAATCACTTGACACATACCTGGCATCGAGGTACTATCGATAAGTTGCTAACCCATGTCTGTCTATCTGTTGTTTTGAACAGCCCAGTGGCTAATACCCTGGCAGTGTCCAGTTGACCTGTGACAGAATTGATCTATCTGTTGTTATTATCTGTTATTATTATTTACTATTAGCTCTTTAATACTGCATTATCTACTTATCACATTTATCTTTCTGTTAACTGCTGTGTGTGTAAACTATAATAAATTTGCCTTTACTTCACTCCTAACTGTGCCTTCTCAATCCAAAACTGAAATAAACAGCCCAGTTGGCCTGTGATAAAACTGATACACTCACAGTGCCCAGCTGGCCTGTGACACTGCTTATGTCCTTAGATTAACACGGCTACAATGTACACCCCTCAGACTTTGAATGTCATGTAGATAAAAAAAGGAACAGTAGTAAATAGATTAGTAAGAGTGAGTAGCAACAAAACATTTTAAAGACAAACATTACTGGGAAATTTCTCTTCGAACAAGTGTTTGTTTATTCCAGAGAGAGACTGTAAATTACTGTTACATCTTCCAATATAGTAGCACTCAAAAAATAAAACACTTCTTAAAGCATGTGTCTAATTGGATACCTGCTATAAGGAGTGTCAGGATATGCTAAAAAGATAATGTTCAGTTCATTTCTCTGCCCAGGGGGACTTCAACTCCAAGACTGCCCTAAGAAGCTATAGACCACTGATTCTCAACTGTGGTGCTGCAGCCCTTTCAAGGGGCACTGTTATGACCAGGTGGAACTGCCTTGGTCATCTTGGTTTGTTTCTGGGGGATGCTAAGCAAGGCTGGACTGGGGAGTAGCTGCGGTAAGGACGAATGCCTTACTGCAGTCCAGTCTGAAAGAAGATCTCAGTAGTATACCTAGAGGGGTGAGCTGCTGACTTAAAGAGGCTGCATCAGGTCCCCTCCACCTGCTTGTGCCCTGGGTCAGCATTTCTCAAACCCGGTGCATATTCTTTTGCCCACTATGGGTCCCCTCCACTGCCCATCACTGTAGCTTACAAAAATCAAAACTACATACTGTAATAAAAAATATCATCTTTGAAATGGGGTGCCACTAAACTCATAAAAGTTATGCTGGGGTGCCTTGAGTCTAAAAAGGTTGAGAATTATTATTATAGACTATGATGCTATTCTGAGTTTGAGGATACTTCCAACCCCTCTTTTTCAGGTTGATTGTATTTTCAATATTCACTGACCTAGAGAAAGGCTGAAAGAATGAGAATGACTCTTCACGTTTGGGTTTAGGGCACCCACCTGGGAGGCTTGGCATGGAGGGTTGAAAATAAGGAAGTCCTGTGTTCCAGAACTTGTGAATATGGGGGTTTACTGAGATACTCCAGGTAGAGTGGTACTCATATGTTTCATCTGGAGACATAAATACTGTACTTCAGTGGCCTACTGGTAAAATGCTTCTGATGAAAGCTGTAGTACATTCTTTGTGCTTTATCCTTGTCACATCATCTGTTCCCTGGATATACTGCACAAAGTGAGTCAGGGCCCCCTGGAGCAATTCAGTGCCAATGAACATACTTGTATGTTCCCACAACGATAATGGAGCATGAGGGAGGAAAGAACTGTAATCATAAAGAGCATATTTCACTATAATCACACACAAAGAACATTCCCCATTTATGGCAATAATACTGAGAGCTAAGCAAACATTTGGACCAATCTGTAGAACAATCATTATAAGGACTTACCTGAAGGATTTATTCTATAAAACCTAAATTGGTTGCTACATAAAAGAATACAGTTGAACTCTTTTAATCCTAGCTGAAAAGACAGGAGAGGGGGCTAAAAAATACTTTTCTTACTTGAAAACCAAAAGAATTATTTGGAGATATCTGAGATATGAAATCCATGACACCCTTTTTTAGAACTAGTTATCATGAAAACGCTTTCATAGAGACAGATTAAAACAGAATGGGCACCTATACACATGTCTGACACATGCTACTTAGCTATTTCCTGGCGTAACTGGATATACGGAGCTATGAAGCTGCTCATTCAGCTTGTCCAAAGTGCTTGAATGAAAAGCAGCCTTCATAGAATGAGATATGTTTACACTTATGAGAGAGATTTTTTTAAGTTTGATTTCTTTGACCTTTTTTAAGTTCAATTAATTGAACCTGCTAATTAGCATGCTCCAGCAGCCTCAGTATCACATGTATTCAGTGTCCCCATGCTTCAAAATAGCAGGGGAGTATCTTTACATGTTTTCTAGGATGTTGCGGGGGAGGGGGGGCGGGAGGCAAGCTTTAGTTGAAGTGCTCTTGCTGCCATTTTGAAGTGGGGAACATTAAATACACAAGATATTGCAGGTACTTTAATTAGAGTGGCTCTCAAGACCTGCTTCAATTAAAGCATAACCCTTCCCCTCCCACATCCCCGAGCATGTGTAAAGGCACCCAGTGATATTATTTGTGGAACAAGTAGAATCATGATGCAATGCTACTGCACAGTAGTAACAAGCAACTGCCCAGTAAGTGTCACCAAAAATCCATTTGGCAATGCTACTGTGCAGTAAGTCTGGCTACAGCACAGTCATTTAGTACTTATGTATGCAAGTACTAAATGATTGCACAGTAACAACTACACAGTCAGTGTCTCATGTAGACATGGCCACTGTGGACTTTCCATTTTCAATAATTATCTCTTCGAGCATTTGTGGAGAAATTAAACCCACCTGCTCTTAGCTCCATACCTTATAAGCATTCAAGCTGTGTTCCAAAGATTTCAAATCCATGACATTATTTTTAAAACTGTTAGACTGAACTGCTGCTTATAAGATATTTTGGGAATTGAGTTCCTTATCTTGATACACTCTAGTGCAGGGGTTGGCAACCTATGACCCATGGATCCATGGCTTCAATGGCATTTGTTAGTGTGGGGACTCTCCCTGAACAGTGCTCCAGTCAGCTGTGTATGGGGCTCTGGCAGAGTGGCTTTTCACCATACCACAAAGCAGCTGAGCAGCAGGGAGAACCAGCAGCAGCAGCAGTGAATGGGTCCTAATGCCTGCTTTCTTCCAAGCCAAGCATAGTGATTCTGGCTTCACTGTTACAAAGCATTGTAGACCCCTAGTCTAGTGAGATCAACTACATCTGAGACCAAAAGACCTGAAACTTTAGGATGTTGAAAAGTACCCAAAAGTCTTGTAGCACAAAGCTAACTTTCATATCTCCCACACCCCCTCTATCTTTTAAGAGTAAAAAAAGGAACATTGAAATGGGGATTAGACAGCAATTCTTCTGAAATAGCAATCCAAAGTAAACTTGTACCAGTATTTGATGGGGGGGGGGGGGGGGGAAATAAACCAAAGTTATATGTAATGTAGTAGAATGGTTCTGTATTTAAATATTCTATGCAATTTGTTTGTTCTTATCATTAAGTCAGTCAATACAATCTGACTTCTTTGCCTTTAAGAAAAAGTACTTTAAAAATTGAATTTTTCTCTTCTCTGCCAAACACTATAACTGTAATCATGGTGAATTTAACAAGGGGAAATAAGAAGGTAATACATCTTAGTCTGACACTAAATTCTCCAGGCTAACAGAGGCTGATTATTTCAAATTAGACATGGAAAACTGGTTAGCATCACTTCTTCCTTTCAACTACTGTGCTGCACTAAATATTCTCTCAATAGTAGGCTTTTAATAAGATTAAAACATTATGAATGAAATGTTAATAGAAGGTAAATTAACTAAATTAAGGGAAATTTTCAGAGACCAAGCTCTCATAGCACTAAGAAGGGAGTTTTTGGATACTGTAGTTGTTGGATGCCTAGCTGTCCAGAGATCTCTCTAGATCTGCAACGGAAAGCTTGATTCAAACAAACAAGCTCCTTAGACTTTAAATTCTTTAGTGATAGATTGGCATTCATGCAGTTTGGCTTTTCATCATGTGAATGAGACCACTCTGGTACCATGTCATTCTCAACATGATTGTTGTGTTATTTTCGTATGAGGAGCCTGATGACATTCAAAAAACCTAAAAGCTTAAGGGAAAAGGAAAGGGAATCACAGACTGAACATCTAGAGTTGGAGTAGACATCTCAAAATACCACTTCATGACACCATTTTAAAGATCTTTAGCATGATATTTGGCTTGATTTCTTCATAGTGGCATACCATGGGGGGGGGGGGGGGTAAGCTAGATACCAGCCCCAGACACTAACTTAGTAGGGGTGTCAAAATGGCATCCCCACCCCTGTGAAGTCTATGCCAGCACAAATAGCCCCACATCATTGTTGTTGCAGTAACAATCATGTGTATGGACACCACACAGCTGCAGTAGGTCCAGCAGTTGGGATGGGTAGGCCAAGCTGTGGCAGAGCAACCCCCTTTTATTGTAGGAAAGAACTTTTCAAAATGCAATCTGAGCATGCCTGGTGGAATGATAGGCAGATACTGTGTCCAGCTTGGGAAGGTTGGTGAGACTGCCTTGACAATGCTTAATGGGGAAATGGTGGTGGCCAGCAGACATGATGGCTGTACCATTAATGTTGAGGGGAATAAATGCCATCCCGGAAACCAGGATCAAAGCTATGTGTCAGCTGGGGTCCAGACAAAGGAGTTCTAAGGGAACTTTCCATGAAGAAAGGAAGTGTCTGGATGACTGAAATAGATTGTCCTTTAAAAAACAAATAAATAAACAAACATTGACTGATCAGGGCTGGGCTAACTCATTTATTGTTTGTTATCCATTTGTTGTAGTAAAAAAAAAAATGTTGATAATTGTGGACATTTTTTTCCTGTTTCACTATTATTTACTGTGGTACCTTTAATGCCAAGTACTCAACACTAAGTATTACTTGTGTGTATGTAGTGTAGTGTACCCAGTGTGTGTGTGTCTGTACACACACACATAATTATATATTGATATATATATATATATTGATATATATATATATATATATATATATATATATATATATATATATATATTAATGTGTGTGTGTGTGTGTGTATGTGTATTCTATAATATTATGCATACTGCATGCTGTCTCCATTAGTAAGTATGAAGCCTCACTGTGATAGATGAAATTGTTTGGAGAGGGAGTTGGGTGAGAAAACCAAGTTCACTGATGTGCGCATGTGGGCGAGCCACTGCCTGCCAGCCAGGCTTACATGCAGCGTTACCCTTCAGACCATTATGGTACCAAACATTCTAGTAGGGCGTACCCCTGCAAATGCATGCCAAATGCATTAGCAGAGGAGCTGTACTATAACTGGTAGGAGCAACGTCAAATTACTCAATATTCACTGCCATATATGCTTCCAGCTCAGCGACAAATGGTGGATGCAATCTTGAAAGCAGTGGAGAATCAAGAGCCACTTTGTGCATTTGTTGATGTACCTGGTGGTACAGGAAAACCATTCTGCTTCAACCTGATTTTTTCAGCAGTGTGAAGAGAAGGGATTGCATTGGCTGTGGCATCCAGTGGAATTGCTGCTACCATACTTACGGGAGGCAGGGCTGTGCACTCAAGGTTCAAGGTACCTCTGAATGTGTTGAAAACCAGCACCTTTAGCATATCAGCACAGTCTGACCTTGCTGAGCTGATTTGAGAAGCAGCTATTATTATCTGGGATGAAGCACCAAGGGCTCATCAGTACATGCTGGAGGCTGTAGAATGGACACTGCAAGATTTATTGCAGAACAATTTACCTTTTGGTGGCAAGGTGATAGTGTGTAGGGGTGATTTTCAGCAAATCCTGCCTGTTGTGAAAAATGCCTCATGGCAACAAATAGTAGAGGCATGCTTTGAGCGATCTGAGTTGTGGAACGACTTCCAGATTTTCCAACTTTGTGAGAACATGCAAATATGTAAGAGAGGTTTTGATGCATGAAGCACAACATACACACAATGGCTTTTGGATCTGGGATATGGCCAAGTTCCAAATATTGATGAACTCAGTACTCCGCTTCCTGAGTTCTGCATGCCTCTGGATCTCTCAGCAATGATAGAATGGACATATCCAAATCTATTGGATAACCATCAAAATCCAGAATGGATGTCTGAAAGAGCTATTTTGGCTCCACATTACTCCGTTGTACAGGAGATCAACAATGCTATTGTGGTAAAATTTCCAGGCCAAGAATGGATTTGTAGAAGTACAGATGCTCTTTCAGAGGATGAAAGTGTTATGGCTGTGCTGACTGAGTACCTGAATTCCATGAAGGTGTCAGGTTTGCCTCCACATCAGCTCCATTTTAAGCCTGGGATGCTCATCAGCTCCTGTGAAACCTTGCCTCTAAGGATGCTCTGTGCAATGGAATGTGGCTATTGGTGCAATCCATCATCAACAACAAACTACTTGTGGCAAAAATTGTTGGATCAGAAAGAACAGTACTAATTCCTCGGTACTACTGAAGCCATCTGACACATTTCCATTCACATGGACACATTGACAGTTCCATGTGCAGGTGGCATTCAGAATGACCATCAATAAAGCCCAGGGGCAAACATTAAAAAGAGTAGGAGTGTTCCTCCGGGATCCTGCCTTCACCCATGGACAACTATACGTGGTTGCTTCCAGAATCTCCCAACCAGAAAACATCCGATTTGCAGTGACCGCTGACTTGAGTAACAAAATCAGGAATGTTGTGTATACCAAACTGTTGTAAAGCACTTACATTAAGAAAGTGTCATATGTTTCAGGATTTTGTGTATGCGGAAGTGTTGTGAAGCTGTTGAAGTGCAATAAAATGTGATCTCAAGTGAAAATTGGCTCATTGGATTTTCATGCAAGCAACGCTGCACGGGGCATCTAGTGTATATGCATATGTATGTATGTATGTATTAGAATAATGGTTATAGCAGCGAGGGTTAATTGATTTTTAAAAGACTGGGTCTCATACACAGGATTTCCAGCCTTCATACTCACCCCTGGTGTGCCTGGGTGTCTGACTAACCCAGACAGGAAAACAGCAATGCTACACATCCTGGGTAAGTGAAAACATCCAAATGTTATTTTCACAATAGAGAGGCCTGGCTCCAGGGCTTCAGGGCCATAGTGCCTGGTTGCCAAAAGCCTTAAGCTTTCTGGTTTGTGGGGAACAGACCACAGTAGGAGCACACCAGTAAAGCCCCAAATTAGGATGTGGGCATGTGATAGGTTTATGAAAATGGGGTTTTGGCTGACAGCGCGGGCATGGACTGTGTGACAAACACAGAGAGATCAACCAGCAATAGCCATAGATGAAGAGTCATCAGGAGTCAGCAGGAGAAGAAAGAATATCAAAGTTTTCTAGACAGTGTGGGGGGAACAGCTGGCATCAGCCCCAACCCTCCAAGGTTGCTGACATCAGACACTCAAGCAAAAAACTTCAAGATGGTGTTTACGTATCGGCCATATGGATCTCTCTCTTTGTGTATATTTGGGACTGGGAAATTTGGGTAATGTATGTTGTACTTGCTTTGCCTTCACTGTTTTTATTTTCTCTCACTGTGTATTAATAAAACTTGTCTATTATCAACTGGCAGGTGTTGTGGTTGATCTGAGGGTTGTGCTCACCCGGAGCAAAGGTATTGGTGTGGGTTGTGAATCCAGTGCCAACAGCAACCAGGGATTGTCTTTGAGTACCTGGAGTAGGTAAGACTCCTGTTTCCTTGCCCATCCTCTCCAGCACTCAGTAGCACCTCTCACCTTCCCTCCACTCTACGGCAGGGTTTGCCCAGGGTACTAACAAGAGAAATGGTACTGGCTCCTACCCTGGGGGTATTTAAGAGAAGGCTGGATAAACACCTTGCCAGAGTCATTTGACCCCAGTACTCTTTCCTGCCATGGCAGGGGGTCGGACTAGATGATCTGCTCAGGTACCTTCTGACCCTACCAACTATGAAACTATCAAACTATGCCGTGCTGCTAGGCACACCTGCACAGCCACAAACACTGCGCAGCTTAGAGGGAACACTGCATGAGACACTGACTGCACAGTAGCCCAATACAGCAGTGTCACATAGCAAAACACCTGATGCAATGCTACTGCACAGTAGTATTAGGTTACTGCTCAGTAGCATCACAAAAAAGACGTTTGTTGTGCTACTTCACGAGAATGACTGTGCAGCCAGCCTCTCATGTAGGCACAGCTATAGAGTAATTATTTTACACCACTAGTGAGTCCTCGGCTAGAGAACTGTGTCTGTTTTTGGATGCCCCACTTTCTTCTATATTTCCATTGTCAGCAGTTCCTTAATTATTCTTTGCCCCCTTTTTTAGGACTGAATTGGAGGAAAAATAAGGGCTTTGTTTACCTAGTCAATCAATCACATATCACCACTTGACAACAGGATGCCAATAGTTCTATAAATATTTTGGTTTTTGCATTTTTATACATTAGAGCTTGCTGAAATAGGCCATACATCCCTCACATTCCCCAATGAATGTTTATCTTTAAATTGCTGCTTTTTTTTAGTTTGTTACAGGATCATAACTGACTAAATCATTTGGTTCCATGGTGGTTTCCAACATCTTGCTATTTACATAGCCATACAATTAGGGAATTACTTTAAACACTTTATATTAAGATATTTGCAAATATACACCTTAAAAGGAAGCTGGTAGCTTCTTCATGCAATTGAGGAATAAAATGTTTATACCACTGACAAAAACAGAAGTTAGACAACCAACATTTTTTAAAGAGTTTCCAATTCTCATTTTTTTTTCACTTAATTTGGAGGCTTCAGAGTGATTCTACATGAAATTACTTCCAATTAAACTTTTGTAGGGCTATACTGTATAACAAACATTTTTTTATAAGGCAGAGAGGAGATAGGGAAGTAGGACTATTTTTATGATGCAGTTTATAGTTTCTGATAAATTATCCTTCATGTCAATACTTTATGTAATAGAGAGACAAGATTTTTAGACTCTGAAAACTACTTTTAACATTGTTCCCTTGGGGAAAAAGTGTTTCTGTATAAGACAGATAAGTTATGTGCCTTGTTTGCCTTTTGACCAAAATACTGCTTGGATTTATGACATGTGATTTGTAATATATTTGCAACTGACAATCAAAGATGTTGGCATTTTACATAAGACAGAAATTGATAACCAACAAGCATAGTGCATTTTTTAAAACAAAAGATAAAGGTATTAAGTTAAAGCAAGATAGAAGTTATAAAAATACATTTAAGATGGTGTATTCTAACAACCTTCAGAGTAATAGCGTGGAGAGGATATTACCTCTTTTAGATGAGAGCAAACCCAAAACTTGGATTGCCCCTCATTGACAAAACATAGAAGTCGTGGAATCTGAATTCTTCACTTAATCAAATAAACAGCCTAACACATAAGCAGGGAAATTGTGTGTTCCAAACATCATCTCAAAAAATATTTATCTTAAATATTTTAAATGGCATAGGCATTCTACCGAATGCAATAAATTTCATCTATGCAAAAAAAAAGAATTATCAGATTTATCCCCTATCCTATCCTCACAACTAAACAATTAGCTGTTGCAAGATGTATGGGTGTCTTTTGTGTTTCACCTATCTCACAAAATGTGAAAAAGGTATCATTTGCATTCTGGTGTAAATCAAAGACAAACTTCAAAGCCTCATTTTGTCATGGAATTATTTGTCTGCCAGCCACAATGAAGCAGCAGAATCTGGGCCATAAAAGCAGTATTAGAAGCTTAGATTTTTTTCAGACACACACTTTAGTGTTCGGGAGAATTAGAAGGAAAGAATTTCTCAGAGAACCACTTTCCTAGGTCAAACAGAACAAGATACTTAAAATTCAGAATGACAGAAAGTGAGGGCTCTCACATGTGCTTTTTGCAGCTGCTTTGGAGGCACAGTGAACTTCGGGATGTTGATTAAAGTTCTCTCTTTGCGTTAAGCCAGGGGTCAGCAGCCTTCTGCCAGGATGGCCTGGAGCTTATGATCATGACCATGGCTGCGGGCTGGAAGTCTCTGCCCTCCCCCAGAAACCAGATGCTTGCACTTACTCTGCTCTTTACAATTCCCTCACTGCAGATTTCCACCCCCTCTTCAGTAAGGGCAGTGTAGACATGGCAGAGGAACAAGTTCTGCAGTGGAATAGAGTGCTGCAAAGAGGATGAGTGGCACAGTACACTGCTATTAAGTTGATCCTTTGTGATGAATCAGACCTCTGAGGGCCATAAGTTGCTGACCCTTGCATTAAACTGTGCTTCAGAGCATTTTTCCTTCCTGACTCCTGCAGCCACTTTGGTGGCCGTATGGAGAGAAACCACGCAAAGACTGACATCATTCTCATTCAGAATATGTATCAAAATAAGAGAAAGCAGCTTTTATTTAGCCACCTTGAAGCTATTGATGTCAGTTTGCTATATTTGGAGCAGGATTTCATATAGATTGTAAAAGAGGCATTTTGTTATTATGATTTGTCAGGGATCCTGGACTGCTGTTTCCCAGTAGGATCACCACTTATGCTGTCAATCAAGGACTGAACCAGGTACCCTATAAATCATCAAGCTGTCATCTTGTCTTGCTTTCAGTGGATAGTGCCTGTCAGTTCCCATCTAGCAGAACTTGTACTTCCTTTTAGGTCTAGAACAGGGCAGAATATTCTGTTAAGTATATTGAATTTAATTGGTCAAACCAAAACTAAAAAACAAAGAAAAAAAACACACCCAAGACTTCATTAGTTTTTTTATTTAAATTGCCATCATTATTGTTAATATTAGTCATAAATTATAAAAACAACTCCACCCAGGATCAGGGTCTCAGTAATATGCATAGACAGTAATACAGAAGCTGGCCCACGCCTTAAGCTGTTTGCTCAGAAATAATGAAAGCTGCTTTACAAAGGGGGACAGATCTCTTGAGACTGATGTACTATTCACATGCAATACTTTCTCGAAGGAAAGAAAAGGTACTAGTTTCAGTTTCTCTTCCTACAGTGGAAGGAACAATGCAAGATACAAATTTTCATAGAAGCCTCTCTCACCATTTTTCAAAATTATGGAAAGATTTAACAATTTGTTTTTGGAATTAGTTTACTTTCATCCAATCTAGTTATAATATAGATTATAATATTAATACCTGAGGGAACAAGGCACAAGATTCCAATTAGTTTCTTTGTGTGTCAGGAAGACTCCAAATCTTCTGTTGGTTCTGGACCTATGGATATTGAGCAGGCCCATTTTCAGTTCCCCATAGAAATTCCCATCAAACCCATCCTTGTGGACCATCACAAAAAGGAGAAGTTAATGGTTTCCTCAACTTTGTGCTAAGTGACAGCCACTTAACATTTCAGACTCCATCCTGTGTTCTCCTTTTTTTTAATTTGCTTCTACATTCCTTGCCAAGATGTCCTTTTTCATGTCAAAATCTCTTAATCCACTGATTCAGTGAAGAATTTCAGTGATAGAAACACATCAGAGCTGCAGGTCATCAGAGACAAGGTAGTCAAATGCATGACAAAGCGTATGCATTTTTTATGAACAGAGAAGCTTCTAAATGTAGTATCTCTATTCTTAGCTGAGTTTCATTTAGTATAGGCCTAGAGCTCAGTCTTGCAAGATGCTGAGAGCATTTTGGCCCTAATCCAATGAAATACTTAGGCATATGCATGCCTTGAAGACTTCAAGAACTATAGTAGTAAGTGACTTCAAAGAAGCTACTTGCAGGCTTAAAAATAGAGAGGATCAGACACAGGAGGTATAAGGAAAAGGATATGGGGCATTACGCCGACAAGTGGTTTTCTTGTTCCCATTAGCCGGTATTTTCTGTAAAGCTGTTTTCAATCCCCCTGCATCAACACATGTTAGAGAAGCCCTCCTCCCTCTTCTGTATTTGTTCATTTGATTTTCTACCATATGTATAACATATTACATTTGTCTTTGCAGAATTTTCTTTAGTTGTTCATTGCCCATTTCTCCAAGTTTCCTAGACCCCCTTTGGATTTTAATCCTGTTTTTCAACAACATTGATCAGAACTTGCCCCAGAAGAGACTTCTAGGGACCTTTGCCTAAGACCTTCTGCCAGACTTCAACCTATTTATAGTTACACTTTGTTTGAGGTTATTGCATCAATTATGTATCCACTTAGTGGTAACTCCACTTAGATTGCACTTTTCTCTCTTGTCATGCAAGATTGTGTCAAAAACCTTGCTAAAATAGTATGTACACCACATTGCCCTCCTCCACCAGACTCATTTACTTTGTAAAGACAGAAAATTAAGTTGGTTTTATGTAATTTGTTCTTAACATATCCAAGTTTGCAACTAGTGACCATCCTTTCCTCCAGATATTTACAAATTGATTTTTTTTCCTAAATATCATTTGTTGTGATCCTGTTTTTCTCTAGATCCTCTTCTTATTTTTTGAAAAGTGGGCAGTATGCTACCCATTTCTAGTCCTCTGAGACTTTACCTGTCATCCAAGAGTTTTTGACTGCTGTTGCCAACGGTTTAAAATTTCTTCAGCTACTTTTTTCAGCACTCTGAAGTGATTTTTATTCAAGTTTGTCAAACATTCCCTGATGTGCTGCTTACACATCAAGATCTGCATCTTTCTCCCTTTTTGTTTGTATTTATTTAGCTAGTCTTTTGCTTACGGCTTTTTTGTTCATTTTCTTTTTTGTGTGGGGAAAAGCAAATTAGACATTGAGCAGTGCTGCATCTTCTATTCAGATCACCTTCTCCATTTAGCAACAGGATGATAATTTCCTTTGTTATATTCACAGTGATATTTGTAGAGCTCATCTTCTTATCTTTTACATTTCTTGCCCATTGTAAGTCACTTTTCACCCTTTTTTTATTATTATTTTTGTTCCTATATATACTTGTGCTATTTCTTTTTTGTCTTTTGTTAATGACATGCTGTTCCTTCCATTGCCTTTACATGTTTTTCTTGGATTTCAGACTTCTAAAAATCCCTTTGTGTAGTTATATTGGTCACTTGCAGGTATTCTTATCTTTTCTTTGTGTTGGCATGGCTTAATGTTGACCCTCCAATATTATGTCCCATAGAACCTGCCAGGCCTTAGAATCCTTTTTCTTTTGTTTGCTCATGGAACCTTACTTACTATTTCTCTGAGATAGCTAAAGCTTCCCTGGTAAAGTCCAGTGTCCTTGTTTTGCTGCTCCTATGCCTTCCTTTCCTCCAACTCAGGAACTCTTGACATTTAATGATCACTTCCTTTCAGAGTTCAAATCTTCACATTTGGAATCAGTTAATCTCTAAGTACAGGCATTCAGGGGCATTAGGCGGAGTTTAAATTGATTCAAAATGGCTGCCTAAATATCAGATAATTCAAAATAGAGGGAGCTAGTGAAGGGGCTGGGGGTTTACCGGGGGATGGAGAGAAGGCATAACCTATGAGGCATGGGCCGGCAGTTGTGACCCATGGGTGGGGTGGGCAAGGCTAGCATGACCCATAGGTAGGTTGGGAAGGAAGGCATGACCTGTGAGGGATGTGGGGAAGGCACAACCTGTGAAGGGGGCAGGTACAACCTGTGAGTGGATGGGGGTAAAGGCACAACCTTTGAGGGGTGAGGGGCAAGCACGATCCATGGGTGGGGTGAAGGGAGAGGTATGACCCATGGGTGGGGTGGGAGGGAAGGCACAGCCTGAAGGTGGGGTGAGGGCGCAGGCATAGCCCGTGATGGGTGGGAGGGGTGGGCACAACCCACAGCTGGGTTAAAGTCCGTCCCCCCCCAGTGAATTTACAGCCCCATTCCTCTTGCCCCTCCCCACAACTAGCACTAACTTGTTCACCTCTGGCAGCAGCGAACACTGACAAAAGTGACTACATCCATAATGCCTTGTGAGAAGGGGGGTGAGAGAGCTGGCTGGTTGGGGTGTGATGGGAGCAAGGGGCTGGAGGAGTAAAAAGTAGCCGAGTAGCGTGTGGTGAAAAGAGCAGCCCTGGGATCTGGGAGCATTGGCTGGGTTTTTCCAGCCCTGAGGCTGTGCAGGGAAAGTGGACAGAAGTTCCCTGTACTGGTTTGATCTAAATCAAATAAATTTTATACTACATAGATCTGGGTCGATCTTAAACTGGGTTCTGCAATTTTTAGATCAGTTTGTGTGCATGGAACTTCTGTACAGTTACAAATTTAGATTGATTCCTGGTCACTGAGACTGGTTCTATAAGTGTAAGGTCGGCACCAGGACAAGCTAAGTTTAAATCTGCAGCCATTTTGAACCACATTTAACCTCCACTAATGTTTGTACTTTAGCCTAAAGATCAGAAACAGATCTAAGAAAAATGATTCTCAAGTTTTTTTCCTGAACTTACTGAAATAGAAAGTTCTCCTCTGCCAATTAAGAACTTTCTGGACAAAAAAGCATCCCTTAATTGTGAATAGTTTTGCTTTCAACTAAGCTGCATTTTTTTTTAGCAAAAAGGAGAAAAAAAAAAAAAAAGAGTGCTTGATAAAACTCCCTATCAGCAGCATTATTATTTAAGTCAGGCAGAGAAAATGTGGTGCCAGGTTTCAGGGACAATGTTTTCCTTCTTAATAAATCATAGTATTCCATGGATGCATCTACACGTTGCCCTATGGTGATGTTATTGTGCCATGCTTTAGTATTTCCAAAAGGAAGTACTAGCAATCATAGGAACAATTGTTATTCTCATCCATTTGTTCTGTAATAATGGAGTGTGTCTATGTCAAAGTAGCTGTTGGTAATATGTAGACACCCGTGGACACTATGTCGCCATAGTGCATTGGTACAATGATGTGACATCGCACGTAGTGCCCCATGCTTACAGAACAAATGGATGGGTAATAATGTTTATTCCTATGGTTGCTAGTAAAGGATAATATTAACAAAAAAACACCTAGGATTAAGGAGCCTTGGTGTCACTGGATTTTAAGAAGACTAGGTGGCCCAATGTCCAAATCACTTAAAAATAAATTTAGCATTCTAAACCCCTCCATTTTGGTCATTTCACTCAAGGTAATCATTTTCTTTCTGATTTTTAATAATCCTTAAACCACTCTTAAATCAAAAAATCCCATAGCATTAATGAGTTAATATAGAAAGATTAGATTACTGAATAGGATATTGTAACAGAGAACCTGGGGCTCCCTGTTACATTAAGATAAAAGCAGGGAGCAGTGCAGGCTAGGCAGGGCACAGCAGTTGCAGGTTACCAGGGCAGCAGGCTAATGAAGCAATTAGCAGGCACCTGCAACCACTCAGCTGACCAGAGGTGGCCAGGGCCCTGGGAGCATACAAGTCTGAGATTGGGGCAGGCAAGAGAATCTCTCTCTGGCACCTGCAGGAGAAGGAGCTTCTGCTCAGAAGAGGCACCTGGGGTTGCTAGGCCAACTGTTTTGCTGTCTGCAGGAACAGTGGGTCTCGGAGCTCAGAAGGAGGTATGCTGTGTTAGTGAGTGAAGGTTTACCGTCTTAAAGGGACAGAGGGCTGTTATCCCTTTATGTGTATATCAGGGCAGGCAATTATTTTGGGTGTAGGGCCGCTTAGCAAGTTTTGCCAAGCTGTCAAGGGTAGCATGGGTAACCCCACTCCTTGACAGGTGCCCCAGCCCTGGTTGCCATTGTGGAACTGGAAGTCCTGCCTCTGACCCTTGCCACTGGAAATCTCTCCCCTTGCCCCTGGAAGTATTCCTTTGGAGAAGAGGGTTTTTGCTATCTTTGAACTGGGAAAAAACAAAACAAATTATGTACTAAATATTTTTTTAAAAATTTCTCAGGGCCCCACAGGCTGAACAGAATGGTCTCATGGGCTGCATCTGGCCCACAGGCCATAGTTTGTCCACCCCTGGTGTATATTGTAGCAGAGGGCTTAATGTTTATGTTTACAGTTAACTAGCAGTTTGGGTTAGGATTGTAAGGGGAGGTTTACAGAGCTCCCATTATTGCCCATGGAGTACACAATAGCCTTGAGCCCTGCCAGGGGCTGGCTGGTTGCCCTTCAGCATTATATTACCCACTGGACTCCTACCAATATGATCCTTCATAATTTTTTCAAGGCTTTTCCCAAGGATAGAGGTAAGGCTAACTGGTCTATAGTTACTTGGATGCTCCTTCCTCCCCTTCTTGAAAACAGGGACCACATTGACCCTTTTCCAGTCCTCTGGGACCTCACCTGAGCACCATGAGTGCTCAAACAGTCATTCCAGTGGCTCTGCTATGACACTGGCTAATTTTTTAAGCACCCTTTGTTGGAGCTCATCTAGTCCTGCTGACTTAAACACATCCAACCCCTCCAAGTCTCTCTTTACTAGCTCTGTACTTTCAGTTGGTGGGCTGGTGTTCCTCCTGCTTCTGTCAGTAATGCATTTGGGAGACGTATCTAGATCCATGTTCAAAAATACAGAGGCAAAGAACTCATTGAAGAGCTCTGCTTTGTTCTTCCTATCTGTCACCCACTGCCCTTGTCTATCCTGTAGGGGTCCTGTGCTTCCCGGCACCTTCTTTTTGCTCCCTATATACCTGAAGAAAGACTTTTTGTTGTCCTTTATTTTTGTTGCTGGCCTAATTTCTAATACTGCTTTGGCCTTTCTAACCGATTCCCTGCAAATACGAGCAAATGAGGTATACTCCTCCTTGGTAGCTACCCCCTGCTTCCACGGCTTGTATGCCTCTTTTTTTTTTTTTTTTTCTCTTTTCCCCTTAGGCTTTCCTGAATTTCCTTGTTTATGTAAGATGTTTTCTTGGCCCCTTTTTCCCCCTCTTCTAGACAGTGGGATTGCCTCCTTCTGCACCTGAAGGATTGTGTCCTTGAGGAACAACCACCCTTCCTGGTCCCCCATCTTGTCAATGCTCTTGAGCTTTAATGTCCCACTAACTAATCTCTTAAGCACTCTGAAGCTTGGGCCCCGTGCTCCCACCCACTGCCACTCACCCCTGCTGCTACTGCAACTGCCATTTCTCCTCTTTCCTGCCCATCACCACTACCCACGGCAGCATCATGTGGTTTCTGGCTGCATCACCAGATCACAGGATGCAGCAGAAGCTAGTGCCCCACACTCCCAACCTGCAGCTGCCTCAACCCCACACTCAGATTCATAGATTCATAGATGTTAGGGCCAGAAGGGACCTCAATAGATCATCGAGTCTGACCCCCTGCATAGGCAGGAAAGAGTGCTGGGTCTAGATGACCCCAGCTAGATACTCATCTAACCTCCTCTTGAAGACCCCCAGAGTAGGGGAGAGCACCACCTCCCTTGGGAGCCCATTCCAGACCCTGGCCACTCTATCTGTGAAGAAGTTCTTCCTAATGTCCAATCTAAATCTGCTATCTGCTAGCTTGTGGCCATTATTTCTTGTAACCCCAGGGGACACCTTGGTGAATAAAACCTCAGCAATTCCCTTCTGTGCCTCCGTGATGAACTTATAGGCAGCCACAAGGTCACCTCTCAACCTTCTCTTGCGGAGGCTGAAAAGGTCCGGGTTCTCTAGTCTCTCCTCATAGGGCTTGGCCTGCAAGCCCTTAACCATACGAGTGGCCCTTCTCTGGACCCTCTCCAGGTTATCCTCATCCCTCTTGAAGTGTGGTGCCCAGAATTGCACGCAGTACTCCAACTGCGGTCTGACCAGCACCCGATAGAGGGGAAGTATCACCTCCTTGGATCTATTCGTCATGCATCTGTTGATGCACGACAAAGTGCCATTAGCTTTTCTGATGGCTTTGTCACACTGCCGGCTCATGTTCATCTTGGAGTCCACTAGGACTCCAAGATCCCTTTCCACTTCCGTGCCACCCAGCAAGTCATTCCCTAGGCAGTAGGTATGCTGGACATTTTTCCTCCCTAGGTGCAGCACTTTGCATTTCTCCTTGTTAAATTGCATTATGTTGTTTTCTGCCCACTTATCCAACCTATCCAGGTCTGCTTGCAGCTGGGGGGTACATTTTTGGGGGGTAGATTGGGGGCTACATGCCCCCCATGAGTGTGGGCTCTGGGCATCAGCTCCCGCAATTTCCAGTTGGTCTCTGTGTGCTGCCAGCTGGGCCAGGCCAGCTCCTGCTGCATTCTGAAGAACCTGCTGTGCAGCCAGGAACTGCATGATGCCAGAGCAGCCGGCAAGGGGACGGGCAGGGAAGTGGTGGCAGTGGTGAGCAGGAAGGTAGAGAAGTGGCAGTAGAAGGGGTGGGGGAAGTGGCAGGCAGGAGCTTGGGGCCCATGTCAGTGCCCAGGGGCCAAGGCCAGCAGGAGTGTTGAGTCAGGGCTGGCAGGAGTGCTGGTAGGGCTCTGCCCGCCTTGAGGCTTCACAGCTTGCTGCTGCCGCTGGTGGCAGGGACTGTAGGCACCCACACTACACCATGACATGCCACACCCCCCCATATCCCACATATCCACATACACATGCTCCCATATCCCACGTACACACCCCACACAAACCCTAGACACAGTCCCCCTCCCCCCAATATACAAGAGTAAGATTTCATTTTAAGTTATTATACAATCACCTCTATATACAATATACAAACACAAGTAAATCAGGGCCAAAATATTTTGTTTTAAACAAATTAATGAATGTTGTAGTAGATATTTGATTTTTTTTTTTTGGTTCCGTTTTTTGTTTTTTAAGAATCTAATTTGGTATTTTTCTGGTTTTGAGATGACAAACCCCCTTGCGGCAAGGAGTACTTCTGGAGACAAGGGGAGAGACTTCTAGTGGCAGAGGTCAGGCGTTGGGGGACAGGACTTCTGGTCTCAAGATGTCAACCAGGGGGTGGGGCACCTGTTAAGGGGCAGGGATACCCATGTGGACTTTGACAGCTTGCCAAAACTCAGTAAGCGGCCCTCCACCTGAAATAATTGCCCACCCCTGTCCAAAGACATACAGAACTGAAAAGAACTTCTAGACATTGATTTTACTGAAAATAAAATCTTCAAACAGAATTAAAATCATACTTAATATGCCTTAGGAACATATGTATAATTCCTTTCCATGTAGATATTCCTTAGTAAACTAGAAATGAACTTTGATGCATGAAAAAGCAAAATACAGTTTTAAGGAAAAGATATAGATTACAGAACTTCCTATATTCTTAGGATATGTGGCAAGAATATCACACAGAACACAAATAGCCCATCAACTCTTCAACGACAACAAGTACAAGATGCACAGCAGTTTACAAACAAGTAGTGCTTCTCTTTGCTGCAAGCTGATACTATCAAAAATCAGACATCTGACAAAATGAGACGCATATGAAAGACACATAAAAAAGACCAGACCTCTGATTGCATCAAGGGAACTGGATTCTGTTACAGTATGTGATACGTACCATATATGATAGATGACTGTTTAATTAACATAGCATACGTTTTAACTTGATTAATCCACAGTATATAAAACACATTAATCAAGAAAAAAACCTTTCCACTAAATTAAATTTGTAGGAGTTATAATGTCACACAAGTTCATTAATTGGTACATGCAGAGTTGATTATCACAAATGGTCTCAAGGCCAAATTTGAAAGCTAATAGACTCTTCTCCTTCATCATAGATTTTTTTCACCTTCTGAATATTTTGCAAAAGACATCAATTTTAAATGGACTTATGGGAGAGCTTTGAGTATGGGTGGATCGGAGTAAAGTCTATTTCTTGCTTTGATTAGTGGAATATACTAGAGCTTTTTAAAATAATATTGGACTTCTGGGTGATATCTTAACTGACTGTATAATTAATTACTGTTAGTATATGTAGCATTTATATGTAAGCATTTTCACGTTAAAAATAATGCATAGATAAAACTATACAATAACAGTTCTACGCTGATGTACAGTAATATTTGTATTATCTTCTCATCGCATGATTGACTAACCTTTTCACTATAAATTAATTAGGGTAGAAAGTTCATTGAAATATCAAGACAGGCTTACTCGATAAGCACTAGGTCTGTGATACTGTGACAAATTACAGGACAGTGGTAGTATTTTAGCACAACACTGCCATTAGTTAATGATCTACTTCAAACTGAAAAACTCAATTATTTTTCTTTATAACACGTATAACATTTTCAAAAGTACCTTAGGATCAGATCCTAAAGGTTCTTAGATATCTATCCAAATATTGTTGTTGAGGCTCTGGTCCTAAGTATGTGGACATATGAATGTTCTACATAGCTTTGGAACATGGGTTTGAGGTCATGTTTACATGATAAAGTTATTGGACACAGTGATGCCAGCCTTAAGCATTCTGAGATGCTCTAGGTTGGATGACTCCTAAATTGGAAGCAATGTAACCATGTCTGTGTAGCACCACAGGCAGAAAAATTAGACTGGGAGAGGTCCCTTTGGTGTTGAGCCACTTAGTAGTATAAAACCAACCTGCCTGAAGTACCAAAAGGACACATCCTACATGTGTCAGATTTAAAGGGTAGCCTACCTAGAGCAACATGTCATACTGGAAACTACTTCTACTGGATACTATAAGTTTACCATGTTGGCATGGACTTAAATGCCTAAATCCAATTCATTATCAGTGAACTTGAAGCATTTATGGGCAGACAAGGTTCCTTGGGTGAATTTGATATCTTTTATTAGACCAAACCAAATGGTTGGAGAATAGTTATTAAGCAAGCTTTCGGGTTCAAAAACCCTTCGTCAGGCTAAGGAAGCTGCAGCAGTTGGTGTGTGCTCTTCCTGGATGGAATGAAAAGTAAACAAGCCAGAGGCTGGGCTGGGCTGGGGAGTCAGTTGCCAGGAAGATTATAATGTAATCAAAATTCAGATTATAATGTATCAAAAATCCAGTGTCTATGTTTAGTCCATGATCTCTAGTATTCAGCAGGTTGATGAAATGGAGCTCATAGGCTTGTCTCTGGGAAGTGCTGTGTAAGTTTCCCTTGAGGATCAGGACTGAGAGATTGGAGAGAGAGTGGCCCTCCTGTGAGAAATGTGCCCCAATTGGGTAATTGGGTGATTCTGTCTTTGATAGATTTCTGGTGCGCGTTCATACTGGTGCACAGTTGTTGTTTGGTTTCTCCTACATATCTTCCATCTGGGCATTTGGTGCATTGGATGAGGTATACTACATTCCTGGAGGTGCAGCTGTAAGATCCTGGGATGCTGATGGCTCTGTTGTGGGGTGTAGTAATAGTGGGGGTGGTGGAGACGTGCTGGCAGGTTTTGCATTTCTTGTCCTGGCACGGTCTGGATCATTTCAGTGTGTTCTGGGCTTGAGGAAGTTTGCTTCTGGTGATGAGGTTGGCGAGGTTCGGTGCTTGTCTGAAGGCTAGGATGGGTGGCTCTGGGAAGATCTTTTTAAGATTAGGGTCTCTGCCTAGTATGGGTTGCAATTTTTTGAGGATTTTCCGTACAGGTTCAAGGGAGGGGTGATAGGTCATAACCAGCGGTGTGCGATTTGTGGGTGTTTTTCTTCTGTACTGCAGCAGTTCATCACGTGGTATCCAGGTGGCTCTTTCAAACGTGCAATCTACCTCTCTGGAGGAGTGTCCTTGCTGGCCTTTTCAAGATTGATAAGGTGGCAATCCCGGGTGTTCTCTTCAGTACAGGTGCGGTGGTATCTGAGGGCTTGGCTGTATATCCCAGCTTTTTTGGTGTGTTTCGGGTGATTGCTGGTTCTGTGCAGATATGTATGTTGGTCTGTGGGTTTCTTGTATACTGTGGTCTGCATTTTACCCTTCTGGATACTAATCATTGTGTCTAAAAAGGAGATGTTGGTGCTGGAGTATTCTAAAGAAAATCGGATGGAGGGATGGTGACTGTTGAATTTCTGATGGAACTCAATCAGAGATTGCAGGTTCTGACTCCAAATGATGAAGATGTCATCGATGTACCTTAGGTATAATAAGGGCTTGATGGTGCAGTTCTTGAGGAAGTCTTCTTCCAGGTGGCTCATAAAAAGGTTGGCATACTGTGGGGCCATTTTAGTGCCCATAGCTGTTCCCATCATCTGGAGGAAGTGTTGATTATTAATAGTGAAATTGTTGTGTGTGAGGATGAAGTGTATAAGCTCAGTAATATCTTTGGGTCTGTATTCTGGGTTGTAATCTTGTTCCTGTAGATATGTAAGGCAGGCGTGGATGCCATCCTGGTGTGGGATGTTGGTATATAGGCTGGTAATGTCCATGGTGGCTAGAAGTGTGTTGCTGGGAAGGTGGTCTATGTTTTTAAGCTTCCGTAGCAAGTCTGTGGTGTCTTGGACAAAACTTGCTCTGTGGGTGAAAAGCGGTTTTAGGATGGATTCAACGAAACCTGATATTTCCTCAGTTAGGGTCCCATGGTTGGATATGATAGGTCTGCCAGGGCTCCCTTGTTTGTGGATTTTAGGGAGCATGTAAAAAGTCCCCGGGTTAGGTAGTGGGGGGATCAAGGTCTGTAGTTTTTCTTGTAATCTTGATGGAAATGATTTGATGGTATTGTAGAGTTTTGGGGGGTTTTTTGGTGAAAAGGGGAGTAGGATCTTCTTGTAGTTCTTTGTAGTAGGTGGTGTCTGAGAGCTGTCTCTTGGCTTCCTTTATGTAATCCTCACAGTTTAGGATGACTATGGCTTCTCCATTATCTGCTGGTTTTATTACTATTTGGTGGTTAGATCTTAGAGATTCTATGGCCTTTTTCTCTGGTAGAGAGAGGTTGCTGTGATGGCGTGTGTTGCTGATTATTTCATTGTTCATTCTTTCCCTGAAGCAGTCAATGTAGCGGTCAAGGTTAGGGTTTCGTCCACTGCGAGGTGTCCAATCTGATGGGTTTTTTGGGGTTTTTTGGCATTGATCTTTTCTTGATTGTTGTCAGAGGATGAGTTGTTGTTGGGAGTGGGTTCAGTTTGGTCGTGGAAATATTCTTTGAGGCGCAGGCGTCAGAAGAATTCTTCTAGTTCTCCACATTGAAGTATTTTATTAGGGTATTTTTCTGGACAGAAATTCAGGCCTTTAGAAAGGTCCTTAGACCAACACGGCTACAACCTAAATCCCTGAAGCATTTATGGGTGCATTCAAACAAGCACACATGTGCACTTTGTAGCACTGCAGTTGGTTCTGTAGCATTGCAAACCATATGCACTGCACATGCAGGTGTTCACCATGCTGCTAATTTGCAGCATGGTGGGGTTTTTGACAGTAGGGGATTCTGGTGTAAAAAAAGCCCACACCAGAATAAAGCAGAGTGGTGCATGTGGTAGCGTGGATGGTCTGCATGTCTGGATAGCCACCAGAGGATCCCTAGGAGATCCCCAGGTCCCCAGGTAAGGCTGCTGGGGCCAGCCCAGGTGCTGGCCCTAGCCTCCCCTACCCCACCCAGAGCATTTTTTTTTTTCCCTGCCAATGCTAACCCCATGTGTAGAGTCTCCAACCCCAAGGTAGGTACCTCAGCTGCTTATACAAAAGAGAGAGTGAAGTGCCTAAAACCAGGATTCAACATGAGTTCAGTGTGGAGATGCCTGAGACATCAGAAAGTAGAGCTATATGATAACCAGTAGCTCAGTAGCTGAAATATTGTCCTGGGAAACAGAAGTTCTTCTATCAAATCCCCATCCTGTCTGATTCAGAGTAGCAATATGTACCTGTTGCTGAGTATCCTTCAATTTTTCCTGTAAAAGCTATTCCACTTTTAATGTCCATTGAGCTACAAAAAAATGAGGGATTAGCTTTATAGCTCAGTGGTTAGGGCACCAGCCTACAATGTAGGAGAGACTAGAGTTCAAGTATCTATTGTCTACTTCATATAAATCAGAACAGACTTGCCCTGAAAACCCTATAATTTAGTGATTAGTACACCCTTCTAGCATGTGGGAGACTAGGACATTTATCACTGCTCCTAATATGGAAAATTTGGTACTCAAATATCAGTGCTCCATACTTTAGCAAAGTATTCTATTAGGCTATTAAAATAGAAACACACACAAAATCCTGATCAGATAAGAAAGGCACAGATATTCCTTGTTTGAGAATCCCATCATGGTTTGGGCACCAGGCAGTTATTTAGTGTGAAGGATGTAGGTCAGTGGTCACCAACCAGTTGATCAATTGTGGAGCCTCTGACAATCAATTTTAGTCTGTCAGAGGCTCCATGATCGGGAGTGGCAGGACACATGTGGCTGGGCTAAACCATGCCCCCTGCCACCTGGGCCAGGCTTGGGGAGTGGAGACAGAGCCTAGGTGGGTTGTCAGGGAGGTGGAGGGGGCAGGGCATGGTGGGGTCGGGGAGAGGGTCAGGGGCCAGGGAGAGGGGCTGGGGGGGGGGGGGGAGGGAGTGGTAGATTCTGTCGTTACCTTTACTTACAAAAAGTGATCTTCACCATAAAAAGGTTGGAGACCACTGACAAAGATGATTGTATGCATACCCACCTGTAGGATTTTAAGGATGATGTGGTTTTGAAGATAACAATGGTTGCATCTACACAAAATGCATTATTGTACATTAGGCTTATCTAATCTAACCTAAACCTGTAAATACAGGTACTAGAAGTTGGTGCATTAAACTAAAGTGCCTAAGTGCAGCATTTACATGCTAACCAGGGACATACTGTTCCCGGTCAGTCTAGACAATAGGTGGCCACAAGGGGTGGGGAGAGTTGTCTCAGCTGGGTGGGCAGCTACCTCCCAGCCAAATGAAGATCAGGACACATCCCATTCTCCACTTGGCTGAAAGATCTATTCCCATTACTGGGCAGCTGCATCCCAGGGTCCTGGCTACCAGGCAGCTCTCTTCCACACCATAGAGATTGGGGCCAGCCTTCGTGACCCCTGCCAACTCCGGGACTGGCATCTGAGGGTTCCTGAAGCTCCCACAGCTGCTGCAGGGCAGGAGTAGCCCTGGACTGAAATACTCTCATCGGGAGCAAATTTGTTCTCAATGGGCACATGGTCATATGTGTGCAGGGCCACAGTGAATTTCATTGCATGTGCAGACATGCCCAGTGATATCTAAAGGTGGCATAAAGGCTTCTGTGCCCTTTTGTCTATTTAGTCCATTGCATTAAAATGTGGTCTGTCAAAGTGCTGTAAATCTATACACCCCACTTGAAGCTATGTTGATTTCTATTCGCTAACAATTTCATTTAGGGTGCCTATACACATGCTTAGGTACGTTCTAATTAGAGTCTAGATAGAGACCAGCTTAGCCATTACCAGTATATTGAAAGAAAGGTTGTTTTACTAATGGATTAAATGTATGATGCACACGATTTTTTGTAATTAAATAACTGGGGACCTGAAGTCCTGCAGATATGTACACAGATGAGTAGTTCCTTTAGCTGAAAATGTTCATGTAACTAAAGTCTAAATCATCGAATTACAGACAAGTATGGCTGGAAGATAACTCCAAAGGTCATGAAGTCCAACCCCCTACCTGAGGCAGGATCATCACTATCCAAACCATCCTAAACAAATCATAATCTATGTTCTGCATAAGACTACCATCAACCCTTACACAACACAGACTTAACACCCTAGCTTGTAGCAGGTAAACTAGAGGAAAAATAATAGCTAATATCTTGCTTCTATGAAATAGTTAATATATGCTCAAGAGATCCCAGGTAGATCCCTACAGAGGAAGGCAAAAACCCCACAGTCCATACCAATCTAGCCATGGGATAAAATTATTTCCTGACACCAGATATGGTGATTGGTCTGACCCTGACCAAAGGAGCAACATCCTCTAGCCAGGAGGGGTTGGTCTCAGCAGGAGCATTGGCATACTCCAGTCAAAATCTCCAGCCTTGGCTGTGTCTTATACACAACGCCTGAGGAAGGCTTAAAAACACCCTGACACATGTATCAGAAAGTGAGGAGAGGGGAGCAGGGGCAACAAACAAAGCCCAGAAGCATTGGAAATACCCATAGTAAAACATAGGCATAGTTACACCTAGATCATTCTCAACCAGTGGTTGTCAAGCCTCTTCTTGAACACCTCGAGTGATGGAGAGTCCACATTTTTTCCATGCAGTCTATTGCAGTGCCTCACTAGCCTAACAGTAAAGACATTTTTCTGATATCTAATCTAAACTTAATTTGCTGAAACTTCAAGCCATTGGTCTGTACCCTCCTCTCTGTGATGAGAGAAAAAGTGTTTTCCCCCTTATCTCTGGCAGCCCTTCAATTATTTGAAGACTGCTATCATGTCCCTTCTTAAGCACCTTTTCCATAAGCTAAACATGCTTAGCTCCTTCAGCCTCTTCTCATGGCTTGCTTTCCAAGCCCTTTATCATCTTTGTTGCCCACCTCTGGACCCTCTCTAACTTCTCTATGCCCTTTAAAAAATGTGCAGCCCAGAACTGTACACAGTACTGCAGGTGAGGCCTGAGTAGCATCAAACAGAGAGGCAGTATCACCTCCTGTGTCTTGCACCTTATGCTTCTGTTGATGCATCCCAAAACCATATTGGTCTTTTGAGTGGCTGTACCTCACTGCAATCTGTGATCTACCAAGACTCCCAAATCCTTTTCCATAATGAGCAGAACGCATAGATTTGTGTAGGCAATTATATGAAATTCCTCTGTGATAGGCATGTACTCTACTGATGAAGTAGCAAGAAGAAAGGCTGTGACTTCAGCTGTGACGGGCTATGACACCAGCTTCCTCTGATTTATAATTTACTTAAAAATATAAAAACTTCTTTCTAATATATTTTGCAGTCAGGGCTGTCCGGGGTGGAAAGGGAGGGGCGGCAAATGAGGGGACCACCCAGGACCTGCACTTTGGAGAGCCCCACAGACAGTGCCATACAGGCCCTGCCATGGCCCTGATGCCATGGCTAGTGGCAGCTTCTTCAGATGGTTACTACCCCACCCGACCTTGCCACCACCACCACTGCTGCCTGCTTCTGCAGGTGATCTCCACCTCCACCCACCGGCCGTGACCAAGCTGATATGCCCTGGGCCCTGGACACCCCTAGGGATGGTTCTGTTTTCAGTTATAGATATATCCAAATCTTTGGAATATTACACTTGCTTTTTCATCAGTATTGTATGAAATAAATGTCTTTTACATGCTGTTTGGATCACTTGGATTCAGACACTAAATGGAGACATTTCCTCCTTTGTTCTGTCAGGCAGGTATTGAGGCAACATCTACCACCACTCAATTTGTGTAACTTTGACCTTGCAACAAAGGGTAAGGAAACAAAAAGCAGTTGAAGGCTCAAAATGTTTCTGTGTGAAGCAGAAGCGTCAGGAGATTTATGAGCAGACTCCTCAGTCCCTCCCTTTCAAGGGTCCTTAACAGCCCAGAATACTCTTAAACTTAACAGAAGATGTGGGCAGGGTGGAGAAAGAAAATTGGGAAGAGTTAATCTTCCTTCCTGTGACTATATTCTCAGGAAGTGGAAGGAGCTGTCTCCTGCCCAAAGAAATGAAGCACATGGGAAGAGACAAAGGGCATTTTGTTACTTTTGTAGTAGTGGAATAGGGCATACACATACACTCCAGTAATAGGAAATGATTAACAGAGCATAGGCAACATAGCAGTAAACAAAGAGGAATACTGACAAGAAAGCTGGTCAAACATTTTCTGATCAAAGCCGGTCAAACAGAACAGTTGTGTGTTGCAAAACTTGGATTTAATAAAACTAAAACTTTGGATGAAAACCCTGAAGGCAGGCTGGTGTTCATTCCCATCTTGTCTCCTGCCTGCCTGCTTAGCTCTTAGACTTCCCAATTCATCATAGTTTATATAATAGGCTGTTTCTGTGTCAAGACTTCCAAGCTTCCTATGGCAAGTTGGAAAATTCTGTTTCAGTTCTCCATAAATGAACTATTTCTCACCTTTCCTTTCCATGATGTTTTTGTTCATATATCTGGGTTTTGTTTGCTTCAAAAAGGGAAACTAAAAAGTTAAAATTCTTCATGAAATAGAAAATACCGTTCCTGGACAAAACTAATCCTAACCTTTTCCAAGGCCAGGGCTTCTCTACCACTCCAGCTAGCAACCCCTGAGATCTATCTCTGATCTTTAGGTTGAGAAATCATGCTATGCACCAATACATAAACCAGTGTACATACATAGCAGATCTAACTATGGCAAGTACCTTAACATACAATGTGTGTGGGGAACATAGTTATATTTTCAAGCAGAGGGGAACTGAGTTCATCAGTGACATCAGCTTTTCATTGTTTTCATCCCTTGATTTTTCTGTTGTTTAATATTTACTAATAAGCAAGGAATTTCTTACTGAACATACCTGTCTTTAAAACACAAATAGACACATACACACACCACGTTTCCCATAGGGTTTTTTTTTTTCTCGTTCCTTCCTCATCTGTATGTAAACACTTGTCCATGACACAGAACTTCCAGATAATTTAACACAACTCATCTTGACTGACAGACCCAGCATGAAGTAAAGATTGTTCAAAATTGAGGCTTCTGATACATTAGCACAACATGTCAGGAAAACAAAGTGTCAAGGCTGCACACCCTCTTCTTGATTCTCTCTTAATTGCAGAATTACTAGTCATGACTCAGGTCTACAAAAAATAAGAATTCAATTAGTTACTGAATCATGCTCTGTTGATCACGAGGACTTCCTGTTTGAATATTTTATTGACTCAAAAAAAATACAGCTTTAGGAGGACTGAAACTATTCATAAATTCAAGCCAAATATAGATAAGTTTTGAAAGAAGGAAAACCTGAAAAAATAATCCAGAAGTGAAAATAGTTATTTTTGACTTTTTTAATGACTTAAAAAAAAAAATGGTTCCATGATTGCATTTCTAAATTGTCAAAAGAAATAAAAATAAAAGTACCTTCCCAGAAGCAAAGCAAGATAGGTTGTTTGTTTTTGTTTGTGTGTTTTAGTCAGAATCAGACAAAATCTTTGTTTGACCCAAAAGTAGTAGTTATTATTGTAACAGAAGTATCATCATCACCACAGTGGTAGCTGAAAAAAAAAAATAGCTTTAGGGCAACTTCAAACCTTTTTTAAATTTGTCTTTTTTTAATTTTTGACAAGCAAACTTAAACTCCCCCCCACCCCCCCAAATATTCACGTGGTTGTAATTATCATTGACATTTTAGTTGTATGGCACGGTTACTAAACTAACAGTTATAACACTTTCAATTTAAATTGTTGGGGTTTTTTTACAACTAGAAGTTACTGGAAGAAAAAATAGTATTTTTGAGGTCCTGAATATAGGGAAAGAGGGATGAACGCTTGTAGTATAATAAAAAGAACATAGATAAAATAAAGTTTTGCTGTTCCTTGTAAGTGGAAATGACATGTGACTGAAGATTCAGAGGAATAGAGATGTTTGCTGCATTAACACAAACTGTCATATATTTACTGGTATTTCCAGTTAAGCTGAAGATCTATTATACCAAGGCTGAAAAGAAATAGTACTTTTTATACGATATTTTTAAAAACAATGACATGTTCTTGAGTGACAGATAAATGAATCTTATGTTCAGAAGCTCAAGTCTGGTTCAGGAATACTAAGAAGCTCTGATGCTTATCAAAATCTTATTTGAATCATCTGTGCTCCCTGGTTTTGAAAAGATAGGCTTGAAGTTTTGCAGGAACAGATTTTATTAATGTATAACACTTCCATTTTGAAAACCAATAAGAAACAAGATAGAGCTGCATGGAGGTGGAAAATGAAAACAAGTACTAACCTAACCTTTTCAAATCTTTAAGATGGATCACTTGCTTTGGATCATTTCTTATATGAGCTGATTTATCCAGTCTTTTCCCTAATGTTTCAAATCCTTTTATATGTGCTTTACTTGATTTGACTTGAGTATATTTTCTTTACATGTATAAAGCAGATAGAAGGTTTTGAGAGATCAATGACTTCAGTCATAATCAGGGATGCTGGTTTTCCCTGATAAAAAAATAAAAATAAAATCACTAATAAACCCCCCCAAAATCTGTGATTTAAAATTAATGCCCCCCCCCCAACCCCCTTGGTACTGCTGGAGCCCCTCACTCCCTCCCACAACCACCCAGCCCTGCTGGTGTCCCTTGCCCCACTCCACAGTTCCTGTTCCCCCAGCCCTGCTGGAGGGGGCTCCCAGATACCAGGGGTATGGGGCCAGGGACCCACGTTCACAGCCCCCAGCCCCTGGCAGGAGGTGATGGCTGCTGCAGTGGAGCAGAGCTCTGCACTGCTGCCTGACTAGTGTAGGCTTGGGCGAGAGGGGGTTGCTCCCCACTGTGGTGCGTATTCCTGAGGGGCAGAGGGGACCTGTGCCCCCCATATCTGTGTACAGGGCAGGGGCTGCATGCTGCCTGCTGCCTACTATGGGCTCCTGCCCTGCTGCCCTCCCCTGGTGCCTCCAGAGCCTGGCATGCATGAGCCGGTACTGCAAAGGACAGTGAAGCTGCACAGGAAGCTGCCTGCTGATGTGAGCTCTGCACTGCCCTGGCGAGGCATCACCTGCCTTTGTGGCTGCAGTGGGGGTGGCAGTGCAGGGTTGTGTGCAGGAGATGTGGGCAGCATGGAACTTGCAGCAACAGGCAGCTTCCTGCATGGCTCTGCTGTTCCCTGCAGTGCTGGGATCACCTGCCAAGGTGCAGAGGCCCTGGGGGAGGGCAGCAGGGTGAGGAGCATGAGCCTGAAGTAGGCAGCGTGCAGCCCCCACCGTGTGCACAGATCTGGAGCAGATGCCACCCCACCCACATGTGGCACATCTTTGCTCTGGCACAGGAGCAGTGGTGCTTGCCCCGTTGCCTGTCTGGAGTGCCATGCCACTCCACCTCCCCACCCGGCCCTGCCCCCAGGGTTTTTTGACGAACTGGCTGGAACCAGGCTATGGAATCCTGGATGTCCTGATTAAACCAGGATGTACGGCCACCCTAAGCCAGGCCCTCTTAGATAGTCAGATGTAGCTATTGTTCTATGAAGTGGGGTAGGCCAAGGCACACCAAGAGAACTATAACCCTTCCCAGTCAGGGGGGATGCTAGAAGCACAACAACATATTCCAACAGACAACAAATAAGAAAACAGGGGTGGGTGTGAGAGTTACAGGTTAATAACAAGGACTCTGAGTGGGGCACTGAGCAGAGAACACTGGCTAGTATCCATTACCCCTCAAACATGTCCAGGGATCCTGTGAAAGCTGCCCGGTCAAACTCAGCCTAGAGATATGAGTGACATGGGCCAGGTGTAGATGACATAAGGGGCATGTGTGCACAACACTTTAAAGTGCATTTAAATGCTTTTGCACTGCTTTAAAGGTGTTGGTATTTGCCTCTGTCAGTAGCATATTGTGCATTAATTCCAGCTGCCATAGCAAATTCAGAAGTGCAATGTGCCTTAAATGACTTGGGGCACAGCTTCCCCTACAGCTGCAGAGTGAAGCACTGGGCTCTGTGTGGCTCAGAGATTGTGCAGAAAGCCCTGCAGTCAGCCTGGCAGCAGCCTGGGAAGGCAGGATCCACCCAAGAAAAGGAAAAAAAAAAAAGCAGTGAGCCTGATCTTCCCACCTCCTCGCCCTGCCTGTCTGAAATGTGTGGGGGTCTGTTGCTTCCCTCTGCGGCTGCAGTGCACCCCAAGCACCAGCCCCCACTCCCACCCTGCCGCAGTCCAGGGACGGATCCGCCCACCAGCAGCTCGCCCTCCCCTCCTCACTGCTAGAAAGACAGGTAAGTACATGGGTGTACATGACACGGAAATTTATTTGACCCTAAATTTAAGCAGTGCTTTTATAACCCACTGCTTCAATTTAGGGCTCCCGCTTCATCTACACACACCCATGAAGACTGGCCCTGACTATCCGTCAGGACCAGCTGGCTACTGCTTGACTCCTAATATATGCCATATAGGAGTGGATCCAGGCAGATGTGACTGCATTTCCTCCCTGGGTGGCACATGTACGGTGAGGTCTCTGAGCAAACTGGCATGTCAGTGTGACTTCTGATGCTTTGGCATAACTCTGGAACTCAAGGGGGTAAATCGTCACACGCCCCTGAATTCAACAGCCTAGAAAAAGTGGCCATAGGCAATGGGGGGTGGGAGGTCAGCAGCAACATTAAACCCTGGGCTCCTAGAGCTACACAAAAGCATTGGCTCCAGAAGAAACTGCATTGACAAACTGTTCCACGTTTGATTATAACATTTATGGCTCAGTTAGGCTGCCTGTTTATATACTTTAAATCATTTAATCATAAAATCCAGAAATGTGATTCATATGATTAACCTACTTTAGTCGTTTTGCAAATACTTACAATGTGATCTGAAGATCAAGAATTATGTACTAAAATCTTTGAAATCTGTTGGAATAAACTAAATAAATATATATAAATCAAGTGAACAGCGTGCAATAAATTATTTGCAACTGCAATCGGCATCTATAAAGATATTTCTTTGAGTGAGTTCTTAAAACCTGAAGCTATAATATTTCTTCCTTTTTTGTGTCCTTGGTATTTAGCAGAAATTGCAGGTTCATTAGAATCTGATAAGTCACACCACTTATGCTTCTGCTACAGCCTCAAACTTATGACCTTGCAGCTGTCAAGCATGTGCGTTAGGACTCAGACCGCCTACCCCCTTACTTTGAATCTTTGAGTAGCACTACTTCAGATCAAAATTATCATGAATAGAACTCATTGCTTTTATCCAAGGATTTCAGAAAGACCTATTCTTATATTTTAGTTTTCACTAGTTGCTATATACTTTGCACAGGAAGTTTTACTTTGTCAAGTACTCTTTTTGGCACAGCTGTGCTAAATCTGAAGTCTATTATACTAATGTAGACAAGGTGCTTTGGGTGAAATTGATATCTTTTATTAGACAAACTTAAAAACCCTTTGTCAGACTGAGGAAGTCCCTACAATTGGTGTGTGCTCTTCTTGGATGGAATGAATAGGCACTGTTTTTATACTTCATCATTATAAACAACTGTGGATGTGAATAAAACTAAAAAGAACTGTATTTCTTTTTTAAATCACTTTTGTAAATGTACCCCAAGTTCAACTATGCTGTCACCATTGACAGAGAAAAAGGAGGAAAATAAAGGAATTTAAACAGTTCTTTGTTTTACACCTGCATTCTGAAAAGACTTTACTCTGCATAACTTTATTTTGAAGAGGTACAAAGGCAAAGTTGTTAGAAAAGAACAGTTACATTTGAAACCTCCATTTACAAAAGTGAAGATTTAAATCACTTTATTTTTTTCCCTTAGTGTAAATCTTTGGACATGCTTTAGAAACCAGTTTGACAGGGGAAACTTCTAGAGCTGTTAAGATGAATATTAGAAAAGTCTAAAGTAGTAATGCCTTGAGCATGCCTGCAGAAAATTTCATTTTAAGACTGAAAATGAGAAACTTCCATATTACTTTATTATGAATTATATGGCTTGGCTATTCACCTGTGTCTGATTCTGAATTCATGCTTGTAAAAATAAATAATAGTTGCACAGAAGTCAGAAGGTAGCCCTATAAAAACCCCCAGAGCAAAATGAGGCCTCAGATTTTAGGATTTTATTAATTTTATTTATTCTTTTACGCACCTATAGTTTGTTCTTTCAGGGCTCAAAGAGACAATAGATGTTGTGCCATTCTCAAATGGCTGCAGCCACTCAGAGCTCTCAGACACACTGGATTTTGCAAAGCATTCAATGTTTGGATGGATGCAAGAGGCTCCTTCCAATGAAGCATGAAGGTTAGAAAATGCCTGCAACACTTGGGAAGAAAATAACCATCCAAATAGTGTAGCCTAAAAGCAAATGCACTGCCCTAAGTACAGCAGTTCAAGTGTTACATTCTTAATTGCTATTTCTATCAGGTACCTACTTAGTCCAAGGGAAGGAGTATGATCCTTATTCAGCTTTTTTTTTTTTTTTTTTTAAATATTGAGGGCCCTCAAGGTTGCTTCAGAAAGAGCAGAGACTAAAATCCTCTGTAATATGGCAGACTCTCAACCAATCAGAAAGAATGTGACAAGTCTGTGTGGATTTCTTTCCTGTTTAATTACTATTCTAATCTCTTCATTACCAGACCTACAAATAGGTCCTAGAATGCCTGATTTCCAACATACAGTAAATAGTTATATAATCCCTTGGACTTTATATCCCACTTCTATTGCTGAACTGCAGAAGACAAGTTATCCCTTGAAGTCATATCACCTGGAACATGACTTTAAATCCTGATGATGATCCCAATATATGGCATAGTTCCTTATGGCTGTATTTAAGAGAATTTGGTTTCCTAATTTCTTTTTCCCCATAGAATCATAGAAATATAAGGCTAGGAAGCATCTCAGGAGGTCATCTAGTCTGACTACCTATTCCAGACTGGAACATCCCTGTCTAAACCACTCAAGACAACTGTTAATTTAGAATCTTTTATGAACACATTTAAATTAAGTTCCCCATAATATCCAGTTAGAACAAGGACCCTTTGTAATACTTGCTAATGAGTAGGACCAAGCAGCAGAGCCAAGTTAACTGCAGGATAGTGCAGAGAACAACTTACAGAGAAGTAGACTGCAGAGTTGTAAGCCTCCTGCAGGGAGGTAGGCTGTAAAGCTGTGAAGCTACTGATGAGGCCAATAAGAAACTCCTTTGTCTGGTTGAGAGAACTAGATGTCATGTGACCAGAAGAAGTAGAGCAGTATAATCCTGGGTACATAAACCTAGCTTTTGGATTACAGTGATCATTCTGACCCTGTGAAGGAGTATTTCAGTGAGGTAATTACTGATTAAAGACTCTACATGCTAATGGTATTCTAGGCAGCTGTAAGAGCCAAATTATAGGGGCTGGGGTTTTCTGTAGTAAGGATGTTTATAGGGGCTGAGCTGTTTTCAGTAAACATTAATGGTTTTTCTTTGTATTTGAGTTATAAAAATGACAGAAAGGGGATAGGGAGGCTGCTTTACAGAACACCTCAGTGAGTGTGCCAGTGACTGTTGGATTTTCTGGTGTAACTAGTTCTGTAAAGTAACTGTGAGTGAAGGAGGCTAGAGATATGCAGATAAAGTGCAGCTAGAAAGGGAAAGGATCTATTGAGGGTAGTAACCCTATAAGCCCACTATGTGCAAAGAGGGCTTGAGAGCTTCCAAGCTGGAAGAACTATACCTTTCCAAAAGAACAGGGCTGAAACTTTGAGTCAAACAAAGGAGCACTTGCCTTGCTGGATGCATTGTAAAGCACCTGAAGGCCTACTATAGTATTCCAAGGGTAGCTTTCAAAATCTATAGTAATTTAGCATCAAGGTGTGGCAGGTAGAGATAAAGCAATACCTTAAGTGAGGAACAGGATTAGTGCGAGTGCCAGGGGAACACACCAGGTATCTTCAGAGGAGGGTCCTGTTATGCCAACCTAAACTTCCTTTGTTGAAACTTAAAACTTCTTACTTGTCTTTTTTTGCCTGTGACCGTGAAAAATAGTCTCTTGCTATCCTCTTTCTAACACCCTTCAGGTATTTGAACACTTAGCAATCTAGGTTTGTTTTGTTTGGAGAAGACAAGGCAGAGAAGGGAATTTGCTTACCTCTTCTCATAAGTCACTCTTCCTAGACCTCTCTCACTTGTGTTGCTTTCTGTTGGACTCCTTCCAATTGGTGCATGTCTGTCTTTAAGTGTTGCAGGGGTTTAGGTTGTAGCCGTGTTGGTCTAAGGATATAGGCAGACAAGGTTCCTTGGGTGAATTTGATATCTTTTATTAGACCTACCCAAATGGTTGGAGAATAGTTATTAAGCAAGCTTTCAGGTTCAAAAACTCTTCGTCAGGCTAAGGACGCTGCAGCAGTTGCTGCGTGCTCTTCCTGGATGGAATGAAAAGTAAACAAGCCAGGGGCTGGGCTGGGCTGGGGAGTCAGTTGCCAGGCAGATAGACATTGGATTTTTGATACATTACAATGTTTAGTCCCTGATCTCTAGTATCCAGCAGGTTGATGAAATGGAGCTCATAGGCTCGTCTCTGGGATGTGTTGTGTAAATTTCCCTTGAGGATCAGGACTGAGAGATTGGAGAGAGAGTGGCCCTCCTGTGAGAAATGTGCCCCCACCGGTAATTGGGTGTTTCTGTCTTTGATGGATTTCCGGTGTGCGTTCATTCTGATGCGCAGTTGTTGTCTGGTCTCTCCTACATATCTTCCATCAGGGCATTTGGTGCATTGAATGAGGTATACTACATTCCTGGAGGTGCAGCTGTAAGATCCTGGGATGCTGATGGCTCTGTTGTGGGGTGTAGTAATAGTGGAGGTGGTGATGTGGGGGCAGGTTTTGCATTTCTTGTCATGGCACGGTCTGGATCCTTTTGGTGTGTTCTGGGCTTGAGGGAGTTTGCTTCTGGTGATGAGGTTGGTGAGGTTTGGTGCTTGTCTGAAGGCTAGGATGGGTGGCTCTGGGAAGATTTTTTTTTAAGAATAGGGTCTTTTTCTAATGTGGGTTGCAATTTTTTGAGGATTTTCCGTACAGGTTCAAGGGATGGGTGATAGGTCATAACCAACGGTGTGCGATTTGTGGGTGTTTTTTCTTCTGTACTGCAGCAGTTCTTCACGTGGTATCCAGGTGGCTCTTTCAAATGTGCGATCTACCTCTCTGGAGGAGTGTCCTTGCTGGGTGAAAGCCTTTTTAAGATTGGTGAGGTGGCAATCCCGGGTGTTCTCTTCGGTACAGATGCGGTGGTATCTGAGGGCTTGGCTGTATATCACAGCTTTTTTGGTGTGTTTCGGGTGATTGCTGGTTCTGTGCAGATATGTATGTTGGTCTGTGGGTTTCTTATATACTATAGTCTGTATTTTACCCTTCTGGATACTGATCATTGTGTCTAAAAAGGGGATGTTGGTGCTGGAGTATTCTAAAGAAAGTCGGATGGAGGGATGGTGACTGTTGAATTTCTGGTGGAACTCAATCAGAGATTGCAGGTTCTCACTCCAAATGATGAAGATGTCATCAATATATCGTAAGTACAGCAAGGGCTTGATGGTGCAGTTCTTGAGGAAGTCTTCTTCCAAGTGGCTTATAAAAAGGTTGGCATACTGTGGGGCCATTTTAGTGCCCATAGCTGTTCCCATCATCTGGAGGAAGTGTTGATTTATTAAAAGTGAAACTGTTGTGTGTGAGGGTGAAGTGTATAAGCTCAGTGATATCTTTGGGTCTGTATTCTGGGTTATAATCTTGTTCCTGTAGATATGTAAGGCAGGCGTGGATGCCATCCTGGTGTGGGATGTTGGTATATAGGCTGGTAACGTCCATGGTGGCTAGGAGTGTGTTGCTGGGAAGGTGGTCTATGTTTTTAAGCTTCCGTAGCAAGTCTGTAGTGTCTTGGACAAAACTTGCTCTGTGGGAGACAAGCGGTTTTAGGATGGATTCAACAAAACCTGATATTTCTTCAGTTAGGGTCCCACAGTTGGATATGATAGGTCTGCCAGGGTTCCCTTGTTTGTGGATTTTAGGGAGCATGTAAAGTCCCTGGGTTAGGTAGTGGGGGGATCAAGGTCTGTAGTTTTTCTTGTAATCTCGGTGGAAATGATTTGATGGTATTGTTGAGTTTTTTGGTGAAAAGGGGAGTAGGATCTTCTTGTAGTTCTTTGTAGTAGGTGGTGTCAGAGAGCTGTCTGTTGGCTTCCTTTATGTAATCCTCATGGTTTAGGATGACTATGGCTCCTCCTTTACCTGCTGGATTTATTGCTATTTGGTGGTTAGATCTTAGAGATTCTATGGCCTTTTTCTCTGGTAGAGAGAGGTTGTTGTGGTGGCGTGTGTTGCTGATTATTTCATTGTTCATTCTTTCCCTGAAGTAGTCAATGTAGCGGTCAAGGTTAAGGTTTCGTCCACTGCGAGGTGTCCAATCTGATGGGTTTTTTGGGGTTTTTTGGCATTGATCTTTTCTTGATTGTTGTCAGAGGATGAGTTGTTGTTGGAGTGGGTTCAGTTTGGTCGTGGAAATATTCTTTGAGGCGCAGGCGTCAGAAGAATTCTTCTAGTTCTCCACATTGAAGTATTTTATTAGGGTATTTTTCTGGACAGGAATTTAGGCCTTTAGAAAGGACAGATTTTTCAGTTTTGGTAAGCCTGTGTGTGGAGAGATTGATAATATTTGTGGGTTGGTTGCTGCTTGCAGTTTCATCAAGTCTGAGGTTGGAAGGTCGTAAGGTGTTGGTGTTGTTCCTCTGATGGTTGTTTTGTGGCTGGGGAGCTTGTTCTTGGAGTAATTTGTCCCATTTCTTCTTTTTATGTAGGATGAATGCTGTAGAAAGTTTTTCGTAGTCTCTTTGTATCTGCTGTATATTGTCAGGGAACATGCATGGATTTCTATCTTTTAAGTTGTTGTAGTGTATGACGATTTCCTTCCTGAGTTGGTCTCTTTTGGAGTACAGTAGGTGAAGTAGATGATTTCTAACTTTCTCTGAAGTTCTTCTGCATAGCTGTGGAGCATACTTGGAGTTGTGTATAGTAGTCAGGGGATTGTAGATGTTTAGTCCTCGGGGAATGAAGTTGTGTTTCTTGCAAAGGCTTAGAAAATATATGTCACTGTTGAGTCTGGCTTCTTTCTTTTTCATGTTGTACGGTTTCCATTTCCATTTCATCAACCTGCTGTATACTAGAGATCAGGGACTAAACATAGACATTGGATTTTTGATACATTACAATCTGCCTGGCAACTGACTCCCCAGCCCAGCCCAGCCCCTGGCTTGTTTACTTTTCATTCCATCCAGGAAGAGCACGCAGCAACTGCTGCAGCATCCTTAGCCTGACGAAGGGTTTTTGAACCTGAAAGCTTGCTTAATAACTATTCTCCAACCATTTGGGTAGGTCTAATAAAAGATATCAAATTCACCCAAAGAACCTTGTCTGTCTTTAAGTGTGGTACTCAAAAATGGACACTACTTCACCAGCAGACTTTGTACTTGCCCTTATTGAATTCCATTCCATTCATTGCAAACAACTTTTCCCAGTTCATCAAGGTCATGCTGAATTCTAATCCTATCCTCTAAAGCATCTGAAACTTGACATGTATATTCTCATTTTAAGACTAGCTAACTATACACACAACTCGACCTTTTAAGTCACTAGTGAATGCATTAAACAGAATCAAACCTGGGAGAGCCATCTCAGGAATGCCACTTGTTACTTCCTTCCAATTAGACATTAAATGGTTGACTATTCTGAGAGCAAGTTACACTTCCATTTTACAGTACTTCCATCTAGACTGTTCCTTTTCAGCTTACTGATGAGACTATCATGGGGGACAATTTTGAAAGCCCTGCTAAATGCATCTACTGCTCTCCCCACATCCACAGAGTCTGTCACTTCATCACAGAAAGAGTCCAAGTTGGTCAAACATGACTTGCCCTTGAAAAGTCTATGTTGGCAATTCCCATCAGTTTATCATCTTTTAGATGCTTATAAATAGACTGCTTAATTAAGTGACCCCTATTCTTTTCAGGTAACAAGATCAAACTCAGTGGTCTATAAGTCCCTTAAAGTTCTTCCCACTCCCTTTTTAAAAGATGGACACTGTATTTGCCCTTCTCCACTCATCTGGGACCCCTCTATCCCCCCCCTTCCCCCCCCCCCACACACACTTTCAAAAAAGGCAAAGTAAATGATGGAGTATAGTGGTGTTTGTCAAATTAAAAAACAAACAAACTAAGAAACAAAGCAAACAATCCAAACAAAACCATTGTCAGGAGTGAAACAACAAAATACCATGTGCTAACTAGATACCTTTCCTATTTTAGCAGGTAGTCACACCTCAATCTTCAGATTCCCCCTTTTGGGTCATTGTCAATTTATTGAGTTGAAAATATGATACTTAAGCTGAGAAATTAAGAGGCAAAAATACTGTATCTGGCTAAGAAGTGTACCGAGTATTTCTGGCTTGCTAATGTGCATCTCTTAAACAAAAACTAGTGTTGTAAATGAATACTTTTAGGGGAAATCCACAAGGGATTATTTTACCTTCAATCAGAAAAACAAAAATCCAAGATAAAATAGAAGGGAGACTTGTCTTGTGGGTTCGTCGGTTTTTTGCTTTTTTTTTTTTTTTTTTTTTTTAAACAGTCTGTTCCTAAATGTACTTGTGTCATTGTTTCACTACCCTTAAAGCTAAGAGACAAAATTCATCATTTATTTTCTATTCTGCTGTGTCTCCTAAAATGTTTCCACCTACTTTGTGTGCTTCAGTACCTTCAAAAAAATCCGCCTGTTATTAAGCTTGGATATTCAGTCAGGGAACGAAACTCTATGGAGTGAGTGATTGAAGAAAGCAAACAGGTTATTCTAAATTTGCAACACTGCAAAATACTTCTGCTGATACTAATAACAACAATATTAGATTATTGCTGGGACATACCCAGAGCTTTCAAATGTGTTTGTAAGAACTCAATGGAAAATAATTGTAAACAACAAACAGGCAAACAGTCCTGATCTGTTCTTGGACAGTTTATACATGCCAATAACAAAAAAAGAAAGAGGTAGTTAGCCATGTTGGTTTGAAGTCAGATAGAAGGCAGGGTAGACTGAAACAAATCAGTGATGTATTGCATAAGGCTGTGAGCCAGAACTCACTTTATCAGATGCTGTGACTGCATCTGAAGTGAGCTCAGACTCACAAAAACTTGTGTTATATGTCTCTGATTGACTTACTGGCTAAGGACAGACATTCCAAAAGCCCAAGCCTGAATTGATTTACTCTTTGCAGGTTAGTTTAAGCTGTGCAGCTTAAACTGATTAATAACTAGGCAGACATTCTCTGTTAAACCAGGAAATGCAGTCACGTCTGCAGTGGCTCAAGCCAGAAGCCAGGGGCACTAGAGCGTGCCTGGCAGCCACTGCCAAAGGGAAGGAAGAGAGACACGCTCCAAGACTCTCACCCCACCCTGCTAGAGGAGAGGGGGCATGGCCAGGCACCAGCTGGGGTAGCAGAATGCATGGGATGCCAGCCACCAGCTGGGGTGGTGGGGAGGGGAGGCAGCTGCTGCCAGACTGAGGAGTGGGGATGGGGAAACAGTCCTTTCCCTGAAGCCAGCATGTATCAAACACAGCAATTTGTGAAGCACACAACAGGGAACTACCAAAAATCTTCACCTAAGCCAAGATACAGCCCAGTAAAACACAGCGTACACAACTTAGTCTAACTTAAAATGTAAAGCAGGAAGACAAGAGAAAGCCTTGCATAAGTCTTACTAATCCTGAGGGCAGAGTTACAGTCAGGCATTCAGAAAAGCTTTGTTTAGGTATGTAGCTCTCTGCATTCTTTGGTGAAGCTGTCTGCAACTTTGCCAACACTTCCCACCTCTCAGTCTGGTCCTGCAGGTCTTAGCTCTGGGCTCACAGGTACAGGGCTTGGCTCTGCACACAGGGGACTAGCTTGCCTCTCTTCTCCTCCCTGCCAGGACACACTGTGGAAGTAATCCCCTCCCAAGCCTCAGATACAGCAGTCAAAACCCTGGGAGTTCTGGGGGAAAGAGGGAGGAATTAACTCTGTCCCTGCCTGGCTACAGGCAAGGCATGGAGGTGCGGCTGGGGCTGGCAACCAGCACCCGCAGTCCCCAGGGTTTGCCAGTGTGGGAGTGGTGGTGGGGGAGGGGGAGAGGGGATGGAGGGAGGAATTTGCCTCAGGGCCCATGGCAGGCCAGCATCTGGCCACCCTGCCCCTGCTCCAGCTAGAGAGCAGAAGGGAGGGGGCAGCCCAGCTCACTGGAGCAGAGAGCAGAGCTCTGCCCAACCCAGCGAGCATGGTGGGATGTTGGGGGAGTCTGATTTACCTTAAATAATCAAGGGGCCTGGGACAGACATTGCAGAAAGCGATTCGAGCCAAATCAGTTAAGTTTGATACTACAGTTAGCCAGGTTTATCTCAAACCAGTTTCAGCCATTTTCAAACTGATTTATGTGTACTGAATGTCTGTTCTGTTATAGGTTTAAAACAGTTTCTGATCACTTAAATCAGTTTATGTGTAATGTCTGTCCCTAGCCAGTCTGTAAGCTGCAACTCTTCCTTGTCTTCTGAATAACAAAAAAAGCTAACTTAAAGCTATTTGCAGTGAATATTTTAAATAGCTTAGTCCTCTGTTGTTTACTTTCTATTCAATAATTTAAGGGCATTCACATAATTTAAGGGTCTTTAAGAGGAGGTTGGGTCTTTAAGAGGAGGTTAGACGAACACCTTGCTGGGGTCGTTTGACCCCAGTACTTTTTCCTGCCATGGCAGGGGGTCAGACTTGATGACCTGCTCAGGTCCCTTCCGACAATACCAACTATGAAACATACATTTGTCTGCTTTGATGCACCAGAGGTCTGGCACATTGGAACAGACCAACTAATCGAGTCTGCTTCACATGCAAGCTGATTTGTATAAATGGCAAAATGCACATCAGTACTGAGAAAATAATAGCACTTTTGATGTGTTTTAGTCCAAAAGTGTGCTGCTTCCATTTTCTCAGCCCTGCTGCACATTTTGCCATTTATACAAATGCATATGCTGCAGCGCTGGGTGCTTTTAAAGGCACCTGGTACTGCACTTATAGCTTGTGTACAAATGCCCTAAGACTCAAAAATATCTAAGGGTATAGATGCATACAAAACTCTTGTACTAGAGGTGATATATTTTATTAGACCAGCTAATTAGTAGCAACAAAAAAAAAAAATCTTTCTTTGCAAGCTTTCAGGTCCAAACACCCTTCTTCAGGCAGAGGAGAGTTCAAGATTATAAAAGTTTCCCTGGGTTTCAAAGCCAATATATAAGGGTATAGATGACATGGATTAACCCAGCAGTTTAGTGGAATAGTAGATATGCGCAATGAACTTGGGCAGACCTAGAAACTACAATCTAAGTTGATGCCAGCATGTGATATCCATGAGACTAGTTTAGTTATATTCTTCCCTTAATACAGATTTGATTTGCCTAAAGTTGTCCTACCCTATGCCAGGCTCATGAGAAATTACTTTAGAAGGATCTAATTTAAATGCAAAGAAGTGGGGAAAAATGCAAAATGAAGGTATTTAAGAGCCACACATTTTGTACCAATCAATTTCACAAAGTTACTATAATTAATTTAACTTTCCAATTATGACGCTGTCAAAGAAAGTCATTGCTTATGTTCTGGTTTTAACTATTTCATTTAGATTCTGTTTGGATTGGGGATTGCATTTATTTATACCTTTGTTCTAAACAACTCTGCTTTAGGATACCTCTGTATCTAATAGCAAGAATACATTTTCATGTTTAACAGCACTATTTACCTCATCCCTATTTTCTCTTGTGTAGTTTGCAACAACTGGTTTTAAGGTTCTGGATGACTGAACACAATTGAGCAAAGCTGACTTAGTCCTAGCTTGAGCAGGGTTTTAGGGACCAGTCTAGCACATGCTTATCATAGGCTTAACTTTTTAAGTAGCTAGCCTATTCATTTCAGTAGGATTAATTAGACATATAACATTGCTCTCATAAATTCTTGTAGGCCAAGGGATTCTCTGACACTGTAGAATAGCCCATAACATTCTGTATGTCACCTTCAAATAGAACATAAAAAATAAAGAGCAAGATACTCAAATGCATCTTTGTTCAACTGAGATTTTTCTTTGTGCATACATAAGCTAGGGAGAGAAGGGGCGGTGGGGAGAAAAGGTGGGGAAGAGTACATCCCTTGTAGGAGAAATTACTTCCTCTCTGTAAAAACACAGATAGCCTTCCAGCTGAAATTTCTATGGGCCTACTACTTCCTGAAGCATATTAAAAATTCTAAAACCTTTTTGCACCTTAGATGAATACTTTTATTTCAATATTTCCTGATGGGGAAATATTCAATCGAGGTATTTCTGAACTCCTGTTTGAGAGCTAAGTCCTATTCTAAACATTTGCTTCAATGTTACATAAGTACTGTAACTTGACACAGATTTTGGAAGGGGGGCATCTGCAGCTTTATGAAGAGGAGAACCAATTTCTTAAGAATATTCTTTAGGATGTTCTGTGCTTCTTCTAAAATAACTGATCACTCTCACTGATGGAGTCCTTTTATTAATTTCTGTAGTCCATTTACTTGTGTAAAAATGTGCTTGTCTAGGTGTGACTAATATGTGAACCAATCAATAATACAGATACAAAAACCAGGTAATGAGCGACTATTTCTCAAAGTTAGTTCACTGCTTATTTTTGCTACAGCTCATCTGTTTCAATGAAGTTTTTCACAACTGTTAATCATTTAAGCTTCTTGTTATATCAGAAAACTGATGGACCCACACATCTCATGCTTCTGCCATTTCAGTGACAAGTCAATGAGCCGAGAGGTCAGAGGGCTGAAGGATTTCGATCAGGCTTCATCTGATCAATATTTATAACACCAGGGTGAGGCACTTTTAAGACAAATAACTAATGGAAAATTACCAGCACACTGGTACTCAGGTTTAGTTACTCCTTGTATTTAGTTTTATATTATTTAACAGTTGTTAAAGTTAATTTTAGGCAGAATATCATAATGCCATAATGAACATGGGCAATGAAGTGTGCATATCTGTATGCACACCAGGGCATATCCAGGGTTAAAAAAAGACTTCATTGGGGTGTCCTCAACAGACCTTCCCAAGTTCCCATGTACTCATTGTATGCTGTATAATGTATTGCCATACTGTGTGATACCAGGTAAGACCAAGTTACTTTCTGTGGGCTGGATAAAAATCTCTTGGTGGGCCAGATCGGCTCATGGGCTGTATTTTGCTCACCCCACTATAGCAGAAGCAACTGAAACAAAGCAATGACCCAGTCTTCTATAATTGGTGCAACATGGCTATTTGTGTGTGCTCTGAGTTTCCTAAAGCTAGCAATTGTTGGTACTTCTGGGTTGCCAGCTGCTATTATCTGGCCATGTAGCACCAATAACTAAGATGAATATCTGCGTTGAGCCAGTAAGTTGTAACAATTGTTTTCAGATGAAAACCTTGCTAGCATTATTAATATACCATTATATTGGACCACTGCACTGTAGAGCTACAGCATAGATCAACACAACGAAGCTAGAGCAGAGTGTGATTTACTTAAATTCTCTTGCTTTAAACATTTATTAGCAGTCTATGATTCATGTAGTCTGCCTGTTTTCCAGTGGCTCTTAAAGTATGAATGTTATCTTACAAAACCTCTAAACTGGCTTTGAACCTTTGTTTGAGAGATTATCTCTTGCTCTGTAACCAGACCTGAAACACCTTCACTTTAAATGAAAGTGAGGTTGGCAGACTGCTCTCGGGCAGAACACATGAATTTGGACTTTTTTCCTTCTCTTTGGTCTGCGTAAAACCCATCATGCTTTTTTTCTTTGGGGAAGGCATAAGCACGTAGACTTGGGGGACCTGTATCTGTTTTCTCCCACTTGTAATTATGAGGAGACAGCAGTGTATTTGCATCTTATTTATTTTGGTGCAGGGCCCTTGGGAGACTTTCATTGCTCTTTAATATATAGATCCAGGCATTAACAAAATAATATCTACCTTTTCCTCTTTAACTACTGTTTAGCTTTTATAGCATATTCAATCTTTTGAGTCAACTTCCAACCTTAGGAAATTTAAGCCAAATTTTTAACATCATTCTGATTAAAGGAGGAAACCAACCAGGAAGTATACAGAAAGCAAGCTGCAAGCTCATCTGGGATGTATAAAAGAACAGTTAACTCCTAATGTGTGACAGGGTGCCTGGCTTTGAAGTGTATTTACTTATCCTGCCACCTGTTCTACTGTTTGGGGGTTTTTTGGTGTTTTTTTTCCTAATGGGCCTGCAAGATAATCAGTTTTAAAATGTTGTTTGTTTGTTTTTTAACACTCAAGTGCCTTGTCTACTATTGGAAGTTAAAATACCATTGAAACTGTAATTAAAAGTTATTAATATAACTTCTCTCATGTCCCAGACGTGATGCCATCTATAATTTAAAAAATTATAATACAAAAAAAATCATGTTCTACACTTAAATACTGACTTTTTCCTCCTCAGGGTGCTTGGGTTCTTCCTGCAAACACTTAAGGAAATGATGTTAAGCATGTGCATAGGAAGCTTCAGTATTATGAAAATAAACCTAGAGATTGCCAGCACTTAATTGTGAGTAGTCCAGAACGGAGTAAAGCTTTTATTTAAAATGAGAGCTCTTATTATTATCCAAGCCCTTCTTTTTATGAGAAGGCACTTATACAAAGTAATGTTCTATGGTGGTGTTTTATAAAAGAAGTATTATAAAAGTCACCAGAAGAAACTCTTCAGGTAGAAGCTGATTAAATTTTTCATTGCTTATTTGTCCACTGAATTTGCATTCAACTGTTCTGTGGCCAAAGTAACCTCCAAGCTGCATTTCTGTTGTTTCTGTCATCTAAGCTAGGAATGCTCTTTCTCTACATAAGGGGTTTCAGTATTATTGATAGACAAAAGAATTACTAGACTTTTCATTCACAATGCGATTCTTACCTACAAGCCTGTCAGTCAGCTTCTCGGTTGCCTGAAGCTGTGAAGTGACGTTTTCTCAGGAGAGATCCTTGTGTTTTCCTGGAAGGTGCTTGTCCTCACTGGGTTTTCCCTGGAGATGGTTACCTCAGCAGGACATCTTTTTGAGGAGTCTGACTGAAAGTTGATAATTCAGTCACCAAGCCTTTTTTTCTGGCATTTTTTTTTCTTTTTTTCTAGTTTACATATCCTCATTTCTTTTTCTAAAGCGTCCATATAATTAATAATGCCTGAAGTTGTCTTTGCATTGCATTTGGCTTTTATTAGTTTCTATTAAGAATGCATCATCATGCTTTAGATGATTGTTACCTTGAAAACATTACTTCATTTACATTTCATTGATTCTTTCCACTTGGGTCACTTCTTATGCAAATAGGTTCATAAGACTCTACACCTGCTTAAAAGGATTTTTGTTCTAAACTTTGTCAGTAGCTAACGTGTTCAGGGATAGGATTGGTGCAGTTTTGTTTTGTTTGTTTTTTAAAGTATGTCTCCTGATTTTTTCATGTTTATTTTAAACATCTATGTTCTAGAAACTCTCTTTTGTCATTAAATGAGTTAATGTTGCCTTCATTTTCAGAGTCTTTCCTTCCTTCCTTTATTGTATTTTATCTAAGTGAACAGGGGAGGGAGCAAAAGCACCACTCATTTTCTGTGTCAAATAAATTGGCACATACTTTTGACCTAGTATGTGAAGTGAAACTTCCCACACATTACTTAACCTTCAAAATAAAACTGACTGTTTGCTTTTTCACTAAACTGTGTGTGTACAGTACACTTCTTTGTTCTGAATAACAAGTAGGTTAGATGTGCATATAACTTTAGATTAGCCTAAATTCAAACTATTCCTGAAAACATTCCTCTGCTTTATCTCAGGATTTGGCCACATCAAGTCCTTGAGATTCTCCTTGTAATGGTGCACCTCTATGCCCAGAAGTGCTGGAAGCCATGCCTCTGGTTGCTTTCAACTGATGTTAAGGGTGTGCAGTACTTCTGAAAAATCAGGGCTATGTAGATGCTTTCAGAGTGGATGACCTTATTTATGCGTGAATATCTATACATTCCAGTCACCCCCCAAAAATAACATATTTGGTAACAGGATTATTTGGAGACTGGAATACACATGTATTCTTGTCATGGATGGGAATTATTAGCTATTTGAGAATCTGTCTTGGGAGTAAGGGAACTTTGCTACTTGCCAGCTTCTTCTCATCAGACATTTGGTGCAGGTATTTGTTGCTGAGGGGGTCTGGCTTTCTGAGTTCTCAGAATTGTCAGTATCTAAGAGAAGACATCCCATAAAGAAGAAAGTGAACAAAGCCAGAGTTCCTACCATCCAGTACAGATAGAAAACAATGTCCTTCCCCCTCAGCCCATCTATGAGCAGTGATGTAAGATCTCTGCCCCGGGCCCAGGTGCTGACAGTCCTCTGCTGATAGAAACAACCAGGAAAGATGATCTTCACCATATGAGCTATTGCCACACTAGTCATAATTAACCTCAGCTATGATTACTACACTTGAATCGCACCCCTTAAATCTTGCATTGGTTTGTTCTATTTTTTTTTTTTTTTGTGCCCCTCTCTCCCACCTGTATATTTTGCTCCTTTTCTAGTCTATAGAAGTAAGATTTCAGATGAAATGATCCCATCTTCTAAATACAGGCTGTCTTAATAAAATATTGTTAACCATAGAAAGAATACCTTTATCTTGGATTTCCATCAATCTTGTTGGTAAATAGAGTAAAGCTCCTGATCTAATAAAGTACAGAAGAGTTTGGTACTTTTTCACAAGCTAACATTTTAAATTCACTTACGATAATATCCCTAGAGAAGATCCTCAAGTATCAAGTTTTATAACTTAATTTTTGGAAAGTGTATGCTGCCATGTACAACTGATAAATATTTATGCTACAGAGTTTACAGCTCAGATGAATCCCACAAATCAGGCTACAAGATGTTTTTTAAAAAGTTTTGCTAGAATTTGGTTTCTCACTTTCAGGCAAACTGTTGCCACTCCAGCACTTTATTTTCCAGTCTCTAACTCACATGAGACATTACAAATGCAATGGGCTACAGGGGTATGTAAGGGAACTGAATGAATATTAGATGCTAGTTGCTATAAATATACATTTGAAATGATAAATAAAGTCCCAATAAAGAAAAAAGTGCCTAATGTGTAACCAAAGGGGAGGCTAAAACCCATGGATTCACCAACTTTGCCTAACTGCTTAGATGCCTAGAGTTCTGCTACTCCAAAAAAGCTGCCATCTTGGTTAAGCAGTGTGTTTCAATGTCTATCTTGTATCTAAAGCTATTTGGGACTCTTAAATAAGATATCCTGTCCTTGAGTCCCCTATAGGGCCCTACTTTCTCTGAGCACAGCTAACACACTGACAATGCTAAGTTCAGGACAGTAACCAAAGCCACTTTGATTAAAAAAAAAACAACATGGCAGCAGCAGGAGGTGGTAGCATCAGTCACTATGTTTTAAAAGAAAACAGTGGGCTAGTAATTAAGCACTTCTGTCCTCCCTTTGGGTACTAAATGCAGGAAGGGGTTTTAGGGTTTAACTCCCAATTTGTGTAAGCACTAAGCTCAGGGCTACAGATAGACACCCAAGACTAGGGAAAAGGTTAAATGTGATACATTTCCTTCAGCTCTTTCAAGCTTGCCTGAGGCATTCCTCATATCTGTAGTGAATTTTAGTCCAAGATAACTAACACTCTCCGCCTGCATTGTAGGGAACTTGGGGATTGTCTAGGAGATAGTAGCAGTGTATCCCAGACATGATGGTCGCAAGCATGCTTTCCCTCCCTCCCATACAGTAAATCTTGTAGGAATTCTCCAGATATTTACGCTATCCTTTTACACATCTCTCATGAGTGTTTTAAAGTTTGTACTTTTGTTTCTAAAAACAAACTTTGGTAAGAGTGCTCAAATAGAACAAGAGAACATTTTATATTTTGTGTTGTTAGCTGACTATCCAAAGTCAACTATCCCATAAATAGCAGCCCTGACTAACCAAAATGGAACAAAGTGGTATTCCAAGATATTTGAAGGTTGTTTGTTTGTTGTTGGTTTAAGTGAGTCAGTTGCATCAATTATAATGTGAATTACACATGACTGGAAAAGCTAAAGTTAAACCATGTAAACCAAAATTGTTGACAGAAAACATCAGTAAACTTACAGAAGGATTTACATTTGAGAATCCTACTACCATATTTGAATATGATATACAACTTTTCTCCCAAAATTATTACCAGAGGGATATAGGAAGCAAAAGGCCCAATCCTGCAGGAGTCAAACTACCCAGCCCTTTCTTGAGCTGGGTAAACAGCCAGCAGTCCCTGCCTTGTCATCTGAGGGCCTGCCTGGCTGGACAACTGGCTCTAGCAGGATTGGGCTGTAAACCGACTCATTGGGTGCTGCTGGCTGAGCCCTGAGCTGCCTGGCCTCTCTTTTTTGAAGCTGTATCAGAGCTCAGCTAATTCAGCAGGCACTTCTGGCTATCCACCCAAATAGGAGAGGGGCTGGGCAGTTTGGTTCTAGCTGGTTTGGACCTCAGCCGACATAGCTGCAGACACTGCTGGATGAGTTGAATTGCCTGGCCTCTCTTCTTTTCAAGCTGGTATCAACCAGCAGTACCTGCCAGGTCAGTGAAAGGCTGGATATTTTGGCAAGAAGACCCATCTACTCCACCTGGGTAGGCTCCCAGGTGACTCCTCAGTTGCTGATGGCTACCCACCCACCTTAGCTCAAAAAGAGGAGAGGGGCCTCGCAGTTCAGCTGGGCTAGCAGCATCTGTCCCATTCTGCAGTTAGGGTATCAACAGATCTGCCCTAGGTTTCTGGTTCTCCTTTACTATAGCAGCTGCCTGTACGTTCTCTGTAAAAAGCAAGGGGATATTCTTATGAGTATTTTCAAGGAAATAACTTTTTTTTTTTCATTCCACCTTACAAAACCAAAGTGTATATCTTATTTGGAGGTGTGTGGTATGTGAGAAAATAAAGCATCTGTTTGTGAACACTTCATAACCTGGGGGCAGGGGGGAATGTGAAACTAGTCAGCTGAATAACTTATTTAATGAGAATGATTAGCCTTTTTCCTCTTCTTTCTAGAAATGAATTTGAGCAATTGATGACAGAAGGCCAGTATATTTTGGAAAGAAAGCCCCAGGTTTATTGATTACCAGGGTAAGAAGCACAAATATTAGACCAAAATCAGTAGGTACAGGCAGAAATTAATTGGGTATATTAATGGAGCACTGGAGACAAAGGATGATGATAAGAAACTGTGATATCTACCAGTTCCTGACTGGGCTGAGCAATGACTCTCGATTTGAACTGCTCTGTGCCATGGGGGGTATCCATGACCCAGACCTGAATATTGCCATGAATTTTGAAAATAGATCTTTAAAAGACTCATCATTTTTTTTTTTTTTTTTGCCTGTATTGTTTTGCAAAATACACTATTTCCCCTAGGAAAGTAGTTGGGTAAAATATGTCATAGTATTATACTTATTATGGTTTCATTTTAACTGTTTAGAAGTCACTAGTATATAGTGACTCTTACATCAATACTAGGATTGTGTGAAAGACAAAAACAGCCAAAAAACTGAACCACCACAACACAATCCTTTGTTGTTTTTTGGGAGGTTTTTTATTCCTAATTTAATTATATAAAATAAGTTTTTACTATTCCTCTGAATGGCAAGACCTCCTCTCTCCAAAACACATGTCCACTGAATCTAGAGCTTTTCTTTGTAATTCTTGGCACAATAAGCATCTACTTCTATCTGGTCTAAATCTAAAGATACTTTTTTATGACTTTTTCACATTCTTTTCTGAAGCTGGTATATAAGAACACTTTCACTCCTTAGGTTCTATTTTTCTGTGCTCCACTTGTTACAACATATTAAAAGCTATGTGGGATATTTCAATCTCAGACTGCTGCAGCTGTGAAACTTACAGCTTCCACCTATCAAATTCATCCAGCACAGTGTGTCAGACCTTGAAAATCAAGCTCTTTGTAGCAAAGCAAGTTGTTATAGCATTTAATAGGCACATGGGCAGATATGTCCCCAAATCCTTGGCATTACTTCCTTCCTCTCCTACTGTGTAGAGTGCATCACCTAGTGTACTAGGTACTCAGAAGTGGCTGGATTTCATTATTTATGGGAAAGTAAATCTGGGACGGTCAGGTGCCCCCTTTGCCCACCCCCCCTAACTTCTTCCCGCTGCAGGCCCTTCCATCCCTCTTTACTGTCAATGCCTTCTCTCCCTGAACACATGGAAGTGAGGAGACAAGGTTCTTTGGGTGAATCTGATATCTTTTATTAGATCAACCCAAATAGTTGGAGAATAGTTATTAAGCAAGCTTTCGGGTTCAAAAACCTTTTGTCAGGCTAAGGAAATTTCAGCAGTTGGTATCTGCTCTTCCTGGATAGAAGTGAGGAGAAAATTTGAAAACACTGATTTAGAAATAAACATACCTGTAGCAATTTGCATATACTGCCCTTGGACTTAGTTCTTCCAGATGTCTTACCATATAATACATTGGTTTGGGACCCAGCAGAGTCAATAATGTTTGAAGCTATGGTGATCCTACAGCTTAGTGCTGCTCACTGTGTGTGTGTGTGTGTGTGTGTGTGTGTGTGTGTGTGTGTGTGTGTGTGTGTGTGTGTGTGTGTGTGTACTCCAGATACTCACCACAAAGGGATTATATGGCAAGTAGTACCCTGTTGCCCTGTACTTGTGTGTTTTTTGTCATGAGTTCTGGGATCTTTCAAAAACTTATGCAGATGAGACTTGTGGGAACCTGGTCCGGCTGTACTTCATGGATGACAGGATAACTAATCGTATGCAACAGGCTGAAAGAGGGGTCAGTAGACAGATTCTGGGTGAACTTCTTGGGGCCCTGCCTGTTGATGTTTGAGAAACATTTAAGGCTGGTGATGAAACAGGAATAATTGGAAATGGGAAAGAAAGGTATAGCCCAGCTGTGGGAGGAAGAGGAAGTAGTAACTCACCATGACATGAAAAAGAGTTGGTGATGAGGAGGATTGCCCTCAGTGGGCTCTATCATATACATTATTCAGATGGGCTGTGCTGACCTACCCTTAAGGTAGGTTGCCATCATCATCTCAGACTTTTGGCTATGATTTTTTTTTTTTTTAAATGGCACCAAAGGGAGGGTATCAGAGCTGGCTCTGGCTCTCCTGGTGCTCTACCTGATATTTTAGTACCTCCAGGCCTGGTGCCAGTGGAGGGAACACCCACTTGTTTTGTTTGTATATTCATTTTTGGGAGTAACCCTTAAAAAACCAAGTTTCTATCAGTATGTTTGCCCAATATGGGTCATGTGTTTTATAGTCCTGTTCAGTGTTGCCTGCACTTAATCAACATTGCAGTTGGTTCCCATTACTGAGCACATGCTGCTTTTAGCAGCCATTTAATGATAGAAAATGTTTTTAAAGAGTTTTTTTTTTTCTATGTGAATGTAATTTGAGAGGTTTTTTCTCCTTTGTTGATGGGGGGGACATCACATATTTAAGTAAATATAGTAGATTATTAAAAAAAAAAGTGAGATGATATTACTTCCAATCATTCTTGAACTATTTATTCTGCTAAATTCTACCATTTCCCATAGACCTAAAAAGGAATGTTAAATATGGCTGTTTGTTTTACCACGTTAATGTGGGGGCCAGGGGGGAAATTTGGTAATACTTTAATTAAACAAGTTACAGAAAAAAGCAATTGTTTGTAATTACATGGTACTTGTTAGATGGTAAGAAGATCCTTTTATGATTCTTCCAATCTATTTTCCATGTAATTTGCCAAATGTAAATAACCATATCATTAAAGCAATTACACTGTTTTCAAAATAAAATTAATCCTTAAAAATGTTTTCCCTGGTTTACATTAATATTGCTTCTGAAAGCACTAATACAAAAAAGTACATATCTAAAGGGAATTAGCAGGGAAATTGTCTGAGAGAGAGAAGATATTATACAAATTTTAAAGTATTTAAAAAAAAAAATCATTACTGCCCTATAGTTTGCAGAAGCAAAACTACTCACTTCCATTTTCTTTTGAATGGGAAGATTCTACTTAATTTTTCAAGGGAGAAGAGTTTGTATGTTAGTGTACGAACACATTTAGTGTATGATGTATTGCTCTTACCATCACTTCAGCACTGAAAGACCTTTTCACATTTCTTCCATGTGTATTTGGCTCCTAGTGCAAAGATGACATTCAAGGCACATGAATCTGCTGGGTTCTTGTTGGGACCATCATACTATGACAGATTTCTCACGTGTTTTACTTTTCTTTGCTAACATACAGCACTACAGTCTCTGATCAGAAGGTTTCACATAGTAACATGGATGATAGAGCTCCTTGTGCTTACTAGGTTCACACAATTTTAAAGTGCAGTTCAAGTTCCTGGATCCTCACTCCATTACTTTCCTGAGAGCATAATGTATAGGCAGACAGACACAGACATTTTAGAATACAGTCCTTCTTAAGCATAGGTTGGCATCTGTGGGTGGGCAAAGAAAAGGCTTTGGGCCCAAGTAAGATCAAAAGAGAATGTTAGATGCAAAATAAGCAACAAGCAGGTGAGAGTTGTTTCCTTTTTTAATCATCCTGTGCTTTAGGCTAGGGACAGACATTACACACAAACTGGTTTAAGTGATTCAAAACTGGTTTAAACCTGTAACAGAACAGATGTTCCATGCATATAAACCAGTTTGAAAATGGCCAAAACCGGTTTGAGATAAACCTGATTGAATGTAAGGGGAAGAGAGAGGACCTGGGCAAATATAGGCCAATCAGCCTAACCTCCGTCCCAGGGCAAATCTTGGAAAATCTCATTAAAGAATCTATGTGCGATACACTTGTTGAAGGTAAGATTCTGAATGACAGCCAGCGTGTCTTCACCGTGGGTAAGTCTTGTCTTACCAATCTCATCTTCTATGTGTCAGAACCCAGTAAGTTGTATGCCTATGACACAGTGGAAAATTCCATTGTTTTGGTACATGTGCCACAGTGGAATCCCCCGCCATAGTGGAAAATCCCACTGTCAATCATTCTAAATGCTATGGCACAGTGGAAAACTCCGCTGGTGACAGTAACTAGGTCACGGTGGAAAATTCCGCTATGTGAGTACCCAATAACTATATGCCACAGTAATGAAAAATTACAGCTTAGAAAAAGTTCCCGCCAACACGCACGCCACCATTGGCCGGCTCTAAATTATTCATATTTGGAGACTAGCAATTGGCTCGCTAGTCATATAAAGGTTATCAGTTTCTGCCCACGTTGGAGAACTCCGCATACACCTCAGAGCCCACGTTGGAGCACTCCGCACATTTCTCGGAGTTTGGAGCACTCCGTGCATTTCTCGGAGTGAACCTGGCGGACTGATCACCCACCAGCGACTCCCCGTCACACGACCCTCCTGACGTACCCCGACCCCAGTACCATAGTAAGCCGTTTACGAAAACTCCGTCTCATTTCTCTCGCGGTTTAAGACAGTCTTTGCTCATTTGTAACTGCAGCTAAGCCAGTCAACTCTGCCTGCGCCCGTACATCAGTGGCGTAAGTAAACAATCTATTTGTTACCAATACTAATTCCGTTCCATCGGTCAAAAGTACCCGCCTGCCGTTTCGGGGCTACTGGCCACAGCCCGGCCTACCACTCGACTGCCACACTATGAACAGGTCTCTCACCACCTGGACACAGGAGAGAAGGTCAACATTATATACCTAGACTTCCAAAAGTTTTTGATCTAGTATCCCATGATATCCTTGTGGAAAAAAAAAATTGATGATTGTGGGCTTAACTGCTCAACAGTTCAGTGGGTGGAAAACTGGCTGCATGGTAGGACCCAGAGGGTTCTCATGAATGGATTTGTCACCCTGGCAAGAAGTGGCCAGTGGAGTCCCTCAGGGGTCCATGCTTAGACTGGCACTTTTCAACTTCTTTATCAATGTTTTGGATGTGGGAATGAAAAGCTTGTTGGCCAAGTTTGTGGACAACACCAAGTTATGGGGGAGTGTGGTCATGCCAGATACTTGAAGGGATGCCAAAAAAGAGGGAAAGCACCCCATCTGTCTTGTGCAGACCAATGGCTTGAAGTTACAGCAAAGTAAGTTTATATTGGATATCCAGAAAACATTTTTACTGTTAGAATAGTGAGGCAGTGCAATAGATGCCTGGGAAAGTTGTGGACTCTCCATCACTGGAGGTGTTCAAGAAGAGGTTGGACAAATACTAGTAGGGGATGATCTAGGTATAACTCTGCCTATTTTCTACTATGAATATTTCCCATACTTCTGGGCTTTGTTGGTTCCTCCAACTCTCTTCCCCCCACCCCACCCTACCCCCTCCCTTTTTCTGCTATATGTCAGGGTGTCTTTAACCCTTTCCAGAAGCACTGGGTGTTGGCTAAAACCAAGGCTAAGGAGTTTGACTGGGGTGTGCCAGTGCTATTGCTGAGACCAAAGCCAGAGGTTCCTGGCTAGAGGGTCTTGCCCCTCTACTCAGGATCAGACTGATTGTCATATTTGGGGTCAGGAAGGACTTTTAGATAGGAGCAATTCTTTCTTAGCAAGAGGTTGACTAGATGACTTCTGCAAGTCCCTTCCAGCCCTACTTCTTTATGACTCTAGATTTGACCTTATTTCATTATTGTGTGTTTAAGAACACTCTTGTTAAAGCTACTTCTGGGCTTTTGTCCTGCATTGGCTTTCTGCAGTGCAATAGCCTTCTCTAGCTCTAGGGTTCCTCTCCCTCATTCCATCATTGAACTGAAGAAAGCATCTTTCTTTTAAGAAAATAAGGATGATCCAAAATGTCATGTAGCTACAACTTTGAATGACCTCCAAAGCTCACTTATTATCTACGTTAGCTTTGCCATTTTAAAAACACATGCTACTTTGACCAGAAATATAAACAGAAAACAACCTTGTTAAATTTTAAATGAACTGAGGACCAATATATTCCATTTCAACTTCTTCTATTTTTGTTTGAAATATGTAAGTTAAAACTCATCGTATATTGTGTGTGAGGGGAAGAGAGGAAAGTGCATGTTCTTACATATTTTCTTCATTCCTAATTTTAGCTCCTATTTTAATTTCATGTAAATAAATATTCATTAAACTAAATTTACTATTAATTAAAATGAAGATTTGTCTTATTGATACAAAACTTGATCATCAAATTCCTCTGAATTGCTTCTGAGTTTTTCAGATTCTCAAAAAAGAAAGAAAGAGAGAAAAATGTAGTGATAACATGAAATTGTAGCACAAATGAAGGAAATGAGACATGGATTATTTGTTTACTGCTGCTGCAAATTTGCTGTATAATTCAGGGAAGATTGTTTAATCTCTCTCAAGTAATTACATCTGAATTTGTACTAAGTGAACTTTAGATTAACAGTCTGATGTGAATTTTGTGTATACTGGACTCCTAAATCCTCAAGCATTCTAGGCATATTTCTGCCATCTTTACTTGTGAAGTAAAAGTATTAATATTCATAAGTAAAGCTACTGAAATCATTTGCAGCAAGTTCTAAATGAAATGAAAAAAATAGGAGATACAGTTAGGAATGAAGAACCTATAACAAATCTTTTTTGTGGTATATCTGAGTGAAGCCAGTGTCTTCTCATGTTTATAAATACTGCAGTCATGAAAATTAAACTGATCAGAAACTTGGCTAATTAATCTGATTTCTCCATATGCTTTGCACACAGCATTTAAAATGACAGTAATATGTTACATTCAAAGAGAAATACTTTATTTTAAATAAATTAAAATGTTGTTAAGTACTTGGCTTCATGTGGAGCTTTAAGGAGACTTGTGGTTCAGACTATTTAACAGATCATGCCAGATAGTGAAGAGTTCCACAAAGCTGACTGGCCTTGTTAAATAGTGTACTACTTGAATTGCTTCAGCTAATACAATTACTGTTTAAAAAAATAAAATATCCAATGTATCTCTTAATATTCATTATTAATAGTCTAACAGTACGAGGAGGAAAAAAAACATTAAAATTTGCAACAAATTGCATCTAAGTAATAATGAAAATTCCAAGTTGTTAATTCTCTTTGACAGGGCTTTCAAAACCTTATTGCTCTGCATGAATGGGAATTGGGATCAGGCAAAAGGGTGGCTGAGTTCAGAAATAAAAGCAGGTAAAGCTGCTGGCTCCTTTTCCTCAGTAAAAGGGGGATGTGGTTGGAGCTCTTGCAAGGCTAAAGAAAATGATCTACTCATGTTTGCTTGATGCTTCTCTCTTGCTACCCTGAACAGAGCAGCCCAACTGATGTTAAGCATTATAACTGGATGGAATAGAACAATTTAGGTCAAGCATGTGATAGTTGAGTGGATGTAAGTCAGTGAGAGTTTTGACCTTCAGTGATAATAAAATTAAACCTTACACTACTGGAAGAAATAGGGCTAATTTTAGATAATGTGTACCTGCTGTGTGCTCATGTCTTGTATAACTTCTACATACTAGTATCAGTAGAGAGTGAGATGTCATGCAGGTCTATCTATGATGAATGGAAGCCAGAGGGTAAGTTTCAGGTGTTTTGTAGCTTATAAGAATTGGTATCCTAAAATGAGTAATCAGAAGTTGGATGTCTCCTACAGAAGCTGATTAGCACTTATATTAATGTTGTTTAAAATTTGTAAAATGGGTTGCTCTGTAATGAATAAAATATAATTTCATCTTTAATATCACATTTTTTTTAAGACATAGTAGATAAGTAATGAGAATTTGTCAGAGGGAACTAATCTTACCAAAGTAATTTTGAAGAATAAATTGCATTAAAGACTTTCAGTTAATTTCTTGTACTGTGCCTATAATCACTAGAACATAATAATATTTCATGTTTTACCCAAGACTGCTATCACTTGCTGATTATCTAGGCAAAAATGACCTAATTTTCAGAAGTACCTAAGCGTGTTCCTGAGCTGCTGCTGCTTTTTTTTATAGAACTGTAAAGTACAGATGTTTGAACCATCAAACATTCCATGTAATAATTAGACTAGAAGTACAGTATTGCTTTGTAGATGTCTATAAATAACACTTCTAAATATAATAAAGGTAGAATAGCTGTTTGTCTTTAGAAAAATCTAAATAGTGTTGGGTCACTGTTAAATAGTGACCCTAAGGGAGATGTGTATTGTATCAGAGTTGTAAACTTTCTTAAATATGAGAACTGTGATCATCAGTAGTTAGTCATTAGTTTAGTGTCGTGTGTGTGTGTGTGTGTTTCTTGTTCTGTGATAGCATTCTTTATAGTACAACCAGAAAATATGCTGGGTAAAATGAAAATCTGCTGGGAGAAAGGTAAATATGTGGGAAAAGGTAAGCCATAGAGATCTGAAGAAGGTGAAGAGACAATTTTTTGGATGGGGAAAGTCTTGGCAAAATAGGGAGAAAACTGCAAGTCCTAAAGCAAGTTGTGTTATTAAAGATTACTGATTCTCATAATGATGTTTGGAAAGTTAAGGAAAATTCTCCCACTGTATTCTAGTTTGGAAGGGACTAGTGATGGTATGAGGAGGCCTGCATGTGTGCGTGTTGTGTGATTTTTTTTTTTTTCTTTGCTGCATTAAATGCAAAATAATTAATTGCAGATTGAAGATGTCTGGATTAGGATGCAGATAATTTTTCTCTCATCTCTTCTTTTTCTGTCTTCCAAATTATGTCATAATTTGTCAGGAGTTCTGGGGGCTAGACTCATGACTTTGAAATGATAGAGAGCTAGTAATAATGAAAATGACACAAGCAGTTGGGTTTGCAAAAGAAAAGCAGCCACTTTTCAACCTTCTTTTTGTAAGAATCCCCAAAGTATGTGTTTTACTTTTCAAACTAATGATGTGGAAAATTTCAGGTACCTGTAAAGGCGGTCTAAATTTGTTCTTAATGTGGATACAACAAGTTACGTATCCTTAGGGGCTCAGGGCTCTTTGATTTAAATGACAGTATAAAATCTATTTTCTAGTTAACATTCTTTCAAGAAATTTTAACTAAAAGTTTCATTATGTGAATGCATTGCCTCTCTTGTTAGAACAGGCAAAAATGAGGTGTGTGTTTCAACATTTCTAGATGTCTGAAATCCTGAAACTCTGTAGTATACCTTAATGGGTGTAAATGAGGCACCAGCCCTGGGTGCTTAAAAAATGGAGCACCCAAATAACAGTCCTCAGGGACTTTGCACAGCCACTGTAGTCCATGTTTGCAGTCCAATCCATGTTAGGCAAAAGATACAATGTTGCCAACACCTGCCTGTTTCAGAATGAGGAGTGAATGTGTGTGTTTGGAAGAAAAGAAACTTTGTTTTATCATTTGGCTTCTGAGTCTCTGAGTGTTGGTAGGTTATGTTCAGGACTCCTCACATAGCAGGGTAACTTTGGTGAAAGGGACAGTGTGGCCAGCTACGGCAGTGTCTAGATTTTTTCATTCAACCCCTGTAAAGGTGGTGCCTGGGGCTGCTGATCCAGTTGCCCCTCAGTTACACTATGGTTCATCAGCTTTTTTCACCCCACAAAGGCTAGCTTTCGCAGCTTCTAGCAAGTTACATATTTGTGGGAGTGAACAATAAATTAGAGAAGCAAAGATTTTCATGTGTGATCTTTTATTAGACTGACTGCACATTTGGGACAGACTTAGACAAGCTTTGAGATTCAGTGCATTCTTCAGACCTGATGAAAAAGCAGACACAGCTAAAGTTAAAACACAAATAAAAACAAACAAACAAATAATCCCCCGCCCCCCCACCCAAAAAAATGTCTACAGAGCTTTGAAATTGGACGAGTGACATTTCAAGGCAAGAATTGCAGAAGAAAGGATATGTGAGAGGCAATGATTTTGGTGACATCTTTTATTGGGTCTGCTGCATAGTCTCAAGATATATCTCCAGATAAATATATCAAAGCATAGTAGCATAAGTATGTCCTGTTTTAAGTTGGTCCTTTTTTGGAGTTGGTTAGAAGAAGAAGATGGCGTCTCATTTTTTCTAATGTTCTCCACCACACTTGCACAGCATATTTGGATTTCCATATTAGCTAAAGGATTGTGGATCATGAGACTTCTGGAATTAAAGTTGTTTCTTGCACAAGCTGAGGAAGAAGATGTGACTGTGTAGTCTAGCTTCTTTTTTCTTTAGGTTATGGCTTTTACATTACAGGGAGTGAATTTCAATGTCCTCCAGATATTGGTAGTGTTGGATTCATGTTGTTGCCATGAGGGTCCAGGCAATATGCAAGAGGCAAGGATTTTAGTGGGTAAGATTTTCTTTTTAAAAAAATCCTCATCTCTTACTTCTAGGACCCTGATGGCAACAACATCATTCCACCACTAAGAGGAGGGATGGCTTAATAAGTAGAAGATTATGACAATTAAAAAAGGGGGAGAGGTTTGTTTAAATTTTTAGAATGAAGAGATTCGTAGGAATCAGGTAAATTGTATTGAGCCATGAAATCAATATCTGTGTCCTTGTTTTATAGTCTCTAGCCATCTTTTATGATTTTTTGTTCCTAGACTTATCTTTTGAAGGCACTTTTGTAAATCTCTCTTTACCACAAGAACAGTGAACTCAGAAAGTGGGTGGTTGTTCTGTGAAAATTGTTTTCCTACACTGTTCATATGTCTCCCTAATCTTTGTGTGTGTTTGTTTGTTTTGTTTTTCAATTTTCATATATTAGTTAATTCATTTATTATAGTTTTAGTCTACATTCACCCATATAGCTTTCTTGAGAACATTTGCTGCACTGGATGAGATTGTAGCACATTCTAGGATACCTATGTATGATGTCCATAGATTTTTATGAAGTTGTTGTGTGGGATTTTTGATCATTGTAACAATGGATGGACATGTGTTAACAGATTTTTGCATCTGTTGTTAAAGAAAGGCTGAATCCCATTTGAAGTGGGGAGTTTACTCATTCTTTATTAAGGAATAGTCTTTTGTAGTTCATAAGCTTTACCTTACTTAATCATTTCTCTCCTTTTAATTCTTCCCTTTATATACCTAGTAGCTGTATTAACACTTGTTGTGAAGTAATTAAGGTTATATTAGTGGATTTCTCCATGCTTTGTGATCAATACTAGCTTAGCAATGTGAGAGCTTTCCTCTCTGCAGCATTTAACTTTTCTTTTTATTCCTTGTCCTTATGTTGCTATGGGCAACAGAAGTAAGTTGGTTAGCAAGTTTTAAAAGTTTTGATTCCTTTTTCTCTCCAAATCTGTAATTAATTATTAATTTTATTTAATTAAAAATTTGGTGCAAGATGTTCCTGCATGTTTGTATCCATTACTACCATGTATACAACAAGGATGAAGGGGGGAAGGGGGAGGGTTAACAACGTGACTTATAACATGAATTGTTGCCAGTTTGTAAAAAATCAATGATTTATGAAACTTGGTCACTTCTTTAACATTGTATAAATGTAAAACTTATGTTTAAACAACAGTGTTTAAGCCACTAATGCATTGCATGCTGTATCACATGATGGCAAATTATCTCAGCAGAAATGTGCAATTAGTCAAGTGTTTCAGGAGACAGTGCTTCTGACAGGAGTCAAAACAATATTGTTAATATATCAGATGGAGAGAGAATTACAGTATGTCAAAAGAAAGCAGTGATTCAGTGAGGGAGGAGAAATACAATCAGTGAAAATTAACAAAGGCAGACAACACAATGCAGAGTTAAAATTAAAAGATTGGAGGGAATAAGACTATGAAGGTGCAGTTTGGAAGGGAAGATACTGCTGCAGCCTTGATTTGTACAAAGATTTACTTTGTAGCTCCTTAGGATGAACTGATCACAGCTCATGCTTCTTTATGAGGAAGTTCACAAGCTTGGTCTCTATGACTAGGGACAGGCATTACGCATAAATTGTTTATGTAATCAGAAACTGGTTTAAACCTGTAACAGAACAGATGTTCAGTGCACATAAACCAGTTTGAAAATGGCTGAATAATGGCTTTGAGATAAACTTGGCTGAATGTAGTATCTGACTTAACTGTTTGGCTCAAACTGTTTATGCAATATCTGTCCCAGACACCTTGCCTCTAAACCAGCTGCCCCAGCATCCCAGCATGCTCTCTGGGCTGGGCTGTGCTCTCTGCTCGACAGCAGAGCTGGCCATGCCCCCTGCTGGCCAGAGCTCCAGCAGACACTGCAGACTCAGCAGGGTCTGCCTGGCTTCCTCCTGCCCTCCCCCAACCCCCTTGCTGCTCAAGCAGGGATACCCCCTCCCATCTCCCGAAGCGTAGACCCCAGCCCCATGGACGCTAAGCATGTGGTATGCTAGCTAATGCTGAAAGGTCTCTCTGTGTATGTCTCCAATTTCACTGGGACAGGCAAACGGACCAATGGCTGCTTAGGGCTTTTCGGAGCTAATCAATAGGTCATCTGGTAAGGTCCTGTCTTTCTTCCTTGGAAAAAGCTGTTTAAGAACAGCTTGAGAGAGATTATTGTTTTGCTGATGGGGTGGGGTTATCAGCTGTTAATACTGTTATCAGCCCCCTGTTGGCTTGCTCAACTGTCAGTTTGCTGCAGACAATATAAAGAAGCAGGGAGGTAGATTGAAACACTCCATATCATCAGCAGATGATACATCATCTCACTGTAGTCCCCCCGTCCGTCCCCTCCCTGCTCCTTTGCCACAGAGTGCTAGCCTGGGGTATCGCAACTCTCCTGCCTCTTGAGCAGTGAGCTGGGAAAAGCCTGGGATCATGTAGGCATACCTCCCCAATCAGAGCCTCCTGTGGGATCTGGCCCTCCCCCTCAACTCAGCACTGTCAAAGGGAAGAGAGGGCTGGTCTAGTGCCCTCTGGCTTCTAGCCTGAGCCACTGCAGGAACGTGCTTGCATGTCTCAGATGTCTATATAGTTACAAACTGATTTCACCTAGCCAGGTTAGACTAACCTGCAAAGATTGAATCAATTCAGGCTCAGGCTTTTTGAATATCTGTTCCTAGCCTATATCAATGTTATGTGCTTGAAAACAGTTTAATTTAAAGGATAATAGACCCTTTTACTTAAAAGGGAAAAAAATGCACTCTGTTTTTTAATATCTCTTCACAGTAATCCAGTGGTGTTTTACCAGTTCAAATGTATCCCAGCAATAGCTCTGATTTAAGAAGAGCCAAAGATTGCACAATATTTGAATATTTGGTAAACTATACTGTATTTGGTATACTATGAACTGTGTATGAGTGGAAGCAAATATTATGAACATACCTTTTTTCTACCTATGGCCCTTGTCAGGAACATTTTTCATAACTATAATATTATAACAAATGTACTTAAGAAAGCCATGCTGATGTTATGTTTGCAACCTTCACTGGTATTTTGAGGATATTTTGAGAGTTGATTTTCACCATGCATGTATTAAATATGGCATGAAGAGAGAAATATATAACACAATTACAAAAGAATTGGAATCAATTCAATTGGGATGCCCTAGTGATAACCCTGGGTTCTGATTTTTAAGACATAATATAACTATAATAAGGGTTTCTTTAAAGGTTCAGAAACACACTTTACTTTTTCTCCTATTAATTAAGGAGATGAAATACTTTGTTATTTCTTAATTTGGAAATTCTAAACTTAATTTTTTCATTTCCACTTTTGAGCCTTGATCTGAACAGCTTCAACTTCATCTTAGACAGGTAATATTCTTATATTATGCTGAAAAAAATAATTTTATTAAAACCAGAGTAGACTGAGACATACTTTTGGGACAAAGCAAAGAGAGTACTTGGTGCAGGTGATGAACCAAAGCAGAGCACATGCAAGATTAAGATATTCCAAAATAGGTCAGACTCTGAAGCCCTTGTCTAGGGCATGAAAAGGTTTCACTTTACTGGGGAAAAGGGGATGTTCTCTTCACTCAGATTACATATTCTTGCCTTTCCTAAAAAAAATTGATATTGATAGTTTTAACCTTCATATTACTGGGTATAAGAAAAATGATAAAGGAAGTAAAGATATAAATAAAAATAAAAAATTGCTAAAGTTGAAGAAAAAGAATTCAATACCCTCAAACTGGGGACCAGATAATTTCCATCCTGAAATACTGAAAAGACCCGCACACAAAAGTACAGATCTTGGTAGCAAAATAATTTTGGTCAAATTAGGGCTTTTACTATATTACTAGATAACAGCAAGTACTGTACCTCTATTTTAAAAAGGTGGCAGTAATCTGGGCAGTAATCTCTAGTTTGACCTCAATAACCTCAATAACATGCAAAGTTTGGAACAAAGTTCTGAAAGATAAAATATACAGGGGTGTAAATTTAAAATAGGATGAATTGTAAAATGGGTTTAACAAAGTGAATTTCACCAGGCTAACCTGACATCCTCTTTGAAAAGAAAATGGAGTTTCTAGTGAAACAAAATGAAATATCTCCTTGGTCTGAACTTCAGTAGACCATTTAATATAATGGTGATTTGGTAATTCTTTGTTTATATGCAGTGTGGGGGATTACTGGTAGATTTGTAAGTTATGTCAGATGCTGGCTAAAAAGAGATGTGAAAATTAACAGTGAAAGGAAGAGAATTGGCTTAGAGGGAGGTTATTAGTAGAGCTCCTCAATAATTGGTTGTGGGGAGGATCTTATTTATTTTAATTAATGATTCTGTGACAAGATAAATGCTGATGACACAAAGTTGAGAAGGTACATTTTTCCAGTACAGAGAATAGGGATATCAGGCATGGTTAGAGGTGAGAGAACTGAATGACCAGAAGGAGTGGATTGTAAAAAAAAAAAATTACCTACTGAAATCTTGAATAAATTCTGTCTTTAATATTAATGCTGCTGTCTCATACATCGGAAGTACCCAGGCCTCTTACTAAAGCTGATCTAGAACTTGGCTGACTTCTGAAAACCTGATAGTGTAGCAACTGATACTAAGGCCTTGATGGTAAAAGCAGGCCCATTCAGTTTTACTATACTAAAATGAAGACTTACACAACTTCAGATCCTCAAGGAATCTATTATGAAGAACCTAGGAGTGAACAAGGTGATCAGGGACATCCAGCATGGATTCACCAAGAGCAAGTCATACCTGTCCAAGCTGATTTCCTTCTATGATAAGGTGATGGGCTCTGTAGATGGAGGAGAGCAGTGGATATTGTATCTTGACATTAGCAAGGCTTTTGATGCTCACTCCTGCAACATTCTTCTTAACAAGCTAAGGAAAGACAGGCTAGGTGAGAGTACTATAAGATAGATACATAACTGGTTGGATTTTTGTGCTCAATGCTTCAATGTCTAGCTGGGAGGTGGTATCCAGTGAGTTTATCCAGGGATCTGTCCTGAATCTGGTGCTGTTCAACATTTTAATTTATTATTTGGATGATGAGACTGAATGTATGCTTAGCAATTTTACACAGGACACCAAGTTGGGTAGGGCTGTAGACAGCAGGGCTAGGATTTGGAATGACCTAGATAGACTGGAGAAATGGTCCACAATCAATCAATCAAATGAAATTCAACAATGATAAGTTTAAAGTCCTGCACTTGGGGTGGAATAATCGCATGCCCACGTACAGCTCGGGGGATGATTGGCTAGGCTGCAGTATTACAGAGAAAGCCCTGGAGGTTATAATAGACCATAAAGAGAATATGAGCCAGGACTGTGGCTCATATTCAAACAAATCCAACAGCATACTGGGTTGTATTAACATAAGTATCACTTGAAAATTAAGGGGAGTGATTCCTTTGTTTAATTCAGCACTAGGGAGGCCTCACCTGCAGTACTGTGTCCAGTCTTGGGCCTCATGCTCCAAGAAAGGTGTAGACGGACTGGAAACAGTCCATTGTAGAGTGATGAAAGTGATATGGGGCCTGGGAAGAAAGATTTACAAGGAAAGGGTAAAACAATTAGTTTGGAGAAGAGAAGACTGAGGGGAGGTAGAAGGGAAAAAGGACTGGATACCTGAATGGCAGTAATAGAGAGGATGGAAATGGGCTTTTCTCTCTGGCCTTAGGGGACAGGATTAGGAGCAATGGCCTCAAGTTGCAACAGAGGAAATTTAGTTTGAAGGTTTCTGACTTTGAAGGTGTTCAAGCATTGAACAAGGCTAGGTCAAGAGATTGTGGAATTTCAATTCCCTGGAAATTTTCAGGAGCAGGTTGGATAAACACTTGCTTAGGATAGTTTAGTTGGGGACAACTTTGTCTTCAGTAGGGAGATAGACTAGATGACCTTGCACAGTTCCTTCCAGCCTCACTTTCCACTGATTCTAATACTGTATAGCAATAATGACCACTTTTGCCTGTATGGTTCAGAACAACCAGGAAATTGTAAAAGAAACTATATATGAAGGAATATTAAAAGTGGCATGAGTACTATATTATATAGCTAAAATTATGGGAGCTAAACACATGCAGAAAGCTACCTGCAAGGATAAGCTCTTGTCAGTTTGGGGCCTCACATCAGGAAAGAATAAAAACAGTTATTCCGTCATCTACATGGAAATAACTGTATGAAAGACAAAATATAGGAATGGAAATCTGCAAAAATGAATCGAGGTTTTGGGGGGGGGGTTTTGGAAGTCTGCTTTTGGTTTGACTGTCTCAATTCAATAGTCATCTTGTCTTCCCTTTGCCAAACTATTTAAGCAAATTAATTACTGAAAGAGTATTTAGTGAAACATATCATTTTAATTAATCAAATTTCTAATGAACTACAACATTTGTAATCTGATTCTTGGACGAGCTATTCAATGAGAGAGCAGAAATTTTCCTTACTGTTTCCACTGAAGACCACTTTGTATTATAAATACAACTGATGAATATTTAATTCTGCAGAAATAAACCATACCTTTTTTGATACCTTTTACTATTGGTGTATTTCAGATAACATATAATTCCTTTGTGGGCAATTCATGAAAACAAAGGAACAAAAATATTAGAATCAGTTTTCATTATTGTCATGTTTATTTAGGTATTTCTGGATGAGGGATTGTATTATTTGTATAATTCCTAATATAACTAGTCCTTCTACATGACTTCCTGATGTGGTTGCAATGGTAATAGCAGGCTTCACTTTTCTTTTGGCATATCCTTCTTAAAATTGGCTGGAAAAAATAGGCAGACAAGGTTCCTTGGGTGAATCTGATATCTTTTATTAGACCAGCCCAAATAGTTGGAAAATAATTATTAAGCAAGCTTTCGGGTTCAAAAACCCTTCTTCAGGCTAAGGAAGTTTCAGCAGTTGGTATGTGCTCTTCCTGCATGGAATGAAAAGTAAAGAAGCCAGCGGCTGGGCTGGTGTGCATACAAGAGAGGTAGTCAGTGAAAATGTAGATTGAGGAGTCAATGGGTGAGAGACAGGTGGGGGGGGGGGGAAGGAGAAAGAGAAGGGGGATGAAAGTGGAGAGATACCTGGGGGGATAGATGTCAGGCAGGTTATAATGTGTCATAAATCCAATGTCTATATTTATTCCATGATTTTTAGTATCCAGGAGGTTGATGAAGTGGAGTTCATAGGCTCGTCTCTGGGAAGTGTTTTGTAGGTTTCCTTTGAGGATCAGGAATGAGAGGTTGGAGAGAGAGTGGTTTTCTTGTGAGAAATGTGCCCCCACAGAAAATTGGGTATTTCTGTCTTTGATAGATTTCCGGTGTGTGTTCATTCTGGTGCGCACTTGTTGTTTGGTCTCTCTTTATGTCCTTAGACCAACACGGCTACAACCTACACCCCTGGAAAAAATAAACATTCTTTACAAATAATTGAGAAAATAGAATTTTCTTGGTAATAAATTAAATTTAAAAATAAAGTTTGTTTACCCCTCAAACTCCTTCCTTTGTCTCTCTTGTCTTGCTCTACCACAAAAAAAGTGAGGTGAGAAGGGGAAAAAAAAAACCATTCCAAAAACTGAATGATCCAATTTTTATGATTTAAAAACAGGAAAATGTGAAAGTAAATCTATTTTTACTTGGTGTCCCCCAAAAGGATTTTCAGATGAGAACTTGTCCTGAAAATTATCAAGTATGAGTATTCTACCAGTATTTGCATTTATATAATTGCAAAATTAGCATAATGAGGTGGGGTTGCATGTATGTAAATAAGGACAAATTTTGGTCTGAAGCCTTCAAATTATGAACTTTCCTCTTGAGGCTTCAGGGACCTATATCACAAGAATCAGCACCAAATACACCTTGTAAAGGTAGCAGTGGCCAGGTACAGACATTACTCATAAACCAGTATAAGGGTGTTTCTACATGTGCTCTTGGAGTGGTGGGGGGAAGGTTAATTAGAATGGCACTGAGAACCACTCTAATTAAAGTGCCTGGAGTGTCTCATGTATCAGTGTCTCTACGCTTAAATGTCAGCAGGAGTACTTTAACTAAAGCTTGTTCAAGCTTAGTTAAAGCCACCCCTCCCACCATTTTTAAGCATGGGGACACTGATACATGAGATGCTGCAGTCTGCTGCATTGCAGTAATTACTATGCTCCAGAAGACTTATTTAATTGAGTCTGCTCCAACACACTGTAATTACAGTGCATTGGAGCAGCTTTGCTGCTTGTGTATAGGTGCCCTCAGTGATCAGAAGTCAGTCTACACCCATAATTGAACAGAAAATCAGTATTCGTAGACTGGTTTAAAAAATGGTGGAACCTGGTCTAAGATAGACCTTGTCCCTTAATTGATTTAGGTTGATCTGGTATATCGTAATCCAACAGCAGGTCCTCTACTGACTCAAGTTAGGTTGTTGTCCACTGGCATCCCAGGCTACTTCTTAGCCTCCCACTAACCCCCGCCTCCCCCAGCCCTCCTCACAGGAGGGTATGCTAGCAGCCGGCCTGTACTCAGGTGCTCTGATCATGAACCTAGCTGGCTCTGCCCCCAGGCTCCCATAGAGCTATGTCAGTACAATACCGTAACTCCTGCCTGCTGCCATGTGTCAGTCACAGGCACGGAGGAGGTGGTAGGGAAAGGGAGCATCTCTTAGCTCAGTATTTTTTTGTCTTTATACAATGTCAGGGAAGTGCTCTGCAGAAGGAAGAATCAGGCCTTTCAGAGCTCCAGTGTATGGCAGGCAGTAACAGTAGACACCCAGAAGCCCTTTGCCATGTGGCAGTGAAAGGGATGGTTCACAGAAAGGAGGATTGGGCCCCTTAGAGCTCTGGCAAATGGCAGGAAGTAGCAGCAGTATGTTCTCAGCACGATTGAAGGAATCACACAATGCACCTGCTGCCACCACCTGCGATTCACCACAGCTCCAAGGGGCCTGATCTTTCCTTCTGTCGCACACCTTCCCCCTCTCTCTCCCCCCTGGCTGGCTGGGCTGCCATAGGTGTTGTAATGACTTGCTTTGGGGCTAGGTGTGTGGGAGGGCCTGTGGTGACAGAGGCTGGGGACATGTTCACCTATGACTGGTAGCCAATCAGGGGTGGCCTAATTGCTCGGTATTCTCCAGCCACCCAGGGAGCCAACCTGTTGGCCACAGCAGTGCATGCAGCCTTCATGCCTTTCCCTCCCCCCCACACCTAAGGGTGAATGTATGGTCTGTTTGCTCCCAATCTAATCTGTGTTGTTTACACAAACCCACATAGCTTAGGTCAATTCTGACTTGAGCTTTTTGAACATCTGTACTTGGCAAGGAGTGCCATTATTGTAGAGATGCACTAATCAATTTTGTGATCTGACAGGTACCTAGTCAGCTAGCCCTTAAAAGAAAGATGTTCTAGTAATTACATTAAGTTACAAAATTGCATCTTCTGTGTTTTAATGACCTTTGCAAGTAAAGGGAGCTCAGTTTTGATAAATCTTAGTTTAGTTTTTTTTTTAATATAAAGATGCACTTAAAATTGTGTCCTGTTTAAATAGACTAGAACAAGTAATTAGTTTGTTGCACTTGTTTCACTACTCGTTGTCAATAATGAAGAAGAGATCAACTGCTGGATGGCACCAGCATGTGGAACCATCCCTTTAATCTCTAGATTCTCAATTTTTTCCAGCTAAAAAAACCCCAAATTAAAATGAATGGGAATTATGGCATGAGCTTTAAGAATAAGTAGTGAATATAGTGAATTGTTATTGGAAACTGAAATATTTCCATAGAAAACTTTTATAGAACACCATTTAAAGTGTACACTAGGTTAAGAGCCTTTTTAATTAAAAAAAAAAAAAAAAGAGTTGGAACCAAGTGTTGTATGATTGAGGAGTTAGCCATTCCAGTTATCCAAACACACATGCAAATTTGTCATCTCTTTCCATTCTCTCTGTTATGTTCCTTGGAATAAGTTCAGATTGTAAGCTGTTCAGAGCAGGGACTGCTGTTCTTTTTACAGCACCTAGTACAGGGTGACCCAAGGTATTTCAGGGACTATGGTGAATATAATGTAGCTGACAATAAATTTACCAATCCAGTCCTGGATGTTAACTAGTGCAATTGGATTTGCAGATTTAGCAAGGGATATGAAGGGTAACAAGAAGATTTCTACAAGTATGGCAGCACCAAGAGGAAAATCAGGGAATGTGTGGCTACCTTGCTGTGTGGGGAGGCAACCTAGTGACAGATGATGCAGAAAAGGCTGAAGTGCTCAATGGCTTTACCTCAGTGTTCACAAGCAAGGTCAGCTATTAGACTGCTGCAAGAAACTGGAAGCACAGTTTGGGGAGGAGGTAAGCAGCCAACAGTGGCAAAAGAACTTGTTAGGGACATTTTAGAAAAGCTGGAGGTATACAAGTCCATGGGGCTGGACACAATGTAACTGAAGGTGCTAAGGTAGTTGGACAATGTTATGGCAGAGCTGCAAGCTATTATGTTTGAAAACTTCTGATGACTTGGGGAGGTCCTAGACAACTGAAAATGGGCAAATATTGTTCCCATCTTTAATAAAGGGGAAAAGGAGGATACAGGAAACTAGACTGGTCAGCCTCATCTCAGTCCCTGGCAAAATCATGGCACAGCTCCTCAAGGAACCTATTTATATGCACCTTAGAGGAGAATATTATTAGGAACAGTCATCATATGGATTCACCAAGGGAAAGTCATGCCTGACAACTCGATTGCCTTCTATGAATAGTAGATATTAGGGGTGTGTGAAGCAGACCCTAGTTGATTCAGATTCAGCCCGAATCGGGGACAGTGATTCTATTCGTTGATTCGGATCACTCTCCCTGATTCGATTCGGCCAAATCTGAAGATATGATGCTGATTCGGAGAATCATCAATTCAGACAAAGATGCAGCTTTAAATGTTTTTTCTACATACCTTGAGATAGCACCAGAGCTCCTGAACACTGCAATGCTGGGGAACATGGAGCATCCCAGAGGAGTGCCGGGTGGGGAGGGGAGGGCAGTCCTCCATGTGCTCCCCAGTGAAACCAGAAGTGGACCAGAAATGCTTCTGAACCACTGCTGGGTCTACTGCTGAGCACGCTGGGGAGCCCCCTGTGCTCTGTGGGATGCTCCAAGTGCCTCAGTATAGCAGCATTCATGAGCCGACCGCTACCTAGAGGTATGTAGAAAAAAACATTTAAAGCTTTGTCTATGAATCACCAAATCTCTCTGAATCAATTTGGAGGGTTCCAATTCGATTCAGAGATTTGGACCGAATCTCCACTGAATTGAATCACTGGGTTACATTAGGAGTACCGTATTTTTGCGCGTATACTCTGCCCATGGGTATAAGACACACCCACGTATAACCCACAGAAAATTGTATTTTTGTAAATAAGTCCATGTATATGCCACACACGTGTATTCCCCGTGGTGGCGTATACATGGGGAGGTGGCGCAGCCCCGCCCGCCCCAGCCCCTGTTGCGACAGTGCAGACGGCCCGTCCTGGTCCCGGCCCTGGCCCCGGCCCTGGCCCCCACAGCAGCAGCGGCACAGCCCGGCCTGCCCTGGCCCCGGCCCGGGCCCAGCAGGGAGGTGGCACAGCCCACCCTGACTCCAGTCCCCGTGGAAAGATAGTCTGCCGATAGCCCACACCCATACATTTTTTTTGTAAAATTGCATATACCCTGTGGGATATATGCGTGAAAATATGGTATTCCTAGCAGATTGAGAGAAGTGAATTATTCCCTTCTATTCAGCACTGGTAAAGCCACAAGTAGGGAGTCCAGTTTTGGTCTCCCCACTGCAGAAAGTATGCTGAGATATTGGAGAAAGTTCAGCGGAGGGCAATGAAAATATTTAGGAAGATGGGTCGCATGCCTTATGAGGAGAGGTTTAGGGAACTGGGTTTATTTAGTCTGGAGAAAGAAGACTGAGGGTTGGGGAGAAATAAAATAACAGCTTTTAGGTACCTGAAGGGTGATTCCAAAGATGATGGAGCTAGACTGTTCTTAGTGGTGGCAGATGACAGAACAAGGAGCAATGGTCTCAAGTTGCAGCAAGGGAAGTTTGGGTTGGATAATAGGAAAAACTTTCTCACTTGGAGGGTAGTAAAGATCTGGAATAGGTTACCCAGAAATTGTAGAATCTTCATCCTTAGATGATTTTAAGACCCAGCTAGATAAAGCCTTAACTGAGATTATATAGTTAGGGATGGTCCTGTTTTGAGCAAGAGGTTGGTTTAGATCTCCGGTCCCTCCCAACCCTAATTTTCTGATTCTGTGAATTATCACAGTTTTTAAATGAGTCAGGATGAGAGGCTTGAAACTTTTGCATTTAGCTCTGTCATGGATATGGGAACACCTTGAATTTACTTTACTCAAAATATGTACAGTAAATAAAGCTTTAAATCAATCCTGTTTGAAATAAACCTGCTTCTCTTAATGTTTTTCATTAAACTGAGACCTCTGCAGTCACTTAGTGAACTGTTTAAAATGTTTTTAGTATCTTAGCTAGTATACTTTTAATTGAATTCTCTGAATTAAAAAAAAAATAGATCTACATTTTCCTACTCTGATAAACTACCTCACTTCAGTTCCTTCTCTTGATAATTACTTTAATGGTTTTAGCTGTCTGGCATTATCCTGAGCAAGCCAAAAGTATTCAGGCATGTTGATCTTGCAAAGCTTCTAACAGTAAAGCCTTGTTACCCCTGTGTCAGGCCTCATTGAGACCAGTTAGATGCTAATAATCTGAAACAGGAAATTAGAGGCTGTTAGTTATTACAATAAAATCTATTTTTAATGGGAAATGCAAGCAACATTTGTATCTGTGTACTGTGTCATACCATATTTTTTGCTAACACGTATATAGTTCTTCTCAAATGTTCTGCAGTCCTTTGCTTTCTGCCCTTTCCTTTTAATAGTAAGGATTAAATTTCAGTCCACTTGAATCCACAAAGTTTGATATCTTTATCCGTATCTTAGAAGGGGTTGCATGTAGAGTGGTGGAGGGGAATTATTTCCTGTTTAGAACTGGAAAATGAGTGATGTAACTTTTTTTTCTTATTTTGCATGATGGCAACTAATTATTTTTTTTTTTTTTGTGTGTTTAGCTTTTGTGAATGGTAAACTTTTGGCTCTTAATTGCTTCTGCTGACACCTTCCACTTTAAAGATATAACAGGAATATATTTTTCCTTGCCATGCAATAAGTCTGGATAGTATGTCCAGACGACAGTTTTAGGAGCAGTAGCTAGTTGTTGTCCTGCCTTTGTGTGTCCTTAAGAGCAATATGTCCAGCCCATGTTTCTTTAGTCTCTACCTTAATACCATTCAGACATATGTAAAAAGCATTTTATACACTCTGTATATGTGTAATTATTTGTATTGTGCCTAAGGTTTCACTCCATTGTATTAAGCACTGTACAAACACTCAAGTCTTGTCATGAGCAATGCTTTTAGTATGAGATATCTGAATACAAGATGTCAAACAAAATCCCTGTTCTTACCCAAACTGCATGGTGATTTTTTTAAAAGAAATTGTTTCAAATCATACAGTTCCCACACAATAATCTGCAGGATACTCAGTTTATCCAAGAAAGATGACTAAGACCCATAGCCCTTAATGGCTGTAGAAATACATTGTGTGATATTTTTATGTTTATTTTTATTCCTTTTGAACACAATGAAGGGACCAGTATAGTTTCTTATTGGAAAATCTTAAACAGGGCCCAATCCTGTTGGCTTTAATAGCTTTTTCCTTTACAAAGAAACATGTATTTGTGTAATATGCTGTGAAATTGGTAATGCATTACCCTGTGTCTGTGCCCTGTGCTGCTTCCTAGCAGCATCTGTCTCTCTACCTTTATTTTTGTGAGTCTAAATGCATAGCCATAAAAACTGCTAACTGGATTCATTTTCCCTTATGAATACTACTAGTTTTCTGATGGTTTCATCTGTCCCACCTGCATTGCTTCCGCTGCATTCGTAACATTGAAGTGACACAGCTTTCTTTTAACATTATTATTATCTATTTTTTCTACTCTCTCTCCTGTCCTAAACTTAGCATTATTGCATTTTTGCTCTTAGAATGCTATGAAAACAATGTGATTCACCCTTTGAAAAGCAATATTTAATAAAAAGGTGGCATCTCATTCTTATTGGTTGCGAAAATATTTAAGCATAAAAATAAAGTAATTTCAAGTCTGCAATTGCTACTGAAGCAGTGTCAAGCCACTGGCATTTGACTTGTTCTGAATGAGAAACCATTTAAGAAATGTGTTAAGGCAAATTTGAAGAATTTTTTTCCCCCTAGGGCTCCTTATCCCAAAAGTAATTTTTTTAAAAAGTTTTTTTTTTTTTTTTTTCCCCCCAGTGGTAACATTACAGGGAAACGAGCATTACTTTTATTTCCTGCTTTTGGTAGACTTATTCTCAACTATTAAATAGAAACTCATTCTATTTATCTGTTGAATCAGCAAAAAATTGATATAAGATACCTGAGGAGCACTGTGAATTATGAAAACTGTTCTTTCTATGAAGCACAGACCAGGATGGGTATGCATGAGTATTCATTTTCACACATGAGTGTCAAGCAATCTCCATGGAAATAATGTCTCATGCCTACTATCATAATTTTACAAGAAACCATAAACTTATCAGCTAAAATAACAGCTAGATAGCTTGACAAGGTTCCTTGGGTGAATCTGATATCTTTTATTAGACCAACCCAAATAGTTGGAGAATAGTTATTAAGCAAGCTTTTGGGTTCAAAAACCCTTCTTCAGGCTAAGGAAGTTTCAGCAGTTGGTGTGTGCTCTTCCTGGATGGAATGAAAAGTAAAGAAGCCAGCAGCTGGGCTGGTGTGCATACAAGACAGGTAGTCATTGAAAATGTAGATTGAGGAGTCAATGGGTGAGAGACAGGCGGTGGGGGGGGAAGGGAGAAAGAGAAGGGGGATGAAAGTGGAGAGATACCTGGGGAGTCAGATGTCAGGCAGGTTATAATGTGTCATAAATCCAATGTCTATATTTATTCCATGATTTTTAGTATCCAGGAGGTTGATGAAGTGGAGTTCATAGGCTCGTCTCTGGGAAGTGTTTTGTAGGTACCTGCAGGCAGGTTATAATGTGTCACAAAGCTAGATAGCTTGGTATGCGCACCACTGAAGAAATATTTTTTTCCCTAAAGCCCCTCTTTACTAATCATTTGACAATCTAGATTCTGCACACTTTGGATCTCCAGTACTTTTTAGAGAGTCCATTGCAAGAAGAGACATTGTACTTGTACATATTTATGTAATACAAGTCTGTTGCTTTATTCAGCTACCAACTTTCCTACCTTGAACTAAATAACGCCCATCCCTTCTGTCTTCTATGACAAAGTAAATGTTTTGTGATTAACATATGATATTCCAGTGCTCTGGCCCTAATGAGCATCCTTTCCATCCACAATACATTTGTAACTCCTTATAAACTGTTACAAGCAGAGCAGATCCAGAGGGGGTGCAGTAGCATGATCACACTGCCATTGTGAACTTTTAAGTCTGCTGAGCATGTAAGAACCCCTCTCCCCCACCCACTGCCCCCACTTCCTGCCCATTACTCAGTGGCATATCTTCTCTCCTCTCATGGTCCTGTCTGCTACTACTTCTGTCTCTGGCTGACTTGGAGATGGAGAGATATGTAGAGCTGTTCCTACCCTGTTCCAGTTGGGGCTGTAGAGTGGCTACACAGTGACCTGGGCTCATCTGGGGATAGCAAGTAGGTTCCTTCTTCTTGCCCAGTCCTCCTGGGTGTTCCCTTTCAGACTGGGAGCAGGTCTAGGGGGAAGAAACCCACCCACCATGACTGATATCCCCATCTGAACCTGGATCCCTGCACAGACTGGCTGAAGTGGGGTAGGAGCTGCTTTGGAATTCTGTTCACCTCCAGGTCAGCCAGGGACAGCAGAAGTGGCAGGGAGTCAGGTGGGGAGGAGGACATTAGAGAGGAAGGGAGGTGCTGGTGAGTATGGAGGAAGAGGAAGGGGATGCTGAAGGTAGTGGGGTCAAGAATGGATTTTTATTTTATTCAGGGACTTTAAAATTTCCAGCTGCTGCTTCTGCAGCATGGTCTGCCTGTCCCACTAGGAGAGGCAAGCAGGAAATGGGTAGACACCCATGTAATTTGGTGTCTGCTTCTGAGCCCCACTTTACAAAATCTTGGATCCACATTTGGTTACAGGCACAAGCTGATCAAGCAGTAGATGGAGGGAGAATGTAGCCTGTGTATTATCCAGTAATCATGTAAAACAGTCAAATTCCTTATTTGAAGTGCTGCACAAATGTCCTTATTGCTGTTCTTAAGCCTTGTGTATCAACCAGCAGAGCCAGACCCAAAATAGACTATTCTACCTGAAGTGTATACGTCACATGTAGGCAAGATACAGCCTGCTGGCCAGATATAGCCTACCAAGCCATTCTATCTGGCCTACAGGACTCCTTAAATAATTAGAAAAAAATTATTTGCCTATGGCTTCCTGTCTAAGCTGATGAGGCACCAGCGGCAGCAGGACCCAGGAAGAGCTGGTGGCAGGACCAAGGGCAGCAAGATCCAGTGGTGAGAGCAGCAAAGCCTATGCTGATGTGCCAGGGCTGGTGGGGGCCCAGGGTGGGGAAGCAGGAGTGCAGAGCCTGGGCTGGCTCCGTCCCTCTCCCACCATACACAAGTACTCCCCCCCACCCCCCACACACACACACTACCACACACATGTACCCACATCCCCTCACACATCCCAGCTACCCCCCTTCCACACATGCCACGACCCTCCCCCACACACTCATCCTCCCCACAGACCCAACACCAATCCACACCCCCCACATGCTCCCCCATTCCACGCATACACACCAACACCCCCATATCTATCCATCCTTCACAAGCCACTCACACACCCACAGCACCCCCCACAAACCTACACCCACCCACCCATACCCTCCACCCCCCTACCCACAATATACAAATGTAAAACTTCATTTTAAGTTATTATACAATAACCTCTATTCACACTATGCAAAAGCATGTAAATCAGGACAAAACTATTTTTTTTTAAATCAAATTCATATATGTTATACTAGATGTTTGATTTTTAGAATATAATTTGGGGGTTTTTTGGTTCCAAGATGGCAAACCCCCTTGCTGAAAGGAGTACTTCTGGGGTCAAGGGAAGGGACTTCTGATGGCAAAGGTCAAGGTTCAGGGGTGGGAACTTCCAATCCCAAGATGGTGACTTGGGGGCAGGGCATCTGTTAAGGAGCAAGGCTACCCTTGTGGCCCTAGTCAGCTTGCCAGAAATTGTTAAGTGGCTCTCTAACTGAAATAATTGCCTGCCCTTGGTCTAAGTGATTCTCATAGCCATCTTTCCCCCCGATCATTTAACTATGTGGGAAAGACACTGTGCAGGAATGCTGGGAAACTGGATTTGTTTACCAGTATTGACATCCATTCCTCTGTTACCTTGGCTAAAAGGCAAGGTTATAGGCACAATAGGATATAAGTGCCTAAAAACAAAATGTAGATCCTCAAAACCACCACAGCCTTCACTAGATGGATCTAAAGTCTTTAAGTATGTGAATACTTGCCACTACATAATGGTTTAGTTCTAGGTATGCCCAGAACTGCTTAGGTCCTAACACTGCTGAACAACTTGAATTCAAGTGAATTTACACACTACTAGTTTCTCTCTAAGGCTTAACTCAGTAGGTGTTCTTAGGAAATCTACCAGTTCTGGTCCTGCAAAAAATGTAATGGGAAAGAACCTGCACTTTTACAGAGAAACTCTGTGGCTTAAGCACATACCTTGCATCTGAGGCTCCAGTCCCAAAATATATTTTATTAAGTATTCACAGGAACAGATACTGGAGACTAGGTCTCCTGTTTCTCCTTCCCAATACAGAACACTCCACTAAGATTAATGTTTTGGGGTTTTGTTTTGTTTTTTCCTGGGTTAATAAATATTTAATTACTTCATGCAGTTTTGGGGCAGTTTACAAAAAGAGTGGTTGAGAGGTCCATTCCAAGGTCTGGAGATTAGGTCATTAATCTAGGTGATGGAAGTCATACATTCAAGTTCCTGAAGGTAGATAGATAATAGTGGGAGACCATTTATCTTAATAAAGATTTAAGATCTTTATCTTAAGTGAATGCCCTTACCATAGAGCAATTGGATAAAAACACATAACCATCATATCTTCCAAATATATTTTTGAGAGAGACCTGGCATAAGTGCTCACCTCCAACAGGAGATTTAGATTTGTGAATCCTGATTTAAGAAATAGATGTCCAGCTTTGTTGGACAGGGCTTAAGCCACGTGACTTTTCAGCATTTTCTCATGGTTCATCCTGTTGAATTCTGTGGATCCTACTCATACAGAATTTGCCCAAATATGCCAGTTTCATAGTAGCTTGCAGCCATTATTGAATTCCACAGTGTCACAGCTATACTGCTAATATCACCCAAGCCAATCCCACTGCTGTAATGCTGAAGTGACAGCAGTATAGTCGCACAAAGTTGAAGAGTCCAAAACTTAGGCTGTGTATTCCACCAGGCCTTTAGGCACTGTCACGCTGAACATCACAGTCATGAAGTCCTGCTATGGATGTAGTCAATAATCGATTTTAGTACATTCCCACTTCTACAGTTTTCCCTGTTGTGAGAATATGTGAATGTTAAACTGTTACTAAATTTGTGGAGCTCAGCTTCTGTGTAGAAAAAGCTGTAGAACTATATAAAATGGAGGTGTCATAATATATCAGTACAGACAATGACTCTCAAAAATTTTGTTTTCTGTATGAAAATATGATTTAATATTTTAGTTTCAAAGCAGTAACCCTTTTTTCATATACTGACCCACCGCTGTTCAATTATTGCACAAATTGTCACTTTAGTTGCCTTTATCTGCCATCTTGTGGTATGTTAGCTTCATCTCAATGCACAAGGACTGTGTATTAATGTTTGCAGTTTCTTTCTCTCCGGTTAATATTGCAGTGGATTCAAGCATTTGTTTTGTTTGAAGTTGTGTTAGCTTTTGGGTACAATAACTGGATATTAATGCAATAATTACTTATTAATATTACTAATGAAAGTGAGATTGAAAAATCAGTCATTGGTAGAACTGGTAACCAAGGTATAAAAAATAGGACTATACCATGCTGATATAGCTTCATAAATGAAGTTTCTAATTTCTAAAAAGAAAAACATATAAATGTTTACAGTCCACAGAACTAGACATTAGTAACACTGTAAAAAAGGTACCCTGAAGCTTAACATTGGATTTACCTTTTTCAATCAATTTCTTTATGTAGATGTAGAGCCAACTGTAGGGGAGAGATTAATCTAGCCCAGGGGTTTTCAACCTTTTTTAACAAGTGTACCCCTTCTGGTGGTGGCAGCCGGTGGGGGGATTCGCACACAGCGATTGCTGCAGCTGCCCACCACCCCACACTGCTACCTACCACCCTGTGTCACAGTGCCCCACTTCCCATGGCCGGTTGTGCATGTGGATCCGGGCTGCTGACGGGCCTCACACCTAGCTAATTGTTCGCTGCCCATCAGCAGGCCATGAAGCCACATGTGCAACTGGCTGCAGGAAAGCGGTGCTCAGTGGCTGCCGCATGCAACCTCCCCCTCCTCCCCTGTCAGGATGGGTGGCACCTGTGCAGCCCACAGAGGGGCACCACTGCCCTTGCCCCACCTGCCCCCAGCCCTGCTCCCTCCTGGAGGTGGGCACAGGAACACAGCCCACCTACACACACCATTGAGACCCTCTGCACCTTGCTGTGCCTGCTTGCTTCGAGAGTGGCAGCTCCCCACCCCTGGGTAAGAGGCAAAGAGTGGGAATGCAGCCGGGGAGATGCCCCAGGGTGCACTCCATCCCCACCCATGAGTACTCCCTATGACCTTTCTAAATACCCTTAGGGGTATGTGTATCCCTGGTTGACAACCCCAGGTCTAGTCTAGTCCAGTGGTTCTCAATCTTTTTTTGTACCAGGGACCCATTTGTAAACATCAATGGCCAATCCTGACCCAGTGCCCTTCACTCCTGACCCAATGCCCACTGTTCCAAGGCCCCAGCCTCACAGCGGGTGGGGGTGGGGGGGATCATGGGGGCAGGGGGAGCAAGCAGCTTTAAAGAAAAAAAAAGCCATGAGAAACTGTGGCTTTTCCCTTGCAGGCTGGCAGAGTTCCAGCCTGCAAAGGAAAAGCCATGGTTTGCCATGTTTTTGTCCTGTAAAGGAGAATCCATTTTTAAAGTTCTTGCAACCCATTTTTGGGTCATGACCCACAGGTTGAGAAACACTGACCTAAAGCACAGCACCTCCTTTTTTTTTTTTTTCTCCAGCTAAAGAGAAACTAGAAGCTTTCCTACAAAGTTCATTACCAGGGACAGCAAACAGCTGGCAGTATTGTAGAACTAGAGGCTAGTTTGATGGGTGGAACCTCAAGCCCATGAAAAAGAAAGGAGGGGCCCAACACCTGTGGAATGAAGAGTTTAGAAGGGATCTGGTAGATGACAATGAGCCATGAAGTCAAGTGACTCCTTCAGCACTACCTGACTAAAAACACTGCTGCCACTTCCAGGTGGTTGGTTTTCAGCCTTGGGTGGAACAGAAATAAAAGCAGGTGAAGGGTTGCATATGCACCAGAGTAGCCCACCACCACCACCAGATCTGCACCTGTGGGACTGCATCCTTTAGTCTCTCTAGACACTCATGGCAATTTACTTCCTCCATATGTTTGAATCCAGTTGTATCACTGATCTGCATACTTTTAGTCAGTGTTTGATACAGGATAATATCAAATATTCTTTAATAGACCTTATTGATATGATAAAATCCCCACAGGATGTGGAGCTCTTGATGAATCCCAGATCACGCTGTGGTTATAGTTTGAAAAAAGGAGGATTCTTATACAGAACTGTATAACACACTTGATGTTTAAATTATTTAGTAAAGTGGGGAAAAACAGTTTAAAGTAAGGAAACATTAACATTCCTGCTGCTTGCGTGGGACTAATGTTTTAACAGAACTGAAATTAATTACATCAACATCGTGCTCTATTAATTTAAGTGGGACTTTACCTACACTGTGTTTTGCATTTTTATTTGTTTGTGGATAACTATTTAACCTACTGAGTCATGTGGTGAATGCTATCTTGGTTCTGGGCAGGGACCCATAGACTTCAAACCTTAAATCCCTGTGTTCAGCTATCAGAGTTGATACCATGGCTGAGGTACAAGAGGCTGGGATCTTCCTGTGTGTTAGGAATAGAGGGTAATTACAGTATATATTTGCCACTGGGGATATAATTTTGCAGCTATGTATAGATTATATACATCCAAATTGATTGCACTTGGGTTCAGAGCTGGGCTTTGAAAACTCAGGATATTTTATACAAGAACAAGATTTTTATTTTTAAAGATACAAAAATACTCTGATTTAATTACTTTGACTAAGTGTGAAGAGCAGTGGTTAAGTAACTTCTCAAAGATCAGCACTGACGTTTAAAGAAATTATCTCAACCTACCAGCTACAATAACATCATACTGTGGCATTTATTTGAAAGGCATTTCTAAGCCTACTGTGGTCTATATTCAGTACCATTAAAAATCGCCCACTCACTGACAAAGAGACATATAAAATAAGATCTGATCTATTTTATTGGTCTCTGGAGCCAGTTTGATGAAGAAAGCTCTTAAATTGAATTGTTTTCTTGCCCCAGATATGGTCAAAACCACAAGCAAATATAAAAAGAAGTGAACTCAAGAGAACATATTGTATAAATATATTATAAAGCACTGAAACACTCAATAATTAATTCTCAGTGAGGTGCTTTTTTTCCCATGCCAAGAATAATATAGAAGGAAAGGATGTTGTCAATTAATGAAAAGGCATGGGATGGTCCATTGGAATAAATACTTGAGAGAACACTGTCTTGGTGCACCCTATAATTCTAATATGCACATGTCCTACTACAACATTATGATAAATAATGAGGGAACTATCACTCTTCCAGTTCAGTTGCTCTTTTCAGCCTGAGACTTGACAATTTAGCCCAGCTTAAAAATTTAATAAAACTCCAAGATACCACATTTAGGAACATGGGCCTCAAAACCACTGTAGGTTGCTTCTTTTTATGGTGGGGAGGGAAAAAACTTCCTCAGACTTCCTAGTTTGCAGATCACTTATTCTCTTTCTTTTTTATTTCATCTGCAGTTCCCTTTTATTTCATCTGCAGTTGTCTTTTTCCTGTTCCTGTTGTGGTTAACAGCAAAACTGCCTCTGGATTTAGGCTTTCAGGATCTATCTACTGCTTACAAGGAACAAACTGCTCATGTTCCTGTTTCAGTAGCCTGTATTTTTGGGGTTTTTTTATATTAACTAATAATATAATATACATTCTTTGAAATAAGTCATTTCCCAGTGCATTGTAATACAGTAGGGGTAAAATAAGGTCAAGTGTTGGCCAATATGCACATAAGGGGGGAAAAATAGCATTTTTTTTTTCTGCAACCAGGATAGTGGAATTCATCCCAAGAATACTAATTGATAACTGGAATGGGGAATAGTTAGGTTATTCTTGTAATTTGTTGTATTATCTCCTTTGTCATAAGTCATTTTTTCCCCATGTAGAAAGTGGTGGGATGGAGTAGTGTACAGCCCAGGGATGGGCAGAACACAGCCTGCGGGCCACATCGAGCCTGCTAAGCCATTCTGTCTGGCCCATGGGGCCCCTAAAAAAAAATTAGAAAATTAATATTTATCTGTCCTTGGCTCCAGTCAGAGATGACAGGAACCAGGGGCAGTAGGACCCAGGGGAAGCCCTGGTAGACTCCTGCAACAGCAGGGCCCACCCAGTCCCACCCCTGCAGCCGGAAGCCCCAGAAGAGGCTTCTGGTCTGGGACCGTGTGGCTCCTCAGGTGCACCGGCATGGGAAAGTCAGTAAAGGGCGGATGGAAGGGTAGGGGAGGACCACGGGCAGGGAATGAGCTGGTGCTGAGCATGGGGAAAAGCAGCCCCTCCCCTGCCTCATGGCCCGCACTCCTTTCTGCAGCTGTTCGCAGCCTGCATGGGGATATGGGGTCCACACCGGTGTCCTGGGGCCAGCGTCAGTGGGGCCCAGAGCAGGGCAGCAGGAGTACAGGGTCTCAGCCAGCAGGGGCTCTATGGAGCTGGGCCAGCTCCCCACTCTCCCTGCTTGTGCAGCCCAGCCCAGCTCCCCAGACCCCTGCCAGCCTGCACCCCACTCTGGGCCCCACTCGCACTGGCCCTGGGACATTGGTCCCAAAATGGTGACCAGGGGGCAGGGCACCTGTCAAGGGGCAGGGCTACCCATGCGGCCCTCAACAGCTTGCCAAATCTGGGTATGCAGCCCTCCACCCAAAATAATTGCCCACTCCTGGTGCAGCCTGACATCAGGCCATCAATGGAAGTATAATTGAACTGTTTCTGCAAGTTAGAAGTAAAGGGTAATTCATATATTATAGAAATGGGTGTGTAAAGATAATTAAACAAAAATATTCTTTGCATGAATGCCTCAATGTATGAGAATCTGTGCCTCTTTGAGACTCATAGCCTTTTTCATACTACCTACTATGTAAAGTTTATAGACGTGTAGGGCTTGGAAGAACCACAGGAGCTGATCTAGTTCAACTCCTGATCAAGACAGGATTGTTCCCATTTAAACCATTTCAGCAGAGAAGCATTGAGGTGCACAGGTACCAAGGTTGGTGTCCGTGTGCTGGAGCATGGGGGTTCTCCTGGTCTCAGTGTTGTGGTCTGTGTGTACATTATGGGGTGCTCTGTAATGAGGTGTTGGAAGTGTGGGACTCAGGTACCCAGGTCCTGGCCTCATGCAAGGGACACAGATGTCTCCCTTCCCCCCACTGCCTGCCTGTAGTTGACAGATGACTGGCGGTATGAGGCAGAGCCAGGAAAAGGAGTTGTGTATTCTTAGTTCTGGGACAGCCTGAGGTTGGGGCCTGTTTGGCATTTAGCTGGAGCAGCCAAGCACTGCCTGAGTGCTAGTATGCCTCCCTGTGAGGGAGGGATAGGAAGGACTGCAAAGCAGGGTGGGATGTCAGAGGACAGTGCTCTAACTTGAATTGATAGGGGAACAGTACACAAGTTTAATGCATTGGTCTAATCAATCTGAACTCAGTGTAGTCATACCAAGTCTATCTTAGACCAGTTATGTCATTTTTAGACCAATCTATGTGCACCAAACTGTATGGTTATGGGTTTAAATTGATCTACATTCACTTAGTCTGATCTAAGTGTAATGTCTGCAAGTGCCTTAAGGGTAGATTGTTTCCTTCCTTTCCTTTTTATAAAGGAAACATAGTCCTCATTAACTCTCTAGAATTTAAAACAATATTAAAAATACCTTTTTAAATAACTTGATTCTGTCCAAGTGATGAAGACATTGTGTATTCCATTACATAATGTGATGGCTGACATATCACAACTTGCCAAACATAATTAGAGATTTCCCTAGAGGCTTGAAACCTTACAAATAAATCTGAATAGCAGACATACAATGAGCAGTGAATCACAGCTGGTTTGCCACCAAATGACTTTCTAGAGGAATCACCAGGTGCGAAAGTTTCATATATTAGCTTAGAAACTATCAGTGTCGTGATTATGTATTTTTGACAGGAATTGTTGCTCCCTTTGTCAACAATCCATCCCCCTCCCCATCCCCACTCACACACAACACACACCTTTAGGACAGCACATCAAGAAGAAATTGTCATCCAATAATAGGCAGACAAGGGTTTTTGGGTGCATCTGGTATCTTTTATTAGACCAACTTACATAGTTGGAAAAAAAAAATTCTTAGCAAGTTTTTTGGTTTAAAAACCCTTGGTCAGGCTGAGGGAGTCTCTGCAGTTGGTGTGTGCTTTTCCTGGATGGAATGAATAATAAAGAAGCCAGAGGCTGAGCTGGTCTGCATGCAGCACAGGGAGTCAATGAAGATGTAAAGTGAGGAGTCAGTGGCTGAGAGACAGGCTTGGGGGTGGGGGGGGAAGAAGGAGGATGAACGTAGCAGTTAAATAGTGGAGAGTTACCTGGGGAATCAGATGTCAGGAACGTTATAATGTGTCATAAATCCAATGTTTATATTTAGTCCATGATTTTTTGTATCCAGGAAGTTGATGAAGTGAAGTTCATAGGCTCCTCTGTAAGAAATGTTTTGTAAGTTCCCTTTGAGGATTAGAACTGGGAGATAGAATGGTTTTCTTGTGAGAAATGTGCCCCCACGGGTAATTGGGTGTTCTTGTCTTTAATAGATTTCCAGTGTGCATTCATTCTGGTGCACAGTTGTTTGGTCTCTCCTATGTATTTTCCATCAGGACATTTGGAGCATTAGATAAGATATATTACCTTTCTGGAGGTGCAAATGTAAGATGCCAGGATGCTGATGGCTCTGTTCTGGTAGAAATTGCTAAGAATTTTTTTTCCCCCACTATTTAAGTTGATAGAATAAAAGATATCAGATTCACCCACAGAACCTTGTCTGCCTACCAACATGGCTACAATCTACACTTCATCCAATAATAGGCATTTTTTAAACAGATTTGCCCAGCTTTCATTAAAACTCTTATCTTCTACCATTTTTCCCTGCCCCTCTCATTCCGTCTCCAAGTACAAACTGCTGTTCTGGTCTCTATTGCTGCTAAATGAATCATTAATTATTCTCTATGAAACTTGGGAGAATAAATGACAGGACTTTTCTGTTAGTCGTAACTCAACTAGTAGTTATTTTATTAGGAAATGCTGTCTTGTTTTTCTAGGTCATAAGCATTAGGATAATTAAACTACCTGAACATCCTTGACCACTCAAATTCAAGGATAGATGCAACATTTCAAGATGTCCAGATGCAAGAGGTTGATGCTTTGAGCTCCTCAGCAGGAGTGAGAAAACATTAAAGATTACTCAAACACTCAGTGTTAATGGATGGTAAGAGTAGAGTTATATTTCACTTTATGTATGCAAATAGTAGTTTTCCAGCTTGTAAATGTCATTTTAAGCACTTATGCACAGTTTGCAATTCTCTTATGTTTGCAGTGTGGCCAGGTAAGCATCCACACAGCTTCTGAGCATGCACAGTAGGTTGTGTACTAACTGGGCAGGTACATGACTTTGCCTGCATGTACATAAACATAAGTTCAGAAAACAAGCAGAAGGAAAGAAGGGTGTATGGCTTCTCTTCTAAGCTCATGCTACTCATAGGCATTGCCAGGTAAGATTTTTTAACTTGCATTCACCCAGCAAAAACATGTACATATCTGAATAGCAGCCTCACCAACATGTAGGTTAGTGCACATACTCAGTAGCCATGTGGGGGCATGTAGGCACCCACACTGGATGTTTAATCGAATTTCAAAATGAGTTTAAGTAGAAAAAAATGCCACGTATGCAACTGGAAAACTATCATCTGGGAGCATAAAGTGAAGTACTTTCATATTTGGTAGGGTTGGAAGGGACCTGAGCAGATCATCAAGTCTGACCCCCTGCCATGGGCAGGAAAGAATGCTGGGGTCAAATGACCCTGGCTAGGTGATTGTCTAGCCTCCTTTTGAAGACCCCCAGGGTAGGAGTGAGCACCACTTCCCTTGGAAGTTGGTTCCAGATCCTAGCCACCCTGACTGTGAAGTAGTTCCTCCTGATATCTAGCCTGAATCTACTCTCCGTCAATTTATGGCCGTTATTCCTTGTTACTCCTGGTAGTGCTCTGGGGAACAGGGACTCTCCCATTGCCCGCTGATCCCCCTTGGCCAGTTTATAGATGGCCACCAGATCCCCTCTCAGCCTTCTCTTGTGGAGGCTGAACAGGTTCAGGTCCTGTAGCCTCCCCTCGTAGGGCCTGCCTTGCTGCCCCCTGATCATGTGAGTGGCCCTCCTCTGGACCCTCTTGATGCTGGCCACATCCCTCCTGAAGTGCGGCACCCAGAACAGTGGGACATAGTACTCCAACTGCGGCCTGAACAGTGTCACATAGAGGGGGAGGATCACCTCCTTGGACCTGCTCGTGATGCATCTATGGATGCATGACAAAGTGCTGTTAGCCTTCCTGACCGTCTCCTCACATTTGCGGCCCATGCTCATCTTGGAATCAGTAATGACTCCAAGGTCCTTTTCTGCCTCTGTACTGACGAGAAGAGTTTCCTAGCCTGTAGGTATGCTGCTTGTTCTTCCTTCCCAGGAGCAATACCTTGCACTTGACAGTATGGAAACCCATCCTTTTCTCATCTGCCCACCCCTGTAACCTGTCCAGATATAGTTTCAGTCTATCCCTCTCCTTTAGCACGCCCACTTCTCCCCACATCTTACTATCATCCATGAATTTAAACAAGGTGCTTTTCACCCCCTTGTGCAAGTCACTGATGAACTCTGTCCTAAAAACAATCCTTCAGTATATTTAAGTATAGAATAAGTCTAGTCTTTATTAGTCTCTTCAGAATCTACTTTGGTTTCTAATGAAGGAGTTGTTCCCAATACTTTATTTTGTGTTTTCTAATTACCTCTGGCTTCTTCCTAGCCTATTCATCAAAACAGGCAGGGAAAAAGACAATTTTGTGCGGGCCACAGCAAAATGTTCCAATTAAAGTTTTGGCCAGCTGGGTTATTTTTAATATTATGTTCATTGTATCTGGTAGAGGATCATTCAACAAGTCCTACAGGCACCAATCCTGACATCTGCACATTCAGCCATGGACCCCACCATGCTTGGACATAGCTCCACAGATCCTGACTCTGACCACTTGCACACCACATCTCAGAGGTCAGAGTCAGACATTATGCAACCTGGACCCCAGCATAGACAACCACCTGCTCCTGAACAGAAGCTGGTGTGTTGGGATGACAGGGAAAAAATATGGGAACTGGGCCTATACAATGGCAAGCCCCCAAGGACTCAAGGCCAATTGGTGCTGGTTCCCAGAGCATCACAGGATCTGGGAGCAGAGTTGCACGTGCAGCTGGACCCAAGTTCCCTTGATATTTGGGGAATAAGACCTGGAACCCAAGCCCATGTCCTCCACCTTACAGGAGCACTTCCAGTGCTCCTCATCCCATGGATCACAGCCGGAAGTATGGCTCCTGGGACACCATTCCTACCACACCTGCCATGGATGTTCTACTCCCACCCCTTGATGTATATTAACTGTCGCCTTTCCAGACATGCAGAGTGCGCCCCCCCCCAATACCTGCACAGTGGCTGCTGCTGCAACTTGACCCACAGCACCTGCAACAAGACTTCCCCCAAGTTCTGATGAAGACTCCGGTACTGATTGAGGTTCTGTGCTGCCCTCACAGTATGGCTTTACCTCTCTCCAAGTGGCTATGATGGGGACCATCCTGGGTCCACAGATAGCTGTCAGGGCTCCTGGTGAATCATAGCTTTGGCTGGATTCTGGAGGGAGGGAGTGAAAGAAGGAGCCTTGGAGCTTCGGGGGGCTCATGGAAGAGCCCTCCATGCAGCACAGGCCAGTTAGGGGCAGCGGGGATCGCTCCCCACTGGGCAGGAAATGGTGAGCCCAGGTTTTTGGGTTTTTTTTTCCTTTAAGGATTGCAGCTGGGTCGGATGGGGCAGCCATGGGTGGGGGCCTCATGCAGAGCCCCCCATGCAGCATAGGGCAGTGGGGGGCAGCAGGGATCACCCCTTACCTGGCAGCACCCAGTGAGTTGGGACTTTGAAAAAAAAAAAAAAAAAGATCTGGGAGCTGGGGTAGGCAGGGTAGTCATTGCTGGGCTGGGAGAGTGGGCAGGGGATGAGACCTATGAGATTCAGTCAAATTTAATCAGGACACTAATTCAAATCACATAATAGCCACTTCATACAGGCCTAATAAAACTTCCACTCTGCTGGGATGGTGGCAGGTCCACTTTGGATACATCTGAGCTCCTGAACATCACTGTGGTATCCACAGCTGAAGCTGGCACCCATCTGCTGTGGCAGCAGCCCCACGCAAGTGCACAGCTGATGTCCAATGCTGCTGGACAGAAATAGTCCTGCCCACCTTGCACCATGCAGAAGCTGGAGCTCCCTAACAACTTCAGGTCAGATCCAGTGAGTTGTTTGTTGTCCAGCCATGGGCCAGATCAAAGCTGCTGGTGGGCTGGGCCCAGAACATGGGCTGTATATTGCCCACCCCTGTTCTAACTGTTATTACAGTGATATAAATGTATTGCCACATAGTGGACTTTATTGAAAATATTTTGGCTCTACACGGATGTAACAGCAGAATTTTGTTGCATTGTGTGCATGTTACAATTCACAAATAATGAGAAAAAGGTGAGATATGTTTCTGTTGGGAATGTTAAAATTAAATGCAATCATACTCTACAATAAGCTTCAGGTATATGATTCCCTTAAACTGTAGAAAAGGACCAAAATATCAAACTAAAAAAAAAACAACCCCGTATATCGATGAATAGATATTTTTTAACTATCTTTGGTACTGTACAATATATATCTGTATTGTTTATTACTAGAATGAACAAAGTTGTCAAAGGCTTTGCAGACCTATAATAAAGTTAATATAAAAATGTACTGTGTAGAGAGTAAATTCTCTTGGGGATCTAGCAGTTGCAATATATTAAGTTCATATTCTGTTATCTCACCAGAAAGATGAAATAGCTCCCAAAGACTTTGTAAAATATATTGGATATTTTACATGAAAAATGTATATGTTTTGTTTCATTGTCAAGTACTAGTTGACATTTACTAACTCCTGACAATCACTTGAGTTTCAGCAAATTTTCAGTTAGATCTTACAAAAAGCTAGATTACTGGTCTTTTGTGAACCCACAAAATGGGGAAGAAGTTGCGAGGCTGTTTCCTTCCTTCCTTCCACTTTGGACGCTTCGGACCAGTCTCACTTGGAGCTGCGTGGGGCGATCCCGAGCGTAAGACTCCCCGGCTTCCTATCTCTTTTCTTTCTTCACTCCCACCTGTCTAAAGGTCTCTAGCCTCTGTTTCTTTCACTTTCTGACTCTTTTCTTGCTTTTTTTGCAGCTTTTTCCCCCACTTTTCTCTCCTCTCTCTTCCCTCCCCCTCTGCTTCCGGTTTCTTTGTCTGTGAGTTGCTTCTCGCAGCCTTCTTTCTGACTGTCTCTTTCCCTTTTTTTCTCTCTCTTCTGTTTGCTTGTTGCGGGGAGTTACCTTTTCCATTAGCCTGCCTTCTAGACGTGTTCTTAATTGCCCCTTTATCCCCCCCAACCCCTTTGTTTTCCTTTTTCTTTTCTTTTCTTTTCTTTTCTTTTCTTTTCTTTTCTTTTCTTTTCTTTTCTTTTCTTTTCGCTGTTCTAAACCCCCCTCCCTTCCTCCCCCTGCTGCTTTTTTTCCCCTCCACCCTTCTCCCCCTCTGCAGGGAGGTCTCTTATCATTTGCTGCTTGAGGGGTGCATTGTTCTTCCCCCCCTCTTATTTTGCTCTATCAATGCTTTTCTTTCACCCCCCCAATTCCCTCCCCACCTTTCAGTGGCTTATCTTCACTTTCTGTTTTGGCCGCATTCCCGGGAGCTTGGCCTTGAGCTCCTGTGTTTAAGTTTTCTTTTCATTCCCTTAGTTTTTTGCTTTGCAGTTAACCCTGTCCTAGTGAGGAATGGCTGCTGCCACACCTGGCAACTGGCATGACGATGTCTCTCGGGACCTCCCGCTGACTCATGGCCTGAGGGTTCATACCCCTCTCCATGTGGGGCTTGAGGTTTGCGTAGAGGCTCTAGCTGCGCTCCTGGGACGGTGTACCATCCGCTATGCGGGTCGTGTGAACACGGTCCCGATGATTTACTTGAGCACACCCACCTTGGTTGACAGGGTGTGTGCGGAGGGCCTAGACATTGCGGGCATTCACTACCCTGTCACGCCCCTAGAGACTCAGGCAGTGAGGGTGGTGATCTCCAACATCCCACCACACGTTTCTGACCAGGAGCTGGCCAGGGGACTCGAGGCCTATGGGGTTCCTATGAGTCCTTTTTGCCAACTGCCAATGGGAAGCAAGGACCCTCAGCTGAAGCACATTCTGTCCTTTCGGAGGCAGGTCTTCATGCTCCTCAAGGAGGGCCCCCAGTCTCTACCTCGCTCCCTAAGCCTCACGCTCGAGGGTCGGAGGTTTATCATCTATTTGTCTGTGGGAGAGACCACATGTTTCAAGTGCGGTGGCTCCTTCCACCTGGCTGCTCAGTGCCCTCAGGGCAAGGTGGCCGGACCATCGCCGCCTGCAGCAGCACCAAAAGACAGCGCGTCGACTTCTGGGGCACGCGGCCGGCCCAGGGAGGCCGGGAGCTCTTCCTCTCAACCTCCTTCCACCCCTATTCCATCTCAGGGGACTGGGGTCTCCAGTGTGAACCACCATCCAGTAAAGGGGCTGGTGCTACTACCCAGGCCCCACCGCCACCTCCCCCATCTGTAGTGACCCCTGCCCTCAATGCGAGAGCCCCACCGGGTGGAGGGGCGGACGCCTCCCTTTGCCCCCTGCCTGCCCTGGCCAAAGTGGCTGGGGTGGCCGGGGACTGCGGCGCTGAAGCCTCATCGGATGATGGGACTCGGGCCTTACCCCAGCCACCCACGAATGTGGTGCCACCTGAGGTGGCTGGCTCTGCTGGGGCAGGCCAGGAGTGGTCTGGCCCATCCCCGGCACAAGGGGAGCTGCCCACCACCACCAAGAATAAGAAGAAGGACAAAGAGAGGAAGATGAAGGGGGCCTCTCAGGATGCCCCATCCCTGTCAGGACCCTCCTCGGCCAGTGCTGGGGTACCCCCCACTAGAGAGCCTGACCCCACTCCGGCTACCATACCACCCGCCCCATTGGATGTAGCCATCAACGGGGCAGACTTAGCAGGAGGGAGGGGGCTTCAGGGGTCCCCCTCCCCTCGCCTGTCCCCCAGCCTCCGGAGTCGGGTGGCAGCAGGGGTGGTGGCAAACGTCTCTCTTCTGGTGGCCTGGCCCCGGGGGTGGCAGGAGAGTCTGCTACCCCTTTGGTCACACCCCAGCCTAGCGGATCAGATGGAGAAGTTGGTGAGATGGAGATCCAGCTCTCTGAGTGTCGCAAGAGACGTCGTGAGTGGGATGGCCTCTCCCCACACAAGAAGACAGGGAATTCCCTCGTGGAGCTGGTCCTTGACTCGGACGACGAGAGACGGCTGATGTGCCTAGACATCGAGAGTGTCAACACTGCAGCTGCGGGCGAGCTCCCGCTGGGGGTGCGGCCTCACCGCTTTTCCTTAGGCAACATCCATCCCAAGCTGGCGGAGCCCCCCTGGGTCCCTCCTGACTATGGGGAACTCCTGTCCTTGTTGAAGTTGACTAAGGGGCAGAAGAACGTAGCGGGACGCATCACTCAGTGGTGCGCAGACCCTAAGGTGTTTGTCAAGGCTGCCAGGGCAACAGCCAAGATCACGCAGCAGGATCTGGGCACACGACAGATGGCTTACCATTTGGAGAAGCTTGCCCAGAGGGTGAGAGTTGAGTGGGGACCGGGCGGGTCCCTCAACTAGAGTAGGGCATGGTAGGCCTTCCTTGACCTGTCTGTACTGCCTTGCTCTGCTCTTGGGTGCTCACTCCTCCACCTGTACCTTACTTTGCTCTTCCTCTCCCACACCCACATCCATGGCAGCCACAACTATTGGCACCTTTAACATCAATGGCTGTCGAGACTCGGTGAAGTGTGAGGCCGTCCTGGAGCTCCTGCGACAGAAGAGGCTGGCCGTCGCCTTCCTTCAAGAAACACACTCTGATAGATTCAACCAGGCAGCCTGGCAGGCTGCCTGGCGAGGCCAGGTGTTCCTGAGCCATGGCACCAACCTCAGTGCTGGCATCGTGACTCTCTTATCACCGCAGCTGCAGCTTGACACGGCGGTGCCGCGGGAGGTCGTCCCCGGCCACCTGCTGACCATCCGTGTCACACTCGCACAACACCGCCTGCTGCTCATCAACATCTACGTGCCCTCCGATGGCCAGGAGAGAATCGTTTTCTTCGAGACCTTGGCTGCCCTCCTGCGTGATGCTAGTGAGGATGATGACCTGCTCCTCCTCGGTGGGGATTTCAACTGCACCACTGCCCCCCGGCTCGACCGCACAGGGCCTGAGCCCCACCTGTCCTCCACTTGCAAGCTGCAATCTGCCCTGGAGTGGGCAGACCTCGTGGACATCTGGCAAGCCCTGCATCCTGATGCGCGCCAGTACACCTGGGCCAGGATGGGTGCCGGTGGTCTCACCATGGCTCGCCTCGACCGCCTTTGTCACCAGGCACCACCTGCCACTCCTGCGCAGCAGCCGCATCGCTCCCTTGGGTCTGTCAGATCATGGCCTAGCCTTCTGTAAACTGAGTCTGCTGGGGAGAGCCTGCACACGGGCACCTTATTGGTGCTTCAATGTCAGCCTGCTTCAGGACTCTTATTTCTGGGACTGCTTTGCCCACTTTTGGCGGAGGTGGGAGGCTGCGAGACCAAGCCACTCCTCCTGGAAGCTGTGGTGGGACGTGGGCAAGGTACAGATCTGAACCTTTTGCCAGCAGTACACCTAGCTGACCGCGAATGAGACGTGGCAACGTATCCGAGAGTTGGAGGAGGATGTGGTGGAGCTTGAGGCTGCTCTGCTGGCCGCTGGCAGCAACGCAGCACTGAGCGAGAGCCTCCAGTTCTGCAGGAAATGCCTGCGTGACTTAGCAAAAAGCGTGGCCCGTGGCGCGAGGATCCGTGCCCGCTGCCAGGAGCTGGTGGAAACTGATGCCCCAACCCACTTCTTTTTTCACTCTGGAGCGGCGGAGGGCAGTGAGCAAAGTCTTGGATCATCTGAAGACTCCTGAGGGCCGGGCGAAATACGCGAACATGCCGTCGCTTTCTATCGTGACCTGTTCACAGCCGAGCCGTCATGCCCTGAGGCCACGCAGGAGCTCCACGTGGGCTTACCGCATCTCAATGCCCTGGAGGCCAGAGAGCTTGAGCGGGACTTGTCCCTGGAAGAGCTGGCTGCCGCCACGGCCGGCCTCGCCTCTGGCAAAGCCCCGGGCCTCGATGGGTTGCCTGCCGAGTTTTACAAGACCTTATGGCCTCTCCTCGGCCCCAGCCTCCTGCGCGTTTTCCAGGAGAGCCTCGCTGACAAGATCTTGCCGATCAGCTGCCACCGAGCGGTGCTGACCCTGCTGCCCAAGAAGGGAGACCTCGGCTACATTAAGAAGTGGCGGCCGGTCTCCCTGCTGTGCGCGGACTATAAGATTCTGGCCAAAGCGCTGGCCACCCGCCTCCGCGCAGTCATGGCTTCTCTCACCGGGCCCGAGCAGAGCTACTGTGTGCCGGGCAGGACCATTCAAGGCAACCTGTTCCTGCTGCGTGGCCTACTCACGGCTAGTGAGCTCTTGGCCTTGACGTCGGCCTCATCTCTCTAGACCAAGAGAAGGCCTTTGACCAGGTGGGCCACGCCTATCTCTTCCGGACTCTGGAGGCCTTTGGTTTTGGGCCCCTCTTCACCGGGGCCCTCTGGGTCTTGGACCAAGACATTTCCAGCCTGCTCAAGGTGAACGGTGTGCTTTGTGCTCCGTTTCCCGCATGCAGGGGCATTCGTCAGGGGTGTCCGCTGTCGGGCATGCTCTACGCCCTGGCCATCGAGCCGCTGCTACACGCGCTGTGACACCGCCTGAGTGGTGTGGCCCTGCCATTGGCCATGGGCCCATCCGCTGGCCCTCCTCTCCGGCTGTCGGCATATGCGGATGATGTCACCATCTTCCTCAACACTCAGGAAGACGTGCGGGCCCTGGCAGATTGCCAGCATGCCTATGAGCGCTCCTCCTCTGCCCGCATCAACTGGGCCAAGAGTGATACTTTGCTGTTTGGCGCATGGACTGGCACGCCCCCCCCCCCCGGACTTGCCGGGGGGCCTCACATGGCACCGTGAGGGCCTCAAGATCTTGGGCGTGTTCCTGGGGCCACTGACCTTCATGGCGCGCAACTGGGATGACCTCGAGGAGGGGGTGGAGGCCCACCTGCAGTGGTGGCACTGGCGCCTGCCCAGCCTTTCCTACCGGGGGCGCGTCCTTGTCATCAACAACCTGGCGGCAGCGACCTTGTGGCACCGGCGAGCCGTGCTCGACCCCCCCCACTGGATCTACTTGAGAGACTCCAGCGCAACCTGGTGGACTTCTTCTGGGATGGGCGCCACTGGCTCCCACGGGCCGTCCTTCACCTGCCTGTCGCCGAGGGGGACCAGGGTCTGGTTGACCTGGCGAGCAGGGTGGCGGCCTTCCGCCTGCAGGCCCTTCAGCGACTGCTTTACAGCGAGGAGCAGCTGCCATGGCAACAACTGGCGTGCCAGTTCCTGCAGAGGGTCGGCGACCTTGGCTTTGACCGGGAGCTCTTTTTGTTGACACCCACGCTCCTGAACTGGGCGGTGCTTCCGGCCTTTTATTGCAGCATGGTACGAGCCTGGCAGGCTGCCTTCTGCCTCCAGCCTCGAGCCCGGACACTGTTTCCCGCAGCTGCTGAGAGAGCCTCTGGTGCACAACTCAGCCCTGTTGTGCTCCGTGCCGAGCCTGGCCTCTGCCAGCCTCACAGCCATCCTCATCCAGGCACGTGTCCTCCGCCTGCACCATCTCCTTGACCCCGCTCGGAAGGCCTGGCTCTTGCCCGAGGTGCTGGCCCACGGCTGGGCGTGCGCTCTGTCTGCACCATGGGTCATTGGTGCAGGCATGACATCCGTGCCGCCCTCCCGCCGGTGGCGGCGGCCGCCTTGGACGAACATTTCCGGGCACGCCAGATCCCGCGGGCCATGGATGCCGCGAGTGAGGCTTTCCCTTTGCTGCCGGTCACCCCGGCTGTGGTCGCGGAGTTGGCTGGTGGGCTGGGCACTCTGTTGCGGCTCCCCATGCCTCCCGATAGTGACACAGGTTATCCCTTTGCTTCTTTATCGCGTAGAAGCTTGTATGCCTGGGTGGTTTGTGTCCGCCATGCTCAGGTGCTGGCGGGCCGCCCCGATACATCGTGGTGACGGCGCCTGGGGCCACCGGCTTCCCCACCGGCCCACCCGGCATGGCGCACATTGTCCGCTGACCGCCAAGAAGACTGGCGACCTGGTCATGACTGGTCTGGGTGACCGGGCGGGCGCGGTGGCAGACTGTGGCTTCCGGCTTGTGCCGTGCCCTGGGCCCTCACCAGGCTGCTTTTGTTTATTTTCTCGGGGTGAGATGTTGAAGGTTTTTGTACATGTACTATGGGACAGGGAAGGGTGGAATTGTTCGTTTCTCGAGGGCTATATATATAAATAGCATGTTAGACAAGATGTGTATTACTGCGAAGGTGTTTGTCACCGTGTGATGTTCTGAATGTCCTGGAATGGTTTCTCTTTGGTGTGGTTTGATGGTTTTTTTGCTTTCTGTACCTGATCTTTTGTGAAATAAAGTTGTTAAAAGTCAAAAGTCCTTCCTTCCTTCCAAGATGGCTGCCGACAGGTGAAGCCCTTCTGAGCTCCTGCAGCTCAGGTGCCTTCTGCGCATTTCCCCCACACTTCCTGCCCCCCTTTTTTCCTCTCCCTCCCCAACCCTTACCTTTCCTCAGCCTGTGCTTGGGGACCACCTCCCTGCCCCTTTCCCCTACTTTCTGAGTGGTTTTCCCCTGGGCTCTGGCAGCCTTGTTTGCCTCTGCCCATCCCTCACCCCCGCCTGAGTTCTCCCTTTGATTCCTGCTGCCTCCCTCCTCCAGAGCCCCTTACCTTGGTCTCTGCCATTTCCCCCTGCCTTAAGGCTTGCCTTCAGCCCCTGCAGAGCTGTTTCCCCCCCCCCCCCGGCCGATTTTAGGGCTGTTTCAGCCCCCTCCCACTCCCAGTTGCCCTCTGCCTGCCCTGACTGCCCTGGTTGAGGCAGCTGGGGTGGCCAGTGACTGTGGTTCCAAGGCCCTGTCAGACAATGAGCTGGCAAAAACTGACACCCCAATCTGCTTCTTCAACCTGGAGTGGCAGCGGGCAGCAAGCAAATCTTAGATCAATTCAAGACCCCTGAGGACCGGGCAATCATGGACCCAAGTGAAGTACGTCAACACGCCATCGCCTTCTTTGTGACCTGTTTGCGGCTAAGTCGTCCTGCCCCGAGGCCATGCAGGAACTCCACAAGGGCCTTCCACATCTCTGTGCCCTGGAGGCCAGTGATCTTGAGCGGAAATTGTCTCTGGAGGAGCTGGCAGCTGCCACAGCTGGCCTCACCTTCAGGAAAGCCCCAGGCCTCAATGGGTTACCTGCCAAGTTCTACAACACCTTCTACCCTGGCACCCTGGCACACCTGGCCTTTCCTCAGCCCCTGCCTCTTGTACATTTTCCAGGAGAGTCTTGTCGACAAGATCCTACCGATCAGGTGCCACTGAGCAGTGCTCACACTTCTGCCCAAGAAGGGAGACCTCAGCTGCGTTAAGAATAGGCGGCTGGTCTCCCTGCTGTGCACGGAGTATAAGATTCTGGCCAAAGTGCTGGCAACCCACCTCTGGATCATCATGGCCACCATCACTGGGTGTGAGTGGAGCTACTGTGTGCCAGGCAGGACCATCCAAGACAGCCTGTTCCTGCTGTGTGACCTATTCACAGCCAGCAAACTCTTCAGCCTAGACATTGGCCTCATCTGTCTGAATCAGGAGAATGCCTTCAACTGGGTGGGCCATGCCTACCTCTTCCAGACCCTGGAGGCCTTTGGTTTCAGGCCCCTCTTCACTGGGGTCCTCCGGGTCTTGTACCAAGACACTTCTAGCCTACTCAAGTTCAACGGCATGCTCTGTGCCCCATTCCCCGCATTCAGGGGCATCCATCAGGACTGCCCCGTGTTGGGCATGCTGTATCCCCTGGCCATCGAGCTGCTGCTGCACGTGCTGTGGCACTACCTGAGTGGTGAGTCCTTGACATCAGCCACAGGCCCATCCATTGACCCTCTGCTCCAGCTGTCGGCATATGCAGACAATGTGACCATCTTCCTTAACACCCAGGAAGATGTGTGGGCCCTGATGGATTGCCAGTGAGGCTATGAACATGCCTCCTTGGCCCGTATCAACTGGGCCAAGAGTGATACCCTTCTGCTTGGCATGTGGATCAGTGTGACCCCCCTGGATTTGCCAGGGGGCTTCACCTGGCACCGCAAGGGCCTCAAGGTCCTGGGTGTGTTCCTGGGGCCACTGACCTTCATGGCACACAACTGGGATGGCCTGGAGGAAGGGGTGGAAGCCCACCTACAATGGTGGCACTGGTGCCTACCCAGCCTCTCCTACCATGTACATGCCCTCATTGCAAACCACCTGGTGGTGGTGACCCTGTGGCACTGGTGCACCATACTCGACCCACCACAGGATCTACTCAAGATGTTTAGCACCTCCTGATAGGTTTTTTTGGGGATGGGTCCCACTGGGTCCCACGAGCTGTCCTTTACCTACCTGTCACTGAGGGGGACCAGAACCTTGTCAACCTGGTGAGCAATGTGACCGCGTTCCGCTTGCAAGCCCTTCAGCAACTCCTCTACAGCAAGGAGTGCCTACCCTGGCAACAATTGGCATGCCGGTTCCTGCAGAGGGTGGTGGCCCTTGCTTCGACCACAGGCTCTTCCTGCTGGACCTCACACTCCTGAACTGGCTGGTGCTTCTGGCTTTTGACCACAGCATGGTATGAGCCTGATAGACCACCTTCCGCCTCCAGTCCCGGGCCCAGCACCTGCAGTTCTAGCAGCTGCGGAGGAAGCCACTGGTGTGGAACCCAGGCCTGAGGCACCCCGTGATAAGTCTGGCCTCTGCCAGTCTCACAACCACTCTCATCCAGGTGCATGTCCTCAACCTGAGCCATCTCCTCGACCCCGCTCAGTCAGCCTGGCTCTTGCCACCCAGCTAGGCATGCTCTCCATCCACAGCATGGGCCATCTCCTAGATTCATAGATTCATAGGTGTTAGGGTCGGAAGGGACCTCAATAGATCATCGAGTCCGACCCCCTGCATAAGCAGGAAAGAGTGCTGGGTCTAGATGACCCCAGCTAGATGCTCATCTAACCTCCTCTTGAAGACCCCCAGGGTAGGGGAGAGCACCACCTCCCTTGGGAGCCCGTTCCAGACCCTGGCCACTTGAACTGTGAAGAAGTTCTTCCTAATGTCCAATCTAAATCTGCTCTCTGCTAGCTTGTGGCCATTGTTTCTTGTAACCCCCGGGGGCGCCTTGGTGAATAAATACTCACCAATACCCTTCTGTGCCCCTGTGATGAACTTATAGGTGGCCACAAGGTCGCCTCTCAAACTTCTCTTGCGGAGGCTGAAAAGATCCAGTTTCTCTAGTCTCTCCACATAGGGCTTGGTCTGCAGACCCTTAACCACACGAGTTGCCCTTCTCTGGACCCTCTCCAGGTTATCCGCATCCCTCTTGAAATGCGGCGCCCAGAATTGCACGCAGTACTCCAACTGCGGTCTGACCAGCGCCTGATAGAGGGGAAGTATCACCTCCTTGGACCTATTCGTCATGCATCTGCTGATGCACGATAAAGTGCCATTGGCTTTTTTGATGGCTTCGTCACACTGCCGACTCATGTTCATCTTCCACTTCCGTGCCACCCAGCAGGTCATTCCCTAGGCTGTAGGTGTGCTGGACATTTTTCCTCCCTAGGTGCAGCACTTTGTATTTCTCCTTGTTGAACTGCATTCTGTTGTTTTCTGCCCACTTGTCCAACCTGTCCAGATCTGCTTGCAGCTGTTCCCTGCCCTCTGGCGTGTCCACTTCTCCCCATAGCTTTGTGTCATTTGCAAACTTGGACAGAGTACATTTGACTCCCTCATCCAAGTTACTGATGAAGACATTAAAGAGTATCGGTTCAAGGACCGAACCCTGTGGGACCCCACTGCCCACACCCTTCCAGGTCAAAACCAACCCATCCACCACGATTCTCTGGGTGTGACCCTCCAGCCAATTCACCACCCACCGGACTGTGTAGTCATCCAAGTCATAGCCTCTTAACTTGTTCACCAGTATGGGGTGGGATACCATATCGAAGGCCTTCCTGAAGTCTAAGTATACGATATCCACCCCTCCTCCTGTGTCCAGGCGTTTCGTAACCTGGTCATAAAAAGAAACTAGATTGGTCAGGCACGATCTGCCTGCCATGAACCTGTGCTGGTTTCCCCTCAGCATAATTTGTCCTGCCGGGCTGTCACAAATGTGAGCCTTGATAATTTTTTCAAAGACTTTGCCAAGGATGGAGGTGAGACTGACTGGCCTATAGTTGCCCGGGTCCTCCTTCCTCCCCTTTTTGGCCCTTTTCCAGTCCTCTTGGACTTGGCCCATGCGCCACGAGCGTTCAAATATTCCCGCCAGTGGCTCTGCAATGATGTCGGCCAGTGCCTTCAGCACCCTCGGATGGAGCTCATCCGGGCCTGCCGACTTAAAGGCATCCATTTCTTCCAAGTGACTCTGCACCGTCTCAGGGTCTACGCATGGAAGTCTGGAACCTTGCTGCTGCCTGTCTACAACCCCAGTGAGAGACTTGTTGTGCCCCTCACTTAGAAACACTGAGGCAAAGAACTCGTTGAGGAGTTCAGCCTTGTCCCCCCTGTCTGTCACCAATTGTTTCTGCCCATTTAGCAGGGGTCCTATTCCTCCCTGGGCCTTCCTTTTACTCCCAATATATCTAAAAAACAATTTCTTGTTGTCTTTTACTTGGGTTGCCATCCTCAGCTCCATGGTAGCTTTGGCCCTGCAGGCACGAGCAGAGGAGGTATATTCATCTTTGGTGATCTCTCCCTGTTTCCACTTTTTATGTGCTCTCCTTTTGGCCCGTAGGCTGCCCTGGATTTCTCTGGTCAGCCAGGGAAGCCTCCTGGCCCCTTTCCCTCTTTTGCCTCGCTCGGGGATCGTCTTGCTTTGTGCCCGAAGGATCAGTTCCTTAAGGCACAGCCACCCTTCTTGGGCTTCCATTTCTTCAAATCTCCTACTCTGCAGTGCGTCCTTGACTAATCTCCTGAGTTCATTGAAATCAGCTTTCCTAAAGTCTAGCACTTTCACCCTACTAGTTACCTTACCCACTCGACGTCTTATGGTGTATTCTATTATTAGGTGATCACTGTCCCCCAGATGGCTACTGATCTGGAGGTCCGCTACCATGTCATCTCCCATTGCCAATACCAGATCCAGTATGGCATTCCCCCTAGTGGGACCGTGTACCTCCTGTGTCAGGTGGAGGTCCTGTACACAGGTTAGAAACCTGCGTGAGTGGTGGGACTTTGCTGTCTGCGTCTCCCAGCAGATGTCCGGGTAGTTTAGTTCCCCCATGACTACCACCTCTTTAGCTTTTATGGTCTCCGAGAGTTGCCTCAGGAGTCCCGAATCTCTTTCTTCCCCTTGATGTGGGGGTCTGTAGCAGACCCCTACCACCAAATCCCTTTCTCCTTGCCCCCCATGTAGCCTAACCCACAATCCTTCTACTTCCTCATCCTTGGATTCTGTCTTGATGAGGGTTGATGTATGTTGCTCTCTGACATAGATCGCAACCCCTCCCCCTTTCTTCTCCACCCTGTCCTTTCTGTACAATCTATAGCCCTCAATATGTACCGCCCAGTCATGGGATGAATCCCACCAGGTTTCCGTTAGCCCCACTAAGTCATAGGTGTTTAGTGCAAGCAGGAGCGCTAGTTCATCCTGCTTGTTTCCTATGCTCCTAGCATTAGTATATAGGCACTTGAGCCCTGCGACTGGTGCCTTTGCTGCCCCCCCGCTCCGAGTCCCAAGGGGCCCTTTGATTCTTACCTTCTCATTTCTTACCTGTGCCGTAGTGCTGGCCTCCCCATGGCTTTCAGGTTCCCAATGCTCTCTTTTTTCAGGCTGGGCTGTCCTTGTGGGTGCCACATGGTTTGGTGGTCCACAGCTTCCCCCGCCCTCATCTTCCCCTCCCCCCGACGAGCCTAGTTTAAAGCCGGCCGTAGGAGATCCGCCAACCTAGAAGAAAACACATGCTTACCTTTGGGGGACAGGTGAAGCCCATCCCAGCTGAGCATGTCTCCTGTGTGACATCCAGGCTGCCCTCCCACCAGAGGCAGGAGCCACCTTGGATGACCATCTCAGGGCATGCTAGATGCTTTGCACCATGGATGTGCCAAGCAAGGCTTTTCCATTGCTGCCAGTCACCCCAGCCATGCTAGTGAGCTGTCCAGCAGGCCTGGCACCCTGCTGATGCTCCCTGTGCCTCCTGACAGTGACATAGGTTCCACTTTGCCTTTCTGTCTTGTAGAAGCCTATATGCCTGGGTGGTTCACACCTGCCATACCCAGGTGCTGGTGGGTCTCCCCGATACACCATGGTGACAGTGCTTGGGGCCACCAGATTCCCCACTGGCCCACCTGGCTTGGCACACATTGTATAAGCCACCAACCACCAAGAAGACTGGTGACCTGCATTGGTAGTCACTGCATGGCATCCTAGCCAGTGGCGTGTTTGCATCCCACTTTTACCCAGCTGCCTCGATGGCCTGCCCTTCTGACCTCGGGGCATCAAGGAGAACCTCTTTTATGTCTTCCTTGACTGTCCGCAACTGTGGCCACTCTTTGTCACCCTTAAGCCACTGCTGCAGGTGCTAGGCAGGAACCAGAGACCTCCTACATGGGCTCCTACCCATACCGGGTGGCTGAGCAGGGCACCATCTTCCTAGCCAGCTTTCTACTGGGTCAAGCCAAGAAGGCCATCCTCAAGAGCCACTGCAACTGGCTTGCCGGGACTGGCTCAGATGATGCCCTGCAGTTTTTTGGCCTCCTGTTGTGGGTGTGCCTCTGACTAGAATTTGAGCATGCTGTACTCTGATGGGCAGTGCCCACCTTTGAGGCACACTGGGGCCTTGAGGGAGTGCTTTGCCATGTGGATGATGGCCATCTTCAATACACGCTGTAATTTCATGACTGGTCTGGGCAACCAGGAAGGCTTGGTGTCGGACTGTGAATCCCAGCTCATGCCATGCCCTGGGCCCTCACCAGGCTGCTTTTTCCTTTGTGTGAGAAGTTGAAGGTGTTGTCACATGTCTGATTGGATACAACAGGGCAGGAAATGTTTGTTTATAGAGGACTTTTGTCTATACTACCATGTGGCTGGTGTCCCAACCGCATAACAGCGTGTTAGGCACAACGTGTAATACAGCAAAGGTGTTTTTCATGGTGTGACATTATGAACTTTGTATATTAGACTTGGACCCTGGAGGGGCCAACTTTTTCTACCCTGAACCCCTGAATAAAGTAGTTAAAGTCAAAAGTCCATCCGTCCTTCCTTCCTTCCTTGGTACGTTAGGTGTGGGAGGCACTTCAAGGAAATGTGGCTATGTGGAATAATGTTGCTTCTGTTCTACCACTATTGGAATACTAAAATGTATTCATATCTTACCTTCATAAGGGTTGTAATAGTTGCTGTTCCTATGCATGTTCTCCTATTAAAGCTCTTTCTGGACACTATCTTTTCTCCACAATAAAAATGACAGTACATATAATTTTTGTGACCAATCAACATAATTTGAGTATCTCTGATTAGTGCTTTTGTTCAAGTGAACCTTCTGCAGCCTATAAGGCAATGGCTGATAAAACTACAATCTAATTCTAAAAAGATAAAATTATATCGCCTCCTGGAACAGACAGATAAAGGAAGGAGTAGATGCAGCAAATTATTGACTAAGCTCTGCACTGAGGGACAAGAACAAAATAAGCCTCTGTTTTCAGGTCTCTTTAACCAGGGAGAGCAAAAGACTCCTGCATTTTTTAATTTCTATTTCTCAGGCCCCCTTTAGCTAGTTAATCATGCCCTAAGTGTAATATTTAATCGTGCCATAAATTGTGACCCAGCCACATGTTCAATCAATTAATGGTGTGACAGAACAAGGAATAAACTATGAAGTTATTCCACAAAAATGTCTAATAACTTTGTAGCTAGTTCTTATGACATTATTAATTGAACATGTGACCAGGTGCTCACCTTTGGATGGGAGCCACATCACCTAACTGGGCTCCCTGCTGCAGGGCTACACCACTCTCCTGTGAGTGCCAGAGCTGATGAGACTCACAGTCAGGTCAGCATTCTGCACTGCCGGACCTCCAAGTCCCATCAACTAACGAGGCTTCCTGTGGAGTCAGCATCCCACATGCTGTTCCAACTGAGAGCTTCACAGCTGATGGGGCTCAGAGTTGGGACTGTGGTCAATAGGCCTGTGTGAGTCAGCAGCAATCCGATCCGGCTTTGGATCTGGCCTCTTCGGATGGCCATGATCCAATCCGGAGCTCCAGACTGGGTTTCCACCTCCATCTAGCTGAAGAGGCTCCGAAGCTTCAGAGCCACCTTGGAGATCCGGCCACAGGGTATAATGGGAAAATCAATGAAATATCTATAACCTTATTGTTTTTTGTCTGATTTGTATGAAATTTGCAGGGATGGTAGCCTCTGCTGAGAGCATGAAACCTGCTAAGTTTTAAGAATATTGGTGCAAGGTTTTGGGGGGGACTGTACCCCAAATTCTTGAAAGCCAAACTCACATCATGGCTGTGTGTTACAGCACAGGGTGGGGTAAAAACTGCAGGGATGGTGGCCCCTGGTGAGGCCACAGAGCCTGCCATATTTCAAGAAGATCAGTGAAGGGGTTTTGGGGGAACTGTACCCCAAATTCTTGAAAGCAAAACTTCTGTCATGTCTGTGTGTTACACCACAGGGGGGTTAAAACTGCAGGAGTGATAGCTCTTACAAAGCAGTTCCACAAGCACCCATGGCATGAGTTTTGCCTGTCAGCAGCTGGGGTGCAAGGCCCCAGAACCCCCATGCACACCGATCTTCTCGATAGCTGGCAGGCATCATGGCCACAGCAGGGGCCATCATCCCTGCAGCTGTCACCCTGCTGCACCTTAACACACACAGTGTCACCCATGGCATGAGTTTTGCTTGTCCACAGCTTGAAGGGCAGTTCCCCCCAAGCCTCTAAACCAATCTTCTTGAAACTTGGCAGGCTTTGTGGCCTCAGCATAGGCTACCATCCCTGTAGTTTTCACCCCCCCCCCCAAGTTGTAATGCCTAGATGTGACATGAGTTTTGCTTTCAAGAATTTGGGGTGCAGTTCCCCCCCAAACCCTGCACTGATCTTCTTGAAATATGGCAGGCTTCATGCTCTCTGCAGAGCCTACCATCCCTGAAAATATCATCCAAATTGGACAATCCCCCCCCCCCCAAAGTTAGCTATTTTATTGTTTCCCCATTATACCCTATGGCCAGATCTCCGAGGAAGCTCTGAAGTGCTCCACCCTCCCCACCAGAACTGAATGCTTAAATAAGTTGTATGAGGCAAGAAACATTTCCTTTGTTCTCTATTTGTATGTGTACCATAGATTGATTAAAGATGGTCACAATCATGGTATCCCTGAGGTCATCTGGCAATTCCTTACCATTCCAAATCCTTAAGATGAGGGCATGGAGCTATGATGGGAGCTCTTCTCCCCCCTGCTTGAAGATTTCAGCTGAGATTCCATCAGATCCAGATGGCTTATTCTTCAATTGCTTCATGGCTTTCCTTACCTTATCAAAGGTTGGAGGGATTCTGAAATGGTCTCTGACTAGGTTTTGCATAAATGGAGTTGAGAACACTCGTCAACAACAAAGTCTAGACTGAGAAGGTCTTCAAAATACTCATTCCAGTAGGCATTGGCTTCCCTTTCCTTGATCAGGTCTACACCATCCTTAGGTCCGGGGTGGGGGGAAGTTGGTCCCTGAATGCTCAATCCGTAGATGGTTTTGGTGGCATTGAAAAAACTACACGTATTGTGAATATCAGTGAGATGTTGAATCTCTTTCCCCTTGTTTTCCCATCAACTGATCTTCATATAGTGGGTCATCCTTTGGACCTCTATCTTGGCTTGTTAGAAATTCAATTTCTTTGCTTGGAGTTGATGTAGTTCTGCCAAACACAAAAGGCCTTATACTTGTGGTTGATCAACTCTTGGATCTCCTGGTCATTCTCATCAGTCTTGGTGTTTCCTGGTAGAGAATCTAACTGTTTCTTTGTAGGCAGTGATGATGGTGGCTTTGAAGTTACCCCAAGCACTGACAACATTCTCCCATTGTTTCTGATTTGGAATTTACCAGTTTTTCATTGAGGCACTGGTGGAAGAGTTCTTGCTGATCTTCCCTCAGCATTTGCCTCTACTGCATCCATCATTTGAAAGACAGTTTCAGTGACGTAACTGAGTGCATGAGTTAGTGATCAGCATGACAGTCATCAGCTCTTAGCATAGCTCAGGTGATGCAGACATTTTCATGCTCCAAAAAGTAATGTAGTCAGTCAGGTGGCAATGTTTAGATTGCTGGTGTTGCTATGATATCTTGTCCCTGTTTTACTGTTGGAACATGGTGTTGGTGCATTCAGGTTCAGTGCATTTGGTCAAGGTGAGGATGCTGTCAAACTTGATCTTTCCTACTCCTTCCTTGGCAATGGTTCCATTCCAGAGGTTTGACTCCTTTCCAACTTTGGCATTGAAATCACTGAGAAGAATAAACCTGTCTTCTCCCACAATTTCAGAAAGGATTTGGTCAAGGATGGAGTAGAATCCTTCATTGCTTTTATCAGTGTCGTCCAGAGTCAGGGCACATGTGCTGATGACAGTGGAGTATTGTCTTCCTGCTAGTTTAAGATGGACAATCATGAGGTGCTAATTACTTCTAATAGGGAATTCATTGAGAGAATCTCAGCACTCGTAAGACTGCAGCTGGAGTATTGCATCCAGTCCTGGGCACCATCCTTTAACAAGGACATGGACAAGCTTGAGAGAGTTCAAATAAGAGCCACCCGTATGATCAGAGTCTTAAAACGCAAGCCATACGAGGAAAGGCTGAGGGATCTGGAACTCTTCAGCCTGAGGAAAAGAAGGCTGAGAGGGGATGTGGTAGCAGCTCTACCACTACACTAGGGGAGTACATAAAGGGCTCAGTGATCAACTGTTCACCAGGGAAACCCTTGGGGAAAACCGGGAGTAATGGCACCCTTGGGGAAAACCAGGAGTAATGGCCACAGACTCCTGGAAGATCGAATCAGACTCAACATTAGGAAAAACTTCTTCACAGTCAGGGTGTCCAGCCTGTGGAATAAGCTCCCTCCAGAGGTGGTGCAATCACCTACCCTGGAAATCTTCAAGAGGAGACTAAGCAGTCACCTTAATGGGGTCTCCTGACCCCCAGTTATCTTTCCTGCTTGGTGCGGGGAGCAACCCAATGATCTTGTGAGGTCCCATCTGGCCTATAAATCTATAAGTTGGTTTATGAGTTCATTCTTGATGGCAAAATGAATTCCATGAAACCAGTGTTTTCTTTCCTATGTACCCTTCCAGAAGAACATATAGCTATCTTTATGTTCTCTGAACTGCCCATCTTCCACTTGCCAGGTCTTGCTCGGTGCAGCAATGTTGATATGTGATCCTGCTCCTGTCATCACTAGGTGGTTGCCAAAGGGCTTGAAAAGTAAGCTGGAAAAGTATGCATGGAAGATGCCGGTGCATGATTTCTTTTATCACGGAGAAGCTGCTGCATATCAGCTTCCACATGGTTCTTGACAGAACGGGACCTTAATAAAATGGCAAGGAGGCCAAGACAATTAAAGATATTCTACTCTGCAGTCTTCATCCACTTGCAGCCATTGCAATTCTAACATCATCTTCTGCCAGATGCCATTGACAACTTGTAGACCCATGACTGGGGGTTGGGAAAGTTTATCATAGTGGAGATTTGTATTAGCCATGTCACAGCACAGTCAAAGGATATATGTGGCTTTTCAGGAGAGAAAGCACTGCCATCTGCTGTCCCTACCACATCCTCATGGTGCTGCTGCTGCTTGCTCCTTGACTGTTTATTTGTCAGTTACCCCTGCTTATTTTCAGCTAACCTTCCCTGAAGGTCATTCCTCTATTCTCCATCTATGGATGTATGGGTATCAGGACAGTTCTGATGGCAAAAAGGAGACAAATTTCACTGTGGAAATTACAGGGGAATTGACTTGCTGTCCACTACCGAAAAGATCATTGTGAGAACCATTGTGAACCATCTCCTCCACTTGCTAAAGAGCTCTTCCCAGAATCTCAGTGTTGGTTTAGGGCATTAAGAAGCAAAACTGACATGATCTTCACAGCTTGTCAGCTGCAGCAAAAAGGCTGGGAACAACCTAAACCTCTCTTTATGGCCAACTTTGATCTCATGAAAGTCTTCCACCCTGTCAACCAAGAAGTTCTGTGGAGGAATTTTCTGAAGTTATGGATGCCAACCAGAATTTGTTATTATTCTTTGCCTGCTCCATGTACTGCATTGACAGTATATGAATGGTGGTTGTCAGTAATAAATTTATTGCAGCACTCTTTGAGGTTAAGATGGGAGTTAAGAAAGTCTGCATCATTGCTCCAACACTCTTCTCAATGTTCTTTACTACATGCTACATCTGACCGTCAAAAAGATTCCAAATGGAGTGTAGCTGAACTACTGAATGGATGGTATACTATTTAATCTCATCTGACTCTGAGCCAAAACCAAGACAACCCCAACCTCAATCATTGAGCTCCAGTATGCTTATGGTGATGTAGTCTGTACTCGCTGAAAAGCAAACCTGCAGACAGTTGTCAACCTCTTTGAGGAATACAAGAAAAGGGAACTGATGGTTAACATTCAAAAGACTAAGGTCCTCCATCAACAAGCTCTTAATGAGCAGTCCCCAGCTCCAGTAATTGATTCACAGTAAGACTCTGGGTAATGTTGAGTATTTCCCATACCTGAGAAGCCACCTGTCACAGAAGGCTGATATCAACAAAGAAATCCAACATTGCTGCAAGTGTGCAAATGCAGCCGTCAAACACCTGAGGAAATGGGTGTTTGAAGATCAAAACATAATATCTGAAATGAAGCTCATTGTTTATCAAGCAGTTATGAGCCCCACCTTAATGTATGGAGCTGAAATGTGGACTAAATACACATTGATGAAATATATCATCAATGCTGCCTGTGGAAGATCCTTCAAATATAGTGGGAAGATAGATGCACCACATTTAGTGACCTTTCACAAGCAAAGACCATGAGCACTGAGGCAATGATTATCCATCATCAACTTTGCTGGGCCAGCCACGTTACCTAGATGTTTGACTCCAAACTCCTGAGGTGTATGCTCAAGAGGAGGGCAAAGAAAGTGCTTCAGGAATGTTGTCAAGGCCAGCTTAAAAAAAAAATACAACATTGATGTCAACTCAAGGGAGGTTATTGCCCAGGACCACCCCAAACAGAAGAAGAGTCTTCTGCAAGGATTTCAGTCCTTTGAAACCTCATGACGACAACAGGAGACAGAAAAGCAGGAGCAGCAGAAACTGCATGTTGCGGACTGAATCAAGAATCCAGAGCCACCCACTCCACATGGATACATGTGACTGGGTTGGAACACAGTCTGTCTATCCCAGATTGTCTTTGTCATCCATCTTTGGACCCACAGATAAGACCTTCATGGAAGACATCCCCAACTGTGAGGGATTGCTGAAGGATAAGTTTACCATAACTGAGGTCTGATACAGAGTAATCCCTTACTAATTACATATTAATATTTTGCCAGTATTTGTACCCAGATGGAAACTTTTTCCTATTCTGCTTATTTGAGGAAGAATGGGAAGGTCTTGATGTTCTGTAGACTGCATGGTAAATGAAATAACAATGATAACAACAACAACATTGATAAAGGACAACAAGATGTGAGGAAGGAAAAAACCCTCTCCAGTCTGGGTTACTTACTACAGACTGCACCATCTTGAATATAGATGTGTCTTCCTGTGAGTTTCCCCTTTGTCCAGTACTTCACATTAAACACATTTCTGATTTGAAGTTAGTGTGATGAGCAGCTCATATTGGAAGAGTAATGTTTATTGCTTATGTTTGAAGTGTGCCTCAGGAGTCTGCTTATTCTAGTTATCCATGTGGCCTTGTAGAGACAGTGCAGAGGGCATGAGAGACTATGGTAGGGATACTACTTTAAGAAACATTGTGGAGTTTATAGTGAAAACACATCTAAAGTTTCACAAGTCCTCTGGCCCTATTCTGGGGTTGAATGATATAAACAAACAAACAAACAAAAAAAAAGAAACTGAGCAAAGAGAAGGGAAGACCAAAGGCCCTGATGGTTGCTTTGGACTGTGGTCTGGTATGGCTCCATAGCCTGATCTAAGTCTTTTTCCCTTCCTCTTCCCCAGTCTCATGCAGCATAGTTTGTTGCTCTGGTTCAACACTGCAAATGTTTGAGTTGTCTGCACTGACATTTGGGGTTGACCTTAAGGTCACCCTCATGTCTGTACCTGTTGATCATTTGCGTTATAAAGCCTAAAGCTCAAATCCAGTGTAAATTTGGCCTGGTCCTGGACTTCAGGATTTGAAGCTAATCCCATCCCTGCTGTCCTCTTAGTCAATCTTTGTTTGGCATTCAAGCCTCAAGCATAGGAATGGGCAGTCCCACAATTCCCTGTTTCTGTCTTCTAGCCCTTCTGTACGCTACTTTTCAGCTCATATGGCCCATAACTAGAAACCAGTCTGCAGACCCATTCTTAGCAAGGCACTGCTTCACATGCAAAAGAGAAATTGGGATGTCTTAATCCTGCACTCAGGAAATAAGCACAGTGTGAACAGCTTTGGGGGCTATGAAGTATGAGGCAGGTGAAGAAGAAAGGCTCTAATGTTTCTCTCTGCTGAAGGTGAACCTCAAGTTGGATCTTAAATAACTCATTCTTTTAAACTGTTGTACCCTTAATTTGTTGTATGAGAGAAGGAGGTATTGTGGGGGAAGACTGACATTTAACAACTTTAAGAGCTAGGAGCACTGATGGCTCCCAGTTTGGAAATCTAAAAGGAAAGGGTCATCTGAGCCTTTCAGCATTTTCCTTCTTGAATACTCTACCAGGTTTTAGCATCCTACTAAGTAATTGGGAGGAGGAGTTGCATCTGGACTTTTTGATGTGTGTAGTTCACATACAGATCATGCCTGGTAGATAGACTGAAAAAAAAATATCTTGAAATTTGTGGTTGACATGCTGGCACTTTGGGCTACATCCATTTTCTGAATTAAAATGAGTAAAGCATGCCAACAACAATATTGGCATATTGCACATAATAACCAGCAGTTTAAAATAACACTGAGAAATCCTATCTGCTATGAATAGATCTCTTAAGTGAAGGCCTAATCATTAGAGAGACACCCATATACCAGGCTCAAGCACTTTTTGGAGTAGTTATGAGAAGATACCAAGTGTTTTACAATTATTTTGCAAATCTTTTCTCTAATCTTGGTCTTGCTTTTTTTCCATTTAGTGATACTAATGACCCATGATCACCTAAGCTGAAATGTGATGTCTTGTCTCTTTCTTTGCTAAAATTCTTTACATTGGGTACCCGCAAACCAAGTTTCTTTTTCACTGAATATAATGGATTAAAGCAGTCAAACATCAATTGGAAAATATAAATACATAATTTCAAAGAAGTCTTTGACCAAAAAGAATCTCCTCATATGTGGTTTGGGCTTTATTTTTTAAACCACTACTTTGACCTGGCAGAAGTTGGATCATACCAAATTAAAACAAGAGGCAGTCCCTCAAACACTCAGTACAACATGCACAGAGGATTGGCTGTATTAATTTTGTTGCTGTTGTAGTAATTGTTTTTCTGTTATAATTAAAGGTAATTTTGTATTAAATTTCCTGATGCATCATTTTAACCCTCTAAATACATTCTCCAACCAATTTTGACTCCAAGAACTTTTTCCACACAAATGAAATTAGTTAGAAGTAGAGATGCAGGCCCATAATATGATAGTAGTTACAGTGGTTTAAATGTGAAATAGCTATGCAGTAGATACTGGAGTTACATAGTATTTAAATCAGTACAACAAACCAGCAAATCAGAAAGGACATGGTTCATTTGACCTATTAAGTAGGCTTGTGACTAAACCTCAGAATCATATGATCATGTTCTAACTTTATTTTGCCCAATTAAACTGAAGTTTTTCTAGCCTTGGAGATTTTGTACAGCCTTAAATTGTGACCTGTATACTGACATCTACCTGAATGTGCAACAGCCTGAAATAAAAGATTGGGAAAATGACTGACAAATGTCAAGGTGAGGTAGACCTTGGAAAGACTATTAAAAAGGTTTTTGTTAATATAAATAAAAAAAGAACAAAGAAAGAAGGGAGATTACTATGCAGCATGTGAGATTAAAGATAATGAAATACCAACTAATTCTCAGTAACAATGATGGTATATAGTATGGGTCAAGAATAGGATGGGTGACTCATGAGAAATAAGCAGTATTTTGTTTTTAATTCTTCTAACTCATATGTGTTAATATCTAAGTGCTTAATGAATTGAAATGCAGCGGTGAAAATAGGATTATATGTTATTTGTGGGTTCAGCAAAAGAACTGTAGTCAGCTTTTAGGAACAGGTTAGACTTTAAAAGAGAGAGACCTGTGAGGCTATCCTATTATGTGGCTGCTTGGAGCTCTTACTTTTGACTAACTGCCCACAACCAGTTCCAACAAACATAGTTGCAATAATACAAATCTCTCAAAGGGCCAGTATTCTTATAATATACATCCCAAAATTCTGATGGACTGGCACATGAAATAACAGGTCTACTAGTGGACATGTTATAATAAAGCAATTTTGTATGATTGGATAACAAATACTATACAGGCAGTCCTTGGACTTATGACACAATTGGGTCCTGAAAACTGCGTCTTAAGTCGAAAAGTTGTAACTCCGAACCAATTTTCTCATAAGAAACAATGTTATAAATGGGGGATTGTTTCCTGAACCAAGGCCCAATACCCTGTTTTCACCAAAAATACCCCAGAATTATCTACTCAATCAATTATAGATGAGTAATATAGCTACATTAATGTATTTATATTGTAAATAGCAATCATATTGATTTGGAAGGACTTCTTTGAGGTGATTTTGCTGGACTTTTTGAAAGGCTCTTGGTTGGACTTTTTGAAGGGTTCTTGGCTGGAGTCTTCTCAGGAGTCTTGGCTGCAGGTTTTTCTGGAGTCTTGTCTGCTTTCTTAAAGAAAGTGTCCAAGGCCATTTGGATAGATATTCTCCAGGGAGATGAGTGACACAGTGAACTTGTTCATCAGCGTGGCATCGCATCGGATCAAGTGTAGTAAAGTTAAAACTGGCATGATAAAAATTGAAACAGGGTGCCAATTTATAAATGTTGTGAGTGCAAAACATTGTAACGCAAAATATTTTAAGTTGAGGAAGGCCTGTATAGAGAGGCACAGATTTTTGTGGCTGATATATTTTATTATACCAGTGCTTTTCAGCCTTTTTAGACTCCGAGTATCCCTTGAAACCCTTGAGGCATCCCTCAAAAAATGTCATCTTTATAGATTTTGTTGGTGTTTTTACTATAGAGCAATCCTGTTGCAAAGAATTTAGAAAGACCACAATAGGTCACAATGTTTTTAAGACTGGACTCCGATTTGAAATCTTGCAAGCAAGCTAAGGAAGTATGGGTTGGATAAATGGAGTATAATATAGATAAAACTGACTGGATCACTGGGCTCAAAAAGTAGTAAGAGTAATGGCTTGATGCCTGGTTGGTACTGGGTATGAAGTAGAGTGCCCCAGGAGTCAGTTCTGGTGCCAGTTTTGTTCAATCTCTTTATCCATGACCTGGGAGATGGCATAGTGTGCATCTCCAGCAAGTTTGCAGATGACACCAAGCTGGGATGAGGAGTAATAGATACACTGGAAAGTAGGGCTAGGATTCAGAGAGCCTTGGTAATCTGGATGATTGGACCAAAAGAAATCCCATGAGGTTCAATAAGGACAAGTGTGATGCCCTGCACTTAAGATGGAACAATCCCATGCACTGGTACAGGTTGGGGACTAACTGGATAAGCAGCAGCTCTGCAAAAAAACCCCAGGACCTGGGTGTTACAGTGGACAATAAGCTGAATATGAGCCAACAATGTGTCCTTGTTGCAAAGAAGGTTAATGGCACACTGGCTGCATTAGTAAAAGCATTGCCAGCAGATCAATGGAATTGGTTATTTCCCTCTGTTTAGCATTGACAAGACCACATCTGGAATATTGTGTCCAGTTTTGGACTTCCCACTACAGAAAGGACACAGGCAAATTAGAGAGAGCCAGTGGAGGGCAACAGAAATGGTAAGTGGGAGCTGGCACATGCTTTATGAAGACAGGCTAAGGGAACTAAGCTTACTTAGCCTGTAGAAGAGAAGACTGAGGAGGGATTTAATGGTAGGGTTCAACTACCTGAAGGATGATTCCAAAGAGGATGGAGCTAGACTGTTTTCTGTGGTGGAAGATCAGAGAACAAGGAGCAATGGTCTCAAGTTGCAATAACAGAAGTTTAGGTTAGATATTATGAAAACAACTTTCTCATGAGGAGGCTAGTAAAGCTCTGGAACAAGCTACTCAGAGAGGTTGTAGAATCTCCATCATTGGTAAGGGTTTTTAAGACCCAGCTGGAGAAAGCCTTGGCTGGGATGATCTATTTGGGGATGGTCCTACTTTTGACCAGGGGGTAGGGCTGCATGACCTCCTGGAGTCACTTCCAAGTCTAATTTTCTATGGTTCTATGATTCTGTGATCTCTGGCTTTATCTTTTGAAACCATGTTTGTACACCTAATAATGTTAACATTGCCTGCCATCACATGGCACCCTTGAAAGGATATTAAGGCACCCCAGGGTTTTAAACCAACTGCATGGTTGGGATAGACTTGCACAAGCTTTTGAATGCAGTGGTGGAGGAGGGGAGTAATTTGGGTAACTCCTAAATGTTGAAGACAGTTGCAGGAAAGAACTTTTGAGAACATGAAAGCAATTTGAAAATCCAAGTTAAATTCATGATAGATTATGCCCAACTAACCATATATGTCTAAAAACATTTCTAGACAAAGAAAAGGCAGACAATCTCATCTATGTAGACTTCAGTAAAATGTATGGTATATTACTATATGTATATGGTATATTACTATATGTACTTGAATCCAAGATGAACTTTTTCTCCCCATTCAACTTGGGGAGGGGAGGATTGGTGGGAGAGTCCATTATCTGAGGTTTGAGTACAAGCTTTATGGAGAAGCAGTAGCTGTGGCTATGACTCTGACCTCAAGCCTAGGGTAAGGGGTAGAGCTCCAGCTTCTGCCCTCCATGCCACCTTCCTTGCAGCCTCTGATTCCCACACCATCACTCTCCTTCCACTCCTGCCCCCACCCAGTGCCACTGTTGCTTCCTTTCCACTCAGCTCCAGCCCTGGATGGGCCCCCCTCTTGGCTGAGGCATGGACCACAGAGCATGTGCTGTCTCCTTCCCCAGCCAGGCCAGGCAGCAAATGCTGTGCTGGTGACAGTTTCAATCCTAGGTGCTGCGTGGTTAGGCTTGGGCTGGAGGCAGCACATGCTATGTGCTCCCTGACCCTGGCTGGGAAAGGGCCCTAGTTATTGCTGGAGCTGTGAGTGGAAAGGGTGGCAGGGCAAGGGCAAGTAGCGGGGACACAAAGGTGCCAGGGGCAGGTGGGAGAGGGGGTAAGTGGGGGCAAGTGCCAGGGAGGCCAAATGGTGGTAGGGGAGGCAGGTGGCATGGTGTTAGGATGGGTGGAAAGGGGCAAGGTTCAGGTCATTTAAATCCATATCGCCTGCCTTCCATAAATCCCCCTGCCACTGCTTGCCCTGTTGGAGTGATGGGGAAACAAATCTAGGACAACCATCCAAAAATTATTTTCTAGTTGATTTGGAAAACTATACCAAATGTATACATTCCCCATATCTAGCATATAATTACTGGAGGGTCATTGATGTTTATTGGATTTGGGTAAATAAGGCATTGGTAATGGTGAAATTGTGGAAAGAGGAAACATTTGGCTCAGTAATAATAATTGAGCTCCTCAATGGTCAGTTTGGGGAAAAATGTAATGGTTTCATTAATAATTTGCTAAAAATTTAGAAGACTATCACAAAACATTTTCTTAGCGCAATCTCTCATTATACAGCAGGTTTGCAGTATCCTACAGGAAAAAACTGTACAACTTTGAGGACTGAAATAATAGAGACTGAAGCTCAGTCATCAGTTACAAGGTCATACATTTAAGGAGTATTGAAACAAAATTGTACAGTAAGCTGTAAAGGAGGAATTGACTGAGAAGGAGGAATACCTGGGAGGACTAATCAGTCTCAGGATAATACATAATTGTAAAAAAGGCAAATGATATATTATCCTAGGATGTATCAGAAAAAAAGTATTGATATTTTCAGTAGAGATAAGGAAGTACAGGTGACTATAGAATTTTCCATGGAAACCTTATGTGCAATATTCTGAACAGTTCTGATCATGCCTGTGTCCAAAGAAGCAGAAGTCCAACTGGTATGAGTGCACAGAATGGCTGCTAGGATGATTTTGGATGTGGAAAATCTAACTTGAGAGAAAATTAGGAAAGGAAAAACAAAACAAAACCCTTCTATTTCTTTTTCTTTCCTTTCCTTTTTTTCTTTTTTGTTTTTGTTCTAAGTCTAGCAAAACAAAATCTGAGAGGGAATATGATTACTCCCTATAAATACATCTGCCTGTAACAGTAGGGTGGAAGGACAATTATATAAGCTAATGGAAAAAAAAATGGGTATGAAGAGACAATAAATACATTTAGGTTAGAAATTAGAAGAAGATCCCTAGTCATTAGAAAAAAAAAAAGTCCTGGAACAGTCTTCAAATTGGAGCAATGATGGCAAAGAGTTTTAAGATGGAGTCTGATAAGTTTATAGACAGGATTACATGATAATGTTTCCTGGGGTAGCAAGGTCATGGAATCAGTAACAGTAGGTCCTTTCCAGGTTTTTTTTGCCTATGAATTGTCTTGTCTTAATGGTACACTATCTACTCCAGAATTCACTGTTCCATACCAACTCAGAGAAGGTTTTCTGTGTATAGCAAATAGAATAGTGCACCAGGGATGATCCCATATACCAATATAGATATTTCAAAGTGGCAGGGGTGGGGGAAGGCAGAGGGGGAGGCGCTTTTCTACTTCCTATATCCCACTAGAGAGGTAGGGTCCTAGTCTCCCTTTCAGTGGCCTATGCTTTTGGGGGAGAACAGCTTCTACCATAAGATACCACCACTTTAATTGGAGGGAAAGGAACTGTTGTACAGAGGTATATGGCAATATTCCAATACCCTTTCATGATCTTTGAGGGATATTTTACTGTTTTTAACATCAGCAGTAAAAAATGAAAATTCTTACCCTTAGTCCTTAGTGGACTGTTACTGATGGAAGAAGTTTTGCCATGGAATTGGAATTAAACAGAATACTCTACTACTAATATTGAATACTGCATATGTAACAATTGTTCTCTAGCTTGGGAGCTGCTATAGTGACAAACAGAATCAGAAATTTACCATATTTATAGAATTATAGAAAATTACACTTGGAAGGGACCAGAGGTCATCCAGTCCAATCCCCTGCTCAAAGCAGGATCATCCCCAAACAGATCCTCCCAGCCAAGGCTTTCTCTAGCTGGGTCTGAAAAACCTCCAGGGATGCAGACTGCTCGACATCTCTGGGTAACTTGATCCAATGCTTACCACCCTCCTTGTGGGAGAGATTTTTCCTAAAATGTAACCTAAACTTCCCTTGTTGCAAATTCAGATCATTGCTTCATGTTCTGCCATCTACCACCACTGATAGCACCACCTTCTAGCTCCACCTTCTTAGGAAAAGCCCTGCAAGTAGTTGAAGTTTGCCATTAAGTCCTCCCTCAGTCTTCCTTTTCCAGACTAAATAAGGCCAGTTCCCTCAGCCTGTCCTCATAAAGCACGTGTCCCAGGCCACTAACCATTTTTGTTGCCCTCTGTTGGACTCTCCAAGTTGTCCACATCCTTTCTGTAGTGGGGGCCCAAAACAATACTCCAGATGTGGCTAAATAGAGGGAAATAAACAATGCCATTGATCTGCTGGCAACACTCTTACTATTGCCAGTCCAGTATGCCATTAGCCCTCTTCACAACAAAGGCACACAGTTGCTTCATATATTCAGCTTATAGTCCACTGTAACCCCAGGTTCTTTCCAGTCAGTACAGGTGCATGGGATTGTTCCACCCTAAGTGCTAGACCTTGCACTTGTCCTTATTGAACCTCATGAGATTTTTTTATTTTATTTATTTATTTTTTTTTTTTTTTTTGGTCCAATCCTCCAATTTGTCTAGGTCTATGAATCCTAACCCTACTTTACAGTGTATCTATTACTCCCCCCAGCCTGGTTTCATCTGCAAATTTTCTGAGTAGATTTCTACCCTCTGAACCTAATGGTACATCTAGTTTTCTATCCACCTTACAATCCATTCATCCAACCTGTACTTCCTTAGCTTGCTTTCATGAATATTGTGGCAGACCATATCAAAAGCCTTGCTAAAGTCAAGGTACATCATGTCCACTGCTCTTTCCGCATCCACAGAGCCAGTCATCTCTTCATAAAATGCCATCATGTTGGTCAGGCATGACTTTCCCTTATTAAATCCATGCTGACTGTTCCTAATTACCACCTTCTCCAAGTTGTGTGCGTGTGTGCCTGTGTACATATGCATATACACATGCACATAAACAATACCTTTGATGAAACTGGAAAAGCATCATTTTCAGTGGTTCACAGGAGAGAGAGAGAGAGAGAGAAGTTATGTCTTTAGGCAGATTCATCTCATTCAGCTCATGTAACTGTATAAAACTGTTTCACTGTTGAGAGATTTGTTTAACAAAGGAGACAGAAAATCAAACTTGTGCAATGTTGTAAGGGAGCTTTTTTTTCTTTGCTACAAACTGGTGGGCTATGTTGGAAACCTCTTTTCAGACATGGCACTTAGAAATGTATTGCTTCATATTGTAATACTGTTAGAAACAAAAGGTATTCTAACCTGATCTCTCCAAAATTGCTTCCCCCCCCCCCCCAAAAAAAATCGGTCCCTGGGGGAAAAAATAGTGATGACTGCAGAAGGATTTTGGCATTGTGTCTAAGGGCCTGAACTAGAAGTCATGATATGCTGGTTATTTTCTATCTGCCTCATAGACTTCCTATCTCTAGGTAAATCACCTTTGGTCTCCACATGTGTTACTCATCTGTAAAATGTTGCTAATGATTATTTTCCTAGAACCCTTTTTCATATCTATATTCAGATTACTTTACTGTGGCTCATATTTCAATTTTATTACTAGTTGGTACAATAGTATTTTCAGCTTCTGTTGAACAAATAGCTGATAAAGTGTGTGTGTGTGTGTGTGTGTGTGTGTGTGTATATATATGTATGTGTGTGTGTGTGTGTGTGTGTGTGTGTATTTATATATATATATATATATATATATATATATATTTATATATATATATACATATATATATAGCTTGAATGAATTTAGGATGACACTAGTGGAGTTCTTCTACCCATAATATGGCTGGCTTAATCACTGAAAGTACCTTTGACATGGAACATATGTTCTCCTAGTTACACTAAGCCTATAACCATCTGTGCCACCATGAGCTTTATGTAGTGCCCACTTGGCAATCCAGCTTGCTGTTTGTTGAAACAAAATACTTTCTCTGTCAACACTGAGATTGTAAAACTGTGGTAACTAACATTTTGGCACTCATTTTTTTAAGCTAATTTAAATCTTCCTCTTTTTTTTTTTTAAACCTATGCATAAAATGAAGGCATACGAGAACTTTAGACGCATATACTATTAATTTGCTGTTTGAATCCAGAATAGTGGAAGTCAGGTTAAGTAATACAATACAAAGATGGGCTTCTAGATTCTTCATATTGATTTTTTTTCCCCCATTGGTTTTACTGGTTTCAGAAGTGCTATTATAGATGAGCAAAAATGTCTTGTACACAACTGCAAGACAAATTGACATACAAAAAACTAGCATTTGTGGTTCCAAAATAATACCTTTTATTAGACCAACTGGAAAATGGCAAGAAAATTGTCCTTTTCTGCAAGCTTTCGGGATCGAAGGTATCATTTTGGAACCATGAGTTCGAGTTTTTTGTATGTCTTTTTCTCTCAGACCAACACGGCTACCAAGTACACCCCTGAGACAAATTGACAGACATGTATACAGGGACGAAATGGATCTTTCCTGCACAGAGTATACACCAGTGTTACTGGTAACTACCACACTTTACTACACTAAATGTCCAATACTACAAAATAAATTAAAAATCAGTGACAGTCAATCATCTCATAGTGAAACATGGTATACATGTCTCTAACAAGAGGTTTCTAAACAAGAGGTTTAGAAAAAATTACATTTGGGGTAACATTTGAAGTCCCTAGCATTTTCTATCGTATCACCTGTTCCTGTGTTCAGAATTCACAAGTGAGTTACCCAGAAGACAACTGACACATCTTCCATTAAGTGATTTGTGAATCTACATTTCTTTTAATTCACATAAAGATACTGACAGAGTTGTGGGTGTATGGAATAAGTGAGTCATGAGTTATAGGTTAAATTTAATTAATACTACAGATACTTAGATAGAAGGCCCTCTCTCTGTATATAAATTCTGAACATTAGATACTTCTTGCACCACTCTTTTAAGGAAAATAGGGTTTTTTATAATTTAATCTATAGGTGAGCACAGTCAGTCACTAGTTAAGTGACCTGCACATGATTACAGGTTACTCCCAACCAGAATACTTTAATTTGCTGTCTTCTCTACCCCACAGACATCCCTAATCAAAATCATTTAAAAAAATCTACTTTGGACCCTCTGTTAATGATCTTTTTTGGGCCCTATACTTTTCTCTACCCTTTCTCCTCCTTTCCTATGCATCTGATTTGATTCCTATTTCTGTTAGGAATAACTCTTCCATCTGTTTAAATATATCTATATTCTCTATTTTAATAGCATTTTATAAAATTATATTGGATGGAAACTTGTCTCTCTCTATCCCTAATCTATTCTTAATCTCTGAGGGTTGGGATTTCACAGCACCTCTAGATAGCCTACTCTCATAGTCTTCCTAATCTCAGAACTACATTTTCTCTATAGTTTCAGGCCATTGCTCCCAGTCCTGTCCACTGCAGCCACAGACAGTAGTCTATCTGTATTGTCCAGGTAACGACCCTTTAGATATTTAAAAATTGTTATCAATGCCCTCTGCTACCCCATCTTAATAGATTTCATAGACATTAGGACCTCGGAAGCCCCCTGCCCCAGGGACAGGAAGTTAACTAGAGATAAAGTATCCCAGCAAGATAAGTTTCCAAACATTTCTTAAAAGAGTCCAGAGTAGGTGCTTGCACCACCACTGAAGGGAGTCTATTCCAGGCCTTGGGGTTCAGACAGTAAAGATGTTTTTCCTTATGTCCAGCCTAAAACAGTCTTGGAGGAGTTTGTGATCATTGGACCTTGTCATCCCTTGGGGCATTCTGGTGAACATGTGTTCCCCCAGATTCTGATGCACACCCCTTCTATACTTATAGACTGCCACCAGGTCACCCCAGAGCCTGCACTTTTCCAGGCTGAAGAGTCCTTTCGCTCTCAGCCTCTCTTCATAAAGCCTGTTATCTTGCCCTCTGATCATACACGTGGCTCTCCTATGGACTCTCTCAAGCTTCTCCACATCCTTCTTGAATTGCAGAACCCAGAATTGGATGTGTTACTCCAGCTGTGGCCTCACCAAGTCCAAGTACAGTGGGAGGATGACGTCCTGAGATTTGCTTGAAAAAAATCTATGGATGCAAGCCAGAATGTTGTTTACTTTACCAGCTGCAACATTGCATTGGTGGCTCATGTGCATCTTGTGGTCCATCATGACCCCCAAGTCCCTTTCAGCTGTGGTGCTAGTGAGTGTAGCACTGCCAAGCCTATAAGCGTGATGTGGGGTTTTTTCCCCAAGATGGAGTACCTTGCATTTATCCATAGTGAATGTCATCAGGTTTGTATCTGCCCACTTTCTAAGCCTATCAAGGTCAGCCTGGATCACCAGCCTATTCTCAGGTGTGGATGCTGTACCCCAAAGTTTGGTGTCATCGGTGAATTTGGCGAGTCCACTTCTGACACCAATGTCCACATTATTAATAAAGATGTTGAAGAGTACAGGCCCAAGGATGGAGACTTGGGGGACACCACTGGTCATGGAGCACCATGTTGATTCAGTTCCATTGACTTACCATGCTCTGGGTCTGACCTCAGAGCTGATTCCCCAGCCATTGGACTGTGATGTAGCCGAGGCTACAGTTGGCCAATTTTTCCATTAGGATATCATGGGACACCAGATCAAAGGCTTTCTTATCATCCAGATATATGATGTCAATTTCTTCTCCCTTGTCTAGGTGGTATGTCCACCTGCTCATAGAAGGAAATGAGATTGATAAGGCAAGACATACTCACAACAAACTCATGCTGGCTGTTCCTCAAGATGTTACCATCAGCCAGTTTGTCAAGAATGGTCTCTTTGATATTTTTTTCCAAAATCTTTCCAGGGATTGAGGTCAATCTGATTGGTGTGTAGTTCTCTGAATCTACTTTCCTCCCTATGTTAAAGAAAGGGATTTCTTTAACATAGGCACCACATTGGACTTCTTCCAGTCTTCGGGTACTTCACCTGAGTGCCATGAGTTCTCAAATATCCTTGCCAATGGCTGATCTATGATGTCTGCCAGATTCTTAAGTACTCTGGGGTTCAAACTGTCAGGACCAGATGACTTGAAGGTGTGCAGCCTCTCAAGGTGTTCCTTTACAAGGTCTACACCAATGTTGGGTATAAATTCACACTCAACCTGGCCATCCCACATCATGTTAGGCAGGGTGGTCCCTTTGGGTTGGTGAAAAACTGATGCAAAGTACCCATTAAGCAGATTGGCTTTTTCCTGGGTGTCGGTTGTTAGTTATCCCATTTGGTTTAACAGGGGGTTCAACGTTACCCTTGCTTTTCTTCTGACTCCCCACATATCTGAAAAAGGACTATTTATTGTCCTTGATATATGTATCCAGTTGGAGTTTGGTTGCAGCCTTGGCTTTCCTGGTTTGCTCCCTACAGATATGGACCAGTGCAAAATCTTCCCATTTTCCAAACTAATAATCCTAGTTCTTTCATTTTATTTGGATAATCATCCAGGTATGTCCTTACCAGTGCCAGATAAAGTTGGAGTATGACTTTTCTTGATGTGCAAGTACTATTATTATTTTTTCCAACAAAAGCACACTGTTGGTTCATACTTATTTTATGATTCAATGTTAACCCTAGATCCTTTTCTACAGTACCACAGCCTAACCAGTTGTTTCCCAATCTATTTGTACATAAAATCATTTGTTCCAAGAATAAGACTACATTTGTTCTTTTTTAATGTCATATGATTAGATTTGGACCTTTCAAGGTCATTTTGAATCCCAACCCTACCCTCTAGAGTGTCTACAACTTCTCCCAACTTGGTTCTGTGCTGTCTGCTAATTTGGTAGGTGTGAACTCGATTCCATCCTCCAAATTATTAATAAAGATCATAGGCCCAGGATAGAGTTTCTGGGGGAGTTCTTGGGGGAACTCCACTTTGAGGTCCTCCTAATTAGATATTAAATTTTGGACATTAAATCATTTAACTATTCTGAGGGTGCATCCACATGATATGCTAACTGCCCAATAGCCTAATACTACTGCACAGTAGTGTGTCATGGCAAAAACAATCCTAATACACTACTGCACAGTAATATTACGCTACTGTACAGTTAGCACCACTAACAAGCCCTGCATCAGCACCAGTTACTGCACATTGATTTAGTACTTGGTTACACAAGTACTAAACTTAATGTGCAGTAACCGTGATGCAGTAGTGAACACGTGGATGTGCCCTGAGAGTAATAACCCACTTTATAGTACTTTTATCTAGTCTGTAATTCCTTATATTACAAATGAGAATCTCATGGGAGACAAAATCAAAATCCTTGTTGAAGTCAAAGTAGATCACATCCACAACTTGAGGATCTCAAGTTGGTCAGGCATGACTCAATAAATCCATGTTCCTTGTTCCCAATCACCTTGTTCTCCTCCAGGTGCTTATAATAGACTCCTTGATGACCTGCTTCATAATTTTTCTAGATCTTGAAGTCAGACTGACTGGTTTGTAATTCCCCAGATGCTCTTTGTCTTCCTTAAAGATTGCCATTTTCCAATAATTTGGGACCTCACCTGGCTTCTATGACTTCTCAGAAATGATAGCCAATAACTTTGGAATTCGTCTACCAATTTTTTCAGTATTCTAGAATGCATCCGCGTCCAGCCTTGTTAACTTGAAAACTTCCAGCTTCTCTAAGTAACCTGCTCTTCCACTATGCTAGATTGTTTATCTCTTCCCCTATCCTTTCTGCCAACTGCACTTACCTAGTTGCCAACCTTCTTCATGAAGACTGAAGTAATGAGAGTACTGTATAACAACATATAACACCATGGGTGTCTTTAGATTTTTTTCATTCATGTTTTAATTGGAACCTGTTGGAGCAGAGTCAATTAATTGAGTCTGCTCTGCATTCTAATTAGAACACTCCAATATCACCTCATATCACATGTATTAATTGTCACGACCCAGTGATTTTGGTGCCTCGGCACTATGGAATTTTCTTGTCACATGAGAGCCTCTTGCACAGCGAGGGTTTTTGCTGCATAAAGAACCTGCGTGCAGGAGAGAGTTCCTGCCAATTTGCAGCTGTCTTTGCAGGATGCATTTTCCCTTTGCAGCACAGAAGTGCACGGTGCAAAGAGTTCCCGCCATTCGGATGTAAATTTGTGTCCTGCTACTGGCTAGTGCTAAGTTATTCACACGTGGTGGCCGGTAATTGGCTTGCTGGCCATTTAAAAACTAGCGCGACTTCCGCCCAAGTCGAAGAGCTTTGAGCACGCTGCAGAGTGCCTCTAAAGAGATCCGACTTGCGGCTAGCTGGTCGATAGACTGATCACCTATCGATCCTTCTTCCCGTCGCCGAACGCAATCCCAGATGTACCCTTTTCCTGCCGGCTTGAGTTACGGACGGATTTACTGGCTTTGGGCTCGCCAGCTGGAGCAACTCACATTGTTATCCAGACGACTGAACCGTTTCTGTCGCAGCCACCCGTGACATAAGTAAAGTTTTTTACAACCATTAAACCTCGTCTGCCTCTCCATTCACCAGCCCGCCCTGACGAACGAGTAATTTCTGAATCACCTCGAGTTGGCTCAGCCTGGCCGAGACATGGTGACGAGGATGGGATTAAAGGGCACGGTGATGGAGAAGAACTTAATTGGGTGCTGCCCCTGGCGCACTGGGACCCGCCACATAGAGAATGCTAACGATCTATGGGTGCATATCGCTTACCACCAGGCGGTAGGAGGGGAGGAAAGAAGTATTGATGGTTACTTCTCCGTAAAAAGAGAAGAGGCCATAGTGAAAGAATGGAGAACAAAGCTATCCCTTGGGGAGTTCGGATGCATAATGGGGAGCGACCGGGTTTATTATCGGCCCCCGGAAGAGACATCAACCATATCCCTAGCTGGGGTGAAAGCGCGGAAGGCAGAAAAGCTGACCCCCCGCTCAGGAGTTTGCCCAATGCACCCGATATTTAAAGGATGGGGGGGAACCCACCCCCGCGGACTGGTTCAACTGTCTGTATTTGGTGCCTGAGTCGCGGGGCCATGAGCTCCTCATTCAGCTACGGGAGGATTTGGAAACTAAGGACTGTCACAAGCCAAAGTGGGGTCTAATTAAATGGAAAAAGGGAAAGATGATAAATGTGCTGTTCCGTGCAGTAACGGGTCTACTAAGGGAATACGCGAATTTGGAGGCTCAGATGCATACTGCGGGTAAAGAGTCGCTGGAGCGGACAGCAAAGGGCTCCGGAGCAAAGTTTGTTAACAGTGCCAGCCGCATGATGCTGTTAGCAGAAAATGGCGCCGAAAGAAGCACGAGCTACCCGGGGAACCCGGAAAGGAGGGGCGGAGTTTTGGAAGACCTGGCGGGGATTCCCCTGGTGACTCCACCCCCTGAGGTGACATCATTCCCTGCAACCACACCTCTTTACCACGGGGAGGGGGCAATGGGAGGAGGGATATACTCAACGCTCCCAGATACAGAATTTAACCCTCTCTCTGCTGCAGCTTACCCGATAGCTGTGACAAAGCATGTCGAGGATGAAGAAGGTACCATGCATACCACTGTTATCTCTTGCACACACACCAGACCAGAGATACAAGAGCTTTGCAAAGAATCTAAAATAAGGCCGGAAGAAACCTTGGCCATGTGGTTAGGAAGACTGATAGTGGAATTTGGATCTGACACTCTGGATAAGGAAGAAGCTAGTGCCCTGACACGACAAGCAGCGTGGAGCGGAGGGCGCGCTACTGATTTGAATGTGGTCACGGACAGTGCCCACTGGGCCATCCCGCTCCCGGCGCTTGTGGTAGGACAGGTAACCCACAAATTTCACACCTGGCATGAGGGTTGCCCAAAGAAGGCTACTGCAGAACAACTTCTCCTGGCTATAGTTGGAGTGTCGTATCTCTCATGGAGCCCAAGAACAAATCCAATGAGACTAACAGCAGTCCAGCGTAATAAGAGATGGGCTCATCGTCACCTATCAGACCCCGGGGCAATTCCAATGCCCTTGGAAGCCATAGATGCCTGCGTGGAGGTATACGGAGGAGCAAATGCTGTTACACTCCGACTCTTCTTGAACCCGATGGCAGGTCAACCAGTAGGAAATCTTTTAGGCCATCTCCCACGGTTACAGGCACTTATGAAGCAAGGTGAGGAAGCTTCTAATGACACAAGGGATCGACCTTCAGCGTACCTGGCTGCAACATTGAGGCCTAGGCGTCAAGGGTATACCCCTCGGCGAGAGCCATGGGTGTCACCTCCAAGGACCCCAAAAGAAAGAACCTCAAAGGAAAGAATTCTGAAGGAAAGGACTATGTTCAGATTTCTTCTCGCTTATTCTGGACTAACAAAGGCTCAATTGAGACTTTTGGGAGACAAGGCCCAGGCCAGTATGGCTGAAGCATTGGGATTTAATTTCGAGGACTCGCCAAAAAACGAGTAACAGCCATCGGCTCCGCTGGCGGCCTTCACCAATTCAAACCCGATCCTACTGATTCTCGTCCATACACTGAACTCACTGTTTACAACCCTACTGATCCGGATGACCAACAACAGGCATTCTTCCTTCTCGATACTGGAGCTGAGACCAATGTGATCACCTCAATGATACCTCATCAAAAGACCACCAAGACGATCAAGGTACAAGGGCTTAACGCTATCGCCGTCACAACGAAGGTCAAGTTTTGGGTTCAGGATCACTGATATCCCCTAGAGCCTGTTCTAGGGGGCATCAACGTTTTGGGAATCCCGGGGATGAAGGCGCTTGACCTCGGGGAACAGGTGCTACAGGCATTGCCCGTGGTTGTCCCAGAGCAGGACTGGCATCAACCAACGCTTCGTGACACTTCCACCTGGCGATATTGGCCAATCCCAACTGAGGATTCTCTAGGACAGTCCCTTACTGACCTTCTGCAGTGACTCGAGCAACGAGGCTGTATTAAGACCGTAACAGCCAGCACCTACCTATCATCAGGATGGGGAGTTGCAAAACCTGGGCAGCCTAATGAAGCCCGGTTGGTTGTAGACTATCGAGAAGTCAACAAAAGGTGCCAAGTACTTCAACAACCTAATCCATCTACCCTGCCACAGTGTATGTTTGAGATGGCACAGTTCCAGCAAAGTAAGTGGGTCAGAGTTACATTGGATCTGAAAAATATGTTCTTTTCTATCCCAATAACTGACCCGGAAGGAATACTGAATATGTGTATTGATGGCATCATGTACAGGTGGACAGTTTGTCCGCAAGGATATCTCAACGCTCCGTCGTTAGCCACTGGTGCCATGAATAACACCCTGAAGAATTTTCGAGCCTTGCACTCTCTTCCCACAGAACAAGAATTAAAAATTTGGAGTTATGTGGATGATATTGCCATCATGGGTCGGGATAGCTCTGTAGTTGCCAGTGTAGTAAACCAACTAGTTGCTCACCTTCAAAGTGAGGGATGGACAATCAACGAGGAAAAGTCAAGCCTACATCCTGTAGATGACATTACGTTCCTTGGCACTCGATACACCGGTTCCATCTGCCACAGAGTCTTGTATGAGGGTCCTAACATCGATCCGCTAAAAACATTCCACCCTGTCACTAAGAGGCATTTTCAGTAGCTTTTGGGTCATTTAAATTGGTATCGACATTATGTTGAACCCAGCGATTTGGCACTCCTCACTAAATTATAGCGACAGATTCGTGACAAGTCCCGAAAGTCCACGCCTTGGACGGAAAAGGATCAGCAGAATCTGCTTCGCCTGCTAACCATGGTTAAAGGTACACAACTCCATGCCATTGATCTGGGTGAGTCACTAACCGTAACCCTTGGATTCACCACCAACCACATGTGGGCTGTCGTGCACAACCCCCGCGATGAGCTAGTATATGCGGCCCATAAGACGCTTCAAGTGGCACAACATCAATATGGAGCTATAGGAAAGATTATCCTAGCCGAACAACTGGTGGAGCCGTTAGCAAGGGGGCATGGGACGTTACGCGCTCCTGGTGCCACATTGTTACCCTTGCTGGACGCAGGAAGAATCGACCCACATTTTCAAGGGGAGTCTAAGACCTGGAATATGCTAGTACTTACCCACCATTATAATTGGCATTGTTGGATGTTGGAAGACATGGTACCTGATCCAAGCCCAGAAGATGAGAAAAAGGTTCCTACACTGTATGGAACTTCAGCCCCAGCGTGGATGGCCTCAGACGGAACCTCCCGACACGGCGGAGGCTATGGGTACTATTGCAAAACTTGTAACAATAAGGAAATTTTTCAAGCTGACCCAGATGATAATTCGTCCCAAAAATGTGAATTATTAGAATTCCTTAAGGTACTGGAGCATTGTCTGACACATCACGACGATACGCTTCCCTTTCCAATTATCGCCATTGATTCGCAGTATATCTACAAAATCCTTACGGGCACAGCTTTTCCCACAGAATTTGAATGATTGGCAAGATGTTTGGGAGACATTAACTAAATTTGTACGCCTTCCATTGATTAGGCACACTAAGTCCCATCGTCCAGATACTGACCCAGTGCATGAGGTAATTGATAAGCTCTTGGAGGATCCACTCCAGACCGACATAGCCTTGCCTGTCACATCTACCACTGATCCTGAAGTGAATCCATTTCTCGCATGGCTTCACGAAAATTGGGGTCACCCAGGACCACGGGCTTGTCATCAACGTTGGTGCCGAACCATTATGGAGCCGGCCTCATATGGAGCCCGGCGGGATTGGGAAAAGGTAGCTCAGGCCTGTGAGACATATGCTAAAGAAAAGTGTCATAAAACCAAGCATCAGATCGGAGCTTTCGATTCTTCACAGTTTCAGGCAGGAAAAGTTTGGCAGGTAGATTTACTGGGACCCCTCCCAGGGTCTAAACCACCAAATAAAGGACTAGTTGTGGTTGATTTGGGGACCAGGCAGTTGCAGGTTATTCCCTTACGAAAAAGCAATGCCACTGCTGTTATTGCTGCCTTGAGTGCTGTATTTGCCACCTGGCAACCCCCTCATGAAATTCAGTCTGTGGAGAGACACGTAGGTCTATACAAGGAGCAGCTTCGCCTTAGAGGAGGAGGGACATTTAAAAATTGGACTAAATTTAATCGCGATGTCCTTATTTCACTAAACACTGCTAAGCTGTTATGGGACGAAGCTAATGTCCAGAAGCCCCCACCTTGGGAGCCCAAGTTCCAACCTGACGAGTTAGTATGGATTTCAATACCTCACCCTCATCAGTCTCATCCACAAGTTCACAAAGGGACAGTTCAGCGGTCAGGACAGTATCCCAATACCTATTCTGTCCAACTGGAAGAGAAGCCTGATTGTCCTCCTATTATTGTTCATCACAACTGGATGACTCACTGTTCCGACGTTCACCCAGTATCCTTACAGTGAAACCAATTATGATTCTTTCTCGTTGTGTTTTGTCTTGTTATTCTGTTTTCTTCACAGGGTTTGACCCCAGCAAAAGCAGTAATCCACAACCACCTGATTATGAGACCAGACTGCAGTCATTCGAAGCCAGAAAGTGATAGTTGCGAGGGAGGCACTGAGACGGCAAAGAACCCATCTGCTCAGGACTTATGGCACTATTTTCATTTGTTGGGTGTTTACTGACATTGTCTGTTATAGGAGAAGACGGACTGAAGCGCATGTTCTCCAATCAGACGATGATCAACAGTTGTTGTTATGTGTTCAAAGTTATTTGTTTATGTATTTATATATACATTGGTTGTGAAGGCTTTGCCAAGTCAGTGAATCCTCTAGCAAAGATGCCGTATGATGTGCTCATGTGTTGAAAATTCCAGTTGTGCCGTCGGCAAAGGGGCATGTCACGACCCAGTGATTTTGGTGCCTCGGCACTATGGAATTTTCTTGTCACATGAGATCCTCTTGCATAGCGAGGGTTTTTGCTGCATAAAGAACCCACGTGCAGGAGAGAGTTCCCGCCAATTTGCAGCTGTCTTTGCAGGGTGCATTTTCCCTTTGCAGCACAGAAGTGCACGGTGCAAAGAGTTCCCGCCATTCGGATGTAAATTTGTGTCCCGCTACTGGCTAGTGCTAAATTATTCACACGTGGCGGCCGGTAATTGGCTTGCTGGCCGTTTAAAAACTAGCGTGACTTCCGCCCAAGTCGAAGAGCTTTGAGCACGCTGCAGAGTGCCTCTAAAGAGATCCGACTTGCGGCTAGCTGGTCGATAGACTGATCACCTATCGATCCTTCTTCCCGTCGCCGAACGCAATCCCAGACGTACCCTTTTCCCGCCGGCTTGAGTTACGGATGGATTTACTGGCTTTGGGCTCGCCAGCTGGAGCAACTCACGTTGTTGTCCAGATGACCGAACCGTTTCCGTCGCAGCCACCCGCTACGTAAGTAAAGTTTTTTACAACCATTAAACCTCGTCTGCCTCTCCATTCACCAGCCCACCCTGATGAACGAGTAATTTCTGAATCACCTCGAGTCGGCTCAACCCAGCCAAGACATTAATCACCTGCACATTTCAAATAGGCCACGAGGGTGCTTTATCTAAACCTTGTTGAATGAGCTGGGGATAAAGCATCCCATGGCCATTTTGAAATGCACATGGGATTAATACACGTGACAGTGAGCCATTTTAATTAGAGTGGTTGTCCGGGAAGTGCTCTAATTAAAATGCACCCCCGCCTTGAGCATGTGTATAGGTAGCCCATGTTTCCAAAGATGGCTTTGGAAAGAGTTGTGCAAGATCTGTGCTTGCCAATCTGAACTTCAAAATGAACACTTTGTTTTAAAAGATGCTTTTGAAAATGAAACTCTGAACCTTCTATGTATACAACATAAAGAAACTCCTATTTTGTACCCCAATATGCACCCCATAATAATTGCAATTCTTACACTTGGGAAGAAGAGATACTTTGGAAGATATTTTGTAAACAGAATGAGCAGTTTAATAGTGAGTCTGTGGTATGAGACCTTTTAAATGAATAACTTTAGCGGAAGACATTATTTATATATGTATGTAATGTCTCACTACACGTTTTGTTTACCTCTGCTGTCTGTGAAGAAACTGCACTTTGTATATTGTCTATGTATTTTAACTTACAAATATCTTTGTCTACAAATATTTCTGACTTTTTAGAATGGGCTGGCTACTTCAGATCATCAGTTTTAGTGACTGAGTTTTCTGAGGTAGGTGCTGGGATTAATTTTTGTCAACTGAATAGATAACGGTTTAGGAGAGAAGAAATACTTTTATTGAATTATTATGATTGTTTTGTGACAAAATGTGTGTTGTTGACAAAATAGATCAAGGTCTTTGACAAATGTATTCCTTAAATATGGCTTAGATAGTCAATGCAATGAATTACATCTATCAGGTGTGTTGGTTTACTGGTGAACAGTTCCATATCTATGCAGAACTAATCACCATTCTTCAAAATAATATTATAGCAGCTCCATTCAAGCTGCTATACTTAAAGATCTGTCAGCCTTTCCATTATAACACTTCATTTCAAAGGGTTGGTAGGTTCCTATAAAGTATTTCTCCTGGGCTTTAACTTTGGTAAACAACTAAGATTAAAACTCTGTGGATATTTTAAAATAAATTCTGCTGTTTATATGATATCCTCTCTGGGATTTTCTGTATTAAAAAGGATACCTGAATGTTTGGCACCTTCATATACTCTTTCCTTATTTTAAAGGAAATAAGCATAAAGGATGGGAGAAATTGATAGCACCTTCTGAACACCATGAAGTGAGCCTCTCATGGAGTGAGACTTTCTCTAGAGACTCAAACACTGAAAGCCAGCAGCATGTCTTCAGCCACAAATAGCAGATGACTTTGGGGTCACTTGTACAACACCTGAAAGCACATGAGGCTGGGAATCCTAGGGCTCTATAATATACTGATGACATAGGTCCTCTACCCTATATGACTGATGGAGGATATAGGTCTGCTACAGGCCCAGTTAGAGAGCCTTGGTTCTTTGCTTCAAATTATGGTAACTTTTATCTCTGGAGAGTTCTTGTTCTTTTGTAGTGTCAGCCAAGGTAACAGTTGTTACAGCTGCATTCATAGATCTTGGAGGTACAAGAAATGACAAAACTGATACCTGATTTTCTAATTGTGTTGTTATTAGCCCTTGTTAAGTCATTTTTTGGTATTTAGAGTTCCTAATTTTGTGATTTTTAGAATGATTGATCAAACTTGGGCCCTTAAACAAACTTCAAAGATCATTCTTCACTTCCTTGCTTACTCAATAATTTTAATGTTTTCATAAGTTGTTCCATCCTGAAAGATAAAACTCTTTGTAGACTTCACATTCTATAATATACAAGTGTTGTTTCACTCAAGTTTGTAACAACTTCTTACCCTGTTTTGCAAGTTTCATTAGTAATACAGCAGTACAAAACACTCATTATAACTGAAAAGCCACATGGAACAAATAAGTTGTAGGAGCATTTTCATAGAAGGAAAATGAAGGATACTTGTGTTGACTGAGGAGGTGTTCCAGGTTCATGAGTTAGTGTGAGGGTAAAGGAAACAATGGGAACCCTAAGGACTGATGCTCCACTATCAGAGAGAGGGAAAAATGGGTTAATTTTTTTGTGTGTGTGTGAGCGCTAATTTGGTTGGATTTGGGGGTTCTAGTTTCTCTTTAGTTTCATGTTTTTGAGGTTCCCCTTGCTCAGGTTCCTTCCACTTGCATGTCTTTCATTTCAGCTCCTTTCTCCTCTTCCTCTGTCTTGGTTAAACTTTCCAGAAATGATCAGTGATTTTGAATGCCTACATTTTAGGGTGCCCAAACTGAGATACATATTTCCTGTAGGTGATGGCTATAATGTGTAAGCATAGGGGCAAATTCTGACTCTGTCCCTCTGCAGCCCTATTGAAATGGATATGTTATGGGGAGAAGACTTCAAAAAATTAGGTCTGAATATAAAAGTGCTAGTAGATGTTTCTGACTTATTATTTAAATATGAATGTGTAGCAGAACACCAGCAGGGTGCTTGCCACTTAAGGGCTGTTCCTGGCTCTGAGTGAACCTGTGGTATGAGCAGCAGGGAAAACCACCCACCCAAGAACCATTTTAAGGGGGAAGGTGAGTGGCAGATACCAAAGATGCTGCCACTTTAAGGAGGAGAGCAGGCAGCAGATAGGTGCGGGCCAGCTCTGATGAGGCAGCCATTCTAAGATCTTGCCATTCTGGGCTGGGGCATCAGTTTGCTGCCAACAGCTGAGGGAGCAACAGCACCTGGCTGCCCCTCTGCTCTAGGAACCTACTGGAGGTAAGGGCAGGAGCTGGGGAGATGACAGGAGGTTCCTGGTCCTGGGCATGAGCTGAAACTGCAACCTACTGAGGAAGGGTGGCCTGGCAGGGCTGTTTGTGGCAGGACAGCCCCCAAGAAATGCCAGGCCGATTACCTTCTCAGTGAAAGGTGGATAGGGGCACCTTAACCCCAGCCCCCACCAACCAGTGGGTTTATAAGACCAGAGAGGAGTGGGGCCAGGCACACCCATGTGAGGCACCTGAGACTCTGGAGAGTGTAGTGAGGCATCTGAGCCTTTATGGGTGTAAGACCCTGGAGAGGAGTATTGGGGCCAGGCATGCCCATGTAAGGGGCACCTCAGGCCATAGGTTTGCAAGACCCTGGAGCCCCAGGAAGGGGTGAGAGTTGAGTTGAGACCCTGGCCAAAGAGCAAGTGTGTTGAGGCCCTGGCCAAGGGCTGTGTGTGTTGAGGCCCTGGGAGAAAAGGGGCAGAGAGGTCCAGGTAAGCCTTCGGGCACCTGAGGCTGCAAGTGAGCCTGAACCCATGAGAGATGGCATAGAGATAGTCACAAGTGAAAAGGGTGAGTCATTGGACCCAAAATTGTGAACTAATGGGTGGTGTGGCTCAGTGAGGGGTCTTTTAAAAGCTTGAAAATAGTGAGAACTTTTAGAGAAATAGCCCATTTCTATACCTGGCTTAAAAGCACAGTAGATAGATGCATAGAACACATTATATGCTAATTGTAAGAAATAGTAAGTATAAAAATATTGGCTATAGTATCATTAATAAGATGTGCACCAATGTAATTTCAAATAGTTACAACAGAACATATGTCATTTATTTTCTAAAAACTGTTTTGGTATTCAAAAATAAGACTTCATAACCTGCTTTTATGTATGAGACTTATTGTATATATAAATGTACCAGCCCCTTGAGTTGTTTTTGCAAAGGAAGGAAGCTTTGTGGGATATGGTGTTAAAAAGTATTTAGAATTACAACATATAACTCTAAATGTGGACAACTGTAGTCATTTTGACTCATAAAGGATATGAATAAATCATAAATGACATGATAAAAGAGCCTATCATGTGAATCCATGCTGTCTGGTAAAAGAAAACATTATCCAAAATTGGTCTTTGTTCATTGACACTTGTCAATCACATTGACAAATGTACTCATTATTTTCAAAGCCTTTTATCACAATGAGTTCTCTGTCCCCATTCCACTCATCATATAAATGGGGTTCTACAGCCGTGCACTCATATAAAGTTTGCAGCTAAAGGAAAAGAAAGGTAAATGCAGAGTCTAAGCTAGACGCTAGGTTTAATTTTCCTTAGTGCATTCATGCTGCCATTAAGAGGAACACAAACAACAATGAGCTGCTATAAATTATTACTTATAAATTGAAGCAGGCTTTTTTAAGAGATCCATTCCACAGATTTTGCTAATGACATGAAAATAGAGTTGATATCATAAAATGACAGCATTGTTAAGGATGAATGAAGTCATTTAGTTTAGTGTCTGCATAAGATGTGTGGTGTTTTCTTTTTTTTTTTTAACTTGATTCTTGAACTTTCAGAGAAGGTTTAAAAGCAAAAATGTGCTATAAATTAGAATTTGTGTGCTATGAATTTAACTTTAAATTGAAATGTTTGTTTGATCTTTGGCTTTAGCCAGAACAGGAGACCATAGATGGGGGACTGAGGGTCCCCTTCTTATTTGTTTTGACAGGGGCTAAAGAAAAAAGCCAACTGGCTGCACTTGGTCATGGGGCACAGCATACCTGGTCAGGTGAATGGCATTAGGTGGGGTTACGGGGATTTAAACCCAACCAAGACTGGACCAAGGTGGGCAGGGGGAGAGGAGTGGTATGTATGTGTTGGCTGTGGATGCAGATGGACATGTAACCTTCCAGGGGAACTAGGAGAGGGAACCCTGGGCAGGTAATGCCTACAGGCTGCTTTGACTAAAGGTAAGATTTTCTATTCCATTTCTGGAACAGATAGCTTGTACCTTTTTCGTTTATTGTTTGAGTTGATTTGGACTTGTGAACCAGAGGACCAGGTTGCGGCTACAGGGGAGGAGGAGACCACAGAAAAGGAGCCATGAGGTGCCCTCCTTGTTTGTTTTGACATAGAGGCTAAAGATAAAACCCTGAACCAAGGGGCAGACCATAGTTCTCAGAGATGGAACTATAAAGAGGTGCGAGTTGGCCTTTGAGGTCAGGCCTAAAGTCCAAAAGCTGAATCCTTACTAGTGGGCCAAGGTTGCCATGGGTAGAGAGGAAAAGGGACCTAGGCTTTAACAATGGAACCCCCACAAACCCTCAGAAAGCCTACAGGGATTTCTCCCATGAAGGGGGGAACCCCTGTGTGGGTGTATAGGGGTAGAAGAACATGCATAAGACAATGAGCCTGAGGGAGACAGCGAGGCAGCTTGCATAGCTACTGCTGGTCCTAGGACTTCCTTCCATCTCCCAATATCCAGTAACATCAAAGTCATGGAAGGTGAGTAACAGGCATAGAGGGCTAGGAGAGGGTAGTAGTAAATCGGTGTGGGATCTTGTGGATGCTGGCACTTATTGACATACTAAATATGTGCCTTTCATGTTTCTTCAGTTTAAAAACATGTACAGTCCTCATTTTGCACCATCTTAAAAACAGTATTTTTCACTATTGTGAGTGATAAAAATATTAGAATTTAATGTTAGGAATATTAAACTGAAGTGTGTGTGTTCCCAAAATTAATGTTTAAAAAAGCATTCTTTACATAGACTGCACTATTACCTATTTTCATGCTTGTTATAACAGTTTTGGTGCAGATTATCAGTACTTTGATAGCATGAAAGGATGGTAAAGCAATGCCTCCTCAGTTTCTGTGCATGTTCCTGAGATGATGCACTTTCCTAAGGAGAGTGAAAAAGTAAAAGGGAGCTGATAAGCTAAGGAGCAGTGCACTAGCCACAGGCCAATTAGCTATGGAGTGGTAGGTTTCTAATCAGGAGTTAGGGAGAGGGTTGGTTTTTGCTTTGTTTTGTTTTTCTCTGATAATAAAGCACACAACTCAGTTCTCCATGAACAAAATGTTTAATCTATGAAGAGGGAACGACAACTGCTTCTACACAGTTGGAAGCCAAGGTAGCAATTCACCTTATAAACTAATTGAATCAGAATTAGTCTATGAAGTACATCTCTCCCCTACTTTCCACCTGACTTTAGTTTGCACACAGTGAGGTAGTTAGTCTGTGTTAGTTACAAATGCATGTGTGTCGCAGGGCACCTCGGTGCCCCTGCTCCTAGAAAGGAGAAACTGCCAGGGAGCGAGTGAGCACGCCCTGGCCTGACATAACGAGCCCAGCTGAGGGTTGCTCAGGTAATGAGCGCAGCTGTGGGTTGCCGGAGCAACCAAGCGGAGCCAGCTGCCTGTAGAGGGCAGGGCCTGGCCCTTATAAAGCCCAGGGCTGAGGCCAGGCTGGCAGTTCTCTGCCAGCAGCCAGAGAGGCAGGAACTCCCTCAGCTGAGATATGGGAAGGAGCATGAGTCTCAAGTACAGCTCATGATAGCCCTGGAGGCTTGAGCTATGATAATGAGTTATGGCCATGCGGCTTGTGGTTATGTTACAGCCTAGGGGCTTGTGGTTTTGCGTTGTGGTTGTGTTATTACACCCGGAGGCTTGGGCAAGGCTGTAGGGGTTGGAGGAGGCCTCAATTACAGGGAACCCAGAGAGTGTGGGGTGCCCTAGCGCCAAGAGGGCGCATTATTTTCATAGCACCAGGGAAGGCGCAGCTCGCACGCCAGTGCGTGAGCAACTGGCGGCGAGGAGCGCGGCCAGTGGGTCGCGGGCGCAACCTGTAGGTTGCGGATGGGGACCTAGACCCTGGATTGCGTGTGGGGGAACATAGATCCTGGCCCCAGGAAAGGGGCGGTATTATTGAGTAGCCCAGAGTGGGCACGGTGAGCCCCAAAGGGGGGGAGCGCCATACTGAGGAGCCCTAGAGAGAGGGGGGCAATTACTGAGAAGCCCGAGATGGGCATAGCGAGCCCGGCCGCAGGCTAGTGCAGTAACACCCCTCAGACTGAGGCAGGGCACTGCGGTTGCCCCGAGAAGACAGGGAGTAGCAGCGCGGTGAGCCAGGGTCAGAGAGGGTGCCCGTGCAGTTGGCCCATAGGACCGGAGGCCCGCTAGAGAGTCCCTGAGTGGAACCACACTGGCAGGGGAGGCCCAGAGTGGGCTAGACGAGAGTCCCAGCAAGAGGCTGGGCACGAGAGAGGGAGCCCAGAGTGGGCCACAGTAAAGAGGAGGCCCGAGAAGCGGGCGTACAGACCAGACAACGTCCATTACATCTGCGAGGCTTGGGGCGTGGTATTAGGGGTTGGTAGGAGCCACGCATAGCCCACAAGGCTAGGGTGTCTGGGGAACACCCACAATATTGGGAGACCCCCAGGGGGTCAGGAAGAACCATGGGGACAGAGGTCCCGAGTAGCCGTGCCCAGGGAAAACACAAGGCAGCCTCCCATCATTATATTTACCATCAAAGACGTGGCGGGCGAGAATTAGAGGGTGCCTTGGGCCGGCCTGTACACGGAGCGAGGGACCTCAAGGAGATCACGGCCCTCTGCGAGGACCCCGCCGTGACAATGTGATTAAACCAATAATACCTTCCAGGAGGAAAAATGACTGATCGAGTTGAATATCTAAATATAACAACATTCAAGTCAAAGAAGTCATGGGTGTTAGTATGTGTGCTTCATGTGGAACAAATAAAAAAGAAAAAAAGAGGTGAAAAGACCTAGTAAAAAGTGATACAATGATCAGAATTAATTTCATACAAGAGGAAAAAAAGCAGCATAATGTGGACTGCTTGGACTTGTAAATTTGAGGATTAGTCATATAATGCAAGGCATAAAAATCCCAGTACCTAAGGCCCTTGTCAAGTTTCACTTTGAATAGTGTGTACCATATTGATTGCCAGGCTTCTAAAAGGACACCCAAATGACAGCACTATCCTGAGAAGAATGAAATGGCTACCTTGGAACTAAGAAAGAATATCTAATTAGGAAAGTTGTTGAGAATTAAGGATAACTATCTGAGGAGGAGGGAAGATGTTTAACTGTAAACCTCCTATGAATGAGGATTTCCTATGAGTTGAGTTCCAGCAGTCTTGGAATGTGGTTTCTTTTAGCACTTACACTTATGAACTGATCCAGTGACTTCAGTGGAACTATTTACATTATAGTCAAAGGCCATGACTTCAGTTATTAAGTTTTTTTTCCTAATCTCTGAAAAGACAACCTAGAAATGATCAAGGATATGTTAATAGCAGAGGTATGAAAAACTGCTCTTAATGCAAGGTCAATAGCACATAACTTAGTGATATAATTGAATGTCATAGTCATAGCTTGTAAAGCTGGAAGGGACCTCAGAAGATCATTGGGTCCAGCCCCCTGCACCAAGCAGGAAAGATAACTGGGTGTCAGGTGACCCCAGCAAGGTGACTGTCTAGTCTTTTCTTGAAGATTTTCAGGGTAGGAGATTGCATCACCTCTGGACAGAGCTTATTCCACAGTCTGGACACCCTGACTGTGAAGACATTTTTTCTAATTTTGAGCCTGAATCCATCTTCCAGGAGTTTGTGGCCATTACTCCTGGTTTTCCCCAAGGCTGCCCTAGTGAACATTTGCTCACCGAGCCCTGGATGTGCTCCCCTAGAGTAGTGGTAATCTGCTACCAGGTCCCCTCCCAGCCTTCTTTTTCTCAGGCTGAAGAGTCCCAGATCCCTCAGTCTTTCCTCATATGGCTTGCTTTTTAAGACTCTGATCATACAGGTGGCTCGTATTTGGACTTTCTCAAGGTTTTCCATGTCCTTGTTAAAATGTGTTGCCCAGAACTGGATTTGGTACTCTAGCTGCGGTCTCACTAGTGCTGAGTAGAGCAAAAGAATCACCTCCTTGGTTTTGCTGAAGAATCATCAATTGATGCATGCCAAAGTATTATTTGCCCTACTGGCTGCAGCATTGCATTTCCAACTCATTTTCATACTGTGGTCAATTATTACCCCTAGGTCCCTTTCATTCATGGTGCTAGTCAGTTTGGTGTTGCCAAGCCTGTAGGTGTGTTGGGGGTTGTTCGCCTTGAGGTGGTGCACTTTACATTTCTCAACATTGAACTTCCTCAGATTCCAATCCGCCCAATTTGCTAGCTTGTCTAGGTCTGCCTGTAACTGTAGCTTATCTTCAAGTGTAACCACACTTCCCCATAACTTGGTGTCATCTGTGGACTTGGCCAGTGAGCACTTGCCCGCACATCCAAATTGTTATAAAGATGTTGAAATGTACCGGACCGAGCATCGACTGCTGCAGGACACCGTTGCCCACTTCTCACTAGGATGATACAGAGTTCCATTACTAATCGAAGTTTGGTCACTGCTTTAGCCTATCTTATCTGTTCCTTACAAATGTGGGCTGTTGTGGAATGATCCTCCTTGGGGCCTGCCCATGGCTTCTATTGTTTATAAACCTCTTTCTTCTTTCTTAAGAGGACTGTGATTTCCCTGTTTAGCCAAAGGGGCTTCCCAGCCCTTCTGTTACCTTTTCTCCACATGGGAACAGACTTCCTTTGTGCTTCAAGGATCGTGTCCTTAAGGAACAACCACTCTTCATGCACACCTTTCACCTTTGGTCCCTGGTCCGCAGCACTTGCCCTACTAGTGACCTAAGCTTGTTGAAATTTGCATTTTTGAAGTCCAAGACTTCAATCCTGTTATCTGATTTGTTTGTCTTACATTGGACAGTGAACATGATGGTTTCATAGTCACTGTTGCCCAGATTTCCCTCTATATTTATGTCAGCCAATAGTAATGCAGGTAATTCTAGTTTTGGCTATCTCTTTATTTGCACACATCTAGCATTCAATGCAATAACTTGTACAACATATTTCTACTTTTGCATAGTGAATATTTGACTTCCATGGAAGCATGGGATAAGCTATGATCCATGCTTGATTTTGGCTAGGGCTTGTAAGAATGCCAAGATTCTGTATACATCCATGTAATGTTATTATGCTATAGTGGTTAGAGAACATTAAGGGCATACTGATAGCAGATATTATTAAGAAGTTCTAATGATACTTACTGGCCTCAGAGTAAAAGATGTTTGTCCTCATCCATATGTCCAAAAAAAGTCTTGAAAAAGTAAAATACATTTAACAGTTTGCATTCTTGAAGGTCAGAGCTGTAAAGGAAAGATTTATGTATAAAATTCCTCATGCATCTTCATTAACAATATAACTTAATTAGCAGGAAGTCTGTATAACAAAGCAAACCATATCAAGATTCTAGCCTGTTTGGACTATAAGACTGCTGATTTGGACTGGAAGTGCAAGACATCAAAATATGAGGTTAGGTTTTAGTGTAAATAAAGGAGAGCATATGAGCAAAATATGCATTGATATGAATGCCCTAACCTACCCATTTTTTTTTTTTTTTTTTTTTTTAAAGATGGATTGGGCCCTAGCCAGGCTGGGCCATCCCCATGTAGTGGGATCAGGTCCATGGATAGCATCTGGCCTTCGACTACTGAGTGAAGTATTCTGCCAGTTTTAATCTAAGGGGAAAATAAAATGTGTCCTGGGTAGAAAAAGTTTGGGAAATACTGCTTCTGAGTAACTGTGGATTCCATAGCTCAACAAATAGTTGCATAATTTTCAGTGGATGCATCTACATGTGACACTAACTCTACAGCACATTAGTACATCACAACAAAAGCTGTGCTAATGTGAAAATGCACAGTACAATTACTCTACTGTGAATTAGTGTCACTTAAAAGACATGTGCCAGAATTACTGCACAGTAGCACTGATTACCATGCAGTAAGTTTTGTACCTGTTCTTACAGGTACAAAACTTAATGTGCAATAATTATGGTACATTAATGGTTATGTAGACATGTCCAGTGTGCTGGGAAATAAAAAAATAACACTGGTTGTATCATTCTATATGTATATCACACTTTCCCCAAATATACTACTCCTAGAAGTAGTAGCATTGCTTTTACTCATTTAATTATTGTTACTCTGGACTCTAGAGTATCGCCTGAGAATAGTTAATACTATGCATGCTGCTTTTTGTTTGCTACCCATAACATACATGGGGCTTAAAGTCTTCTTTTCTTTAATTAAAATACTGGTAGCAAACTTCCACATCATTGCCAATGTTCTATGTCACTTTACATAATATAAGGAAAAAGATAGAGGAAAAATGGAAACTGAAAAAAATCTAGGAAATTAGTAACTGACTTAGCAAAGAAGGGAAGGCAGGAATGCCATTCACTTTTCTGTAATTTCCAGAAGACTTAACTTGCTGCAGCTTTGCTGTTACTCAGTAATTTAACTGTCTTCACTGGACCATACAGGTAATTTGTAACTAGGTGCAACCATTGAGCAGTCAGTGTGAATTAAGGGCATGTATTTATAATGAGAATGACGTTTCAGCCTAATAGATTTAGTTCTGGTAGCCTGCTTAGCTTTCCGCACAGATAATTGCCTATGTGCTGCCTGTCAAAGTGACAGGGCTAATGTCATTAGTTTCTTGATCTTATGCATGTCAGGCAGAAAGATAATTTAGTCAGTGGCAAGGAACAGCCATGCATGTCTTTCTGCTGTCCTTGGTTTTCCAGAGTGCCTTGTGCTCTCTTAGAAAAGTAAATGGCAAATGGCAAGATGTAAGATGTGAAAAGCATATGGTTCAGTTCCAGAGGTCTCTGGCCTGTGCCTTGCTTAATCATGTGAAAACTGTTGTTAGTGAAGTTCCAGTACACCTTGGTTGGCTGGTGTTGACTGCTAACTAACATTCTGCTTAGATGGAAATACAGGAGCACTAATCAGAGGAATACTCTGTAACCTGTCAGGTAGAGCAGAATTAACCTTAGACTTAGACCTGCTGTTTAAAATCTCCACCCTGCCTCAGGTTTTCTGTCTAAACTTGAGCAAATAACTTAGCTTTAGGTTTGTTTTTTAAAGGCACTCTGGCTGTTTGAGTATGGGCCTGGTTACACACTGCTCCTCAAATGTTGATCTCTGTTAGTGAACTAACTCAAGTTTGAAGCAGCCAAACCTTAAGGCTGAAAACCTTCTCTGATGGTTCCCAACCTGCACAACTGTAACTTGCCACAAGTAGCTTGTCAGGCCCCTGCTTGCAAACCCTCATCTCTGAATTGCTACAAGAGGTCTGGTGAGCCAGGACTGGCTCCTATCATAGTTTCATAGTTTGTAGGCTCTACCCTGAATCTACCCTCTGCCAACTTGTGACCATTATTTCTAGTCACTCCTGGGAGTGCTCAGGGGAACAGGGACTCCCCCAATGCCTGCTGGTCCCCCTTGACTAGTTTGTAACAGGCCACTAGATCCTGCCTTAGCCTTCTCTTGTGGAGGCTGAACAGGTTCAGGTCCCTTAGCCTCTCCTCATAGGGCCTGCCCTACTGCCCCCTTGTAGCAGAAAGCCCCCTTTTCCTCTTGCCTGCATTTGCTCTCCCCTCTTTGGATATGTTTCTCTTTTTCTACCTTTTCTTCCTTCCTCTCTTTCACTTTAAGATAAGGAATTGTGTTTTAAAATTTGTGTGTGCGCATTTTGTATCTCCCCTTGTAGTTTGATATTTTTATCTATTTGTGTGCCATGGCATTTGTAGCTTATATTTTATACTCCTCACCTTTCAACTTTCAACTAAATATGTTTTAGTAAGTTATACATTTTAACAATGTTAACAAGGGCAGGAATCAAACTGTCCTTCTCTGTATCAGGCTGGCCCCTGAAAGAGCGAGTGAATCAGTGATTGAATGTGTAACAAGGTAGCACACAGCAATTAACACCTGGGAAGCTGTTGATCAACCAATGAAAGAACTCAATAGAAGACAATGTAACAACCAGGAAATCTCTAAAAGTCACTAATCAAGGGCTAGAAGCCCAGGCCTGAGTTAATCAACACTGGGGACCAACTTTTGGGCTGAATATCTCCAGATCGGCCGCTCCCAGAGCCCTATTCAAAATTCATCAACGGACTCCCAAACCTGCACGTACATGCGGACAACCCCTGGGGCTGACAGATGCCGTTCAGTAGCCACCGAGGGGGTGGGGAAGTCCCACGAGGGTCAATGACCCCTGGATTGGGCAAACCTGAAAACTGGGGAGTCACCAAAGTCTGCCAAGGACAGATGAAAGGCAGTGAAAAGTGACCCTCAGTGGCGCCCTCTTGATCTCCAACTCGACCAGACCTGTCCAGCCAGAAGGACCAGCCGGCGACCCCCTTTTGGAAGATAACACCATGCTGAAAGAAGCCTCAACGACAGACTCCAGCGCTTGTAGGATAGGTATACCTGACTCTGTAGCCTGCTACTGTGTGTGTGTGGGGGGGGGGGGGGACCAGCCCCAAGGTTTATGATTACAGTGTTTCAATCCGCCTAATAAACTAGAATTTTAAGGATCCCGAGTTGGACATTTGTAGCCAACACCCTGATCATGTGGGTGGCCCTCCTCTGAACCCTCTCAATGCTGTCCACATCCCTCCTGAAGTGCAGCACCCAGAACTGGATGCAGTACTCCAACTGCGGCCTGACCAGTGCCACGTAGAGGGGGAGGATCACCTCCTTGGACCTGCTTGAGATGCATCTGTGGATGCATGACAAGGTACGGTTGGCCTTCCTGACCGCACTCCCACACTGTCGGCCCATGTTCATTTTGGCATCAATGGTTCCAAGAACCTTTTCTGCCTCTGCACTGACAAGAAGGGAGTTCCCCAGCCTGTAGGTATGCTGCTGGTTCTTCTTCCCCAAGTGCAGCACCTTGCACTTGTTAGTGTTGAAACCAATCCTGTTCTCATCCGCCCACCCCTTTAACCTGTCTAGGTCCAATTGCAGCCTATTCCTCCCTTCTAGCATGCCCACATCCCCCCACATCTTAGTGCCATCAGCAAATTTAAACAGGGTGCTTTTTAATCCCTCGTCCAAGTCACTGATGAAGATGTTGAACAGTGCGGGTCCGAGGACCGAGCCCTGGGGGACCCCACTTCCCACATCCCTTCAGGTTGAAAATGACCCATCCACCACCACTCTCTGGGTGCTGCCCTCCAGCCAGTTTGCGACCCATTTGACTGCATAGGTGTCAACACCACAGTCCCCTAGTTTTTTAATGAGAATGGGGTGACAGACAGTGTTGAAGGCTTTCCTGAAGTCGAGAAGGACTATGTCCACTGCTACACCTGCATCTAAGGATTTTGTGACCGGTTCATAGAAGGCCACCAGGTTGGTCTGACAGGGCCTGCCTCTAATGAACCTGTGTTGGTTGCCCCTAAGCATAACCTCCCCTGCTGGCCCCTTGTGGACATGCACCAGGATAATTCTCTCAAAAAGCTTACCCAGGATCAAGGTAAGACTAACTGGTCTATAGTTCCCTGGGTCCTCCTTCCTCCCTTTTTTTTTTTGAAAATGGGAACCACATTGGCCCTTTTTTAGTCCTCTGGCACCACACCAGAGCACCACAAGTGCTTGTAAAGCTGTGCCAGGGATCCCACAATGACCTCTGCTAATTCCCTCAGCATTCTGGGGTGGAGGTCATCAGGACCAGATGATTTAAATCCATCCAGTCCCTCCAGAAGTTCCCAGACTAGATCCTCACTGACCCTAGGCCTGGATGTGCCTCCCCTGGGCCTGAGGGGGTTCTAGCAGACAGGCTGATCTGGTCCCTGTTGAGGAAAATGGGGGCAAAGAAATTGTTAAATAGGTTAGCCTTGTCATCTGGTGTGACAACCAGATTTCCTAGCATGTCTTGCAAAGGCCACACGTTACTGGGTACCTTCTGTTTGCCCCCTATGTATTTAAAAAATGACTTGTTGTCCTTAATCTGGGTAGCTAGTCCCAGTTCCATCTCTGCCTTTGCCTTCCTGACCGCCCCTCTGCAGCCCTGAGCAACCAAGGTATAGTCTTCCCTGGTGATGGCCCCTCCCTTCCATTGGGTGTACACCTCCCTTTTAGCTAGGAGATGTTCCCATATGCTTTTGGTGAGCCATGAGGGCTTTTGCGCCCTCTTGCCCCCTTTGAACCTTGTTGGGATTACCTCCCTTTGGGCATGGAGGATAGTCTCCTTAAGGAACGACTACTCCTCTTAGACACCCGACTCCCCTCCCCTCTAGGACCTCAGTACTTCCACAACTATTCTTCTTACCTCATTGAAATCCACCCTCCTGAAGTCCAGGGCTGCTGCCTTGCTGCTGGCTTTTGCCACCTTGCGCTGGGTGGTGAATTCCAGCAGGTGATGATCACTGTTGCCCAGGTGGTTGAGCACCCACAGCCCCAACATGAGGTCGTCACCTGTGGCCAGCACCAGATCCAAAAAGGTGTCTCTCCTGGTGGGGCTGTGCACCTCCTGGTTAGGTGGAGGTCCTGTATCTTGGCTAGGAACCTACATGAGTGGTCAGACCTGGCTAACTGCTCTTCCCAGTAGATGTCTGGAAAGTTCAGGTTCTTCATGATGACCATGTCTTTTGACCTAACTATCTCCGTGAGCTGACTTAAGAATTCCTGGTCTGTCCTTGCTCTAGGTTGTGGGAGGGAGGGTGTGAAAGGAGTTGCAGAGGTGGGGAAGGGTAATGAAGCTGTGAGGTGAAGAATTAATTAAATGGGGTGGGTAATAAAATGGGAAGTGGAAAGGAAATGGAGGTGGGGGGAAAGCTGATGAAATGAGGGAAGTCAGCCACTGGAGGATAAAATAAAACAGTTAAAAAAAAAACATTTAAAAAGAAAAAAAAAGGAAATAAATTAAAGGTGGTCTCATGTTTAATACATTAGAATTTGGGATTGGGGTGTGAGGGGTATATACTGGTCATGCTACCCAGGGTCTCGGGGAGGTGGAAGCAGTGAGGGAAGATGCTTCTGTGGAAACTACTCTCCCTTCCATGGGAAGAAAGTCCCAGCTTGTGGGGACCTGATCCATCCTTGTACCTTGTTTCCGCCTCCCGCACCTCCTAAACCCCACTCCTGGACCCATCCATGTCCTGCTAGCTGGCATGTGCTCTGCAGGCTGTTTGCATGGAATTGCACCCCTGGGGGTGGAAAGTTCACTCTCCAGGAAGTGGGAGGGGAGGTTGACTTGATGCCAGAACTTTCACCCCGAATCATCGAGTTCAGGGGGTGGAAAGTTTGTCCACACAGTACAGGAGAGTGGGGAGGGTCATTTCACCCTGGGATGCTGGAGGACTGCAACTTGGGCAGCTCATCTGTGGAAAGTGGCCACAAATAATGGAACACAAGCTGGGTAACAGAGTTCAGAGAGAAACCTGCTCTGGAGTAGTATAACTTTAAGTCACCTAAAGTGTGCTTAAAACTAGTTTCTGGTGTTAATGTGTGGACAATCCAAGGGTGAAGAGCTCCAGGAGCCACCTAAAATTAACGTGTAACAAGACCCTATGGTGTAACATGTATAAACATCAATATTTTTTTGTTTTGCAAACTCTGTATTTTGTTTAAATAATGCTTGTTACTAAAACTAAAGATTTGCAACAGACTGATCTCGGTCTGACAAGAGTAAACATAGTCATTCTCGGTTCCCCAATTCCCTGCTGATAAAAGGCAATTGGGAGACCAATTATTGCAGAATAATTTCAGAACTGCCATCTAGTAGAATAAAAAGATTAATGAATGGGGACAAAATGGTAAGTAAGTAATTCAGATTGCCAAAAAAAGTTGTAGGAATGTTGTCTCCCCTGAGAGGAATGCTGGAAACTAAGAAAAGTTTCAAATCAGTCCCACCAAAATTAAATACTCATAAATATAAATGTAGATAAATTCTAATAGCAAATTTAATAATGCAATATAGACAAGAAATACATGACCAAAAAAGCACAGGTAAGTCATACCAATTAAGTAATTACAATGTGTAAAATGTACATGGAGAAATAATCTTGACATTTGAGAGAATTGTAAATTAATTTCTTGAAGTCCTAAAGTCTTAAAAGGTCTCTAACAGGTGGCCATACTGTTAGGGGTGTGCGCGCCGGGTCTGACCCCGGGTCGCTTTCGTCGCTCTGCACGCGGGCTGTGGCCAGCAGCCCGGGCAGGCCAGACCGGAGAGGGCGGGCGCCGAGCTAGAATTAGGCACAGACACGTAACGGTTGATTTTAAGATTATTTTACTTACACCGAGATGGTCGTGGTGTAGGCTGAGAACTTGCTTGAGTTGCGGTTACAACAAAAAACACGAACACACGTGGAGGTTGCAAGGCTCCACGCAGACAAACTCCGGATGTCCAGGACAAGCGCGCATTAAACTCGTCGTTACGTCTTATAGTAGGCTCCGTTCGAAGACGGGAAGAGGTGGGCGGTGGATCAGGCCGCCAAACCCCTCTGAGCGACACACAAGGTTTCTATTACCCTGCCGCGCACACCCAGAGTCCCCACGAGATGAATGCGGAGTCCTCTTCGGCTTGGGCGGAAACTGCTCAAGCCTCTTATACGGCTAGCAGGCCAATTGCCAGCCACCATGTGTGAATAATTTAAAACTAGCCAATTGCGGGGCACAAATTTGCATACGACGAGCAGGAAACCTTTGCACCGTGCATTTCTGTGCTGCAAAGGAAATGCACCCTGCAAAGATCGCTGCAAAGTGGCGGGAACACTTCCCTGCACACGGGTTCTCTGCGCAGCAGAACTCCTCTGTGCAACAAAGCGGTATACCCACGGGGATAATTCTTAGTGCCGAAGCGCGCACAAAAAAATCAGACCTTTGGGTCATGACAAGGGGAAAGGACTTCTCATCTAGTTTTCAAATTAAGTTTTTAAAAGAGTCCTTATTTTGATTCAAATGTAGATGAACTGTTCAGCAAGAACTGTAGTTCAAGGCTGAAGAACAAAGATTCTGAGATGAACCCTGATATTATACTCTGTTGTCTGGCTCAGCATCAAAAAGCTTATTAAGTAAAGTTCCTAATAGATTTTTCTCTATTTAATATTCATAGCTCTGTTTCTATCCACCATTTAAACTATACCTTGTCCTAAACTAGATATAACAGGCATAAAATCACTAAGTGTATTTTGAGGAATCTTTAGCCTATTTCTTTTAAACTGTCTTCCTCACCTCTGACATTCTCTCTCATGCTCATTTCCTTTGCTGCTATTTTTCTTACCCAAATTTTGGTCAAGCAAATGCCATACCATTTTGTTGTTAAACAGCTGAAGGCATACTAAAGTTTATAGGAAGCTGGAAGAAGTTAAGTCATCTGTACTTCAAACGTTACACCTTGAAGAAGGACGTGGCTCAGACAATGTCTTCTAATTAATTGTTCTTGATCCCTTTTTTTTCTGTAGCATCTCTTCTGTTTATCTTTTAAAAGAAGGATTTAATATCATAATTGCTACTAAAAGGGCATATTTGGAATATTCTAGATTGGGAGCTTGACTCCAAATCAATCTTTACCATGGACTGGAACAGGTTGTCATGTGTTTGCATAAAATGTATCTGTCAAAACTGGAAATTAAGAGTTCTAAATAATTTTGAATTAAAGTTTTTAAGTGGTGAAAGGGTCAGTGGTATAAGTCACTCAAACACCAACCAGGAAGAGAATACCTCTTGCTTCTGCAGATTGGGAAGCATGCTATATTACATAGTTTTTTTGTGACTTCCTTGAATCTTCTGGTGTGAGTTGGCAGACTATTTGATTTGTAGCCTTGATTTGGTGACTGCATTGTTTTACTTGAAATTTGTTTTACTGAAAATTATACATGTTGTTTTTAATTGAAGTTTATCTAAGTAATACCTTAAAGTCATAGGTGTGGCTATGGGGGTGGCAGGAAGCCATAATTATTATCCTTAAGTCCACTTGTGCCATAGGACATGGATAGGGCCAGGAGGGCCATGGTTTAGTACCTGAGGGGCAAGATTGGTTCCATCTGAGGAAGAGAAATTAGGGTGATATGAAATGAGATTCACTCCAGGACCATATGGACAGTGTCTGTAAGATTATAATATAGGCATGGCAGAAAAGTTTGAAAAGGAGGGTACCCTGAGGAGCTGGAGTGGGGCAGAAGGAGTTTGGCCACCAGAGGTAATTGCAGCCACCCTCAGAACTGGATCTCTTACAATTTGGTGGCTGTAAGGTCTCATAAGTGGCCCTGTTTGGGACTCCAGGCTCCTGGGTCCTAGGTTATCTGCAGATGGATGCATGTAATGTCCCACAGCCTCAGGTGAGTTGTGTAGAGTGGCAAAAAGGACATGCCACTGCTTCTGGGCCCATGGACTAGTGTGCTAGGAGTACAGATCCATGTCAGGGTGCAGGCAGAGAAAATAATGTACTTGCAATTAACAAGGGAAGGGTCACTGGGAGAGGAAGTTCCCGGAGGGGCCATAATCCCCTGTGGTGGTCCTCCAGTCAGGACTGTCCTTCACACTTGGCCATCCTTGGCAATCTCTGGCAGCCTGGAGAGCCCACAGAGTATGGTATGATGGGTTCTGAGGAACTCCCTTTTTGTGGAATTTCACTAGGGCCTTCACCCTGTTTGCATCGTCCGCCAAATACCGAATTCTTGCATGCTGCTCTATGGATAGAGGTTTAGGCCATCAAAATGTTATAGTTATTCATTCTTAAATGATGGCCATAATTTTGGTCATTATTCAGAATGTTTCATCTAAGTCTTAAAGCACAACTGAAGGGGTGGGTACCTGTGTGTAAAACATGAGAGAAACTGGCTTCTTCAAGAATTTTCAGCTTTATCAGTCGTGAGTGGGAATTTTATTCTTTTCCTCACTCGGTGATTGTAAGGATAACAAAAGCTAATACTGTGAGATTTTCAATGGTGAAAGATTCATCTCCAAGGATACAGATGAAGTACTTTATTGAAAGGTCACTTTTGAAGCTGAAGCTGAAATTCAGCTGAACATTAATATTTCCAGCCTCCCTTGATCCCTACTTTTGTGAATACTGAAAATAGGCATCACATTTTCAATTTTGTTTTTGGGATGAGAATTCCATGTAGCTGCGGGATCTAAAAACTTTTAGGTTTAATAAATCCAGATGTTCCACATCTGGATTCCACTGCAGCATATGTATGGAAAGGATTTGTGCAGGAGAAAAATGTACATATAAATTAACAAATGCCACAAGAATAGTCTTTTCAGGCAGCCTGTCAAAGGAGTTATGGAATTTCTTGATCCCTGATCTCTCCTCCCAACAAATCAGGATTCTAATGGATTTACTTTCCTAAAGTAGAAAAGTGACTATCGTCAGGTTTTTTTTTAAGTTCCATACAGATTCAGGACTTAAAAACTGAGCATCCTTGTCACATAAGGCACTTAGTACATGTTTTATTTAAACTGGTGTGAGCATTACTACAAGTTAAAACTTGCTCGGAGCACGTAATGCTTGCTATGATCTGGACAGAGCTGGAGCTAACTGTCTGGTTATCAAAAAGCTGTTTATCCTAATTCCCATACCCCAGCATAGTCTTGAACTGGTTCTAGTGCACTGTCAGGTCTGGGGCTAACAAAGAGCTGTTTGCTAATCCCAACTACAGGACTGAAGTCAGTGATGACAGCAGAGCAGTCGCACAATAGCTGAAAACATCTTACTTAATACCATCTGTAGATATTCCTTAGCATATTTTTTTACTGCTTAGAACATGTTAAATGCACTTAAAACACCAGTGTTCATGCATCCAAGTGAGACAAGACCGTAACTACTTGTACTGTGACTTAAGTTTTTGAACTGTGGTTGTGCTGTGTGCTGTCAGCAATGTTGTTCCACCCCCAATCCCCACCTGCCCAGAAGGGACCTCACACCTCAGCCTTTTTCTTCTTTTCTTTTTTTTACACAACTGAGTATCTTGTTCAGATGATACTTTTTATTATTTCTTTCCATAAATATTATGACAGAAATCTTGAAAAAATTAGTGGACATGAATACTAAGTGTAAGATTTGATGTTGTTTGGGTTTTGTTTACAAAGGAAGTATTTAAGGATTTTCCTATCTTCTATAAGACTATGTACTTCCTTCCAATTACCCAAAAAGCAAATCTTGCCATGTTCAAACATACCCATGCATTGAAATCCAAAAAAATAACATGTATTATGACAGTTCAGGTTTACTAGTGGAATATATTTAACTATTTATTGCCAGTGTGCTATTTTGAACTGATACAATTAGTGACCAATAACCAAACAGTTTCTGAATGCAACTTTCAGAAGCACTTAAGGCATCTGAAAATGAAACTTAGGAGACTACTTTTGGAAGTCAGTAGAACTTGGACTTTGAAATTACTAAATCACCATTTAAAAATGAGCAAGTGTTTCCATCTTGATGGTGCTTATGAATATTTTATTCATCTGGTGACTGACTGCTAAATGATGGCATACATGTGGGGAAGTGATTTTAATCCTAAATTTAATAGACTTGGTACTCACATCATAAGAATTACTACTGCCAACTTTACGTATTCTTGAGCAAAGATCATTGAGGTTTGATTTGCTGTTCGTTTCTATCTTGGCATTTGGAAATATCCTTGCTGAAATAGCCTCCATGGGCACATCCAGCTGAGCATGCATGTATGTTTCCCTGGGGAGAAATAGCAGTGGCACATAGTTGCACCACTGCTACTTGTCCCTGGGGAAAGCCCCTGCACATGTGATCTGGCATGTGGCAAATTTCCCTGGGTTGGGTAGGGTAGGCTGGGGCAAGCATCTGCACAGCAGGGCAGCTTTAATTGTTGGTCCCCTGCTGCCAAATTTTCAGACCCCTAGATAGCACAACCCTTTTCACTAAATCAAGTGGGAAGAGGCCTGGTCCCAATTCAGCCCACAGACTGACTCCATGCCGCTTTTCTGGCCTGTGTTTGAGCTCAAGAGTTTGAGCACCATTGGTTTTGGATACAAGTATTGTATACATTACACACAAGCATATATATAATATATGTAATTTTTTATTCCTACATAAATGTTAGTTACCTCAAAGTCACACTTTAGACCCAGGTTCAGAGTGATTGTTTCACTTCTATTATCTAAGCTTTCATAGGATCAAAATGTTGACAAGCAAAACTAATCTTGATTTTTACCACTAACTTTTTTTTTTCTCAATGTATAAACATCTTGAATATATTTTTGTTAAACTGTTGCTCCCAACAGAAAATAGACCTTGGTATGTTTAAACTGTTCAGTGTTTCTTCAGCTGTGTTTTAATATATTTGGGGATCTTTTGCTTCAGGTCTTCTTAAAATTGATTATATTGGCATAAAGAAGTTCCAATAGTTACATCGTTAGATCTTGGGCAAATAGCAGTATTTAAAAGAATCAATTACTGTATCAGAAAAAAATAAAAAATTAATTCACATACAAAGGTCAAGCCAAGTTAATCTTATTTTAAACACCGTTAAAATGTAAACCATCAAGTTTGAGGATTAGTGGTATATGTCTGTATGCATAGGTGAGTCAGTGATAATCTTCCCTACCAACCACCTAGGATTTTTTCACAATTGAACCACTGAAGTAATGATAGTGGCTGTTATAATACCCAAGAAGTTAATGTAGAGAGACTCCTTTATCAGCTGGTGCTTTAACACTCTGTTGTCTGACACTACTCAGACCAGATCTAAATGGCAGGGTGGTTAAAAAAAAAAAAAAAAAGGCACAGAAATCATTGCCTTATGACCCTCACCCTTGGTAATACTGGTGAAGCAGAACTTACAATTACAGTAATTAGAACAATTAATTTGTTATAATACTGTGGATGTTTGTTTGTTTTTTTTCTTAGGTGACTGGTGGTGAGACGAGAAGAGCTGACGTAAATCCAATTCCCCCCTGCCCTTCCCAAAGAAGTTAATTCGTTGAACATTTTGTGACAATGCACTTGTTTTGATTAGACTTCTATTTGGAAAGATTCTCCAGATCTAGAATGGAGAGTAGGATAGAGTTGCTACAATCCCAGTAGTCAGGACATTCAATTAGGAATGAGATATATACTTGGGTTCAAGCCTCTTCTAAACCAGGCAGAACAGAGGTCTTGGCTCCTGGCTACTCTGGGGTATTTTGCATTTTTTTTCTCTCTCTTTCTCTCTGAAAAGCATTTAATTTTATTTCAGATGAAAACAAATGCCAAAATCTTAATATGTTTAGTTAAAAAAAAAATCTTCATTTCCAGTCAGCCTTAGAATTAATGACAGAATTGAGGTTGCACTCAATTATTTGATGGCAAATATTGTCTGTATTCAAGCTACATGTATTTGTGCTTGTGAATATAGATGCTTGTGTATGTTCAGAACTTTTATATTCTGTGAAGTCTTGGGAGCTTTTTTTGTTGTTTTTAAGATTTTCTTGTACAGCTGTTGGTTTCTGTATAAATCTCATCTGGGAAAATGGAAGAAAAATCATTGCCAAGGCATCATAGCTTGTGAAACTGAAAGTAAGGCCTCTAAGCATCACAAATTCACTAGTTTAATTCCCTGATCTTCTAAGGAACCAGGAAATACAAACTCCCCAAATGTATCCTGGTGTTTTGATCCAGTATAATGAGCAAGTGCAGATATTCTGTGTATGAAAAAGAATCTCTGCATCTTGCTGATCTTTCAAAGTATTACAGCAATTCAGTTGAAACTGTGAAAAGAGATGTTTATGGATAGATTTCATGCTGGTTAGCCACCTGCTATCCAATATATCTCTTTCTAGTTGGAGTATTTTCTTCTCTACTAAAGTGTGCGGTAAGCCTGAGGGCCTATCATCACTAACCTTTGTTGGGTTAGAACACTACTGCTTCCTTCACTCAAGTGAAGAAAAGAAAAACTTACCTCTAACTCTTTTTGCCCTGGTGGTAACCTACTGTCTATGCAAGAGGTCTTTTGGGAGTAGCAACCACAGAATATTTCATTTTTATTTTATTTAAAATGATATTTTATTCATGCTGTTCACTTCTTTTTTTTTTTTTTTTGTTAATATCAGTAGTGGTAAAAACATGTAAAGGATAGACATTAAAACAAACTTTTAATAACACTTTTTTATGAAATTGGAGGTTAGCATACCACCACCATGAAGATTCCCATTTCGTATCATTGAGTTATTCTTGATATTCTTTATTGTATATCCTTCAAAAAAGGCATATTAGCACTGTCAACATAAAGGCACTTAACAATTGCCTAGGAGATATGTAATTATCTGATCACAAATGTCTTTCACAAAGAATAGATGCAAAAGAAAACTTGTAACTGTTAATAACATTGTTACCATTTCTTCTTTTCTTTTTCTCCTCCTTTTAATACAAATGACACAAGCTCTTTAGCCCTTTAATTTAATTCTTGGTTCAGGGTCTAATGCACTCTTAAATTTTTTCTTTTTAACTTTGCTGAGTAGCAAATTTAGACAGGTACATTGCATCTTTGTTGTTAGGATAAAAAAAATCCTAATAAAAATTGAAATAACTATCTGTCGAAGTAACCTAGCAATGTTTGCTTTAAACTAGCTTTCATGCCCTTTAGATGCATGTTCCACACAATTCCCCACCAAGTCCCATGCTTATGGAAAAATTTCTCCTAACACTGTGGTGGATATACATTGGACTCTGCTGTTGCAGTCCTTGTTTCTGAAATGATTTCCATCTTGAGTTGTAAGATTTATGGAAAATCTCGGTGTTCATATGATGGTAGGAATAGAATGGTATTAAGGGTAAAGAGAGAACCTCTTTTACAGAGAAATATTATACTTTGCTGGACACAGTATTCTCTCTGCTGCCAAGAAAAAAGCTAGAGACCAATTCCTTTGCCCATAGTTCTGGCTGCAAGCAATACATAAATACCATACTTGTAAGGGAGGAAACACCATTTGTAAAGTTTGCAGGAAGAATTGCAATCAGTGACGTTAATTTACCTTTAGACGATGGAATTTTAAGTTTGCAAAAATAAGCTTAACCCTGTATTGTGCCTTTAAAAACAAAACAAAGTAAAGGCCCTTTTGCAGATCCTTTTATCAACACACACCCATACCACTAAAAATAACATCTAGCTTTGACATCTTTTATGTTTCTGCTCTAGCAATTTTTTTTGTATCCTTTTATTTTTTGTTATTCTTTAGCGATGACTAAAGTGTGAGAATTCAGAATATGTTTTGAGGGGTGAAATTATCAAAGAGTAGGATTATCATTTTATGAATGTAATGGAAAGTCCTCCTTAAAGCACAGAAAGTGCATCGAATGATCCTAAATGGAAAGAATCCACACAGGAAATAATCTACCACCAGAAGACTGCTTTGTTTTGTTCTTAGGATATTACTGAGGATAATAAGTCATGTATTTTCTTGTACATATTGCTCAAAGTTTTATTCTTTTCTGTTTAAAATGTTAGGGGGTTGTTTATATGGGGGAAATATTTATTTGACATTAGCTTGCCTTATGAACATTCTTATTTCACACAAAATGGCTTTGTCTGTGTTTCAGCTTTACAAGTGGATTAAACTAAACTGCCATAACGCAATCATAATTTTGAATTAAGAGTATCCACATGACAGGGTATTATAACATGGCTATTGCACTTTGTATTCATATCTTAGGTTTTTTTGGAATAGCTTCATGTTGCAGGCAACCCTATGTCAAACAACTTTCAGTTCCATTGGCAAAAAAAAAAAAAAAAATCTGTGTGTGTGTTCCTCTGATGGATTTACTCCCCACTTAAACCAGAGTAACTGAAATTTGGAGTCCTTACTTGGAAATGTTAGAAATTTTAGACTTGCTGCTATGGTGTGTATTTAATTGCTCTTCGTTAACTGCAATTTTTTGAGAAGATTGAGGTTTGGTAGCTAGCATAGTTACTGACTACATAATAGTGTTTTAAAGTACTACATTCAATCAACATCAGGATCTTTTATGTATCATCAACTCATGCAGAAGTGATAAATGGGATAGGATGAAAACTAACTAGTGTTTGGTGCTCTTATTCACCCAGCTAATGATGTGAGAAGAAGAGACTAAGAAATAATTTTGCAACAGATTGGAAACACTCATTCCTCTCTTAGTTTCTGTGATTAGAAAAACTGGCTGAACTTTAAGTGCAGAGTCATTCTTTAGGGCTGATCTTGTACTGGGGTAAAGAATACATGAAGAAAGGAACTTCATTTTAGCATGGCTAAAAAATGAAACCTGATTGTGTGTTATTTAAAGCAAATGTTCCATACGCAAGATGCCTTGTTTTGGGTCTTCTGCATCTTTTGCTAAATCAAACAGAATGATAAAAGAAAGCAGAATTTTGGGGGGCGAAAGGCAGTGTAAAAAAAAAAAAAAAAAGATTTCTAGTTTTCCCACTTTATGCCTACTATTACTAGAATCAAAGCATATATGGGCTTTGCAACACATTCACTTGAAACCAGCAAATTGCTGGAATGTTGTGATATATTAATTAGTGGAATCAGGCATTCACATGCAACAGTTGCTACATTAGAATGGAGCATCCTATTAAAGTGAGTATGTGTTAGGGGATAACCCTGGCCTGAATGGGAGCAATTTTGCAGAACCAAGAGAGCACTTAACACATGCTAAACTGCTAACCTGAGTCTGCTTGTGTTACAACTGTCCTTAGTAAGTGTTAAATTGAACATGTAACACCACCCTAAGAACCTCCATTTTTATCAACTGCTAAACTAGAAGAAAAGAGTGGTGTGCCTCCCAATAGATGGATCCAGCCTGTTCTTGAATGGATGAAAACTAAGTCTTCTCTTTTGAACAGAACTATCACATTGGTGGGGATGAGGGTAAACTAAAAACCTGGATAACTGAGAAGAGAATATGATTGTTACTCTATTCAAATTCTATTGGCTGGATTAGAATTTCTAGAGATGTTGACATTTCTCACTAGAAATTGAAGGTGTAGAGTCACTCAATCAGCTTTTTCTTAACAAGTAACTGTTGGAATTCTTAAAAGAGTTAAATCATCTTAATAACTTGTTTCCACTTCCTGTATCATATAAAGATACTTAACCAAGGTTAAGATCTTCCCCTACTCAAGCAATAATTCAATTAAAAAGTCAGTATGTATAACCTCTTTTCTTAAATGAATGAAGTTATTCTTAAGAGCTCTGAAATAATTCTGGTTTTTGAAAATTGGAAACCATTAGGTGTTCCATAGCATTGTTGTTGTTCTTGAATATTCTTTCATTACACTTAATATGATTGTTCCCTCCATTACAGGGGCTATTTACGTATATCTCTATTTTACTGTTTGTTTTGGGGTATATGCTTTTCTTTGGTCTTTCAACTATAAAGAAGCCCAAGCAGTGAAGACTGAAGCAGTAACAACTAGATAAATTGATACAATTTAAATTGATGGAATAGGTGGATACATTTTAGAGGGATACACTACATCATCAAACTCGCAAGTCCAGAGGCAAGGTGATAACCTGACTGGTATAGGAGTTTCTGCAAGTGTCACTAATGTGGTGGAAAAACTGCTTTCATACACTGTAATTTGGTTCACTGGTATGGAAAATAGTATGGCTATTGCTATATTACCACAAAATTCACCTTTTTCATTACTGTAGAATTCACAGGAGACCTCTGTCAGTACAATATGCTAGTACTGCTGTGATGACAAGGTGCTCCTAGTCTGCTATGTTGTCCAACTTTAAGCTATACCTTCATGAGCACTTTCATATTAGTATATCCACTTTCCCAATGATAGCGGTTTATACCAGTATAATTATATCAATATAAATAGAGTATAAATTTGTATATGTAGAAAAGGCTTTTAAAAAAAAATATTTATCAGGGTCAGTAGATTTTAATTTTCTCTGGTGTCACTGAAACCTAAAGATTGACATTTAAATCTCTTAGGCCACTGACAGGTGTTAAATTAAAGGCATAAGGGGATCTGATGCATGAACCCAATAATTCCAATTTCTGCCATGGCACACATGCATGGCAGGAGCCACAACTGTGGGGATTGAACATCAGATCCCATCACACCATGATTCCAGGCTCCCTCTGCAGCATCTAGTAGCAAGCTTGGCTTTCTGTGATCCATGTACTCCCTTGCCTAAGAGCCCTGGTAAGATAACTGTAGCTCCCAGCCAGGGGAAGCACATGAAGCCCTTGGCACTGATGTGCTCTTACAGCTGGAGGTATTCATTAGCTGATTGTAGCTCCTAGCCAGGAGAGTGCACCTTGCCTCCCAACCTCTGGAGCACAGGGGCGTCTTGAAGGGCTTCAGCACACCATACATTCAATTCAAGGTGTGATAAGAACCAACTGCAAAGTTGTTACACCTTTTGTGTGTTAAGGTTGTGGTTTATTCCTAATTCTATCATGACTTTAATTTATTGAATGCATGGCCACGTTACTACTTAAGACTTAATCATATCTTAAGTGTAACATCTGTCAAGACCTTAATAATTTAAGCTAGGGTTTTCAAAATCTTATTGACATTATATACATGTCATAAAACAATCTTCTTCAGATTCTTTGGAAAAAAACTCATTTTAATTTGTTAAAAATAGGAGTCTTCACATTACTTGTGAAAATAAAATGCCTTTTGGATTGAGCCAGCTAACTCTGAACAGTTAAAATTCTTACTCTTGCCGCATTAGGGAGTCTCACCTGAAGAGTACATTGCTTCTCTCATCTTTTCTTTGAAGATTCTAATCCAACTTTTAACTATGAATTCAACTTCTATGTACTTTATGCCTTTGGATGTCTGCTCTTTCTCTACTCCTGGCTTTTCTCTTATTCCCTCCCCTCAGTGGAATATGTTGGATGTGGGATATGTCTATGATATTTCAAAGGTCAAAGCTATAGTTTTAATTGATTAAACATTATGGATAGTATTTTCAGAAATGCTTAGCATTTACCTGAATCTCAGAGCAATTTCTCAAAAAAGTTCTCAATGCTTTGAAAATCCTATGTATTTTTTTTATATACTTAAGAACATGGGAATTACAAGAATAAATCTTATTCTTTGTCTTCCTGTTCATTAGCCTCTGAAAGGTGTCCAGCATATTTAAGAGGATTTAAAAAAAATTCTGCATTAGGCAGATGTGGTATAGCCTGTCCAAAGCTGTAGCTCTTATCCTGGTTTCTAAGGGACAGAGGTCTACTTTAAACCCTGACTTTGGGAGTTGAATATTTCTTCCAAACATATTGTTAATTATGACAACTAAAAGCTAATTAGAAATGGTGAAAACTTTTCAAATTCAATGCATTTCACATTAATAGGAATAGCCAAAATATTATCAGTTTACAGTTCTAGCACTAGCTAGAAGTTGTTTGTTTCTTAGCATGAAAAATTCACATAGTTTTAGAAAAAAATATTGAGTGGTTTGATTTTCAAATATGAACATTTCTCCCTTTCATTTGGATAATGTGTCACTACTGTGTGTCTGTTTCTATTGGTACCAACCATCACCAGACATGTGTTAAGATAGGATAAGCAGATCTTAGAGAGTAAGGAAATATATGGGGGAAAAAGTCGGTTTTTCCTGCAGCCTAAATTGAATTAGACCTAGCATAGGTGTTTCTGCTATTTGAATTGTAGTATGTCTGCACCTTACTATTTTTAATATGAGAATAAATGCAATGATTCTCTGAGATAAGGAAGTATGAATGACACCATTTTACAGATGGAGAAAACAAGCACTGAAGGCCAAATGTTCAAGGGTACATAGGCATTTACAGTGTAGCTATGTATCTATAAATCTTTGTAATCATTAAATTATTATGTGCTTCACTTTGTGCTCATTGTTCTCAAGTTCAGGTAAAAAGAATTTGGAAAAATATATATATTTCTCCAAATTTATATATATTTTATATATTATAAATTTATATATAAAATACATTTTGTGTGTGTGTAAAATATATATATTTGTCCCTGTGTCCCACTGGAGAACACCAATAAATGCATTTTTTATATTAATAATCAAAACCTATTGCTTTTCCATAAGCTGTATTTTAGAGATAACTGAAGTTGGCAGTGCCCCTTTAGGTTATTAAATTCCATACAGTCCATTTTCAGCAGTCACATGTTGCTTTTTCTATGCTTATATTAGCTCTGAGATCACAAACTTTGTTAGCGGCGGGGGGGGGGGGGGGCGGTGAGTGGGGACTGCCTGCAGATGCTGGTGGCAGTGTCGATGGTGGCAGGGGGACATGGCTGGTGAGCAGCGACTGCCTGCAAAAGCCAGTGGCAGCCAATCTCGGGGGGAGCACATGCTGCCCGTACCTCCCTCTACGTGTCACCTGTGCTTACTGTTTCAACTCTCCAACAGTATCTAGCTATCAGTGTCCTTTCCTGTTCAAACATTACAAAAAACAAATAAATAAAATTGGGTACAAACGTTACACTTAATGCACTTTAAGTGCACAGAAAGCACTTTATAGCTGTAACAGAACAAACATTCATGGCACATAAAGCATTTTAAAAATGGTGGATTGTGCTTTAAGTTAACCCTGGATGGATGTGTACTAACCTAATGTGCTTTCTGTTAGAGTGCTTTATCGAAACTCTCTGCCAAAATTCATTGAGGCTTAAATTAGAGTGCTATTGTTGCCATCCCAGGCAGCTCTGCCCAGGACTGTGTTATAGCCTTGGACAGCTCCTGTGCTCTGCCTAAGCACCAGCCCAGCCCTGTTTCCCTGGATGTCCCTGACTCAAGTCAGTGACAGCCTTGCAGTGAAAGAATGGAGTTTCTGTCCTTGCATCTGCCCCAGCCTTCTGTAGCCTAGCAGGACAGTGGTGGGCTGTGGGATAAGGATTCTGGGGTGTCTCTTTCAGCATCTGCCTCAGCTGGGCTGCGATGTACCACTGCCTGTCCAGGGCTGTTGAGGGAGAGGAAAACCTGAATCCCTTCCCCTACAGGAGCCCTTTTCTGTACTGCAGTCCTGGCTAGTCCACCCCCAGTCAGCAAGTTGTGGGACTGCCCTGATGGTGGGGGGCTTCTTCCTCCTCTCTTGCCTCCCCCCAGCTGCTGCTGGTGGTCACCAACTGGCATGGGGAGATGCAGCTGGGGAGAGGTGCTACTCTGTCTGCCTCCTGGAAGGTATGCAAGAACATCCCCAGCAGCCAGTGTTGTCAAGCTGAATGTCTGTTCAGTTGGTTCCCACTGTAATCTGAACAGTGAACATCTGTTGTTTGAGTAAAGCGTGATAAGTTAGAGCACTTTCTCCCCGGCTTTCTTGAACATCTATACTTAGCCTTTGAGAGAGCTGAGAAAGCTTAAACTGTTTGACTCGAGCATCACAAAAGTACTGAATAATTATAATTCACTTGCTATTTTTCCTATTTTAGTGTAAACTTAGTCTTTGCGTGCAATGAAAAAGGCAGACTTAAATCCAGATTTATGGAATCTTGCGCGAGAAGTGGAATCCTGTAGTAGCTACCATGGTTCCTGAAACCACTTTTGTTTATAATTCAGACAAAATTAACATATCTCAAATACCTGAGTTGAGGTTGATAGTGAAATGTGGTGAATGCTTGAGACTCAGATATATGAATTCCTTATTTTTCCAAAGATTAGCATGAGAAACAAAAGGACTTTAAAGTGGAATGCATGACATCATTCATCAAAGCATGATGCTTTTAAATATGCCAGTGTCATGGATAAATGAATTAGGCTAGAAGCAGAAGATCTATGTGTACTGACCCCAAATTAAACCTGTTTAAGAGTTCAGAATTTGTAAATAAGGGTAATAGACTGTTGGCTTATATTTATGGTATATAAATGCATGGATATTTATAACTGAATAAAGCTCCTTGCAGAACACATCTGTATAATAGTGTCCAGACTGGCTTGCTTTGTAGGATCAACGTTGCATTTAAAGAAAGTATAGAATAGAGGAAAAAGATGTGTCAAGAGAGGAGTTATTTATGTAGGAGGAGAGTGACAACATTGAGTTGAGAGAAGACAATTAATACTTCAACATGATTGAAGCTCTGAAACTTACTAAATATATATTTATAAAATGAAGGTAGAAGGTATCTTTCTTCACTTTGAACAAGCTAGGAAGCATCAGGGTTGCCAACAGTCTGTAAAGTCATGGACAGTTCCTAAATTACAGGGCAAAAATACCTGTCCATAAATCTGTTTAAATGAAGCTATCCACAAAAATGCAAAGCTTGATAGGCAGATGGAGCACAGCAGTGTCACCTTGCATCTGAGATGAACAACAACACCCTGCAGGGAGGTCTTTGTGGCTCACAGGAACCAGCCTAGCTATTTGTTGCCACTCTGTCCCTTTGTCAATCCCCTAACTTTAACAGCTGTTTGGTACAGGGAGGGGGGCAGTGTGCAGCCAGGACAGAGTTGTAGGCTGGGAGGGGGAGAAGTATTGGGGGGTCTAAGGGGGAGTCTGCTGGTTCAGAGGGAGTGGAGGTTGTGGGGTTAAAACTGAGGGGTGCAATGGCAGTGGGGCAACACTGCATAGGGGTGTCAGTGTGGGGATAAGAATTGAACTCCTACAGTACGGACAGTGTGGTGTGAAACAATTTCTGACATTCAGCAACTTTTTTAGAATCAAAATTGTAGAAAATTAGGGTTTGAAGGGACCTCAAGAGGTCATCTAGTTCACCCCCCTGCTCAAACCAGGACCGTCCCCAATTAGATCATCCTAGCCAAGATATTGTCTATCTGGGTCTTAAGAACCTCTGAGGATGGAGATTCCACTACCTCTCTGGATAAAATGTTCCAGTGCTTTCCTACCCTCCTAGTGACAAAAAAAATCCTCATCTGTAACCTAAACTTCCTTTTCTGCAACTTGAGACCATTGCTCCTCATTTCATTATCTGCCACCAATGAGAAAAGTCTAGCTCCATACTCTTAAATCCCCCCTCAGTCTGTTCTTCTCTGGACTATATAAGCCCAGTTCCCTCAGTCTATCCTCAGAAGTCATGTGCTTCAGCTCCCTAACAATTTTTGTTGCCCTCCACTGGACTGTCTCAAATTCTTTCCATAGTGGGGGGTCCCAACACTGGATAAAGTACTCCAGATTTGGCCACATCAGTGTCAAATATAGGAGAATAATCATTTCCCTCAATCCGCTTTCAACACTCTTACTAATGCAGCTTAGCTGTCTTTGTAACAAGGACACACTGTTGGTTCATATTCAGTGTGAGTGTGTGCTGTTCAATTGCATTCACTTCCCAGTGTAAGGTTTTATCATCCATCCTTTCCCTCAGTCTCACCTGCCACTTTTTGATGCAATTCTAGAAAGGGAGGGTGAATTTCATGTAGAGGATGGTGGGCTATGTTCACCCTAGAGAGGTGTTTTCATAGGGCTCCCTTATGCCTGTCCCTTTCATCCTGAATCATCAGGAGCCAATCTTGTTACATTGTCTAGCGGTATCAGCTTGCTTCCTCATTTTGACTCTCGATCAATTACCAATATCCATATCTTGTCCCTCTTATGGACCTGAATTTCTTCCTTTATCAGTTATGTAGTCTATGTTGACAGCCTATGCAAGGTAGAGAGCCCACTACCTCACCCCATTGCATGAGGATTCAAGGCTGCTGAGCAGGATCCATTAACCATTTACTGCTTATCCCTCAAAGGGTGTCACTCAATCATTTATTAGGATTTCAAAGTGCTCAGCATCTCAGCCCAGAGCAATCAATTGTTAGCTGCTGTCTGTTAAACTGTGAATATCCGCTGGGAGGAACAAAGTCCAATATAAATCAAATAACCAAAGTCCATTAGCTCACTAACTTTTTTTTTGGGGGGGGGGGAGGGTTTTGTGGGGGGAGGAACTAAAGACCACTCCTTGGTTCATGCATGAAAGCAGCCAATCCTAGCTACGCCTCAATTAAGATGCTTAACAATCTCTGTAATAGACATCAGGAAAAACGGAGGGAATTTATTTTTTTAAAAGGTACTGGCTCCTGGTTTACAGATTACCCTGATGTGCTACTCTATGCATCCTCCCTCCTTCCATTCACGTCAGTACTGACCAGAAACACTGGCCTTGCCTCAGCCTGTGCATTCTGCCATCTCACCCAGTTCTGCAGTCTTCAGAGGTTTCCATTCTTCTCCAAACTGGCCTCCACCATGCATCCCAAATCCAGACACCTCAGAAGCTTCTTTACCCTGCCTCTGTATAACTCTTTGCATCCTCTCCTCACCTGGAGCATCCTGTTCCCATAGTCCTTCCCTCCTTACATTCCCCCAGAGCATTCTGTTCTATGCTTTTTCTTTTTCCCTGAATGTTTCTAGGACCAAAGACGGTCCCACCCAAGAGCATGTGACTCCAGGGATCTGGTGTTCTGGTTCTCCCATCCAACCCTCACCTGCTACAATCTGGGATCCAGCCCAGGAAGCAACCCACAGGGGTAACCTCCCTGTGGGTAAAGCAGGTAAGTTCTGGTATGTCCTTCTACATTCACCTTGTTGATCACTGTAACTGCCAAGTCCTTTTCTGCAGAGCTGCTGCCTAGCCAGTTGATCCCCAGATGGTATGGGTGCATGTGATTGTTCCATCCTAAGTGCAGAGTTTTGCACTTGTCCTTATTGAGCCTCATGAGATTTCTTTTGGTCCAATCCTCGAATTTGTTAAGGTCTCTCTAAACCTCGCCCTACCCTCCAGCATATCTACTACTCTGTCCCAGCTTAGTGTCATCTCTAAACTTGCTGAGGGAATACACCATCCAATCTTTGAGATCATTGATGAAGATACTAAACAAAACCAGCCCTGGTGCATTCCACTTGATACCAGCTGCCAACTAGACATTGAGCCATTGACTACTACCCTCTAAGATGGGTCCAGGAAGTTTTATGTCCATCTTGCAGTCCATTTACCCAACCCATGCTTCCTTAGCTTGCTTGTGAGAATGTTGTAGGAGACTGTATCAAAAGCCTTGTTAAAGTCAATTGACAGACAGAGTTCTTTGAATAAATTTGATATCTTTTATTAGACCAACTAAATAGTTGGAAAAATTGTTTGTTGCAAGCTTTCAGCCATAAACACACTTCTTCAGGCATAGAAAGAGTCTGCAGGTAGTTTGTATTCTCTTGGGTGGAATAGAAGACAATATGCAAATGTGTGGCAGTGAGGCTAAAGTTAAGGTATATCATGCCTACTGCTCTTCCCACATCCACAGACCCAGTCATGTCATAGAAGGCAATCAAGTTCATCAGGCATGATTTACCCTTGGGTGAATCCATGCTAACTATTCCTAATCGTCTGCTCCTCCAAGTGTTTAGAAACGAATTTGTTGACAACTTGTTTCATGATTTTTTCAGGGACTGAGGTGAGGCTGATCAGATTAGTTCCCTGGATCCATCTTCTCTTTCTTAAAGATAGACACTATATATTCTCTTTTTTCCAATCATCCTGGACCTCTCCTGATCACCATGAGTTTTCAAAGATGATGGCTCTGCAGTCACATTAGCCAACTTCAAATTTAGAGGTCGAATCTCCAAATTGAATCAGGGGACCAATTTAAAGATCTGAATCAATTAAACATTCTTTGAATCTTCAGAAAAGATTTGGAGAGCTTTGAAAAGATTCAGAGACTTTTGATTTGGGCATTCCCCGCTGGCTGTAGCAGGGAGCTGCAGCTGACTCTGAGGTGGTAAGTATTAGGGGCAGGGTAGGAGAATCTGGGGGAGGGGACCATGGGGGACCCCCTACCAGACCCCCCAATCTCCCCCTGCTCCCCCAGTGACCCTGACCCCTTCTTGCTCCCCAGGCCCCCCCATGGCTGCCCTGCCCACCCCATCTGTGTACTTTAAAGAAAAGCTCTGGTGCTCACCAGGTGCTGCCAGTTGAGGGGGTGATCCCTGCTGGACCTGCACTGGCCCATGCTGCATGGGGGGCTCTGCCATGAGCCCCCCTGAATGCTGCCACTCCCCCAGCCCCCCCACATGTTCCCTGCCCAGGCCAGCTCCAGCCCTTTAAAAAAAATGGAGAAAAGCCCCAGGACTCACTGCTCCTGCAGCGGCCTTAGGACTTCAGGGGCTCATGCAGAGCCCCCCAAATGGTGTGGGCCAGCAGGCAGGACACCCATGGGGGGGCTGGGGGAGCAAGGGGGGGCTCATGCAGAGCCCCCCATGCAGTGGGGGGCAGTGTGGGACAGTGGGAATTGCCCCCTGCCCGGCAGCACCCACTGAGTTGGGCCTTTTTTTTAACAAATGCCAGGAACTGGGGCAGGTGGGGCAGCCATTGCCAGGCTGGGAGAGTGGGCAGGGATGAGCCTGGCTGATTCAGAGATTCAGCAGCCGAATTGAATCAGGACAGTGATTCAAAACACCAAATCGAATCACTGAATCCAAATCTGAAGTGAATACTAACCGCTTTGCACAGGCCTATGAACTACCTCTAGATGTATCCTTAATAATTCTTAACAAAATATTAGATTTCTAAAACTTTATTAAAAGTTATTTGAAAATGCAAATGTATTTCCACTTTAGAACTAGTATTGCAGCAGTTTGTCTATTTCTTCTAGGTGCTATATGAACACTCATACAAATATTATTCCTGCAGCAAAAGAGCTAATGTTCTAGGAATCTGTGCATCTGTCTGGTCTGATAACAATAGGGTTTTGTTGTGTTTTTTTAATTGAATGAAAAAGTAATCAGATTTTTCTAACATGGTTTATTTCATAGATCCATTCTGATTCTAACTTAGACAAACTTCTTTTTTTCTAATTCCACCCTATAACTGCTGGTCTTTAATATTTTATGAATCGTGGAAGAGTGTTCACTGTGGCTTGGCACTTGGTAGATCTCAGGTAATATATATGAATAAATTGATACAAATAGATTGATAGCCAAACAGCTGAACCATTCTCATCCATGGATATATATTAGTGTCACCTCCTGCTGATTTTATTTTATATTGTGGAACTACAATGGTAAAAATAAATGAAGTTTTAAAAAAGGTCTGCGATCGATAATGCTAAGTACTGTAAACAAATCATTTTAAATGATCTGTAATGTTTCCATAGTCACAAATAGGGAACCGAGAAAGCATTTGCTATTATCTCTCTCCCTCTCTTTTAAAATACTAATCTGAACAGACCATATAATTCTTTCATGATTTATATATTCCAGTAAGTAATTATCCCTTTTACTTAGCTACCCCCACTGGTTCTTTGGTTTTTAATTCCTCCAGTGTATTTAAAGAATGCATTAGGTACAAATTTGGCAGACAGTTCCATCCATGTAACTACTCAGTTCAGTGACATGGAATTAATGTAACCAGCAGTAGAATTTGGCCCTCAGCATTTTTAATTTTAATATTCTAGCTATTTCTATTTCTTGTCTCCCTTTTGCTTTTTTAAGATTTCTCCCTCTTTACCTTTATAAAATATCTAAATATACTCCAAGCAAATAATTTTGCATTTTTTCTTGCATCTTTTGTTCATTTTTTTAAATGATTATTCAATTGTGAATACTTGGATCATAATATTCACCTCCTTTTAAATTTTTCCATGTGCCTCCAACATGAGAGAATTATTTTTGCAGAATATGTTGCCTGGAGCTGACTCGGGCAGTTTTGGTTCAGTCTGTGGGATGTTTCTGCTTAACTGGCCTAGGATATGGTGGCTTGGTTTGTTTTCTTTTCTTCCTTTCCTTCTCCCCCTAAAAAAATCAGGAGGATTTGTTGTTTCATGGTTTGTTTCTAGAATCAATGGACTTTAAAATTTTCAGAGTAAGGTGGAATAGCTAGCCACTATTTTATAACATCTACATATAAAACAACTTATAGAGTAAAAGGAGAAAATGATAGCAAGAAAAAAGTGCCTAAATTATTTCTAAGATAAGCAGTATACATTTATGTTTAAGTGACTGGAATTTTCACTAGCTATAACAGAGTTAAACACTTTCTACATATGAAGCCTATAGTAAACTTTTTTTTTTTCTTGGAAAGAATGCCAAGGATTGTTGTTGACTATGACTAGGTCAGAACTTCAGGAATATGGTTTAATATTTTTGTTATTGTTTTTAAACTTTTTTTTTTAACCGGCTGTTTGTATTGTACCCATATTATTATTGAGACTTGAATGTACTTCATTTAGTGTTTTCAGCGTGGAAATAAAATCACAGCCTGAATAAAATAGTTTACTACATTGAATTGATATATTTCATCCAAGGAAATCAAAGAGCTTTAAAATATTAATTACATTCACAATACCCCTTTGAGGTAGGCAACCAAAATCCCAGCAGGCAGAGTACATGTCAGAAAATATTTTTGTATCCAGAAGTCCTTTGTTGTTTTTTTTTTCATTTGTGTTTGGGGCATAACAGAGAGAGAAGAACAAGAGAGGGAACTCAGGGGTGTATGTAAGGGTGGATCTTGCATGGTGGAGACCATGTGTCTTCAAAAGTTTGCAGCTGTCAGTTCCCACTATCAGCTGTGAAGGCCAGGTTCTATCACACAGCTGTCTACTTTTGAGGTAGTAAGGGCCTAGACATAAGCAGTCATCTAGAAAGTGTGACACACTTTCATTTCCTCTCTGAGGTAGAGAGGTTTAAGAAGTTTCCGATCACCTGTTGCCCACAATCTGGTACTTCCAAAATCTGATTTCTTGAACTAAAGAAAAATAGGAAGGTAGGAGAGAAGGATCAAATGGAATTGGGGGGCAGGGAGAGAAATAATTATTAAGCATTATAAAGGCTTTGAGAAGGTGAAAAAGGCAGCATTATGAGGCAGCATCATTTCATTCTTTGATACCTCAAAACTTACACAACAGAGTTGTACAATGGTATTGTAAATCTTAAAGTGACAGCAGGCCCAATGCAGTTCATTTCAACATCCTTGAAAATCAAAGTTGGTATCAAGGAGATAAATACATAACGTGGTCCATACTGATATAGGCAGTATAAAGAATTATTGACAGTCTTGGATTTGGAGCTGTCATAAAAAGAACCCAAAAACCTGTGAAAATCTTAAATATGTTTGTATATATCTTTTTTAAAAAGCAGGCTGACCTTTGTCTTCCAAAATATTTGGTGTGGGTTTTATAATTCATTTAAATTTTGATTATAAACCAAAATGTTTCAACTTTTAAACATTATTTGAGTAAACATTTTCATTTGGGAAAAAAAAACCCAAAGAAGAAGACAACAGAATTGTCTTTTTTAAGGTCCGCTGCTATTCTCAGGCTACTAATTCTGAACCACCAAGCACCTGATTCAGTAGGAGAGATCATAGTTGATTTAAGGATGCAGACAGAAATGAGAAGTTTTGCCCAACCTGGCCACAGAAAGCTGTCTATAGCCATGACCAAACACAAGTACACAGCTGCAGACTACTTAAAAATGAGTATTCATTCAAAAATGTTTCAGACCAGAACATCTTCTATATGTTCTGTCTTTGCTGCCTCCCAGTCTGTCGCTGTTTTTCTGAATGAGAGCGGGGAAAAGGAGAGGAGGGAGTTCAGGCTGGGTTTTTTTCAGCCCCTGCTGGTGATGTGGGGCAAGTATATTGGAGTCCTCCTGAGGTGGGGAGTGGGTGGGCTCCAATTCACTCACTCCACCCTCCAGCAGGGGCTGAAAAAAATCCATACTGAACTCCCTCTGCTCCCTTTCCCCCCACTTCCCATTTGGAAAACACCCGGAGGTGGCAGGGAGGAGGGGCCATTGCTAGGGAAAAACAACTGCAGCCAGCAGCTAGATTCCCCTCCCCACCCGAAACCAACAGTGAACTTCTGTTTGGTCCAGAGTGTCATTATAACTCACAACACTTCCTGCAGAGCTTTCTCAGTTACAGTGGGGAGATGCACTTCTGCCTGTACCCAAAGTGATCCTTGGATCAAGCTAATATTAAGAAGAAACTGGACATGAGTTGGCAATTCTATATGGGTGCTAAACAAAGGCAACCTAAATGGATTCTCATGTTCTGAAGCAATAAAATAACATTTTCTCAATATTGAATCAGTTCTGGATGCATTATTGCTAGATATGTATTAATGGTTTTGAATAAGGTAGCTAGTGGGAGGGGAAAGTAAAAATAAAATGATGATGGATTGAAGGGACTGATTTATAAGGGAAGCTCTAAATGGTTAGATCAGCCATGGGGTCTACATGAAAATAGGGGTCTACACAAAAATATTAAAATTGTCTTTACAACAACGGGGTCTGGCATTTAAATAATGTGGCAGATTAAGTGAAAACATGTATGGAATATCATGAAAATCCTTCTGACAGGAAGATACATTAGGCTGTGGAATATTTTCCCAAAGGGTGTCTAGCATTTGGACTCTTTTTTCCCATCAATAACTTTCTTGATTCTGTGAAGACTGGTACTTAGATTCTCATGTCCAAACATCAAATTATTAAAGAGAGTTAATTTAAGCAGCTCCCTAAGTCCCTCACTAATTTCCAGGAAACTCAGTTACATACTTTTACCCAAATATCCCTTGTTGAATTAAGTATAGATCTCTCCATATATATTTTATCAAGATCTGTTTTAAAAATATTTTTATTGGAGAGTTCAGTTATTTCAACAAATGCTGACTGCAATGTTCGTCTGTTTCTTTGCTGATCTTCTGCAGAAAGTCAGTGGCTTCAGGTTGTATCTGGAGTCAAGATCAGAACTATCCAGGGACTTTTAAGATCAATTTATGAGGGGTTGAAAAACATTCAGAAATGCACATTGCATGGTGTGGCTTGCACAGTTGGGGGCGCTACTCTGCAGAGCCATCCACTTCACAGTGCCAGGCCCAAAAACCTTGCTTTGGGAGTCTCCCTCAGGGAGCTTTGATGCACTCAGAAATATGTGGGCAAAGCACCCCCCAAGGTTCACAGGGTCTATGTGCCCCAAGTTGCATAGAGCCCTATCAGAGACCAATGCCTGGGTGGTGGCAGCATTACCCCAGGCTTGTGGGTATTCTCCAGAAAGTGGAACAGCCAGCTGTAGGGTCCCCAAGGGAGACTGTCAAAGCAAGGCTTTTTGGCCTGGCACAGTGAGGTGGGTGGCTCTGCATAGTAGTGCCCCCTACTGTGCATGCCACACATGGTTTCACAGGCTTGGAACACTGTTAATGCAAGCCCACAGACTTGCTTCAGGCTTGACAGACTGAATGGTTTGCTGAAGCAAAAATCTGACCATCAAATCTGTTGTAACATCAGAGTTCTGATCCCAAAATGCAGACTTCTCTAAAACCTGGTTGCCTACTATTTGTGAGCTGAAAGTAATACCAGAGAAGAACATAGGAAGCAGACCTCTCAAGAATACACACAGATTGAGCATCCTCAGTTCAGTTTTTACAAGCTGCAAACTTCACTTATCTGGAGGGAGGTGCATTTAAAAGCTGCTGCTGCTGCTGCTGCTGCTTCTCAGGAGCCCACATTTCACTACAGGGATGTAACAACAGAAATCCAAACTTAGGAAAAGAAATTTCTCAAGACACAAACACCTGTGATAAACAACCTAGTAATAACAATGGTGGTTGTGCTAGTGATTGTAGTAATAAGAAAATGTTCAATAATGATAGTGAACTAAAGGAAGAGTGCATGGGATTTTTCAATAATTATTTGAAATGTGTTTCGTCTTCTGGCTCAACATAACAAAAGTGGGTCTCGGGAAATGTATTTATAGTTGTTTCTAGTAATCACCATGCTTACTTTCAAAACAGTCTTCAAATCAAACTCAAGCTTAACAGGATCTGGGTACAAAGCAGAGACCTAACTATGGATTTTAGTACCCTGGAGGGATGGCATTGAGTGCTGAAGAGTTGGTTCCTCTCACAATGGTGCCAGCATGGACTCCACAGGGGCTTGTATTCCTGGAACCCTCTCTAAATTGGTGCCCAAATGACCCTTCCCTAGTTAGGTTACTGGTACAGACATGCTAAATGAGACCATCTTGTGCCTTTAACCATATCTCCTATCTTAAGACATCATTTGTGAAGCTGAAATATGCAACCTGATGCAAGCACCTTTAATTAAAGAAAAAGCAAGAACAATTGCACTAGTTTTTGGGTACCAATTAAAGGTGTAAGCAGCATTTTAGTGAATGGCTGCTTTTTCATATTGTATTCAAATCAAATAAAGGTCCTTATCTAGTATGTCTCCAGTTTGCATCAAAGAGTTTCCACAGATAAAGATTATGTCTTTAAATTCTATCTTCAAATTTTAACTGTCAGTGGTTATGTTTCTTTTTCAGAAGAACTAGTACTTTATGCATGTTTTAGCCTAACCCTCTCTTGAGTACCCACCAAGGTCTACATAGCTGTTATCAAAAAGCAGGACCAAGAAACTAAACTTGGACTAAAAAGGTGTAGGTTCCTTTTCCTGGTCTACCACATATTCCTTAAGAGCAAGGGTGGGAAAAATGGAGCAAAGCTTCTTAGCAAAGGACTGAAGATATATTATTTCCTTACCTCAAAGCACTGTTTTGAAATACTTATAATATGGAAATGGTGTAAAGACAGTTGTTAAAGTGAAATATTCCATTCCAGGATTATGTTGAAATTCTTGGTTTTGAGTCTTCTGGTCAAATAAACAAGTCTCCTTAAAAAACACCTGCTACTACAGAGCCCAAGGTCAATGGTGTCCTTAGTCTGTCTTGCTGTCTTCTTACGGCACATTGGAGGGCCTACATTTTGGACCAAGAACGTAATATTGTCACCCAATATTAGGGGTCTTTATAGCTACAGCATGCAGGAGGAACTGGAGTAGATATTCCTGTGCACCTCTTTGTATCAGATGCCTAATGCATAGTTGCCTTTGACCTGGTGTAGGGGATTGGTCTTGATGGCTAAGGTGGTCCTTTCCAGTCCTGTTTCAATAAAATTTAATCAATAGCTGGACAGCCAATTCTTTGTCTTATGATTTTTAAGCGAGCTTTTTCTGGATTTAATACAAAAATACGTAAATGTTGACTTTGATAAAGTGTTAGTCCCTGCAGGTTCCCTGGTGAAAGGATACTTCCCATAATAATGGCCATGGCTAAATAGCTTGTAAACTATTGATTTAAAGAGGCAACTAATTTACATGTTAAAAACTGTTATGCTTTAAGCATCTCATGCAATGTAATTATTTTTGAGAATCCAGAGGTTACTGTAAAGTATGTGCATATACAGCACATAATGCATAGTTCATAATATCATTTAGGAAAATGATGTGCACAGACAATTACAAAAACATATTGCTTGGTATTAATTAGTCCAATAAACAAGTCGAACATCTTTGAGGAACTGAATTGCATTGGACTAGAGGTGATGTGAGAAGAAGCTAAACTTTTTCTCATCAATAAGTCTGCAATCCTCTGCTAAGAAGCTTTGCTCCTGAAACCCTCTTGGGGTTTACTAAATGAATTTAAAGCAATACAGATACCTACCAAATCCCATAACAGAATTCACAAGTAAGCCAAATAAGCTGGAAAAACTCTGTAAGTAAGGGAAGGCAATTCTTGTTGAATTAATGAAAACTGAAAAAAAAGAAGAATTCTCTGGTTGCTTTTAGCTAGCCACTGTAACTGGCTCTGAACAAATAGCTTAAATGACACAAAAAATGGGATCTGACAACTAGTGAACCTTGTCCTGCTACAATAAATGAAGTGACATGACTACTATGCTAATTTTTAAAGGACTGAACTGTGAAAAGATGTGCTTCAAGGCAAATAAATACATATATTATGTTAAACATCAAATATAATAATTCATTTATTTTAGACGTAGTACAGGAAACCTTTGCTAGTGGGTTCAGATATTCGTGGTGCACTGTGTCAACTGGGTGGGTGGGGGCGAGCACTGCCATAGCTCCCTCTGGTGCTGCACTGAGCTCCTGCCTCTGCAGTTAAGCCAGGAACGGAGCACTGCACAGGGTGGAGGAGGGCAGACCGAGGGAGATTGAAGCTGAGAGCAGAGCTGAGTGGGTAGAGATCAAGTGCTGGGGATGGGGAGGGAGGCAGTGGTGGTGGCAACGGCATTATCTTCTCCCCCAGAGGCAGCCATGGTCAGTCCCCAGGCACTGCGGGGAAGCCCCACACTTCCAGCCTCTCACGGGGGAGGGGAGCAGGGGGTAGGTGTGGGGTCTGAAGGGGATCCCTGTCAGTACTCATGGATTTGGCCGTTCACAGGGATTTCCAGAATGGATCCCCTGTGATGGTGAGGGTCTCTTGTAGTCATATGTATTGATTGTAATTATACAGTCAGTAATGTTCTCGTACAACATTGTTTTGTATTCCTATATTGCTATACATTTAAGTGAGCCACAGATGATATCCCATGTCTTAAGACAAAGAGATATCTATGTACAATTGGTACAATTGTATAAATGTTTAAGGACCATTCATACAAAAGCAGCACCTCTTTCTTGACCATACTGCATATGTCATAAATATTAGAGAGGGCTCTGAACTGAAACTCTGGTTCAGCCATCTCTAAAGCTTGGGAGAATAGCATTCAGAGTTCAAGTCCAGATATGGATAAGTTATGTCCTTGTAACTGGCCCATAAACAAGCAAAAAAACCCCTCCAAACTTGTTTTATTGCTTGCCATAAATATACTTTTTGGGACCCTAGAGAATATTGTACTGCTACAGTTTGTCTCAAGATATTTAAAAGAAACATTCTGTTGTGGCAGACTTACTGATCCAGCCTGGCATGCCCTGGGCTTGGAAAATCTTCATTTTGATTGGTGGAGCCCATCCACCAATAAAATAAGGGAGGTGAGGAGCCGCCTGGACCTGATTGAAGCCTGCATTTTGCAGGTCCAGCATGATTTCAGGGGCAGAGCCTCTGAAGCGAATAGAAGGAGCAGTGTGCCCAGCACATGGTAGACGTGTTAGGGGACGATGAAGGAAAAAGGGGCTAAGAAGAGCTGGGAAAGATCTACCCAGCAGGCAAAGCAGTGCCTAGAAGAGCCCAAAGACCCACCTTTGCCAGGACTGATGCCTCAGCCCCATCAGTGCGTAGAGCAGCTCACAGGGCTCAGACCTTGGGGCTGCTCACAGCAGTTTGTGTCTGCATCCCCTGGCAGCTGGCCAGGGATTGGTGTATGGATTGGTGCACAGGCCAGACCCTGGAAGCTGCTCAAGGTGTATCAGGTCTGCAATGCCTGGTGCACAGCCAGGAGCATAGTGCACAGTTTGCTGCATGGAGGGTCCAAGAGCAGCCCAGGGCTCTGGGAGCCAAGGCAGCTCGGGTCCCCAATGGCCAGGCTGCTGATGTGACAGCACCCTCCAGCAGGTTTAGGAGCTAACTGAGCCTTGGTGTTGCATGAGGCAGCCCAGGCCTCCAACCCCCGCTCTAAGGAGCGAGCCAAATGGTGCATGGTTGGTGCACAGGGCCATGAACAGACTCAGGATGGGAGAGAGTACAAGCAGTGGCCAGCCACCATGCCAGGAAAGGCACCCATCCCATAGAGCTGCAGCAATTCCATATCACCAGGGGTCATGAGTGTTGGGAACAAGGGTATCCCACAGGGGAGGGAAGCCTTGAGGGGAGCCAGTAGGGGGTCCCATCCTAGCCCACAAGGGGTTGGAGGGGCTGGGGTGTCATCTGCTTTTCCCCTGGAAGAGCTGTGGCCAGGTTTCCCCACATTGAATGGGGAGACCCTATCATAGTAGCACCCACAATACCTGGAAGGATGAGCAAGCACCTCATATTTTGTCATCTGTGCCTTATATTTTGTCATTTAAGGTTTTACTGTTTTATGAGTACAAATGTATTCTTATCTTCTTATCTTTGATTTCCACTGCATACTTGAAAATGGTCTTCCATGGACTGTAAATAGTTAATTGTGTTTATCTAGGTTGACATGTATCCATGTTATCTATGTTGAGTTCATCCATGTTGTATTTACTTGTGTTTACCTATACTTATGTGTTCCAGATCTGTTACTTACCTGTGTGGGTTGAAGCTCTGTAAGAGGTGTAAGTCAGTATATAATATAGTCCTGTATCATTAAATACACACACACACACGCACACTTGTGTGTGTGTGTGTGTATAACTTAAGTTTATTAATTAATAAACATATATACATTTAAACAGGTGAGTCCTGGTTTGACTCGATAAGGAACTGAGGGGAGGAAACTGCAGTTGACAGTTCCCTCCCACAGCACCTCTACCTAGTGACAATCCCCTTCAATTTGGAGAGGGGGGTACATACCCTTTGTACACCTGGGCTACACTATCTTAAAATGTGTGATATTATAAACACTAAAGTAAAGGTGTAAAGCAATTAAGAGCATCTTTCAAAAAAACCCAACTAGATATGGTTGTATCTATCTATCAGTTAACTTAATGTTACTGCTTTGCTTCCAAATAAGTGTCTCGATACTCCTTTTAAGTATGAGGTGATGCACAGTCAAAGTTAAAATGACTGGATTCAGAAAAAAAAAAACAAAACAAACCAAATATAGATAATAATAATAGATTGGTGTCATTCTAGTCATTATTTGCCTAAATCAGTACTGTCCAACTAGCAAGGAATGTGTGTTCCCTGGGTTCCCTTGGCTAATATTTCCCAGAAGCAGCCAGGGTCTTCAGGATCCCTTTCCTTCCTTGCCCCAGAGGATGGGGCAGTGTGCAGCATGGTGTGGTCTGCAGTGCTGGAGGAGCCCATAGCCTGGGGCACTTGAGAGCATTGCAATGCAGTGGGGAGCCCAACGCCGCAGAGCTTAGAGTGAGGCAGCCTGCTGAGCATTCAGGGTAATAACAGGGGGAACCAGGGTATATGTTGGAGTGTGGAGGGCCTGAAGTGTGCAATCCCCAAAGTCCATGGCTTCCTCTGATGCAGTCCCTGATAGCCCAGCGTTTTAAGCCATGGGTGCTGAACCCCTGACCTGTGTAGCAAATCCAGCCCATGGAGCTCCCAGTGGGTCCAAAAAACTGACAGCAAAGGGGTGGTGGCTAGGTCAACTGTTGACAGCTTGCAGCATAAGGCTAAAATAAAGCTACTACTAAATCTGTATTGAAACCACTGAGCCATCACAACCATGGAGTTATACATAGTGGAAGAATGAGTAGCATGAAAGAACAGCACTATTCAAATATTACACCAAAACATATTTGAAGATACCAGCCCCTTCTACTTTCTTTAATCTACTTGCCTTCCACTCCACACTTCATCGTTCTTCTCCCTCAATATTGTTCTTGACTAAAAAAAAATTATAAACTTTAGATTGGGCCCCGCTAAGTTTCTTCACAGTGAAGATGCACAAAAATAACTTTACTTCAATTGTTTATGGTTATATGGTAGGCAAGAACAAGAGTACATATTTGGGACAGGAAAGTCCGTGGTTCCTGCAATTAGTAGCCCCATGTGCAGCATAGCAAGTGGGAGTATGTCACGTAGGTGTTCCTAATGAATGCAGAGTCACAAAGTATTTTTTTATGTTCTTATCCAAATGCAGGCTTATATCATAGTTCTGTAAAGGAGTTCCTAAAATATCTTCTCTATTGTCATAGCCTCCTCTTTGAAAGGAGACATTTTCATTAATTTTATACACATACTTACCATCTATAATTTTAATGGGTAAAAAGATTATAAGTACTTCTGTCAGACTGTTTTTGGAAAGGTGCAACTCAAAATATTTTTTTTGTCTCCATTACCTGGAATTTGGTCAATCATTCATTTTAACTTTCATTATGGTGTCAGTGAAAATGTATGGGATGAGGCTTTATTTAAAGAAAAAGATGAAAGCTTTCAAATCGCAGAACCTGATTCTAATGGGGGACATCAATTATCAGGACATCTGCTTTCAGGGAAAGACAGCAGTGTAGTCCAGCAGACTGCTAGAGTATTGATGGAAATAATTTATTGAAACAGGTGTTAGAAAGGCCAACTAGGGGGAAGCTGTTCTTGGCTTACTGCTCGCATACATGGAGGAACTGGTTGATAATATGAAGACAGAAGGTAACTTGGGTGACAGTGACCATTAAATGATAGAGACTAAGACCCTAAGGGGAGAAAGGAAGAGGGTAGCAGAATACAGACACTGAAATTCAAAAAAAAGTAGAATTGAACACAGCCAGGGAACTTGTGGGCACAAACTTTGGAGTTTGGGTGAGGTCTCAGATGGCTGGAAAAAGACAAATAAAGTGCCCATCTTGAAGAAGGGGAAGGAGGAGGAAGTTCTAGGGAGCTGCAGACCAGTTAGTCTGACCTTGACATCTGGAAAGATCATGGAGCAGGTCCTCAAGGATTCTGTTGTGAAGCACCTTCACAATAGAGCAAGGTGATTAGGAATAGCTGACATGAATTCACCATTCTGGCTTGCCAGGCCTGACCATCCTGATCACCTTCTGTAATAAGATGACGGTTTGAGAGCAGAGCAGTGGATGTAATATACCTTGACTTTAGCAAGGTTTTTGACACCATCTTCTACAACATTCATATTAACAAGCTAAAGAAATACAGACTAGATTAAACTACCAGGAAGTAGTTACATAACTGGTTGGGTTGTCATGCTTGAATGAGTAATCATCAATGGCTGAATTTCTAGTTAGGAAGAAGTATCAAGTGGTGTTCTCCCAGGGCCTGTTTTGTGTCTAGTTGTATTTAATATCTTCAATAATGATTAGGGTGATAGGATTGAGTAAATACTCAGCATTTTTGCTGAGGGCACCAAGTTGGGAGGAGTTGGAGACACTCAGTAAGGTTGGGTTTGGATCAAGAATGACCTGGATAAACTGAAGATATGGTTTGCAAAAAAATCAGAAGAGATTCAACAAGGACAAGTGCAAAGCCCTGCACTTGCAAAGAAATATGCGTGTGCCCAAATACAAACTGGGAAACAACTTGCTAGGCTGCAGGCCTGCAGAGAAGGACCAGGGGTTACAGTAGGCCATAAGCTGAATAGGAGTCAACAGGGTATTCTTATTGCAAAAACAGCCAACAGCATACTGAGCTGCATTAACGCGAGTGTCTCTTGGAAAAGAAAGGAAGTGATTCTTCCCCTCCAGTCAGCACTGGTGAAGCCTCACCTGGAGTAGCATGTCCAATTTTTGAGTTTCACACTTCAAGAAGAATATGCAAGTTTGGAAAGAGTCCAGCACAGAAAAAAATTATTAGGGGCCTGTGATACAAGACGTATGAGGAAAGGATGAAAGAACTAGGTTTATTTAGTCTAGAGAAGAGAAAGCTGATGGGAATTTGATACCAGTCTTCAAATACTTGAGAAAGGATGGAAATGGCCTTTTCTCCAGCCCCAAGGCATGACAGTGGGAGCAATGGCCTCAAAGTATCAGGGGAAATTTAGGATGGGGATTAGGAGGAACTTGCTGACTATGAGGGTGGCCAAGTATTGGGACAGAGAGAGAGAGATTGTTGAATCTCCATCCCTGGAAGATTTCAAGAGCAGGTTAGGCTGACACTTGGTTAAGATGGCTTAGTCAGGGATGATCCTGTCATGAGCAGTTTGCTGGATTAGATGACCTCATGAGGTCCATTTCAGCCCTACTTTCCTATGATCCTATTATCCATTACTTTCAAAATGACAAGTATATTACTCACAAATTTACTTCTGTATAAACATGGTTTGTATATTTCTCTTTTTAAATCCTGTCACATAGGACTGTACAAAGTTGTAAATCCTAGACTGTCCCCATTTTATTTCTCATGTTCAAGACAAATTCAAAATCCCTCAAGAAATTGTCCTTCATCTTTTAATCCTGATCAGAGATTTAAATAGGCCCATTATTAAACTCTGCCATTAACACTAATATTTAGGGGGGTTTCTAGCTAACACTTAACAATGGTTTTTCTTCTGGTTTACCCTCTGAAACTAAAATTTAGGATAAGTGAAAGCTGTTATTTTTCTCTGTTTTGTTGACCTATAAGAACTGATTCAGTCTACTATAATGTTACAAAACTTGAGGATAAACCTCACATTCATTAATCTTTTGAATACCTAGTGGCAAATGATTATTAATAGTGTTTCAGCATCATTGGAAACTATAAAATGTTCAAAATTAGACTGAAGAGCTCTGAATTCCCCATGCCTTTATAAACTTGGCATTTTACTTGACATAGCATTAATCACCCTGCACCTACACTGTGATTAGTTGGCTAAAAAACATGGAACAATATAGAAATTACTTGTTCTTTAAATTATTTAGCCATTATGTTTTAAGTTACTAACTGAATGAATAATCATTTGATATGTTTTAACAGTATTTTAAGGATAGCATACATTAAATATTTCCTTGTATTAGACTGTTCAACAGAAAGAACAAGAACAATCCTAGATGAGATACGTATTTAACATTATCTTCTCTAATAACAGCAGACAGAAACCACATGCAACAGTCTCAAATGTTTAATGTGAATTAGCAGTGCTCTGAATAGTGGAAGGAAAATGATAGGAAGGGCTGACAACCCCAAAAGTAAGATGGAAGAGCTGGAGGGATTTAATTTCCTGCCAAATAATTATCCCCAAGCCATGTAACCTAGTTCAAACAACTGCTTGGAAAAAAGGAAAACAAAAATGAAAAAGAAAAGATCCTTTTTAACATTCACAATAATCATAATCCTTATTTGCTCAGTTCAGTAGCTTCCATAAAAATGTATCTCTGGCTAGCTTTAGTTTCATAATCAATAAAAGGCTAGCAGATTTTATACTTCCCTTGTTCTCACCAACCTGTATCCTTTGTGGATCAAATTTCAATGAAAGGAAAGTAAGGAATATAATCCTAGACTTGCCTGATGAGATTCCAAGCTCTATTTTTTTAAGGAAATTGTTACTTAGTTCATGATCCTAAAATACAATATCTAGAACTCCCACAGGGCCTCTATCATCCCACTGCTGGATACTACCATAATCAAATAATGGAACCATGCTGTAAATTTTTTTGTTAGTGTGTACTAGGTGAAAGTCAACCAGTTCAAACACGTCTTATAAATTAGCCGTGTTCCATGCCAACCAGTCCAGCCTTGAATTATCAGTCTAAAATTGATACTTACATTTGTTGTTCTGGCATTTTATCCTGTCTCTAGTTTTAATCCCTAAATAATGTTCTAGCATAAAACTAGGGTATTGCTATGGCAAATCATGTTTGCCTTATTGGTTTTATTGCAACCCACTGTAGAAAACATGAGACATGACATTTACTATGTCAGACCATAGGTCTTTCCCTTACCCAGTCACCTGTCTCAGACAGTGGCAGAGTGTTGAATCTGGGTGAGGAGGGAAAGGGTGTCAACAGGGCATGTGTAGAATAGACTTCTACAAATCCAACATGTTCAATACCTACTAATGGACTAATGGAAAATTTCCTCCAAGAATTTTCCCAATCCCATTTTAAACTGGATTAAGCTACCACAATTTGTGGCAACAAGTTCCACCAATTAATTACACAGTGGGTGCATCTCCATGTGTGCTTTACTGTGTAGTTGACTAATTAGAGCTGCAGTAAAGCATCACAATCTACACGAGCTAAGTAATTCCACCATAGCATAATACTGTCAGGGTCAGTACTATCCTGCACCAGAGTAATTTATACCACTGCAGTGCACATGTAGACAGTGACAGGGGCTGGCTGGGGCACAAGGGTGCTGAAGTGCAAGGGCTGTCTGCTGCTTAGCCCCATACTTTAGCACCCTCGTGCTTCAGCCAGACCCTCTACCACCACTGCTGCTACCCGGAGCCTGGGGCTGACCCCCAAGTCCCCTGCCAGGCTGCTCTGCCTTGACTATAAATGCTGCAGTCCCAAGTACATGTGTAGATTCTGCCCCTGGGAGCAGTTGACTGGCGTAAACTGCACCAAAATGTATGACACCGCTTTAGTAGCTTGTCTAGATGCACCCACTGTATGAAAAAGAACCTATTGTTAGATATTCAGCCTTCTGCTGTATAGTTTCATTTTGCATCCCCTAGTTCCTGCATTCTAAGAAGTCATAAATAGTAAATCCCTATTTATTTTCCCTGTGTCATTTAATATTTAGACCTTTATCATGTCCCTCATGAAATGTCTCTTTTTTTAAGATGAAAAGTCCTTACCTACTCAGTCACTCCTCATGTGGAAGCCCCTTTTTCTCCTCCTCTTTTTTCTAGTTCTTTTATCTTCTTTTTGAGGGGTGTGGACCAAAACTTCTCACGGTATTCAAGGTGTGAATACACTGTAGATTTATAAAAAAGTATAATGATATTTTCTGTTTTGTTTACAATTCCTTTAAAAATTCCACATATGCTTACCTTTTTAACTGCTGCTAAACGCTGAGCTGTCCACAGTGGCTGTGTGGTAAAACTTAATGTGAAGCCCATCATTGTGTATTGCTATTTTGAGTAGCTTTGCTCCAGTGCATCACTTTGCACTTATACACATTGAATTTAATTTGCCATATTTTTTGATCAGGAACTAAATTTTGCAAGATTTTCACAGCTGCCTTGGCCTTTATCACTCAGAATAATGTCTCATCTGTATATTTGGGCACCCTTTCCAAATCACTTATCCCCACACAGGACCCTGTGGGACCCTACTCTTTAATTCTTTCCATTAGGAAAATTGACCATTTTATACCACCTTTTACCTAATCTTAAGCAAGTCTCTGATCCGAAGGGAGATCTTCCCTGTAATTTAGGGGTTATCTTCTTTTTTCAAGCATGACACTAAATTAATTAAATTAAGTCAAGAGGGGGGCTGCCAGCATCCCCTCCTTTGTAGGCCTGATTTAGCCAATAGGCTATAAATTGCCAAGCCCAGCTCTAATCCAGTCACAAGCTAATTGCATTGAGAACCTTTGATGCAGAACTTTGTTGAAGGCTTTTTGGAAGTCCAGATGTACAATATCAACTGTATCACCCTGACCTCTGTATTATATATATGTGTGTGTGTTACAAAACCAAAGAGGTCTTTCTTATATTTAAAAATGAAATAATGGCCTGTTATTAAAAGAATTTGCAATGGCTTTCCTTTAGTTGAACTTGGTATTTCTATTCCTTCTTGCTTTTTATATAAATTCAGAATACCCTGATTTCTTCTCAGAGAAAAAAGCAAGCAAAATATAATAAATGGAGAAATAGGAATTTTGTCAAGTGGTGTCATAATATACCTAGTACAAGATCAATGTTTCAGTTTAATCTCTGTGTATGGTAGGGAGGTGGCAGAGAGATAATTAGTGGCACAAATCATCAAAGCCTGTTCTCTAGCTCACTACTGTGGATGCTGTCTTATTTCTGTCTCCTAGAGAAGTATTGATTATTTTTTCTTGCTGTGATGGTATAGCCAGTTTAAAAAGCTTTATGAATTCTAGCTCTTTTAGTTTAATTAGTTACACTGGGAGATTGACCTGACTCAGTTTAGTTTTAAATTGCAGGCAGCTTTTTTACCTTAATATTTTTGTAAATGCATGTATGAATATGAAGATCCTGGTTGCAGTTTTTCAATCTTCTACTCAATAGCACCTACAAAAACACCAGCTGGAGATGGGAAAAAATAATCCACATGCTATATTCTAGCACTGCAGGCTTGCTTCTATTTTAAGGCATTGTTTATAATGAGCAATTCAACTGGTTTAAGTGGAGTTTCCCCTGATGTTCACTATTGTAAATAAAAAAGAGAATAAAGTCTTGCATCAGCTTTGGTAGCATAATAGTGAGTTTACATGTAACCAAATCAAAGGAGCTGTTTGGAAATGCTTTTTAATCAAGAGTTAGTCCTTACAAAATGGATTCTTTTTGTCTTATCTCAAACAGAAAGTGAAGCCTGACTATCTTACCCTTAAAATTTTGGAAAGAATATAGAATTGGGTCCAAATGGAGTTGTGTGACCTTTCTATTGACAAGTAGGAAATGTAATGTAAAAAATGTAGGGGGATCTTTGTGGATTATTCATAAATTCGGGTTAAATTATGTAAATAGCTTTGGCCATTAAAAAGAAATCACTTACGTTTTTGTAAATCAGCCCAAAAAAGAATGGTGCCAAAAAGACAATGGTTCAAGCCAAAAAGTGAAGAAAAGAAAGAAATTAACTCTTCTTTGTAAAGACCCTTTTATTTTCAGCAACTCATGTACAGTTTTTCAAATGGTGTCTTTTTTTTTTCTTTGGGTTATGTTTTTGTTTTATCTCCAAATGGGTGATTATTTCTCAATCAAGGAAGTGCTCAAATGCACAAAAGAGTGATAGCTGGACTCTATATTGAGAACAGTATCACCTTATCAATGTACTCTAGGTTAATTATATTGTAATCTATTTTGCCATTATTTATGAGCTCGAGTGGCTTAGAGGATAAAGCAAAGTCCTTCCTGCATGAGAATGCCCTTTTTATTTTTGTTATTTTTTTTTTGGTGGCCGGGGGGGGCTGAATCATAAATTGAATGAATTTCTATTATCTGTTTCTCACTTTGAATAAGGAATTATAATATAGATTGGGGAAACTATTTATTTTTAATTATTGACTGATGACATTTGTACATCAGGTTTTGAGCTGATTGCAGCTCCATTATTCATATAATATTTCATACTCTGACAGAGTTCTTTATTAAAAACAAGGAACATTACAATATTATTTCCAAAATGAGAAATAACTAAAGGTAAATCATAGGACTTCTCTGTGGCAATTTTATCCTTCAGTATTTTTTTCTGCTACAGTATGATCACTACCATAAATAGATTTCCAAATACATTCTTGCAAGACTATGTATATAATGGGGTGGTCAGCTTCAAGCAACTATAGGAACTGGACTGTCTTTTGCTTGGTCACTCCAAACAGAGGTTTTAAAACCCTGTGTTAAACCTCTGTATGTTTTCCACTGAGCCCTTCTGGCAGAAGGGCTCAGTTAGCAGCAGTCAGGATACAAAGTGGATGGCAGTATTTTGAGGTGGGACCCAGGGATCAGCAAAATTTTGAGGAAGAAGCTTAAGCTGAGTACATCTAGGAATATAGGAACTGTAAACAGAAAAGATAAGTGGTTGATCTAGTCCAGCATATGTTCTCTGATTGAAACCATTGCCAAGCATTTTAGAAAGAGGCAGACACAGGCCTTTGATAGGCAAATTTATGGAGCAACCCAACTCTAACTGCCATCACACAGCTGTTAGCTTCCATTCTGATGCATGCATTTTTATATATTTAGGATACTCTTGGCATATATTACCTAGTAACTTCTCTGCTTTTGCAGTGTTGGACTTTGATAGAATTCTATTCTCTACTGCTTTTACCTGTGGCATGTTTGTGGGACAATGGTTGTCAACCAATTTTGACAAGTACATCACAAGTTAAGTTCAAAGCATGATACAGTGCCATCCTAATAATCTCCCATTGTCCAGTGCCACCAGAACACAGCAACACAGAATTCACCAGTGCCTAGCACCAAAGCTCTCATGCAGCCAAACCTTCAAAACACTACCACCTTCTGGCCATGTCCACAAGACGCCAACTACTGCACAGTAGTGTCACTTGGCACTAAGTGTGATACAACACTACTGTGCAGTAGTAATGAGCTGACCCCAGCAGTTTTTCCTGCCCAGAGCAGCGCAGCTGGACCTGATGATCTCACAAAGTCCCTTCTAGTCCTAAACTTCTGTGAATCTGTGGTGACACTCATGTGCAGTAATTCCAGTTACTGTGCAGTCATTTTTAGTACTTGTGTAGATGTAGCCTCTGACTTCTTTCCTCTTCCCCAGGTTACGCATTGCCTGGACAAGGGAGACAAGGTTGATTTCCTTTATCTGGACTTCAAGAAGGCATTTGACTTGATCTCCCGTGATGTCCTCATGATCAAGCTGGGGAACTGTGGCTTCGACCATCTCATGGTCTGATGGCTGGGGAACTGACTCTGCAGTCGGACGGACCCAAAGGGTACTAGTTGATGGGAAAAAATCAATATGGCACAAGGTTACCAATGGAGTCCCTAGGGCTGAGGGCTCAGGATGGTACTCTTCAATATCTTCATTAATGACCTAGATTCAGGCATCAGATGCAGACTGGCAAAGTTCATGGACAACACTACACTATGGGGGAAGGCAATTACGCTGGAGGACAGGCTGGGGATACATGCCAACCTGGATATGCTTGCAAAGTGGGAAGACCTATACCTGATGGTATTCAATGTAGAGAAATTTAAGGTATTCCACCTTGGGAGAAAAAAAAAAATAGCATCATACTAATAGGTTCGGCTGTGCTACTCTTACTAGCACCGTGACCAAAAGGGACTTTGGAGTCTTGATTGACCACAAGATGAACATGAGCCCCCAGTGTGATGCCATGGCTGGCAGAGCAAGCCAAATTCTGGCATGCATCCACTGATGCATCTCGAGCAAAACCAGGGACATCATCTTCCCACTTTACTTGGCCTTAGTGAGGCCAAAGCTGGAGTACTGCATCCAGTTTTGGGCCCCCCACTTCAGGAGGGATGTGGATAAGTTTGAGAGAGTTCAGGGGAGAGTCTCCCATATGATCAAAGGCCAAGAAAGCAAGACTTATGAGAAGAGGCTGAGAGACATGGGACTTCAGCCTGGTGAAGAGAAGGATCAGGGGGCACTTGGTGGCTGCCTATAAGTATATAAGCGTGGGTGCATCAGGATCTGGGAGAACAGTTATTCACCAGGGCTCCCCAAGGGATATCTAGGTCTAATGGCCACAAACTTATAGAAGATTGATTCAGACTCAATATAAGGAAAAACTTCTTTACAGTCTGAGTGTCCAAAGTCTGGAACAGATTCCCTCCAGAGGTGGTGCAAGCACCTACTCTGGGCTCATTCAAAAGGCATTTGGATGTTTATCTTGCTAGGATAATATGATCCTTGAAGATTTCCTGCCTCTGGCAGGGGGACTGGACTTGATGATCTCACAAGGTCCCTTCCAGCCCCTAATGTCTATAAAGTCTATGAAATCCTAGCAGCTTTTCCTGTCTTGCCCCACAGCCCCCATGCAGAGGAAGGCACTTATAAATGCAGGGAGCTGGACAGAGCCTGCCCTTTTTAGACCTCCCAGATCACAGGTACACCAAGGTAAGGGTGAGTCTCCTCAAACCTAGAATAGGGTCCCAGTGCCCTATAATGTCTAAAAAGCCACAAATGCAGCTGGTCTGTCCAGCAGATGGTTAACAAACCTAGCATGGACAGCCTGAAATCTTGAATGCTCCCGCAACAGTCAGGGTCAGGTCATGAACTGGTCTTGGGAACGGGTCACACAATTTGGCAATTGTTGGACCTGACTTCAACAGCCTGGGGTCTTGAATACACACAGACCTGTTGGGGCTGGATCTCAAACTGAATCTGAACCTTTTAAGGCCTTTCTGACAATCAGCTGGACCTGTGGGGACATGAAGACAGTCCTGGGTTTGCGATAGAGTTGCTTTCTGCCTGATATACAGGATTGGTCTGAAGGCAGCTCAGCAGTAGCTTAGTTGGGACTGGAAAAGTTTTTTTTATGTCCTATCCCAAATATTGCACCAAATATGGCATGGCAGAGGGTGCAGTGTTTGGGGCATGGCACAAAATTACTCCAATCCCAATCATATCATCATTTTAAGGTTTGCCATGGATCTTAACTGAAATCCAAGTCTATAGTTCAGATTATTCTTTCCAATATGTATCCCCTTGATATTTAATATTCATAAATGCATCCACTTTTGCACAATTTAGCCATCTATGTTCAATCTCCTCAACATAAGCTTCATTTATATAAATACTCTCTTTACCCTTTTTCCCACCAGTTGACATCCCTTGTCATACAAGTAATAAAGATGCAATTTCAAGGCATAATGAATGGGGTGTCCAGAGATACCTTAGTTAATTCTGAACAAGGTAGCACTGGTAAGAAGCAGTATAGCAATAGTGTTACTCCCCCCCCCCCCCCCCCCGCAGCTAATTAATGTATAATTAATTAATTAATTAATGACAATTCAACATGGTTACTCTTTCCAATGGTGAGAATGAAACATCTACTCTTCATTTTTGTATCTTACTATTTTCAAATTCATAACATCCATTTATCTCTGTTTGCATCACTGTTATAATCAAAATCATATAAGAATTGAACTATGGACTTTAACCTGTGGATTGTTTTCTGTGTAGAAAACAGAACAAGGGCCAAATGTAGTTACACTATTTATTAGTTTGGGTATTTTCAAGAGCAGCTGTACAGAAAAGAATTTTTACCACTCCAGTAAAGACTACCATCTGATCCTTCATTTTGACAGGCAGGATATTTTAGAATAAATGAATAAAGTACTCATATCATTCAAGACCCTCTCAACTAAATTTAAAGTTCAAGTGATTAATCAATAATGTAGTAATAGAATTTTAGATGTACGGTAGGCTGATATGGATTCTGCAGCATTAATGTCATTATGTATAACAGTGAACATTCACCTTATCCTGCGCATTAATGCAATTTTTTATATCCAGTAATACTCATTACTTATGGGATCTTATCCATAGGCAGACAAATGCTCTGAAGGAGTGAATGATTGGTGAGACTTAGTTAATCTCTGCAGCATGATTTATAATCCTGTCTAGTATAGTTAGACACAATATCCTCAGGTCTGTAGCATGCAAGAAATGTAGTGATATTTCATATTAATTTTTTTTTGTTGTTGCATTTCATGACTTGATGTAGAGAGTCATCTTATAGCTTCATTTCATTTTTATATGACTTGAAATACAGTATATTGGAATTCTACTATAATGAAAGAGATTTTCAACAAAAAATGGCATATGATGAAGTTTTGCCACAGCATATGAGAGGAATCTACATAGTGGCACTCTACTAGCTATGTGAATTATTTGTAAAACATTTGTTTCATAATTATATTATGTGGCAACAGATTATTATCTTTTTGTAACTGAAAAATCTTGTTCTAGTTATTCTTAAATTAAAGTAAGAAAGAATGAAACTCCTGACTTCTTTTACTTATTCTACTGTAGAAGTCCCAGTGAAGTAGGCCATCCTTATGTAAGCCTGCTTAAATGTGCTATGGACTTGACCATTCTTCAATTAATTGGCTATATTGCCACCTGAATAAGAGGAAATAGATAACACAATATAAAGGGTTACACACTGTTATACTCCCTGAAGAAATGTATTTGTAGTTTTAAATTAAAAAACAAACAAACAAACAAACCAACCCTTCTGTTCATGTGGAGAATTCTTATAGTTTCTGTGATTAAGAGACTTCTGTTCAGGGAAAATTCCTACTCTTTCTAGGGCTTACTTCTTGCAAAATCAATCTTTCAAGACTAAAATTTTACCTTACCATAATGGTGGTAAATTTAGAGAGCTTGTCTCATTTTTGGTAAAGTGAATGGTTTGCTAAGAGACTCTTGATATATATTTTTTTTAATTGGATAAAGCTTTCCAGGTGACTAGACTTCAGTAAGGATCAATTATATTGCTAATTTTCAAAATAACAGATTTGAACATTATAAATGTTTGAAAATTGAATGCTTTACAAGAGGTGTAAAATGCATCTTGGCAAAAGGAGACCATGTTCAATTATTATTAATTAATGTATGTATTTATTTATCTATATGATATCTATGGAATAATGTACATATATGATAATACCTTCTACTGTATTTATATGTTTACAGTAGTGATATGAGCATTATTATGGACTTGTATGCAATATGCCTCCCAAAAATCTTCCTGGTGTATTATGAACTAACTGTAGGGGAGTGCCCTGTTTGTTTTCCCTTCTATTTCTAGCTAGTTTTGTTACCCCTGACTGGTTTTCTTATAGCAAAAAGGAGGTATAGCAAGAAGCCATTTATCTCTGTTATTGTGACTGAAACCTGCATAAAGGTAAAAAGGAAGGCAGTATACTCATATTCTCGCCTCCCCAAGGACCAGAGGCCATAGGACAGATCTTAATATATAATTAGGTTCTGAGCTTTTATAGAAATGCAGTTTCACAGTAGGTATTAATGGGAGTTAGGTGTCTAAATAAGTGGTCCAACATAACCAACAGGAAGCCAAATAGTTAAACCAAAAGAGAGGTTCATGCAATCTAAAGATCAGATATATTCCCCTTCTTGTCACTCTCTTCCCTTGTAATATAGTTCTCCAAAGTTTATGTTCAACCGTGTTGCCAGATTACTTTCTATCAAATAAGAGTTCTGCAGCATTGTGTAACTTGATGTAAAATTGCATTACTGAAAGCTGTTAGAAGTTATTGCTACAGTCCTCCTGCAATCCAGCTTATGCTTGCAATATTTGGCAAAGTGAGTATTTATGATACTAGCTGTCAAGTAACTGCCATAGAAGTTCACTTCCTTGCAGATGCTTTTATTGCTTGCTCTTGAATGAGGAAAGTTACAAAAAATATGTATAAAGTTGCAAATAATATTTGAATAACTTCGAACAAAAACTCATGGAAGAAAACGTCTTGAAAATGAAAAGTGTTTTCCATTCTGAAATCTTTGAGATGAACTAGTGCTTTCTGATTACTCAACTGATATCTTATGTTTTGTCTGGAGGCCCCACTTAGTTCAGTGGTTAGAGTGCTGCTTTTGGACACAGGCTGTGTGGGTTCAAGTCTCTGTTTCAGTGGAATCCTCTGTCCCCCATCCCCTATGTAAATTACTGTCCCCTCTAGTGCTCACCTATCAGCTAGGTCCTGGAGAGATTATTATCAGGTGACTGGAAAAGGGCCAACACAATACCCTCCTTTAAAAAGTAGGACATATAAAACTACAAACCAGTTCATCTCACCTCAATATCCAGGAAGTTACTAGTCCTAAGAAAATCCATTTGCAAGCATATGGAGGAGAAAAGGTTCTGCACAAGTAGCCAGCATGGATATGCTAAGAAGAAATCATGTCAAACTGGATCTCTTTCTTTGATGAAGTAACTACTTCTGTGAATAAAGGCAATGCTATGGATACATTATGTCTGGACCTCAGCAAAGCTTTTTATAAGGTCCCACATGACAGTCTCATAAATAAATTGGAAAAAAATGTGATCTAGACAAAACTACTATAAGTTGGGTAGACAACTGGATTAATAACCACAAGCAAGCATAATTATAAATGGATCCATGCCAGAATGGCAGGTTTCTGGTGAAGTACCACAGGGGTTTGTCCTGGGCCCAGTGCAGTTCACTAACAATTTGGATGCTGGCATAGAAAGCATCTTGAGCAAGTTTGCAGACAACACAAAACTGGGAAGCATTGTGAACATACTGGAGGATGCAGGTGCACTTCAGAAGGATGTTAACAGATTGAAAACTGGACTGAAGTTAGCAGGATGAAGTTCAATGCAGACAAATGCAAGGTGCTATACTGGGAAGAATAATCAAAAACACAAATATAAATTGGGTGATACCTGGCTGGCTGCAAGCACTATGGAAAAGGACTTGGGAGTCTTGGTGGGATCAAAAACTCAATATGAGTCTACAGTGTGATGCAGCTGCACAAAAGATGAATGATGCTTTAGGGTGCATCAATAGAAGCATTAGGTGCAAGATGCGAGAGGTGATAGTGTCTCTCTACTCAGGATTGATTTGGTCTCATCCAGAATATTGTATACAGTCAGTGGTGATGCATAGAGGGTGCACAGGGGTGCACATGAACCCCCTGAGAGTGCTGGTGTGCCCCCTGACCAGCCACGCTCGCCGCTTAGGCAATGGGTGGGGGGACAGGTGGAAGTGCCGGAGCCCCCCTGTGAGCACCAGGCAGGGAGCACTGCTTCTGGAAGCGGCCGCAGCCACTTTATAAAGAAGAGGAAAAACACCCTTTCTCTCTTGCTGCAGAGTGGAGAACATAGACCAATGGCCTGAAGTTGCAGCAAAGTACATTTATATTGGATATCCAGAAAAACTTCTTCATTGTCAGGGATTTTTTTTAAGTCATCCTCAGAGGTGTTTAGTGTTGGCTCAAATCAAGGCTGGGGATTTTGACTGGGATGTGCCAGTGCTCCCACTAAGACTTAAAGACAGAAGTTCCTGGCTAAAGGGTCTTATCTCTGCTCAGGGTCAGACCAATCACCATATTTGGAGTCAGGAAGGAATTTTACCCCATGGTCAGTATGGACTGTGCGGGAGGTTTGCCTTTCCCTGTGGTGGGGGATATAGCCTTTTTCCTGGGATCTCTTGAGTTTATGGTTGTTTGCAGATCTAAAAAAAAAACCCCTTCACTTTACTGGAAGAAGCAGTGTATTACTTTGACCTGGCCCCACTCATCTTTATAAATCAAATCCTTAAGCAGGGCTTTTTGGCTTCTTTAGCTAAAGCTGATTCAATCAGCTATTAGATAAAAGTGCCATAAAAACCCCATCAAAGTACCCAGTCTATACAGACATTGGACGAGCTGCATCCAACTAATGCACTGCTCTTCTGGCTGTGCACGGGGCTTGGTGTAAAAACTTGCTGAGTTTAAAGTGCTTTTTGTTTATTTTTTTAACATCTGCAAGCTGCCTATATTAACAATCTTTACTGAAGCAGAATATTGGCTGCTGTCCACTGCTTTATCTGTGGCAGGTTAAGGTATTATCTCTTGTATTGTGTCAGGGTTGTCTGTAATTTTGCTAAGGGGTTAGACAATGGATGGTTTGAAGAGGCATGATCCTACCTCAGGTAGGGGGCTGGATTTAGGCAACCTATGATGCCCTACTTCCCTATGATTTCATAGGTGCCATAGGCAATTAAAGTCAGTTCTATGGGCTTTTCTATCATTATATATAAAAGAGACAAAATAATTGTTTGCATTCCTGGTTATGTTTCATGTGTATCCATTAAGTGATGTTGATCTTCAATGGATGTGTCTTAACTTAAAACCCAGATTTTTGGATTTATGGTTTAGCTTTTGTGTCCAAGCTTTCCTTCAGCATTCAAAGAGCTACATAAAAACTTCTTTATTTAACAAGAGAAAAGAAAGGTAATTTTTTTTTATTTTTTTTTTTTTTTTAGCAATGAGCTATATCAGTAAAAACTGCAATTATATTTTTTTCTCTACTAGTTAATAGTGGGATGGGGAATCCAAGGAGGGGGAGGGATGCAGTGGTGTGGGGTTGCACATCCTTTGCACTGTGTGCTGGAGCCTCTCCAGAACATATACTGGTTGGCTCCAGTTCTCCATAGCCCCAGTTGCCTGGCTTCCCCAAAGAATCTAGACAGGAGCTGATATAAGCTGGAGGGTTAGGAGGGGGCAAAGAGATGTGAATGGAGCCCTTAAGTTGGTGGGGGACACCTGGGGGGAGTAAGCAGGGAGCAGGCAAAGGGAAGGTTAACCCAGGACTGTAACTTGGGAGAGGATGATCAGGGCACAATCCCTGGGTGCCAAACCAGTAGGATTGCCAGTGTGGTTCCCTAATGCCTTCAGAGTCTGCGTCCTGGAAGCAGAAACAGGCACATGGTGCATGCATACCATGCTGCTGCTGTTGAAGCAACAACTGGGGTGTGCAGATCAAGGCACAGCAGCAGCAGCAGCAAGGAGATGTTCTTGAGTCCCTGCAATAGGCAAGATCCCCTCTGATTCAGAGCTCAGTGGTACCTCTGCTCCTCTTGTAGGGTTTGTCCAGGGTGGAAACCCTGCTTGCTGTTCCTGGCTGAACCAGGTGTGGGCATGGGGGTGCCCCAGAGCTGCTCCTGCCAAGAAGAACAGTAGCATCAGACGATTTCTCCCTTCCTGCCCCTGTTCCCAGCTGCTGAGGGGTCAGGAATGGGGATGGTGAGGGAAAGCAGGAAGCAGGCACAGGAAGAGGTACTGCCCACATTGCTGTCCCACACAATTGAAGCCTCTGGGTGAGTGCGGAACACCCAATATGACTGAGCAGAAAAGAGAGACCCAGCCACAGTTCTGGCTGCCCTGGGCACAGTCAGAGCCTCAAGGCCACTCCTGTGCTACTCTACCTGGGAGTTTGGAAGTGTCTAGAAGTGACATTGAAAGTAGTACTGCCTGGAAGTGGCAGTATAGGTGCCAGGCTCTGCTGGGAGGGTGGGTCCCTCCTTCCTACCTACTTCTCCTTGCCTAGTTCCTCTCCCCACAGTGTTCTCCACTGATCCACAAGTTCCAGCTGTGCCTTGCCCCCAATACTGCCTTGGTCTGAGAGGCAGTTTGTATCATATGCTACAGCCACCTTTTCTTAATCTGGCTGGATCTGCCCATGTAGTGTGCATTCCTATCAAATTTAAGTAGTTATCAGTCTCCTCATACAAATTGAAATAAAAGCTGTGTTGCGGTACATTGCACTTAACGTGCACTTTCTTCCTGTCAGCATTTCCTAATGTACCAGATTACATCTACTTCTAATTTACCTGTCTGAGTAGATCTCTGCTGTATGTGCTTGTGGATTGCATGTATAAGCAAGATGTTCCTTATATCACCTTTTGAAACTTGCTCAATGGAGCTAACCAAATCAGGTTTTCATGTGAACATTTAATAACTTGTATTCCAAGTTAGATAGGTGTGGATTTCACACGCCTTTTATACACTTCCAGTAATTCTATATTAACAGCATAATAAACATCCAGATTGTATGGAAGTCAAAGATTTTTTTTGTGGATATATTTTATTGGGTTGACTGCATAGTTGGGAGGAACCACTGTACCCTTCCCTAGGCCTCCTGCACCAGTGCAACTACAATCTCACCCCAAGACTAAAAGATCCTATAATTAATTCTAAAAAATATCTCACTTAAAGAAATCATCAGGGAAGGTGAATAAACAGATTTAAATTATTTTTGTTACGTCTAATATATTTTGTGTGTCTAATATTGTGTATTCCCATGAGCACATTGAAGCATTTATGTACCTGCCACTTTAAGAGGTCAGGCAGTCTGCAGAGCCACCAACAGGTGAGATCAGACCTAATTAGAGAGTCAGCTGACCCAGAGGCTGACTGGTGTGGCTAGGCCTGATCAAGGTAGTCACCTGACTGCATGGGAGACACCTGATTGGAGGAGGGCTGGGCTTAGACCGGGTATAAGCCCAGACCCCAGGGCTGGCAGTACATCTTGGGAGCTGGTGCAGGAACACTACCCAGCAGGAAGGCTGTGGCTCTTGAATGCCAGCAAGGAGAATGATATCCAGGTTGTAGCCATATTGGTCTAAAGGAAAAAGCAATCAGAACATGACACGGAAGATAGTAAAGTTTAGCTGATTTTTTTTTTTAATGAAATCTTCATAGTTTTACAAGGAAGAAGCAATTTTGACTACCTGAAACCTGAGATACTGCTCCTGCCTTTGTTTGAGGTAATTTGCATCATCACAGAACCTCACCACAGAGCTCAGAGACACCTCACCAGATAAGAAATGCCTACCCAGAAGAGCATTCCATCTATTTACTCCTCTGTGAAATAGGAAACACTATAACCAGAAGGATATATGACTACTTCCTACAACTTTGAGGTAAACAGACTATTCCAACTTTTGTCTGAGCCTAATCTGCATGTAAAATGAACTTTTCCAAACAAGAGATTTTAGCACACCTTCAACTCTTCTATAAAATATAAACTTTCATTTCTACCAGGAAGAATGTTTACTATCTTTTCTCTGATGCCTAATGAAGAATGTGCCTGAAAGCTTACAATTAAAGATTTTTCTTGCAAAAATCTAGTTGGTCTAATAAAATATATCACCTCTACCATAAGCAAGGAGAATTCCATCTGAAACATCTGGAGGTTGGGTAGGAACTATGGAGGAGGATGGATGGATGGGGGAGGTCCCTGTGGACCCAGTATGGGGTCCAGAGCCTTGAGAAGGGGGATGAAAGTCTGGGACCTAGTGAAAGGCCAGTCCAGCCCAAAAATAGGGGCTGAATGCACAGGGGACTAGCAAGAAGCCAGCCCAGCCATGGGAGATGGGCTGAGAGTCGGTGGGCCTGTTGAGTGGCCAAATGGGCCCTGAGTGAGAGCCTGAGCATTTGTAAGACCTAGTTCAGGGTCTCAGTGAGTCCAGTGAGGGTGGCAGGGTATGGGAGCCTATTGAGGGGGCCAAGGAACATGAAGAAAAAAGGGGTTATGTTAAGGAAGATCTATAGTGGGCTCCAGATGAGCCTCAGAGAGTGGTAGTGAGCTATGAAGGGGCATCGGAGGGTGGACTCACAGATATGTGAGGGCTGACAGACAGAGAGCTGACCCTGAGAACCTCAATTGGTCCAAGCTGAGGCCAGGGTTCAGGAGGACTGAAGGGTGAGAGTGCCCACCGCAAGAGACTGCCAGAGCCTGGAGTCTCAACTGGCCTGGAGGCAGGGGAGCCTAGGGGTGGTACAAAGGTCCCTGATGGGGGACACAGCTGAAATGGAGGGGTCAAGTGGTAGGTAGCCCAGGGTGATAATTGCTAGTACTAGGCCCTCTGAGGAGAAGGAGTTAAGGACAGAGGTCCTCACGTGAGTTGGGGCCAGAGACAGAGGACTTAAATGTAAGATGGAGCATGGGATGGATGGCACTGTAGTTAGCAACCCAGGAGAGGTTTAGGAAATCTAGAGGAAGCCCAGAGAAGGATGAGTAATATCAGGTAGGCCTGAAGACCACTCCTGGGTAAGAACTAAGACTACACCCTACTGGAGTTAGTTGGTATGGTAGGACTGCCTGTGGCAGAGCAGCCTCTATAAAATGCTACATGTGGACCGCTCCAGGGAAAGGCAGGGATGAGGCGCTAGAAAGCCTCAGCTCCCACTGCCTTGTGGGTTACCCCATGGAGGTGGAAGGCTAGAGGAGTACACCCCAACAGAAAAACACTTGCCAGGAAGATCAGGACCATGTGGATCCAGAGGCCCAGTGAAAGGCCAGGGAAGACCAAGGAGATTCAGAGGTCTGATGATTGGCCAGGGAAGGCCGGGACTGCATGGGGCCAGAGGCTTAATGGGATGGATGAGTCTGAGGGCCCTGAGTCACATAGTGAGGCCCAGTGAATGGAGTGAGGCCCAGAGAGGGGCCTGTGACATAGTGCAGACCCAGTGAGGGACCTGAGGTCTGTGGCTTATCATGAAGCCCAGCAAGTATAGTGGGGCCAGAGGGGTCCAGTGGTCCAGCAAAGGGCTGGGTATGGAGTGTAGACTAGATGGGTCCAAGGGCCTGAATAATGAAATACAGTGCCTGAGACACATAGTGGGGCCCAGCAAGCATCATGAGACCAGAGAGGTTCAGCGGCCCAGTGAGAGGTTGGAGAGCGAAGTGTAGGGCCAGCCAGGACTGAAGGCCTGGAGAGTGTCCAGGAGACAGGGTCTAAGATGAGAGACCAAGATGGAATCTTACAGCTGGGGGACAGGCTGAGAGAGACACTGAGGGGCCGACAGCCCAGTAAGTGATTGTGCAAGACGGAGGGGTCTGAGGGTCCACGGCAGGGCCAGAGGAGAAACTGATGGGTCTGGCAACATGAGTGGGGATGAGAAAGAGACCAAGGGGTCTGAAGGCCCAGAGTGGGGCTGAGAGAGGCTGAGGGGTTAGAAGACCCAGTGAGGAGCTGTATCTGCATTAAGTAAAACATTTGTAAGGATACCATCTGCAAGGCATGGGACTTAGTGTAAGGAAGGTACGGAGCCATGTGATTGACTCATAAGGCCATAATCACAAGTTGGATAGTCATTATAATAAGATCAGGGCACCCTCCCATAATATATATATATATCTATTAATATCAAGACATGGTGGGCGAAAGCAGGGCAGAATGCCTTTAGAACAGGGTATTTAAAAAAATGGTGCGGGTACCCCATAACAATGTGACATACTTATAGGAAAACAAAATATTGTCTTGTCTTGTACAACATTCAGATTATGATTGTGACCTTAGTGGACTAAATATGTGAAAGGAATGCTCTTGGTGTCTGTGGAAAAAAAATCCTGTTCCCATCATTTATGCAGGGCCCAATCTATGGAGTGAACACCACAACCAGAATCTTTTGATAGCTTAAGGCTCCATTTGGTTTCTAAGTGAAATGCTAGTTACTAATCACTGAACCATTCATTGTGCAGGTTTGCTAGCAATTACTTTTACTTTAAATAGAATTACATGGAAGCATCATTTAGGCAGGATTCAAACAGAGCAGAGCAATTTAGCCATTTTTGCCAAAGGGCCCTCAGTTAAGATTATAAGAGGTATAATCTCTTCAGATGTTTACTTGACTCCTATGGTCCTAATGCAAGGGAAAATGTAATCAGTTGGGATCAGATTTTATTCAACCTATTTAATCTGTAAGTGGGCTGTGGAAAAAAGTTTAATGTGAGAAGTATGTGGGTCCTCTTCCTCCTCCTCCTTTCTGATTCAGTCTTAAGGGTAGGTAAAATGACAGTGTGTTACCAAAGTAGATACATTAATGTATTATCAAGATTTGAACAGATGGAATAGAATTGCATTTACTTGTCCAATAGACTACAAGCGGGCTATACATCCACAAAATCTGCCCTGAGATCTTTATTATCCAGTTATCATTAAAATCACCCTGGATCTTGGTTTGTTGATGATGAAGGGGTGTCTTATTGTGCAACAATTCACCCTGGACTGAGTGCTGCATAATTCAAAGAATTACTAAATGGGAAAACAAATAAATCAAAACCAAAAAACACAACACCAGTTTTGTAAACAGATTGAAATCCACGGGCAAAACTATGAATATTGTCCCTACTCTCCCTTTTGACCACAGTCGCAATTTAATTTCAACAAATCAGACTTGAAGAAAATAAATTTATCTTACATTTAACATATGCTTTAGAATGATTAAAAGCAAACTGTGATTACAGTTGCATTACAGTTGCATTTTTTAAATGTAAGTTAGTCATAAATCTTGTAATGGAAAATGTTTGCAGTCTACTGAGATACATAAATAATTTGTTTCTTTTTATTAATAACCACAGAATGAAGACAAGATTGAAATATGTACTGCTAATAAAAATAAAATTATAAAGCCATCTACTTGAAGAATATTGGCCATTAATATATTAGGGATGCAGTGGGTAGTATGAAAAAAATGTATTTTAAAGTCATTGGAGCACTGGTTATTATGTATGCTTATTATTTATGATTTTAAGTATTTCTTTTCATTAAGAATCTAAGTGGTATTTATAACAATTAATTATTCATACTGGTGAAAATGGCAAAGTTGGCAAAGCACTCCAGTATCAATTATAGGAAGCTAAATAAATTGTCAGAACTCTATTTTTATGCTACTTAGGTATAGCATAACAGCTTAAATTACTGAGTTAAAAATCCAAATATTAATATGTCTGAAACAGAACAGTGTGATGTTTGTTTTGTTCTGTTTTGTTAAGGAATAATTAAAGCTTTTTTTTTTTTTCTATTTTAGTAAGTATTCAGTAACTTTGTGGATTTCAAACTTCCTCTTACAGACTATGAGTTTTAAATTTAAAATATACTTACTATTTCAAACTAGTTCTTATTAAATGATTTGACATAATTTTTTTACCATCTGGTTCTCCTCCCCTGATCTTGGCATGCAGAAGGACATCACGCAAGGAAGTGATAAAGCAGGACATAAATATTATAGCCAAATTAAAGGGGAGGGGAATAAGGGCAGTGTATGGAATCGTGCTTGAGTATGATATTTTAATGTGAATACCTACAGAAGTAGAGGTAATTTACTATGTACTAACAAATGGTTCTAGTTTTGATTGACAGCACCAATTCTCTTCTGTAGTGTCCCTTTTCTATATGGCATATGGAATATGTGGAGGATTCAATAGTCAACCAAATGATCTTATCAAGTCATCAGTGGATTTAACACAACATAGAGTAGACAGTGAAACAAGGATAGTCTAGAAGTTAATAAGATTCTCCAGATGTATAAATGGAGATATTAGAAGGATAATGAACTGATAAATCAGTAATAAGCTTATTCAGAGTAAGACATTTTTGGCTCTATTCATTAAGATCTGTATCTCCTAAATGAAAAAGTGATTTCTTAAAACTAAGCCCTCTAGAAATCTTTCTGACCTATTTCTGAAAAAAAAAAAATACTAAACTTCCAGTTGAAATTCATAGGTAGGACAGGGAAGTCACAGAGAGACTGTAAACTTTCCCATCTGTAGATACCTTTGTACTAAATGTTTGACAACAGACTCCAATTTCTCAATGCCCAGTATGAGAGGTGGTCTTTTGTCCTTCATGATTCAGCAAAATATTGCTCAAGATAGTGCTTGCTTAGTTAATTATGCTTTTGGATTCTGTTAGTGACAAAAGAAAAAAAAGAGAAAACTGTGTCTTTTCTGAGCACAGAATACAACCTAGCCTTATTAATCCACTCAGAAAATCCTCAATGTGAGTAAATACTAAATACTTCATCATTAATTTCTGTGCTTGGTAGTGATTCCAATAGCAGCCTGAATTTCTACATCTTCTGTAGAGAAATGTACTTAGCATGCTATAATTGTTTTCAAAGTAAGAAAAAACAAGAAAAAATCTTAAAATGATGAAGTCTAGTATTTGATTGGAATATTAACTTCAAGATACGCAGTGATCAGCATGTTTTTGGCAAAATCCCCAATGATCAATCAATGGAAAATTTGCAATTGACCTCAAGTGGCACAAAGTTTGACATTTATTTATGAAGTTTACAAGGAGTACCCATGTGAGAGAATTTGCTTAACAGACTGGATGAACCGTTTTGTCAAAAAAAAAATATCTATCCAGTAGGAAATCCAACATTTCAGGGTTGTTTTTTTTTCCCCACAATGTACAATATTTTGAAAATTGTCATTTAGACTACATACAAAAATCAAATTGAATATAGTCAGATGTATTTTGATATTTTATTGAAACAAAATATTTTCATTTCCTATCAATATCAACAAAATTAGAATGAGTCAGTGAAGTATTTTGATTTTATCAATTTTTTTTTGGATGGAAAAAATGTTTTATTGTAGTTGTATTTTCTACTGGCTCTGCCAGATAATTCCTATCTTTAGGAACTACTTTTTGTTCTAACGTTTTAAAGTATTTCACAAAACTGGTTCAGTATATTTATTTCCATTGTCATAGATGGGAAATTTGAAATCAAGACAGTGAACTGATTTATTTCACTAAGTCTCTTGACAGGCAGCCCAGTGCCTTTTAGTTGGATAGTGTTATCATTCTTGTTAACTTATAGCTTTTAAAAGAAAATAATTAAGAATGCAATAATTCAGAACATTATTCTTTAATTTTATAGAGCCACGTTCCTTTGATAAATGAAGTATGGAATAACCCAAATCATCTCTAAGTGGGGATCCCAGTATTTGTTTCCAAAAGTCAATATCCTAGCAATAAGGGTTTATATAGCTATGGAATGCATTTATGTTGGAATATAACACTTGATATTATTTCCTGGTGACTAAGAAAAAGGATTTTAGCTCTGTAAACAGATTTTTTCCCCATGAAAACTCAATACATTTTCCAATAGTGTGTGAAGACAAAATGTAAAGTTGTAAAATTAAAGAGTTCTGCACTGAGATGGTAGCATGACACCAGAAGAGAGAGTTGATTAGATAATTTCCTTCCTCCACTCAAAATAACACCGCCATTGGCAGTATACTAGTCAGAAGCTGAGAGGATTATTTTATCCATCAAAAGGGCCTTTTCCTTTTGTGTTACCCTCTGGCTCTCTCTTCTTTCTGTCAGTGGATTTAGTAAGTTACTGTTCTGAGGCAGACTCATCCTCCAAGGGAACAGCTGTTGTAACACTTTCAATTTAATATAAAAATATTTCATGCCAGTCAAAGTTGCTTATCGCATTGCAGGACCATTGCAGATGCTCAAGAGATATAAGCCCAAATGATGTAACAAGGCTTATATACAAAACCACTTGAAAGCACAGTTGCAAGTCTCAGGGCCAGTCTATTAAACTCTTATACTTTAAGAAGCTAGCAGTGTTTTGTAGCCATTGGAGCTATCTCACAGATGTACATTGGAGCTATCTCACAGATACTTGCTTGTCTCTTATCTAAATCATAGGATTCTAGTTAATATCCTAAACCTAAATAATCTCATGTCATCTCAACATGACATACTTGGGTTTAATTAAACAGGAAATATATGAGGAGGCCAAATAGAGGGTAAACATGGCTGTATAACAGTCATTCATTGCTACCATGCTATCAGAAGTAACCCCCGCCCTCCCCCCTCTACACATAAGATCAACCAGATATCCATCATAATAACCTGATATTCCATGTGACAATGACATAGGTGACCAGCTTGAAGTGTAGTTAAAAGATATCTGCTTCATTCATTTTTTTGCATCAAAATGGCATGTGAGCTAGTTTACCTTTAAAATCAAAGTAACTATTTCAGAGAGTACAAATGGGAGAGTCACTGAGTCATGGACCAATGTGGTCATTGGTGAGAGGGCAAACTTGCTAATTCTTCCATCCATTAGCAGTAAGTGTATCAGGAACTGTTAACTCTTTATAGATCTCAGTGCAGTGGGTTACTTTATTTATTTATTTTGTGGCAACTCTTCAATTTTCCTATCATACCACCTGCTTGTTGTAGCTACCTAAAGTGATGAAGAGGGTACATGGGAACTGGAGGTAAATGGAATCATGATTTTTTATATAGAGGTGTGTAACCACCTAGCATTTCCCAGGGGTGCCCATGGTCCCTTTGCTCACATTAGTTCATTATCCTAGCTCCAGTTTAATGGAAGTGGTTTTGGTGTCTTACCTGCCACTTCTTTGGTGTTAATGTTTGTCCATATCTTAGGAAGCTGAGTTCACGAGTCAGAGTTAGGCCCTAGGTGCTTTCTCTCTGCCCTCCTGGGTATCAGGGAATTGTCCTTACAGTGTACTGGAGTCAGCTGCCACTCTCTGATTCTCTCTTCCTCAGTAATAGGGAGGTAGGTGTTAGGGTGACAATAATTTGAACTATTAAGAAGCACTGGATTTGAAGCTGAATACAAGGCTTTACCTGTGGCCTAACAGAGCTGCTGACCACAAGGCAGAATGATATCTAAGCCAGCCATTTGTTTATGCTAAGTAACCATTTTAACTGTGTCAACCATTTTCTGAGGAAAAAGCAGCAAGTGAATCTGTGTGCTGTGAACCAGCTACAGAGGGGAATGAGGTAAGATACAGGGACCCAAAAAGGTGGAAGATGGTACAATCTGAGATGGAAAACCAGACTGGAATGTGGAAAACAACACATAATTGGTAACAAAATCTGAGATGAACATATGCAAAAAGGTGAATGGTGATTGGTAAAGAAGCCTCCAGAAGCTTCCAGGTTTTGGTCAAAGTCCACCCATTGACTGAAGAAAAGGAGTCAATGCTCAAACATGCGCTCATAGCAAGAAGTCATGTAAATGAATTAAATGCAATTCCGTGCTAATGAAGCAAACAGTAAACAGAGGTGGAGCTTAAGATGGGAGGAAAGATGGGTGGAACTGGAGGTGGAACAAGGCAGGGTAAATGTTAATGAGTATAAACCAAAGTGTATAAATATGGGAAAAAAAACTATTGTTCGGGATGGCTGTCCGTATTCTGTTGGTGAGGGAGCTGGCCTGAAGCTGTCTCCATTCTGAATAAAGCTGTTGCAAGCAATGTGTGCTGGTGTTTGCTCCCTGCTCTGCTCTAGCTAATGAGTAACAGGATCCATGGGTAATTGGACCATCGTCTCCCTAGTCGTTGGGCATCGCATGGAGTTGGGGTCTAACAGTAAGGGTCTCAATATAGGCTGACTTTCAACTTTCTTAATTTGTAGTGGATCACTGAATTAAAAGCAAGCTTCTCAGGTGACTTGCTGTGGCATTCACTTCTAAAGACACTAATTCTCTACACAGGAGGAACACCGCTGAAGTTTTAGGCAGGTCATGGAAGCAGTTGCAAGCTGACAGTAAAATTACTGACTATCAGATATGGGTAAAAATAGTTGTCAGTGAAGTTAGTAAAAAAACCCAAAACTTTATCCATCAATAAAAACACTAAGCAGCTGTAGTTTGACTGAAGCTCTGATATGCCGAGCACAGCAGCATACCCTGATGTTGAGCATGAGTGCAGCACTGTGCAGGTAGTGTTCTCTTAGTTACTTGCTACGGTGACATTGGCATCCGAGGCTTCCTATAATACTACTGGGTTGGTGGTAGGCTTCTTTGGGAATAGGTGCCAGGATGGGGTGAGCAGAGACAGTGAGTGAAGGCTGGGGGACGGGCTGCGGGGGTTGGGGGGGGAGGGGAGACAGCATTGTGTAGGGTGCAGTCGGGGCATCAGTGTGTGCTAGTGAGTGAGCAACAGGTTTCTGACAGGGGGGTGGGTGAACAGTACAGTTTAAAGTCATTGTTATGGTTGAGCAGGGTTGCCAACCCAATAATACACACACACACACACAAACACACACACACACACACACACACACATAGAACTGTAAACTTTTTACTGACAACCAAGTTCTCTTACTGTTTTATTATGATTGGTGTTAGACTCCTGAATTTGAACCCAGCCCTGATAATTAGGCAGCAGGGCAGGGCCTGGCAGAAGAAGTATTTACAGTCTGTAAAACACGTATCAGTAAAAAAAAAAGCACATTGGCAACAAAAATATCCAGTAAAAAGTTTGCGAATTGTCAGTAAAAATGTTGGGGTTGGTAACCCTGCACATGAGGCAGGCCATGGTAACCCCTCACTAATTCTATGTGACTGTTTGCTGCAGCTAGATATACTCCAGGGTAGTTTGCAAACCTGCTTTTTCATTTGGGAGGGAGGGGGAGGAGGGAAAGGAACCCAAACCCACAAAGAATCTGTGTTGTATTTCATCACCCCTTCTGATAGTGATGGGGGGGAAATAGGAAAGTGGAACCAACAGCACAGGAAGGGGATAAGCATTCTTGAATTTAAGGGATAGTCTTGCAGCACTTGCAGGGAGAAAGTGTGTAAAAGGAGCATGGGGTCCTCCTGGGAGGAAAAAGTGTGTGTGGCATGTATATCTGTTATGCCAGAAAATTTTCATTCCTAATAGTGGTAGTAATCTGGTGGTAGTAATCCTGTGGGTTATAAATGTAGATGGTAATGGTGGTAGCTGACATTCTTCGCTAACAATAAACAGCTTGCTTTTTCTTAGAGAACAAACATTATTGGCTAAGCTTCGAAGAGCAGATTCTATTCTTTTTTTTTTTTTTTTAAGTGATTTAGCAACTCACTAAATTCCCAGGACCTGGGGGCCTTAACTAGTGCCAGGACCTGTAACTGCAGCAGTATTAGCAAGTCCCATGTGTACCACTTCCTCATTTAAGATGGTGACAATGCTACAGTACCCAGCCTCATGGCAACAAAATTCATGACATGGGTCTAAATGCTGCAGACTTTCAGAACTAGAATCAGTTTTCATCACTTCCAATTCTGGTTAGTGGGGCTGTCAAAAGCTGAGGCAGAACTAATTAGCCAACACAATTTCAAAAGCATGAAGCTACACAGTTCTCTCAAACCAGAACCTTGGTAGCCACATTTGTGTGTATCCAGCAGAGTCTGTAGATGTAGAAGGACATCAGTAGATCCAAATTAATTGTCTAGATTGGGACCAGTCTCATTCCAGGGAGTCTGAAGGGATGGAGTTACAATATACGAAGTTGTCCCAACAAATTTGTAAAATTGGTCACTTTTGATGATACAAACCTTACTCATGAACATGTTGACATTTATCAGATTAAGTTTAAAGCCCTTCAAGATGCTCTAACATCAAACACTATCAAAATGCATAGATATTGTTAGGGATATGTCAGGCCTGTCATGTTCAGAACCCAGAAAAGGTTCAGGATAAATTTTAAGGCTAGACTTTGGATAGGTGTTTTGGGTTTGAATCTGTTGTCACTGAAACAGTGCATTTTTCAGCTAAACTGTTAGATTAGTTTACCCAGGGAGATATGATGGAAATACCAAAAGATCATCTCTCCTTTGGAGTTTGACAAACCAGAAAGGGCAGCGGGGGGGGGGGGGGGGGGGGCGATAGTGTGGGGAAAGGGAGGCGTTGCAGAAAGAAAGATGAGGATTTGACAAAAAAAGAATCCCTCTTGTAAAAAATAATAATAAAGAAAAGCAAGTAAAAAGATAGATAGTAAGGTTCCAGTCCTGGCTCATCTGCATTAATCTTTATTGCAATTTACATAATAAAATTAAGATATAGCAAAGGTCTGATAGCATCCTAAAAGGCAAGGTCAGCTGTTCTGCAGATAACTAGCAACTATTTTATGTTGTATAGCATGTTTATCCAAAACCTAAAATAACTGTCCTGCCAAAAAGAACAAGTGAATCTCTTCCAGTATAGTAAAAAATTCAATTAAAAAAAAAAACAAAAAACAAAAAAACTGGAGCATTTCATTGCTAATCCTAAATAAAATTCCCTTCCCCCATGGACCTCAGTCAGAGACTTAGAATATTGTTTTAAAATGAATAATCCATAAGAGTTCCAGCAGATATCTCATCATTTGCCAGTTACCTCACCTTCCCAACCAGAGAATTTACCAGAATTCTTTATTTGGAATGTTATCACGCTAGGGGCTAGTTAGACTGTTAGGAGTATAAAAGATCTTAGCTAATAAAAATGCATGGTTGCATTATGGATTGTATTTGTTAGAATGGGATTCACATCAGTCTTTACAAGTTGACTCGTTCTGTATTCTGAAAGCAAACAATGGGTTTGTCCCTGTGAGGTGTTAAACACCCACAATTCCCAATGGTGGCAATTGCAGTTGCAAATGTTCAGCACCTTCCAGGATGATTGTAAGAAACCAGTTCAAGTTGTTAGCTGGGACCTGATTAAGCAAAATTTACAGCTGGGTGCAGTGACCTTCTACACTGTAGGGAATTTGGTCATATATTTTTTTAAGAGAATTGATCCCTTAGGCTTTTCCATTCTTCCTTTATACAGATAATGTGCTTCCTTAAAACACATTTCAATGGGATGACAGACAGAAACAAAAAGGAAAACTTGCAAAATATAATTAAAATGATCCTCACTCAAAGGACATCTAAAGTACATGTGCTATGTAAACTCATTCTATTTTCAGTTTCAAATTATGCAAATTCCATATTGTCTGATTTCAAATATATTTACGTGCTCAAATTCCTCATTCTTCGCTGAACACCTTAGGGGAATTAGAAGACACAATTGAGGCAGAAGGGAGCCAACAAAAATTAAAGCAATGGCTTTGAAAATGTAAACAATACAGGCATGTAAATTATTCCATCTGGAGTTGATCATTATTTTTGTACCACTCCTTTAACAGTTGTAGTATTTAATGACAGAAACCTGGTTTTCTCCATCATAATAACTGTATTGCTACTATATTTGTCATTCAGTACTGAAACCAATTTAGAGATCCTGTGTAACAATCTGGAACCAGATCAAAATTAAGTCCTTTCATGTTGTCATTGTTAAATATTGCATTATTTTCTGCCAATGATATTATTCATTGTAGTACAGTGTTTTGCACTATAGGAATAGCAGTTTCTTGTAACTCAGACATCAAAGTCTGGTCAGTTAAACATAAAGCAAGACACACAGATTTGAGAAATACATTCAGAAGTCAGGTTGTTCACCAATAAAACATAAAAGTTAAATTTAACTCGCTTTGCATGGCCTTATTTTATTATGGTTGGTCTAATAAAAGATATCAAATTCACCCAAGGAACCTTGTCTGCCTATATCCTTAGACCAACACGGCTACAACCTAAACCCCTGCTTATTTTATTATCGCTTTTATTACTGGCATATCTTAGTCAATATAATAGTTCCTTTAGAATGGTTCATATATTGAGTTATGAGTTCAGTACAGAAAGTCTTCTGGCTTGTTTTGATTTTAAATATCAGAGAGGTCTACAGAACAGGCCAAGTTTAAAGAAAATATACACTACCTTGACATATCAAATCCCTTCCTTTGACTCTGAGAACTGTCTCCAGGCAGGAACCTCTTGGTGACAACATGAAAATGCCTCTACGTGACTTTCTATTGCATAGCAAAGAAACCCTCACTTGGCTTTTCTGCTGTTATTCTAGCTCATCAAATTAGACAGTTTAAGGAGCTGAGGATTTTCCCCATATAGCTTGTCTCATGCCAGGGCCTGAAAGCAGCACTTCTACAATGGTGTGCTCTCTTGAAAGTAGACTCAGAGGGGGCATGTTCTAGAATTCACAAAGCAAATTTCTAATTGGTTAGTCAATGACTGAGGGAAGATGATTAATACCAAAAATAGAATTTTGACTAAATATACTTAAAGAAATCATTATCTGCTCATGACTAGATAAAACAGGTTGAACAGGTTTTCTTCATCTCATACATCTGATTGTGTAAGGCATGTCCATGTTAGAAAAGTTGTAGTTGTGTACCTAAATCAGTTTTATGTGGTCTCTAATCTATATCCATGTGACTGACTGGTTTCATCCACACCTATGTGGATCAGAGCTTAGTTTGCATGGGTGAAATTAAAACAATTTAGTGGAAAAAGTCTATCATAATATAAGATTTGCTAGTGTAAAAGATTATTAGGAACATCTTCTCTGTTTGTTGGTTGTTGTTTATTTGAGAGGACTGAAGCCTTAGGACTCTAATCATCAGACTCTATTCCACATATTGGGAGTTAAAGTAGAGTCTAGTGCTTAAGTGCAATGCTATTCCACCCACCACTTTACCATTCAAGTCCTTGTAAATCCATTGATGCACCTATTTTTGCAATAGGCTGAGTTGCCTTAAGGCTAAGTTACAAAAAATCAGCAACGAGGAGGAAGATCCATCCACCTTTTGCATTAAGTGTTTTTGAGGTGCTCAGGAAAGGTAAATTCACTTATGTTCCTAGTAGGTTGAATCTGGCAATAAATGTTCTTTATGTTTCTATGGCTAGGCAAAGACATTAAAAAAGACCGAGGCAGAATCAATTTAAGTTGCACAGTTCTCTTTAAGTGGCATAGTTTAGATTGGTAACAAATACAACACTCATTTGTCCTTTGGTGTGGGGCATGCAGGTTGCCTATTTTAGACCAGGTTCACCTTTTTAAATCAGTCTGTGCGCCAAACTTCTGTTTTTGGCTTAGATTGGTTTCTGATCATTTATAACAGTAAAAGAGTAATGTATGTACCTGGCCTTTATGTTTTTGGGTGATAGGAGCTTGCTAATTTTGCATCTAGGTTGTATCTGGTATTTTGTTTCTGGTTAGCTAGACAAATAACAAACTGTGATAAATAATCATCTGTGATTAACACATTTTCATAGCATTTCACTTTTTTTTAAATTCTGAATTTCAGTTTTATTTTTTAAGCTCCCAGAACAAGCAGATGCTATGGTTTTTCCCCGCTCTATTTGAAAGCATCTATCAACTATTTTCCTATGATGGTGTAGGAATAGGAAATACCACTATCATGCAGAGGCCAACCACATGAAATTTCTGTGGGACAGCAAGAAGTTAGGTTGGTATGTATTTGCAAACTTAGCAATAGTGGTTTACCACTGGTGACTGCTGTACGAAGACACAAAAGATTATCCAGTGTGTTTACCTACAGCTTATTCTGCAATATGGAAATATTTTGAAAGGCTAACTAAACCCGGAGTTACATGAGCCCATGTCACGTATTCAGAAGTGCTTGCATTTCATTCTGCTCCAGCAGTCAACATGAGATGTATATTATCTAATGAACATTGTCCTCCTCCATACAAGATGATGATAATAATAATAATAATAATAATAATAATAATAATAAAGAATTTGTTTACAAACCACCATATATTAGGCTGGCTGAAACATAAACTTTGAAAGCTACTGTTTCCCTATGGAAATAGTTATTTGTACTACTGCTCCACAGCAGCAATAAACAAAAGTGGTAATAACAGTACAGGCTGGTTTGTACAGTATTATCTTCCTTCTTTTTTCTCTGTGTTATGTTACACACCAGACAGTTATAGCTTTTTTTTTTTCTCCCTAGTAGTTTCATTGCCCTGTACTGGAAACTTTCTATCTTGTTAGCTACTTTATAATACATTGTGTATATGGCATTTCATGTTAGGTTAGTGAAGTGCTACTAATTTATCATAGAATCTGCCTTTACAACCATATTAAAAACTTATACAACTGCCATATTGTATCTATGCCAGTGAATACCAATATTTCATGGAATGTAAGATGAAATGATTGAGGAGGCTTGTTCACAATTTATTACATGTGTGTTCTCTTTCTCAAAATGTAATGGCTAATGTACCTCTTTTGTGGCTTATGTAAATGAATTAATGGCACAAAATTGTGCATCTCCCTTGAAGATGCAGCTCAGCTGCTACAGTTTTGATATGCGTGTTTGGGGAGGGAAAATACTCCCCTTGTAGCACTTGAAGCATACACCATTCTCTGTATATCATTCCATAGCATGGGGGAGAGAGATCTGAAAATGGAGAATAGTTAGCAGTTACATGAGCTATAAGGGAGCCAAAGATAAAATCCAGGCAAGAGTTGTGATCCCAGTGCAGCATTGCTGATGAGGGCTTCCATTCTGTTAAACCCCCACCCAAAACGTATATCATCTGACTTTGCAAAAAGGTTATAGTGTGAGACTATTGTTGTGTACAGAGGTTGCTGCTTTGGCCATTTAAACATTGTATTGCCATGACTTAACACAACTGCACAGCTTTACAGCACTTTAAATTAACCCTCATTTAATTAGGTATTACATTTGAAACGCTGTATTTTACAGTTCTTTAGCAACCTACAGCACTTGAAATAACTTCTGTATTCTGGTTAAATTTCAGACCAGTGGAGAAGACCAGGAGGCTGCAGAATACTCCCTGCCTCCTAACTGAATAGTGCAGGGAGGTTCAGAGTCCACCCTGCCTCCCACAACCCAACACAGCCCTTCTGTCATGTTTGAGCACTGTAACTTTATAGCGCTATAAAAAGTGCTGTAAATTACAACACTATAAAACATGCATGGAGCACTTCTGTACACACCTTTATAGGTCCCAATTTTGTCCTGAGTCTCCATGTTGAGTCTCCTGCAGAACCCTGAATGGGGCACAATTTTGACCCTGGTACTGTATGTATATCATGCTATAACAAGATAAAAGTTATTTGAGATGAGCAGAGGGTTTTGTTTAAATTCAAGTAACAAAAATATCTATCCTTTTTTTTTCTTTCAGAAAGACTTTGCAATTTTTCCTTAACTTAATATTTTTTATTTCAGAAAAGAAATGTTTAAAATGTGAGCCTATAGAAAATATTGAGAAGACTACCAAGTTCAAATCTATAGATCACATTTATGTGATGCATTATTGTGGGTTAAGTTTTAAATTTGATCATATGATTGATGGTTGGATTTGGCATTTAAAACATTTTTATTTGTGTTGAACAGCTTCTCAATAATGTTGAGAATAAGCACTCTCCCCAGGTGACTGTCAAAAAGTGAACTATAGGGGTCACATGACTGACAGACAGGTGGAAAGGAAAACCTTAGTGTGCTGACACAGCTGTCTTCCACCTGGTAATGATATGGCATTTTTTGTAAGAGAACTTCCAAGTAATTTTGAGTCTTATCTAAATAAGGAAAAATATGCTGAATGCTCTCTAAATTATTTTGTGTGTGTGTGTGTGTGTGTGTGTGTGTGTGTGTGTGTGTGTGTGTGTGTATTTTCTAGGCCTGTGCTAATATCCACCTGAATAATTAAACCAAATTAAGTGAGGTGTTTGCAGAGGGCTTCTCGTTTTTATTTTTAAGTCAAGGGCATTGCTGTCTAGTAAAATTGCATTCATTTACAGATGTGCACTGAACTGGATTTTTAATTAAGCCATTCTTTCATTCTCCAGGCTCTTCAGTGTGTTGAAGTGCTATAGTTTAAGGATATATTCTCACAGAGAACTGTTTAGTTCCTAGTGTTGCCTGCAGTGAACAATTTTTTTTCCAGTTCACAGTGTGTATCCATAGAGAACATTTGCTATTTCTATTTGCCCCTGGAAACAAGGTGATGAAAAGAAAATCAGAAAAGTGAAATTCAATGACCCTAAAACAAGTGCCATGTGCACTGGCTCATATCTGACAGTAATGGACATTCTCAAATAAGCACATCTTCCAGTCTCATCATTAGAGGCTATCTAACTTTCACTTAGTACATATTGTCTCAAAGGTTTTAATTACAGATTAATAACTTTTAATCTGATGAGAATATGGCTATTTGTAGAGATAAAAGAGAGCGCACTCTTCTGAATTATTGCACTCACAGGACTTCTAATGCACAACTTCAATATTGCGCTTGTCTTAGCAGGCCTTCCAAGGAGAAATCTTTCCAGAGTCTTGAGGTGGATCCTGTGCATCTTAAATTCTCTGACAAACTGACAGCCATAGTGAAGAGAACAAACAGCCCTTCTTAAAGATTTAATATTTTCCCCACTTCAAGAAGAAAAAAAAGCTTCAAATCAAACATTTCAACATTAGACTACCCAAGTGACAGTCATGGAGAATTGTAGGACTTGTACTTTAGCTAATGCAATGGTGGCTATAGAGTAATTCCCCAGATGTTAACCAGGATACATGAATAAATTCTGCCTTTTAGCATCTAAGTAAAATTCTCAGGGAAAATATGCCCTGAATAATTAATTATGCATGCAAAGTTAGCTTCAGCAGAGTAACTTGTCAGGTACAGCTAGTGCAAGCAATGCTTGACCTAGAGATTTTTCTAATGCCTATTTCAGTAAAACTGAAACCATTCTTTCACACATTTTCTTACTCATCTGAGCTGCATCTGAACAGATTTTTTTTTAAATAAACTTATCAATGAAACGAAACTATAGAACAATTTATCCGAATTACTTGTATGCATCTTGAATGTTGTTTTTTTAGCCAACTAAAACATTTGTTCTCCCCTAAATCTTAACTATGATGATGTTTTATGTCATCATCCTATATATGCCATACCAGTTGTATATGCCATACCAGGACACTGGTGGCTGTGGAGACCAAATAGAGTTCAAATGTATTCCATGTTAGAACATGTTTATTAAATAAAACAAAGGCCCACATTAGAAATCAGGGATATTTTTGATAATTGATGTACTGTCTGCACTGTCTTATTAAGTAGTGAATCTTATGATGCAAAATTCATCAGAATGCAAATCTGTTCTCTGCACAGATAAATGATTCCTCTTACTAAGGAAAATAACAAACAATGCCTAGCTATTTATTTTAGTTATTCAAATTCACTAAATATGACTTGCATACAACAAAGGGTCTTTTTCTGCTTAATGTATAAATTGCTTGAAATGAGAAATATTCTGTAAGAGTAAGCAAAATTGTAGTGTATTTCTGGCAGGGGGAGGTTTGTTCATTTTCTTTGGATGGGATTATTCAAATATTTCTTTGAATTACTGGATGGAAAGTAATCCAGGCTCATGAATATCATGTTCTTGTAGGTTATGAGATGACTGAATGAGTTGTGACCTCCAATTATTTTCTGCTAAATTTGCCTTAAACTTGGTCTTGCATTCATTGGTGTTTCTTTAAAATGAAGGTTTTAGGAAAAGATGATTAAGGAATCTAGAGAGGGAAGAATATATCTTTATGAGTAACTGAGAGATTCAATACTAAACAACTGTTTCTAGGCTACAAACATGAACACAATCAAATCATCCTCCTTGTTCATTTGTTTTGTCTACAGATCACATATTGTGGTATGGTGGATAACTGCGATTGTCTGAAATCTCATGTACTGTAGAGCAATCATAGAAGTACAGCTGTTGGGCTCAACATTTTAGTGCAGCAGACTGGATGACTGGTGGGAGGTGGGTCTGTGGGCTGGACCCAGTGCAGGGGAACAATCTGGCATGCAACCCCAGCTCTGTATGCCAAATCAGGCCACATGGCCCATGCCAGGTACACTGGATCACGTCATCTGGCCTTCAGGTCCCAGAAATTTGACAGTGAGGGAATGGTGGCAGTCTTAATTGTCACTACGCCACTGCTGTCAAATCTCTGGACCTGTGGAGAGTCCTTGACATGGCTCTGCTTCCTGGAGTTTGAGCGCTACTAAAACAAGAATGTATTCCTGCCTGACCTATATTCTAGATGGTCAATATGCAACTAAATGTGCTCATTGGAATCTGACTAACATCTCAAAGAATGTTATACCATTTCAAATGCCAAGTATTAGAATATCTGGAAATTGTTATTGAGCAAATCCACTCAGTTCCTCAATTAATCTACCCTCCATCATGAACTATTTGCTAAACTATGTCCTCCCCTTCCATCTTTATCTTTACACACTTGCTTTTACCTGTAGGAACATAGTATCTTTACTTATCGTTTTGTATATATTATTCCTTCAGAATAAAATAAAAATAGCACAGAAATTTACTTACTTGAGCTTCATGCAGACCCAGCTGCAGGATCCTTCCCTAAATGTGCACTAACGCTAAATATGCCAGGATAGAGTAAATTATGTGATTAAAAAAAAATTACTGAATAATGTGTTTGTAATAAAAATATGTCCATGAATGACTGATCTGTTTACATTCTAAATTATATAGCATTACTGGCTGCTTAAGGTGCATTACACCTTGCAAATTTTTATTTGATGTAGCAATATATTTCTGTAAGGATGTAGCACAGAAAGGATATAAGGTGTTATATGGAATACTATTGTACTAGGGTGATTTTTGCATATTGGGAATGAATCCTTTGGTATGAAATGTGCTTATGTAAGATTTTGGCTTTTGCATATATTTTTCAAAGTTTAGGGAGCACCAGTAAAATTGAGTAGATGGTATAGGACAAGGATTTTAAAATTCTGAATGAGCAGGGGGCTGCATGTCTACAGGCCCGGGCTGTGGGAACTACATACTATACTATGTGGGTTTCTTTCTCTTCAAATGTCCACTCCGCCTCCCCACCCCCAACTTGCTGGACTGCACTCACCACACTGCGCCCTTTGAGCTTCTCCTGCTAAACCACGTTGGTACTCCAAGGTGCCTAAACCCACATTTGTCAGCACACTCCTCTTTCAGGACAGAGGCAGGCAGCAGAAGCAGGAAGAAGTGGGGGTGGGGGGTGTGGAAAGAGGCTGGCAGTGGCAGGAGCAGGAAAGGGACTGAGGGATCATTGCCTGGACTGGAAGCCAAGAGGCTACAGATGGATCCTTAAGGGGTCAGGTATACCTTGCAGGCCTCCAGTTTGACAGGCCTAGTATAAATTATTGATGGACGCAAACAGAAGTTACGTTTTCATGTGATCAGTCCCCTGAAAGTGCTGTACAGCCATGTCATGACACATGCATGTCTGCAGGGCATTTTTAAAGTGGCTGATTGGATGATAAATTAACCCTCATCAAATGTAGTATCATATGAGGGCACTCCACTTCAGAGCACCTTAGGGAATTTGTATTCCCTACAGTTAATTTGTGCAATTGGGGCTGGGCTGATATAGTTGGGCCCCACTCCCAGAGTTGTCAGCAGGAAAGGAGGGGGAAGAGGAAGCGAGTTGCTGGCTGGGGTTTGCCCAGCCTGAGCTGGAGGGGAAGCAGATGGATCAGAGCCCCCTTGCCTCGTGGCTTCCCTCTAACCCTCTCCCCTACCTCTGGAGCAAACCAGGGAAACCACAGCCAGCAGCTCCCTTCTCCTCTCCACTCTCTTCCTGCTGACAGACCCAGAGCAGGAAGTGGGAGTGGGCCTGGGGGACAGGGAATAGGTCCTTGGCTGCAGGCAGGCTCCTCAGGCTCCTGCAGGTAGGACCTCCCCCCCGCCCCACAACCCAACAGATGAACCTAAAGCACCATGAGTTAGAGCAGGGGCCTGCACCTCTGTCAGCACCCAAGGAGACAGTGATGAGAGATTATTATTGTAGTTAAGGAACTGGCTGCATTCCTTGCCCCAAGTTCAGTAGTAGATCAAATTTAAATTTGTACGCATTTAGAAATTATCTTGAATAGTGTTCTACACATGTATGAAAATCAACTTTCTGTAATTGTGGTTGAGATTACTTACAGATAATAACAAGGGCATGGGGGAGTTTGATATTGTAAAAAAGGGGCAAAGGAATAAAAAACTATGCTGCCATATTAAGAAAGGTATCATAAACATTTCAATGCTCTGGATGGGTATACAAGACTTTGAATTACTTCTTTAATCTCTTTCTAAAAGAAAGAAATCAAAACAGTCTGTAAGAATAATCAACTGTGAAATATTCTTTAAGTCGCTCTCAAGCAATGATTTATAGAAAGTTGTCTAATTCCCATTTGTTTAGAAATACCTCCGCATCCTATACAATACCCCAAATCACAGATTTCCTACTTCCTCTTTTTTTATATACCAGATCTAACAAGCTGCATATTAACCTTCTTCCCACTAGTTTATGTGACTTTTTTGGTTTTTAAAGTTCCCTATTTTGCATCATTGTACTTCTCACCTTTCTCAGCAAAGTCAACACAACAAATGGGATAATTTTATGTAAAGCAATTTTTTTGGCACAGTGGGCCACCCATAGTTGCACAAACATTTGAAGAGGTAATAATTCAGAAAGTTGAGAAATTGCCTTAATTTTGTTCCTTCCATTATGAATTTTCTGAAGAAAATTTCTACTCGGAGGTGAGATGTGACATGGAATTTCAAAGGGACTTTTCTCTTCTTTTTAATGGAGGGGAAAGAGGCTAATTGCATCCATTCTTTCAACTTTAAACTATTGCAAACTATGGTCATAGTTTACTCATGCTAAAAATCTGGCCATTTATTTCTCATATACCTTTCTAAATCTGAACCCATGTCCAGTTATGTTTTGTTCTTTTCTTAAAGCCTTCGTATTATGTGGCCTTGATCTTTCTTATCTTCATTAAAACTGCTGATCTTGTGGGTATTTGGTTTAATTAAACTGTTATAGCAGAGCTAAATAGTAATACTATAGTAACTATAAGTTGAAGACTAATTACTTTAACTTAATACCTAAAGATCTAATGATGCGATGCTTGTTCTCATTTGCATTCCTTTTGATAATCTTTATTGCTTGGGAATGCTGATGTCCCCAAATATGGCAAGGATCTGAAAACAAGAAGAACCAGTTTCACTGCTTGGTTAAACCTCATGCACAACGCCCATTTAAGTCAGTAGTCTTATATGGATGTAAGTGAGGGCAAAATTTGGCCCTTATCAAGTTACTATTTTGTTCATCAGACCTTGTTTTAACGCTGAGAATCAAAATGTGGAACAGATTTTCAGGAAGCATAAACCAAAGTAACTCTGTATAAACAATTTGAGCTATTGTTTCTTGAATCGAGAAAGGCATTTACCTCCTTGATTTATAAAAGTTCTATAGGACAGTAAATGCATATATATTCTAAGATAATCCTTTCCGGTAAGTGTTCGAGGCTTACTGCTTTTGGCAAGATAAGAATTTCTAACTGTATAAACAGATCATCTGGCTATGGAAGAGGTGAAGTCATATGGTTGGGAGAGTTGTGGGATGGAATGAAATAATGGAATGTTCATTCCTCCAAGTGAAAATGTTTTACACTAGACATCCATCAGTATAGAGCTAGTATCAAGGTCTGAGAAAAAAAAGTTTTATTTTATAGTGTGATATAAAATAATGTAATATTAACTGGTTGCTGAGCATGATTGCTCATTAAGCATTTAAATAAAAGTAGTTTCTCTGACATCTCTTAGTGTCATGGACTCTTTTTTTATGCATTGTTCTTGACTGTTATACATAGAAGTACAATTTGAGTACTGGCCATTCATTTACCTTAGATCAAGAATATAATTTTCTTTAGAGCTTTATATATAAGATCCCTATTAATAATTTTAGTCTAGTATGTGATGGCAGTATAGGAATATTTTTTTTCCCACATCTTCACATTCTATTCTTAGCATTAATACTAAGAAATCATGGAAATATGTGATTTACTATGTGTGTGTGTGTGTGTGTGTGTGTGTGTGTGTGTGTGTGTGTGTGTGTGTGTGTATGTAGGTATATATGTGCTGTCTCTTTTACTAACTGTATCTGAATAATACTTGGTCCATCCCCCAGGATCCCATCGTGCTAGGCACAGTATAAACACAGACCATGTGGTTGTTGTTCAAAAATACATACAATCTAAGTGAAATAGGCATGGGTACAGAAAAAAGGATGGAGAAGGAGGAAGCAATGAGATAGTATTGGTCAGTCACATCTCAGCAGCTACCTAGCCACCGTGAAACTTTTTTGTAGATTATACAGTATGGAATGTCTTTCAGAGATTTTTGTGGGAGTTCGTTGAAATCTCTTTTGTGTAAGCTGCAGCACACACATCCTTGTTGAAAGTTTTACAAGGAGCAGTGGAGAGTAGAATCATTAGCCAACTGGAGGCTGGAGCCAACAGTATAAGACAGTATACAGTACCATAGATACCTGCCAAACCAATCTGACCAGTTACTTACAACATGTATTTATGTTCCCTATTATGTCATATATAACCCTGATATGTAGCTGTTATAGGAGGGGCCTCAGAATAGGATTCAAAGCCTTCAGTGTAAAAATAAAGAAGATGCAATGTAATGGGGGCAGCAGAAGACAAATATATGTGTGTGTGGAAAATATTATATAGGCTGTGTGAAGCTTCAGTCCACGATTCAATTCAGAGAAGATTTGGCCCAATTCAGAGGCTGAATCTCCAAATCGAATCAGGAGAAACAAAAAAACTTCTGAATCAATTTGGAAAAGATTTGGAGATGGTCTTTCAGGGGAACAGAACCTGAGAAGAGGGAGGGGGAGCAGGGGGGGAAGGACTGACATCTCTAGCAGACCAGTGACTGTGATCTCTCCCTGAGTTCCCTTCCAATCATAGTGCTCTGGGGGAGGGACATAGAAACAGCATATAAGCCTCTGCCTGCAGGCTTTCTGTGCCTTTTGTGAGCTGTTCCTGCCTGAGCAATAGCATCTGAAAGGTACTGGACTGGCTTGGCCTCCTAGTCAGTTTCCTGCTACGTTTTGTTCTTGGAAGGGATTAGATATAGTTTTGCTTCCTAACTAGAATCAGTCTACTTATCCCTATCCAATACATTTCTTTCAAATTGTATTTGTTCTTGGGGGGGATGGGGTTCCCAAAACTTTTTAAAAAGAAAGCTGTGTTTTCCCTGGCAGTATGATCCATCACTGTGCAGGGAAGCACACATTACACACACTCACACACAGACATCATAGAAGAAGTCAGATATTATTACAACATGGAAGAAGTCAGACATTCATAGAAGAAGAAGAGGAGATTATATATAGTTATTAATATTATTAGTTATACTTACATGCAGACTAAAAACAATACAGAAGACGAAGTCAGATTAACACAGCACCGAAGTCAGACACTCAGTCATAGAAGAATAGATTTAGTTGCACAATACACACAGAACAGTAAACACAAAACAGAAGAAATTGTCAGAGGTTCAGATTAACATAACAGAAGTCAGAGAGTCACAGAAGAAGAGATCAAATTATATATAGTTATTATTATTAATCATAGTTACAATTAGACTACAGAAAACCCAGAAGTCAGATACAGATTAACACAACACAAGTCAGACAGTCAAAGAAGGAGGAGAAGGAGAAGTAGAAGAATTTATACGTACAGTACAGAACAGTAAACACGACACAGAAGAAGTCAGACACAGTCAGTAAGTCAGAGAAGATGACAACATATATTCTATTATTAGTTACACACACAGACACATTGACGAGCACAGGAAAGATTAATATGAAGTTTGCTGGAAAGGCAGGTGCCAGGTCTTCTGGCAGGAAAGGGAAAGGACCCTGAGGAGGTAGGGGAAGAGCTAGAGCTGCAAGTTCTACCCTCTCACACCCAATATAGATGCATCCTCTTTCCTGGCAGCCATGAATCTTCTGCTGCCAGTGGAAGCAAGGAGGTGGGAGTGGTACCTGTCCCTGTGCTACCTCCTCTAACTCCAGAAATAGACACCAGCAGTAGAAAAACATTCTTCTCTACCCCATTTTTATCTCCCAGCATGAGCCTCCCACTGCCAGAGGAGTAGCTGGACCTGGAACAAGGGGACCTGAGTGCCCTAGCTAAAGAAATTCTGGGGATCAAGGGGGAATCTGAGTTTGTGCTCCAGACCCTTCAAAGTTCCCTTAGACCCAGGTCTCCTTGTCAGGAAGGCGGCACCTCCAAGAAGGTTGTGGAGGCAAGTGGCTCAGTTGAGTCAGCTTCTCCTGCTGTTGTGCCTCTGCCTGCTGAGGAGGGGGATAAGGTAGGACCCCACCCTCAACCCAGAAACAGGTGAGTATAGCATACTGTGGGATCATTTTGAGGTGGCAGATGATCTCAGGTTTGCTATTTGCCAGCACTGCCAAAGGCAGATCATCTGGGACAAGGAGGTGAAACACTTTACTACCATGGTGATGCTGCTGCATCTTAGGAGGCAGCACCCCCTTGCCCTTCTTCCTCCTCAGCCTGACACCAGTGGGAGTGTGCCCAAAGGGTAGTCCCCTGCTCACTCCAAAGTGCCTTTCTCCCCAAAAGGAGAGGCAGGACACCCTGGAGAAGTGGGGGAAAGGCAGACAGAAAGGGTGGTGCATTTCAAGGGGAAGTGAGATCACCCAAAGCATTGGGGAGCTTGCTCTGGATGTCCATCCCTTCTCCTTACTTGAGCAGTCAGGGTTCAGGTGGCTCATGGTGGTTGTGGCCCCATCTTACCAAGTGCCTTCATGCACCACCTTTAGCAGGATGGTGGTGCCCTCCCTATATGAGGCATGCAGGAAGTACTTGAGGGAGGAGTTTCACAAGGCAAGGCTGCACGTAGCTTTGTGCTTCACCTTGGACATTTGGAGTAGCTGGGGTGGAGATCATGCCTACCTCTCCCTCACAGGGCACTGGTGTGATTAGTCAGGCCATCGGTGGGCTCTCTTTCAAGCCAAGGTGATGGATGAGTCCCACACAACAAGGGAAATCATGGTGGCCATGAGCCAAATGATACAGGGGTGGCTCATTGGGCAGGCTGAGCTCACCTGTGGGTTCATGGTCACTGACAACAGGATCAATATGGTCAAGGCCATCTGTGATGCCAACTTTCTTGGCATCTGCTGTGTGGCACACAGGCTGCACCTCATAGTCAGGGATGCCTTGTAGGCGAACAGGGCTGCTGGTGATGGCATCATCATTATCACC